>NC_140997.1:190939083-192400990 GCF_052327205.1 Somniosus microcephalus
GTGATATTAAGTCGGCATTGCATGCTGATTGATGTCACCACGCCACCATTTTTTTTTTCAGGGTGCTGCCAGCTACTGGCAGTGCAAAGGGAAGAAGGAAAATGGCAACCGCTGCAGGACCCGCCACCAGCTGGCGAGAGAGCGGCGGCCGTCATTTTTTCGCCACTTCATGGCGCTATGGAGTGGCGCTAAGTACATGAATTTCTAGCCTATATCTATATCTAAGAATTTCATTTTCAGTATAGGCCTGAAGAATCATGGAGTTCTGTCACCACTGCACTGACTGGGAAACATATCCACTTTTCTAGTTCCAACCAAAAAATTAGGCATTGGTTAGGATGAACTGCCTTCCCAAACTGCCGCCAATACCAAATGTTGCAGGTCAAGCATCACAGATTGCAGGGAGTGACTGCCACTTTTTAAGACCTGCCGCAAGTCCTATTTGGGCATAGCGGATACAATTATGAGCCTACTGCATACTTCACCTCTACAATACTTTGTTGGTCTTCTTGTCCCTCTATTGCTTTGAGGCAAGTATACTAAGTGAGTCGAGACACCTGTTAAATAGTGTCAGCAAGGCTGGGTAGTTTACAGACTCATAAAGACGGCCATGTTTCACATTTTTTCTGTGCCTCTCTTGACTGAGTTCATGGTGTTATGCATGGGATCAGAATAATTTAGTACCTAAAGACCACAAATCTAGGAAGCTGGACGTTGTGCAGTATGGTGCAGGCACGGATCCAAGTATATCCGATTTTACTGGTTGAATTTTAGCAACCACCAAATGAGCTGCTTGCATTATTATGTGAAACTGCAGTCTTTGACCTTCAATGTAGCTGCTCACGTAGTTGGGAATAACTTGCAAATGCTCTATTGAATTTTAGACTTTGTTCAAGGCAGCTTAAACCCCCTCACCAATTATTAATAAAGCCCTGAGGTCATTCCAAAATCTCCTATTTACATTACCATTTGGAATCTGAGTGGACTTGATGGGTATATAAACTGGGCATCTCCCCGAGGTAGGTTTCGTGCAAGGGTCAATACTTAAAAGTGTAACAAAAATAGCCCGTGGAATTGTGTTGAAATTGATTATGTGTGTCTAGTAATGAATGCATGAACAAGTTTCTAGGAAATTCCTCATTCCACCATATTTAAAAATACACATCCTAACACCTTTGATACAATAGCAGACAAAGACAATTTACAGGAATGCATTGATATGTTTTGTTACTAATATCACCCAGCACAATTTCAAAGCACATATTTTTATTTTAACATTTGAAAGTTTTAAGAAGTTTGGAGCTGTGCAGTTTGTGTACTCTATGCATATGTAAATTGACGTAGTTTATACATGGTTGTCAGAAACTCAGGACATGTTGCATATGAAAACAAAAGAAATTTAGAAATGTGGAGTGGTGGGGGTAGGTGGGAAGCCATTCAATACATTGATTGTATTGCTTCCAGCAATTAGGATGATAACTGTGTGTAAGCTTGGCTCAGTTGGTCGCACTGTAACCATGTGAAGGTTGTGGGTTGAAGCATCGGGCACATAATCTCAGTTGACACTTCTGTGCCATACTAAGGCTGTATTTTTGGTGGTGCCATCTTTTCAGATGAGGTATTAAATCAAGGTTTGGTTGCCTGTTCAGGTGAATGTAAAATAAATCGCATGTCACTATTTGAAGAGGAGCAGGAAGTTTTCTTGGTGTCCTGACCAATGTTCCTCCCTCAATCTGTTCCTTGATTGTGTTGGTTATCTGGTCTTTCATTTAGGTTTGTGGTACCTTGTTGTTTGAAAGTTTGCTGTTGTATTTGCGTACGTAACAGCACTTTAAAAACAAACTCATTGGTTGTAAAAGGTTTGGGGATTTTCTAATGACATGATCAGGTGCTATCTAATTACAGTGTCAACACTTGAAACATGCATTACCCAGAAATATATGTCAGCCTGCATTTAACAGTGAGGCGGATCATGAGTATAGGCAAAAGAAGGTTCTTTTTGTAAAGAGAAAGGGCATTTCTTTGTTGGATTCGATGCCTTGCTATGACATTATTTCCCATATATCTCTGTCAAGGCATAGGTGAATGACACCTTGTCCAAGAGCTGTACCCTTCATTTCATAGGGATTCCAAGCTATGAAGATGCTGTTAATTGGGCATATTAATAGGTTCCCCACCAGGGCATCCATTGTATAGGATGTGGAATGTTTAACATGGGAGTATTAATTATTCATGCTGCTTTAAGCCAAGACAAAAAATGGATTTTATTCTCTTCATAATCCTCAAGACAGGAGGGGTTAGACTCGATCTCTACTTGCCAACTGCCATAATTACTATTTTACACATGTGTACTTCCTGCAGTTAGTTTCTAATCACAATTTCAATTATTACCAATGTAGACAATGTAATTACTATTTTGTGTTTGGTGATTTCAATGCAAAGGGCAGCACTGCACAGAAATAACAACAGAAACATTTCCAAAAGGGTTTTATATACATGTCCTTCAAAGTACTACCTTTGTGCCACCTCAAAGCCAAAAAAATAAAATTGCAGAAATCCAGGATGAATTTCGAATCGAACTTCTGAAATTCTAACAGAAGTAGAATGAAACTCCTGAAACTACAACAGTTCATGCTATTAAAGGACATGTTGCATATTGGATAGGAAATTGGCTTAAGAACAGAAAATGGAGCATAGTATTTAGTAGGTTCTTGGGAATGGAGGGATGGAAGTTAGCCAGCATATAGAGCTTTGTTAATGGAGCTGAATCAAGCTTTTAGCTTTTGTTTAAATATGGGGAAATTCTTCAGTTTTGGCTTGAGATTTGGGCTCCACAGCTAAATTGAGATTTACATCATCCACATACATCATCACATTGTGAAAGTCTATGAAAGACTAGAAATGCAAACTAAAAAAGATAGGGGGAGAAATTCATTATACTGTAGCCCCATTTGCGGTGCTAACTTTTAAAAGCTGAGAAAATCAGCGGCAGGCACTAATGTTTCTAAACTTATTAAAAAAATTTGGTTTTGCACTCCCGGATGGAAGTGGAGCGTTAAATCAAGCACGCCGCTTCCTTCTAGGAGCGCAATCAGCAGCAGGTGGGGCGGAGACTTCAGCAGCGCTGCACACTTGACCGTGCAGCGTTGCCGTGTTCAAAGGCTCCTTCCCTCCCTTAAAGGGAAGGGCCATCACTGCAGGCTCTGCAATATAAAAATTACCTACCTGGATCACCAAGACAGCCGCGATCCTGTGTGATCGGCCTGGCACTTGAGCAGAGTGCCGGGCAGATCGATCGCAGGCAGGAACCTGCGAAAAAAACTGGAACAAGACAGGTTAAGTTTTTTTATTTACTTCGGCCACCTCTCCTTTAATCATCACCCCCAAAGTGGCTGGCCACGGGATGCACGCCTCCTGCAGCTGTCGGTGTTTACGACTGGCGCTGCTTGCAGGAGGCGGAAGTATATTTTGGGTCCGGGGCGATGCGCACGGCAATGACATTACGATCTCCGGGTGAAGGAGATCGGGGCGCAACGTCGTAGCGCCGCCGCAATATTCCCGCTGAATATGGCGAAATCGATGACGCAAAGCCATTTGCGCCCCGTTAGCGCCCCCCGAGGGTGCTAAGGGAGGCACAAAGGCAGCCAATTTTGCCCCCATAGTTTCTGATCTATAGTGGTGTTCCCCAGGGGTCGGTACTAGGGCCACTGCTTTGTTTGATATAAATGACTTGGATATGGGTGTACAAGGCACAATTTCAAAATTTGCAGATGAGACAAAACTTGAAAGTATACTGAACAGTGAGGAGGTTAGTGATAGACTTCAAGAGGACATAGACAGGCTGGTGGAATGGGTGGACATATAGCAGATGAAATTTAAGGCAGAAAAGTGTGAAGTGATACATTTTGGTAGAAAAAATGAGGAGAGGAAATATAAACGAAAGTGTACAATCCTAAAGTGGGTGCGTGAACAGAGAGACCTGGTGGTATATGTGCACAAATCGTTGAAGGTGGCAGGGCAGGTTGAGAAAGCAGTTAAAAAAGCTTACGATACCCTGGGCTTCATGAATAGAGGTAGAGAGTACAAAAGCGTGGAAATTATGATGAACCTGTATAAAACACTGGTTCGGCCTCAACTGGAGTACTGTGTCCAATTCTGGGCACTGCACTTTAGGAAGGATGTGAAGGCCTTAGAGAGGGTGAAGAAAAG
This sequence comes from Somniosus microcephalus, assembly GCF_052327205.1. Classification (NCBI taxonomy): domain Eukaryota; kingdom Metazoa; phylum Chordata; class Chondrichthyes; order Squaliformes; family Somniosidae; genus Somniosus; species Somniosus microcephalus. The sequence continues at coordinate 190,943,293 of NC_140997.1, forward strand.
ATTTAAGAGAATGATTCTAGGGATGAAGGACTTCAGTTACGTGATAGACTGGAGAAGCTGGGGTTGTTCTCCTTTGAGCAGAGAAGATTGAGAGGAGATTTGATAGAGGTGTTCAAAATCATGAGGGGTCTGGACAGAGCAGATAAAGAGAAACTGTTCCCATTGGCAGAAGGGTCGAGAACCAGAGGACACAGATTTAAGGTGATTGGCAGAAGAACCAAAGCCGACATTAAAAAAAAACTTAATTGCTCAGCGAGTGGTTAGGATCTGGAATGCACTGCCTCAAAGGGTGGTGGAGACACTCAATCACTGCTTTCAAAAGGGAGTTGGATAAGTACCTGAAAGAAAAACATTTGCAAGGCTACGTGAAGGGATAATTACTAGTCCTAGCCTCTTTAGGGCTACCCTGGATCAGGCGTATTCCTCAGACGTTCACTTTCACCTAAAGTTTGAGGTAGCTGAATCCTAAAGATGCTTAATTGGGTCTAAAGGTCTGGACTATCTCTCCCTGAAGGAAAGGAACAATCTGAAAATGTTACCATCCTCCAGGGTTCACAGTCTAAGGATAAGGGGTAAGCCATTTAGGACAGAGATGAGGAGGAATTTCTTCACCCAGAGAGTGGTGAACCTGTGGAATTCTCTACCAAAGAAGGCAGTAGAGGCCAATTCATTAAATATATTCAAGAAGGAGTTGGATATATTTCTTAAGGCTAAAGGGATCAAGGGATATGGAGAGAAGGCAGGAACAGGGTACTGAATTTGGATGATCAGCCATGATCTCATTGAATGGCGGAGCAGGCTCGAGGGGCCGAATGGCCTACTCCTGCTCCTATCTTCTATGTTTCTATAGCACTTTTAATAAGTTTAGCTAGACTGTAACATTCCGGATATTATGAGGGTCCAGAAAACTCCCCCAGAATTCTGCAACTCCTCACCAAAGAGTGTACAGAGATTGAGTTCGTGAGTTTGATACAGAAGTATTATGTGAGACAATTCTAAAAATATATAGATTTATTAAAGAACCGACATGTATTTTACAGTTGGTGAGTCAATCGTAACATTAACAGTTCCAAAAAGAGAAAACTTTACAATCTTATCAAAGATCTTTACTCTCAACTCTTAACTTCGCTACAGTTTTACAGCTCTTAGTCTTATTCAGGATATCCACCAAAATCAAATACAGTACCTTGATCCCGAGATACAAAGAGTTGTAGACTTACAGAGCCGCCTCTGAAGCCTGAGAATCGCTTTGCCCCTTTACAGCAAATCTATTATCCTATTTGAGAGTTCAATATTTATACCCTTTTCCGGTGGTATCTCCTTTAAGGTTTTCTGCTGATGTAAGCTAATTATCTCGTCATTTTTCTGCTGACTTCTGCAGTTCTTCGTCACCTCAGCTGGTAACAATGCAGACTCGTGTCTCTCCTCTAGGTGTTCAAAGCTTACCATAAAAAATGGTGTAACACCAGGGTGATCTATGCAATTCTTAGTCACCTCAGCTGGTTGTAACACAGAATTGTGTCTCTCCTCCATAGGTGTAACATAAAAACGGTGTGACAGCAGGTGTTTCTTTTACTTGATGTCATTTTTACGAAGGCATATGTTTCTTAATTTTATGTGCTTCTTTACGAAGTGTAATTTAGAACACCTTTACCAGGGTGATCTATTGTTTGTTCTCAAAGATTCAGACTATCAGGAGCCTTTAACCTTCTGTTTCAATAAGGTTATTGATTCAGTGTCAACAACTTATCTCAATAGCCTGAATGCTGTTAACAATACAGCGTCTCCATTGTTCGGTTTTTAGATTTCCAAACCCAGTTTGTCATGTTTTAATAAGGCCAGAATTCGTTCATAGAATGGTGTATTTTTCTGAATAGGTTATATGGCTTATTCCTTCACATACGTGGTAAGGGCGGGCGAGTGTGATGAGCTGAGGTGCTCTTGCAGAGAGCCGGCACGGGGCACGGGCTTGACAGGCCGAATGGCCTTCTTCCATGGTGCTGTAACCATTCTATCATAGGAGACTTGGGGGGTGGGGGTTAAATTGGACAACCCCTGAAAATGGGCATGGGGATCACGGTGCACAATTAACCTGCATCTGTTCATCGCAAGCAGCATGTTAAATTCGTGCTGTTTGTTGTTTTATATGATTGAAGCATGCAGCCAGCGCTACCTGTGCTGTTCATTGGCTACATGCATCAGCAGGATGCCTGACGTCGCCGGTGGCAGGTGCTACTTAAAGGCAGCCTGCACCGCTTGAAGGGGAAATGCATTGTGGCTGCAAGAAGTGATGGGAATTCTTTGTGAACTGAATCTGTGCTGTAATATATTGAAGGATGGCTGAACATACGAGAGAGCATGCACCAAGATTTTCTGATAATAGATTGGAGTCCTTGGTGCAAGACATGGAGAAAAGGAGAGACATCTTGTATCCACAGAGGGACAGGAGGCCCTCCAAACATATGCTCAGGAGGTAGTGGGAAGAGGTAGCGGCGGAGGCCAATGCCAAGAGCATAACTCCAAGAACATGGATGCAGTGCAGGAAGATATTTAATGCTCTGACAAATTGTCACGGTGAGCAAGTTCAATCTTCAAATGGCATATCCTACCAACTGCACCACTAACCTCATCCACTGCTCAATTAGCCATACCCCATCTCCCACCTACCAACAATCTCTATCAATCAGTACTCAAACCTTCAATTCATATGATTTACCTCACCCTGACACACTTGGCACTATTGTAAGTCTCACAGCTTTCACACATTGCAGCAATTCAATCATGACAACCACATCACCCAAACATATTGCAGGACACTCACTGACACACTTCCCTCTTTCTTGCAGGACAAGGTGGGGCATAACTGGAGGTAGCAGGAAAGAACTGGAGGAGGATAAGCACGCCTGCACCTTTTAAGCTTCATGGAGTAGGCAGTGCTGGCTATCATGGGAAATGGCATCGTTGAGGACGTGGCCACTGGTGGCGCTGGAGAAATAGATGATGAGGGTCTTTGTATACCTAATCCTCCTCTCTTCCCACTTCTCCCTCATCCTACAATCTCCTCTAATTCACAAGCTACAGATGGTGACTTCTTACTTTCTCCTCTACCCTCACCACAACCTGACCCTTGTCCCTTTTTCATGTCAGATACCCAAGAACTAGAACTTTCCCAGTCAGAAGAGGAAGAAGACAGTGAAGTTGAAGAGACGCCATCACTCGATCCTACACTCGAAGCCGCCAGCTCAGAGATTGATACTGCGCATACTTTAGAGGCTATGATAGAGGAGGGATCCACACGTGGTGAGAGGCCGGGCACAAGTGTGCAGGAGCCAGGGCAGGGGGAAAGGATAGCACAGGTGCCACCTCACCAGAGGTCGAGGTCACACACTAGTTCTGCTGCAGATGAGTCAGATGAGGACTTCAGTGGCCCAGGCTTCCAAGGAGCCCAGAGGAGTCTCCTCACTCAGCACATTCGTGAAACTCACTGGTGCAGTGTCTGGTGGCCGATGTCACAGCTTCCATTGCAGCACAAACAGCTTCCATCGAATGTCTGACTGTTGCATTGGAATCTCAGACTGCTGTCTTCCAAACTCAGACTGCTGCCATAGTGGATATGCATACCAGTGTTCAAAGGGGCTTCTAGGGCATTACAGCAGTCCAGCAATCTGTTCTCCAACAGATCACCAGGCTTGCTGAGGCGCTACTTCGAGAGAGTGGCAGTCGATCCATGGAACAGGAACTTCCTGCCCTCTCTCTGGATGACAGCATTCCTGTTCCCACTCCTGCCACTCTGCCAGTGCCCTTGCTGTTCCCTGTCAGCCAGCCAGCTCCGACTGCTGCAGCCCAGGCTGGGATGGTGCAGTCTGAAACCGAGCCTTCTAGGCCCAGAGCTGCTGAAGGTCGTTCTCGAAGGCCATCTGCAGTCCCCTCACTTACCTCCCATGCAGCAGCCAATGGGGAGCCACCTCATAGGAGCACAAGGACAGGTAAAGGCACACGGAAGACAGGCACTAAGGGAATGCACAAGTGTGATTAGTTTCATTTTGTATGCATTATTTAATGAGTGAATTTATAAAATTGGATTTGAATTTCCATTTTCTGGTGGTTTTTATTTTTGTGTTGTCAGAAGGGGTACGTTGTATTGGTCAGTGACAGAGGAAATGTAAGGAGTGTGGGACTGTTGGCGAATGGGGGAGGTGTAGTTGAGGCTACTGGTATCACTCCTGAATAATCTGATCATGTGGAGCCCTGGCAGAAAGGGGCTGTTTATGATGTAGCCTCCCTTCCTCTTCCTGTTCCTTCACTTCCATCTCCTTCTCCTCTTCCTTTTCCGAGTGCTGCTGCTCCTCAGCTTCTTTCCTGATAGGTGGTGGCAAAGGCTGTTCCCTCATAATGGCCAGTTTGTGCAGCATGCAGCATACTACCACAAATCTTGATCCCCACACAGCTGAGTACTGCTAGGCTCCTCCAGAGCAGTCCAGGCAGCGGAAGCATTGCTTGAGGATGCCAATGGTGTGCTCTATAATGTTCCTTGTGGCAGTATAACTCTCATTGCTGAGTTCGTGGTTTTCTGACCAGAGTCATGAGGAGGGGATAATTTTTGTTGCCCAGTAACCAGCCTTTGACTTGCCATGCTGTTTCAAATACAGCTGGAACAGAGGACTGCTGCAGAATGAAAGAATTGTGATTGCTGCCAGGATAGCTGGTGTTCACCTGCATGATGTGCTGCCTGTGGTCACACACTAACTGCACATTGAGGGTGTGGAATCCCTTTCTGTTGATGAATATGGCTGAGTTCAGATGAGGAACATGCAAAGTAATGCGCGTGCAGTCAATGGCACCCTGCACAATGGGGAAGCCTGCAATCTGTGCAAAGCCTCATGCTCACTCCTCCTGCTCGTCTCTGGCAAGAGGGAATGAGATGAATGTGTTTCTCATTGAATGGAAAGCCTCAGTGACCTCCCTTATGCAGTAGTGTACTGCAAACTATGAGTTGTTGCTTATATCTCCAGCAGAAACCTGAAAGGAACCAGATGCATAAAAATTAAGAGCCAAAGTTACCTGGACAGCCATAGGCAATGCTGTCCTTGCCCTGCTTTGAGGCTACAATTGTGGCTGCAGCAGTTGACAGATTTCACTCCGACCTCTTTTGTGAACCAAAGATGTCTCATGCATTGATCCTCACTGAAGTTGAGCTAAGAGAATTGCTCCCTGAAGATCCTCTGTGACTATGGCTTTCTGCTGAGCGCCCTTCTCCCCGTCCTCCTCCTCCCTCTTCTAGCAGCTTGTCCTGCTTTACGTGGCCTCTCTTCATTCTCCCAGTCATGTTCAATTCCCGGAGGAAGTCCTACCATGCCACACATGTCTGGAAGCAACTTATTTCAGCACAATATTTTATATGACAGAAAAATACTGCAAGACCAGCCAGACAACTCCCTGTAGAGTAATAACAACAGAAAATGCTGGAAAAACTCAGCAGGCCAGGCAACATCCGTGGAGAGAAATTATAGTCGACGTTTCGGGTGAACCCTTTTTCAAAACTGGAAAGAAAATGAAATAGATCGAAGGCAGGGCTGCGATAGAACAAAAGAAGTAAAGAGACATTAAGAGGTATTCAAAACCAGACGAGATGGTAATAGGACAGTGGAGACAAAAGACGGCTCAGATTAGGTGTGAAGTGTACTGGCAGGATGAGAGACAGCTGCCATGTGGGAGAGAGAACAAAAAGGGAAGGTGGTGGGGGGGAAGGTAAAACCCAAAACAAAGGGGTGGAAAAGAAATATAAGTAAAAATGTAATAGGGGCCGAGGTTATGATCTAAAATTGTTGAACTCGATATTGAGTCCGGAAGGCTGCAAAGTGCCTAATCGGAAGATGAGGTGCTGTTATTTCGGATTTCCAGCATCTGACCCCTTTACCAAGATGGCATCCTGTTGGACGTGTGTGTGCACATATCAGACCCCATTTTCGAGTCTTAGTTGGCCATGTAGCGCCTAAAAGAATGGATGCTATGCAGCCCAATTTCATCCTCTTGGCCTGTTTATGAAAACCATGTGAACAGAAAACAAACACATTGGGGGAAAGCCTGAAATATAACAGTGCATTTGTTGTAACAAAAGCTGTAGGACTGAACATGGATAAGAGTGTATAATCTTTGTAAAATTTCAAGATTTTAGTTAAAAACTACTCACTTGAGTGTTTTAAAATTATTGGGGAATTTCTTTACATGGATTAAACTTCATGCTAAGCAGCATTTAGGGCCCAAATCTCCATGTACTTTTATTATGCAGAATAATCCTCCGATAGCTAATGGGCCATATTTTACGACCCCTACTGGTGCGTACGAGGTGTGCACGTGCCCGTAGGGGGCGTGCAATTTCTGGATTTAGGCATGCGAAGCGCATGCACTAAAACCCGGAACTTGCAACCTGTCAAGAGGATTCTCCGCATCCCCGGGTGATGGGCCTCTGCGGGTGGAGCGTTGCGCTATTTGCCCAACTTCCACCTGCTGAATGCCCGTGAAATTCTTAAGCCTGGTAAAAGCAGGCGTAAGGCTTTTACCAGCATAAGAGTTTTAAAAAAAATAGAAAAATAAAATGTTATCACTCATTTATAAGTTAAAAACCCTGTCCAATAAGGTAAGTTTATTTTTAGCCCCGTAAAAACATATAAAAAATGTTTTCAAAAATTTAAATTTTCGTTTAAAATATTTAATTAAATGGCATTTAAAAATTTTTTAAATATGTAATTCTTTTTGATTTTCATATGTTTGTGTATTTTTTAAGTAATCCCCATTCATTCTTATGGGAGCTCCGTATGTATGGAACTCCCATAAGTATGAATGGGGATTCCCTTTTATAGTTTGGGCCGGCCCACGTGATCCCAGGGGCGCTTGCGAACCGCATGCGCCCCTGGGATACGCATACCTGAAGGGGCCAGGATCGCAAGCTTCCGTACCTCCCGGGCCACCAGGTAAATGCATAGATATTTTACATGTCGGAGGCATCTGCCCGCGGAAAGCCTCCAATCGCTAATGTTGGGCCAATATGCAGTGTTCATTCATCTTATCAGTGAATTGAATGGCTAAAGACAACTTTTCCACCAATAGCTGTTATGAAATGCTTGCTGAACTTTGGTTATGTTCGTTGACAGCGTGACAGCAGGTTGCTCGTGGCTGCTTGCTGAAATATTCAGGAATGTGCAATTGTTGTGAAAATGCACAAATAATGAAAGATGATATATAATCGAAATTAATAAATTTTAATAATTAAAAAGCTTTCTTTAATCCCAAAATATCCTTATCACTCCCATTCAAATTTCAACTCTACAGAATGAAATGTTGAGGAATAAGGTGAAAATTATGTAGGTACTTTTAACAAGTGCCTATATCTGCTGAAGTGAAGCAAACTTTTTGTTTTTCTTGTCTGTTGTCACTCTGAAAATCTCTCTCTCCCCCGTCCTCAGCAACCATGTAAAAATAGTGGCATTCTAATCCAGTAATGATCTCTATGCCTATTCTTGAAAAGCAGGAAAAGATTTTATGTGATTACTAGGCAGTGTCCATTTGTATAAAAATTACATGGCTTTTATTTCTGGATAGGAATAGTGTTTTAAATATGATAGTAAATTGTAGTCTAGCATTTTTAATGTGACTTGCAATAACACATGAAAATAAATCCCATGTTGTGGAAAAATATATGAACACTAAATTAATTCTGATAATTAGCAATCATAGATATTTAAAATCTGGTTAACACTTTGGATATTCAAGTACTCTGATATCATTTACACCTCGTTTGCACACCTATTGTGATGTTAACTCAGCCACTCTGGTCTCTATAGAAATAATTTGATCCTTTACAGTGAAAGTAATAAAAAGTCAATTTAAAAGTGCAAAAAAAGTTGAAATAAGAGACATTTGCTTAAGGTATTCGCATAATGCTGTACTTGAAATGATTTTTATTCCACTTGAAACTTTATTGAAAGTTGGGTAAAATCTGCAGGGCATTGTGCCAGTATTCTCATCAATAAATCCCTCCGTAAACACTTCTAAAGCAATTATGTTTTTTCATTTACAAAAAACAAGAGAAAGCAATGATCCAAGTACTTGTGATTTTCAATAAATAATAACACTTTAGGAGACCATTAATATACCATGTATTTTGGTTCAATCTTGATCTGCCTGCTAAATAGATTGGAATAACTGACTGGTCTTGGCAAATGTGTGTTTAATTCCTGATGAGTTTATTTTTAAATCCAGTAACACCAAAAAAGTTTGTTTTATAAACAGGGATAATAATAATATTTACATTTGATTTTTTTAAAGCTGAATGTATAATGAGTATTTGAAATTTCTGTAGTATTTGTCCCTGAGTAAATTAAGTTGGTGTGGCGATGTTTTTCTTCCCATATCTTGATACAACTGTACAGTCAAACAGCATCTCCACTGAGGATATCATGGCAGTCTCAGTCATCTGCCATTTATGTGATGATGAGTCGAACCTACCATATAATACCCGAACTTCAATGTATTATGTGTCAAAACAAGTTTATAACTTGCATAACTATCACAGAGACCTTTATTTGTATAATGTGTTACTTTGTTTTAAGGGTGAGCATATTTGGGTTGTTTTGCTATTTCATTCCAAAGTAATAGATATGTATATACTGAACACAAGAAATCTTTGAAATCATTCAAATAATTTTGCATATTTTAATAAAAACAGACTATCTTTTAAATTAATGTTGTAGAAAGAGTAAAAATTATGTTTGTGGTAGAGGAATTTTCAGTCTTGCTGTATGCAAATGATTGTTGAAATCTACTGATGACTAATTTTATTCCTTTTGTAGTAACTAATGTTACAAACTTCTATCACATAACCCTTGCATTTATTTCCAGTCTGCCAAATATGACAGAATTTCACTCCACCCTCTCCCTGGTTCTCCTTAAAATGAACTCTGATCAGAGCAAATTTGAACCGTATATGCATTGTTCTTACTTCATTTTCTGTGTCATTAAATTCATGTACCAAAAGTTTTCTTTTTTTCCTTTACTGTGGTGTACACCTACACACCTGAGGTGGTCTGCGAGCCCCTCAATTCTTTTATCTGCTGTGACACTCATTTTGAAACAGTTATGTGATAACAATATGGATTTATTTCAAGGAGATTGCGGTTAAACTACTCTTGTGATGAACAAATTTAGATACAAATGGACAGTTCAGCACTTACTGTGTGGAACCAAACATAGAAACATAGAAGATAGGAGCAGGAGTAGGCCATTCGGCCCCTCGAGCCTGCTCCGCCATTCAACGCGATCATGGCTGATCATCCAAATTCAGTACCCGGTCCCTGCTTTCTCCCCATAGCCCTTGATCCCTTTAGCCTTAAGAAATATATCCAACTCCTTCTTGAATATATTTAATGAACTGGTCTCCACTGCCTTCTGTGGTAGAGAGTTCTGCAGGTTCACCACTCTCTGGGTGAAGAAATCCCTCCTCATTTCTGTCCTAAATGGCCTACCCTTTATCCTTAGACTGTGTCCCCTGGTTCTGGACTCCCCGACCATCGGGAACATCCTTCCTGCATCTAGTCTGTCCACTCCTGTCAGAATTTTATAAGTTCCAATGAGATCCCCTCTCATTCTTCTAAACTCCAGTGAGTACAAGCCCAATCGACCCAATCTCTCCTCATACGTCATTCCTGCCATCCCAGGTATCAGCCTGGTGAATCTTTGCTGAACTCCTTCCATGTCAAGAACATCCTTCCTCAGATAAGGCGACCAAAACTGCACACAATACTCGAGATGTGGTCTCACCAAGGCCCTGTACAACTGCAGCAAGACATCCTTGTTCCTGTACTCAAACCCTCTCGCTACGAAGGCCAACATACCATTTGCCTTCTTAACCGCCTGCTGCACCTGCATGCTTACCTTCAGCGACTGGTGCACAAGGACACCCAGGTCTCGTTGCACTTCCCCCTTCTCCCAATCTACTGCCATTTAGATAATCTGCCTTCCTGTTTTTGCCACCAAAGTGGACAACCTCACATTTATCCACGTTATATTGCACCTGCCATGTTTCTGCCCAATCACCCAACATGTCCAAATCATCTTGGAGTTTCTCGACATCCTCCTCACAGCACACACGCCCACCCAGCTTTGTGTCATCTGCAAATTTGGAGATATTACATCTAGTTCCCTTGTCTAGATCATTAATATATATTGGCCCAGAAATTCGGGTCGGGGGCAAGCCCCTGACCTACACTTACCTAGCGCGCCGGCAGTTGACCTCTTGGCCTGCGTGGAATTCCTCTCCGAGGCCTGTACCAGAGGCCGGCGCGCTATGCTGGCGTGTCCCTGGGGCGTAGTTAGTGCGAAGCGTCCCCTGGGATCACGTGAGCAACAGGCAGCCAATCAGAGCAGGGAATGTTCCATTCATAAGTCTTGACAGATAGACCTGTCAAAACGTATAAATGCTGAGGCTGTAAAACTGTACTTTACCTTCAAATAAATTTAAAAAAAACATCACACTTTGTAAATAAACTATAAATGACATTAAATAACTATTTTAAACAAAAATTTAAATTTTTGAAAAAATAATTTTATAAAAAAGGGGCTAAAAATAAACTTACCTTGCTTTAAAGTATTTAAAAGTAAAAAACCTGTGGAAAAAATGTTTTAATTTTAAATAATTGACCACTTACCTTTGAAAATGAAGTCCTTATGGCTGCTTTTTACATTTCTAAAATATACAGACTGTTAAAACCTGAAAAAAAAAGGAAGTTCAATGCGCACGCGCAGACTCCCGCGCGCACGCGTTCGACCTCTGAACCCCTTGGTTCAGAAGATCGGAAGTGCCGGTTTTCCGCGCATGCGTAGTGCATGCAAGATTCCGGCATTTCCATCGGGTCCACGCGTGAGTACTCCGTCCGTACTCACGCGTTGGGACCCGAAATTCTGGGCCATAGTGAATAGCTGGGGTCCAAGGACCGATCCCTGCGGTACCCCACTAGTCACTGCCTGCCACTCGGAAAAGGACCCGTTTATTCCAACTCTTTGCTTTCTGTCTGCCAACCAGTTCTCTATCCAAGTCAATACCTTGCCCCCAATCCCATGTGCCTTAACTTTACACGCTAATCTCTTATGCGGGACCTTATCGAAGGCCTCCTGAAAGTCCAGATACACCACATCCACTGGTTCTCCCTTATCTATTTTACCAGTTACATCCTCAAAAAATTCCAGTAGATTAGTCAAGCACGATTTACCTTTTGTGAATCCATGTTGACTTTGTCCGATCCTGTCACTGTTTTCCAAGTGCTCTGCTATTACATCTTTTATAATGGACTCTAGCATTTTCCCCACTACCGATGTCAGGCTTACCAGTCTGTAATTCCCCGTTATCTCACTACCACCTTTTTTGAATAGTGGGGTAACATTAGCTACCCTCCAATCCATGGGTACTGTTCCAGATTCCATCGAATGTTGGAAGATGATTAGCAATGCATCTACTATTTCTAGGGCCACTTCCTTAAGCACCCTCGGATGTAGATTATCAGGCCCTGGGGATTTATCGGCCTTCAATCCCATCAATTTCCCTAACACCATTTCCCTACAAATACTGATTTCTTTCAGTTCCTCCCTTTCATCAGACCCTATGTTCCCCGGCATCTCTGGGAGGTTATTTGTGTCCTCCTTTGTGAAGACAGAACCAAAATATGTATTTAGTTGGTCTGCCATTTCTTTGTTCCCCATTATCAATTCCCCTGATTCTGACTGCAAGGGACCTACGCTTGACTTCACCAATCTTTTTCTCTTCACATTTTTATAAAAGCTTTTACAGTCAGTTTTTATGTTCCCTGCAAGCTTACTCTCATATTCTATTTTCCCCTTCTTAATTAATCCCTTTGTCCTCCTTTGTTGAATCCTAAATTGCTCCCAATCCTCAGGATAATTGCTTTTTCTGGCCAATTTATATGTCCTCTCCTTGGATCTTATGCTATCCCTAATTTCCCTTGTTAGCCACAGTTGAGTCACCTTTTTTGTTTTATTTTTGTGCCAAACTGGGATGAACAAATTCTGTAGTTCATCCATGCGGCCTTTGAATGTTTGCCATTGCCTATCCACCGTCGACCCTTTGAGTGACATTCCCCAATCAATCCTACCTAACTCGTGCCTCAGACCATCATAGTTTCCTTTATTTAAATTTAGGACCCTAGTCTCTGAGTCGACGACTTCATTCTCCATCTTAATGAAGAATTCGATCATATTATGATCGCTCCGACCCAAGGGGCCTCGTACAACAAGATTGCTAATTAATCCTTTCTCATTACATAATACCCAGTCTAGGATGGCCTGATCTCTGGTTGGTTCCTTGACATATTGGTCCAGGAAACCATCCCGTAAACACAGCATCGTAATTCAGAATGGGAACTTTGACTGAATTCCTCCTCCACAGTATTGTTACTAATTTGGTTAGCCCAATCTATATGTAGATTAAAGTCACCCATGATGACTGCTGTGCCCTTATCGCACGCTTCTTTAATTTCCCTTTTAATGCCATCCCCAACCTCCACATTACTGTTTGGAAGTCTATATACCACTCCCACGAACGTTTTCTGCCCCTTGGTATTTCTCAATTCTACCCATACAGATTCCACATCATCAGAGCTAACATCCTTCCTTACAATTGTGTTAATCCCTCCTTTAACCAGTAATGCTACCCCACCTCCCTTTCCTTTTTGCCTATCTTTCCTGAATATTGAATACCCCTGGATGTTGAGTTCCCAGCCTTGGCCATCCTTGAGCCACGTTTCCGTAATCCCAACCAAATCATATTCGTTTGTTCAAACTCAATTTGTCTGAAGATGTTTATTTTCCACATCTAATTAACTAATTTTCTGTGTGATTGTAATTGTAAGTGAAGTAAGACATATGTTCAATGGTTACAATTTTCATTCTGTTAGTGTGTGGACTAACTTGAATATTACTCTGTATGATGGGTTTATAGCTGCAATTTGTCAAGGTTTATTTGTTTATTTGAAAAAGCTTTAATATTTGATTGCATGATATTTTATTGTGTAAATTATTGTTTTTGATAGTGATCTTGCAATTGTACATGTACTGTTGCATTGCTAATTCTTTAACTTTTGTGTGCCCAAAATTGGGCATGTTTAACAGAGACTTGCAATCCTGCTTACTTTCTCATTTCCTTCACTTGTTATCTCTTTTCTCTCCTTGTATAGGGGTATGATTTAACGAGCAGTGGCTATCCTGCAATACTTGCTCAAATTATCATTCTGTATGAGAGATTCTGGACACTTGAGTGGCAGCAGACCATGGAGAGACCATGTTCATGCCCAATGTTCAGACATGCATGCTTTTCAGCATCGTAATTCAGAATGGGAACTTTGACTGAATTTCCTTTTCTAGCCCAAGGGCATTGCCGCCAATTGTAGCAGTCATACAACTTCTCCAGCTAAGATCAGCAGTTGCAGCACGGGCTGGGGATTGCACCTGTCTTACTTCCACACCACTCTGCACTTAACACCACTCAGCACTTAACACCACTCAGTACTTAACTGAGTTACCACATGTTTCTAATTGCATTTAAAGGGGCAGAAACTGACTCTTTTTAGACTGTTCCAGATATGTATAGACTGGAGTGATGCACATCATCAGAGATATTTTTGATAGCTATGGTCATTGTAATAATATTATTTACTGTTATTTTTTAGTTAAGTATCAGATTGATCTGCTCCATGCCTTTTGGTGGAGTGATGAAAATCTTGTTTCACTATTTAAGGATGGCTTTTTCATATCTGGCCAACTGTTTGCACCTTTTGCCTTTAATGGCACCACCCTTAGTCCTCCATCTATGGAGATTCTTGGCCTTTCTATCTCTTCTGACCTAAAATACATCACCTCCTTCGCTAAAAATACTTTCATAAAGCTTGGTTTCCTTTTTCATGACAATTTTTTTCTTCTGGAACAATTCTTAATTCTGTAAAAAATCTCAACCCATTGGAAAACTTGAATATTACTTCCATATTTTGGAAGGTTCTTCTGACTTTGCTCATGCACTCCTGGGCAGGATATAACAAATATCCTATTCTCTGATAGGTGCTCTCTCTCTAACTTCTAGTTGCCAACCTTTCTTTCTCCGTCACATTATTTCTCGGTGCTCTCTATTTTATCGACACTGGCATAACTAGTATTTTATCAATACCTTGTCGGTGCATGTTCAAAATTTTCTCTCATTCTTTCTGATAACTAAACATGCCTGCTTCACTGTGTTGAAATTATAATTAACTGCACAATCTTTGCTTGTAATATATTCTTTCCTTTTCCCTGAACTTCAAAAAACCTTACCTATGTCTTTTCTTTCACTAACAATCTTCAAGGTTTTAAAACCCAAGTTGTTCATCACTATGACAAGAGCAGAGTTTGTGTCCTGCATCAAAAAGGGAACATTTCTGTATATAAATATATTTTATATGTCTTTAGATAGACTTGGTAAATGTAATATATTAAAAAATTGACAGCCAGCTGTGTTTCAACAAAAACACTGTTCTAGCCTGAAATAAAAACAGAAAATGCTGGAAATACTCAGCAGGTCAGGCAGCAACTGCGGAAAGAGAAACAGATAATGGGCAGGATTTTCATTGGGCCGTGGTGGCGGGATTGGAGGCGTGTGGGGGGTTAAAATCCCGAAATCGGGGGTCCCGCACCCAACCCGCCTCCATGCCAGTTTCAAAGGAGGCGGGTACCCAACCCGCACTGGGACCCGCCTCCCCGAGGTGGGAAGGGGATTAGTGCCAATTAACTGCCTGTTAACAGGTAGTTAACAGGCAGTTTTTAGCCTAATCCCTATTTTTAATGTTGAAGTGTAGGATTCCTGATGGCTCCAAACCACGCCAAGTTAGAGGAGGCGGACCGTCGAGATGAAGGGCTCGGAGGGGTCGAGATGTCCGGTGTTCAGGTGAGTGGGTGCATGAGTGCAAAGGTAAGTGTGTTTGGTGTGTGTAAAGTGTTTAAATAAGTTTTACATACCTTTACTTACCTTTACAGCCTTCCTTCCTTCAAGCCTCGGGAGTCCCTCATCTCACCGGCACAGAAAGCAGAATGGCTGCGAGCTGTCAAAAGTTCCAGCATTCAGCTTTCTGTTCCGGGGAGATCTGTAAAGCAGCCTGAGAGGAAGGAATTAACCTGGAGTACAGATTGTCAGTGTTTGACAGATGAAATATCAATCTGTAACGTCACCTGTTGCCGGGTGGCCCTTAATTGGCCTGCTGAGCCCGTTGGGCGGGCTCAACAAGGTCAATCAAGTCAAAATCACGTGGGTTAGCCACAACTCGATGGAGGCGGGACTACAACCCTGAAAGTTGTAGTCCCGCCTCCTACCCAACTCCTCAATGAAAATCCAGCCCAATGTTTCAGGTCGATGTCCTTTCATCAGAACTGGCAAAAGTAACAGATTTTAAGCAAGTACAGAGGCAGGGAATGAGGGGAGGGGAGGAACGAACAAAAAGGAAGGACTGTAATAGGGTGGAAGGCAGGAGAGATTAAAAGACAAAAGGGATGATGGTGCAAAGCGAAAGGAGATGGTAATGGAACAATGAAAGAAACAAAATATGGGTCTAGAAGAGATGTAACTGGGAATACCAGAATCATTAACAGCTGCCTTCCGAAAAAGTGGAGGTAGAGGTTATGATCTGAAATGGTTGAACTCGATGTTGAGTCTGGAAGGCTGTAAAGTGGCTAATCGAAAGATGAGGTGCTGTTCCTTGAGATTGTTTTGAGCTTCATTGGAACAGTCTAGGAGGCCTAGGACAGAAGTCAGAGTGGGAGGGGAATGGAAAATTAAAGTGATGGGACAGGAAACTCGGGGTCAAACTTGTGGACTGAATGGAGGTGTTCCGCACAACAGTCACCCAAACTGTGTTTGGTCTCCCCAATGTAGAGGAGACCGCATCGTGAGCAGCGAATACAGTATACTAAATTGAAAGAAGTACAGGAGCAGGAAATGGCACCGATACAGTTATCAATGTACCGGAAAAAGAGGTGAGGGAGGGGACTTGAGTAGGACTGGAACAAAGAATGTTCCACATATCCCACAAAAAGGCAGGCATAGCTAGGACACATACAGGTTCCTATAGCAACACCTTTTTATTTGGAGGAAGTGAGTGGAGTCAAAGGAGAAGTTGTTCAATGTGAGAACAAGTTCAGCCAGGCAGAGGGGAGTGATGGTGGATGGGGACTGGTTGGGCCTCTCTTCAAAGAAGAAGCGGAGCGCCCTCAGGCTGTCTTTGTCGAGGATGGAGGTCTATAGAGATTGGATGTCTGTGATGAAAAGGAGACGGTTAAAGTGGTGAAGGGTGCAGAAAAGTTGCGAATGTTGGTGGGAAGAGACTGGACAAGGGGAGAAAAAATAGTGTTGAGATAGGAAGAAATCAGTTCTGTGGTGCTAGAACAGGCTGAAATGCTGAGTCTACCAGGGCAGTCCTGTTTATATATCTTGGGAAGGAGGTAGAAGTGGGCTGTGTGGCTTTGGGGGACTATGAGGTTGGAGGCCATGGAGGGAAGATCTCCAGAAGAGATGAGGTCAGTGAAAGTCTTGGAAACGATGGCTTGATGTTCGCTCGTGGGGTCATGGTCCAGGGTGGGGTAGGAGGAGGTGTCAGAGAGCTGGCGTTCAGCTTTTGCAAGGTAGAGGTCTGTTCGCCAAAACAACAATCCTTGTCAGCAGGTTTAATGACAATGTTTGGATCCGAAAGAACAGAGTGCTGCAAGTTCAGAGGGAGGTAGGTTAGAGTGAGTGAGGGGAGCAGAGAAATTGAGATGGCTGATGTCACGCCAACAGTTCCCAATGGAAACATCTAGAGTGGGTAAGAGGCCAGAGGGAGGGATCCAGGTGGAACGAGAAGACGGGAGAAAGGGTCCGCTGTGCTGGGGGGAAGACTTCTGGCCAAAGAAGTGGGCACTTAGGTGAAGGCGACGGAAGAAGAGCTCAGCGACATGCCGAGGTCAAAATTTATTGAGGTGGGGGGCGTAAGGGGATGAAGCTGAGGCCTTTGCTAAGGACTGATCGTTCGGGGTCAGAGAGGGGAAGGGGAAGGGCAGAGAGGACAGTGAAAATACAGCAAGGGGTGAGATTGGAAGAAATGATGGGGTCAGAGGAAAGTGAAGGGGACAAGGTTCCGGAGAGGTGGTGGTATCCAAGAGTTGTTGAAGCTTGCGATCCTTGATGCCTGAAAGGAAGAAAAAAACGTTTCTTGTTAAAGAGCCGGATGAGGCGAAGGATGAAATGGAACTGCGGACCAGGACAACTTTGAGATAGAGTGAGTTGGTGCTGTTGAAGAGAGAGGTTGAGAGTGAGCAGGTGGAGGCGCATGGTGTTGAGCGTGGATCTCGAGGCAACGGGGAGCAGGAGACATTAAATGACAAAAACGATGATGGTGCAAGGCAAAAGGAGATGGTAATGGGACAAGTAAAGAAACACTTGAGTTCAGTTTGCTTGTGAAGTTGAATTGCATGATCACCCAAGGAAATGTATCATCCACACATTGCTTTGGAAAATGTACTAGTTTGCCATTGTAAATGGCAGACAAGTTTACTACCATATATATTGGAAAGTGTGGCTGGTTCTTGTTGGCTTTCCAGATAGGTTAATGTCAATAAACCTTTGCCACTTGGTACTGCAAATGTGTTAACTGGTAGAATTGGCATTTATTGCCTTGGTCACCTCCTTCATCTTATTTACTGTAGCTTTCCTTGGAATAATCCCTGTCAGTTTCAAAGCAGGCTTCTCTCTTGAACCTAACTTCCTGAAGCAGCACTTCAATATCAGAATCTGCAAACGGGTGCAATAGAGGTGGATTCTGTGCCTTGCGTCAGTTGTGTCTAACATAGGTGAAGAAATTGCTTTGCTGTGGCCAAAACTAAGTTAAGTGTTGTGGCCTTTATATCCAGCAACAGCATGCTTTTTTCATCCAAAAGAAATGAACTGCCTGCTTGAAGTGCGCCCCAGTTATGCAAGTCATGCTAATCCCAAAAATGATGCTGAGGTCAGTGATCATAATGTAGGGTGGAAATCCTGTCCTGCCATACTTCCAAATAGGATTTAATTTCCACAGAAAATCCAGTCTTGGAAGTTTCCCCGTACTTAGCGGAGAGAAAATGATCTATCATTTCCTAGCTTAACCCTTTTTCTTTGTTGAACAGAGGTGTAACATTTGCCACTCTCCCATCCTTTGAAGCAATTCCCATTTCCATTAATTTTGAAAAATTATGGTTTGTCCCTCCTTTTTTCTCTCTAACATCCTACATTTTTCTGTGATGGATATAGAGTGTGCCAAGTAATTTTTTTCACTTTTAGTCCCATAACATTTTCAATATAGCTTCCTTTCATCTATTTACTTCCAGTAGCAGCTTTTTAAAAAGAATGTATTTGTTCCTGGGATATGGGCATCGCTGGCAAGGCCAGCATTTATTCCCCATCCCTAATTGCCCTCGAGAAGGTGCTGGTGAGCTGCCTTCTTGAACTGTTGGAGTTCTTGTGGTGAAAGTACTCCCATAGTGCTGTTAGGGAGGGAGTTCCAGGTTTCTGACCCAACGACGATGAAGGAACGGCGATATACTTCCGAGTCAGGATGGTGTGTAACTTGGAAGTGAACCTGCAGGTGATGGTGTTCCCATGTGCCTGCTGCCCTTGCCCTTCTAGGTGGTAGAGGTTGCGGGTTTGGGAGGTGCTCTCGAAGAAGCCTTAGTGAGTTGCTGCAGTGCATTTTGTAGCTGGTATACACTGCAGCCACGGTGTGCCGGTGGTGGAGGGAGTGAATGTTTAAGGTGGTGGATGGGGTACCAATCAAGCGGGCTGCTTTGTCCTGGAAGGTGTTGAGCTTCTTGAGTGTTGTTGGAGCTGCACTCATCCAGGCAAGTGGAGAGTATTCCATCACACTCCTGACTTGTGCCTTGTAGATGGTGGAAAGGCTTTGGAGAGTCAGGAGGTGAGACACTCGCTGCAGAAATACCCAGCCTCTGACCTGTTCTTGTTGCCACTGTATTTATGTGGCTGGTCCAGTTCAGTTTCTGGTCAATGGTGACCCTCAGGATTGTTGATAGTGGGGGATTCAGCGATGGTAAAGCTGTTGAATATCAAGGGGACTAAAAGTCGATAAATCCCAAGGACCGGATGACCTACATTCTAGGGTTTTGAAAGAGATGGCCATTGGGATAGTGGATGCATTGGTTGTCATCTTCCAAAATTCTATAGCTTCTGGAACGGTTCCTGCAGATTGGAGGATAGCAAATGTAACCCTGCATTTAAGAATGGAGGGAGAGAGAAAACAGGGAACTACAGACCTGTTAGCCTCATCAGTAGTTGAGAAAATGCTGGAATCTATTATAAAGGATGCAATAACTGGGCACTTAGAAATTAATATTAAGATTGGGCAGAGTCAACATAGATTTATGAAAGGGAAATCCTGTTTAACAAACCTATTGGAGTTATTTGAGGATGTAACTAGTGGAGTAGACAAAGGGGAACCGATAGATGTGGTGTATATGGATTTTCGATAAGGTCCCACACAAGAGGTTGGTGAACAAAATTAGGGCACATGGAATTGGGGGTAATATACTAGCATGGATTGAGAATTGGTTAACGGACAGAAAACAAAGAGTAGGGATAAACGGGTCTTTTTCAGGATGGCAGGCTGTGACTAGTGGGGTACCGCAAGGATCGGTGCTTGGGCCCCAGCCATTCACAATCTATATCTATTTGGATGAGGGGACTAAATGTAACATTTCCAAATTTGCGGATGATACAAAGCTAGGTGGCAGTGTCAGTTGCGAAGAGGATGCGAAGAGGCTTCAAGGGATCTCGATTGGCTCAATGAGTGGGCGAGAACATGGCAGATGGAATATAATGTAGATAAATGTGAAGTTATCCACTTTGGTAGAAAAAACAGAAAGGCAGTGTATTTCCTAAATGGTGAAATATTGGGGAATGCAGATGCTCAAAGGGACCTGGGTGTCCTTGTACATGAGTCACTGAAAGTGAATGTGCAGGTGCAGCAAGCCATTAGGAAGGCAAATGGTATGCTGGCCTTCATTACAAGAGGATTTGAATACAGGAGTAAAGAAGTCTTACTCCAATTATATTGGGCCTTGGTGAGACCACACCTGGAGTACTGTGTACACTTTTGGTCTCCTTACCTAAGGAAGGATATACTTGCCATAGAGGGAGTGCAACGAAGGTTCACGAGATTGATTCCTGGGATGGCAGGACTGTCTTATCAGAAGAGATTGAGTAAATTAGGCCTTTATTCTCTTGAATGCAGAAGAATGAGAGGGAATCTCATTGAAGCATACAAAAGTATTACAGGGCTGATGCGCTATCAATTACTCATAAAAGACGGAGAGTTAGGAGAGTAACCAAAAGGTTTTTATTAACAAAGAACAGAGCATGCCTCTCGTGGTTGACTGGTTTCCAAGAAGGCAGGGGGCTGCAGAGCAGTCACCTTTATACCTGGGCATGTGGGTGGAGCCAGGGGCGGAGCCAGCTGAGGCATGCCTAGATACAACAGTGTGCAACAACAACAACAACGGTGAACAACAATAACAGTGGTTTACCACAAGGGCTTGATAGGGTGGATGCTGGGAGAATGTTTCCCCCTTGGCTGGGGAGTCTAGAACCAGGGGCCACAGACTCAGGATAAAGGGTAGGCCATTCAGGACAGAGATGAGAAGAAATTTCTTCACACAGAGGGTGGTGAATCTTTGGAATTCTTTACCCCAGAGGGCTGTGGAGGCTCAGTCATTGGGTATATTCAAAACAGAAGTCGAAAGATTTCTGACTAGCAAGGGCATCAAGGGATATGGCGATAGGGCCGGTGAATGGAGTTGAGGCAGCAGATCAGCCATGATCTCATTGAATGGCGGAGCAGGCTCGAAGGGCCGAATGGCCTACTCCTGCTCCTATTTCTTATGTTCTAAGGGGAGGTGACTGGACTCTCTCTTGTTGGAGATAGTCATTGCCTGGCACTTGTGTGGCATGAATGTTACTTGCCACTTATATGCCCAAGCCTGAATGTCGTCCAGGTCTTGCTGCATGCGGGAATGGACTGCTTCATTATCTGAGGAATTGCGAATGGAACTGAATACTATGCAGTCATCAGCGAACATCCCCACTTCTGACCTTATGATGGAGGGAAGGTTGTTGATGAAGCAGCTGAAGATGGTTGGACCTAGGACACTGCCCTGAGGAACGCCTGCAGCAATGTCCTGAGGCTGAGATGATCGAACTTCAGCAACCACAACCATCTTCCTTTGTGCTAGGTGTGACTCCAGCCAGTGGAGAGTTTTCCCCTTGATTCCCATTGACTTCAGTTTTACTAGGGCTCCTTGATGCCACACTCGGTCAAGTGCTGCCTTGATGTCAAGGGCAGTCACTCTCACCTTACCTCTGGATTTCAGCTCTTTTGTCCCTGTTTGGACAAAAGGCTATAATGAGGTCTGGAGCCGAGTGGTCCTTGTGGAACCCAAACTGAGCATCGGTGAATAAGTGCCACTTAATAACACTGTCGACGACACCTTCCATCACTTTGATGATTGTGAGTAGACTGATGGGGCAGTAATTGGCCAGATTGGATTTGTCCTGGGCAGTTTTCCACATTGTCTGATAGATGCCAGTGTTGTAGCTGTACTGGAACAGCTTGGCTAGAGGCGCAGCTAGTTCTGGAGCACAAGTCTTCAGCACGACAGCCGCGATGTTGTCGGGGCCCACAGCCTTTGCTGTGTCCAGTGCGCACAACCATTACTTGATATCTCGTGGAGTGAATCGAATTGGCTGAAGACTGGCTTCTGTGATAGTGGGGACCTCGAGGAGGCCGATATGGATCTTCCACTCAGCACTTCTGGCTGAAGATGGTTGTACATGCTTCAGCCTTGTGTTTTGCACTCACGTGCTGGGCTCTGCCATCATTGAGGATGGGGATATTCATGAAGACTCCTCCTCCCGTTAGTTGTTTAATTGTCCACCACCATTTACGACTGGATGTGGCAGGACTGCAGAGCTTTGAACTAATCCGTTGATTGTGGGATTGATTAGCGCGCTCAACAGCATGCTGTTTAGCATGCATGTGGCCCGATGTTGCAACTGCCCCAGGTTTTTACATACGTCTGGTGCTGCTCCTGACATGCTCTTCTACACTCCTCATTGAACCAAGGTTGGTCTCCTGACTTGATGGTAATGGTAGAGTGAGGGATATGCCAGGCCATGAGGTTACAGATTGAGGTGGAATACAATTCTGCTGCTGCTGCTGCTGATGGCCCACGGTGCCTAATGGATGCCCAGTTTTGAGCTGCTAGATCTGTTTTGAATGTATCCCATTTAGCACGGTGGTAGTGCCATACAAAACGATGGAGGATGACCTCAGTGTGAAGATGGGACTTCGTCTCCACAAGGGCTGTGCGGTGGCCACTGCTACCAATGCTCTCATGGATAGATGCATCTGCGACAGCTAGATTGGTGAGGATGTCAAGTAGGTTTTTCCCTTGTGTTGGTTCTCTCACCACCTGTCGCAGGTCCAGACTGGCAGTTATGTCCTTCAGGACTTGGCCAGCTCGGTCAGTAGTGGTGCTACCAAGCCACTCTTGGCAATGGACATTGAACTCCCCCACCCAGAGTACATTCTGTGCTCTTGCTACCCTCAGTGCTTAACATGGAGGAGTATTGATTTATCAGCTGATGGAGGCGGTATGTGGCAATCAGCAGGAGGTTTCCTTGCTCATGCTTGACCTGAAACAATGAGACTTCATGGGGTCCGGGGTCAATGTTGAGGACTCCCAGGGCCACCCCCTCCCGACTGTATACCGCTGTGCTGCCACCTCTGGTGGGTCTGTCCTCCCGGTAGGACAGGGCATACCAAGGGATGGTGATGGAGGAGTCTGGGACATTGGCTGAAAGCTATGATTCTGTGCGTCTGACTGTCAGGCTGTTGCTTGACTAGTCTGTGGGACAGCTCTCCCACTTCTGGCACAAGTCCCCAGATGTTATTGAGGAGGACTTTGCAGGGTTGACTTGGGCTGCCGTTGTCGTGTCCGAAGCCGGTGCCGAGGTCGATGCCGGGTCATTCGTACAGTTTTATTAATATTGTTTCTCGTAGCGGTTTGTTACAATTGAGTGGCTTGCTAGGCCATTGCAGAGGCCAGTTAAGAGTGAACCACATTGCTGTGGGTCACATATAGGCAAGAATGGTAAGAATGGCAGATTTCCTTCCCTAAAGGACATTAGTGAACCAGATGGGTTTTTACGACAATCCGATAGTTTCATGGTCACCGTTACTGATAATAGCTTTTTATTCCAGATTTGTTTAATTAACTGAATTTAAATTCCCCAGCTGCTGTGGTGGGATTTGAACTCTCGTCTCTTGGTCATTAGTCCAGGCCTCTGGATTACTCGTCCAGTAACATAACCACTATGCTCTTCTACATCCTCTTCAAGCACTCATACAGAACCACTTTCCTCTTCTCCTGATTAAAGTAAGGTTTTTAAGCATTTGTACCATTTGTTAGCTCAAGTGGAAGATAATCTCCAAATGATCTCACCCCTTCCTTGAGTATCCTTTTACTTATCTGCTGATAAACACCCTTTTTCTCTTTTTGATGACTGTTTTTCACACTCCATTTTAGCCTTCCTAATTAATCTTTTTTATGGTTTTCTTCTGTTTCTCTCTCTCCCCCCCCCCCCAACACACACTACATTTATCATATGCCTCTTTTTTTTTTTAAAACCTAATTTTTGCTTTAAACTCACTTTATCTCAGAAACTCTAGCCTGTGCCACATCCTCTTTACTCTTCATTGTAATGTATTTAACCTGTACCTTATCCATCTTTTATTTAAATATCTCCCACTGCAGATCTATTTTTCCAACCAATTACTGTAATCTGTGTAGGACCCTTTCATCCCACTGCAATTAACTAAATTCCATTCCAACACCTTTACTTAGTGAAAATAAAGGAAAAGAGGAACACAGTGAACCAAATTATCTTAGTTATTTCCCAAGTATTCTCCTCCCTTTGTCACTTAATTTTCTTGCTTTATTATCCAGAACAGAGCTTTCTTGTGTAACATACATACACAGAATAAGGAAAAAGTCCTGACTTCATTTTAAGAACCACTCCTGATTTGACCACAAACTTTTGTCTTATCTCAGCCTATAATATAATTCCAAGTCCCCAATTATTGTAACGTTCCTAATGCAAACCTTTCTAAATTGCCTACCAATCTCATCCTTGATTTATTTACCACTAATTGGTGATTTCTAATGTATTCTCAATACCGTATTTCTTAAATGAACCCAAGCAGACTCTGAGCATCACCATCAATAAACATTTATTTCTATGTCTGTATTAAAAGGTGACACTTTACCCCACTCGGAAACACGTATAATGGTGCAAGTTTCAATGCTGAGGAGACTCTTATTTGCTTACGGAAACTGCCTTTCTGCCTTGAGCACAAACTACAGTGAAACCTGTACAAATGGACAGCTGCAAAAAAACAAACACTTACTGACAGTCCCAAATAACTTGCATTATAATAGATACAAACTGCCCCTTGAAACTACAACACTCATAAATTACAAAAGCAAAAAACCAAAATTATAAAAGTAAATTACAAAATCTTTTGTTTCTTTACTTATCCCATTACCACCCCCTTTTGCCTTGCACTATCATCTCTATTGTCATTTAATATTTCCTGCCTTCCACCCAATCACAGACCTTCCTTTTTGTTATTTCCTCCCATCCTTCCTTTCCCTGCCTCTGTACTTGTTTAAAACCTGTTACAGCTGTAACGTTTTCCAGTTCTGATGAAAGATCATCGACCTGAAACGTTGGACGGAATTTTGCCAGCGCTCAGAGTGCGGGTTTGGAGGCAGGACCTCTGTTAAAATCGCAAAGATTGACAGCAGATAGGAAACCCGCTGTCAACCCGCCTCCAAGCGAGTCTCCCAGATGTCGGGTCTGTCAGCGCAGAACTGACCCGACACCAAGCGGCGGGGGAGACAATTCTGGTACTTAATTGGCTTGTTAAGAGCCAATTTAAGAGTCTTTTGAGGTTTACTTGTAATTTTACCTTCTCCCCCGCTGGTTACCCGCTGTTCAGGGAACACGCCAGCTCAACCTGGCGTGTTGAGAGTCTGGTCTGATGTTTGTGAAAAGATGACAGCTGCAGAAGTGGTGTCAAGGATGCCATGTTGCACATGGTGAGTTTCAGAGCAAAGAAAATGTTGGTTACTGCATTTATAATACATATACAGATTTCTTTAGCTTACAAATTTTTAAATCCAACTGTATGTCCAGTGCTATCTCATTGGGAGAACCTCTCTCACCATTGACGGATCGCTTCTGTCATCTCACCTGCAGCTGTCATCTATTCCAGCAACATCGGAGCCAATGAAACAATCAGACCTTGGTCCTCCGAATCCTTTCACAATCATTGCCAACCTCATCACCAACCTTCGCCGCCATCACCTGATGCTGCACTGGACACAGGGCATCAGCCCTTGACAAAATTGCTGCCCGGGAGGCCAGCGATGGCATCACCATTGTAGTGTATGTACCCGTCTACCTTTAAGAGAACTATTGTATGTAACAGTTCACCTTTAAGAGAACTACTTTAGGTGTGGCACTACTTGTTTGGCTTCTGTATACTGTAATACCGACGGTGACCACACCGGTATATAAGTGTTGTGGCATGATTCCTTGGGCAGATTCGCCCTGACCTTCGAATAGTAAAGACCTGTTTGTTTGTTATTCCTGAAGTCTGTGTCGTTATTAACTGTACAACCCACAGACTTTACAGTGGCGACGAGTCCGATCGTACCCTGCGGCAAGACTACCAAAGCAACTAAAGAGCGTCGAAGAGAGGCAACCGCCCTCGTCGTTCTGCTGGAAGAAAACACGAGGCTGCAGCAATAGAAAGGAGGAAGACTTTAGCAACAAAAGCTTCCATCAGCAACAGGCACTGACTACCCTTCTACCACGGTGCGGAGTGAGCCGATCAGCAGGAAACAAGGCGGCCGCGGAGACTGTGAGTAGGGAAAAGTGTAACGAAATCCGGAGGATAAGGGCTGTGCACTCGACCATGGTCGAGGGGGAGCAGAGCTGGTCAGGAAGGCGGGTCCAACGGCGTCGTGAGATAGCCGGACCGCGATCGGCGGGAAAAGCCGGGCAGCGACCGAAGCCACGAAGCGCTGAGACCGGGAGCAGGCGCGGGAAGAGAGAAACTCAGCCGCAGCTGGGGAGGGAAGCACTGGACTGCGTGAGGGCTGGGAGGCGAACGGGAGCCGGGCGTGTGGGAGAGGCAGAGCCGACCAAAGGAGGCTGCGCGAGAGCCAGTCCAGCGGCTGAACTGTTCTCCACCAACGGGGTACCCAGCGCCGGTAGAGCCGTGCGAGCGGGAGAGAAAGACAGAGCCGAGCAAGGGGAGAGAGACTGCGCGAGAGCCAGTCCAGCGGCTGAACTGTTCTCCGTGAAAGGGGTACCCAGCGCCGGTAGAGCCGTGCGAGCGGGAGAGAAAGACAGAGCCGAGTAAGGGGAGCTGTGCGGAAGCCAGCCCAGCGGCTGAACCTGTCCGCTGTGGGGAAAGCGTACCCCTCCCACCAGGGAAGAAACGTGGGAAGCCGCCATTAGGCGGAGAAGACGACAGACGCGGGAGACCGCCATTGAAGGGGCGGGGAGAGAAGGAAAGAGCGGGAAACCGCCATTTTCGCGGGAAAAACCGCCATCTTAGAAATAAATAAATAATAAATAAGAATGTAAAGAAATACTTGTGCTGCTCCCAAGGAAAGGAAGATGCCTAAGCGAGGGAATATTAACGATTTTAATTCTGAGATAGAAGACTGGGCCACGTACGTGGAATGCATCGAGATCTATTGTGAAGCCAACAAAATAGAGGAAGACGACAAAGCGATAACATTGCTAAACTCGATGGGCGCAAAGACATACGGGCTCTTGAAGCGCCTACTAGCACCAGCTAAACCGGCGGATCAGACTTTCGAAGGGATTGTGGCTGTTCTGAAGGACCACTTGAACCCCACACCATTGATGTTGGCTGAACGATTCAAATTCTATGCAAGAACGCAACGGAAAGACGAAAGCAACGCGGAATATTTGGTCGAACTGCGTAGGCTAGCGAAATGCTGCCAGTTCGGAGGGAATCTGACAGAGGCACTGCGAGACAAGTTCGTATGCGGATTGTCCAAGGAAGGGACACAAAAGCGACTACTTGAAGAGAACGACCTCATACTTGACAGGGCTGTCCTTATAGCCGCATCGCACGAAGCCGCAGCGAAAGGAACGGCGGAAATGCAGCTAAAGGCGGCGGCACTCGGGGTGGACAAAATTACCTCAAGTACAACAAAATGCTATCGTTGTGGGAAGACAACACACGACCAGAATCAATGCTGGTTTAAGAACCAAGAATGTAGGAAATGTGGCAAACTGGGTCACATCGCTAAGGTATGCCGGTCAGGGAAGAAGACCAACAACCAAAGGAAGCCACCACAAGAAAAGTACAACAAGGTACACAAGGTGGCTGAGAAGAGTTCAGACGAACAGAATTCAGACTCAGACCCAAACAGCCAGGAGCTGGGTAGTCTGAGAATTCACAATGTGAGTAAGGAAGCTGACCTACAAACTATCTGGGTCATACTAAAAATAGCTGGAGTCCAAGTAAGAATGGAGTTGGACACTGGATCAGCTCTATCAGTCATAAATCGAAGGGACTACCACCGGCTATTCTCTCACATACCCTTAAGAAATACCAAGTTCGTATTGCAGACATACACGGGGCATAAGGTATACCCCATGGGGAAGATAAGAGTCAAGGTGAGAGATAGGGGTAAAGAACACCCAAGAATGAACTTGTACGTATTATCTGAGGGAGGACCACTACTTCTAGGACGAGAGTGGATCAAGAAAATAGACATGGAATGGCACTATCTAAAAGCCATAATGAGTGAGGACTCGGTGCAAGCTATCAGCTCAGATTCTGAAACGGATGACGATAAGACCAACTCAAATATGGAAGACAAGGCTAAAATGAACTTGCCGACTATGGTGGAGAAAACGAAGACATGCATAAAG
The DNA here is from genome assembly GCF_052327205.1 of Somniosus microcephalus. NCBI lineage: Eukaryota > Metazoa > Chordata > Chondrichthyes > Squaliformes > Somniosidae > Somniosus > Somniosus microcephalus. The sequence continues at coordinate 190,971,440 of NC_140997.1, forward strand.
GCTTATGCTACCGAGAAGAATAAAGCTTCAGAGCAGAACTCCAGTTTGACAGAGAATTCTGAGCCTGTTCAAGTTAAGGACTTATCCATGACGGAAGAACACCGAACTCGGACTCAAACTTATTTCAAAGTACGACAACAATTAGAACAGTTGAGTTACCGTCTCGTACAAGAGATGAAAACAATGGAAAAGTTCTGGGACACCGAATGGGAGAACCTGGAAAGACAGCAGAGACAGCTAGCTCAAGCAAAGAGCGACCATAGAGCCATCGTGACCAATTACCGATCACATCTCCCTTATGATGTTCAGGAGTTAGAATATTTGCATGATCTAGAGATACAGCATAAAGGCAAACCACGGTACACTGAGGATTTTGTTCTGCAATTGGAGATGGAGCTAGTGCAAGCAAGGTTAAGAGAAGCTGAATCGCAGTGTGCACTTAAAGATATGCAGAAAAAAATCTTGGACATGGAAAAGAGAAACGCTTCTTTACCTGATGTGAATAATGTGGCCATGTTGCAAGAGGAGCTTATAGGGGCGAAACTGAAAGAAGCTAAGCAAAGGATGTTGGAACTTGAAACACAGAACCAAATCAGCAGTAACCAGCTATGTCGAGCAGAGAAGGAGTGCTATGGTCTACATGAGAAGGTGCAATATATCTCAGCCCAGAATAAGGGACTACTCACTCAGTTAGATGAAAGTAATCGGAAAATGGCTGAGATAGACTGCAAGAATAAAGAAGATTTGATGGCAGTGAGACTTCGAGAGGCAGATAGCATAGCAGCCTTGGCTGAACTCCAACAGGAAATTGCGGAAGAAGCAAATGAAGAGGAATCTTCAGGAAGCCAGGATGTTATTCCAGTTCTTCTCTACGACTCCTTACAAGCAGAGTGTGAGAAGTTGAAAGAACAGTATGAACAGGCCCAGGCTACAATTCTGGAGGGGGTTAACTCGGCAACCTCCGAAAAGCTAGTTTCAGTAGAAGCATATGAACAACTAAAGGTTGAACATGAGCAAGAAGTCCAAAGGCTGCAGGAAATTCTTGATGAGCTCAAGGCCAAGACAGACTCATCGGTAGAAGTTCCATCCATAGATGAGAAATTAGAGGTGAAAGACATGGCAGAACATGAAAGACAAGATGTCCAAGAACTCATAAAAATATTGAAGGAAACCCAAGACAAATATGAGGCGGCAATGTCCGAGGTTCAACAACTTGAAGAACAGATTCAACTGGGAATCCTTTCAGTGGAAGAAAAGGAAACTGTAAGAAACACAGAGACTGTAAGAATGGTCCCTGAACATGAGCTAGAGAGCATCAGGGCGCAACTTTTCCGAGCGCTGAAAGCCAAAGTACAAGAGGAACAGAAGGTGGAAGCATTGGAGGAAAAGGTGGATGAAATGGAGAAGACTCTGATCCACAGTGTTCCCGTGGAAGAGTTAACGGTCAGCCAACTCCTTCATATGCTGAGGGAAAAGACTCTGCAATGGGAACAATCTGAACACGAGCTTCAATCTTCAACGGGAAGGAGTTCGGAGCTCTCAAAAGTTTGGGAAATAGCTGAGGTTGCAAAACAGACTTTACTGGGATGCCAAAAGTACGCTGAATCGCGTCTATGTGAACAACAGAATGTTGAAACAGCTGCTCCAGTAGAAGGATTGAATAGCCCGATCAATCAATCCCCGAGGGAAGGGGAAGTGTTGAAATCACAAATGAGGTCATTAGTGAAGGATTTGCAGGAAACCCAGGAAGGGCGGGATGAAGATGAATGCATGAAGAAGTCTTTTCAAGAAAGATGTCTAGGGAAGGAACCACAGTCAGCTAACGTCCAGATGGGTAAGGAGGAAGTAGAAGGCCCTCTCGCTGGCCTAACTCAGGACGAACCTGAATATTACCATGACCTGTTGAGTGACACTGAATATTACGAGGATGTGGTCTGCCCAGTTTGTGATGAAAACTCCCAAAGTGCCAAAATCAGGATGAAGCACTTAAAGTCGAAGGAACATAGAGAGTTGGTGGCGCTACAGCTGGCAGCTGATAAGGGAGCCCCGAGAGTCTCCAAAAAGCAGAAAAGAAAAAGAAGAAGCAGAAGATGATAACTATCACAAATATTATCGCTTCTACCAGATCATGCGTGGACCCTATGAAAGGAGTTAAATCAGTTGGGAAGTAGGAAAATATCAAGGCAACCCAGTTATTGTAAAAGTCAGCACTGCTGGTTCAGCAGGACGAAAGTTCAAGCTGTTACGTCAAGAAAAGGATATGGAGGAGTCACGCTAGCAATGTGAACCATCTACACCAAAGAGATGTTGTTCGGACCGAGTCAAGATCAAAGACTGAATCTGTGAACTGTTCCCGCAGAGACTGAACCCGTGAACTGTTTCCCACCGAGACTATGTCTGTAAATTGTTTTATATGAAGTTGAAGATATGTTATGTTTAATGGGGACTCTGTATGTAATAAGCTAAAAAGGGAGGATTGTAGTGTATGTACCCGTCTACCTTTAAGAGAACTATTGTATGTAACCGTTCACCTTTAAGAGAACTACTTTAGGTGTGGCACTATTTGTTTGGCTTCTGTATACTGTAATACCGACGGTGACCACACCGGTATATAAGTGTTGTGGCATGATTCCTTGGGCAGATTCGCCCTGACCTTCGAATAGTAAAGACCTGTTTGTTTGTTATTCCTGAAGTCTGTGTCGTTATTAACTGTACAACCCACAGACTTTACAACCATGGCCAGACTTTCTTTACTTGATGCTGTAAACCCTGGCTGCCACATGATGTGCCACGTTGACACCATCCCACACCAGCACCGTGAAATATCCCTTTAATGTCCAAGCCATTCCATGCACACACATCACTATAGGGGGGTGGTGGCGGGGCGGGGGGGGGCGGGGTTGTGGGGGAGTTATGACTGAACAATCACTGGAAATCAGTAAGACACTTCTCAAAGTACACTCAGATCTGTCCAATAAGGGGCACTTTTTGAAAGAGATTTCACTGTATGACAACACATTACCAGAAACCACATTACCAGAAACTTCACATGGACATTGGCTAAACCTCTCAAGTGCCCACCCTTGTGTGTTGTTAGTTGGTATGCTTGCAGCAGAATGAGGGTGAGTGTGAGGGGGTTGGCTAGGGAGATGGGGAAGTGATAAAGTAGATAGAGAGGGTTGGGTAGAGTTGCAAGGTAAGTTGGTGTCCTAGGGAAGTCTCTTCCGCCCATGGAAGGGAAGAGAACCTCCCTGCGTACTGTGACTCCCTCCATAAGCATATGGAGGGCATCATTGGAAAGTCTGAGTGCAAGAGTTCACCTTTGTGCAGTGATTGTCAGTGTTTTCAGCACCTCAATACTGTCAAACACTGACAATTCAACTGTCAAAATAAAATTGTGCACGGTCCCTTTAAGGAAACCGGCAGATGACGCGTCATCAAATGACATCTTCAGACCAGCTTCCTGTTAATTGGCCGGTAAGCCCTTAACAAGGCCAATCAAGGGAAAATCACATCTGCAGAGCAGAGGCAGCTGGGGGCGGGACTGGAACCCGGAAACCAGCTGACCCGCCCCCATCCTGACACCGCTGAGAAAATCGCAGCCGTTAACTCTGTTTCTCTCTCCACAGATGCTGCCTGACCTACTGACCTATTTCTAGCATTTTCTGTTTTTACTCGTAAATTACAACAGCTTTCAGTGCACCAAGTCAGTTTACAACTGAAAACACCGGACACACAATTAAGTGCGAGGACGCAGTGTGTGATAAAATGGCTTTTGTGTAATGGAGATCTCTTAGCATGCATAGCCACAGAGAAACTCCTGAATCACAGAAACCCCACAGTGCAGATAGAGGCCATTTCGGCCCATCGAGCCTGCACCGACACATATCCCACCCGATCCCCGTAACCCCTACACCAACACACATCCCACCCTATCCCCGTAACCCCACGTATTTAATCCCCCTAACACTAAGGGTCAATTTTATCATAGCCAATCAACCTAACCCGCACATCTTTGGACTGTGGGAGGAAACCGGAGCACCCCCACGCAAACACGGGGAGAATGTGCAAACTCCACACAGACAGTCGCCCGAGGCTGGATTCGAACCCGGGTCCCTGGCGCTGTGAGGCAACAGTGCTAACCACTATGCCACCGTTCTATCTCTGGGATTGAATACTTGCACAGCTCGATCATGGGGCTAGAGGGGTTTCTCTGCCACTATGGATGCTGGGTAAAAAGATCTCCATTACACAAACACCAGGAAGTGATGGTCGAATCAGGTTGTTCTGAACAATGGGCTTTAGTCCTTGACCTTGGTTTCTTAATGCATACAAAAATAAATATCTGCAGGATTTAGCAGCTATAAACAGGAAAAAAATCTTGTCTTTTTAATTTATTTTCTGGATGTGGGCAATAATGACAAGGTCGCTCATCCCTAGTTCACCTAAATAATACAACTGAGTGGCCAGACTGGGTAGCAGTGGCAGGTGTTCCCATCCATGAAAAGACATCAGTGATCCAGTTACTTTTTTATGGTAGTCTGGCAGCTTTCATGATCATTGTCTCTGAACAATTGTGTTTCATGGGATATTGTACAGGCTAAAAGTAAGTAATTTTTGTATTATTTCTTCTATTTTAGTTGGCCTTATCCAGCGGTTCCTCGTGCTACAGCTCTGTGTGCCTGTGGGACAAGACTTCTCTACGGAATTGCTGTAAGAATGAACATTGCTAAATGTTTTACATGTGTTAGACAGTTAATAAATTGAACCACATAAGAGATTAGCGTGCAGAGTTAAAGCACATGGGATTGGGGGTAAGGTACTGTCTTGGATAGAGAACTGGTTGGCAGACAGGAAGCAAAGAGTTGGAATAAACGGGTCTTTTTCTGAGTGGCAGGCAGTGACTAGTGGGGTACCGCAGGGATTGGTGCTCGGACCCCAGCTATTCACAATATATATAAATGATCTAGACGAGGAAACAAGATGTAATATCTCCAAGTTTGCAGACGACACAAAGCTGGGTGGGCGTGTGTGCTGTGAGGAGGAGGGGCCGTGTAGCCTGATCCTGCTCCTATTTCGTGTGTCTAATTCTGTTAGATTCAGGAGATGGTTCTGTGATAGTGGATTGGCGGTTTGGATCAGATCAGCCATGATCTTATTGAATGGCGGAGCAGGCTCGAGGGGCCGATTGGCCTACTCCTGCTCCTATTTCTTATGTTCTTATGTTAAACTCCAGTATGATTTGGACAGGTTGGGTGATTGGGCAGATGCATGGCAAATGCAGTATAATGTGGATAAATGCGAGGTTATCCACTTTGGTGGCAAAAACAGGAAGACAGATTATTATCTGAACGACAATAGATTGGGAAAAGGGGAAGTGCAACGAGACCTGGGTGTCCTTGTGCTGAAGGTAAGCATGCAGGTGCAGCAGGCGGTTAAGAAGGCAAATGGTATGCTGGCCTTCATAGTGAGAGGATTCGAGAACAGGAGCAAGGATGTCTTGCTGCAATTGTACAGGGCCTTGGTGAGACCACACCTTTAGTATTGTGTGCAGTTTTGATCGCCTTATCTGAGGAAGGATGTTCTTGCCATGGAGAGAGTGCAGCGAAGATTCACCAGACTGATACCTGGGATGGCAGGAATGACGTATGAGGAGTGATTGGGTCGATTAGGTTTATATTTGCTCGAGTTTAGAAGAATGAGAGGGGATCTCATTGAAACTTATAAAATTCTAACAGGAGTAGACAGACTAGATGCAGGAAGGCTGTTCCCGATGGCAGGGGAGTCCAGAACCAGGGGTCACAGTCTAAGGATAAGTGGTAAGCCATTTAGGACTGAGATGAGGAATTTCTTCACCCAGAGAGTGGTGAACCTGTGGAATTCTCTACCACAGAAGGCAGTTGAGGCCAATTCATTAAATATATTCAAGAAGGAGTTAGATATATTTCTTAAGGCTAAAGGGATCAAGGGATATGGGGAAAAAGCAGGGACAGGGTACTGAATTTGGATGATCAGCCATGACCTCATTAAATGGCGGAACAGGCTCGAGGGGCCGAATGGCCTACTCCTGCTCCTATCTTCTGTTTCTAAATAGTATTCATTAATTGTAAGTGGTAACTCCTGCAACAGAAGAATGACTTAGGTTGACTTCAAGTAATTAAGCTAATCTAATTGTTAGTTCTGAACAACTGGTATATTATGCACTGTCATGGGAATTGAAAGCACAAACCATCTGTTATTGCAGTTACTTCCTTAATTGCAATAGTGGCATCTCAAAGCAATAGTTCAGAAAGTGTCTGTGAATAAAGGACTGTCACTACTGCTTAAAAAGTTAAAATTTGTTCTCATTTTGTAGTAAAATTGATAGATAAATTGTGAAGTACATAGATGGGAAGAATTTGTTTCTGATAACTTGCACAGATTTTGTCTGTCAGGCATAATTGGATCATGTGAATGATGAAAAATGCCAATTTAGAGTACATAGCAGAAACATTGGGCTGGACTTTCATCCAGCAGTTGGGAAGGAGGCGGGACTACAACTTTTGGGTTTAGTCCCGCCTCCATCGACGTCCGGCCAATCCACTCAATTTTCCCAGCAGGCCAATTAAGGGCCACCCGGCAACAGGTGACGTCACAGACTGAAATTTCACCTGTCAAGAGTTTTTGACAGATGAAATATCAGTGTTTCACAGCTGTTTGAAGCTGTCAAACACTGACAGTCTGACTTCTAACCTGAGTCCTTCTACGCAGACTCAGTTAGAACTCACACCGGCACTGAAAGCTGAAGGCTGTCACTTTTGACAGATTGCAGCCATTCGGCTTTCAGTGCCGGCTGAGTGATGGACTCCTGACGCCTAGAGGAAGAAAGGCTGTTAAGGTAAGTACAGGTAATTTAAACTTCTTCAGACACACCAAACACACTGACCTTTGCACTCATGCACCCATCACTCACCTGAACACCGACATCGCGACCCCTCCAAGTCCTGCAACCCGACGGCCCGCCTGTTCTAACCTGGCGTGGTTTGGAGCCGTCGGGAATCCCACACGACACCCCACAAAATAGGGATTAGGCTAAAAACTGCCTGTTAACTACCTGTTAACAGGCAGTTACTTGGCACTAATCCCTTCCCGCCTCGGGTTGGCGGGTCCCAGTGCGGGGCGGGTATCCGCCTCCTCTGAAACTTACGTGGAGGCGGGTTTTGGGCGGGATGGTGTCAGGACCCCCGAATTCAGGATTTTTGCCCTCTGCACACCTAAAAGCCCGCCTCACGGCACACTGAAAATCTGGCCCATTGTATTTTCCGATCCCTATGGGTGTGTACACATCGTGGGGACCTCGCAAGTGCCGGTTTCAGGCATGTGAAGTGCATGCGATGAAAACCGCCATTTCCATGTCAAGAATCCTCTTGACAGATCGGATGCCTGCCCTGGAGAAGGGCCTCTGCGGGTGGAGAGTTCCGCTTTCTGCAGAACCTCCGCCTGCTGAAATCCCTTAAAAATCTTACGCCTGGTAAAAGCAGGCGTACCGCCTGCTTTTACCAGCATAAGAGTTTCTAAAAAAAAGTTTTAAAGTTTTTTTCACTCATTTATAATTTAAAAATACTTTTAAAATAGTTACGTTTATTTTTAGCCCCGTAAAAAAAACTTGAATTTTTTTTCAAAAAATTAAATTTTAAAAATGTGATTTAAAAAACAATGTATTTAATGTTTTGATGTGTTTTTGGAGTGATCTCCATTCATACTTTTGACAGGTCTAAGCTGTCAAAATTATGAAGGGAGATTCCCTTCTTTCATTGGTTCCCCATGGCCCATGTGATCCCAGGGACGCTTGCGAACTGCGTGCGCCCCTGGGATACCTGGGCTCTGTGCATTTTGTAGAGCAGAGGCCCTGGAACAGAAATGGCTGGACCTCTGGAGCCCTCAGATAAGGGCATAGATTTTTTCCAGATCGGAGGCCTCCACACACATGAAGCCTCCGATTGGAAAATATGGGCCATTGAGTAAAATGCGTTTGGCAGTGATGTGTTTGGGAGCGGTGTGAACTATTGCTCATCTGCTTTTGGACAATAATCAGCTTTCATAAGATTTCTGCATTGGGCTTGTTGAGCAGACATGAGGAATGTAGTATTAATAACTGTGTTCTGGTAATACACTGTCATTGTTTGCAGAATTTTCCTATCACAGTGCATGCACTTAGTTTGGGGATTTGAACAGGGAACGTGTTTAATGAAGTGTTAAATTAAAAGACGACATGAGCCTGTACCTCACATTGTTATGATTATTGTGGTCAAGATTATTATTCAGAACAATTTGATTACAAGGAAAGAAACACAATGTGAAACTGTTAATGGATCAATAACTGAAAGTACAGTAGAATGCTGGGGGTGAAGGGTGGAGGAGGAAAGAGAAAGTCCATCCTTGCAATTTTGTATTGATTTATTGTTTCTTTACTGACGATGTTGTATATCTGTCACCTCTTCTTAACATGCTTCTTGTTTTAGAGATTCAGGGGGCGATTTTGCCAATGGGGGCGCGTTGGAGGCGGGACTGCTGCTTGTCGGGTCATTGTCCTGCCTCCATCGACTTGTGGCCAACCCACACTATTTTCCTTTGATTGACCTTGTTAAGCCTGCCCAGTGGGCTTAGCAGTCCAATTAAGGAGAAGCCGGTTACAGAGAATGTCAGCGTATGACGTTTCATCTGTCAAAAATTTTTGACAGATAAATTGTCATTGTTTGACAGCTCTGTGAAGCTGTCAAACACTGACATTCTATGTTGTTTGATGAGTCCTTGTATTCAAGACTCATCAAACCTCTTTCTTTAGCAGAAATTAGATGGTTGTTGCATCGGAGAATGCAGCAGCCATCTGTCATCTCTGCCGCTGAGATGCAAGACTCTCCGCATCCCCAACTGTTGAAGCCTGCAGGAAGAAACAAAGGTAAGTAAACATTTTCTATCACTTTTCACTCGCCTCACCTCACCTCACCTCACATACTTACCTCTCCACACTTGCACCCATCACTTACCCTCACAGCGCACTTTTGCACCCCGCAGACCCACTGCTTGCCTCAGTGACCCTGGCGGGGATTCCCGACGTAGGGAAGCCCGCGCCTCTGTTGGAAAAATGGAGATAATCATCTTAACTGTTAACAGGCAGCTAAGTGGCTGTAAACGCCTTCCTGCCTCGAGGAGACGGGACCCGGCGCGGGTCGGCTACCCGCCTCCTGGGAAGATGGCACAGAGGCAGGTTGGGGGCGGGATGGGCACCCACCCCCAGATTCTGCGATTTTCCCGGCAGTCCCGCCTCCATAGCCGCCTCCCCAGGGCTGGCAAGATCACGCCCTCAGATGCTGTTTAGACATCATTTTCAGGCTTGCTCTTGAAGTTTATGCATGATTATGTTAATAACCTTAGAAAATGCTTCCAACTTTTATAATACATTTCTCTGTCTGATCTGTTTGAAACAAAAGCAGTCTGAGGAAAGAGAGAATGCATTTTGTTAAGATCAAGATGACTTTGTATACATTCATGCGGTGGTTATTAGGAAGAATACATTGAGTTTTGTCCACTTCAATTTTAGAGCAAACACAGAACCATTCCATTTTAAAATGTTGTGTTTATTTTATGAAGATGATTGAAAAACAAAGCATATCTGTGAAAAATTAATGACTGCTGTTGTGTATGTACCTTTAAGAGAATAACTGGTCTCAGACTGCAGTACCGGCAGTGACCACCCCTGTATAAAAGGCGCTAGAGAGCCTCTGTTGTTTAGTTTTCGTTATTGACTTCCACCAGTAAAGATCTGTTTGTTTTCTCTCCTGCTAGTCCGTGTCTCAATCATTCACGGACTTAACACTGGCGACGAGTAAGAAACGTACTTACCTGCAACTCGGCAGCAGCTCCGACGACGTTGTTGAAGGTCGGAGCCAGAAGAAAAAAAAAGAGTCCATTGAAACTCGAGAAATGGGCGTTGACCGTCAATCATCGGGTTCAAAACTTGCAGGAGAGATTGTCCAGAGCCAGGCTGGGTTCCTCGGTCCGTGGTTTCCCAGCTAATCGGGCTGGTGGCAGGTAGTGCTCTGATCCTTCCTGGGCTGCGGCGGGCTGAAGCTCGATCGGGTGGCCTTTCAACGGGGCCGGGCAGCGAGTCGGGAAGCAAAGAGAGAGGGTGGAGCATACAGTGCGCGGCCGGTGTTTCGAAGCCGGGCAGCGTTCGGACCTAAGAAGAGGGAGGGAAGTGTCCCAGAGGGTCCGCTCCATGACGGGAAAATAATAAAAGAAAAGGAATCAATATTTAACGCGCAGGAAACCATGGAAAGCAGCGCTAACAACAGCAGGGAAGAAGACAAAGCGCGGGAGGCGCCATTTTGTTAAATCGGGGAAGAAGGCAAAACGCGGGAGGCGCCATTTTAGATTTGCAAGATGCCGAAGACTGGCTGTATCACTGCTTTTGATAATGCAATAGAGGACTGGACCACGTATGTGGAAAGAGTCGAGGTATATTTCGAGGCAAACAAAATAGCGGAGGGGAAAAAGGCATCGATATTGCTAAACTTAATGGGCGCTAGAACGTACGGCCTATTGCGGGATCTGATTACTCCAGCCAAACCGAAGGCGAAGAGTTTTAACGAAATTGTTGCTGTTCTACAGGAACACTTAAACCCTGCACCGCTGTTGATAGCAGAAATATTTAAATTCCACAGGAGAACTCAGCACAAAGATGAGAGCAATGCTGAGTATCTTACGGAACTACGCAAGTTATCAAAGCACTGCCAGTTCGGAGCAGGACTGGCAGATACCCTACGGGACAAATTTGTCTGTGGACTCCTGAGTGAAGGAACACAGAAGAAGTTACTCGCAGAAAAAGAGCTGACGCTAGATAAGGCTTTCAGCGTGGCAGTATCGTATGAAGCAGCAGCCAGGGGAGCTGCAGAAATTCAACAAAAACCACAGGAATACGGCACCCACTGTTGAGTCTGTGTTTTCTAAATGTAGTTATGCTGAATAACTGGACACAGACAACAGAATACTTAAACAGGTCTTTAGTAATTGAGGGTCCGCTTTTTATTTGAACCCAAAAAACCCAATTCGACTGTAAATAAACAAAAGTTCAACTAAATCTTAGCAAATCAAATTCAAATTTGGTGTTCCGAATTGATGATGCACTCCAGTCCCCGCGGCACCCAATGGTCGCGGAAATACTCAAGCATACCGGCGGACACCGCGTGCTCCATCTCCAGGGCCACCCGGGCGCGAACATGGCCGCGGAAGAGTGGCAGGCAATCCGGCTGGATGACCCCCTCGACCGCCCACTGCCTGGACCAATTGATTGCTCTTTTAGCCAGGCCCAGGAGCAGGCCCACAAGGAGGTCCTCCAGCCTGTCTGCTCCCCTCCGCACCGGGTGACCGTAGATCAAGAGCGTGGGACTGAAGTGCAACCAAAAATCGAGGAGCAGCCCCTTCAAGTAGTGAAAGAGGGGCTGCAACCTCTCACACTCCATATAAACGTGAAACACGGACTCCTCCAGGCCGCAAAAAATGCAGGCGGCCTGGGAGTCCGTGAACCTACTTAAAACCTTATTGCACGGGACCGCTCCGTGCAACACCCTCCAGGCCAAGTCCCTGATGGAACAAGGGAGGACTCCCGCGTAGAGAGCCCTCCATTGGGGACCTCCGCCACCGCCAGTCGGCAAGACGCCACGCCAAGACGTGTCCGGACGGCAGACGAAGATGGCAAAGTGGAGAGTGTGCAGGAGCAGCCCATACAGAAAACCCCTCCGCGCGGAATGAAAAGGCACGGAGGGTATTTCCTCGAGACGGCTCAAGTTGTGAGGCGCCGGCTCCCGAGGGGAGTTTTGGGGCCAGGCGCCGATGAGGAATTCCGTCCGGACGGGGGTAAGCTCGGACGGGATCACCCCACGTGCTTGAGCCGCCTCGATACACCTAGTGGAGTCGTGGCCCAGTGCCGCTTTCACCGACTCGATGGCTTCGGCCGCGAGCCGGACGTTGGCCCAGGACAGGCGCCACGCCAGCTCCTCCGGCGCCATCCAGCCCGCTCCTACGACATCGAGCAGGTCCCCGACTCTGGTCACATTGTCAGTCATAGCCCTGCCCTCCGCCAGCCGCCCGAACCCGCGTTCGTGGAGGTGCGGATTCCTGAGCAGCGGCTCCCGAAGGAGAGCCGCCGCTCCTGACTGGGGAGAGCTCTGCCTGGAAGCGACGTAGTTCCAAACCCATAGTAGTTCCTGGTAGAAGACAGGCAGCTCCTGCAGGCTGGCACGCCTACCGCCCACTTTCGCGTGTCGTAATTGAGGCCGTGCAGTTGGCGGAAGAAAAACATCGCCAGCGCACACCATCTCGGAGGAAGCTCAACGTACAGGTATCTCTGCAGCGTCTGAAGACGGAAAGTCGCAGCCTGGGTGCAAAGGCACAACAGCGCCTGACCGCCCTCCCTAAGCGGGAGACACAGAACCGTGGCAGAGACCCAGTGCTTCCTTTTGTCCCAGAAGAAGTCGATGAGCTTCTTCTGCATCTTGGCGACAAACGCAGGGGGAGGGATCAAAGTGACCAACCGGTACCACAACATGGCGGCCACCAGCTGGTTTATGACCAGCGCTCGACCCCTGTAGGACAACACTCGGAGCAGTCCTGTCCAGCGTCCAAGGCGAGCGGTGACTTTGGCCTCCAGCTCTTGCCAGTTCGCCGGCCAGGCGTCCTCAGCAGGGCTAAGGTAGACTCCCAAATAGAGGAGGTGCGTGGTGCTCCAGGCGAAAGGCCTGAACTCCTCCGGCAGGGAGTCCACCCGCCACTGACCCACCAGGAGTCCGGAACATTTCTCCCAGTTGATCTTGGCGGAGGATGCGGCCGAGTAAATCTGCTGGCATTCCCGCATCCTCCGCAAGTCAGCGGGATCCGTGACCGTGAGGAGCACGTCATCGGCGTAAGCCGAGAGGACCACCTCCACGCCCGGCCCTTGCAGAGCCAGTCCCGTCAACCTCTTCCGCAAGAGGCGCAGGAATGGCTCCACGCAAATGGTGTATAACTGACCGGACATGGGGCATCCCTGATGCACCCCCCTCCCGAAGCGAAGGGGAGCCGTCAAGGACCCGTTAACTTTAATCAGACACTCTGCGGCGGCGTACAGAAGTCGGATCCGGGCGACGAAATGAGTCCCGAACCCGAATGCGCGCAGAGTCCCGAAGAGACACTCGTGATCCACCCTGTCGAACGCCTTCTCCTGATCCAGGGAGAGGAAGGCGACCAACAGACCAGCCCTCTGGGAGTGGTGGACCAGGCACCGGACCAGATGGATGTTATCGTTGATGTTCCGGCCCGGGACCGTGTAGGACTGGTCGGGGTGGATCATGTGGGCCAGCACGGTGCCAAGGCGAGCAGACATGGCCCTGGCAAAGATTTTATAGTCCGTGCTGAGGAGGGAGACCGGGCGCCAGTTCTTAAGGAGGCGGAGATCGCCCTTCTTAGGCAGCAGGACAATGACCGCCCTGCGCCAAGAGAGGGGCATCTCCCCGGTCGCCAAACTTTCCCCCAGGACCCGCGCGTAGTCGCCCCCCAAGACGTCCCAGAACGTCCTGTGGAACTCCACGGTCAGCCCGTCCAGCCCCGGGGACTTTCCCCAAGAGAGCTGGCAGAGGGCGCCGGTCAGCTCCGCCAGGCTTAGCGGAGCATCCAATTTTTCGGCGCCCTCCGGACTGACCTTCGGCAGGTCCTCCCACAAAACTCTGCGCGCATCCTCGCTGGACGGATCCGGAGAGAACAGAGCCCCGTAGTAGGCGCGGGTCTCCGCGCTGATTCCCTCCGGATCCGAGACCAGAGATCTGTCGTCGGCCAGCAGCCCCAAGAGCTGCTTACGGACCCCTCGTCTTTTTTCCAGCGAGTAGAAGAAGGGGGAGCCGCGGTCCAGGTCCCGCAGGAGCTGGATCCGCGACCTCATGTACGCGCCTCGGGTCCCGATGAGCTGCAGGTCCTTCAGCCCGCCCTTCTTCTCTTCGTACACCTTCCGCAGGGCCGAGTCCCCGACGACTTGACCGAGACGGGACTCCAGGTCGAGCACCTCCTTCTCCAACCGCCCGACCCGGGCCTCCCGCCTCTTGGTCGACCCCTTCGCGTACTCCTGACAGAAGAGACGCACGTGAGCCTTGCCCACGTCCCACCACAGCCTCAAGGAGGGGAAGCCCCCCTGCTTCCTCCTCCAGTCGGCCCAGAAATGACAAAACGAATCCCAGAACCGCGCGTCCTCCAGCAGCAGGTTGTTAAAGTGCCAGTACGCGGACCCCCCGTGCGCGCAGCGGAACGAGCTCCGCCCACACCAGGTGGTGGTCCGTGCACGGCACCGGCCGCATGGAAGCCGCCAGAACGCAGGAGACGTACGCCCGGGAAATGTAGAGGCGGTCGATTCTGGACCCTCCTCCTCCAGACCTCACGCTAATGAAGGCGCTGGAGTCGGGATGAAGATTTCGCCAGACGTCCACCAAGTCAAAGGACCCGACCAGGTCCCTCAACTTCTTCATCGCCGGCGGGCATCGCGGGGGACCCGGACGGTCCCTCGCCTCGAGGGTGCAGTTAAAATCCCCCCCCGAGGATGACGCACTCGCCCACGTCGATGGAGCCCAAAAGAGCGGACACTTCTTCAAAGAAGCGCACTTGCTGCGCACCGGCCTGAGGGGCGTACACGTTCACTAGATGGAGCGGCACGCCCCCCAGGCGAACAGTGACCTGGAGCAAGCGGCGCGGCACGTGCTCCTTGACCCCCAAGATCTCCGGCTGAAAATGCGGGGCCAGCAAGATAGCCACCCCGCTGGAATTATTGGAGAGGTGACTCATGCTGACCCCTCTTTGCCGCTCCAGGAGCCACGTGGCTTCGTCTCCCGGAACGGTGTGGGTTTCTTGCAGGAAGCACACCGCATACTTCCTGTCCCGAAGGACGAGAAGTTATTGAATCTGCGGCGCGCCTCCCTGCTGCCGTTGATGTTGAGGCTGGCTATGGTTATCTTCATGTCAGAAGCATAGTGCAACCTCTACCTACACCTAACGGGGGGAGGAAGCGCAGTCGCTAGTCAGCCGCCACTTCCTCAGCAGCCCAGTGAGAAACGTTCTGAGCCGACGCAGCTCAAGCGGGTTCACACCCTCGTCCGCGCCCATGATCTTAACGGTGGCGCGGATGGATACGATGAGCAGCGCCAGCTCCGACCACCTGTCGAGGGCCAGCCGGACCTTCCCGCGCCGACTCAGGCACGTGGCCATAAAGTCCCGGAGTTCCCTTACGGGAATGAGGGGAGACTCGGCAAGGGGCACGAGGTCGTCCATCGCCTCGTCGGCGCTGGAGTCCGAATCGTCCTCCGTGCCCATCACCGAGTCCCCATCCTCCTCCAGGGGGTCGTCACCAGCGGCCGACCCGTCCACCACGCAGTGCGCAGCGAACGGCTGGGCCCCACCAGCCAGCCCCGCCTCCGCCCGGATCCCACCCTCAGGATCGGCGGCAGAGGATTTCTCCCTGGGCTCCTCTAGGGGTACTGGGCCAGAAGACAGTGGTGGTTCAGAGCTCCCCTCCGCCCCAGACGGCGGAACGACCGGAGAAACCGGGGAGAGAACAATTCCCAGCTCCTCCAGTACGTCCGGCACCAGAGACGTAGCCAGGGGGCCATCCTCCTCCCCGTCACCAATCTCCGACCCAGCGGATGGGGTGTTCTGAATAAAATCCTCAACCAGGTCGAGCAGCCCCTGGGAGATGTCCGGGTCGCATTGGGTGAGCTCATTATTTCCGAGCTCGCCCGACCCAGACCCCAGGCCGCCCGACCCGGCGAGGGGTAATGGCACCGATAGAATGTCAATTTTGTTTTCCGCCGCGGGTTGTTCTGCGACCCCCCCCCACGGGCAGGGTCTCGTCCCCATCCCCAGGAAGCACGTGCCGGACAGACACATCTGCCTCAGCCTCCCGAGGGACAGGCGACCCCTGCCGATCGCTGGTGATGACGACGGCGGGGGGCGCAGTACCCGCGGTGGGCGGCGACTCCCCCTGCTCGGAGGGACCTTCCTCCTCCCGGTCCTCCTCCTCTTCCAGGGGGTCGCGCCTTCTTTTTAGCACGGAGGGAGCGAGGGAGACCTCCATGCCTGCAAAGGCCTCCTCCTCAACTCCCTCCGGCGGAGCAGGTTTGTCGGGTTCCACGGGCCCGAGCCCGGCCGCAGGTATTGGCATTACCCCTGCGGCGGTTGCGGCCACAGGCTCGGGCACGAGTCCCCTCCCGCTCGCGTCTGCCCCGATCAACTCCGCGAGGAGCGCGGGTGTAAGGGGCTCAAGGGGCAAGGGCTGGCCATCCACGAGGGGACCCGCCCTAAGGTGTTTCTTTTTTCCCCGCGCCTTCCTTCCGGCCGGACACGCTCCCTCCCCCCCCGCCGGAGGCCTTGGTGGCATCGGCCCCCGACATCAACCGCGCATCAGACGTTCTTGACGCGCGGGCAGACCCGGGGGGAGGAGCGGCGGCGGCGCCAGCCTCGGCCGCACGAGATGATCCGGCGGCCTTGGAGGCGGGGCAGTTCTTCCTGATGTGCCCCACCTCCTTGCAGGCATGGCACCGCACACCGTCCGACGTCCAAAAGGTGCGATAGGCGGTCCCCTTGTCAGTGTCCTCCTCCCGCGCCAGCTGGATAAACAGCTGGCGCCGGAAGGAGAAGACGTGGCGAAGGCTGGCCTCCCGGAAGCCGAGCGGGATGGGTGTGATCCCCGACCTCACCTCCCCAAGTTGACGCAAATGGGGAAGGAGGAGTTCACCAGGAACATAGGGCGGGACGTTGGAAACGACGATCCTCTGCGCGGTGGCCTCGAGAGGATCCACCGGCAGGAAGGTCCCGCCCACGGTGAGCCCCTTGGTGACAGCCAGGGACACCGCCCGCTCCGACCCCAGGAAGAATACAGCCTTCCCATACATTTTCGAGGCCGCGACGATGGCTGAGGGGCCGACAACCCCAGCCATGGCTTTGACGCAGGCCTCAATGGTCATAGTGGGGTGAGTGTAGCTCTTCACCCCAAGCTTTTTTGTTATTAATCCAAATGGTGACGGGGCAGCAGAAACAGCGGGAGCAGCTGTGGCTGCCACTCCCGCATAAGTCCTGGCTGGCCCCGCCACCGGCGAAGATGCAGTCGCCATTCCGGGGTGCTTTTATAAGGGCTACACTCACCCCAAGTCACAGGCCTGAAGGTTTTAATGGCCTCGGGTAATTTTTTTGTCCTCTATTGAGCAGAGGGAGCTGATTAAGATGAAGACACACCTCTCCCCTTATTGATTTAAATTGGGAGAGGGGCCTTCTCCCCTCTGCTCAATAGGCAATTAATAAAAAAAGAGATGAAACTGAGGTGCCTTAGAGAAACAGACAGAGAGAGACAAAGAGAGAGAGAGAGGGGGGTGGGAAGGAGGGAGGCCGCAAAGGGCAGTGTTGCCACTCAGGATGGTGGGTGGGTGTTGGCAGGGGTGCACTCTCTGATGGAGTTTAAAAGTCTTTGGTGGTGGTGGTCTTCTGTCAGTGGGAGAAGATGTCTTCACCTGGGAAAGCTGGAGATGCCCAGGCTCAGTCCTGCAGCAGGTCTTAACGATGCAATTAATAGGATTGAATTAAAGACTTCACCTGGGCAGCTCCAGCTCTCCCAGGCCAGGCAATAGAAAGGGGTGCTAATTAGTGGTGTGCGTGGCCTAGCTTTTAACAAGAGCCACACACACACACACTATACCCCTTGATGATCCGGCCTTGCTTCTTCTTTTCTCCCCCCACCTAAAATACAAAGTCTTTGGGAGAGTGCCCCAAATAACACCCACCTGTAGATGTTCAGAAGAGATGGTTCTTCCCTCCTTCTAAACAGTTGGTGGTTTTCTGCTGATTTTTCTCTCCCCTCTCTCCCTCTCCTGAAGTGGAGGCCAATTTGGGGAGGCAGTGATAGAAAAGGCCTCTCCCCTGGTTGGTGTTGATGCTGGCCTCCTTTCTCCTTCTCCTCCTCTGTCCTATCTCTCCAGGCACCTCAGTTGCTGTGATGATGTTGGAGGAGGTGGAGGTGGTGGTCTATCGTTCTCCTCCACTACCTGGTCAGGAGACCACCACTTTCCACTCTCCACTCTCTTGATTTGGCTGCTCCTTCTCCTGCTGATTGAGACAGCTGCACAGCCAGAAATGCACACAGGTCTTTAGTAATTGAGGCTCAGGGCTGAACTGAAATACAAACTGCTCCACAGGGTTTATATACCGGTGTGGTCACCACCGGTACTACAATATACAGGAGCCATCAGAAAGTAGTTCATCACCTTAAGGTAGTCTCTTAAGGTGGTACAGGTTACATACACTACACCCACGAAATGACACGGGGATTTGCAAAATGTTATCGCTGCGGCAGAACTAACATGACCAGAAGGACTGCTGGTCCAAAGACAAAATATGCAGACAATGCGGGAAGATTGGACACATTGCACGAGTTTGTAGGTCTGGGAAGAAAACCAGCGACAACAAAAAGGCTACTAAGGAACCGTACAAGAAAGTACAAAAGATGACGGACAGTAGTTCCGAAGACCAGATGAGCGATAGTGAATCCGAGAACAGGAGATTAAGCTGTCTCAAACTTCACAATGTAATCGCAAAAGAGGATCACCGAACCATTTGGGTCACCCTCACGATAGCAGGGTCCCAAGTTAAAATGGAATTGGATACAGGATCAGCGCTAACCGTCATGAATCGACGAGACTACGAGCGGCTATTTTCACACATACCCTTGAGAGAGACATCCATCGTCTTGACGACGTATACAGGGCAAAAAGTATACCCCAGAGGAAAAATAAGGGTGCCTGTCGAATACAATGGCAAGAAAATACGGAAATTGTATCTCTACATACTGCCAAATGGTGGACCACCGTTATTGGGATGGGAATGGATCAGGAAGATAAACTTAGATTGGCATTCCATTCATGCAATGACGGTGGACGGTAAAAAAGATGAAGACGTCACTCCTGGACGATTGTCAACAATCTTAGCTAACGCCAAAGAGGTATTTCAACAAGAACTGGGCACGCTTAAAGGCGTAACCACCTCGATAAAAATAGAAGAGAATGCAGTTCCCAAGTTTTTCAAAGCGAGACCGGTACCATATGCAATTCGCCCAGCTGTCGAGGCAGAGCTGGAGAATCTGGAGAAGGCGGGCGTGTTGTCTAAGGTCGACTGGAGCGAGTGGGCGACACCCATCGTTCCTGTTATGAAGAAAACGTTAAGCAATAAGTCCGGAGAGCCAAGGAAGATTCGCATCTGTGGGGATTTCAAGGTGACGGTGAACCCTGTCCTTCGCACAGTACAATATCCTCTTCCAAGGATAGAAGACATCTTCGCCTCGCTGTCTGGAGGAAAACGTTTTACAAAAATTGACCTGGCACAAGCATATTTGCAGATGGAGGTTGAAGAGTCCTCTAGGAAGTATCTCACGATAAACACTCACAAAGGTCTTTACCAGTATCATCGATTGGTATTCGGAGTAGCATCGGCTCCGGCGATATGGCAAAGAGCGATGGAACAAGTCCTGCAAGGGATTCCGGGGACTCAGTGTTACTTGGACGACATCCTAGTGACAGGTGAAGATGACAGTGAACACCTTAACAACCTAGAACAGGTGCTCACTGGACTACGGGAACATGGGCTGCGAGCCAACCACCCCAAGTGTGAATTTTTTAAGAAACAGATATCGTATTGTGGCCACGTGATTGATGAAGAGGGGTTACATAAGTCCCCTGACAAAATTGAAGCGGTTGTTAAGGCCCCAGCGCCTGAAAATGTGTCGCAACTGAGGTCATTCCTCGGGTTGGTGAATTACTATCATAAGTTTTTGCCGAATTTGTCGACAATTCTGCACCCACTGAACGCCCTGCTACGAACGGGGGTAGCATGGAAATGGAGCGATGATTGTAAGCGTGCTTTTCGGAAGAGTAAGGACTTAATCACTTCAAAGGAAGTATTGGCTCACTACAACCCAGCACTGCCAATCAGGCTGGCGTGTGATGCGTCTCCCTACGGCATTGGGGCGGTACTGTCACATAAATTCCTTGATGGTTTGGAGAGGCCGATAGCTTTTGCGTCACGCTCGTTAACTTCTGCCGAGCGTAACTATGCCCAGATTGACAGAGAGGCCCTCAGCCTAGTGTGGGGGGTGAAGAAGTTCAATCACTATCTGCACGGTCAAAAATTTACTCTACTAACCGATCATCAACCTCTTGTCTCCATTTTCAACCCTCAGAAGGGCGTACCGATAATGACAGCACAACGGCTGCAGAGATGGTCCCTTTTCCTAGGGGCACACCAATATGACATCGAGTACAAAGGAACTAAACAGCATGGAAATGCTGATGGATCGTCACGTCTACCGTTGCCGACGGTGGAAGAAGACGACCTTGCAGTGGATCCAATGGAGTTATTCCACTCGACCATAGTCGAATGTCTTCCTGTGACGAATGCAAACATAGAAAAGGAAACACGGAATGGCCCGACACTATCACGGGTCTATGATTTAACGGTGAAGGGATGGCCAGCACATGGCGAACCACTGCTGCCAGCATTCTCGCCGAGAAGAGAACAGCTGTCAGTGTGCAGAGGAACCTTGATGTGTGGATCCAGAGTAGTAATTCCACCTAAGTTGACGGATAGAGTGCTCAATGAGCTTCATGAGGGCCATCTGGGTGGGGTTAAAATGAAGAGCTTAGCCAGAGCGTTTGTGTGGTGGCCGGGAATCGATAGAGAAATCGAAGAGATGACCAAGAGCTGTGCAGGATGCCAGAAGGTCCAAAACGCCCCACCACAAGCTCCTCTGCATCCATGGGAGTGGCCCTCATCTCCATGGCAAAGGGTGCACATTGATTTTGCTGGTCCCTTCATGGACTCGATGTTTTTAATTGCGGTGGATGCACATTCAAAGTGGCCAGAGGTAATAAAAATGTCCTCAACCACCACGGAAAAAACTATCGCAGTTTTACGAACCATATTCGCCAGGAATGGGCTGCCTGAACAGATTTGCTCTGACAATGGACCACAGTTTGTGTCTGAAGAGTTCCGGAGGTTCTTAAAGAACAATGGTGTTAAGCATTACACATCTGCCCCATATCATCCAGCCACTAATGGATTGGCCGAGAGGTTTGTCCAAACATTCAAGAAGGCTATCAAGGCAATGTGTAATGAAGAGATACCCCTACAACACAAGGTGGACAACTTCTTGTTTGCCTACCGGAATGCGACACATGCGGTTACCAACCAAACTCCAGCCATGATGTTCTTCAATCGAAGACTACGATGCCGCTTGGATTTGGTTAAGCCAAACGTCCGAAGAGATGTGGAGAACAGGCAGTTTCAGAATATGAATGAAAGGCCGACCAGGAGTTTTAAGATAGGTCAACCAGTTTTGGCCCGGGACTACCGCACGGAGAAATGGCAGCCAGGAATGATTTGTACACGACAAGGACCTCTCATGTATACCGTGGACGTTGGGGAGAGCATTGTAAGACGCCATGCTGACCAGATTCTAGAGTCACTGGAAAACGTCAACTCCACACCACGATCTGATACACCTGGTAATGAAATCGACGTTCCAATTGCAGCTACCGCAGAACCGGTAATATTGGAAGCAGATGAACCAAACAACGACATTGATTCCGACTCAACATTGCCAGAAGAACCTGTTACTCCAAAGAGGCGTTATCCAGGCAGAATCAGGAAGCCTCCTGAAAGACTGAACTTATAATTGCTTAAACTTAACCAATGTATCTAGCAACAGTAATTGTGATTGTAATTCGTTATCATTTAGTTGTTAAATGAATGTTATGTACTGTTTATCTAAAAGGGGAGGAATTGTTGTGTATGTACCTTTAAGAGAATAACTGGTCTCAGACTGCAGTACCGGAAGTGACCACCCCTGTATAAAAGGCGCTAGAGAGCCTCTGTTGTTTAGTTTTCGTTATTGACTTCCACCAGTAAAGATCTGTTTGTTTTCTCTCCTGCTAGTCCGTGTCTCAATCATTCACGGACTTAACAACTGCCTTGTGCAGAACTTGGACAGATGGTGAAAAATCCACCAAACGCCCAGTTCTAAACTTGTGAACTATCCTTCATTCCAAGCTACATATTGTGCAATAATCCGTAAACTTGAGGTCATCCAAAACTCTGCTGCCCGTGTCTTAACTCGCACCAAGTCCCGTTCATCCATCACCCCTGTGCTTGCTGACCTACATTGGCTCCCGGTTAAGCAAAGTCTTGATTTTAAAATTCTCATCCTTGTTTTCAAATCCCTCTATGGCCTCGCCCCTCCCTATATTTGTAATCTCCTCCAGCCCCACAACCCTCCGAGATATCTGCACTCCTCTAATTCTGGCCTCTTGAGCATCCCCGATTTTAATCGCTCCACCATTGGTGGCGTTGCCTTAACCTGCCAAGGCCCTAAGGTCTGGAATTCCCTCCCTAAACTTCTTTGCCTCTCTACCTCTCTTTCCTCCTTTAAGATGCTTCTTAAAACCTTCCTCTGGCCAAGATTTTGGTCATCTGCCCTAATAGCATCTTCTGTAGATCAGTGCCAAATTCTGTTTTATAACATAAGTGTTAGATCCGTGTGTTAATGGAGACACGGAATGCAGGAGTTGATTTAACAAGTGTTTACTGAACAAAGTCTGGAGGTGAACTAACAACACAAGACGCTACACAGGCTTATATACCCGAGTGGTCACTACTGGTACTACAGTATACAGGTGTTGTGTCTGTGTGTTGATAGAGACACTGAAGACAGGAGTTGGTTTCATAGGTGTTAACTAAACAAAGTCTGGAGGGGAACTAACTGATACAACATAATATACAGGCTTATATAACCCGAGTGGCCATTACCGGCATTACAGTACACATGGGGCTCTTAAAGGCACATACACTACAATTCCTCCCCTTTTAGCCAACCAGTACATCATATTTTAAGTAATTATTAATTACATGCTACAAGAAAAATAATCTACACATTGCTGCAGTTAATTAATTATAAGTCAGTCTCTCTGGAGGCTTCCTGACTCGGTCCGGATAACGCCTCGGTGGTGTAGTCGGTTCTTTTGGCAAGGCTGATTCGGCTTGAATGCCAGTGTCGGGTTCATCGGGTTCCAGTATCACTGGATCGGAGGTAGATATGGGTATCTCTACTTCATCGTTAGGCGTATAGAGTTGTGGTGTAGGTTATCCCTTTTCGGATGACTCTATGATTTGGTCAGCATGGCGCCTTATTATGCTTTCTCCAATGTCCACGGTATACATCAGCGGTCCTAGTCATGTGCAGATAGTTCCAGGCTGCCATTTCTCGGTACGGTAGTCCCGGGCCAAAACTTGTTGACCTATCTGGAAGGTTCTAGTTGGCCTTTCATTCATGCCTTGAAATTGCCAGTTCTCCACGTCCCTTCTGATGTTGGGCTTGATCAAATCCAGCCGGCATCTTAGGCTTCTATTGAAGAACATCATGGCGGGAGTTTGGTTTGTAACCATATGTGTTGCATTCCTGTATGCGAATAAGAAGTTATCCACCTTGTGCTGAAGTTTTATGTCTTCATTACCCATGGCCTTTATGGCCTTCTTGAAGGTCTGGACAAACCTTTCAGCCAATCCATTGGTGGCGGGATGGTATGGGGCGGACGTGTACTGCTTAACCCCATTGTTTTTTAAGAACTTCCTGAATTCTTCGGACACAAATTGCGGTCCATTATCAGAACAGATCTGTTCCGGCAGCCCATTCCTGGCAAATATGGTCCTTAATACTGTGATGGTTTTTTCCGTGGTGGTGGAGGACATCTTTATTACCTCCGGCCACTTGGAGTGTGCATCAACCGCGATTAAGAACATTGAGTCCATAAATGGACCAGCCAAGTCAATGTGCACCCTTTGCCAGGCAGATGAGGGCCACTCCCATGGATGTAGAGGGGCTTGGGGTGGAGCGTTTTGGACCTTCTGGCATCCTAGGCAGCTCTTGGTCATTTCTTCGATGTCTCCATCGATACCTGGCCACCATACAAATGCCCTGGCTAGGTTCTTCATTTTCACTCCACCCAGATGCCCCTCGTGAAGCTCCTTTAGCACTTTATCCTGGAGTTTGGGTGGAATCACCACTCTGGATCCACACATCAAGGTTCCTCGGCACACTGACAGCTGTTCTCTTCTTTGCGAGAATGCAGGCAACAGTGGTTCGCCATGTGCTGGCCATCCTTTCACTGTTAAATCGTAGACTCGTGAGAGAGTCGGGTCATTTCTAGTTTCCCTTTCAATGGCAGAATTTGTTACTGGTAGACATTCGACTATGGTAGAGTGGAAAATCTCCACTGGGTCTACGGTAGGTGCTTCTTCTACCGTTGGCAACAGTAGGCGCGATAACCCGTCAGCATTCCCATGCTGTTTTGATCCTTTGTATTCTATGTTGTATTGGTGTGCCCCTAGAAAAAGGGACCACCTCTGTAGCCTTTGCGCTGTCATAATGGGAACACCCTTTTTAGGGTTGAATATGGAGATGAGGGGTTGATGGTCAGTCAACAAGGTAAATTTTTGTCCGTGTAGGTAATGGTTGAATTTCTTCACTCCCCATACCAGGCTGAGTGCTTCCCTGTCGATTTGGGCATAGTTACGCTCAGCTGAGTTCAATGAGCGTGACGCAAAAGCTATCGGCCGTTCCGAGCCATCAGGAAATTTATGCGATAATACTGCTCCTACGCTGTAAGGGGATGCATCGCACACCAGTCTGATTGGCAGTGATGGGTTGTAATGAGCCAAAACTTCTTTGGACGTGATTAAGTCTTTGCATTTATGGAAGGCACGTTTACCGTCTTCGCTCCATTTCCAAATTACTCCTGTTTGTAGCAGTTCATTAAGAGGGTGTAGAAGAGTTGATAAGTTCGGTAAAAATTTATGATAGTAATTTATTAATCCCAGGAACGACCTTAATTGTGAAACATTTTCAGGTGCTGGGGCTTTTATGACCGCTTCAATTTTTTCAGGTGACTTATGCAACCCTTCCTTATTAATTATGTGGCCACAATATGATATTTGATTTTGGAAAAATTCGCACTTGGGGCGATTTGCTCGTAGGCCCCGTTCTCTCAGCCTAGTGAGCACCTGCTCCAAATTGGCAAGGTGCTCGTTGTCGTTTTCTCCTGTTACAAGGATGTCGTCTAGGTAGCATTGAGTCCCCGGAATCCCTTGGAGGACTTGCTCCATAGCTCTTTGCCAGATAGCTGGAGCGGATGCTACTCCGAAAACCAGTCGATTGTACTGGTACAGACCTTTGTGTGTATTTATCGTGAGATTTTTTAGACGCCTCTTCAACCTCCATCTGTAGATATGCCTGTGCCAAGTCAATTTTGGTGAAACGTTTCCCTCCGGATAGTGAGGCGAAAATATCTTTTATCCTCGGAAGAGGATACTGTACCGCGTGAAGGACCGGGTTTACAGTCACCTTGAAGTCTCCACAGATGCGAATTTTTCTCTGTTCTTCAGATTTATCATTATTCAATGCTTTCTTCATGACTGGAACGATGGGTGTTGCCCACTCGCTCCAATCTATTTTGGACAATACGCCTGCCTTTTCCATATTCTCCAGCTCTGCCTCGACTGCTGGACGAAATGCGTATGGCACCGGTCTTGCCTTAAAAAACTTGGGAATTGCTGCATCTTCCACTTTTATTGAGGCGGTGATGCCTTTCAAGGTTCCTAGTTTCTCTTGAACCACTTCTTTGGCGTTGGCCAAGATGTCTTTTAATCGTCCAGGTATGACGTCATCATTGTTTTTTTCCTTACTGGTCACCATCAGTGCCTGAATGGAGTGCCAGTCTAAACGTATTTTCCTGATCCATTCACGTCCCAACAGCGGTGGACCACCATCTTGTAGAACGTATAAATACAACTTTTGTATTTCCTTGCCGTTGTATACAACAGGCACCCTTATTTTTCCTTTGGGGTATACTTTCTGCCCCGTATATGTTTTCAAGATAATGGATGTGTCTTTTAAAGGTATATGTGGAAATAGCCGCTCGTAATCCCGTCGATTTATGACGGTCAGAGCTGATCCTGTATCTAGCTCCATTTTAACTGGGGACCCTGCTATCGTGAGGGTAACCCAAATGGTCTGGTAATCATCTTTGGCAATTACATTATGTAATTTGAGACAGCTTAGTCTCTTGTTTCCGGAGTCGCTATCGCTCTTCTGGTCTTCGGAGCTACTGTCCGTCATCATTTGTACCTTTCTGTACTTTTCTTTATTGATTTTGTTTTTCCTGTCTGTGGATTTTTTTTGTCCAGATCGGCATACCCGTGCAATGTGTCCAATCTTTCCGCATTGCCTGCATGCTTTGTCCTTGAACCAGCAGTCCCTCTGGTCATGGGTGGATCTGCCGCAGCGATAACATCTCTCGAAACCCTGTGTCATTTCATGGGTGCCGAAGTCCTGTGTTTTTTGTTGTATCTCTGCAGCTCCTCTTGCGGCTGCTTCGTATGATACAGCCATACTGAAAGCCTTGTCCAGTGTTAAATCTTTTTCAGAAAGCAGCCTTTTCTGTGTTCCTTCACTTAAGAGACCGCAGACGAATTTGTCTCGAAGATAATCTGCTAGTCCTGCCCCGAATTGGCAGTGCTTTGATAGCTTTCTTAATTCGGTGAGGTAATCAGCGTTACTTTCATTCTTGTGTTGATTTCTTTTGAAGAATTTGAATCGTTCCGCTATCAGCAGCGGTGTTGGGTTTAAGTGCTCCTGTAGGGTAACAACAATTTCTTTAAAATTCTTGTCCTTTGGTTTGGCTGGAGTGATTAAATTTCGTAACAGCCCGTATGTCTTTGCGCCCATTAGATTTAGCAGTACTGAAGCTTTTTTTTCATCTTCTATTCCATTTGCGGTGCAATATACCGCCACTCTTTCCACATATGTGGTCCAATCCTCTATCTCGTTATCAAAAGCATCAATATTGCCAGACTTAGGCATCCTAGAAATAAAATGGCGCTTCCCGCGCTTTTCTTTCTTTTCTGCAGAAAAGATATGGCGCTTCCCGCGCTTCCCCGCCGCTGCTGCCGATGACAGCGCTGTTTCCCGCGGTTTCCGTTCTTTTTATTTATTTATTTACAGTTGGAGACTCGTTCCCGCCGGACTCTCTCTCTAGGTCTGAATGCCGACCTGCTTGCAGCGCCGGCCGTCTCCCGTGTGCTCCCTCCCCGTCTGTTACTGCTTGCCTCCGCTTTCGCTGCTTGGCCTAGCTGTAGAGCCAGCCGCTGGAGCCCCAGCCCGATGCCCAGGAACGATTATTGCAGTACCTGCCACCAGCTTGGCTAGCTGGTGAAACCACAGCTTTTTCTTTTTCTTGATTTTTCTTCAACTTTGGACGCCAGAGAAATCGATGTCCTTGAGGTGCTGCCGAATTGCAGGTAAGTCCATTTCCAATTCGTCACCACTGTTGTGTCTGTGTGTTGATAGAGACACTGAAGACAGGAGTTGGTTTCATAGGTGTTTACTAAACAAAGTCTGGAGGGGAACTAACTGATACAACATAATATACAGGCTTATATAGCCCGAGTGGCCATTACCGGCATTACAGTACACATGGGGCTCTTAAAGGCACATATACTACAACAGGGGCTTCAAAAACATAGTTCCTCTTAAAGGTACATGCACTACAATTCCTCCCTTTTTAGATAAATAGTACATAACATTTTAAGTAATCATTAAATAACATTTTTACAAGAACAATAACATACACATTTGCTGAAGTTAATCAATTACAAATTCAGTCTCTCTGGAGGCTTCCTGACTTGGTCCGGATAACGCCTCGGTGGTGTAGTAGGTTCTTTTGGCAAGGTCGATTCGGCTTCAATGCTAGTGTCGGGTTCATCTGGTTCCAGTATCACCGGATCGGAGGTAGATACTATGGGTATCTCTGCTTCATCATTGGCGTATAGAGTTGTGGTGTAGGTTGTCCTTTTTCGGATGACTCTATGATCTGGTCAGCATGGCGCCTTATTATGCTTTCTCCAATGTCCACGGTATACATCAGTGGTCATAGTCGTGTGCAAATAGTTCCAGGCTGCCATTTCTCGGTACGGTAGTCCCGGGCCAAAACTGGTTGACCTATCTGGAAGGTTCTAGTTGGCCTTTCATTCATGCTTTGAAATTGCCGGTTCTCTACGTCCCTTCTGACGTTTGGCTTGACCAAATCCAGCCGGCATCTTAGTCTTCTATTGAAAAACATCATGACGGGGGTTTGGTTTGTAACCACATGTGTTGCATTCCTGTACGCAAACAAGAAGTTATCTACCTTATGTTGTAGATTTATGTCTTCATTACCCATGGCCTTTATGGCCTTCTTGAAGGTCTGGACAAACCTTTCAGCCAATCCATTGGTGGCGGGATGGTATGGGGCGGACGTGTAGTGCTTAACCCCATTGTTTTTTTAAGAACTTCCTGAATTCTTCGGATACACATTGCAGTCCATTATCAGAACAGATCTGTTCAGGCAGCCCATTCCCGGCGAATATGGTCCTTAATACTGTGATGGTTTTTTCCGTGGTGGTGGAGGACGTCTTTATTACCTCCGGCCACTTGGAGTGTGCATCCACCGCGATTAAGAACATTGAGTCCATAAATGGACCAGCAAAGTCGATATGTACCCTTTGCCATGGAGATGAGGGCTACTCCCATGGATGTGGAGGGGCTTGTGGTGGGGCGTTTTGGACCTTCTGGCATCCTAGACAGCTCTTGGTCATTTCTTCGATGTCTCCATCGATACCTGGCCACCACACAAATGCTCTGGCTAAGTTCTTCATTTTCACTCCACCCAGATGCCCCTCGTGAAGCTCCTTTAGCACTTTATCCTGGAGTTTGGGTGGAATCACCATTCTGGATCCACACATCAAGGTTCCTCGGCACACTGACAGCTGTTCTCCTCTTTGCGAGAATGTTGGCAACAGTGGTTCGCCATGTGCTGGCCATCCCTTCACCGTTAAATCGTAGACTCGTGAGAGAGTCGGGTCATTTTACGTTACCTTTTCAATGGTAGAATTTGTCACCGGTAGACATTCCACTATGGACGAGTGGAATATCTCCACTGGGTCCACTGTAGGTGCCTCTTCCACCGTTGGCAACGGTAGGCGCGATAACCCGTCAGCATTCCCATGCTGTTTTGTTCCTTTGTACTCTATGTCATATTGGTGTGTCCCTAGGAAAAGGGACCACCTCTGTAGCCTTTGCGCTGTCATAATGGGAACGCCCTTTTTAGGGTGGAATATGGAGACGAGAGGTTGATGGTCAGTCAACAAGGTAAACTTTTGTCCGTGTAGGTAATGGTTGAATTTCTTCACCCCCCACACCAGGCTGAGTGCCTCCCTGTCGATCTGGGCATAGTTACGCTCAGCTGAGTTCAATGAGCGTGACGCAAAAGCTATCGGCCGCTCCGAGCCATCAGGGAATCTATGCGATAATACCGCTCCCACGCCGTAAGGGGATGCATCGCACGCCAGTCTGATTGGCAGTGATGGGTTGTAATGAGCCAACACTTCCCTGGACGTGATCAAGCCTTTGCATTTATGGAAGGCACGTTTACAGTCTTCGCTCCATTTCCAAACTACTCCCGTTTGTAGCAGTGCGTTAAGCGGGTGCAGAACCGTCGACAAGTTTGGTAAAAATTTATGATAGTAATTTACTAATCCCAGGAACGACCTTAATTGTGAGACATTTTCAGGCGCTGGGGCCTTTACGACCGCTTCAATTTTTTCAGGTGACTTATGCAACCCTCCTTCGTTAATGACATGGCCACAATATGATATTTGTTTCTGGAAAAATTCGCATTTGGGGCGATTTGCTCGTAGGCCCCGTTCTCTCAGCCTCGTGAGCACCTGCTCCAAGTTGGCAAGGTGCTCGTTGTCGTTTTCTCCTGTTACAAGGATGTCGTCTAGGTAGCATTGAGTCCCCGGAATCCCTTGCAGGACTTGCTCCATAGCTCTTTGCCAGATAGCCGGAGCTGATGCCACTCCGAAAACCAGTCGATTGTACTGGTACAGGCCTTTGTGTGTGTTTATCGTGAGATACTTTTTAGAGGCCTCCTCAACCTTCATCTATAGATATGCCTGTGCTAAGTCAATTTTGGTGAAACGTTTCCCTCTGGATAGTGAGGCGAAAATATCTTCTATCCTCGGAAGAGGATACTGTACCGTGTGAAGAACTGGGTTTACAGTCACCTTGAAGTCCCCACAGATGCGAACTTTTCTCTGTTCTTCAGATTTATCATTATTCAACGTTTTCTTCATGACCGGGACGATGGGTGTTGCCCACTCACTCCAATCTACCTTGGATAACACGCCTGCTTTTTCCAAATTCTCCAGCTCTGCCTCGACGGCTGGACGAATTGCGTATGGCACCGGCCTTGCCTTAAAAAACTTGAATTGCCACATCTTCCACTTTTATTGAGGCGGTGGCGCCTTCCAGGGTTCCTAGTTCCTGTTGAAACACTTCTTTGGCATTAGCCAAGATTTCTTTTAATCGTCCAGGTATGACGTCATCATCGTTTTTTTTCTTACTGGTCACCGTCAGTGCCTGAATGGAGTGCCAGTCTAAACGTATCTTTCTGATCCATTCACTTCCCAACAACGGTGGACCACCATCTTGCAGAACGTATAAATACAACTTCTGTATTTCCTTGCCGTTGTATACAACAGGCACCCTTATTTTCCCTCTGGGGTATGCTTTCTGCCCCGTATTTGTCTTCAAGACAATGAATTTGTCTTTCAAAGGTATATGCGGAAATAGCCGCTCGTAATCCGGTCGACTCATGACGGTCAGAGCTGATCCTGTATCTAGCTCCATTTTGACTGGGGACCCCACTATTGTGAGGGTAACCCAAATGGTCTGGTAATCTTCTTTGGCAATTACATTATGTAATTTGAGACAGCTTAGTCTCTTGTTTCCGGAGTCGCTATCGCTCTTCTGGTCTTCGGAGCTACTGTCCGTCATCATTTATACCTTTCTGTACTTTTCCTTATTGACCTTTTTACTGTCAGCGGATTTCTTTCCAGATTGGCATACATGTGCAATGTGTCCCATGTTTCCGCATTGCCTGATGCTTTGTCCTTGAACCAGCAGTCCTTCTGGTCATGGATGGATCTGCCGCAGCGATAACATCTCTCGAAACCCCGTGTCATTTCATGGGTGCCGAAGTCCTGTGGCTTTTGCTGTATCTCTGCAGCTCCTCTTGCTGCTGCTTCGTATGATACAGCCACACTGAAAGCCTTGTCCAGTGTCAAATCTTTCTCAGAAAGTAGTCTTTTCTGTGTTCCTTCGCTTAGGAGACCGCAGACGAATTTGTCTCATAGAGAATCTGCCAGTCCTGCCCCGAATTGGCAGTGCTTTGACAGCTTTCGTAATTCGGTGAGGTAATCAGCGTTACTTTCATTCTTGTGCTGATTCCTCCTGAAGAATTTGAATCGTTCCGCTATCAGCAGCGGTGTTGGGTTTAAGTGCTCCTGTAAGGTATCAACAATCTCCTTAAAATTCTTGTCCATCGGTTTGGCTGGAGTGATCAAGTTTCGTAACAGCCCATGTGTCCTTGCGCCCATCAGATTTAGAAGTACCGATGCCTTTTTATCATCCGCTACTTCATTCGCCTTGCAATATACCTCCACTCTTTCCACATATGTGGTCCAATCTTCTATATCACTATCGAAAGCAGTAATATTGCCAGTCTTCGGCATCTTGAAAATCTAAAATGGTGCTTCCCGCGCTTTTCTTTCTTCCCCGCCGAGTTAAGATGGCACGTCCCGCGCTTTCCCACCACTGCCGCTGCTGCCAACGCTGTTGCTGGCGATTATTTTAATTTTTTTTTTAATGGCCACGCACTATGGTCTTTGCAACTCCCCAATCGCTGCTGCAAATGCTGTTCTCCGTGGTTCCCGTTGCGACCTGCAGCTTTTCGCGGTATTTCTATTTTTTTTTTATATATCGCTTCAATAGTTTCTCCGTTACTTGGAGAACCGTTCCCATCGTGGAGCGGACCCTCTGGGACTTTCCACTCCCTCTGCTCGGTCCGAACGCCGACCTGCTTTGCAGCACCGGCCGCGCACTGAGTGCTCCACCCTCTCTCTCTCTTTGCTTCTGCTTCCCGACTCGCTGCCCGGCCCCGTTGCAGAGCCACCCGATTGAGCTCTAGCCCGCCGCAGCCCAGGAAGGATCAGTGCACTACCTGCCACCAGCCCGTTTAGCTGGGGAAACCACAGACTGAAGACCAAGCCTGGCCCTCGTTTTCGAGTTTCTTCGAGTTATTTTTTTTTTCTTGCTTCTGGCTTCGACCTTCGTCAGAGGAATCGATCCCCTTGAGGTGCTGCCGAATTGCAGGTAAGTTCGTTTCTAACTCGTCGCCACTGTTAGATCCGTGTGTTAATGGAGACACGGAATGCAGGAGTTGATTTAACAAGTGTTTACTGAACAAAGCCTGGAGGTGAACTAACAACACAAGACGCTACACAGGCTTATATACCCGAGTGGTCACTACTGGTACTACAGTATACAGGGGCTTCAAAAACATAGTTCCTCTTAAAGGTACATACACTACAATAAGAACATAAGAATTAGGAGCAGGAGTAAGCCATATTGCCCCTCAATCCTGCTCCGCCATTCAATAAGATCATGGCTGATTTTCGACCTCAACTCCACTTTCCCGCCCGATCTCCATATTCCTTGATTCCCCATGAGTCCAAAAATCTAACATCTCAACCTTGAATATACTCAATGATTGAGCAGCCACAGCCCTTTGGGGTAGAGAATTCCCAAGATTCACAACCCTTTGAGTGAAGAAATTCCTCCTCATATCATTTTTAAATGGCCGACTCCTTATCCTGAGACTATGCCCCCTCTAGTTCTAGACTTTGCAGCCAGGGGAAACAACCTCTCCGCATCTACCCTGTCAATCCCCCTCAGAATCTTATGTTTAACTGAGATCACTGTTATGTTCATTAATAACTAGACGTTTGCATTATGAACAGCTAGCTTTTGCTAGTCATTTATTCAATACATGTTCTTCAGGTACAGCATCTGTAGTGACTCAGCATGTGTACTTCTGTGTGCAGGCAGCCATCTTGACTACTGCCTTCTGGGTAGCCTAGTGCATCGTGGTTAGTGTAGTCTTAAACACGTACAACTAAATATACAGCTCTACGGCTCCATCTAGTGTACCACTCCAGAATGACATGTTATTGATCATTACATCCCCCTTTGAGGTTAACAAAATAAATATCAATCAACTTTCAAGAGAAACGATAAAGATGATATCAGTAACACTTTTGTTAGTGCTCTATAAACATAAACATTTTCACAACAGTCAATACATTTTCAATATAGTTTTTTTTTGTACTCAAAGATTAAGTCTATCAGGCTTTTTTACTACACGTGTGGGTCTTCTCAGCACGGGTAAGTCTGATGTGTTTTCATGAGATTGTTCTGGTGGTGAATGATCAGATTCAGTTGCGGCATTGTCATCAATCTGCTCTTGGATAGTTTCTTGTGTTTTCAGGAGGGAATGGCGGTTCCTCCTGAGAATCTGTCCTTCCTCAGTTCTAACAGTGTATGACCTTGGTCGTACTTCCTCAAGAACTGTAGCTTTCCTGTTCCATGCATCTGGATCCTCAATCCTGACAACATCATCCCTTGTCAATGGTTTTAGAGTTTTGGATGACTTGTCATAGTATGATTTCTGTTTCAGCTTTAACAGTTGAAGTCTCTGTCTCAGCTCCTTACTTTGCTGTTCTTTTGCACAGCAGGGTAGCGTGGTGCGCAACTTGCGACCCATTAGTAGTTCAGCAGGTGAAGAACCACAGTCTAAAGGTGAGGCTAGGTAGCTCAGCAGGGCGAGATAAGGATCAGACTTGCTTTCTGTCGCTTTCTTCAGTAGCTGCTTGAGAACTTGAACACCTTTCTCTGCCTTACCATTTGACTGAGCATACAAAGGACTGGATGTGATGTGCTGAAAGTCATACTGTGCTGCAAACTGTTGCCACTCCTTACACAGTTGAAGCATGGACCATTGTCGCTAATGGCAATCCTGGGAATTCCATGTCTGGTGAAGATGGATTTCACATGAATTATGACACTGCTTGCTGTGGTGCTTGAGAGCAGCGCCATCTCAGGATAGTTAGAATAGTAGTCAATCACTATTAGATATTCTTTACCATTTAAATGAAAAAGGTCCATACCAACCTTTTGCCATGGTGCTGTTGGTATGTCAACTACTATCACTGGTTCCTTTGTTTGTTTTGGTGTTTCTGACATGTCTCACATTTGCCTATCATGTTCTCAATGTCCTTATTTATGCCAGGCCAATAAACAGTGTCTCTTGCTCTCCTTTTGCATTTTTCAATTCCGAGGTGTCCCTCATGAATCCTTTTGAGCATGTCTTGACGTAGAGCCTATGGAATGACTATTCTGTTCTGTTTTAGTAATAGTCCACTTGCGACACTCAATTCTGACCTTATGTGACAGTATTTTGGACAGGAACCTTTTGGCCAATCATGATGAATGTTTTCTATTACTGTTTGTAACACTGTATCTTTTACTGTTTCTTCTGCTATTTGCTTTGATTTTGTGTCTGACACGGGTAGTGCAGCAGTGACCATACTCACATGAATATCCACGTCTTCTTCAGTAGAGCTCACATGGCTCATTGTGGGTGCTCGGGATAGTGCATCTGCTAACACTATGTATTTGCCTGGTGTGTAGATCAGTTCAAAGTCATATCTTGGCAGCTTCATCATGAGTCGTTGAATCCTTGGAGACATCTCATTCAGATTTTTTTAATGATGGCAACCAGTGGGCTGTGGTCTGTCTCAACTGTGAAGGTGGGAAGTCCATATATGTAGCCATGGAACTTTTCTAATCCAACTACCAAGCCTAGATATTCCTTTTCAATCTGGGCGTATCGACACTCAGTATCAGTCATAGACCTGGAGGCATAGGCAACAGGCTTCCAATCTTCACCCTCTGCTTGTAGCAAGACCATCCTTTGATGCATCCGTTGACACTTTGATTCTCTTTGTTGGGTCAAAGAAGGTGAGTACAGGTGTGGTTGTCAGCACTGTTTTGAGGTTCATCACTCTTGTTCATGTCTTTCTGTCCATGCGAACTCATTTGTTTTATGTAGCAGGTCTCGCAGACAGGTTGTCTTGGCTGACAAGTTAGGAATGAACTTTCCAATGAGGTTTATCATCCCCATGATGCATAGTACTCCTTTTTTGTCAGTGGGTCGGGGCATTTTGAGTATGGCGTTTACTTTTTCCATATCTGGCTCTATTCCTTTACCAGATAGAATATCTCCTAGGAAAGTGACTTCCTGGATGCCAAACTGACACTTGGCTTTGTTGAGCTTCAGTCCATTCCGGCGTATGCTCTGTAGCACTTTAGTCAGTCGCTCATTGTGTTCTTTCAGTGTGGAGCCCAAGATGATGATGTCATCAACATAGACCCGGACTCCTTCCAGACCTTCAATTATGTGTTCCATCGCTCTGTGAAAGATTTCAGATGCAGATATTATCCCGAAAGGCATTCTGAGGAAACAATACCTGCCAAATGGTGTGTTGAAGGTATAGTATTTGGTGCTCTCTTCATCCAGTTTTAGTTGCCAAAATCCTTGTGAGGCATCGAGCTTTGTAAAGTATCTGGCACCTGACATTTCACTGGTGATTTCTTCTCGCTTGGGAATCTGGTAGTGTTCACATTTTATGTTTGCATTTAAGTCCTTTGGATCCATGCATATTCTTAGACCATTGTTCTTTTTCTTTACACATACCATGGAGTTAACCCAGTCTGTTGGCTCTTCGACTTTCCTGATGACTCCTAGTGTGGTCATTCTGTCCAGTTCTTTCTTGAGCCGGTCACGCAGGGGTGCTGGAACTCTTCATGGAGCATGTACCACTGGCTGAGCATCCTCCTTTAGCTGGATCTTGTAAGTGAATAGTAGAACTCCAAATCCTTTGAACACATCCTGGAAATTATTTACTACAGAATCCACTGAGTCATCTGGTCTGTTTATGGCACAGTTTATACGGTATACTCTCTTGACCAGTTCTAAGTCTTCACAAGCTTTGTCACCCAGTAGTGAATCAAGTCCTTCAGCCACAACAGAAAACATGAGATGATGCACTTTGTCTTTGACTGTCACTTTAAGTCTGCATTACACCTAAGCTATCTATTTTCTGACCATTATAGTTCTTCAGTAGTACTGACTTTTTCTGTATTTTGGGCTTTTCTTTCATGTTTTTAATGTCACTCATACTGATTTAAGTTTGCTTTTGCCCCAGTGTCTAGTTTCAATGTAACTAATGCTCCATTTACCTGCAGTGGGATCATCCATTTGTCCTCTTTTACTGCATTAACTTTATGTTCAGCATTGTCCATATCTGAGGGCTGCACATTTTCTGTATCCTTTTTGATATTGTCACATGACACCATTCGTACAAAAAATGTCTCACTTAAATCAGTGTCCTCAATCACATTAACTCGTTGCCCTTTCTTTGTTTTTACTTTTGAAAAGCATTGTTTGGCAAAGTGATTCTTTCCATGACATTTTGTGCACATTTTTCCAAACGCTGGGCATTGTTTTAACTGGTGTTTGTAACCACAGCGTTTACAATTAAAAATTCCTTCCTCCGATTGCTTTTCATTTCTGTTCTGCCCATGTTTCTTCCCTTTGTAGGACACAGCACCGACAGCAGCACTTAATACAATCGCATCATTATTGATTTCCGCGTGCTGTCGAGCTAGCTCACTGGCTTGGCATATTTTCACAGCATTTTCCAATGTTAGTTCAGTTTCTCTCAACAGACGTTCCTTGACCTTTTTATCATGAATACCAAACACAATTTGGTCACGAATCATGGATGCTTTCAGCTCAGAGAAATTACATGTCTGTGCTTTCAGTTTCAGATCAGTTATAAAGCTATCAAAAGTCTCATTTTGCTGCTGTGTCCTTGAACAGAACACGTATCTTTCATAGGTCTCATTCCTTTTGGGAGAACAATGTGTATCAAATTTCTTTAGCACATCGTCTAAATTTTCTGTTCTCCTCTGGATTAAATACAAATGTATTAAATACCTCTATCGCCTGTGGGCCTGCAACCATGAGCAGCAACGCTATTTTCCTTGCGTCTGGCTTCGTACCGAACCCGATGGCAGCAATGTAGAGTTCGAATTGTTGTTTGAAAGTCTGCCAATTGTAGTCGACATTTCCCGTGAGATTCAAAAACTCTGGTGGCTTCAAATTCTCCATGTCGCGTTTCACAATTTTGAGCAGATCTTCACCAATCCTGGTACCATGTTATGTTCATTAAAAACTAGACGTTTGCATTATGAACAGCTAGCTTTTGCTAGTCATTTATTCAATACATGTTCTTTGGGTACAGCATCTGTAAAGACTCAGCATGTGTACTTCTGTGTGCAGGCAGCCATTTTGACTACTGCCTTCTGGGTAGCCTAGTGCATCATGGGTAGTGTAGTCTTAAACACCTACAACTAAATATACAGCTCTATGGCTCCATCTAGTGTACCACTCCAGAATGACGTGTTATTGATCATTACAATCACCTCGCATTCTTCTAAATTCCAGAGAGTATCGGCTCAATCTAGAAAATGCTGGAGATACTCAGGTCAGGCAGCATCTGTGAAGAGAGAAACTGAGCTAACGTTTCAGGTCGTGAATCGGGTATGAATCTTTGGAATTCTCTACTCCAAAGGGCTGTGGATGCTCAATCGTTGAGTATATTCAGGTCTTCACAGATGATGCCTGACCTGCTGAGTGTCTCCAGCGTTTTCTGTTTTTAATTCAGATTTCCAGCATCTGCAGTATTTTCTTTTTGTATCGGCTCAATCTACTCCATCCCACCTCATAGAACAGCCCTCTCATCCCAGAAATCAATCTAATGAACCTTTGTTGCACCGCCTCTAAGGCAAGTGTATCTTTCCTCAGATAAGGAGACTAAAACTGTGCACAGTACTCCAGGTGTAGCCTCACCAAAGCCCTGTGCAATTGTAGCAAGACTTCCTTACTCTTGTACTCTTGTAATGAAGGATATTAGCTCTGATGATGTGGAATCTGTATGGGTAGAATTGAGAAATACCAAGGAAAAAAACATTTACTGGGAGTGGTATATAGACCTCCAAACAGTAAGGCGGAGGTTGGGGATGGCATTAAAAGGGAAATTAAAGAAGCGTGCAATAAGGGCACAGCAGTCATCATGGGTGACTTTAATCTACATATAGATTGGGCCAACCAAATTAGTAACAATACTGTGGAGGAGGAATTCCTGGAGTGTTTACGGGATGGCTTCCTGGACCAATATGTCGAGGAACCAACTAGAGATCAGGCCATCTTAGACTGGGTATTCTGTAACGAGAAAGGATTAATTAGCAATCTTGTTGTACGAGGCCCCTTGGGTCGGAGTGATCATAATATGATCGAATTCTTCATTAAGATGGAGAATGAAGTATTTGACTCAGACGAGGGTCCTGAATTTAAATAAAGGAAACTACGATGGTCTGAGGAGCGAGTTGGGTAGGATTGATTGGGGAATGGCACTCAAAGGGTTGATGGTGGATAGGCAATGGCAAACATTCAAAGACCGAATGGATGAGCTATAGAATTTGTTCATCCCAGTTTGGCATAAAAATAAAACAAAAAAGGTGACTCAACCATTGCTAACAAGGGAAATTAGGGATAGCATAAGATCCAAGGAGAGGACATATAAATTGGCGAGAAAAAGCAATAATCCTGAGGATTGGGAGCAGTTTAGGAGTAAACAAAGGAGGACAAAGGGATTAGTTAAGAAAGGGAAGATAGAATATGAGAGTAAGCTTGCAAGAAACATAAAAACTGACTGTAAAAGCTTTTATAGATATGTGAAGAGAAAAAGATTGGTGAAGTCAAGCATAGGTCCCTTACAGTCAGAATCAGGGGAATTTATAATGGGAAACAAGGAAATGGCAGACCAACTAAATACATACTTTGGTTCTGTCTTCACAAAGGAGGACACAAATATCCTCCCAGAGATGCCGGGGAACATAGGGTCTAATGAGAGGGAGGAACTGAAAGAAATCAGTATCTGTAGGGAAATGGTGTTAGGAAAA
This sequence comes from Somniosus microcephalus, assembly GCF_052327205.1. Taxonomy (NCBI): domain Eukaryota; kingdom Metazoa; phylum Chordata; class Chondrichthyes; order Squaliformes; family Somniosidae; genus Somniosus; species Somniosus microcephalus. The sequence goes on from NC_140997.1 coordinate 191,010,609, forward strand.
TTGATGGGACTGAAGGCCGATAAATCCCCAGGGCCTGATGGTCTACATCCCAGGGTACTTAAGGAAGTGGCCCTAGAGATAGTAGATGCATTGCTGGTCATCTTCCAGAACTCGATAGACTCTGGAACAGTACCCATGGATTGGAGGGTAGCTAATGTTACCCCACTATTCAAAAAAGGTGGTAGAGAAAAAGCGGGGAATTATAGACCAGTAAGCCTGACATCGGTAGTGGGGAAAATGCTAGAGTCTATTATAAAAGATGTAATAGCAGAGCACTTGGAAAGCAGTGACAGGATCGGACAAAGTCAGCATGGATTTACAAAGGTGAATCATGCTTGACTAATCTACTGGAATTTTTTGAGGATGTAACTGGTAAAATAGATAAGGGAGAACCAGTGGATGTGGTGTATTTGGACCTTCAGAAGGCTTTCGATAAGGTCCCGCATAAGAGATTAGCGTGCAAAATTAAGGCACAAGGGATTGGGGGCAAGGTATTGACTTGGATAGAGAACTGGTTGGCGGACAGAAAGCAAAGAGTTGGAATAAACGGATTGTTTTCCGAGTGGCAGGCAGTGACTAGTGTAGTGTATGTACCCGTCTACCTTTAAGGGAACTATTGAATGTAACCGTTCACCTTTAAGAGAACTACTTTAGGTGTGGCACTATTTGTTTGGCTTCTGTATACTGTAATACCGATAGTGACCACACCAGTATATAAGTGTTGTGGCAGGATTGCTGGGGCAGATTCGCCCGGACCTTCGAATAGTAAAGACCTGTTTGTTTGTTACTTCTGAAGTCTGTGTATTTATTAACTGCACAACCCACAGACTTTACAACTAGTGGGGTACCGCAAGGATCGGTCCTAGGACCCCAGCTGTTCACAATATATATTGATGATCTGGACGAGGGAATTGGATGTAATATCTCCAAATTTGCAGATGACACAAAGCTGGGTGGGAGGGTAAGCTGTGAGGAGGATGTCGTGAAACTCCAGTACGATTTGGACAGGTTGGGTGATTGGGCAGAAACATGGCAAATGCACTATAATGTGGATAAATGTGAGGTTATCCACTTTGGTGGCAAAAACAGGAAGGCAGATTATTATTTGAATGGCAATAGATTGGGAGAAGGGGAAGTGCAAAGAGACGTGGGTGTTACTGTGCACCAGTCGCTGAAGGTAAGCATGCAGGTGCAGCAGGCGGTTAAGAAGGCAAATGGTATGTTGGCCTTCGTAGCAAGAGGGTTCGAGTACAAGAACAAGGATGTCTTGCTGCAGTTGTACAGGGCCTTGGTGAGACCACACCTTGAGTATTGTGTGCAGTTTTGGTCACCTTACCTGAGGAAGGACGTTCTTGCCATGGAGGGAGTGCAGCGAAGATTCACCAGGCTGATACCTGGGATGGCAGGAATGATGTACGAGGAGAGATTGTGTTGATTGGGCTTATACTCACTGGAGTTTAGAAGATTGAGAGGGGATCTCATCGAAACCTATAAAATTCTGTCAGGTCTGGAAAGACTAGATGCAGAAGGATGTTTCTGATGGCTGGGGAGTCCAGAACCAGGGGTCATAGTCAAAGGATAAGGGGTAAGCCATTTAGGACAGAAATTAGGAGGAATTTCTTCACCCAGTGAGTGGTGAACCTGTGGAATTCTCTGCCACAGAGGGCGGTGGAGGCCAGTTCATTAAATATATTCAAGAAAGAGTTGGATATGTTTCTTGAGGCTAAAGGGATAAAGGGATATGGGGAGAAGGCAGGGACAGGGTACTGAATTTCGATGATCAGCCATGATCTCATTGAATGGCAGAGCAGGCTTAAAGGGCCGAATGGCCTAATCCTGCTCCTATCTTCTTTGTTTCTACGTACTCTAACCCCCTTGCAATAAAGGCCACCATGCCACTTGCCTTCCTAATTGCTTGCTGTACCGAGAACAGTAGCATAGCGGCTATGTTACTGGACTAGTAATCCAGAGGCCTGAACTGATGAGCAAGAGACGCAATTTCAAATCCCACCACGGCTGCTGGGGAATTTAAATTCAGTTAGTTAAATAAATCTTGAATAAAATGCTAGTATCAGTAATGGTGACCATGAAACTATCGGATTGTGTAAAAACCCATCTCGTTCACTAATGTCCTTTTTAGGGAAGGAAATCTGCCATCCTTACCTGGCCTGGACTATATGTGACTCCAGACCCACATCAATGTAGTTGACTCTTGATTGCCCACTAGCATAAAACTGCTACGATAAACAATAATAAGAATTAAACCAGACTGTTGCGATATTCAGAGGCTGGTTATTCTGTGGCGAGTGTCTCACCTCCTGATTCCCCAAAACCTTTCCACCATCAATAAAGCACAAGTCAGAAGTGTGATGGAATACTCTCCTTGTTTGGATGAGTGCAGCGCCAACAACACTCAATAAGTTCAACACCATCCAGGACAAAGTAGCCTACTTGATTGGCACCCCATCCACCATCTTAAACATTCACTCCCTCCACCACCAACGTACTGTGGCTGCAGTGTGTTCCATCTACAAGATGCACTGCAGCAACTTGCCAAGGCTTCTTTGACAGCACCTCCCAAATTCGCGATCTCGACCACCTAGAAGAACAAGGGCAGCAGTTCATGAGAACACCATCATCTCCAAGTTCCCCTCCAAGGTCATGCACCATCCTGACTTGGAGATGTATCGCCGTTCCTTCATCATCACTCGGTCAAAATCCTTGAACACCCTCCCTAACAGCACCAACGGACGGCAGCAGTTCAAGAAGGCGGTTCACCACCACCTTCTCAAGTGCAATTAGGGATGGACAATAAATGCTGGCTTTGTCAGCGATGCCCACATCCCAAGAATGAATATTAAGAAAAAAACCTGCATGCTAACAATTTCCCACCATTTAAAAATGATTCTGTTTGTCTATTCTTCCTACCAAAGTGAATAACCTCCCATTTCTCCACAGTATACTCCATCTGCCAACTTTTTGGCCAAACTGCTGACCACTCAACTTCCTTTTCTGGCTCCCATGTTAGCTGACATTGTTAATGGTTCTCTCTCCTCAGGTACTGTCCCCCTCTCCCTCAAATCTGCCGTCATTACCCCTCTCCTCAAAAAAAAAACAACCCTTGACCCCTCCGTCCTTACAAACTCCCGCCCCATCTCCAACCTCCCTTTCCTCTGAAGCCCTTGAACATGTTGTCGCCTCCCAAATCCATGCCCATCTTTCCCGCAATTCCATGTTTGAATCCCTCCAATCAGGTTGCCGCCCTTGCCACAGTACCGAAACGGCTCTCATCAAAGTCACAAATGACATCCTTTGTGACTGTGACAAAGGTAAACTATCCCTCCTCGTCCTTCTTGAATTGTCTGCAGCCTTTGACACGTTTGACCACGCCATCCTTCTCCAACACGCCTCCACCATCGTCCAGCTGGGACTGCACTCGCCAGGTTCCATTCTTATCTATCTAATCATAGCCAGAGAATCACCTGTAACGGCTTCTCTTCCCGCTCCCGCATCGTTACCTCTGGTGTTCCCCAAGGATCTATCCTTGGCCCCCCTCCTGTTTCTCATCTACATGTTGCCCCTTGTCTGATAACACCGCGCCAGTTTCCACATATACGCTGACGACACCCAGCTCTACCTCACTACCTCTTCTCTCAACCCCTCCACAGTCTCTAAATTATTAGATTGCTTGTCTGACACACAGTTCTGGATAAAAACATAAGAAATAGGAGCAGGAGTAGGTCATTTGGCCCCTCGAGCCTGCTCCGCCATTCAATAATATCATGGCTGATCTGATCTTGGCCTGAACTCTACGTTCCTGCCCGCTCCCCATAACCCTTGACTCCCCTATAGTTCAAAAATTTGTCTATCTCTGTCTTGAATATGTTCAATGACTCCGCCTCCACAGCTCTCTACGGTAGAGAATTCAAAAGAGTCATGACCCTCAGAGAAGAAATTCCTCCTCATCTCCGTTTTAAATGGGCGACCCCTTATTCTGAAACTATGCCCCCTAGTTCTAGATTCCCCCAAAAAGGAAAACATCCTCTCTACATCCACCCCATCAAGCCCCCTCAAAATCTTGTTTCAATAAGATCACCTCCCATTCTTCTAAACTCCAATGAGTATAGGCTCAACCTTTCTTCATAAGACAACCCCCTCATCTCATGATGTGGAGATGCTGGTGTTGGACTGGGGTGGACAAATGTAAGAAGTCACACAACACCAGGTTATAGTCCAACAGCTTTATTTGAAATCACAAGCTTTCGGAGCGCTGCTCCTTCGTCAGGTGAAGTGAAGAGTTGCATATAAGCACAGCATATATAGTCAGAGAGTACTGCCAGATGATTACAGGTAATCTTTCTAACTGCCCTTTATCACACCTCGGCAGAGAGATAATCACAGCAATCACAGGTGTGAATGGTGTCCAAACAGGTCAGTCAGGAAAACATTACATCAAAGAACAATGAGGTGGGGTCACAAGGGGTCAAATGTTGCAGATGCTGGGGTCTGTATGAAAAACAAAAAACAAACAACAAACTTTTTTTGCTGGAAATCACAGCAGGTCCGGCCGCATCTGTGTAGAGAGAACAAGCCAACGACGACTCGAGTCTGGATGACTCTACGTCAGGTGGGGTTACATGTAGCGTGACATGAACCCAAGATCCCGGTTGAGGCCATCCTCATGAGTGCGGAACTTGGCTATCAGTTTCTGCTCGATGATTTTGCGTTGTCGTGTGTCTCGAAGGCCGCCTTGGAGAATGCTTACCTGAAGATCGGAGGCTGAATGTCCTTGACTGCTGAAGTGTTCCCCGGGGGAACACTCCTGCCTGGTGTTTTCCAGCAAAAAAATTGTTTTTTGCTGTGATTATCTCTCTGCTGAGGTGTGATAAAGGGCTCGCTTGTGCTCGCTGACCTACATTGGCTCCCAGTTGAGCAGTGCCTCAATTTCAAAATTCTCATCCTTGTTTTCAAATCCCTCCATGGCCTAGTCCCTCCCTATCTCTGTAATCTCCTTCAGCCCCACAACCCCCCCGAGATATCAGCGCTCCTCTAATTCTGCTCTCTTGAGCATCTCTGATTATAATCGCTCAACCATTGGTGGCCATGCCTTCTGTTACCTAGGCCCTAAGCTCTGGAATTCCCTGCCTAAACTTCTCCGCCTCACTACCTCTCTTTCCTCCTTTAAGGTGCTCCTTAAAACCTACTTCTTTGACCTGCCCTAATTTCTCCTTGTGTGGCTCGGTGTCAAATTCTTTGGCCTAGAAATTCGGTTGGTAGCGCCAGCGGTTAGCGCCTAAAGAGCCCGAGAATTGGGGCGTAACCCAATGTTGGGGCGGGCGCAATGAAGATAGCGGCAACTCCCATATTGACTATACATTTAACGCCTGCGCTAAGTGTTTGCGCACGCCCACGTGCGCAAGCAGATCATGACGTCATTTCAGTGTGCAACGCCTTTTAGGCGCCCCTGACCGGATATTGGGTGGCGCCCGGAACCTTTACGCCTAGCGCTGTTAGTGACCGTGCTGTTAGTGACAGTTCGAAGGAACGTTAGCAGGCCCTTAGAGTCGGGGGGCGCTATTTAAAGGGGACAGCTCCAGTATAAAAGCTGCAGCCACTTGGCCTGTTCATTGCGATCGTTGCTGGAGAGAGTTGGTGAGCTACTGTGGAGCAGAGTTTTTGGAATTTAGCATTAGAGTACTTGGGACCTTCAAACCTGTCCGGAGCAGTTGGAGCACTACACCTAACAGCGTTTTGACCAACTGGCATCGGAATGGGAGCTGCTTTGGAGGGTGACGGCCTCATGGCCGAACACTGTGCAGGGGCAGAGAGACGGCGGGAGAGAGGGCTGGGATTGGCCAGAAGGAGGAGGGACAATGGAGGTCGGCCAATCCGAGGGTATGCTGCGAGAGTCTTTAGGCAGCAGGTGTCATACCTTGACATGGCGGAGGAGCAGTGTGTGCGAAGGCTCCGATTCGGGAGGGACGTTGTTACTGAGCTGTGCCACCTGCTTGCTGAGGTCTGCAGCCGCATCTACGGCGCAGGACCTCTCTGTCGGTGGCCGTAAAACTGACTGTTGCCCTCACTTTCTATGCCACCGGATCCTTTCAGTCAGCCACTGGGGACATTGCGAATATCTCTCAGTTTGCAGTCCACTGTTGCATCCGACAAGTTACAGCTGCCCTTTATAGACAAAGGCATCAATTCATCACCTTCCCTCTGACCCTGGAGAAGCAGGCGGAGCGCGCGCAGGGCTTCGCTGCTATTGCGGACTTCCCCATGGTGCAGGGGGCGATTGACTGCACACACGTGGCTTTGAGGGCGCCATTCCAGAATCCTGAGGACTTCCGCAACTGCAAGGGGTTCCACTCCCTCAACGTGCAGCTGGTCTGTGACCACCGCCAAATCATCATGGCAGTCAACGCCCAATTCCCAGGGAGCAGCCACGATGCCTTTATCCTGCGGCAGACCTCAGTTTGTGACCTTTTTGAGGGGCCGGCTCGACCACGAGGCTGGCTTATTGGGGACAAGGGCTATCCTCTCTGCCCATGGCTGATGACACCACTCCGTCTGGCCACCACCCCAGCAGAAGAGCTGTTCAACAGCAGCCATCAGGCGACCAGGAACATTGTAGAGCACACTATTGGTGTGCTCAAACAGCGTTTCTGCTGTCTGGACCATTCGGGGGGAGCCCTGCAGTACTCGCCGGAGCAAGTGGGTCACATCGTCGTCGTCTGCTGCATGCTCCACAACTTGGCGATTCGACGCACCCAGCCAATTCCAGCTGTCCCTCAACGTCCAGCAGAGCAGGCGGACGAGGAGGAGGAGGAGGAGGAGGAGAAGGAGGAGGAAGAGCAGGCGGAGGAGGAGCATGCGGACGAGGAGGAGGAGGAGGAAGATGGAAGGGCTCCTGAAAGTGGAAGGGCCATCCGTCAGAGGCACATCAGGACTCGTTTTGAGGCCCCTCTGGCGGAATGATGGATGTCTTTACTCCTGCGCACTTTGGATCTTTGAAAGCCTCTGAAGGCCAGCATCACTGTAAATAGTCACGTGTACCATAGCACATTAAAACTTTTCTTTATTGTCACAAAAGTCTTTCATTACAGCAAAACAACGTCAAGTCAACAGAAACCATAACTAACAAAATAACAGTTAACTCTTCGGCAAAGCCGCAAAACTAAACAAACCATTTCCAACAATTACAACAGGTGAGGGTGTCCTTGAATTTGGCCAAAGAAACGTCTCAGCACCTCCCTCTACTGCTGGCCCCTTGATGGAGAACGACTTCTCTTTCGCGGTCGGCCCCTTCCCTCCCTGCTGCTCCTACGTAATTGAACCCCAGTGGCGGGGTCAAGGCTGGGGGACGCCTGCTGACTGTGTGGAAGCGCAGAAGCCCCTGAGGGACGGCCTGGCCGACCTCTGGTCTTGGAGGGTGCGGACGCAGGCTGCTTAATCTGAGCATGGCTGGAAGCAGTGTGCCCTGCAGGTGGTGGCAGCTGCACTGCAGACGTACCAGCGCTGGCATGTGCAATGGTCACCTGCCGAGAGAGGACACCTGCACCATGGTCGGACGACACACTGGCTCTCTGAGGGGACCGGTTCGGCTCATCCGCCACAATCGCATGCTCCACTGATTCCTGGCCTTGTATGGGACTGGAAGGGCCCGGGGTGATCCGAGCTGATGCAGATAGGGTGGCTGCAGTGAGAGTTCGCGTTGCCTCAATCTGGGTGTGGACGAGGCCAGCAAGTGACTGCGTGGCAGCAGTGAGGACCTGTGTGGCAGGTGCCAGTGCTTCGGAGAAGCCCTGGACAGTTCTTTCCATTGCTTCGGACAAGGCCGGAGCAGTCCGTTCCACTGCCTCGGACAAGCCCTGGACAGACCTTTCCAGGGATTGTCCGAAGCCCTGAACAGTCCTTTCCATAGCGGCCTCGAAGCCCTGGACAGCCCTCTCCATGGCTGCCCCGAAGCCCTGGAGAGTCCTCTCCATTGTTGCCCCGAAGTCCAACACACTCTTTGCCAGTGTTTCTATTGACTGAGGCATCCTCCCCACTGCAGCCATCAGCTCAGTGTGCCTGAGCCGGGCCTGGGTGCTCATTTCAGCCAGGCGCGACACACCTCCTCTGCACTCTGTGCAGCAGTCATCACTCCCTGCCTTGCCCTCCGGGGAGCCGGTGGCTGAACTTGCCTACCCCCCTTGCGTTGCTGCATGCCGCTTGTTCCAGCAACTGGCTCATCATCAGAGCCCCCCCCCCCGCTCCCCTCCAGGGAACTACTATCCCCAGTCTGCAGATGTGTATGCACCCCTGAGATTGGAACGGATGCTCCGGCTTCCTCCTGATCCTCGCCTCCGGAGGCACTGGCACTGGCAGCTTCAGGGCGTTGATCCCGAGTTGGTGATGAATCATCTGAAAGCAGGGAGGTGGAAGAGTGGCTTTAGCAAAAGGACAGGTTGGCGGCAAGGCTCTGACATGGCTGCACACTGAGGAAGCATGCTGGCGGGGGGACCAAGTGGAAGGAAACAGCTGAAAAAGGTGAGAGCCTTATCCTCGCTGTCGAGAATGGTGTCGGCAGCTGCAGTGGTAACAGGACCACTCAGACGTCCTCCAAGAATCTGGTGCACTCTCTCCTCGAGATCCGCGAGAGTGACTTGTGGAGGCCCGCCACCGGTTCGAAGCTGGTCCTTTCGCATCGCCGCCAGCTTGGACTGCAGGGGAAAGAAGGGGAAGTTCTGTAACATGAGGCCTTGAGAGATCATCTCATGCCCCCCATGGTGCAAGAGCCCTTACATGTGGCCTTGAGTCAAATGTCCATGTGTGTGCCCAGTGTGCTTGCTGACAGATGGCCATTGGGGCATCATGGCAACAGGGTGCTCGAAGTCAGGTGTAGATGGAGGGAATCAGAAGTTTGCATAAACAACACTCACCCTAACGACCCGAGTGAGGTCGTTGAATTTCTTCCTGCACTGAACAGGGCTCCTGGTCTCCATACTGCTGGAGTTGACCCTCAGAAACCTCCCTCCAAGATCGCCGGTAATCCTTTTGATTCGGCCTCCTGCCATTGTCAGGATACAGAACATCTCGACAGCGTTCCATTGCGGACACCAACTGGTCCAGAGCCTCAGTGCTGAAGCGTTCTGCTCTCTGTCTCACCTTCTCCATCCTCACCAAGTTTTTTGCGCCAGAGAAGGGCAAGCGCCGATTCTGAGGCCTACAGGCCATTGAGTGTGGCAGCTCAGGCTGACTGACCCACCCCTTTAAGAGCCGGCCGGCGCCTGGAAGTCTCGTGGTTTTCGGTAATTGAGATCACCTACGCTGCGCCCGTCCGCACCGATATTGGGTAGCGCCTGAACTTTTGCGCCTTAGGAGCCCCGTGCAACGTCTGAATTCGTGCCTCAATCCCCTTTGGGGGCGATGCAACCCAATATCGCGCCAGGCAGCGATAAGTTTCGTCTGGCTATAAACTTTGCGCAGCGCCAGTTCTAACGCCTCAAGCGGGGCTATACCCAATTTCTAGGCCTTTGTCTTATAATACTCCTGTGCAGCACCTTGGGACGTTTTACTATGTTAAAGGTGCTATATAAATACAAGTTGTTGTTGTTGTTGCTTAACCTGTCTATATCCCTTTGCAGGCTCTTTGTGCCCTGCTCACAGCTTACTTTCCCACCTAGCTTTGTATCGTCAGCAAACTTGGATACATTATACTTGGTCCCTTCATCAGGCCCAAGCACTGATTCCTGTGGCATCCCTCTAGTTACAGTCTGCCAACCAAAAAATAACCTGTTTATCCCTACTCTGTTTTCTGCCTGTTAATCAATCCTCTATCCATGCTCATATATTACCCCCAACCCCATGAGTCCTTATCTTGCACAACAACTTTTTATGTGGCATCGTATCGAATGCCTTTTGGAAATCCAAATATACTACATCCACTGGATCCCCTTTATCTACCCTGCTAGTTACATCCTCAAAAAACTCTAATAAATTTTTTGAACACAATTTCCCTTTTGTAAAACCATGTTGACTCTGCTTAATCATAGTATGATTTTATAAATACCCTGTTAATGGATGCCAGCATTTTCCCGACAACTAATGTCAGGCTAACTGGCCTGCAGTTCCCCGTTTTCTCTCTCCCTCCTTTCTTTAATAGTATGGTTACATTTGCTACTTTCCAATCCACTAGGACCGTTCTAGAATCTAGGGAATTTTAGAAGATCACAACCAATGCATCCACTGTCTCTGCAGCCACCTCATTAGAACCCTAGGATGTAGGCCATCAGGTCCAGGGGATTTGTTGGCTTTTAGTCCCATTAGTTTCTCAAGTATGTTTTCTCTACTAATCTTAATTACTCTAATACTATCCTTAACTTCTTTAGTTAGCCACGGATGGATCACTTTTCCCATGGAGTTTTTATTTCTCAATGGAATGTATATTCGTTGAGAATTTTGGAATATTTCTTTAAATGTTTGCCACTGCTTATCTACTGTCATCTCTTTTAAGCTAATTTCCCAACCTACCTTGGCCAACTTGACCCTCATAACTATGTAATTGGCTTTGTTTAAGTTTAAGATGCTAGTTTCGGACTTAATATTTCACGTTTAGTTTGAAAGTGAAATACTTACCATATTATGATCACTCTTCCCCAGAGGATCCTTTACTATGAGATTACTAATTAACCCTGTCTCATTGCACAATACAAAATCTAAAATAGCCAGTTCCCACGACTTATTGTTGCAGGAAACTGTCTCGAATGTATTCTATGAACTCGTTCTCCAGACTACCTTTGCCAGTTTGATTTACCCAGTGTACAAGAAGATTAAAATCCCCCACAATTATTGCATTACCTTTGTTAATGCTCCTATGAAGAGCCTTGAGATGTTTTACTATGTTAAAGGCACTATATAATACAAGGTTGTTGTTAACCTCTCTTCAGAGGGCTGAACAAATACTGACTGAAGATTTACCATGCACAGCACATTACCAGTTTCAATATTGAATCCAGAAGAGTTGACCGTAAGCTGCACCAGCAAAAAATGTATTTGAAATGTAAAAATTAAAACATTTTTAATAGAAATATTTCTCAATTTTATTTGAATCAGCCTCACCTTTTTTAGAATTTCTATAATAAATAGGATGTTTTTGCAATAGTTTAAACACTTGAAGAATTATTAAACACTTTGAACAGGTTCAATTGAAAGTGTGCAATGATATGAGTGCTAAAAGTTGGAGCTGTTGAACCTTGTACCATGACTTAAGTAGAGGTAAAGTAAAAAATACCATAGTGGCATGGTCTAATGTGTATACACTAACCATGAATATGTGATTTCTAAAGGTAAATTCACTAACCCTCCATTCATGATGTGGAGCCATGTTCAAAGAGAGCACAGGTTGGAGATAGGACTGCAGGAATGATTCTTCAACCTGTACTCTGAGCATAGAATCAATGAATTTACCCAATAATTAATCGATAAAATGGAAGTGAAAAAAATGTATTTGTTACAACAGATTTTTTTCTGGAATGGTCACTTGTGGTTATTGCAAATCATTTGGATACAATGTGAATACACAACTTAAAGTCATCTAGGAAGTGAAGCCTGCTGCTCTAGCAGCATCCATATCTGCAAAACACTCTTTTTATTTTTCCATTTTGTTTAAACACATTTAGGTAAGGTGTATATATATTATTTGGTGATGTTGCATTAAATACATTATATGGAAATAATTAACTTTCAGTTGGATAACCTCAGCAACTTCAAAAGAATATTTTCACATATACCATATGTTTCACTCCGCACCATTTTATAAATTAAGCTCCTGAACACTCATTCATTTGTGAATTGCACCACATGGGTAAAATATTCGGCCTGTAAAAAGCCATCCCCTTGTTTTGTAGATTGCACAAGTTTCTGTGCCTAGTTTCTTGATGGCATCTCACTATCATATTTCTCATGTTTTGTGTGAGAGTTTCATTGGGGAGACTCCCAAAACAAGCACTCTACTCGGAGCTCCGACGCGGCAAGAGAGCCCCAGGTGGGCAGAGGAAATGCTTCAAGGACACCTTCAAAGCCTCCTTGAAAAGTGCAACATCCCCATTGACACCTGGGAATCCCTGGCCCAAGACCACACAAAGTGGAGGAGAAGCATCCGGGAAGGCGCCGAACACCTCGAGTCTCTTCACCAGGAGCAAGCGCAAGCACAAGGAGCGCATGTCAACCCAAGCACCCGCCCCTTCAACCACTGGCTGCCCCACCTATGACAGAGACTGTAGGTCCTGCATTGGACTTATCAGTCACCTGCGAACTCAATTTTAATGTGGAAGCAAGTCATCCTCGGTTCTGAGGGACTGCCCAAGAGAGAGAGAGAGACATTGAAATTTATTTCACATGAGGGGATGCCTCCATCACTGGATTACATGCCCGGCACAAGGACGTCCCATTTAAAATGGATGTTAAAGACCAACAAGATCATTGCCCGTCATGAAGGGAGCTCTTAAAGATACGTGCTAATGTTTTAAAAAGATATGTGTTAATGTTTTAAAAATCTGCCAATCTAGTGCAAGATATGGGGATTGTTTTAAATTGCCCTAATATTTCATGAAAGTGGATGAAAAACGTCAAAGCAGGCATACCAGGAAGATCAGAATGTACCACAAGCCTGTATCTGCTATTATGCCAGCAACTGTATCTGCAGCCTAGGCACAGCCACCTGGCAGTGACTGAAGGGAACGGCCTCTCGGCAGTTGTAGAGCTAATTTGCAAGAAGACATGCTATCATGCTCCACCATTAGGTCAGCACTGCCTGCAGTGGTCAAATGACTTCCTCCCTCAACTTGCTTGTCTTCTCTCCTTCCAAGCTAGCATAATGATGATCTGCAGCGTCAATCAATTTTGTGCCACACCTGTGTCAAAGAAGTGATTGATGCATTGTAGGGCAATGCCAGCATTTCCATCTCCTTTCAAGTAAAGCATAACCTGGCTGTTGCATTTCCCAAAGTAGAGGAGGGTCATCCATGTGCAATCTAAGCAGCAGGTTCCTGGTCTTCCTCTAACACCAACACATTTGCTTATCCTGTGTACTATGACTCATCAATTGCTACCTCTTCAAGATCATTATCGGGATTCTTAAGAGGTGGTTGTAGATGTGCTGCTGCTTAGAAACTTTTGAGTGTGAAGCAGATTGTTGTGTGGTTTGTTTAGGAACACTGGTAGTGCTGGTGGACTGAACTTCCAGACCAACAATAGCATAGAATTATAGAAATTTACAGCACAGAAGGAGGCCATTCGGCCCATTGTGTCTGTGCCAGCTGAAAAAGAGCTATCCAGCCTAATTTCACTTTCCAGTTCTTAGTCCGTAGTCTTGTAGGTTACAACATTTCAAGTGCATATCCAAGTACTTCTTAAATGCGGTGAGTTACTGCCTCTACCACCCTTTCAAGCAGTGAGTTCCAGATCCCCACCTCCCTCTAGGTGAAAAAGATTCCTCTCAAATCTCCTCTAATCCTTCTACCAATTTCTTTAAATCTATGCTCCCTGGTTAGTGACCCCTCTGCTCTAAGAGAAATAGGTCCTTCCTATCCACTCTGTCTAGGCCTCTTTTAATTTTATACACCTCAGTTAAATCTCTCTTCAGCCTCCTCTCTTCTAAAGAAAACAACCCCAGCCTCTCCAATCTTTCCTCATAACTAAAATTCTCCAGTCCTGGCAACATCCTCATAAATCTCCTCTGTACCCTCTCTAGTGTGATCATATCCTTCCTGTAAAGTGGTGACCAGAACTGTATGCAGTACTCCAGCTGTGACCTAACTAGTGTTTTATACAGTTAGTGCATAACTCCTCTGCTCTTATATTCTATGCCTCAGCTAAAAAAGCAAAATGTCCCGTATGCTTTCTTAACCGCAGAAGAGAAATATGTTCATATGCTGGCACCAAAGAGACAACTTCAAACAGAGCTTCTATTATTGTAATGCCTTTATAGTGGTGTGCATGCCTGTATATCATTGAGTGAGAAGGGAGACAAGAAATAACAAGAGTGGGATGGTACTAATCCTGAGCTTGCCGAAGGTTTCTGACTTCATCTTTTGCAAATAACCTTTTTGGCAAGGATGTCCAGGACAGCCCCCTCAAATGGTAGCAAGAGCTTCTAATTTCTGGACCTGGTCAAGTCAGTATTCTTTAATTATGTGCTCTGTTACTCTTAAGCAGAGAAGTTGTCATAATGGGTAAGTAGCATAACGGTTATGACTGGTCAAAATAGAACATGAGTTCAGATGCCACCATGGCAGTTTGAGAATTTCAATACAGTTTAAAAAATTTTTTTTTAAATCTGCAGGAAAAAATCTGGTATCAATCAGTAAAAGTGACCATGAAGCTTTTGTATTGTCTTAAAAACCTAACTGGTTCACTAATGTTATTTAGGGAAGGAAATGTGCTGGCCTTACCCAATCTGGCCTGTATGTGACTCCAGTCCCACACCAACGTGGTTGACTTTTAATCACTCTGAAACAGCCCAGCAAGCCACTCAGTTGTTTCCAACCACTGGGAAGGAAAACAAGAACTAAACTGACCACTCAGCTGCAACCTAGGCATCGAATCAGGACACGACAAAGGCAGATCCACCCCAGTCGACCCTGCCAAGTCCTAACATCAGGGGACTGGTGTCAAAGTCGGGAGAGCTATCCGACAAACTTGTCAAGCAACAGCCCGACATAGGTATGATTCTGTAAGTATGACTATCGGTCAATGTCCCAGACTCTTCCATCACCATTCTTGGGTATGTCCTGTCCCACCAGCAGGAAAGATCCACCAGAGGTGGGTGGGTTGACCTGGGAGTCCTCAATATTGTCCCCATGATGTCTCCTGCTGATTACCACCTACTGTCCTCCCTCGGCTGAGAATCAATACTCCTCCATGTCGAACACCACTCTGAGGAAACACTGTGGGTAGCAAGGGTACAGAATATAATCTGGGTAGAGTTATTCAGTTCAAGTTCAATTATTTATCGAGTTTAACGTAGTGTTTGAAAGGGAGAAATGTCAAACAGCTACTACGATTCTAGATTTAGGTAAGGCTGACTTCAATGCGATGAGACAGAGACTGACCACAGTAAACTGGGCAAATCTGTTAACGGGTAAAACGACAGAAGATTAGTGGGAGGTATTGAAAAAAGAATTTGAGATACAGAACCAGTTTATACTCCTAAGGGGTAAGAGCTCTATTGCCAAAAGAAACAGTCATGGACGACTAAAGAGGTAAGAGACAACATAAAACTAAAAGAAAAAGCATACAAAAATGCAAAAAATAGCATAGATCCTGGCAAACGGTAAAGATACAAAAAACAGCAAAGGGTGACAAAAATGATAGTAAGAGCTACAAAAAGGGAGTATGAAAAGAAACTTGCAAGGGATATCAAAGTCAACGCTTTTTTTACAATTGTATTAGGAAAAAGAGGGTGGTCAGGAGCAATGTGGGCCTCTTAAACTGATAATGGTGATATTGTCAATGATAAGGAAATGGTGGACATGTTGAATAATTATTTTGCATCAGTATTTACAGTAGAGGAAGAAGATAGCATGCTGGAAAACCCAAGGAAACTAATATTGAATCAAGGATAGGGACTCTAAAATTAACGTGAAGAAAATAATGGCACTAAAGAGTGACAAATCCCCAGTACCAGATGGTTTCCATCCCAGGGTTTTAAAGGAAGTAGGTGAGCACATTGCATGTGCCCTAACTATAATCTTCCAAAGATCTCTCAATTCAGGAACCGTTCCTTTAGATAGGAAAATTGCCCATGTCACTCCGCTATTTAAGAATGGTGAGAGAGGGAAACCAGGGAACTACAGACCAGTTAGCTTAACATCTGTTGCTGGGAAATTACTAGAGTCTATAATTACGAACCTGATTGAATTTTTTGAAGTGGTGACTAAAGTAGTGGACAGGGGAATGTCTATGGATGTTATTTATATAGACTTCCAGAAGGCATTTAATAAAGTCCCTCATAAGAGACTTAATTAAGGTTGAAGCCCATGGAATTGAAGGCAAATTATTGAACTGGTTAGGAAATTGGCTGAGTGGCAGGAGAGAGAGAGTAGGAATAATGGGCAGGTACTCTAATTGGCAGGATGTGACTGGTGGTGTGCCGCAGTGATCTGTGTTGGGGCCTCAACTATTCAATATTTATTAACGACTTGGATAATGGGATAGAAAGCCACATATCCAAATTTGCCAATGTCACAAAGATAGGTGGCATTGTAGGCAGTGCAGATGAAAGCATAAAATTACAAAGGAATATTGACAGATTAAGTGAATGGGCAAAACTGTGGCAAATGGATTTCAATGTAGGCAATTGTGAGGTCATCCACTTTGGCCAAAAAAAGGATAGAACAGGGTACTTTCTAAATGGTGAAAAGCTAAAAACAGTGGAGGTCCAAGTACATAGATCATTAAAATGTCATGAACAGGTACAGAAAATAATTTTTAGAAAGGCTAATGGAATGCTATTACATCTTTTATAATGGACTCTAGCATTTTCCCCACTACCGATGTCAGGCTTACCAGTCTATAATTCCTGTTTTCTCTCTACCACCTTTTTTAAATGGTGGGGTTACATTAACTACCCTCCAATCCATGGGAACTGTTCCAGAGTCTATAGAATTTTGGAAGATGACCAGCAATGTATCTACTATTTCTATGACCACTTCCTTAAGTACCCTAGGATGTGGATTATCAGGCCCTGGGGATTTATCGGCCTTCAATCCTGTCAATTTCCCTAACACCATTTCCCTACAAATACTGATTTCATTCAGTTCCTCCCTCTCATTAGACCCTATGTTCTGCGACATCTCTGGGAGGTTATTTGTGTCCTCCTTTTGAAGACAGAACCAAAGTATGTATTTAATTGGTCTGCCATTTCTTTGTTCCCTATTATAGATTCCCCTGATTCTGACTGCAAGGGACCTACGCTTGACTTCACCAATCTTTTTCTCTTCACATATCTATAGAAGCTTTTACAGTCAGTTTTTATGTTCCCTGCAAGCTTACACTCATACTCTATTTTCCCCCTCTTAATTAATCTTTGTCCTTTGCTGAATCTTAAATTGCTCCCAATCCTCAGGTTTGCTGCTTTTTCTGGCCAATTTATATGTCCTCTCCTTGGATCTTATGCTATCCCTAATTTCCCTTGTTAGCCACGGTTGAGTCAATCTTTTTGTTTTATTTTTATGCCAAACAGGAATGAACAAATTCTGAAGTTCATCCATGCGATCTTTAAATGTTTGCCACTACCTATCCACCGTCAACCCTTTAAGTAACATTCCCCAATCCAGTGTAGCCAACTCGTGCCTCGTACCATCGTAGTTTCCTCTATTTAAATTCAGGACCCTAGTCTGTGAGTCAGCTACTTCACTCTCCATCTTAATGAAGAATTCAATCATATTATGATCGCTCCGCCCCAAGGGGCCTCGCACAACAAGATTGCCAATTAATCCTTTCTCATTACATAATACCCAGTCCAAGATGGCCTGATCTCTAGTTGGTTCCTCGACATATTGGTCCAGGAAACCATCCCGTATACACCCTAGGAATTCTTCCTCCACAGTATTGTTACTAAGTTGGTTAGCCCAATCTATATGTTGATTAAAGTCACCCATGATAACTGCTGTGCCCTTATTGCATGCGTCTCTAATTTCCCGTTTAATGCCATTCCCAACCTCAGCATTACTGTTTGGGGGTCTGTATACAACTCCCACAGGAAGTATCCCTGATTTCCCACATAGTGCAGGAGGAGCATGCCATGGGGCTGAGCTGTGCTGCCATGACTTACCCTTTAATTAATTTAAGTTAAGTTAAATCAAATCAATGCCACAAATTATACTACAATTAAATTATATACTCAAGGGCCCTTGTTTACTAGCACTCCCCACGACACAACAGAGACCTTAGAAACTATAACCACAAAAATTAAGACCGTCTAAACTTTATAAACTATTAACCTTAACTGTCAAACTATAGAGTAGTATAAATACTCACCTGGCCGTACTCACCCAATCAGCAGCTTCCTCTTGCCCGCATCACTTTTTGAATCGTGGCATGGCTCTGGAACGCTGCTGCCGGTCTGCGAGATTGACCGGCCTTTGAAAAAAAGCCTGCGAAGGTAAGTTTAAATACTCACTGTACTCTCCTGCTGCTCCTGACACCGGCCTCTTGCTACAGGGTGAAAAGTTCGGAAAAACAAAGGCGAAGGAAAGGAGCTCCTCCTTCCACTCCTCACCTAACTCCGACTCACCCAACTCACAGCACTCTGTTGAAACCGCAATCACATGGAGTGAATTGGCTGAAGACTGGCTTCTGTGATGGTGGGGACCTCAGGAGGAGGCCAATATGGATCATCAACTCAGCACTTCTGGCTGAAGATGGTTGCAAATGCTTCAGCCTTGTCTTTTGCACGCAATTGCTGAGCTCCACCATTATTGAGGAGGTGCTCAAGTTTATCATTTCAGAATTTTTCTCTATTTGTTGACTCACTGGTACATTATTTCTGTTGTTGGAGACTAATAAAGCATGCTTCCAACAGTAATAGCACTTTCCCATTACGAATCTGGCGCTATCTTTTAGAAGTTAAGACAGGGACTCTTTGGGGGTGTGTCGATATTTGTAGTTTGGGTTGCAAACTCTGATGTCTGCTCATGTAACATCTAATCAATTGACATCTGCAAATGTTGTTGCATTTATCTTAAAAAGGTCCCCTGTGGTTGAGTATCTTTGCTTTGGTTTTGGGCCAGCAGCTGCTGTGGGAGAATTTCAGAGAACCAGGGGATCACCCATGAGCAGGCGAAGAAGGGAAATGAGGTCGGGGAAGAAGGAAAACTGAAGATGGCGGAGATTCACAAGGGGGGAACCCGAGGTGGGAGGAACTTTGATTCCACCAGTAACTAATAGTAACTCACTGAAATTGCACCAATAACTAATAGTAATACTGGTAACACTCAGATTCCTCTCATAACCAATAGAAGTACAAAAATCACTGATAGTCTATACGTAACTGGTAATTATAGGTGTAATGCCCCGATATCCTACATGTAACTAGTATTCATGCTTTAACCAGCTTATATTCACCCTGAAACTACAACTAGAATCCCCCTGCACTGGACAAAGTGTGGTCAGGCTCCCCAGTTGATGCTACTTTTAACAGTCCCCATCTCCCTCCCTATCTCCTTGGACTTTAGTTTGCACTCCGGTTCTGTGTGAAGTTGACAACTCTGAACTAGGAGCCTCAGTCAGAGCCAGTTTGTACTTGGACTTCACACATCAAAAACGTCACAGTGCGATGTGAACCAAATCGAGATATTGCACAAAGGATAGCGGACATGGTGTTTGGGGCACTTCCCACAAAGCACATTGTCCAAACTCAGCTCAGCACCAACATTTCTGAACCACTCCCTGGGCTCAGACTCGATAAAGGAGAGTTTACATAGAATGATAAAAATTACAGCACAGGGGGAGGCCAATCGGCCCCGGGTGCCTGTGCCGGTGCTGGTATTCTACACTGTAACTCCATTCCTTCCAGATCCTTTTATATTTCTGTTCAAATATTTATCCCATTCCCTTTTAAAAGATCTAGGGGGAAAAATTCAGTTGGTAGTGCCACCCATTGGCACCTTAAGAGGCACCCATTGGCACCAACTAGCGCCCGTGCACGGCACTGCCCACGCCTCCCTCAAAATTCAGCGGGAGGTTCGCGGTGGCACTAACCGGTAGTGCCCTGCGGCGCTGGCGATGACGTCATTGGTGTGCGCAGCGCCCCGGCCACGATCTTCGGGAGTGCCCCCTGATTTTCCACCGGACGCTATTTCCGACAGGGTCAGGGCGGCGCATCTGTGGCTGGGGAGGCGCAATTTAAAGGCGAGGTGCGGGGCGGCTATTTTTGTTGCTGGCCGCCTGCCAGCACCTGCCTGCAATCACGTCCCCGGCCTCCTGAACACCACCCACCCCCGCGGAGTGCCGGCTGCGCTCCAAGAGCCCGGCACTTCTCTTGGGTGCCGGGCTCTTTTGCCTGCACTCCCAATCCCCGGGGGCCCAGCTGGGCCCCAGGTTGCGCTGCACAAGGCCCCTCCCCTTTAAGAAGGGGAGGAAGGCCTGCAATACCGCGGCGCGACGTGCCGCAGCGTGTGGTGCTGCGGCACGTAGCGCCACGATATTCACTCGCAGCGCCCCAAGAGGGAGGCGGGGCGCTTCCAGTAGCACCCCGCTTCCATCTTGGGGCGCAACCACTGAATTTCCGGCATGGAGGCGCTACTTTCAGCACCCCGGCGAAGTTACCACCTCAATTGGGGCGCTACTCAATTTTTAGCCCCTAGTGTCTGCCTCAATGGCCACTTGTGGTTAAGCATCCCATGGTCTACTAGTCCTCAGTTCAAAAACTATCCTTCTCCTTTCCCCCTTTGTTCTTCCAGTGGGAATCCTCAGTCTCTGTCCCCTTGTTCCCATTCGCCCACCAGTGGAAGCAATCTTTCACTATTCACCCAGAGTAAAGACCTCAAGTTTCACTCCTTTACTGGCTGCCCCTCTCTCGACACCACTTCCACTCTGCAGGAAATACTGGGCCTCATGCCTACCCCTTTCTCTCGATTCCCTCTCTTCTCTCTGCCCAACCACCAATCCCCAGTCTCCCTCTCTCCCTGAACACTCCCTATTCCGCAGTTTCCCATTCTCCCTCCCTCCAAACACAACCCATCAAGATACATGGAATGGACGATACTTAGGTGAATTGTAAGGGAACAAGAGCCTAGGTTTTGAGACTTGAAATTGGTAGCATGTATCACAGGAAATTAAGTGCTGAACAGGAGTGCTGCCAGGTGACTTTGCTTCTGGGAGAAGGGACATAGTGCCACGTGATGTCATGAAGGGCAATACTTGACTATTCACAGAATCACACAGAATCACAGAAACCCCACAATACAGATAGAGGCCATTTCGGCCCATCGAGCCTGCACCGACACATATCCCACCCAATCCCCGTAACCCCTACACCAACACCAACACATATCCCACCCTATCCCCGTAACCCCACGTATTTAATCCCCCTAACACTAAGGGTCAATTTATCATAGCCAATCAACCTAACCCGCACATCTTTGGACTGTGGGAGGAAACCGGAGCACCCGGAGGAAACCCACGCAAACACGGGGAGAATGTGCAAACTCCACACAGACAGTCACCCGAGGCCGGATTCGAACCCGGGTCCCTGGCGCTGTGAGGCAACAGTGCTAACCACTATGCCACCGTGCTGTTCTAGGGAATACTCATGTACTTTTGTGAATCAGGCATCTACTCTGTTACTCATCTGAAAACACTCCTTACTGAAGTCATTAACATTCTTCTGAATTTGCAGAGGGGTCCTTGGGGATATGAAGGTCCCACTCACAACCACCGCATTCCACATTACCTGTGCTGCTGCATGCAATTTCCCCTTCCCTGGCACTTCCAAAAGTGGCATTTCTCCAATTTTAAATTTGTGCCAGGAGCACTTCCACGTCAGCCTCTGAAAAATTAGAAGCTCACCTTTTCCCTTCTTTAGCTCGAGCCAGTTCCGTCTCTCGTCTGCCTGCCCCCCCTTTAGAAACTTTTTCAGTCCCCCGTTGCCAGGACACCTGCCAGCATTATTTAAATTAGTTGACCCTGGAATTTCTGATGGGGTCAGCCTCCTTCAATTTCCCTTAAGCAGGATTATAAAGGGATATACAAGGCCTACAGTTCAGAGCAGCTGAAGGCAGTTAATTAGGGAAACTAGATTAAACTGGTTTTCCTGTAGCAGGGCTTAGCCAGCCCCTTTGTTTCAGGGCCTATAAAAACAGGCTTTGCACTGCGATTTGTATTAAGTGCAGTTTGAACAGAGTGTTGGGAGTTGGGTGAGGAGTGAATGGAGGAGGTCCCTTGCTTCGCCTTTGCTTTTCCTAACTTTTCACCCAGTAGGAATTGGTTCTTGCTTTACACCAAGGAAAGAGTCCAAGAGCGGGAGCGGTCAAACAACAGCTGCAAAACCGCTAAAGTGACATCACAACCAGGGAAGGAGAACATAACATATAAGAACATAAGAAGTAGGAGCAGGAGTAGGCCATACGGCCCCTCGGGCCTGCTCCGCCATTCAATAGGATCATGGCTGATCCGAACCAAGACTCACGTCCACTTCCCTGCCCGCTCCCCATAACCCCTAATTCCCTTATCAGCTAGGAAACTGTCTATCTCCGTTTTAAATTTATTTAATGTCGCAGCTTCCACAGCTCTCTGAGCTAGCAAATTCCATAGATTTACTACCCTCTGAGTGAAGAAGTTTCTCCTCATCTCAGTTTTGAAAGGGAAGCCCCTTATTCTAAGATTATGCCCCCTAGTTCTAGTCTCACCCATCAGTGGAAACATCCTCACCGCATCCACCCGATCAAGTCCCCTCACAATCTTATATATTTCGATAAAATCGCCTCTCATTCTTCTGAATTCCAATGAGTAGAGGCCCAACCTACTCAACCTTTCCTCATAAGTCAACCCCCTCATCTCCGGAGTCAACCGAGTGAACCTTCTCTGAACTGCCTCAAGAGCAAGTATATCTTTTCTTAAATATGGAAAACAAAACTGTACGCAGTATTCCAGGTGTGGCCTCACCAGTACCCTGTATAACTGAAGCAAGACTGCCCTGCTTTTATACTCCATCCCCCTTGCAATAAAAGCCAAGATTCCATTGGCCTTCCTGATTACCTGCTGTACCTGCATACTAACCTTCTGTGTTTCATGCACCAGGACCCCCAGATCCCTTTGTACTGTAGCACTTTGCAGTTTCTCTCCATTTAGATAATAACTTGCTCTTTGATTTTTTCGGCCAAAGTGCATAACCTCACACTTTCCAACATTATATTCCATCTGCCAAATTTCTGCCCACTCACTTAGCCTGTCTATGTCCTTTTGCAGGTTTTTTATGTCCTCCTCACTCACTGCTTTCCATCTCATCTTTGTATCGTCGGCAAACTTGGATATGTTGCACTCGGTCCCTTCCTCCAAATCGTCAATATAGATTGTAAAGAGTTGGGGTCCCAGCACTGACCCCTGCGGAACACCACTAGTTACTGGTTGCCAATCTGAGAACGAACCATTTATCCCAACTCTCTGCTTTCTGTTAGAGAGCCAATCCTCCACCCACGCCAGAATATTACCCCCAATCCCGTGATTTTTTATCTTGAGCAATAATCTTTTGTGTGGCACCTTGTCAAATGCCTTTTGGAAGTCTAAATACACTACGTCCACTGGTTCCCCTTTATCCACCCTGTATGTTACTTCCTCAAAAAACTCCAGCAAATTTGTCAAACATGACTTCCCCTTCATGAAACCATGCTGAGTTTGTCCTATTAAATTATGTTTATCCAAATGTCCCGTTACTGTCTCCTTAATAATGGACTCTAACATTTTACCAACCACAGATGTTAGGCTAACAGGTCTATAGTTTCCAGCCTTCTGCCTACTATCCTTTTTAAATAAGGGTGTTACATTAGCAGTTTTCCAATCTGCCGGGACCTTTGCTGAGTCCAGGGAGTTTTGGAAAATTACTACCAATGCATCCACAATCCCTACCGCTACTTCCCTCAAGACCCTAGGATGCAAGCCATCAGGTCCAGGGGATTTATCTGCCTTGAGTCCCATTATTTTACCAAGTACCACTTCCTTAGTGATTTTAATCGTATTTAGTTCCTCCCCCCCCCCCCCAGAGCCCTCTGTTTGTCCAGTGTTGGGATATTCTTAGTGTCCTCTACTGTAAAGATTGATACAAAATAATTGTTCAGTGTTTTTGCCATCTGCATGTTTCCCACCATTAATTTCCCAGTCTCATCCTCTAAGGGACCAACATTTACTTTAGCCACCCTTTTTCTTTTTATATAACTATAGAAACTTTTACTGTCTGTTTTTATATTTTTTGCTAATTTACTTTCATAATCTACCTTCCCTTTCTTAATCAATCTTTTAGTTATTTTTTGCTGTCTTTTAAAGACTTCCCAATCTTCCATCCTCCCACTAGATTTGGCTACCTTATATGCCCTTGTTTTTAGTCGGATACTATCCTTAATTACTTTACTTAGCCACGGGTGGCTATCTTTTCTTTTACACCCTTTTTTCCTCAGTGGAATATATATTTTTTGGAAGTTGTAAAATAACTCCTTAAATGTACACCACTGATCATGTACCGTCTTACCCTTTAATCTATTTTCCCAGTCCACTCTAATCAATTCCGCTCTCATACCTTCATAGTCTCCTTTATTCAAGCTCAGCACGCTTGTTTGAGATCCAACCTTCTCACCCTCTAATTGAATATGGAACTCAACCATGTTATGGTCACTCATTCCAAGGGGATCCTTTACTAGGACATTTTTAATTAATCCTGTCTCATTACACAGGACCAAATCTAAGGTTGCTTGCCCCCTGGTCGGTTCAGTTACATACTGCTCAAGAAACCCATCCCTAATACACTCAATGAACTCATCCTCAAGGCTGCTCTGCCCAATTTGATTTGTCCAGTTAATATGATAATTAAAATCCCCCATAATTATAGCTGTTCCCTTATTACAAGCCTCAACTATTTCCTGATTAATACTCCGTCCAACAGAGTTGCAACTGTTCGGAGGCCTATAGATTACACCCACTAGTGTTTTTTTCCCCTTATTATTCCTTATCTCCACCCAAACTGTTTCACTATCCTGCTCCTTTGACCCAATATCATTTCCCTGTATTATAGTGATTCCTTCCTTTATTAACATAGCCACCCCACCTCCTCTCCCTTCCTGCCTGTCCTTCCTGATTGTTAAATAACCTGGTATGTTTAATTCCCAGTCATGGTCACCCTGCAGCCATGTTTCTGTAATGGCCACAAGATCATACCCATATGTCGCTATTTGTGCCGTTAACTCATTCATTTTGTTACGAATGCTACGTGCATTCAGATAAAGAACTTTCAAATATGTTTTGTAACACTTAGTTCCTGTTTTTTCCCTTTTTAGTACTTTACTTTTTGCTCCATACCTTCTGTCCCTTCCTGACGCATTCTGTTTTTTAATTCCCCCACTGCTACCTAAGTCTATGACCTTCTCTGTTGTCATTTCTATTATTTGCTCTCTAGAAACCTCCCCCCCACTAATTAGTTTAAAGCCCTCTCTACAGCCCTAGTTATATGATTCGCCAGGACTCTAGTCCCAGCACTGGCCAAGTGGAGTCCGTCCCAACGGAACAGCTCCCTCCTGTCCCAGTATTGGTGCCAGTGTCCCAAGAAGCAAAACCCATTTCTCCCACACCAGTCTTTGAGCCACGCATTTAGCTCTTTAATTTTATTTATCCTAGCCACATTCGCTCGTGGCTCAGGTAATAACCCAGAGATTATTACCCTTGAGGTTCTGTTTTTTAATTTGACCTCTAGCTGCTCATACTCCTTTAACAGAACCGTCTTCCTTGTCCTATCTACATCGTTTGTACCAACATGGACCACGACAACTGGATCCTCCCCCTCCCACTCCAAGTTTCTTTCCAGCCCAGAAGAGATGTCCTTAACCCTCGCACCAGGCAGGCAACACAGCCTTCGGGACTCCTGCTCTTGACTGCAGAGAACCCTATCT
Organism: Somniosus microcephalus; assembly: GCF_052327205.1. Lineage (NCBI taxonomy): Eukaryota > Metazoa > Chordata > Chondrichthyes > Squaliformes > Somniosidae > Somniosus > Somniosus microcephalus. Next base: position 191,036,243 of record NC_140997.1, read on the forward strand.
ATCCCCCTAATGATACTATCCCCTACCACTACAACATTTCTTTTTACTCCCTCCACTTGAATGGCCCCCTGTACCACGGTGCTGGGGCCAGGTTGCTCATTCTCCCTGCAGTCCCCGCTCCCGCCCTCACAGGGAGTAAGAACCTCGATCCTGCTGGACAAGAACAAGGGCTGCGTCTCCTTCAACACTACATCCTGGATCCCTGTACCTTCCTCACTCCTAGTCACACCGTCCTGTCCCTGACCACGGACTACATCTGCAGTAATTAACTTTATAGGTGTGACCATCTCCTGAAACATAGAGTCCAGGAACTTCTCCCCCTCCCTGATGTGTCGCAGTGTCTGAAGCTCGGTCTCAAGCTCCATAACATGGAACTTGAGTTCCTCTAGCAGCAAACACTTGTCGCAGATGTAATCACCGTGAGCCTCAATGGGGACCACCGGCTCCCACATCTCGCAACAGTAACACATCACCTGCTCCATTCTATATAATTAATTAAATGTCTTATTATTAGTTATGAAGACCCTGCCCAGATATAGATGATAATGTCACACCACTATTCAAAGGACTTACCAACTTAAAGGTATAAAAGAGAAGAGAAGGAAGAAAACCAACCAACCAGCTGATCACCAACCTCCTCCTTGAATACTGTCTGTGGGGCCTGTTTGGTTGACTCGTCTCGCTGCTGCGCCTCCGCAGTGTTGTCCAAGCCTGGGAGTGGGGAACAAAACAGAGCAAAAAACACACCCTCACCTCCCACTTACCTGAACTCTCCCACTTAGCAAAACTCCAGCACCACTCAATGCACAAGGCACTCCGTGCACTGCACTAGCCCCTCCCCTTTTATACCCGGATTCTACTTCCGGTTTAAACTGCCCAAGAGTTTAAAAAACCCTTAAAAAATTAAACTTACTTCAAATAATTGACTTCTTAACACACTAAAATTCACTTTCCTGCACTATCCCCATATCCCTTGATTCCCTTAATATTCAAAAATCTATCGATCTCTGTCTTGGATATACTCAACGACTGAGCCTCCACAGCCATCTGGGGTAGAAAATTCCAAAGATTTACCACCCTCTGAGTGAAGAAATTTCCCCTCATCTCATTCCTAAATGGCCGACCCCTTATTCTGTGACTGTGACCCCTGGTTCTAGGCTCCCCAGTCAGGGGAAACATCCTCCCTGCATCTACCCTGTCAAGCCCTGTAAGAATTTTGTATGTTTCAATGTGATCACCTCTCATTCTTCTAAACTCTAGAGAATATAGTCCTCATCTACTCAATCTGTCCTCATATGACAATCCCCCCCATCTCAGGAACCAGTTTGGTTGCACTCCCTCTATGGCAAATATATCCTTCCTTGGGTAAGGAGACCAAAACTGTACATAATACTCCAGGTGTGGTCTCACCAGGGCCCTATATAATTGCAGTAAGACGTCTTTACTCTTATACTCAAATCCTCTTGTAATAAAGGCCAACATACCATTTGCTTTCCTAATTGCTTGCTGTAACTGCATGTTAACTTTCAGTGATTCGTGTACAAGGACACCCAGGTCCCTCTGAACACCAACATTTCCCAATCTCTCACCATTTAAAAAATACTCTGCTTTTCTATTTTCCTCCCAAAATGGATAACTTCACATTTCTCCACATTATATTCCATTTGCCATGTTCTTGCCCACTCACTTAGCCTGTCTATATCCCCTTGAAGCCTCCTTGCATCCTCCTCACAACTTACATTCCCACCAGCTTTGTATAATTAGCAAACTTGGATATATTACATTTGGTTCCCTCATCCAAAACATTGATGTAGATTGTGAATAACTAAGGCCCAGGCACTGATCCTTGCGGTACCCCACTAGTTACTGCCTGTCAACCCAAAAATGACCCATTTATTCCTACTCTCTGTTTTCTGTCCGTTAGCTAATCCTCAGTCCATAAGAACATAAGAAATAAGAGCAGGAGTAGGCCATATGGCCCCTCAAGCCTGCTCCACCATTCAATAAGATCATGGCTGATCAACGACCTCAACTCCACTTTCCCACCCTATCTCCATATCCCTTGATTCCCCTAGAGTCCAAAAATCTATCTATCTCAGTCTTGAATATACTCAATGTCTCAGCATTCACAGCCCTCTGGGGCAGAGCATTCCAAAGATTCACAACCCTCTGAGTGAAGAAACTCCTCCTCATCTCAGTCTTTAGACATTCCAGCCAGGGGAAACAAACTCTCAGCATCTACCCTGTCAGTCCCCTTCAGAATCTTGTATGTTTCAATGAGATCACCTCTCATTCTTCTAAACTCCAGAGAGTATAGGCCCATTCTACACAATCTCTCATCATAGGACAGCCCTCTCATCCCAGGAATCAATCTAGTGAACCTTCGTTGCACCACCACCAAGGCAAGTATATCCTTCCTTAGATAAGGAGACCAGAACTGTGCACAGTACTCCAGGTGTGGTCTCACCAAGACCCTGTACAATTGTAACAAGACTTCCTTACTCTTATACTCCAACCCCCTTGCAATAAAGGCCAATATGCCATTTGCCTTCCTTATTGCTTGCTGTACCTGCATGCTAGCTTTCTGTGTTTCTTGCATGAGGACACCCAAATTTCTTTGAAAGTTTCTCACCATTTAAAAAATATTCTGTTTTTCTATTCTTCCTACCAAAGTGAATAACCTCACATTTCCCTACATTATACTCCATCTGCCACCTTACTGCCCACTCACTTAGTCTATCTATATCCCTTTGCAGACCCTGTGTTCTCCTCACAGCTTACTGTCCCGCCTAGCTTTGTATCATTAGCAAACTTGGATACATTACACTCGGTCCCTTCATCTAGGTCATTAATATAGATTGTAAATAGCTGAGGCCCCAATACTGTTCCTTGCGGCACCCCAGTAGTTACTGTAGTGTATGTACCTTTAAGAGAGAACTACTTTTACAGCTCCTGTATACTGTAGTACCAGCAGTGACCACACCTGTATATAAGCCTTGAGCATGCCTCTGTACCCCCACATGGTATGGTGGCCATTTTGTATGCTCCTTTTTCTAGGCTTCTTTTAAAACAGTCTTTAAAATCACGGCCTCTTCTGCCATTTAACCCTTATTAATATGAAATCCAATTTTGCGAATCCTACAAAGGCAGGAATCACTTTGCCAAGATGTGTTTTTGGGAAGAGAAAACTGAAGGTAAAAAGACAGTGCATGCTATTGAGACTGAAGAGACAGGAGCAGAGACTTTGTTTGTTGGAATGGTGCAAAATGAGTCAAAACAGGGCAAAAATGCTAATGAAGTGCGCTCTGTAGGACCAAAGATTGAAGTTTGGATAGCTCCCTTGCTGGTAAATGGCACCATTGTTCCCTTTAAGCCAGATACAGGTGCTAAGGCAAACCTTATAAGTTGGCGTGATGCACGGAATCTCAAAGTGCGACCTAAAATACTGAACAAGACAGTGTCTTTGAAGGCATACAATGGACAAAGCATTGAAACAAATGGAACGTGTAAGCTGAATGTTAAGGTAAAAAGTCACATTCACCCTTTGTTATAGTGCCTGAAGGACATGAGTCACTGTTGGCGGATAAGGCCTGTGTGGATTTGGGCTTGGTAAAACGAGTCTATACTATCAATGAACTGAACTGTGTGCAGAGTGCCCCCCAAGATAGTACAAATCTGACTCATGAGACTATAGCACACAAATATACAGATGTATTTCAGGGTTTCGGAGCACTGCCCTTTACATGCTCCATCAAACTGAGAGAGGATGCACAACCTGTGATTCATGCACCCAGGAGAGTTCCAGTGGCTCTCCGTGAAAAACTGAGGAAAGAGCTAGACCGCATGGAGGGACTAGCTGTCATAAAGATTGAGGAACCGACTGACTGGGTAAATTCCATGGTCTGTGTCAATTCAAAGAAAACTGATAAATTGCATGTCTGCATGGATCCCAAGGACCTTAATGCCAATATCAAAAGAGAGCACCGCCAAATTCCAAAGAGAGAGGAAATAGTCAGCGAAATGACAGAAGCGAAAGTCTTCTCCAAGATGGACGCCTCGCATGGTTTCTGGCAGTTGAAACTTGATAAAGAAAGTACTAAGCTGTGCACTTTTAACACCCTGTTTGGTCGATACTCCTACCAGCGTCTGCCCTTTGGTATTAGCTCTGCCCCAGAAATCTTTCACAGAGCAATGGAGCAAATCATCGAGGGCCTGGAGGGAATGCGGGTGTACGTGGATGATCTGGTAGTATGGGGCTCCACTCGGGGAGCACGACACCAGACTGGAGAAAACACTTCAGAGAATACAGCAGTATGGACTCAAACTAAATAAAGACAGGAAATGTCAGTTCAGTGTCAATGAAATCACATTCCTTGGAGACAAGGGCCTAGAAATTCAGTGGTTTGCGCCAGCTGCTAGTGCCTTAGGAGGAGGAGATGTGGGGTGCTAAGCGGCTAGCGCCCGGGCGCAGCGCGATCTGCGTCTCTCGCGAACTTCAGTTAAGATTTTGCGGCGGCGCAAAACCTTTGCGCGCGCTCAGCTGCGCGCGCAGATCCTGACGTCATTTCATGGTGCAACGCCCTTTGTGCGCCCCAAACCGGAAATTCAGTGGCGCCGGCCTATTGTGCGCCTGGCGCCCCTAGCGACTAGTAGAGGGGAACGGTTCCCAGTCGCTGCGGGCCGCGGGGGCGCTAATTAAAGGGCACTCCTCCTGCAGTATAAATGGCAGCCATTTTGCACCACTCCTTCTTTGTGAGAGACGGATCTTTGGAGAGAGACAAAGGTAGAGAGCTTTCTGGTTTGGCTCAACAGTCGCACAGGTACTTGTGGCTTCAGGCCACAGCTTTGCACTTGTCTTTAACTTCAGAGCCATAGCATTGATTGGAAACATATAATGGGGGCTGCAATGGGTGGAAACGTTGGGCTTCTCCATTGCATTCAAAGGGCTCAGAGACGCCGTGAGAGAGTGCCAGTCATGGCCAGACGGAGAAGGGGCAACAGGCGTCGGCAAAGGAGGCCTTACCCACCCAGGGTATACCGCCAGCAGTTCTCATATCTGAACATGTCTGAGGAGCAGTGTGTTCGGAGGCTGCGATTCAGAAGGGCGGTGGTCACTGAGATCTGCCACCTGCTTTGCGGAGATCTGCAGCCACAGCTGAGGAGCAGGACGTCTCTGTCGGTGGCAGTGAAGGTGACGGTGGCTCTCAACTTCTATGCCACCGGCTCCTTCCAATCCGCTACTGGGGACATTTCCAACATCTCCCAGTTTGCGGTACATTGCTGCATCCGCCAGGTGACCAATGCCCTTTTCAGAAGGAGATGTCAGTTCATCTCCTTCTCCATGACCGTTGACAAGCAGCAACAGCGTGCAATGGGCTTTGCAGCATTAGCGGGCTTCCCCATGGTGCAGGGCGCCATTGACTGCACGCATGTGGCTTTGCGGGCACCTCTAGAGAATGCCGAGGATTACCGCAACCGGAAGGGCTACCATTCGCTCAACGTGCAGTTGGTGTGTGACCACAGGCAGCTCATCCTAGCTGTCAATGCCCGCTTTCCAGGCAGCAGCCACGATGCCTTCATCCTGCGCCAGACTCCTGTGGCAGACATGTTCGAGGCCCAGCCTCACCCACGAGGATGGCTTCTCAGGGACAAAGGCTATCCTTTGTGCACCTGGCTGATGACCCCGCTCCGTGCGCCCAGCACCCCTGCTGAAGAGGGATACAATGACAGCCATCAAGCAACCAGGAACATCATTGAGCAAACAATCAGCATGCTGAAGCAACGGTTCCGCTGTCTGGATCGTTCCGGAGGAGCCCTACAGTACTCGCCTAAGCGAGTCTCCCATTTCGTTGTCGTGTGCTGCATGCTGCACAACCTGGCTATCCGCAGGACTCAGCCACTGCCAGCAGACATTGGAGGACCACCGGAGGAGGAGGAGGAGGACCAGCACAGGAGGGAGGCAGAAAGTGCAAGGGCCGCCCGTCGGCGGCTTATTGCAAGTCGGTTCTAGGCCCCCTCTCAGGGAATGGCTTGTGCCAATGGCAGAAGATGAATGTAGCTGCTCCACATGCCCTCAGCCGAGCAGGGCAACCAGGACTTCCAAAAGAAAGCATGGACAGTGCGATTTAAGAAATGTTTTTACTATGATACCTGTGTGCCCTTCCCACATAAACTAATGGAGAGAACCCCCCCCCCCAAAAACACAAATACACCAGTCTCGGCCTTTACAAGTAAAACAAAGAGACCAGTCTCGGCCTTTACAAGTAAAACAAAACATTTGGCCACACCTTCTACTTTTTCCCCTGCGAGGGTGATGCGTTTCGCATCCGTGACTGGCCCCTACCCGCCCTGCAGCTCCTCCTCAATGGGACCCCAGTGGCTGCAGCAAGGCTGGGGGAAGGCTGCTGAGGGTCAGATGGTGAGACGGCAGATGCCCTTGGAGGTCGGCCTGGACCAGCTCTGGGCCTGGAGGGGCCGGCTGCTGACTGCTCCAACTCTGCTTGGGCGGCAGCAGTCTGTCCAACGGCTGGTGGCAGCTGCAATGGAGGAGTGACAGTTTTGGTTGCAGGAATGCTGCCAACCTGACAGATCACAGGTACTCCCTGGTCGGCTGATACATTGGCACTCGCACGGGCCAGCACTGCACCATGCGCAGCAACCTGCTGAAGCACAGACTGCTGGGCTGCTGCGGCGTGGCGAGTGCCCTGGCGATGCCTGGCCGATCCAGCGAGGGTGGCAGCAGTTAGTGCCCATGTGGCCCTGGTCACACCAGCCAGTGAATGCACGGCACGACTGAGCACTTGGCTAGAAGCCGCCTGTGATGCAGTGAAGTCCTGCTGACTCCTAGCCTGTGCTGCCGCGAAGTCCTGCAGACTCCTGGCCTGTGCTGCACTGAATTGTTGCAGACTCCTGGCCTGTGCTGCCCCGAATTCCTGCACACTCCTTGACAGTGACTCTATGGAGTCAGGCATCCTTGCCACTGCAGCCATGAGCTCAGTGTGCCTGCGCTCAGCCTGGGCGCCCATTTCCGCTTGGATCCGCACCTCCTCTGCGCTCACCGTAGCAGGACTGGAGGCCGCACTCACCCTCCGGGGAGAAGACCGCCGAGCTTCCCCACCCCTCCCGTGTTGCTGCAGCCCGCTGGTCCCCGGAGCTTCACTATTCTCCGAACCTGCTCCCCTCCAGGGAAGACGTGTCACCATCATGGCCATGGGCTGCCTCGGCTGAGGGTGTCCCTGATGGTCTGGCTTCCTCTTCCTCCTCCTCTATGTCTGACTCGGACACAGTGCCAGCTTGAGGGGCCGCCTCCTCACCTGGCGAGTCACCATCTGAAAGCAGGGAGGCACAAGAGTTGCTTTAGAGTGAGGACAGGGCGGCAGCGAGGGAGGCATGAGTGCTGCTATGCACTGCATTGGTCCGACAGTGGCAAAGGATGCTGGTGTGAGGCGCAAGTGGAAAGAGAGAGGTCAAAAAGGTGATGTCCTTACCATTGGGGCCCACAACAGGGTCGGCATCTCCACTGGCGACAGGGCCAATCAGCCGGCCTGACATAATGCGCTCCACACGCTGCTCCAGGTCGCAGAGCTGTTTGAGGTCAGGATGGCCTCCCCCAGTCTGACGCTGCTGCCTTCGGTTGTGCGCCAGCTTGCCCTGCAAGAGAAAGGACGGCCTCTAAGTACAGTGTGAAGCCCTGATCTTGCCTGCACTGCCTCCCATGGTGGATTAGCCCTGACAGTGTGAAGCCCTGATCTTGTCTGCACTGCCTCCCATGGTGGACTAGCCCTGACAGTGTGAAGCCCTGATCTTGTCTGCACTGCCTCCCATGGAGGAATAGCCCTGACAGTGTGAAGCCCTGATCTTGTCTGCACTGCCTCCCATGGTGGACTAGCCCTGACAGTGTGAAGCCCTGATCTTGTCTGCACTGCCTCCCATGGTGGAATAGCCCTGACAGTGTGAAGCCCTGATCTTGTCTGCACTGCCTCCCATGGTGGACTAGCCCTGACAGTGTGAAGCCCTGATCTTGTCTGCACTGCCTCCCATGGTGGACTAGCCCTGACAGTGTGAAGCCCTGATCTTGTCTGCACTGCCTCCCATGGTGGAATAGCCCTGACAGTGTGAAGCCCTGATCTTGTCTGCACTGCCTCCCATGGTGGAATAGCCCTGACAGTGTGAAGCCCTGATCTTGTCTGCACTGCCTCCCATGGTGGAATAGCCCTGACAGTGTGTAAAGTCCTGAATGTGCAAGTGATTTTCATGACAGTCCCATAGCTGCTGGATGAGGGCTGGGCATTAGGGCTTTCAGGTCCCTTTGCCCATAAAGTGAGGTGCACATGCAGGGATGAGGAGGACACTGGAAAGGGTACTCACCCTGACAACCCGAGTGAGGTCGTTGAACTTTTTTCGGCATTGTACAGGAGTCCTGGTAACCACGCTGTTGGAGGTCACCCTGTTTGACACCTCCCTCCAGGCTTTCCGATAGGCGCTGGGCAGCGGCCTCCTGCCACCTTCAGGGAACAGAACATGGCGCCTGCGCTCCACTGCGCCAACCAGCACCCTCAGGTCACCCTCGCTGAAGCGCTGCGCTCTCTCCCTGGCCTTCTCCATTGTCCTGGGCATTGAACAGTTCAAGCAGCAGTGGTCAGGCCTTGCTTCAGGGCTGCAGTGTGCAGGGCGTGGCAGCCAAACAAATCCACCCTCCCCCTTTAAAAGCTGACCGGCGCCAGAGTGTCTGCCTTCAATCAGCAACTCGCCGCACCTGCGCTGCGCCCGCCCTCGGGGGTAGCGCCCCGGACCGCCGGCTTAGCGCCTAATGATAGTCGTGCATCGCCTGTTTTAGCGCAGCAGCAACCTCTTGGGGCGATGCAACTGAATATCGGCGAAGGTGGCGCTAAGTTGCGCCGGGCACAAACTTTAGCGGCCGCCCGGCTGTAGCGCCCCAAACGTGGCTATACTGAATTTCTAGGCCAAGATCTCTACAGAGGGGATTCAGCCAGACAAGTCAAAGGTAAAGGCTATACATGACATGGAGAAACCAAAGGACAAGAAAGGGGTTCAGCGGGCCCTTGGCATGGTTAACTACCTAGGAAAATTCATTCCAAATCTAGCAGTGAAAACTGTTCATCTGAGAAAACTGCTGCACCAAGAGACAGAGTTCCAATGGGGACATGAACATGAGAGAGAATGGAAGGGGCTGCTACACATTCTAGCAAGTGAACCCCTACTGAAGTTCTTCTGCCCTAAAAAGAGGACGAAAGTGTCCACAGATGCCTCTAAGAATGGATTAGGGGCTGTCCTACAGGAAGATGAAGGAGAATGGCGACCAGTGGCGTATGCGTCACGCTCCATGACGGCTACAGAGTGCCGGTACGTGCAAATCGAGAAGGAGTGCCTTGGCTTGGCATTTGGGTGTGAAAAATTTCATACCTACATCTATGGTCTTCCCAAGGTTATCCTAGAAACGGACCATAAGCCACTGCTAGGGATCACAAAGAAGAATCTGTGTGACATGTCACCACGGATACAACGCCTAATGATGAGACTTCAACGTTACGATTTTGAGCAAACATATGTGCCAGGGACACAAATGTTCATTGCAGACACACTATCCAGGGCTGCGCCTTATGCCACACAAAACAGTGAACCAGAAGAGGATGTGGCTCTTCATGTGGATATGGTCTACGCAGCATTGCCCGCCACACAGGAACAACTATCAGTGATAGTCACAGAGACATCAAAGGACCCAGTCCTGAGTAAAGTAATGAGAAATCTTCAAGAGGGCTGGAAGAAAGGGTCATGTAAACAATATTATCACATTCAGTCTGAGCTCTCTGTGGTCAATGGACTACTGCTTAAGTATGACAGGATAGTAGTGCCCACCTCTTTGCGACGAGAAATGCTCAACAGAATACATGAAAGGCACCTGGGTGCAGAAAAGTCAAAAAGGAGAGCACGTGAGGCACTCTACTGGCCAAACATGAACTCTGATATTGACCAGTTGATCAGCGAGTGTGCTACATGTCAGGAGTATCACTACAAGCAAACAAAAGAGCCCCTCATTACCACAGAGCTCCCATCACAACCTTGGGAAAGGTCGGAACTGATATATTTCACTATGAAGGAAAAGACTATTTGTTAGTTATTGATTATTATTCCAATTATCCGGAGATGGCTCTCTTGTCCAGTACCACATCAAGAGCTGTGATAACTCACCTGAAGTCAATCTTTGCCAGGCAGGGCATCCCTCTAACCCTGGTCTCTGATAATGGCCCTCCCTATGCCAGTCATGAGTTTCAGTCATTTGCTTCAGAGTATGAGTTTAATCGTGTAACCTCCAGTCCGCTCTATCCTCAGGCTAATGGAAAAGCGGAGAAGGGGGTACAGATTGTGAAAAGACTATTAAAGAAAGCAGCACACAACAACACTGACCCATATCTGGCCCTGATGTCGTACAGGGCAGGCCCGCTAGCAAGTGGCAAGTCTCCAGCTGAGCTCTTACTGGGTCGGAAAATCTGTACACGACTTCCCAGTTATGTCATACCTGACCACAGAGATGAGGTGTGGCAGACAAGGCTCGGAAACTACAACAGAAACAAAAAACACTTCATGACCGCACAGCCACTACACTAGTGCCTCTACAGGAGAAGGATATAGTTCACATTGAAGGGCCCGAGTCATGGCCTAAAAGAGCCACCGTTCTACAACAGGTCGCCCCCAGGTCATACAGTGTCATGACAGAGAACGGCAATGTGTTTCGTAGAAACAGGAGGCACCTACTGAAAACCACAGAGACCTTTCAGCCTCAGGAGGACAGAGAGGATGATGAGATGAGGGAAATGCCACAAAGAGACGAGATGAGGGAAATGCCACAAAGTGATGAAGGACACAGTAGTGATAATGTGACAAGGGACCTGTGTGGTACAGACATGAACTTAAGGGATACAACTGGGGTGGTTCAGCAAACACCCGTTCAGCCACGCAGGTCACAGCGCACCAGAAAGCCTGTAGTTAAACTTGACCTGTAGACAGGGATTGATAAGACTGTAAACAGTTAATGGACTCCTGGGTGTGGGTAAGGTTTATACCTACCTGCAATTAGTTCAATGGTGTAGTTACACTGACTGTTTCTATATGATGTTAACAAGTGTTCTATGTGTTATGTTATGTTATGTTGTTACTGTGTTATGTCTTCATTGAAGGGGGAAGATGTACGGATAACCGTAGCTGTCGTAAAGACAGCGGGGTTTGATTGACAGCTGGTTGACGGCTGACGTCATACCCGGGGGCGGGATCTGACGCCATCTTGGCCATGCTTGAGGTACTGTACTAGGAGACACAGAGTCAGGACTGAATAAATGGCACTCTACTACAACTGCTTGGGAGACTCGTAATTACGTTATTAAGATAACATTACAGATATATTGTGATGCACAAGGTATTACAATTTTGTGGGACAGGGTGGCTTCACCAGAGGGTCTTTTCCTGTCCGTCATTGTTCGTATGTTCGTAAGGTACATGGTTGCTATAAGATGACTGGAACAGTCATGGAAGGCACTGATCTGTACTCTAGGGACATCTAGGAAATGGAACCCTGCATCCTTTTAATGACAAAGAATCCTGTTTGGTTCAGGTGTCAAGGCAAGGTCTGGGATGAGTGTTGACAAACTTGGAGACCAAGCAGAATTACAGAGTTCATAATGTTTTAGTGTGGCAAGGGTAAGTCAAATTTAGCAAAATCTGTATGCAAATTCACACCCCTTTGACATACTTAATGGGGTAGTAATAATTTGTGACCTTTTTGCTTCTTGTTTACTACTTGGTCTGTAGACCCTACTACAAAAACATATGGCATGGTGTAGCCAAGAAATGCTTGTATGCAGGGACATTGTTTTAAATTTAGATAATTTATTCAATATATTTTTAGCAACCAACTTGCCTGCATCATTTTTAAATGGACTTAAATGTAATGTGACTTTCTGAAAAAAATATGGTTATTTTCTTTTATTTAATCTTTGACCCCTGAACCATTCTCGACTGTTCTTTATGCTGTGGAGTCATAGGCCTAGAAATTCAGTGGGCTGCGCCACCCGCTAGCGCCTTAAGAGGGCGCTAAGTGGGTCGGAAGCCACTGGCCACGCCTTCTGCTAAATTCAGCGGGACGCTAATGGCGGCGCTAGCCGTTAGCGCTGCGCCGCTACCGATGATGTCATCGGTGTGCGCAGCGCCTCGCTAATGCCCCGATCGCGATATTTAGATGTGCCCCCTGCTTTAACGCCGGGCGCTATTTGTGACCGGTTCAGGGGTGCCTAGCTGCGGCGGTAGAGGCGCTAATTAAAGGAGAGGTGCGGGGTGGCCATTTTTTTTGCTGGCCGCCTGTCAGCACCTCTCCACGCTGCCATCCCTGGCCTCCTGAGCACCCCCCCCCACGGAGTGCCGACTGCATTCCAAGAGCCCGGCACTTCTCCTCGGTGCCGGGCTCTTTTGCCGGCACTCGCGAGCCTCGATCGCGCTGCACAATGCCCCTCCCCTTTAAGAAGGGGAGGAAGGCCTGCAGTACCGCAGCGCGCCGTGCCACAGCGTGTGGCGCTACGGCACGTTGCGCAGCGATATTCAGCTGCAGCGCCCCAAGAGGGATGCAGGGCACCTCCAGTAGCGCCGCGCTTCCCTCTGGGGCGCGCAAACTGAATTTCCGGCGGGCGGCCGCGACTGCTTCCGGGGCGCTACTTTTAGCGCCCTGGCGAGGCTGGTGCCCCAAACAGGGCTATAGTGAATTTCTAGGCCTTAGAGTCATACAGCACAGAAAGAGGCCCATCGTGTCTGCGCCGGCCATCAAGCCCTATCTATTCTAATCCCATTTTCCAGCACTTGATCTATAGCCTTGTATGCTATGGCATTTCAAGTGCTCATCTAAATGCTTCTTGAATGTTGTGAGGGTTCCTGCCTCTACCACCCTTTCAGGCAGTGAGTTCCAGATTCCAACCACCCTCTGGGTGAAAAAGTTTTTCCTCAAATCCCCTCTAAACCTCCTGCCCCTTACCTTGAAACTATGCCCCCTGGTTATTGACCCCTCTACTTAGGGGAAAAGTTCCTTTCTATCTACCCTATCTATGCCCCTCATAATTTTGTACACCTCAATCAGGTACTGCCTCAGCCTCCTCTGCTCTAAGGAAAACAACCCCAGTCTGTCCAGTCTCTCTTCATAGCTGAAGCGCTCCAGCCCAGGTAACATCCTGGTGAATCTCTTCTGCACCCTCTCTAATGCAATCAGATCCTTCCTATAGTGTGGCGACCAGAACTGCATACAGTATTCCAGCTGTGGCCTAACTAGCGTTTTGTACAGCTCCATCATAACCTCCCTGCTCTTGCCTTCATTAGCTGAGGCATAGAATATAAGTATCCCATATGCCTTTATAACCACCTTCTCTACCTGTCCTGCTGCCTTCAGGGATCTATGTACATGCACACCAAGGTCCCTCTGATCCTCTGTCCTTCCTAGGGTCTTACCATTCATTGTGTAATTCCCTTGCCTTGTTGGTCCTCCCAAAATGCATCACCTCACACTTTTCAGGGTTAAATTCCATTTGCCACTGTTCTGCCCATCTGACCAACCCATCTATATCGTCCTTTAGCCTAAGGCTTCCCTCCTCGCTATTTACCACTCCACCAATTTTCGTGTCATCTGTGAACTTACTGATCATACCTCCTACATTCATATCTAAATCATTAATGTAAACTACAAACCGCAAAGGACCCAGCACCGATCCCTGTGGTACACCACTGGACATAGGCTTCCAGTCACAAAAACAACCTTTGACCATCACCCTCTGCCTCCTGCCACTAAGCCAATTTTGGATCCAATGTGCCAAATTGCCCTGGATCCCATGGGCTCTTGCCTTCTTCTTGACCAGTCTCTCATGTGGGACTTTGTCAAAAGTCTTACTGAAGTCCATGTAGACTACATCAACTGCACTACCCTGATCCACACACCTAGTCACCCCCTCGAAAAATTCTATCATATTGGTTAGACATGATCCCCCCCTGACAAAGCCATGCTGACTATCCTTGATTAATCCTTGCCTCTCCAAGTGGAGACTAATTCTGCCCCTCAGAAATTTTTCCAATAATTTCCCCACCACTGATGTTAGGCTCACTGGCCTGTAATTCCCTGGTTTATCCCTACTACCCTTCTTGAATAATGGTACTACGTTAGCTGTCCTCCAGTCCTCTGGCACCTCCCCTGTGGCCAGAGAAGTTCTGAAAATTTGTGTCAGAGCCCCTGCAATCTCCTCCCTTGCCTCACACAGCAGCCTGGGATACATCTCGTCTGGGCCTGGGGATTTATCCACTTTTAAGCCCACTAAAACCGCTTGACTCTCCTCCCTCTCAATACTAATTTGTTGAAGTATATCGCAATCCCCCTGCCTGATTTCTATGCCTACATCGTCCTTCTCCATAGTGAACACAGATGCAAAATATTCATTGAAAACGTCACCCACATCCTCTGGCTCTATACACAGATTGCCACTTTGGTCCCTAATGGGCCCTACTCTTTCCTTGGTTATCCTCTTGCCCTTAATATACTTATAAAACACCTTCGGATTTTCTTTTATTTTGCCTGCCATTGTTTTTTCATGCCCCCTCTTCGCTCTCCCAATTTATTTTTTAAGTACCCCCCTGCACTTTCTATACTCCTCTAGGGCTTCCACTGTTTTTAGTCCTTTGTATCTGCCAAAAGCCTCCCTTTTTTTCCTAATCCATTCTTGTATATCCCTTGACATCCAGGGTTCCCTGGGCTTGTTGGTCTCATCCTTGATCTTTACGGGAACATGTTGGCGTTGTACTCTCTCTATTTCCTTTCTGAATGACTCCCATTGCTTTGATGCGGATTTTCCTACAAGTAGCTGATCCCAGTCCACTTTGGCCAGATCCTGCCTTATCATATTAAAATCGGCCTTCCCCCAATTTAGAACCTTTATTTCCGGTCCATCTTTGTCCTTTTCCATGACTCCCTTAAATCTCACCGCATTATGGTCACTGTCACCAAAATGCTCTCCGACTGACACTTCTACCACTTACTCGGCTACATTCCCTAGAATTAGGTCCAGTACCGCCCCCTCTCTTGTAGGGCTTTCTACATGCTGGCTCAAAAAGCTCTCCTGGATGCACTTTAAGAATTCTGTACCCTCTAAGCCTTTCACACTCTGACTATCCCAGTTAATATTGGGAAAGTTGAAATCCCCCACTATTATTACCCTATTATTTCTACACTTCTCTGAGATTTGCTTAGATATTTGTTCCTCTATCTCCCCCTGACTGGGGGGCCTGTACTACACTCCCAGCAAAGTGCTTGCCCCCTTTATGTTTTTAAGTTCTACCCGTTTGGCCTCATTAGAGGAACCTGCTAAGATATCATCCCTTCTTACAGCAGTAATTGATTCCTTGATTAATACTGAAATGCCCCCTCCTCTTTTACACCCCCCTCTGTCTCGCCTGAAGATTCTATATCCCGGAATATTGAGCTGCCAGTCCTGCCGCTCCCTCAACCATGTCTCTGTGATAGTAACAATATCATGCACCCATGTGTTCATCAACACCTTCAATTCATCTGCCTTACTCACAAGACTCCTTGCATTATAATAAATGCCATCCAGCCTTGCCATACTCCCTTGTGCCGTTACATATTTGCTCTGCATTCCAGACTGACTTATTTTTTCCTCTATATTTGGCTATGCATCACCCCCTACTATAGCTCCACTCTGTATCCCGTCACCCTGCCAAGTTAGTTTAAACCCCCCCCCCCCCCCCCAACAGTACTAGCAAACCTCCCTGCAAGGATGTTGGCCCCGTTCTGGTTCAGGTGCAACCCGTCCGACTTGTACAGGTCCCACCTTCCCCAGAAGCAGATCCAGGAAACTAAAGCCCTCCCTCCTGCACCAACTCTTTAGCCACGCATTCATCTGCTCTATCCTCCTATTCCTATACTCACTAGCACGTGGCACCGGGAGTAATCCAGAGTTTACAACCTTTGAGGTCCTGCTTTTTAATCTGCTACCTAGCTCCCTAAATTCTTGTTGCAGGACCTCATCCCTCTTTCTACCCATGTCGTTGGTACCAATGTGAACCACAACCTCTGACTGTTCGCCCTCCCCCTTCAGAATGCCCTGCAGCCATTCAGTGACATCCTTGACCTTGGCACCAGGGAGGCAATATACCATCCTGGAGTCACGTCTGCGGCCACAGAAACGTCTATCTGTTCCCCTTACGATAGAATCCCCTATCACTATTGCTCTCCCACTCTTTTTCCTCCCCTCCTGTGCAGCTGAGCCACTCATAGTGCCACGGACTTGGCTCCTGTTGCATTCCCCTGAGAAACCATCTCCCCCAGCAGTATCCAGGACGTCCACTGAAAACCAAGTTTAATTTAAATAAAACACCATTGAAGAGGCTGCTCTAAATTTTGGAAGTAGTTGGATTACCTATGCACATCTGGACAATTTAATCTGGCTGGGGCATGAGGTGACATTATTCGATGAATCTCACAATTTTGGTACAAGGGTGTATCATTTCAGACACCTATTGTCATGTATATTTTCCTTTAAAGTCATGTATTTTACAGAACACCTGAAGATGTTGAAAGGGACACAGAAAAGAACATGGGAAGATATTAACAGGTGTTATTAGTATTCAAACAAGAGAATGTACTTCAGATAGGTGACGTCAGTGAGGGTTGTCAAACTGTCTACCAAGACGTATTGGTGTCATTAACAAGACTTTTAAAATGTAGTAGAAGTGTGTATATAATATATATATATATCTCCAATATTTTTAATGCATTGTTTAGGGAAAGCAATAAAAAGAACTAAAATCAAATTTGACATGGTAATAAACAACATTGTCTGAAGCCAGGAATATTTTTAAAAATTGATAGCGATACAGAATTTATTTTTCGAAATGCTTCTTTGAATGTGAGGGGAGTTATGTGGTATGTGGTCCCTGAGATCAATGGTATAAAGTCATTAGTGTTTGAACCTCTGAAATTCGTTTCCCAATTATAATAGTAATTCACTGACGGGAAGTCTAAAATTTCAGAAAGCTTGTGTGGAGTGCATCATAATGAGAGCTGCTCAGTCAATCTAAAATAATTTGGTAAAGCTTGAAAGGTAGGCTGAGAAATTAGATTGGTGACAGGAGTAGATGCACAATTTTTGCTTCACAACCTGGAATATTGGTTTCCTTGAAAGGGCATAAGGGAATAATTTAATCTCTTTTATAACTACCTTCCTGCTACAGCTTTGATGTGTACTCTCCCATTTGTTATCAGTGAAATCAGAAGCTCGCAATTTTGTGATCGTACCTGAATGAGAAAAAGTCCAAATATTCGTGAGAAGCTGTTAAGGTCCATTAGAAGGTGCTTACACAAAATGAAGTTAAGTGCCAGAATATCAGTCTTCCCTGATTACTCAAGAGTTGAACACAAAAGGATTTTGACTTTGTATGTAACAGTAAGGCTGTGCTTCTTACATGTGATGTAACTGAAGATGTTCAGTGGGAACATGTTTGTAATGGGTGAATACCAGACTTTGACTTATTTGAACAAAAATAAAACAGAGATCACTATTGTCAGCAAAGAGATTTACACAGAAGTGCAATTTAGAAAATGTAAAATGTGATTTTGCTTTGGTAATAAAACTAGATTTAAGTATAGAAATGTCACATGTAATGACAGATGAACAATTCATACCATGCAGTTTATTTGGGACAAGTTAAGTGATCCCATTCATAAATCACAGTCATTTGAATAATCATCAGGTGCATTCAGTACATCATTGACTGCATCAGATTCAAATTTTAATTACTTCTGGTTCATATTGACTCCAGCTCACTCAAAACTGTTTTAGCATTATTTAAATGAATTTTAAATTTTAAGTAGAAATCCAGAAGGCAAATGAAATGCATTAAATCTCATGTTGGATGACTACCATTGGGACAAGTTTTGAGATTGACATCCATTCTTTCGGATGAGATGCTATACCAAGGCCCCGTCTGCCCTCTGAGGTGGATGTAAAAGATCCCATGGCACTATTTCGAAGAAGAGCAAGGGAGTTCTCCCAGTGTCCTGGTCAATATTTATCCCTCAACCAACATCATTAAAAAAAAAAATTTGATCTGGCCATTTATCTCATTGCTGTTTGTGGGACCTTACTATGTGCAAATTGGCTGCCACGTTTCTTACATTACAGTAGTGACTATACTGAACTTCATTGGCTGTAAAGCACTTTGGGACATCCTGAGACCAGGAAAGGTGCTATATAAATGCAAGATCTTTCTTTTTGTCCATTGATCTCTGTCAACAAATGATTGCTTTAAATCCAATATTAATGGAGCCGAATTTGCGGTTGAGGCTTCCTGCGGGCGGATGCCTCCGACCAGCAAAAAATCTACAAACTTCCCTTCTGCCTTGGGATCCACGGAGACTTGCGCTCCTGGGCCTCTACATGTAGGCCCACGTATCCCAGTGGTGCTTGTGGTTCACGTGGGCCGGCCCAACCAATCAAAGAAGGGAATCCCCATTGATGCTTATGGGGATTCCGTATGTACGGAAAACTCCATAAGCATGAATGGAGATAACATAAATACATTGAACATTACAAATACATTTTTTAATTATATATTTAAAATACAATATAATTAAACATTTACAACAAAAATGTAATTTTTTGAAAATAAATGTAAATGTTTTAAAGTGGCTAAAAATAATCGTACCTTATTGTACATGTGTTTAAATGAATGAAAAAATATTATTTTTATGTTTTTTAAAACTCTTACGCTGGTAAAAGCAGGCCTTACCAGGCATAAGAATTTCATGGGCATTTGCTGGGCAGAAGTTGGGCAAATAGATGGCAACGATTCTTGACAGATTGCAAGTTCCGAGTTTTCACGCATGCGCTTCGCATTCCTAAACCCGGAACTTGCGCGGCCCCCACAGGTGCGTACATACCTCGTACTCACCTGTAGGGGCTACAAATTACAGCCCAATATATTTCTCTGAAAGCCTCAAAGTGGCACCCTAAAATTTGACCACTCCACTAAAACAATGCTATAAATAGTGCTTATATTTGACCGAAATTAGTATGTAAAAATTTGCACCAACTAAAGCCTCCATTATTATTTTCTGAAGCCATCAGTTTATACTAGAATCACAGAAGATCGTGTGCAAAAGTCATCTCCTACAGATGATGGACCTGAACTTTACAATGTACACCTGCTAGATTTTATTGATTCCTTAGACTTTTGGACTTAAAAGAGAAAAAGGTAACAGTTCCTTCAATCTACATTATAGGGGCAGATTTACAAATATGTGCTACTGCTGGGTGCTTTGCGTGTTGGCTGCTCATTACAGGAAATTGCAGTTGAATTGCCCTTGATTTTGAAATGGAAGCAGCTGGCAGGTGAGGCTCCTCATCAGTAGCTACATTTTAAAAAATTGGCTCTTATAACATTATCAAAATATTTCTAAAAAGTTTAAATTGTTTTGAGCGAAGGGTAACTGTTAAAAATGTTATTTCCATTCGTAGATCTCCCATGGTATTACTTAGTGGTTCAGAGGATTAGCTGTTTTATAACAGACAATTTATTATCAGGGCCACTAAACAAGTCAAATTTAGTTTTTAATGTATCGTATTCTGCAATTTTTATTGGTGTATTGTGAATCTGTCATGTTTTTTATGCAAATTTGGAGGATGACTTTTGATAAGGAGAGGAGGGAGAATGCATTCTTCAGAGAGTACATTTCAGGTTTTCTTGACAAAGGGAACGTTGGTTAAAAATGCAGTGAATGCTAGAGAGAAATGATATAGAAATTGAAATGATTTTAACTGAAAAATTACACAGAATTATGTGTGAGAAGGTTGTATACAACTGCCATGATTACTTCAGTTTTTCTTTGCGTTATTTGTTTAAGGGTTACACTGCAAATTACACTTTCCACATTCGTGAACCAATTCCAGTGTGAAATACAGTGCCATGCTTCTGTGCAAAGGCAATTCCAATATTGTTTAATCTATCTTTACTTTCTCATATACTTACATTTTTATGCACCTCCAATTAGCTGAGCTGATTAGTTTGTACTTATCTTGTTTATTTTCTGTTCCTGTTGTAATTTTTTATTCATTCATTCATAGGATGTGGGCATCACTGGCAAGGCCAGCATTTATTGCCCATCCCTAAATGCCCTTGAGAAGGTGGTGGTGAGCTACCTTCTTGAACCGCTGCAGTCCGTGTGGTGAAGGTACTCCCTCAGTGCTGTTAGGTCGGGAGTTCCAGGATTTTGACCCAGCGACGATGAAGGAACGGCGATATACTTCCAAGTCAGGATGCTGTGCGACTTGGAGAGGAACTTGCAGGTGGTGGTGATCCCATGCGCCTGCTGCCCTTGTCCTTCCAGGTGGCAGAGGCACTGAGGGTAGCAAGGGCACAGAATGTACTCTGGGTGGGGGAGTTCAATGTCCATCACCAAGAGTGGCTCGGTAACACCACTACTGACTGAGCTAACCGAGTCCTGAAGGACACAGCTGCCAGACTGGGCCTGTGGCAGGTGGTGAGAGAACCAACACGAGGGGAAAAACCTGCTCCTTGCATGCTCTTCTACACTCGGGGATGATCCCCTGGCTTGATGGCAATGGTAGACTGAAGGATATGGCAAGCCATGAGGTTACAGATTGTGGTGGAATACAATTTTGCTGCTGCTGATGGCCCACAGCACCTCATGGATGCCTAGTTTTGAGCTGCTGGATCTGTTTTGAATCACAGTGATAGTGCCACACAACACGATAGACGGTGTCCTCAGTGTGAAGACGGGACTTCGTCTCCACAAGGACTGTGCAGTGGTCACTCCTGCCAATACTGTCATGGACAGATGCATCTGCGACAGGTAGATTGTTGAGGACGAGGTCAAGTAAGTTTTTCTCTCGTGTTGGTTCTCTCAGTCTGGCATTTGTGCCCTTCAGGACTCGGTCAGCTCGGTCAGTAATGGTGCTACTGAGCTACTCTTGTTGATGGACATTGAATTTCCCCACCCAGAGTACATTCTGTGCCCTTGCTACCATCAGTGGTGTTCAGCATGGAAGAGTGCTGATTCATCAGCTGCGGGAAGGCGGTAGGTCGTAATCAGCAGGAGGTTTCCTTGCCCGTGCTTGACCTGAAGCCATGAAACTTCATGGGGTCCAGAGTCAATGTTGTGGACTCCCAGGGCCACTCCTTTCCCCACTGTATATCACTGAGTCGCCACCTCTGGTGGATCTGACCTGCCAGTGGGACAGGACATACCAGGGATAGTGATGGAGGAGTCTGGGATGTTGGCTGATTCTGTGAATGTGACTTTGTCAGGCTGTTGCTTGACTAGTCTGTAGGACAGCTCTCCCAATTTTGTCACAAGTTCCCAGATGTTAGTGCAGGGTAGACTGTGTTGGGTGTGCCTTTGCCGTGTCTAAATTCGGTGCCTAGGTCGACCTAAGACCTAATTAACTAAGAATTAAGTACCCCATCCTATTACTGTTTTTTTAAATATGCATATGGTACTTGTCATCTAAACTGAGTGACTAGTGAACATGTTTGAATACCTGACAATTCATAGAAGCGAACATTGGACCTATCCGAGCTAGTTCTGGTGCAACAGTCTTTGCTTACTATGCACCAAAAGCAGTTCTGATAGTTCCAAGTACCTGTAACCATGTGTATTTGGAGCTGCAGAATAAAGCAAGACAACCTGCTGCTCTGGCACTGAAGGCACTGGATATTGGAGTAGAAGATACTTCATCAAGAATGGCAAGATTTGATTGTACTGATTGAAATGGCTGTTCGGCAGGAAAAATTCAGATTTTTAATAGGAAGACTTGCATTTATATAGGACTTTATCGCATCTCAAAAATGTCTCAAGGCACTTCATATGTAGCAAATTACTTTGAAGTGCAGTGACTATTATGTATTCATATTAGTAGAATAATTAACAAAGACAAAAATGCATTAGCATTCAATAATTCTTCATGGCATACAAGAAAAAACGAATGTATATATAAATGTAATGGTTTCTTTTGTGGTTACACTAAGGGCACACCGGTTTCAGTATCACGGCGAATTGATTCCCCTTGTGTTGCGACACTGAAGTCGGTGTGTAAGCAGAGATTGGGGCCAGCAATTTCAAAGAGGATCACACTGCAGCTGCTAAAGTGAAATCCTCAGGAGCTGGTGGAAAATGATCAAACCCATGACTCAGTCCCAGTGCAGTATTCCGGTGGGAAGGCCTATTGCACATCCCTGTCCCAGCCTGGGTTTTCCTCCGCCAGCTCCAGTAGGGGAGGCCGCCGGCTGCCCCTTTACCACCCCGCCTTATTTAAATGACGACAGGGAGGTGGGAGCTGGCAACCCAGTCGATTTCCCTGCCTTCTGCCACATGTTAATTAAAATAACTTATTTTGCTAATTACCAGGAATGTCATTGAGATATTCTGGCTCTGATGTGTCACCTATTTTTTAAATGGTGAACCCCTGTAATGACACTTGTAACAAGGAAATAACTTGGTATTCAGCATCTAAGTGCAACAGCAGAAGCTTGACAAGATTTATGGCTGTATCACCAATCTTTCACAGTTGAGACAGCACTGACAAGATATGCTGTGAAGGACTCAAAGTGTATGTTCTATCCAGAGGTTTTCCCATGTGCAAAATTACTTATCTGCTTTGTTAGCATGGCTGCGATTCTAGAGGGCAGATATTGCAGCGGATAGATACCATAGATCAATCAACAGCCGCATATAGATTTAGAGTATGACAGACTTCGTTGTGAGCTTTCCAATTCTGTAGTTAAGGATTCAGATTGGGAGGTAGTCTGGCACTGGGAGAAATCCTTTGTCCCAAGCTTCCCAAAAAGCTCAAGTTCTCAGTCCAGTGAATTGAGGAGCAGCTACTCTTAACTTCACCAAGGAGCAGTGTGTCAGGCACCTTCACTTCACCAAGAAAGCAATCACCGAGCTATGCCACATGCTGCAGCCACAACATGATTCTCAAACCAGGGCATGGACAGCACTGTCTTTGGCTGTCATGGTCAGCATGACCCTTAACTTTTATGCCGCAGGGTCATTCCAGGCTGTAGCAGGCGATGTCTCCCAGTTTGCTGTTCACTGTTGTATCAGGGAGACGACTGAGGTGCTCTCCACCAGGACGAACAGCTATATTACTTTCCCAATGGACAGAGCGAAGCATTTGAGAGAGCACTAGGCTTTGTCTATCATAGACTGCACCCACATTGCCTTGTATACTCACCATCACCAGTCTGGTATCTTTCTGAATAGAAAGGGATTCCACTCCCTCAACATCCAGCTTATTTGCAACCACGGCAACACGTCATGCAGGCCTGTGTCGGGTTTCCTGGCACCAGTCATGATTCATTCATCCCGTGACAGTCCTCTGTGCTGTCTTTATTCCAACCAGGCTGTCGGGTCACAAGCTGGCTACTAGGTGACCAGGGCTATCCCCTTCAGACATGGTTCATGACTGTCAGTAGCCCAGGCACAGCTGCAGAGCTGGTGTAAAATGAGAGTCATGCCGCCACTAGAAATGGCATTGAGCAGACAGTCGGCGTGCTCAAGCAACGCTTCCGCTACCTCGGCCATTCGGGAGGAGCTATGCAGTACTGCATTCCCAGATTTGTGATGTCAGCTGTATGCTGCATAACTTTGTGATAATGAGGGACTAGCCCTCACCACCACCTGGGTAGCAAGAAATGCAGTAATAGGAGGAACAGGAGGAGGAAGAGCGGCACGTAGAGGAGGAAGAGCAGAAGCACCAATGCCCCTAGCCACCAGATCTCTTCAGAGAGCAGCTCATCCTAGTGTGCTTCACATGAACCATCCCTTCCATCCCCAATACACCAACGGTCCTGCAGTCCTCATCACAACCATCCTTACCACCATTGTCTGATTGCCCTCATTTCACTACAAACATATTAACGCCAACACCAAATGCAGAAAAAAAATTAATGCAACAACTTTCATTCTGTTTGTGTCTAATATTTAGCAGAAATAATTTAAGAATCACCCTTGGTGTCGGTCTTGTGTGCTTATTTAGTGCTCAGTGGTGTATCCTCAGTGGCTACTTAGAATAATTTTGTTTGGCCCGACAGTGTATTATATATTAGGCAGAGACTTGAATGTATTGGTGTATGTGAGGGGAACAAATCTATTTATCTATCTGCACTGGATAAGGCAAACACACATGCTATCTGAGAAGATCGGCTGGAAACTTCTTTTGAATGCTTTCAGTGCAAGTGTGCAATTTTACCACACTCTACAACAATGTAATTGCTGTCACCATGAGCAATGCCACAGGAGATCTGCTAGTTCCTTATAAATGTGTTTATCATTTTCTGCACATTCTTCTTCTTAGACAGTCCCTCAGAACCGAGGATGACTTGCTTCCTCATTAAAAATGAGTTCACAGGTGACTGATGAATCCAATGCGGGACCTACAGTCTCTGTCACAGGTGGGGCAGACGGTGGTTGAAGGGGCGGGTGGGTGGGGTGCTTGGGTTGACGTGCGCTCCTTGCGCTGCCTGCGCTTGGCTTCCGCTTGCTCCCGGCGAAGAGACTCGGTGTTCGGCGCCTTCCCGGATGCTTCTCCTCCACTTTGTGCGGTCTTGGGCCAGGGATTCCCAGGTGTCGGTGGGGATGTTACACTTTTTCAAGGAGGCTTTGAGGGTGTCCTTGAAGCGTTTCCTCTGCCCACCTGGGGCTCTCTTGCCGTGCCGGAGCTCCGAGTAGAGCGCTTGTTTTGGGAGTCTCGTATCGGGCATGCGGACAATGTGACCCGTCCATCGGAGCTGATTGAGCGTGGTCAGAGCTTCGATGCTAGGGATGTTGGCCTGAGCAAGAACACTGACATTGGTGCACCTATCCTGCCAATGGATTTGCAGGATCTTGTGGAGGCAGCGTTGGTGGTACCTCTCCAGTACTTTGAGCTCTCACAGAATACCTTCTCCCATAAACCATAAGTGATTAACACAGCCAAAGATTCTGGTAGTAATTTAAGCCTATTTTGATCTTTAAATCCAACTATTTTGTGAGGTTTAAACTGGAGCTTGCATATGAAATCTTTTGTCTAACAATGACAATGCTTTGAGAGTTATAACAGTGTAACAGCAAAGGTTAGAGCAGGTTTACAATTTATGACACCCACTTTAATACTCCAATAGGGTTTGTTTATTTACAGATTAAAATTCCTTGCTTGCAAGCAAAAAATCTCTTTTATTGTCATTTTTCAGCTGATGAAATGATATGCGGATGCACTAAAAGTGAGCGAAACTATGCAGGCAACCAGTTTTTAGAGGAAATTGCAAATAGTTATCAAGGTCAAATAGAGGATTATAGGAAGTATGAGCTTGTTTGATCAGCAGCTTTAAAACATTCATCTCATCCTTCATCAGTGTCTAATCCACATACAAAGATCAGTGCTGTGCGTTTCATTGGATGCATGTACAATTGCATGGTTATTATTTAATTCCACGTAATGGATGATTCCTCATCACACTGCATTCATTAGGTTTTCCACAGTGAAAAAGTGAGAGTTGGTGTATTGATAAATTATTCATACTTGATTTTGAAACTCAGCATGTTTGAGTGCCGCAGCATCAAAATTGTGCAGTGTGTATCCAGGCATCACTCATATTAATTAAATTGACCACCAACATGTTTTCATTTGGACCGTTCTACTGCACTTTATAAAAACCCTATGGATTAAGGTCTGTAATGGAATGCATTAACTCTCAAAGCTGTGAATTTGCTCTAATGACCTAGCATGCAAGGTCATTCTTAATGACATAATGGTTTTGGTTATGGTATTGAATTGTTCGTATTCTTTTCAAAGAATCACTGAACATTTCATCTGGAATACACCAATCTGCAGCATGTATTTTTTACTATAGTCAAGCTTGACAATTAGAAAAGCAAAATGCAACTTTACTATATTTTCCCAGTTTTAGTCCAGAATGATTATATGGGTATTTTAGATTCTAGATTGCAGTAGAACCTTGATTGATAATCAAGAGTGTGGATAACTTTTGTGGGATCGTATGATAGATTTTAAAAAATAAAGCAGCTAAAATGTAATTGAGTGTTTTACAAGCTCTGAGTTCTTGCTCCAGCGAATTAAGTAGTTGTTATTGCCAGTACCTGGTAGAATTTATTATCCATGCAACTCTTACATTTAGCCTTAGGCCAGAAGATCATTTGGAGGTGAGACTCATGTCAAGTGATGCATTTTGGTAGGAAGAACGAGGAAAGGCAATATAAACTAAAGGGTACAATTTTGAAGGGGTTGCATGAACAGAGAGACATGGGTGTATATGTGCACAAATCGTTGAAGGTGGCAGGGCAGGTTGAGAAAGCGGTTAAAAAAGCATACGGGATCCTGGGCTTCATAAATAGAGGCCTGGAGTACAAAAGCAAGGAAGTTATGATGAACCTTTATAAAAACACTGGTTTGCCCTCAACTGGAGTATCATGTCCAATTCTGGGCATCGTACTTTCGGAAGGATGTGAAGGCCTTAGAGAGTGAAGAAAAGATTTACAAGAATGGTTCCAGAGATGAGAGATTTCAGTTACGTGGATAGACTGGAGAAGCTGGGGTTGTTTTCCTTGGAGCAGAGAGGGTTGAGAGGAGATTTGATAGAGGGGTTCAAAATCAGGAGAGGTCTAGACAGAGTCGGTTGAGAGAAATTGTTCCCATTGGTGGAAGGGTAGAGATCCAGAGGGCTCGGATTTAAGGTGATTGGCAGAAGAACTAAAGGCGACATAAGGAAAAACTTTTTTACGCAGCGAGTGGTTATGATCTGGAATGCACTGCCTGACAGGGTGGTGGAGGCAGATTCAATTGTAGCTTTCAAAAGGGAATTGGATAAGTACCTGAAGGAAAAAAAATTGCGGGGCTACGGGGAAAGGGCAGGGGGTGGGACTAGCCGCAGTGCTCTTGCAAAGAGCCGGCACGGGCTCGACGGGCCAATGGCCTCCTTCTGTGTTTTAACCATTCTGTGATTCTAACAGAGCAGCAGGAGTCTGGGTGCTTCCATGTTTTTCACAAATATATCTCATTTTTTAAATGGAAGATGTGAACCATATCTGTCCATGCTCTTAACTTGATTACTGACAAATCAGATGCTAAAAACTCACTGGATCAAACTGCGTAGAGGGTCCTTGATTATCTGACAATTTCCAATATCTCCTGGGAGATTCCCTTCATTATATCAGATAACTGACCTGCTGTAATAAGTTAATACTATTATTTTGTACTTTCCATCAAAAATTGATAATACTGTATCAAAATAGTGAAGACCACATTGAAAAGTAGCTGTTCAAAGAATTCTGGCCCCCAAATTATGCGATGTTTCAGCCAGATGCAGTGTACAATCAGGATGGGTGGGGTGGATATTGAGGCCCACCCAGTACCCATCGACTCTCTACCCCATTTTGAGCTGCATCAGGGGTTCCTCAGCTGTTGGAAGTGGATGCCTCTCTACACCTTTCGAAAAGCTGTGAGGAAAAGAAGTGGGACAGGTTGGATTATGTCACCCACCGGAATTCCTGCCAGTACCACCTCTGTTGCCCTTAGTGTAATGTACGCCTGCAGGAGGCAGGCATATAATTATTTACATTTGAACAATGACCGGACAGGAATAGACCCACTGGTCCATCCAGCCTGTCCTACACAACTGTACATACACTTCCCAGCCCACCCAAAAGCCATGTAACCTCCTAGGCGAGGCAAAAAAACCAGATAAAACACCAGACTAATTTGTGGGGGGGGGGGAATCTGTTTTTAAAAAAAAAAAAAATTCCAACCCCCTTGGGCGAACAAAATTAGTCGGGGAGACCACTCTGGCCATGATTAATGTTACAGCAAACCAGCCTTTTCTATGAGGTGATCTTTGTCCCAGCCAGAAACAGGTTCAGCTCTCGCTTGAAGGAATCCAACAAATCTGCGTTCACTGCTCGAGTCAGCAGCCTGTTCCACAGGTCCTCTATTCTCTGGGGAAAAAAACCCACATCCTAACATCTAACTTAGTTCTGCCTTTACACAATACTTGCTAGGACAGCACCTTGGTGGAAATGGTCCTCACTAAATGTTGAAAGATTGGTTTCTTTATCGTAGCCATTTGTGAAGGAATGTGGTCTTTCTGGAAAAGGGCCACTTTGCTTCTTCATCTGGCCCTGCTGCATCTGTGCCACTTTGATTGGCCTGTGCTGTGAATTTTCTCATGACTCCCCTCCGTTTAGCGGGTGCCCAAATTGTGCTGATACTAGCAGACATTTGCCCACCTTGTATAAATACCCCTAACCCAGTGGCAGTGGGATACACAGGTTTTTAGATCTGCTGTGTATAAAAACATACTGAAAATCCCCACTTTATTTCGAACATTAGAACAGTCAGGGTCGAGAAAAGGCCATTTGGCTCACCAAAACTCATCCTTCAGTCCCCACTCTCCCATCAAAGTATCTAATTATATGTCGAACAACCCTAAAGTTTTTCCCTCTACTATCCATGCTTAGCAGATTAATCCAAATGTTTATCACCCTTTTAAGTACAGCAGTTCTTCTTGCATCTGTTTTAAATTTGCTTTTCACTTAGTTGAACTTATTTCCCATAACTTCACTTGTCTGTTTTACTAATCTGGGTTTATTTTATCCATAGTATTACAGGAAACTTTGTGCTATCCGGCACCCACGGGACCGAGCTGCTGCCGTTGCCTCAAAACTGCCGTACTCTCCAGAGTTAATGTTGAGAGATACGGAGATTCTTATCTCCGTATTTGACAACAAACACTGTTGCTTAGCAACAGCTTCTAAACACTCGGGTGTGGCCTGCAAGCGCTGTAGCTGAAGCTGTTGCTATAGCTACAGACCTTGCACAGCTTGACTGTTCAAATAAAGCAAAAAAAACAAACAAAAAGAATAAAAACGGCTGCTGATTTTTGCCGGTGGCTCCAGATTGCCGGATAGCTCACCTCCGGATAGCACAAAGTTTCCTGTAATATGTTATATGTTTCAGTGAGGTCCCTTTAACTAGCTAAAGCTCTAACTCTTATAATCTTCCCTCATGGCTCATCCCCTTTACACTGGGGACATTGAAAAGTGCAGGACTGAAAACGACTTTGCGATCCATTTGACGAATTCTAAAAATTAATTCCGCTCAATTGGCAATTCCTTCAAATTTCTATCCAATTCTCCCTTAAATTTTCCCCACTCCCTGCCTCCACACGTAAAGTAGTTAAATGTAAACTACCTGTGCATCTTCCATTTTCTAAGCCTGAGCCTGTATCCCCAGCTTCCAGAATCTCTCGCAATCTCAAATGTATTTTTGAGGTTCAGTTTATCTCTTCCTTTAAGAATTTTGAATACTTGAATACTATCTCCTTTGAAACTTTTGTTTTCAGTGTAAACAATCCCAGGTTTTTTAACCTCTTATAGCTAGGATGTCTTAAACTGGGAATCAGTCTTGCTGCTCTTTTCTGTACCCGTTCCAGTGCAAGTACATAGGTCAGGTTTTTCACTTTGTTGCACCTAGAGAACAGACAGTTCCCAATCGCAGCAAAGAGGAAATGGAGTTGAAGACCTATTTTATCATGCCTTTGCCCCACAATGACACCCCAGGATTTCTGGGGTTTCAACTTGGTGTCAGCCTTGCTTCAGTGGTAGCACTTTCACCTCTGAGGCAGAAAGTTGTGGGTACAAACTCATCTCCAGGATTTGAGGACATAATCTAGGCTGATATTTCAGTGCAGTAGTATCCACTCCCCTCCAACACCTTTCAGCATGGCTCACTGGATATAAGACAGAACCTCAGCTGAATTTGTTTCTCCCAACTACCCTGACAGAGATCAGCTGTCTGACCACAGACCAGGGATCTAATTTGGAACGTTCCTGGTTAAATAGCTCAGTTCCATATTGTGAGTTGTATTTTCCTAATGAGCATTGATGAGCCTTGTGGCAACAGTTTCAAAGTTTTAAAAAGACACACAGACCACAATTAACAGCAAATTACTGAACCTTTAACAGTTACACGTTAGAAGTGTGTTTATTATAGTTAGTGTTATAAATGCAGCGTATGATGGGTTTTAAAAGTTGGAATCCAGAAGGTGTGAAGCTCATCAAGAAAGCTTAATGAAGGTGTGAACAGATGGCTGTCAGCACATACTGTGGATTGCAAGTTGAATGGAGGAATGAAAGGGTGACAATGACAACAGTGCTTCAAAAATGTTTCTCAGAACAAAGTGTCAACGTATGTATACTTTTTTAAAAAACCTAATACTTTTGAGATAATACATAACAATGCCCAATTATAGAAAAAATGGTAACAATTCCTGGTTTGGAAAATCCAGTGTTCTTATTACATTGCTGTATTATTTTGGGCAGCATAGCAGTTTGTATTTGCTTTACACTTCAATGGTTGTTTCTTGACTCAGCCCATTAGTTTGTTTGAATTTATGGAAGTGTAGCGATAGTGCTGCTTGTAGCTTCACTTGCTGTTATCACAATAACTAAAGTTCATGTTTTGGTAAATTGGTTTAAATCAATCTATTACATTTTATTTGTTTTATTTTCTTTCTGTCTTATTGCTTTCTTTATGCCTTGGCATTTTTGTTTAGCTTTTACTTTTTCTATTTTTAACTAATGGACAAATAGAAACTCTACATGTGTGCACCTCTCAGTAGCTTGGTTTGGAGTGCTAAGTACGTTAAAGGAATTCTCTGCACGTCAAACCTTTGACCAAAAAATAATTCTGCCTTTACACTTTTCCTTGTCACATTCCTATTGGTGGCACACTGTACCACTTCCAGTTGGAATAATAATATGGTCATAGTGCACATATCTGCCCAGGCAGCAGGAGACTCGTTCTCCACTTCTCCGCATTTCCTCCCATCTCACATTTATTTTCATCTATGAACCTTGAACAAGGAATCCTACAGATCCGTAGTCTGGAATTACCCAGCCAATATAATTATTCTATTTCCATATTGAAGATTTTAGTTTAGTTTCATTCTCTTCTCCTTCCTCAACTTCCAGGTGCCGTTCTCTCGCTCACGGGTTTCTGCAAATTATTATATAGCTCTACAGCTGGAGGGTACTGGAGTGGGCTGTGATGCCTTGTCATTGGATCCCTCAAGTTTCTTGGTTCCTCTTTTCATTGGTCTAAGATCGCCTATTTCCACTTCCGTAACATCGCCCGTCTCTGCCCCGCCTCGGCTCATCTCCTGCTGAAACCCTCATCCATGCCTTTGATACCTCCTAGACTTGACCATTCCAACGCACTCCTGGCTGGCCTCCCATCTTCTACCCTCCATAAACTTAAACTCATCCAGAACTCTGCTGCCTGTATCCTAATTCGCACCAACAACTTGCATTTATATAGCGCATTTAATGTAGTAAAACGTCCCAAGGCGCTTAACAAGAGCGATATCAATAAAAACATTTTGACACTGAACCACAGAAGGAGATATCAGGGCAGATGACCAAAAACTTGATCAAAGAGGTAGATTTTAAGGAGCATCTTAGAAGAGGAGAGAGAGGTCGAGAGGCAGAGAAGTTTAGGGAGGGAATTCCAGAGCTTAGGACCAAAGCAGCTGAAAGCACGGCCGCCAATCAATGTTCCCCTTAATTTTTTGGGGGGACAGGTTCTTTTAATGGACTGCGTGGCCCATTCAAAATTTCGTGCATGCGTGAAACATCCTATTGAAAAGCCGATGATAGGCCTGCATGGGACCTCCAGACAGCTGTGCAGCCACGCAACTTAATGGGAACATTGCCGCCAATGGTGGAACGATTAAAATCGGGGATGCACAAGAGGCCAGAATTGGAAGAGTGCAGAGATCTCAAAGGGTTGTAGGGCTGGAGGAGGCCACAGAGATGAGGAGGGGCAAGGCCATGGAGGAATTTGAAAGCAAGGATGAGGATTTTAAAATTGAGGTGTTATTGGACCGGGAGTCAGTGAAGGTCGGCAAGCACAGGGGTGATGGGTGAACAAGATTTGTAACGAGCTAAGATATGGGCAGCAGAGTTTTGGATGAGCACAAGTTTTTGTAGGGTGAAAGATGGGAGACCAGCCAGGTCCCATTCACCCATCACCTCTGTGCTCACTGACCTACATTGACCCCTGGTTAAGCAATACCTTGATTTTAAAATTCTCATCCTTGATTTCAAATCGTTTTATTGCCTCGCTCCTCCCTATCTCTGTAATCTCCTCCAGCCCCATAACCCTATGTAAACTTGTTCAAATGTCTTTGAACTTGCACTGCTGAGGTCAAGATGGCTTGCCACCCGCCAACACCTTCACCTGCCTGATTCCTTCCCTGTTAAAATTGGGGCTCAAGTCTGGTATGAGCTCCGTGAATCTCTTCTGCATCCTCATTAAATGCTTATTAAGGAATTCCTACTTTTGGAGTATTATAATTTATAAAGCATTACTTATTTCCTCTCTGTCCATGGAGATTAAGATTTGCGTATGAATCAAATCATCTTTGCTCTACCATCTATATTACTGACCTAGATAATAGTGTTGGGGAAATGATCAGAAGAAATAGGTTAGCTGTCAGGCAGTTCTTTTCGTATAGAGCTCAGTAGACATATGGCACAAGTTGCTGTCTTGTGTGGTGTGCACTGATTCACCTTCAAGAGCGACCTGGACCAGTTCCTAACTGGGGCAGATTTCACATCATACAAGAGGTAGGTACTAATTAATGTATGTCATGGACAATATGGTCTTCTGGGCTAGTTTTGCTTAGTGGAATTGAAGAGGAATTTTTTAGGTTCCTCTTTCCCTAGTTGGCCTTGGGTTTTTGATCTGGTTAATCACCTCTCCGAGGAGAGTATATGGCACCAAGGGTGTAAGGAGTGTCTTGACATAATGCATAAGGCATTACAACCATATAGGACAGGCTAGATGGACCAGCTGGTCTTTTCCTGTCCAACGTTTTCGTTTGGTCGTTCATATCATCAACGTTTGAAATGTAGTCACTAGTAATGCAGGGAAACATGGCAGACAATAATAAGATAAAGGATGAGATCATGACCAGCACAAATGATTCCATACGAATTTGCTGAAAACGTGTACCGTAGTAATGGTGCATCTACAGTTTATGCAATTATTTTTGTGCAGAAGTTCCAGGAAATGATGGCATGAGTGACCTATGCTATTGTTTAGGCCACTCCATAATTTCCTGGGATTTTTGTGCCGCTCCAATGTTACCCCTCACCGAAAACAGCTTGAAGGTAATTATCATACCTCTGCACCATTAAAATTAATGCCGATTGCAAATTTGCTGTATTTAAGCCAGTCTTCATGCTGCTGCCACTTCGACTGAAAAATAACGGCGCTGGCAACCTGGCAGTGTTGTGATTCATGTGCTTATTCAAGATGGTTGCAGCAGGTGTGCCCTTTCTGTTTCTGATGCCTCATTATCCACACTCACTGCACACAAGATCAATCCAAAGAGAATCCCCAGATCCATTATCATAAATGGAATCGCAGTTATCACTTCTGTCTACAAGACCCCAGAATTCAGCTAAGCAGCTGATAAGTCATTGATCAAAGCACTCTCATTGAGATGCATCATTATCATTCCCATTGTCATAAGCATT
This sequence comes from Somniosus microcephalus, assembly GCF_052327205.1. Classification (NCBI taxonomy): domain Eukaryota; kingdom Metazoa; phylum Chordata; class Chondrichthyes; order Squaliformes; family Somniosidae; genus Somniosus; species Somniosus microcephalus. The sequence continues at coordinate 191,069,916 of NC_140997.1, forward strand.
AGGGTAACGGAATATTCCTGTTACTTTATTTCTGTTGAGTTCAGCACTTCAGTATTGCCATCGTAACGAAGAAATCGCACCATTAGATTATCTCCTGTGAATATGCTAAATTCTAATTATCCCCATATTGATATCCTAATGATTTATGGTAAGCTTGAATTCAAATTGCATTATAGTGTAGTTATATTCCTGACCTTTGCAATACTATATGTACAGGCGAGTAAAAAGGCAACAGTAATCTGGTTCACATTGTGTAGAATAGCATGCAGTGTCTCCCTCAAAGCTAATTGTGACCTTAATAAAATATAACACAATAATGAATGGTAGCAGAATAATGGTGAGGGCTTATATATTCCCTTAACTTTCTCCATTTACATTTAATAAATGAGGTAGTGAAATCTGCCGCTAATGCTCTGATAATTCTTAAATACACATTCAAACCTGAATGACAAATCAATTTGTTAAGAATCATGTTGTGACATCACTACACGTTCTATTACAGGTGGTCCTTGAAACTGGTTTTACCTTGAAGTATTAAATGAACCATAACTAAACTTGAGAGGGGGGAAATATTACAATCTAACACTAATAAGCATCATTATAACCATAATCTATTTGTATATTAATAGATCGATAGCAAAATACTGCAGATGCTGGAGATCCAAAATAACAACAGAAAATGCTGGAAAAACTCAGCAGACCAGGCAACATCCGTGGAGAGAAATTAGAGTCAACGTTTCGGATCAAAACCCTGTGTCAAGATCTTGATAAAGGGTTTTGACCCGAAACGTTGACTCTAATTTCTCTCCACGGATGTTGCCTGGTCTGCTGAGATTTTCCAGCATTTTCTGTTGTTATTTTGTATATTAATAGATCAAGTTTTAACTTGCTGGCAATCTGATTTACAAACTACACAATCGACAGGATTGGTCATTTGCTGCGCCTCTTCTGCTTTGCTACTATGCTCATTGTGGCGTATTCTAATCAGCTACCCAGCAGATTTTGGCATAACTTGGCAGCACAATGGTCTAATGTATGACATTCTATGCTAATATCGCTGTCGCAGTGAATTCTGGCCAATCTGTTTTGGTGGTGTTGAGTAAGGGATAAATGTTGGCCAGGACACTGACAGACATTCCCTGCTCTTCAAATAGTGCTGTGGGGTCTTTCATGTCCACCTGAGAGGGTAAATGGGGCCTTGGTTTAACTTGTCCTCCGAATTATTGCACCTCCGATAATGCAGCCCTCCCTCAGTACGGCATTAAAATGTCAGCCTAGATTATTCAAATCTCTGGAGTGGGGCTTGAAACTACAACTTTCTGACGCAAAGGTGAGATTGCTACCACTGAGCCAAAGCTGATGGCTTCAAAGTTATAAAACTGGGTGAGGAAAGGGGCATATCTATAGTATTGGCATGAAACTGGAAAATTTTACTTGGAGACTTCATGAAGATACAGAAATGAGAAAAATCATTCTGTTGTAAGAGATGATGCTCTTTCAAGGTTGGATTTAAAACACTTTGTTCGGGCAGAAATTAATGATATAAAAATAGAAAATGCTGGAAACACTCAGCAGGTCAGTTATCATCTATGGAGAGAGAAACGAAATTAACGTTTCAAGTTGATGACCTTTCATCAGAACTGGGGCCTGCCACACAAGGAAACAAAAAAAATTACATTAGAAACATAGAAACATAGAAGATAGGAGCAGGAGTAGGCCATTCGGCCCTTCGAGCCTTCTCCGCCATTCAATGAGATCATGGCTGATCATCCAAATTCAGTACCCTGTCCCTGCCTTCTCCCCATACCCCTTGATCCCTTTAGCCTTAAGAAATATATCCAACTCTTTCTTGAATATATTTAATGAAGTGGCCTCCACTGCCCTCTGTGGCAGAGAATGCCACAGGTTCACCACTCTCCGGGTGAAGAAATTCCTCCTCATTTCAGTCCTAAATGGCTTACCCCTTATCCTTAGACTGTGACCCCTGGTTCTGGACTCCCCGGCCATCAGAAACATCCTTCCTGCATCTAGTCTGTCCAGGCCTGACAGAATTTTATAGGTTTCGATGAGATCCCCTCTCAATCTTCTAAACTCCAGTGAGTATAAGCCCAATCGACACACTCTCTCCTCATACGTCATTCCTGCCATCCCAGGTATCAGCCTGGTGAATCTTCGCTGCACTCCTTCCATGGTAAGAACATCCTTCCTCAGGTAAGGCGACCAAAACTGCACACAATATTCAAGGTGCGGTCTCACCAAGGCCCTGTACAACTGTAGCAAGACATCCTTGTTCCTGTACTCGAATCCTCTTGCTACGAAGGCCAACATACCATTTGCCTTCTTAACCGCTTGCTGCACCTGCATGCTTACCTTCAGCGACTGGTGCACAAGAACACCCAGGTCTCTTTGCACTTCCCCTTCTCCCAATCTATTGCCATTCAAATAATCTGCCTTCCTGTTTTTGCCACCAAAGTGGATAACCTCACATTTATCCACATTATAGTGCATTTGCCATGTTTCTCCCCAATCACCCAACCTGTCCAAATCGTACTGGAGTTTCACGACATCCTCCTCACAGCATACCCTCCCACCCAGCTTTGTGTCGTCTGCAAATTTGGAGATATTACATCCAATTCCCTCGTCCAGATCATTAATATATATTGTGAACAGCTGGGGTCCTAGGACCGATCCCTGCGGTACCCCACTAGTCACCGCCTGCCACCCGGAAAACGACCCGTTTATTCCAACTCTTTGCTTTCTGTCTGCCAACCAGTTCTCTATCCAAGTCAATACCTTGCCCCCAATCCCGTGTGCCTTAATTTTGCACGCTAACCTCTTATGCGGGACCTTATCGAAAGCCTTCTGAAAGTCCAAATACACCACATCCACTAGTTCTCCCTTATCTATTTTTCCAGTTACATCCTCAAAAAATTCCAGTAGATTAGTCAAGCACGATTTACCCTTTGTAAATCCATGTTGACTTTGTCCGATCCCGTCACTGCTCTCCAAGTGCTCTGCTATTACATCTTTTATAATAATGGACTCTAGCATTTTCCCCACTACCGATGTCAGGCTTACCGGTTGTGGTAAACCACTGTTTGTATACTGTTTGCATTCCATTGTGTACATGCCTGGACATGCCTCGGCTGACTCCTCCCACAAGTCCTAGTATAAAGGTGGCTGCTCCCCAGCCCTTTGTATTTCTGGACCGGTCGACCACTCGAGGCAGACCTCCATTCTTTTGTTAATAAAAGCCTTTAGTTACTCTTCTAACTCTCAGTCTTTTATGAGTAATTGATAGCGCATCAATTTTATTAACAAAATTTTTATAATGGAAAAGATCCTCACACCAGCATGCCTGGACTTAAATCATCGGGAGGCGGACTCATCCACCAAGTTTACTCACTGGCTTAAGTGTTTCGAAAAATTCCTGACCGCCTCCGAAGCAATCAAATCGGAAGAGGACAAACTGGATGTCCTGACCTCCAAAGTGAACCACCGAGTGTACTCGGTCATCCAAGACGCGACCTCATACGCGGATGCTATCAAGCTCCTCAAGGACCAGTACACGCGCCCAGTGAACAAAGTGTACGCCAGGCACCTTCTGGGGAGTCGTAAACAACAACCTGGGGAATCGACCGTGGAATATCTTCAGGCACTGTCCGTGCTTGGCCGGGCCTGTGGGTGTAAGGATGTAAAGGCCGCCGTGTACACAGAGGAACTTATCCGGGACGCTTTTGTAGCGGGCCACAGATCCAATTACACCCGACAGCGACTGTTGGAGCAGAGTGACCTCAATCTCAACAAGGCCTCTGAACTCGCACTATCATTGGATGCAGCCTACCAGGGCATGGATGCCTACTCCTCTGCACCATGGACGCCGCGGGGAACGACAGCCTGGGACACGGTAGGACCGCCTCATAGCGCCGTGCCACCCCAGCCACACCCCAGCAACGGCCCAACTACCGCAGCAGTGTCCCAAGGCCAGACAGCAGTGCCCCAAGGCCAGAAATGCTACTTCTGTGGCCAGGCAAAACACCCCAGAGCGCGCTGCCCGGCGAAAAACGCGATCTGCTCGGGCTGCGGGAAGAAGGGACACTACGCTAGCGTCTGCAGGGCCAAAGCCACCCCGAACCCCAGCAGCGCCGCGTGTGGGCCATGCGGGCCGTCATCTTGGGCCTCCTCGGCCATGTGCGAATCACCGGTACAGCAGCCATTTTGGACGCCTCCAGCCACATGGGGATCATGGACGCCGCCATCTTGGACGACAGCCGGGACGCAGCAGGCCCCCGACACCGCCTCATCTGATACCCGCAGCGACACACCGACCCCTACGCTGGCATCCGTTACACTGGACCAAGCGAGACCGCACCAACTGGCCAGTTCCACAATGGACATTAAGGTAAATGGTCACGATACAATCTGCCTTTTTGACTCTGGGAGCACGGAGAGCTTCATCCACCCTGACACGGTGCGGCGTTGCTCTCTCCCAGTCCTGCCTGCGCACCAGCGGATTTCTATGGCCTCCGAGTCCCAGTCAGCGGACATTGGCAGCTACTGCGTGGTGACACTCATAGTAGACGGGACTGTGTACGATAATTTTAAACTTCTGGTCCTGCCCGACCTCTGCGCTGCCGTTCTACTGGGGTTAGATTTTCAGTGCCACCTTAAAAGTGTTACGATGGCGTACGGTGGACCCCTCCCCCCACTCACAGTCCGCAGCCAGCAGCTTCCAAATTGCCCGCCGCGCACCAGGTGCAACCTCTCCACACTCCGAGTCACCCCCCCCCCACTGTTTGCTAACCTCACCCCCGACTGTAAGCCCATCGCCACAAAGAGCAGACGATACAGCGCCGGGGACAGGGTTTTCATTAAAACCGAAGTGGAGCGGCTCCTGAAGGAAGGGATTATTGAGGGCAGCACCAGCCCCTGGCGAGCCCAGGTTGTGGTCGTTAAGACCGGCGAGAAGCAGCGCCTGGTCATCGACTACAGCCAGACAATAAATCGCTACACCCTACTGGACGCTTACCCACTCCCCCGCATAGCTGATATGGTCAATCAGATCGCGCAGTACCGCGTCTTCTCGACCATTGACCTGAAATCAGCATACCACCAGCTCCCTATCTGCCCTGAGGACCGCCAGTATACTGCCTTTGAGGCAAACGGCCGCCTCTATCACTTCCTTAGGGTTCCCTTTGGCGTCACCAACGGGGTCTCCGTCTTCCAAAGGGAGATGGACCGGATGGTAGATCAAAATGCGTTGCAGGCCACTTTCCCATACCTGGACAATGTGACCATCTGCGGCCGTGACTTGCAGGACCATGACGCAAACCTCGAAAAATTCCTCCGCACCGCCCAACTCCTGAACCTGACATATAACAAGGAGAAGTGCATATTCCGCACAAACCGCCTCGCCATCCTTGGCTGTGTTGTGGAACACGGAGTCATCGGTCCCGACCCCGACCGGATGCGTCCCCTTATGGAACTCCCACTGCCCCACTGCCTCAAGGCCCTGAAGAGGTGCCTAGGGTTTTTCTCCTATTACGCCCAGTGGGTCCCCTACTATGCGGACAAGGCCCGTCCGCTGATCAAGTCCACCTCTTTTCCCTTGACGGCAGAGGCCCGCTTAGCCTTCCACCGTATCAAGGAGGACATCGCCAAAGCCACCATGCACGCAGTGGACGAATCCATCCCCTTCCAGGTGGAAAGCGACGCGTCCGACTTTGCCCTGGCCGCTACCCTCAATCAGGCGGGGAGACCCGTGGCCTTCTTTTCACGAACCCTCCAGGGCCCGGAGACCAGACACTCCGCTGTTGAGAAGGAGGCCCAGGCTATTGTGGAGGCTGTGCATCATTGGAGGCACTACCTGGCCGGAAAACGATTTACCCTGCTCACTGACCAGCGTTCAGTCGCTTTCATGTTTAACAACAAGCAGAGGGGCAAAATCAAAAATGACAAGATCTTGAGGTGGAGAATCGAACTTTCCACCTACAATTACGAGATCTTGTACCGGCCCGGGAAGCTCAACGAACCCCCGGATGCTCTATCGCGTGGCACCTGCGCCAGCGCGCAGATCGATAGACTGCGGGCCCTCCACAATGACCTCTGCCACCCGGGGGTCACCAGGTTCTTCCACTTCGTCAAGGCCCGCAACCTACCTTACTCCATTGAGGAGGTCAGGACCATGACCGGGAACTGCCAAGTCTGCGCTGAGTGCAAACCGCACTTTTATAAACCAGACAGGGCCCACCTGATAAAAGCCACTCGCCCCTTCGAGCGCCTGAGCGTCGATTTTAAAGGGCCTCTCCCCTCCTCCGACCGCAACGTGTACTTCCTCAATATTATTGATGAGTACTCCCGTTTCCCGTTCGCCATCCCCTGCCCGGACATGACCAGTGCCACGGTCATTAAATGCCTAAATGACCTCTTCACCCTGTTCGGTTTCCCCAGCTATATCCATAGCGACCGGGGCTCATCGTTTATGAGCGACGAACTCCGTCAGTACCTGCTAACTAGGGGTATTGCCACAAGCAGGACCACTAGTTACAACCCCCGGGGGAACGGACAGGTGGAAAGAGAAAATGCGACAGTTTGGAAGGCCGCCCTGCTAGCCTTAAAGTCTAGGGGCCTTCCAACCTCCCGCTGGCAGGATGTGCTACCCGATGCGCTCCACTCTATTCGGTCACTGCTCTGCACTGCCACTAACGCCACCCCTCATGAGAAAATGTTTGTCTTCCCAAGGAAGTCCACATCGGGGACATCGCTACCGCCATGGCTGACGTCCCCAGGGCCGGTCCTACTGAGAAGACACGTGAGGACCCATAAAACGGACCCCCTGGTCGAGAGGGTCGACCTCCTCCACGCCAACCCCCAGTACGCTTACATTGCGTACCCGGACGGGCGGGAGGACACAGTCTCCATAAGAGACCTTGCACCCTCGGGGGCTGCAGTAACCCACTACCCACTACCACCCCCCCCCACGATCCGATATCCAGCCCCAGCAGACGGCAGGCCTGGGTCCCGCGACCCGCTCAACATCTACGAGGACGACACGCCAGCGCCACAGCCTACGCGGGACTTGATGCCGGAAGCTTCACTACCCCCGCCGTCGCCACGCCGATCACAGCAGCAGACAAGACCTCCGGAGAGACTCCAATACACTAACTTTTAATACACTTCACCCCGCCGGACACAATTTTAAACAAGGGGTGAATGTGGTAAACCACTGTTTGTATACTGTTTGCATTCCATTGTGTACATGCCTGGACATGCCTCGGCTGACTCCTCCCACAAGTCCTAGTATAAAGGTGGCTGCTCCCCAGCCCTTTGTATTTCTGGACCGGTCGACCACTCGAGGCAGACCTCCATTCTTTTGTTAATAAAAGCCTTTAGTTACTCTTCTAACTCTCAGTCTTTTATGAGTAATTGATAGCGCATCACCGGTCTATAATTCCCTGCTTTTTCTCTACCACCCTTTTTGAATAGTGGGGTAACATTAGCTACCCTCCAATCCATGGGTACTGTTCCAGAGTCTATCGAGTTCTGGAAGATGACCAGCAATGCATCTACTATTTCGAGGGCCACTTCCTTAAGTACCCTGGGATGTAGATTATCAGGCCCTGGGGATTTATCGGCCTTCAGTCCCATCAATTTTCCTAACACCATTTCCCTACAAATACTGATTTCTTTCAGTTCCGCCCTTTCATCAGACCCTATTTTCCCCGGCATCTCTGGGAGGTTATTTGTGTCCTCCTTTGTGAAGACAGAACCAAAATATGTATTTAGTTGGTCTGCCATTTCTTTGTTCCCCATTATAAATTCCCCTGATTCTGACTGCAAGGGACCTACGCTTGACTTCACCAATCTTTTTCTCTTCACATATCTATAAAAGCTTTTACAGTCAGTTTTTATGTTCCCTGCCAGCTTACTCTCATATTCTATTTTCCCTTTCTTAATTAATCCCTTTGTCCTCTTTTGTTGAATCTTAAACTGCTCCCAATCCTCAGGATTATTGCTTTTTCTGGCCAATTTATATGTCCTCTCCTTGGATCTTATGCTATCCCTAATTTCCATTGTTAGCCACGGTTGAGTCACCTTTTTGTTTTATTTTTATGCCAAACTGGGATGAACAAATTCTGTAGCTCATCCATTCGGTCTTTGAATGTTTGCCATTGCCTATCCACCGTCAACCCTTTGAGTGCCATTCCCCAATCAATCCTACCCAACTCGCTCCTCAGACCATCATAGTTTCCTTTATTTAAATTGAGGACCCTAGTCTCCGAGTCAACTACTTCATTCTCCATCTTAATGAAGAATTCGATCATATTATGATCGCTCCGACCCAAGGGGCCTCTTACAACAAGATTGCTAATTAATCCTTTCTCGTTACATAATACCCAGTCTAAGATGGCCTGATCTCTGGTTGGTTCCTCAACATATTGGTCCAGGAAACCATCCCGTAAACATTCCAGGAATTCCTCCTCCACAGTATTGTTACTAATTTGGTTGGCCCAATCTATATGTAGATTAAGGTCACCCATGATGACTGCTGTGCCCTTATTGCACGCTTCTTTAATTTCCCTTTTAATGCCATCCCCAACCTTCGCCTTACTGTTTGCAGGTCTATATACCACCCCCACTAACGTTTTTTTCCCCTTAGTATTTCTCAATTCTACCCATACAGATTCCACATCATCAGAGCTAATATCCTTCATTACAATTGTGTTAATCCCTTCTTTAACCCGTAATGCTACCCCACCTCCCTTTCCTTTTTGCCTATCTTTCCTGAATATCGAATACCCCTGAATGTTGAGTTCCCAGTCTTGGCCATCCTTGAGCCACGTTTCCGTAATCCCAACCAAATCATATTCGTTTACCTCTATTTGCGCAGCCAATTCATCCACCTTATTACAAATGCTCCTCGCATTAAGACACAAAGCCTTCAGGCTTGTTTTTTTAACGCTCTTAGACCTATTAGAATTATTATTTGCTGTGGCCATGTTTGATTTAAACCGTTGATTCCTCTGACTGCCACTTTTGTTTTTCTCCTTATCTTTTGCTTTTATCCTTGTTTCCCTTTCCTCTGTCTCCCTGATCAGGTTCCCAACCCCCTGCCATTTTAGTTCAAACCCTCTCCCACAGCACTAGCAAACACTCCCCCTAGGACATCGGTTCCAGCCCTGCCCAGATGCAGACCGTCCGGTTTGAACTGGTCCCACCTCCCCCAGAACCGGTTCCAACGTCCCAGGAACTTGAATCCCTCCCCCTGGCACCATTCCTCTAGCCACGTATTCATCTGAAGTATCCTTCTATTTCTACTCTGACTAGTATGTGGCACTGGTAGCAATCCTGAGATTAGTACCTTTTTGAGGTCCTGTTTTTTAATTTATCTCCTAACTCCCTATATTCTGCTTTTAGGACCTCATCCCGCTTTTTACCTATATCGTTGGTGCCTATATGCACCACGACAACTGGCTGTTCACCCTCCCCTTCCAAGATGTTCTGCAGCCGCTCAGAGACATCCTTGACCCTTGCACCAGGGAGGCAACACACCATCCTGGAGTCTCGTTTGCGGCCGCAGAAACGCCTATCTATTCCCCTTACAATAGAATCCCCTATTACTATAGCTCTACCCCTCTTTCCTCCCATTCTGTGCAGCAGAGCCACCCCTGGTGCCAGGAAGTTGGCTGCTGCTGCCTTCCTCTGATAAGCCACCCCCCCCAACAGTACTCAAAGTGGTGTATCTATTGGAGAGGGGGATGGCCACAGGGGACCCCTGCACTACCTGCCTGCGCCTAGTACTCTGCCTGTTGGTCACCCGTTCCCTTTCTTCCTGTCCAACCTCTACCTGCGGTGTGTCCAACTCCGTAAACGTGATATTCACGATGTCCTGAGCATCGTGAACACTCCAGTATGCATCCAATCGCAGCTCCAGTGCCGCAATGCGGTCTGTCAGTAGCTGCAGCTGGATGCACTTCCTGCACATGTAGTTGTCAGGGACACAGGAAGTGTCCCTGAGTTCCCACATAACGCAGGAGGAGCATACTACGGGGCTGGGCTGTCCTGCCATGACTTACCCTTTAATTAATTAATTCAAATTAAATGAATCCCACCAATTTCACTTCAATTAAATGATATACTCAAAGGCCCTTGCTTAACAGTCGTCCCCGCTACACAACAGAGACCTTAGAAACCACAAAATTTAAGTTTAGAAAAATTTAGAAAGAAAATACTCACCAACCAATCACTTACCTGCTTCTTGGTGACGTCACACTTCGATTACTTTTTGCTTCCCTCTCCCGGAACCTGGATTGGTAAGCCGCCTCTGGTGCTCCCTCGCAGGTCCGCCGCCTCTTCGCTCTCTCGGGGCTCTGGGCCTCGCTGCTCGCTGCCTCGGGGCTGCTCCTTATGTACCGCTGCCGCCTCTGGTGCTCCCTCGCAGGTCCGCCACCTCTCCGCTCTCTCGGGGCTCTGACTCTCATTTCTGGGCTTCTTCGGGTCACCAGCTTCCCCATGCAGGCCTTGAGTTAAAATTGTAATCTGGTCTAACATGTATATTTTAATAAGGACCCGCTGTCCATAAGAGCAGGTTAAAATTGCAACCCATGGGTAGGGTGGGGGTAATTTGCTGCAGCCATTTTATCTGCCTGCCCGGTTTCTGCCGGGCAAGTAAGGTTAACATCGGTCCTTTAGTGTTTTGTGAGAAATAATTGGCATGGTCAGCGACGAACAAACGGTGCAAGCTGTTCATTACACTTCCACTGCTTTTCCACCGCGACTTGTGGTTATTAGTGAGCCAAAACAGCGCGGTGCCCTCTACAGGGATCTGGGACCTGTGTAAACAGGGAAAGCAACAGTGTATCTTCTTAAACCAATCAGATTGAAGAATCTTTACCATGACACGCAGTCTAAACCAAGAAGTGTAAGTTAGGATATTTAATTTAATGTAAAATCATGTACAGAATGCGAAATAAAGAGAGGGAAAGAAAGATGGGATTGAGAGAGTGTAGAGATTCGCATATCTCTGGTAAACAGGATCAAGTGCAAACCAATATGGTGGGTATATTGTGATTAATTGGAGTTTAGGAAGGAATATAATGCACTAGTAATACAGCAAAAACATACAACTGTGATAAGTCACTGATACCGGACCCGATCCGACAGACGGCTGGCGTGCACGAACAACTCTTATTCATTCTCCTTCTTGTCTCGTGTCTCTCTATCTTTCTCTGAATTACCCAAGGGTGTTAGACTAGGGTCTGCATGTGTGCACTCTCTGAAGAGTGTTAAACCACCAATTCACTCTTGGGAGCCCTCTGATCCCCTGTCTGAGCCAAGAGTTCTTTAGCTCTTTTTATTCTCTTTTTAGGTGTGGGCCTGAGGTAGGATAATGGACAAGACCATTTAACCGAAAGAGGTTCCCCTTAAAACTCAGTACCCAATGGGTCACCGAGTTCTTTGTCTCAATTCTTGGATGAAAGCCCTCCTCTAAAGGGGTTTCATGATCTCAGCCAATTAGTCTTATTGTTTAATCTTTCTGTCGGTTCTTCCTTTGGAATTAGTGTCTTATCTCCCTGGTTCCTATCCTCCCTGGTACAATTGGTACTGGGCTGGGCCTTGTACCCTTTCAATCACGAGGCCCAAGCCAAAGCTGTCCCACTTCAGCTGGTCATTATCTGACTTTCATCTACCAAACTGCTCCATCCTGAGATGGATACCTTAACCTCCCCAAATTCCTTTAATTCTAAGTCTTTTTATATTAATTAACTTTTAATTATCTTCACAAGTAGTTCTGTTAAACAAACTCCAAATTCTACCTTAGCATTATAATATGGTTATTAGTAATAATGGAAGAAACCTAGGTTGGGCCTTCATTGGCCAAATTAAAGATACATTAACAAAGTCAAAACCCTTACTTACAAACAACAGACAGCTAGCCTGGCAGGGCAAGGCCATGCTATGCGCCCCTGTGTGGAATGTTATGCCTCATCTAATCTAACTAACTGCAGATATTTTGTCTCAAAGTCTAATACAAGCCTCCAGGAAAATGAAACTCATGCAGTCCCAGTAAAACATAACTTATACATTAACCCCTTACTTGTCTTGAGCAGAAACACAATATTATTCACGTAGCCATATACATTTTTAGGCAGGCCTAGTTTCTAACAAGAGAGATAAGAGACAGAAGTAGTAAAAATAAATTAATTTATTTAAAATCTCCAACGATAATTAAAATCTGAAGGAATGAGACTGCACACTTGTTAATGTTCAGGGCCAGAGAGGTTGTTTGGCAGTCATTGAGACTTATTACGCCATTAAACACTTAAATGGACAAGCCCTAACTTTTTCTGGCAAGTTTAGTGGGTGTCTATCAGGTAAGAGCTGCAACTTCATGCCCTTCCATGTATTTGAATGCCGAATCTCTCGACAAGCTTCTCGAGGAGCAGGGCAACTCGGACAGCAAATTCCTGATTTCTGTGTTTAACTGCGCATGTGCAGGTGTCAGAAGTTGCTGTCGAATTTACTCCTTAATAACGGTGAGCCTCACCATTATTTTTATGGCAAAATCCGGGCAAATATTTCAGTATAGTGATTTACCTAATCCAGTAACAGCCTACATTTCTATCAGCCTAACATATATCACTGTGGTTATGCGTCACAATATCAGATAACCCTCTTTGATCTTGGAGGTGCTTTGGTAGCATTTGTTACAAAATGCTGTTAATTATGCAGGTTTAATTAGTGAGCATATGCTTAAAATAAAATGATCATTGCACAGTTGGTTATATGTTAGTGTTCTAATTAAGTGTACAGAATAATCAGGTGTGTGACAGCAAAAATCTTACAATTTGTGAATCTTTCACTTCCAATTAATTTCATAGTTTGTCAAACTAACTGATTTGGTGGGGACACATCACCTAAGAACGAAAATGAAGGAAGAAAAATTTGTTTAGGCCCATAATTGGTCGGGCATGTGTGGAGGAATTGCTCCTCGTACCTGATCATGTGAGCAGGAGGCATGAGCAATACTGGTGCTTATGCCTCATTTGATTAAAACATGCAAGCTGCCTGTTCAAAAACAAAACCAACTACATAGGTATGAAGGGCAAGTTGCCTAAGGTAGATTGGGAAACTACGTTAAAAGGTGTGACAGTAGACAAGCAATGAAGCATTTAAAGAATTAATACATAATTTGCAACAAATATACATTCCTTTAAGGCACAACACCCTCACAGCAAAAGTGGTCCAACCATGGCTAACAAGAGAAGTTGAAGATAGTATTAGATCAAAGGAAGAGGCTTATAATGTTGTCAAAAAGAGTAAGCCTGAGGATTGGGAGGATTTTAGAATTCATCAAAGGAGGACCAAGAAATTGATAAAGAAAGGGAAAGTAGAGTATGAGTAAACTAGCGAGAGACCTAAAAACAGACTGTAAAAGCTTCTATAGGTATGTAAAAAGGAAAAGCTTAGCAAAAGTAAATGTGGGTCCATTACAGGCTGAGACAGGAGACATTATAATGAGGAATAAGGAAATGGCAGAGAAATTAAACAAATACTTTGGGCAGGATTTTCATTGGGCTGTGGAGGCGGGATTGGAGGCGTGTGGGGGGTTAAAATCCCGAATCGGGGGGTACGAACCCATCCCGCCCCCAACCCACCTCCATGCCAATTTCAAAGGAGGCGGGTACCCGACCCGCACTGGGACCTGCCTCCCCGCGGCGGCAAGGGGATTAGTGCCAATTAACTGCCTGTTAACAGGTAGTTAACAGGCAATTTTTAGCCTAATCCCTATTTTCATTGGTGAAATGTGGGATTCCCGATGGCTCCAAACCACGCCAAGTTAGCGAGGTGGGCCGTCGGGATGAAGGACTTGGAGGGGTCAAGATGTCCGGTGTTCAGGTGAGTGATGGGTGCATGAGTGCAAAGGTAAGTGTGTTTGGTGTGTGTAAAGTGTTTAAAGAAGTTTTACTTACATGTACTTACCTTTACAGCCTTCCTTCCTTTAGGTCTCGGGAGTCCCTCATCTCACCGGCACAGAACGCAGAATGGGCGCGAGCTGTCAAAAGTTCCAGCATTCAGCTTTCTGTTCTGGGGAGATCTCTAAATCATCCTGAGAGGAAGGAATTAACCTGGAGTACAGATTGTCAGTGTTTGACAGCTTCAAACAGCTGTCAAACGCTGATATTTCATCTGTCAAAAGGTCTTGACAGATGAAATATCAATTGGTGACATCACCTGTTGCCGGGTGGCCCTTAATTGGCCTGCTGAGCCCGCTGGGCAGGCTCAACAAGGTCAATCAAGTCAGAATTGTGTGGGTGGACTACAACCCCGAAAGTTGTAGTCCCGCCTCCTGAATGAAAATCCAGCCCTTTGTGTCTGTCTTCACAGAAGAAGACACAAAAAACTTCCTGGAAATAGTGGAGAACCAAGGCTCTACTGAGAATGAGGAACTGAAAGATATTAGTATTATAAAAAAAAAGTACTGAAGAAATTAATGGGACTGAAAGCCAATAAATTCCCCGGACTTGATGACCTACATGCTTGGGTTTTGAAAGAGGTGGCTATAGAGATGGTGGATGCATTGGTTGTCATTTTCCAAAATTCCATAGATTCTGGAACAGTTCCCGCAGATTGGAAGATAGCAAATGTAACCCCACTATTTAAGAAAGGAGGGAGAGAGAAAACGGGCAACTGCAGACCAGTTAGTCTGACATCAGTTGTAGGGAAAATCCTAGAATCTATTATTAAGGACGTGGTAACAGGGCACTTAAAAAATAATAATAGGATTGGGCAGAGTCAACACGGATTTATGAAAAGGAAATCGTGTTTGATAAATCTGTTAGACTTTTTTGAGGCTGTAACTAGCAGGATATGGGGGAACCTGTGGATGTGGTGTATTTGGATTTTCAGAAGGCATTTGATAGGGTGCCACACAAGAGGTTATTAAACAAAATTAGGGCTCATGGGATTGGGGTAATATACTAGCATGGATTGAGGATTGGTTAACGGACAGAAAACAGAGAGTAGGAATAAACGGGTCATTTTTGGGTTGGCAGGCTCTAACTATTGGGGTACCGCAAGGATCAGTGCTTGGGCCTCAGCTGTTCACAATCTATATCAATGATTTGGATGAGGGGACCAAATGTAATATATCCAAGTTTGATGATACAAAGCTGGATGGGAGTGTAAGTTGTGAGGACGATGCAAGGAGGCTTTAAGGGGATATAGACAGGCTAAGTGAGTGGGCAAGAACATGGCATATGGGGTCACAGTCTCAGAATAAGGGTCGGCCATTTAGGACTGAGACGAGAAGAAATTTTTTCATTCAGAGGGTGGTGAATCTTTGGAATTCTCTACCCCAGAGGGCTGTGGAGGCTCAGTTGTTGAGTATATTCAAGACAAAGATCAATAGATTTTTGAATATTAAGCGGTTCAAGGGATATGGGGATAGTGGAGTTGTGGTAGAAGATCAGCCATGATCTTATTGAATGGCGGAACAGGCTTGAGGGGCCAAATGGCCTACTACTCCTCCTATTTCTTATTCCATCCCCCCTGCCTGACCACCATCTCAGACCAAACCTTACTGTTTGCAACCTCGGTGTCTTATTTGACACTGAGTTAATTTAATATCCTCTCCATCACAATGGCTGCGTAGTTCCATCTTCATAGTATGCCTGTCTCTGCCCCTGTTCAGCCCTTCTGCTGCTGAAATCCTCATCCATCTTTTGTAACCTCCAGACTCGACTATTCCAATGTTCTCCTGGCTGGCCTTCCACCTTCCACTCTCCGTAAACTTCTGGTCCACTAACGCCTCGGTTTTGAAACTCTCATCCTCATGTTCAAATCCTTCCATGGCCCCTCCCTATCTCTGTAACCTCCTCCAGCCTTATAACCCTCCGAGAACTCTGGCCTCTTGTGCATCCCCCACTTTCTTCGTCCCACCATTGGCGGCCAGGCCTTCAGCTGTCTCGGCCCTAAGCTCTGGAATTACCTCCCTAAATCGTTTTGCATATCCACTTCTCTCTCCTCATTTAGACTCTGCTTCAAACCTACCTCTTTGACCAAACATTTGGTCATCTGTTCTTTAGATCAGTAACTATTTTTTGTCTGATTACGCTCCTGTGAAATGCCTTGAGATGTTTTAGTACTTTAAAAGTGCTATACAAATGCAAGTTGTTGTTGTTCATGTGGTGGGTGTTAGAACCTTGGTGAGATGGCAGGAGGAACTGTTGGCACATTGGGGATTGGAGGGATTATTCAATGGGACCTCTCCTCGATTATTCACTGCCATATAGCTTTGTTGGTCCATTGGCCCTTGCTCATTGTTGGCATTCTCATTTTCTTGTTGATCTTCTTGCTTCTGTTTGCCACTTCTTCTTCCCCAACTGTTTCTAAGGGTTGACCCCTTTGCAGGACAAAGTTATGGAGCGTGCAGCAGACAACAACAAATTTATAGGGCTGGATTTTCATTCAGGAGTCTGGTTGGAGGCGGGACTACAACTTTCAGGTTTGTAGTCCCGCCTCCATCGAGATGCGGCCAATCCACGCGATTTTAACTTGATTGACCTTGTTGAGCCTGCCCAGCGGGCTCAGCAGGCCAATTAAGGGCCACCTGGCAACAGGTGATGTCACAGACTGAAATTTCATCTGTCAAGACGTTTTGACAGATGAAATAGCAGTGTTTCACAGCTGTTTGAAACTGTCAAACACTGACGGTCTTCTAGCATGAGTCCTTCTCCACAGACTGAGTTAGAAATCTCTCCTGCACAGAAAGCTGCAGGCTGTCACTTTTGACAGCTCGCAGCCATTCTGCTTTCTGTGCTGGTGAGATGAGGGACTCCCCGAACCTGAAGGAAGGAAGGCTGAAAAGGTAAGAAAAGGTAATTTACACTTCTTTAATCACTTTAGACACACAAAACACACTTACCTTTGCACTCATGCGCACATCACTCACCTGAGCACCGACATCTCGACCCCTCCAAGCCCTTCAACCCGACGGCCCAACACCTCCAACTTGGCGTGGTTTGGAGCCGTCGGGAATCCCACACTTCAAGCTTAAAAATAGGGATTAGGCTAAAAACTGCCTGTTAACTACCTGTTAACAGGCAGTTAATTGGCACTATTCCCTTCCCGCCTCTGGGAGGCGGGTCCCAGTGCAGGGCGGGTACCCGCCTCCTTTGAAACTGGCATGGGGGCGTGTTGGGGTCGGGACCCCTGATTTCGGGACTTTAACCCCCCGCACGCCTCCAATCCCGACTCTACGGCACACTGAAAATCGAGCCCATAGACTTTATCTGGGCTGTACTGCAGAACTCCTCCAGACTTGTCCGGGCAGCAGAACCTCTGTTTCAGCAGGCTGATGGGTTGTTCTATCAGGACTCTAGGAGAGGCACGGCTCTGTTTGTAGCGCTCCTCATCAGGTTCCTGATCAGAGTCATGAATCATAGAAAGTTAAAGCAGTGAAGGAGGTCATTTGGCCCATCTTGTCCGTGCCGGCCGACAAAGAGCTATCCACCCTAATCCCACTTTCCAGCACTTGGTCCGTAGCCTTGTAGGTTATGGCACTTCAAGTGCATATCCAAGTACTTTTTAAATGTGATGAGGGTTTCTGCTTCTACCACCCTTTCGGGCAGTGAGTTCCAGACTCCCACCACCCTCGGGGTGAAAACATTTCTCCTCAAATCCCCTCTAAACTTCTGACCAATTACTTTAAATCTATGCTCCCTGGTTATTGACCCTTCTGCTAAGGGAAATAGTTCCTTCCTATCCACTCTATCTAGGCCCCTCATAATTTTATATATCTCAATTAGGTCTCCCCCCCCCCCCCCCACCCCCAGCCTCCTCTGTTCCAAAGAAAACAACCCCAGCCTCTCCAATCTTTCCTCATAACTAAAATTCTCAAGTCCAGGCAACATCCTCGTAAATCTCCTCTGCACCCTCTCTAGCATCTTTCCTGTAATGTGGTGACCAGAACTGCACGCAGTACTCTAGCTGAGGCCTAACTAGTGTTTTATACAGTTCAAGCATAACCTCCCTGCTCTTATATTGTAAGCCTCGGCTAATAAATGCAAGTATCCCATATGCCTTCTTAGCCACCTTATCTACCTGTCCTGCTACCTTCAGGGATCTGTGGACATGCACTCCAAGGTCCCTCTGTTCCTCTGCACTTCTCAGTGTCCTACCATTTATTGTGTATTCTCTTGCCTTGTTAGCCCTCCTCAGATGTAGTATCTTGCACTTGTCTGGATTGAATTCCATTTGCCACTGTTCTGCCCACCTGATCAGCCCAGTGATATCTTCCTGCAGTCTGCACCTTTCTTCTTCATTAGCCACCACACAGCCAATTTTTGTATCCTCTGCAAATTTCTTAATCATACCCCCTATATTCAAGTCTAAATCATTGATATATACCACAAAAAGCAAGGGACCTAGTACTGAGCCCTGCAGAACACCACTGGAAACAGCCTTCCAATCACAAAAACACCCATCGACCATAACCCTTTGCTTCCTACTTCTGAGCCAATTGTAAGGGTGCCAGTCAGTTCCTTCTGTAAACTCTAGATGGCACCTTCACTTGTTTGTTTCTAGCCCTTTGTTAATTGTTCCTAGCCTCCTGTGTTAATTCTTAATGGCCTGTTAGCTGTTCATGGGTTTCACCTGGTTTTCTTGGTATATAAGTTCTGTGGTTGCTTTCCTCTGTGCTCAGTCCTAACCGGGGACTAGCCTTCGCTCTGTGGCTGCTGGCTTTGACTAGCTGGCTGCCATGGTTCTCGAGCTCTGTATTTAAGATGTATCTAAGTCTGTGTTCTTGTTGTTCTTAGTCTTGATAAGGTGCTGGGCTGGACTAGCGTGTTGCCATGCTGGCGCTTGTCTTGAGCTCTGTATTGATAAGCCTTTACCCCTGTGGTAGCCCCTTGTGATAGCTTGTCTCGAGTCTCGTCTCGGCAAGCTGGTTGCGCTTGTGGTAAGCTTATCCCAGCTCAGTATGGACAAGTAGGTTGCCTCATGGAAGCTGTCCTGAGTTCCTATCTTGACTAGCCGTTTTGTAACTGGTCTCGAGTTCTATGTATGTTGTTGTGTTCCTTGTATGAATCTAGTTATGTGTGAATCTAGTAAAGTACCTTAAAGATTGTCTACCTGCCTCTAGCCTGGTTTCTGCACTTGGGTCCAGAACCTACCTTGCCCGGAGAGCACGGCCCCGTATCTACACGGCCCCGTGGCTCCCCCACCCGTCACACCAATTTTGGATCCAACTTGCCATTTTGCCTTGTATCCCATGGGCTTTTACTTTCGTGAGCAGCCTGCCATGTGGGACCTTATCAAAAGCCTTGCTAACATACACTACATAAAATGCACAACCCTCCTTGTTATCACTTCAAAAAATTCAATCAAGTTAGTCAGACACGACCTTCCCTTAACAAATCCTTGCTAACTGTCCTTGATTAATCTGTGTCTTTCTAAATGAAGATTTATCCTGTCCCTCAGAATTTTTTCCAATAATTTTCCCATCAACTAGGTTAGGCTGATTGGCCTGTAATTATTCGGTCTATCCCTTTCTCCCTTTTTAAACAACGGTACCACGTTAGCAGTCCTCCAGTCCTCTGGCACCACACCTATAGACAGAGGATTGGAAAATGATGGTCAGAGCCTCTGCTATTTCCTCTCTTAACAGTCTGGGATACAGTTCATCTGGACCTGGGGATTTATCCACTTTCAAAGATGCTAAACCCCTTAATACTTCCTCTCTCACTGTTTATTTCATCTAATATTTCACACTCCTCCCTGATTGCAATGTCTGCATTGTCTCTCTTGTGAACACAGTCGCAAAGTATTCATTAAGGACCATACCCACGTCTTCTGCCTCCACACATAGATTACCTTCTTGGTCTCTAATAGGCCCTACTCTTTCTTTAGTTATCCTCTTGCTCTTAATGTATTTATAAATCATCTTTGGGTTTCCCTTGTTTTTACCTGCCACTAGTTTTTCATGCTCTCTGCTTTTCTGATTTCCTTTTTAATTTCACCCCTGCACTTTCTATATTCCTCTAGGTTTTCTATGGTATTGAGCACTTGGTAACTGTCATAAGTCTCCCTTTTTTTCTTCATCCTACCCTGTATGCCCCTTGAGATCCAGGGGATCTGGATTTGTTAGTCCCACCCTTTTTCTTTAAGGGAACATACTTACGCTGAGCCCTCACTATCTCCTCCTTGAATGCCTCCCACTGCCCTGACACTGATTTACCTTCAAGTAGCTGCTTCCAGTCCACTTCGGCTAAATCACATCTCCGCTTAGCAAAATTGGCTTTTCCTGAATTGAGAACTTTTATTCCTGGTCTATCTTTGTCCTTTTCCATAACTACCCTAAATCTAACTGAATTAAGATCACTACTCCTAAAATGCTCTCCCACTGATACCCCTTCCATCTGCCCAGCTTCATTCCCTATAATTAAGTCCAGAACTGCCCCCTCCCTTGTTGGGCTTGCCATGTACTCGCTAAAAAAGTTCTCCTGAATGCATTTTAGGAATTCTGCACCCCTTATACCCTTCATGCTAATTTTATCCCAGTTAATATTAGGGTAGTTGAAACCTCCTACTATTACTGCCCTATAGTGTTTGCACTTCTCAGAAATTTACCAACATATTTGCTCTTCTATCTCCCTCTGAGTATTCGGGGATCTATAGTACACTCCCAGAAGTGTGATTGCCCCTTTTTTTATTCTTCAGTTCACCCCATATGGCCTCATTGGATGATCCTTCTAACATATCATCCCTCTTCACAGCTGTAATTGTTTCTTTAATCAATACTGCGACTCTTCCTCGTTTTTTTTATCCCCCTCTCTATCTCATCTGAAAACCCTGTAACCAGGAATGCTGAGCTGCCATTCCTGCCCTTCTTTCAGCCATATCTCAGTAATAGCTATAATATCATACTCCCACATGTCTATCTGTGCTCTCAGCTCATCTGCCTTATTCCATATTCTCCTTGCATTGAAGTACATACCATTTAGCCCTGCCAAACTCCCTTGGTGTCTATTTTCCAGCCTTTGTTTTCTCTGCCTTCCAGACTCTCTTATTAATTTTCTGCTGTCCAATTCCAGCTTTGCTTCTCTCCCTTTTGAAACTACTCTCAGGTTCCCATCCCCCTGCCAAGCTAGTTTTGTTAGATCCGTGATTCTGAGAGTATGCTGTTTTTCAATAACCACACGGATGCTGTAACTTAACAATAAACAGGTATTTACTGGAGGAGGGTAGTCTCAAGACTGGGGGTACAGAGGCATGCGCAAGGCTTATATACAGGTGTGGTCACTGCCGGTACTACAGTATACAGGAGCTGTAAAAGTAGTTCTCTCTTCAAGGCACATACACTACAATTCCTCCCCTTTTAGATTAGTAGTACCCCTAATATTCAAATAACAATTAACACTTTAACATGTACATTAAACAACAATAGTCCATTTATAGATTCAGTCTTTGGGGCAGCTTCCTGACCCTTTCGGGATAGCGCCTTTCCTGAGTTTCTTGTTCTTGGTGCAGAGGCGATTCTGACCCCTTTTCATCGGGTAGTTCATCGGGTTCCACTGCTACTGGTTCTGAGGTAGATGCTACCGGTATGTCGGGTTCATCCCCAGGTACTCGAGACATGGGGTTGATGCGTTCCTGTGACGCTAAGATCTGATCGACGTGGCGTCTCACAATGTTCTCCCCGACATCCACTGTGTACATTAATGGCCCCTGCCTTGTGCATATCGTCCCGGGTTGCCATTTCTCTGTTCGATAGTCACGGGCCAAGACTAGTTGTCCTACATTGAAGCTCCTTGTCGGCTTCTCATTGATGTGCTGGAATTGTTTATCCTCAACATTTCTTCGCACATTTGGTCTGAGCAAGTCCAGACGAGATCTCAACCTTCGGTTAAAGAACATCATGGCCGGGGTCTGGTTGGTAACTGCATGTGTCGCGTTTCGGTAGGCTAATAAGAAATTGTCCATCTTATGCTGTAGTGGAATTTCATCGTCGCACATGGCCTTTATCACCTTCTTAAAGGTTTGTACGAACCTCTCAGCCAATCCATTTGTGGCTGGATGATACGGGGCGGATGTGTAATGCCTTACCCCATTCCTTCTCATAAATTTTTGAAACTCTTCGGACACAAACTGTGGTCCATTATCAGAGCAAATCTGCTCTGGCAAACCATTTCTGGCAAATATGGTCCATAGGACTGCAATCGTTTTCTCTGTAGTGGTTGAGGACATTTTTATCACCTCAGGCCACTTTGAATGAGCATCCACTGCTATTAAGAACATTGAGTCCATGAATGGACCAGCGAAATCAATATGCACCCGTTGCCATGGAGAGGAGGGCCACTCCCATGGGTGTAGCGGGGCATGTGGTGGTGCATTTTGGACCTTCTGGCATCCTAAGCAGCTCTTAGTTAGGTCTTCGATTTGTTGATCGATTCCCGGCCGCCACACATAAGCCCCAGCAAGGCTTTTCATTTTCACTCCCCCCAGATGACCTTCATGTAGCTCATTTAGCACTCTCTCCCTTAACTTGGGTGGAATCACCACTCTGGATCCACACATCACTGTCCCCTGGCATACTGACAGCTGTTCTCTTCTGGATGAGAATGCTGGCAACAGTGAGTCGCCATGTGTTGGCCATCGCCTCACCGTCAAAACCTATACCCAAGACAGCGTCGGATCATTGCGGGTCTCCTTCTCTATATCCGCGTTCGTTACTGGCAATCGTTCAATTATTGACGAACAAAATATTTCGATAGTGTCCACTGCTGGTGCTTCCTCCACAGTAGGCAGTGGCAGGCGCGATAGCCCATCAGCGTTCCCATGCTGTTTCGTGCCTTTATATTCTATTTCATATTGATTCACCCCTAGAAACAGGGACCATCTTTGTAACCGTTGTGCAGTCATTACTGGAACGCCCTTCTTAGGATTAAAGATGGAGACAAGTGGTTGGTGGTCAGTCAGCAAGGTGAACTTCTGCCCATGCAGATAGTGGTTGAATTTTTTTACTCCCCATACTAGGCTGAGGGCCTCCCTGTCAATCTGGGCGTAGTTGCGCTCGGCTGAGGTTAATGACCGAGACGCAAAGGCTACTGGCCTCTCCAACCCGTCTGGGAATTTGTGCGACAGCACCGCTCCAATACCATAGGGTGATGCATCACATGCCAAACGAATTGGTAGCGCTGGGTTGAAATGGGCCAACACCTCTTTTGATGTGATCAATTCTTTACACTTCTGGAAAGCTCGTCTACGTTCGTCATCCCACTTCCATGGTACCCCTGTTTGCAGTAGGGTGTTCAGTGGGTGTAATACCGTGGACAAATTTGGTAAGAACTTGTGGTAGTAGTTTACCAGCCCGAGGAACGACCTCAGTTGTGACACATTTTCCGGTGCTGGAGCCTTGACTACTGCCTCAATCTTTTCAGGGGACTTATGTAACCCCTCTTCATCGATGACGTAGTCACAATACGAGATCTGTTTCTGGAAAAACTCGCACTTGTGGCGATTAGCTCGTAGCCCATACTCCTTTAATCTGGTGAGCACCTTCTCCAAGTTGGCGAGGTGATCACTGTCATTTTCACCTGTGACCAAGATGTCATCCAAATAACACTGGGTCCCTGGAATCCCTTGCAGGACTTGATCCATTGCCCTTTGCCAGATAGCCGGAGCCGAGGCTACCCCGAACACCAGCCGGTTGTATTGATAGAGACCTTTATGAGTGTTAATCGTAAGGTATTGTTTCGAAGCTTCTTCTACCTCCATTTGCAAGTACGCCTGGGCTAGATCAATTTTGGTGAAGCGTTTACCTCCAGATAGCGAGGCAAAAATATCCTCAATTCGTGGAAGCGGAGATTGTACCGTGTGAAGGACTGGGTTCACTGTCACCTTAAAATCCCCACAGATGCGGACCTTCTTTGGTTCCCCAGGTGTATTACTCAATGACCTCTTCATTACAGGAACGATGGGTGTAGCCCACTCGCTCCAGTCCACTTTGGACAGTACTCCTGAACGTTCCAACCCTTCCAGCTCTGCTTCGACAGCTGGTCTGATCGCATAAGGCACTGGTCTGGCCTTAAGAAACTTTGGGCTTGCATTTTCCTCTATTTTAATCATTGCTGTTATGCCTTTTAGTGTTCCTAGTCCCTCCTGGAACACTTCTTTTGCGTCAGTTAGCACTTTTGACAGTCGTCCAGGTGTGATGTCGTCATCCTTTTTGGCCTCAACCTTCAGTGCCTGTATGGAATGCCAATCTAATTGTATCTTCTGGATCCATTCACGTCCTGGCAGTGGTGGTCCTCCATCTGGCAATACATATATATCCATTTTAGGTATTTCCTGGCCTTTATATATCACTTTCACCCTTATTTTTCCTTTGGGGTAGACTTTTTGCCCCATATACGTCTTCAAGACAATCTCTGTAGCTTTCAAAGGTATATGTGAAAATAGCCGCTTGTAGTCCCTTTGGTTTATGACTGTTGGGGCTGATTCTGTGTCCAGTTCCATTTTCACTTGGACTCCGTCTATCTTGAGTGTAACCCAGATAGTCTGGTGATCCTCCATTTTGGTTACCTTATGTAGTTTCAGACAACCCAGCTCCTTGCTTCCGGAGTCTGTGTCACTTTTCTGTTCGTCTGAACCACTGTCCATCACCTGGTGTACCTTTTTGTACTTCTCCTGTGGAGATTTCTTACTGTTGGTTTTCTTCCCAGACCTGCAGACTCTTGCTATGTGTCCTGCTTTTCCACACTGTCTGCACACTTGGTCCTTGAACCAACAATCCTTCTGGTCATGTGTTGTTCTGCCGCAGTGATAGCCCTTCCCTGTTCCATAGGTCATTTCATTGGTGCCATATTCTTGCGGTCTCCGTTGTATCTCTGCAGCTCCCCTTGCGACTGCTTCGTGTGATACTGCCATACTGAAAGCCTTGTCCAGTGTAAGATCCTTTTCTGATAGAAGCCGTTTCTGGGTTCCTTCACTTTGTAGCCCACACACAAACTTGTCCCTTAACGTATCTGATAGTCCCTCTCCAAACTTGCAGTATTTCGATAGCTTGCGCAGTTCCGTTAGGTACTCCGCATTGCTTTCATCTTTGTGTTGGTTCCTTTTATGGAACTTAAATTGTTCTGCTATCAGCAGCGGTGTGGGGCTTAAGTGGTCCTGTAGGATTTCTACTATGCTTTCGAAATTCTTGTTCACCGGCTTCTCTGGGGTTATTGGATTTTGCAGTAACCCATAAGTTTTTGCACCCATGGAATTTAACAAAACCAGTGCTTTACTAGCATCTGGCACTTCATTCGCCCTGCAGTACACCTCAATACGTTCCACATATGTCGCCCAATCTTCGACTTCATTGTCGAATGTAGAGATACTGCCACTCTTCGGCATCCCTGGGTGTGATTTAACTGTCAAAAATGGCGTCTCCCGCGTTTCCCCTTCTTCTCCGCTGGCACAAAATGGCGTCTCCCGCGCTTTCCTTCCTTCCCGCGCTCGCCCTTCTTCTCCGCTGCGGCTTCTAAAAATGGCGTCTCCCGTGCTCTTACTTCTTCTCTGCGGCTCAATGGCATCTCCCGTGCTCTCCCTTCTTCTCCCCATGGACACTGTTCAACCCTTGAGCCCTGGCTGTGCTCTGCGCGTTCTTTTTTTTTTTTTCTCGACGCAGCTCGGTCCTGAACCCGGCGGTTGCTTTACCCTCTCTCCGTTTTTTTTTTTTTTCTCTCGACGCCGCTCGGTTTTCAACCCCCGGCTGCGCCCTGTGCGCTTCACCCTCTGTCTTATCCCGTCGACGCTGCTCGGCTTTCTCTCCGCCGTCGGTCGGCTCCAGCCGCCACTGTCCAGGAAGGGTCTGCGCTGGACCTGTCGTCAGTCTCTTGCTGATCGTCGTGGCTGGGGAACCAAGCCCGGCTCTCCGCAGCCTCCCCTGCGATGTTCACTCTCTGCTGGACGACTGGGCGGTTGCTCGTGGTCGACGCCCGTGTTCCTGGCCTCGACTTTTTTTTTGTTACACCGCCCTCCCGGAGCGAATCCTCGAAGGGAAATGCAGAGTTGCAGGTAGATTCGAATCGACACTCGTCGCCACTGTTAGATCCGTGATTCTGAGAGTATGCTGTTTTTCAATAACCACACGGATGCTGTAACTTAACAATAAACAGATATTTACTGGAGGAGGGTAGTCTCAAGACTGGGGGTGCAGAGGCATGCGCAAGGCTTATATACAGGTGTGGTCACTGCCAGTACTACAGTATACAGGAGCTGTAAAAGTAGTTCTGTCTTAAAGGCACATACATTACAATTTTAAACCCTCCCTAACAGCATTAGCAAACCCCCCCCACGAGGATATTGGTCCTGGCTCCGTTGAGGTGCAACCCGTCTGGCTTGTACAGGTCCCACCTCCCCCAGAAACGGTCCCAATGCCTCAGGAATCTCAATCCCTCCTTCCTGCACCATCTCTCCAGCTACACATTCATTTGCTCTATCCTCCTAGTTCTATACTCACTAGCACATGGCACCGGGAGTAATCTGGAGATTACTACCTTTGAGGTGGAGATTACTACCTTTGAGTCAGGTGGTCAAGGGAAAACCCTCGTCACCATTCAGCCAGCCTGACACCTGATGGATGGTGTGGGTGGAAGATGGAGGTGGGGCGTTATTGAGAACTGGTGTAAGATGAAGGCACATGTGCGCCCAGTTTCCTGGCAGTGGTCAAGAGTTGGACATTCAGGGAGTGGAATACCTTCCTGTTCACATATATCCTTGCCTTTTAACGTTAAACATCCAAGGCAATATTTGTGCAGTCAATGATGCTTTGCACTAGTGGGAAGTCTGCTATCCTGTTGCAGCCTGCAGCTCTTTCCTATTGCTTCGCTGCCTCCATAGGGAATGAGAAGAATTGGTTCCTCTTGGAGCAAAATGCTTCCATCACATCCCTGATGAAGCGGTGAACTGCAAACTACATGATGTCACTTATGTCACCTGTTGTAGCCTGGAATAGCCTGTTGCATACAAATTAAGGGCCACCATCACTTTAACAGCCACAGGCAGTGATGTTCATGCCCTGGTGCAGGGTTCTAGTTGGTCTGCAACAGATGACACTGCATTCAGTGACAGCACCCCTTGTGAAGCTGAGGCATCTTGCACATTGCTCCTTAATCAGGTTCAGGTAGGAAATGCAGTTCCTGAAGACACACATGGTGTAGGGCATCCTGCGCCCTTTCCTCCTTCATGCATTTTAACAGCATCCCTTGGTCTGTGTACTCTTCTTTGCTGGTGCTGTTTCTCCTCATCCTCCAGCCCCAATGGTAAACCCAGCAGAACACCATTATTATAAAAAATAATTTTGATAAATACAAACCAGGAAAGACTCTTGTACCTCCAGAAAGTTCTTCTGAAAATTTTTTAAGCACTGCTACTACAGTCAAAACTTCCAAAAAAGTCCCACATGCAGCCTGAAATTACTTAGCTTAATGGACGTGTGGATCCCTTTAAATAACGCTTCTGTAGCCTGCTTCCTGACTGTTTCCGCCATGGTTTGCTGGGCAGGCTTAAGAATTAGTGAATCAGGCACTGGCACAGACTAGTTTCATAGAAGTGTCCTGAAAAAGGCAAAGGAGCCTGATTTCAATATTTTAATTTGCTGAATGTTTATTTCAGGCAGGTGCCTGGGATGACTAAGGGGCGCCCGAAGCAAAAATCGCAGTCGATGCACTTCTGGTGCAAATCTGGCACCACCCAATACTGATGAAAGAAGACCCAATTTCTCCCTCAAAATCTATAACTTGAATTGGTTTGAAAACGTAAGCATTTGCTGTGAATTACTTGGGATTAATTATTGTAGCAGGTAGAATTTAATGCACACTGATCGTTGGTTTTATTTTTTGACTACCTAATTTTTCTCAGTATCAAACCATTAATTTTCCAATGGTATGTTTGACCCTCGTTATTGCATTATAGATCTGCTGGTACTTATTCCCTTATTTAAAAAAGCTACAACTGTGGCGGAGCCACCAAAGGACTCAGAGCGGTTGTACATAATTCCTTTAACAGCAATGTAGTTACTGCCTGTGTCTGTACCTTTAATTACACTGTTTAACTGTACTATGTCTAGTTACCTTTGCAGTGCGGTTTCAACGTGATGACGTCATGCCGTTAGTCACGGGATTCCCCAATGGCGGGAAGAACATGATGACGTCATGACGTCAGTTTTCAGACCAGAGGATCAGTCCTCGTGGAGCCTTCAATGAGAGCAGACCTGTATTCGATGTATTCCAGCAGTTTCCAGTTTAAATCTGTTTTGTTCCATTAAAGTTCGTTATTTTGATTGCCTGAGTCGAACTCAGTCTTTTTGTTAGGAACCTCCGTTCCTACATTGGTGACCCCGACTTTCGTGAACAGTTTTCGTGGAAGATCTCCAGCATGGACACGAACGCCGTGACTCTGAAACTGCCACAGTTCTGGGAGCAACAACCAGACGCCTGGTTTATCCAGGCTGAAGCCCAGTTCGCCATCAGGAACATCGTCGCGGATCAGACCCGTTATTATTACGTGGTCTCCGCCCTCGACAGCGCAACTGCCTCATGGATCATCAGCCTCCTCAGTAGTCCTCCTACTGACAGCAAGTATGATACGATTAAGGCGCGGTTGCTACAGGTCTTCGGGCTCTTGAAGTCAGAGCGTGCTCGCCGGCTCATCACGATGCCTGGCCTCGGGGATTCCAAACCGTCCGAGCTCATGAGCCAGAAGCTCACGCTCTTGGGTGCCGAACCGGAATGCTTTCTCTTTCGGGAGCTTTTCCTCCACCAAATGCCGGAGCAGGTACAGGCTGCCCTAGCCAGATCCGACATTACAGACTGCGCCGAGCTTGCTGCCGAAGCCGATAAGATATTCACTGTAACCCAGCAGTGCTGCGTGGCCACGAGGCGCCCATCCCCCACAGACGCGGTTCCAGCTTCTCCTGCAGCGGGCTGGTGCTCCTACCACACCCGTTTTGGTGTGAAAGCACAATGCTGCCGTTCCCCCTGCAGTTTTTCGCCCCCAAAAAAACAACAAAGCTCCTGCAGCGTTCCTGGCGAAGGAGGACCGGGTCTAACGGGCGTTCCACGGTTGCGATGGCTGTCGGATCTACGGGGAAACTTCTTTATATCACCGATTCCCTATCGGGTCGACGTTTCTTTTGTGACACCGGGGCGCAGTGTAGCATTCTACCTGCGTCGAAGCTCGATATGCAGGCTGGGAACCACGGTTTTTCCCTCGTAGCGGCTAATGGCGCAGCAATTCGAACTTTCCGAAAGCGGCAGGTCCAAGTCTGTTTCGGCGGTCAGTGCTTCTGTTGGGAATTCATCACGGCCACAGTCTCACAGGCCATCCTAGGGGCGGATGTTCTGTATGCCAACAGCCTCCTCGTCGATGTCCGGCACCGCCGGTTGATCAACGCGGCCACCTTCCACTCGATTCCATGCTACCACCGTACCACCGTGGCACGCTCTATTGCCTGCGCTTTCCCTCCTCCGGATGACTTCACTCGGCTCCTCGGAGAGTTTCCTTGGCCACGAAGCATGGTGCTGAACGTCATATCACCACTACTGGCTCCCCGGTTTATGCGCGGGCTAGAAGGCTCGAACCCGGCAAGCTCGCGGCTGCAAAAGCGGAGTTCAACACGATGGAACGGCTCGGGATCATTCGCCGATCCAATAGTCCCTGGTCTTAGCCTCTCCACATTGTTCCGAAACCGGGCGGCGGCTGGCGGCCATGCAGTGACTACCGACGCCTGAATGACGCCACCACTCCTGATCGGTACCCGATTCCGCATATTCAGGTTTTCTCGGCCCATTTGGCAGGAAATTCTATCTTTTCTAAAGTCGACCTCGTCCCGGGGTATCGCCAGATTCCCGCAAGACGTCCCGAAAACCGCAGTCATCACCCCTTTCGGCCTCTTTGAGTTCCTGCAGATGCCGTTTGGCTTGAAGAACGCGGCACAGGCGTTCCAGCGCTTAATGGACTCCGTGCTCCGAGACCTAAGCTTCATCTTCGTCTACCGTGACGACATTCTCATCGCCAGTGCTAGCAAAGAAGAGCACATCTCCCATTTGCGTACCCTCTTTACGCGCCTCAGCCAGCACGGTTTAATCATCAACCCGGCCAAGTGCCAGTTCGGCCTGCAGCAGATCGATTTCTTGGGACACCGCATAACATCGGACGGCGCCGTCCCCTTAATGATGAAGGTGGAAGCGGTTACCTCTTTCCCGCGCCCGCCAACCGTCAAGGCCTTGCAAGAGTTCCTGGGGGTGGTCAACTTCTATTACCGTTTTGTCCCTAAGGCGGCTCAGCTTATGCAACCCTTGTACGGGGCCCTCAAGGGCAAGTCCGGTAAGGAGGCAAGTCCGGTAAGGATCCAATCAGCTGGACAGCCGAGATGGACCAGGCGTTCGTCAACACCAAGAGCGCTTTGGCCAACGCAACCATGCTGGCGCACCCACTTCCAGGTGCCACCATCGCCCTTACCACGGACGCATCAGACTACGCCATCGGCGCAGTGCAAGAGCAGTGGGTCAACGGCACGTGGCAACCGCTGGCGTTTTTCAGCCGTCAACTACGGAAAAATGAAAAAAAATACAGCACCTTCAATCGGGAGTTACTGGCCCTTTTCCTAGCCATTCGCCATTTCCGGTTCTTATTGGAAGGACGTCCCTTCACGGCTTTTGTCGACCACAAGCCTCTAACGTTCGCCATGGCCAAGACTGCCAAACCGTGGTCCGCTCGTCAACAACGTCACTTGACGTTTATTTCCGAATTTACCACGGACATTCAACATGTGTCTGGTAAGGACAACCTGGTGGCGGATTTCCTCTTCTGTGCGATGGTCCACACGGTTCACCTGGGGATCGACTACGCCCTCATGGCTGCTGATCAGGCCTCGGACTCTGTGGTCCAATCATACAGAACCGTCCCCTCTAGTTTCCAAGCGACCGATGTCACTTTCCAGACCACATGCGCCACGCTCCTTTGCGACGTCTCCATGGGCATTCCCCGACCTATCGTGCCGGTCGCATGGCGCCGGAAGGTGTTTGATGCCATACACGGGTTGTCACACCCTGGGATGAAGGCTTCACAACGGCTTATGTCGGCGAAGTTCGTCTGGAAAGGTATGCACCTCGATGCCCGTGACTGGGCTAATACCTGCGTAGTCTGCCAGAAGGCCAAGGTCCAGCGTCACGTTAAAGCTCCAGTGGCTATGTTCGCTGTTCCGGAGCGTCGTTTCGACCATGTGCATGTGGACCTTGTGGGGCCGCTTCCGCCTTCTTAGGGTTATACTCATCTCCTCACCATGGTGGACCGCACCACTAGGTGGCCAGAGGCAATTCCTTTGGTTTCCACCACTTCGGCAGACGTCGCTAGAGCTTTCATCTCCTGTTGGGTTGCCCGTTTCGGGGTACCAGCGGACATCTCTTCCGACCGTGGGCCACAATCTTCCTCGGAGCTTTGGAACGCTGTAGCTCGGGCCCAGCACCAAACTTCATCGCACCACCGCCTATCATCCACAGGCGAACGGCCTTTGCGAGCGATTCCACAGATCGCTTAAAGCTGCCCTTCGGGCCAGTCTTCAAGGTGCAGGATGGGTGGACAGACTTCCATGGGTCCTCTTGGGTCTTCGTCCGGCGCCCAAAGAAGACCTGCAATCGTCCTCAGCTGAACTCGTCTACAGCCAGCCTCTCCGAGTACCAGGGGATTTCCTCCCTTCTCCCACAGAGCCATGGTCCGCCTCCCAGCAATTCGTTAGCCACCAGGAAGCGGCCAGATGCTTCGCTCCGGTGCCTACATCAAATCACGGCTTACAGAACTCCCACGTGCCAGCGGAACTGAAGAATGTATGTATTCATCCGCCACGACGCTCACCGGGATCCGCTCAAGCCCCCTTACACTGGTCCTTTACGCGTCATCGAACCAGGAGACAAATCCTTTTTGGTCGACATTGGAGGAAAGCCAGATCACATTTCGGTGGACCGATTGAAGCCGGCTCACCTGGACCTGGACCGCCCAGTCGTCGACGCCCGACCGCCCGCAGCCACCGTGCCAGATCAACCAAAGCCGCCCGCCAACTCGACCACGCTTGCCGCGCCTGCTCAACCACAATCACCTGCCAGCTCGACCACCGGTCATCAACTTCCTCTGCCAGGTTATCGAAGTCGGTCAGACAGACTTGTCAGACCTCCCCCTCATCTCAATTTTTCTGTTAAAGACAATTCTGGGGGGGCGCATGTGGCGGAGCCACCAAAGGACTCAGAGCGGTTGTACATAATTCCTTTAACAGCAATGTAGTTACTGCCTGTGTCTGTACCTTTAATTACACTGTTTAACTGTACTATGTCTAGTTACCTTTGCAGCGCGGTTTCAACGTGATGACGTTATGCCGTTAGTCACGGGCTTCCCCAAGGGCGGGAAGAACGTGATGACGTCATGACGTCAGTTTTCAGACCATAGGATCAGTCCTCGTGCAGCCTTCAATGAGAGCAGACCTGTATTCGATGTATTCCAGCAGTTTCCAGTTTAAACCTGTTTTGTTCCATTAAAGTTCGTTATTTTGATTGCCTGAGTCGAACTCAGTCTTTTCGTTAGGAACCTCCGTTCCTACACAACTGTCTTATGTGGGATTTCTAACTTTATCCTACTTTCATTGATTTAATACTACTGTTAGGCAGTTAATTCATGCATGAAGAATTACTATCCTAGCTCTGATACTGTTGTTTCAAATGGCAAAATATTGATTTCTGAGAAATCTGCTGCATTTTCAGTACCAGAACCTACTGGTAGTTCAATTGCCATTTAAAATCAAGATTATGAACAATGGGAAACTTCTGATGTATAATACTCATCTAATCTTCCACTACTATGAACATGCTTCAATTATAGAATTTTTTAAGTTCAGGTACCATTTACTGTAAGGCCATTAAATTGTGATGTTAGATTAGAACCATATTATCTTGGATTTAGTGAAACAATCTTCTTTGAAATGATTTGTATTGGAAGCTGTACTATTCAGAGAAAGTGCTTGTATTTCAGCTGTTTTTATTGCATGCTGCTAAACTTCTTTTGTCATTTATTGTGAACTTGCCAAGGCCAACGATCAATTCTTAGAAAGACTTTTCTTGTAATAATTCAGGTGGCATAATGAAGCATTGTTGTTTGTCCTTATAATTAGTCTTCTCTACAATTTTCAGAACTACATTTCTTGATAAAGGTGTTATAATGAAATATTTCAATTCAACAGCAACTACTTATTATATTTATATAGCATCTTTAACAAAGTAAGACATCCTAAGATGCTTGACAGAGGTAAAAACCAATGCAGAACAGTATTAGAAGATTCAGTGGAGCTGATAGAAGCAATGGTCAAAGAGGTAGGTCTTTGAAATGGGGTGGGGGTTTAAAAGAAGTAACAAGGCAGAACACTTTAGAAAGAGTGTTCCAGTAAGGTCAACATGGCTAAAGGCACTGCCACCAAAGGTTCAGCAAAGGGAGGCAGGGATAAATGGGAAGCCAAAGTTGAGAGCGGAAGGCATGCACTGTTGCATAGAGCTGGAGGTAGGGAGGCCATGGAGGGAAACTGTAGGAGATTGTCAAGGACGGGGAGCAGGACTTAATATGGGATAGGATGTGAGCAATGGAGTTTTAGATCAGTTAGAGTTTATGTAGAATGGAATTTTGGAGGCCAGTGAGGGGTGTGTTGGAGAGTGACAAAGATGTGGATGAGTGTTTCAACAACGGTGGAAGTGAGGTAAGGGGGGCAATGTTGTGGAGGTGGAAATGGTGGATACTTGATTCGAGAAAGTTCTTTCTCATCCATGACTTGATGTTGGACACACAATTAGACAGCACAGTCGTAGCCATGAAGTCAAGAGTAGGTGTGGAGAAATGGAACTGGGTATCATCAGCATACATATGGAAATTAACCTACTTCAGTTGTGAAATGGAAAAGAAAAACAAATTTCAGTTAATTCAGGCTTCTAATGTGCCTCCCATGCCATTGCACATGGGGTAAGCCGCCTTGGCAGTAAACTTGATTTCACCGGAATCAAAATCAGGCAGGTCTATAATGGACAGGCAATCCACTCCACTGGGTTACTGCCCAGGCACGAAGTTGAAAATTTCCCCCAGTCGGTGGAATGGAAAATCATACAGGGAAAATATTGGTAGGCCAAGCCGATATTGCTCGTTTTACACTATCGCCATAAGTTAAAATTATCCCAAGGAAGTGGAAACCAAGTGTAGTCTTCAGGCAAAGCAGATTAGTGCGTGGGGACTAGTTGAACTAGGGCACACAGACATAATCATTAAGTCCTTATTTCTATATAATACTTTGATGTTATATTATCTGTAGTTAAATAACAAAACTTACAGCAATTGGGAACCAGAAAAGTAGAGTTGGCTAGAACATCAGAGTTTGGGTGATGCAAAACTGAGGTGTTACAGCCCCATCACTGGCATGACAGTGTAAGTTTTCATTATAAATGTTGACATAGGAATTTATAGTTCAGAAAAGTTGATACACAAGTCTGTTTTCATTGTATAGTTTTCATTATAAATGTGGACATAGGAATTTATAATTTGGAAAAGTTGATACACAAGTCTGTCAAAAATGTAACAAAGTAAGGTTTTGTAGATAAGAAGTGAGTGCAGACATAATGGAGTAGAGTTTCCTCTTTGGGTGCAATTAAGAAATTGCGGCAAAAATGCGCTTGAAATTGCGCTGGTTGGGTTACACTTCAAGTTTCCGCCAAAATTTATTTGCATAATCACAAACGCCAAATCTTCCATGAACCAGCACAATCAGATAGCGTAATAGAATGTAATTGTTTCTTTTATTTTCCATTAAAATGAGGGGCTGGAGGAATACAAGGAACAGAGGCAAATTTATTCATACTGCAATAATGTCGATGGCCTGTCCCAGTAGCACAGAATACACATACACATTTGTAGATAGACAGATATAAAAATTATGCAAATGAGAGAAATCAGGCCTCTGTCTTGTTTCCCACCATTTAAGCTGTTTGATCATTGGATGCAAGGCCCACCCATTTGCTCCAGGCACTTAATGTTCGATGGAAATGGAAGGAAATATTTTCCTGGCTGTCAGGACCTGTGCTCAGGTCAAGGAGGGGAGGTAATTATTTTTCTAAAAAGAATCCCGTTTTGCGGGCAACAGAGTGTTGTGTTGTCTCTTGCCCTCACATTTGATATTATTGCAAATATTTTTCTTGTACCCCATCATTTAGACTCCGGCCTGTAGCTTGTGTTTCTCTCCCTTTGCTTGCAGCAACAAGAACAACAACAAGAACTTGCATTTATGTAGCACCTTTACGTGGAACCATGTCCCAAGTCGCTTCAGACAAAAAGCTATTTTTGAAATAAATGGAAGGACTGAAACTTTTTCTGAAATGGATGGAAGGACTTTAAAAATGATGCATTTTTAAAACATTGATTGCAAGAGTTACTTATTGTATAAAACCAATAGAATACTCAGCCTAACTTTGTGGTGTAGTGAAAAATGTAATGCAATCAATCTTGAGGACTGAGTTATGTGGCCTGATGTCACTCAGTATTTTATTTACTGGTAAACCACTGAAAACAGCCATGTAGGTATTCTCTGAAAATTTTACATCCATTCACTTGGAAAAAATAGTTTTGACCTAAATAGACAAGGTCAACACAGTGATGAATGAGAGGCAAGGAAATAAACTCTAATTGGAATTTCTTACCAGCAGCATAGAATGGAATTAAGCGCTTCGTGTGTTCAAATGCTCATTATGTTATGGGAAATGGATTGGCTATTAGAGAAGATAAACTGTACAGACAAGATGTTTTATCTTTCGAGCAAGTCAGAAATCCACTGAAGATGTCAACTACAAATTTTGGAGCCAAAGAAAACGAGCAGAATGAAGCTTGTTGTTTAACATACTTTAGTTGCAGTTTGAAGTTAATCAATCAAATGCTTGCATGTACTACATGTTCCTATGAATCAGCTGGAACTGCAGCTGCACTTCCTTTTATGGATATAGATGCTTTTATGCTAAATTTAATAAACTCTGAACTAATTTTATGTCATAAAATACATACTATGTTTAAAAAACCTGTATATTTCTATAAATCGGTCCTGATGTGTACTATAAATAGCTTTAAGCATTTGTCACAGCATCTGTTACATTTTATTTTTCTTGGATTGCTTTTTATATCTGTGCTATCCATACTACCAGGATATACCTTCATGTGGCAGTTGCAGTGGAAGCAGCATGCTATAGATAGGGCTAAGCGATCCCACAATCAAAGGATTAGATCAAAGCTCTGCAGTCCTGTCACATCCAGTCGTGAATGGTGGTGGACCATTAAACAATTAACGGGAGGAGGAGGCTCCATGAATATCCCCATCCTCAATGATGGTGGAGCCCAGCACGTGAGTGCAAAAGACAAGGCTGAAGCGTTTGCAACCAACTTCATCCAGAAGTGCCGAGTGGACGATCCATATCGGCCTCCTCCTGAGGTTCCCACCACCACAGAAGCCAGTCTTCAGCCAATTCAATTCACTCCACGTGATATCAAGAAACGGCTGAGCACACTGGATACAGCAAAGGCTATGGGTCCCGACAACATCCCGGCTATCGTGCTGAAGACTTGTGCTCCAGAATTAGCCGCGCCTCTAGCCAAGCTGTTCCAGTACAGCTACAACACTGGCATCTATCCGGCAATGTGGAAAACTGCCCAGGTATGTCCTGTCCACAAAAAGCAGGACAAATCCAACCTGGCCAATTACCGCCCCATCAGTCTACTCTCCATCATCAGCAAAATGATGGAAGGTGTCATCGACAGTGCTATCAAGCGGCACTTACTCACCAATAACCTGCTCACTGATGCCTAGTTTGGGTTCATCAAGACCACTCGGCTCCCGACCTCATTACAGCCTTGGTCCAAACATGGACAAAAGAGCTGAATTCCAGAGGTGAGGTGAGAGTGACTGCCCTTGACATCAAGGCAGCATTTGACTGAGTCTGGCATCAAGGAGCCCTAGTAAAACTGAAGTCAATGGGAATTGGGGAAAACGCTCCACTGGCTGGAGTCGTATCTAGTACAAAGGAAGATGGTTGTGGTGGTTGAAGGTCAATCATCACAGCCCCAGGACATCGCTGCAGGAGTTCCTCAGGGCAGTGTCCTAGCCCCAACCATCTTCAGCTGCTTCATCAATGACCTTCCCTCCAACATAATGTCAGAAATGGGGGTGTTCGCTGATGACTGCACAGTGTTCAGCACCATTCACAACTCAACAGATAATGAAGCAGTCCATGCCCGCATGCAACAAGACCTGGACGACGTTCAGGCTTTGGCTGATAAGTGGCAGGTAACATTCGTGTCACAGAAGTGCCAGGCAATGACTATCTCCAACAAGCGAGAGTCTAACCACCTCCCCTTGACATTCAATGGCATTGCCATCTCTGAATCCCCCACTATCAACATCCTGGGGGGTCACCATTGACCAGAAACTTAACTGGACCAGCCATATAAATACTGAGGCTAGGTATTCTGCAGTGAGTGTCTCACCTCCTGACTCCCCAAAGCCTTTCCACCACCTACAAGGCACAAGTCAGGAGTGTGATGGAATACTCTCCACTTGCCTGGATGAGTGCAGCTCCGACAACACTCGAAGCTCGACACCATCCAGGACAAAGCAGCCCACTTGATTGGCACCCCATCCACCACCTTAAACATTCACTCCCTCCACCACCAGCATACCGTGGCTGCAGTGTGTATCATCTACAAGATGCACTGCAGCAACACGCCAGGGCTTCTTCGGCAGCACCTCCCAAACACGCGACCTCTTCCACCTAGAAGGAGAAGGGCAGCAGGCGCATGGGAACACCATCACCTCCAAGTTCCCCTCCAAGTCACACGCCATCCTGACTTAGAAGTATATCGCCGTTCCTTCATCGTCGCTGGGTCAAAATCCTGGAACTCCCTCCCTAGCAGCATTGTGGGAGTACCTTCACCACACGGACTGCAGCGGTTCAAGAAGGCGGCTCACCACCACCTTCTCAAGGGCAACTAGGGATGGGCAATGAATGCTGGCCTTGCCAGCGACGCCCTGATCTCAAAAACAAATTTTAAATAAAAATTTGAAAAAGTTACGGTGTTCAAGTATTTGCCTTTTAATACAAAAGCAAAGTACTGTGGCTGCTGGAAATCTGAAATAATATAAAAACAGAAAATGTTAGAAGTACTCAGCAGGACAGGCAGCATCTGTGGAGAGAGAGAGTTAACTCTATTTCTCTCTCCACAGATGCTGCCTAACCTGCTGAGTACTTCCAGCATACAGTATTTTGTTTTTATTTGCCTTTTAATATATGATTATTAAGCTGACTTTTGTAACTGATTTTTCAGAAAGGTCCAGAAAGGTTTAATGATTGTTACAATCGCTGTGTATTGATTTTTTTTAAAATTTCCTCCCCTGCACATCCTTAGGGATTTCTTTTCTTCTGTTACCTTTTGAGGAGACAGCAAGCCACTGGTTAGCAGTAACACATTGATATATGGGAACAGACTAGCATGCAGGAATGAGCCTGCATCTTACCACTGGGGATTTCAACATGTGCCCCAATTGTACTTCATTGAATTCATAATGCTCTTAAATTCTCACCCCACCCAAGTGTTTATCTAAATCACTGGAGCTTACTACCTTGCTTTATGATACTGCAAAATTTCAGTAATTTTTAAATAATCACTGACACTCATAAGGTAAGCACATCTTGGACTAGAGCATAGCAGAGTAGCTACAGGGACTATTTTGGTTTTAAGATGCTGCAAATTTTAATATATTCTGTTAAATAACTGGCATTTGGTGTGATTTCCTATATGAGGTAGGTAATAATGCAGGGTATTACCTATTTATTTTCAAAGCACTAACTTGTGTGATTTCTGTTGGTGTTAAGGGGTCTATTAAGCCAGCTAATGTAACATTGGACGTATGGGTTAGCTGAACAAGAAATAAGCCACTTGACCTTAGTGAGTTATTTCCACTGGTGGTAATGAAAGGAAGTGGTTGCAACATACTATGAAGTATAAGCCACATTTTAGGGAGATGTTAGAACAGTTTTTGAAAATGAAAGAGTCAGATTCCTGCGGAAAAAAAACCTCAAATATAAATACTGTAAATCTCAATTACCAAGAGAGATCCAAAGGAATGCTGGAGCAGTCTGAAGGATCTGTGACTAGGGTAGAGGTAGCACACCATGTGGGGGTGAAAAGCAATCTGATGGGTAGGGAGTTTTGGTCACATTTTTAATAATATTTATATATTGTATCTTGGTGCAGCGGTCAGGCCACCACTTTAAATGTGAGTTATTGCTAGCTGCTTCCACAGGTGGCAAAAAATACAAATGAGCAAATAGGAAGGATGACTAGAACACTTCAGGAGGACATTGACAGTTTAGCAGAATGATGGCAGATACAATTTAATACAGAGAAGTGTGATGCAATGCATTGTGGGAGGAAAACCGAGGTATGGGAGCAAAAACTAAATGGAAAGGTGTGGAGGAGCAGAGATCTCAAGGTCCGATTTTTAACTTGGCCTGCCTGGCAGAAACAGGGAAGTAGTGGAGTTAAAATTGCAGTGCATCACTTACTGCCTCATTACTAGTCTGCCATTATATTGGGGCCTTCCACTGGGCAGCCCTGCCTAAATTAGGCAGGAGCCTCATTGCTGTGTGCAAATCAGGATCCAGTGCTATACGTAGGACCTTGATGCAAGTTTGAGTGACACCTGGGCAGTAAAGAGGCGAACGACTCAAATACATAAGTTAATCATTATTAGTGCTCCTTTGGGCTCCACAAGAGTAATGTGGGCTGCTACCGCCCCCCTTCCCCCATCCCTCGTGTTCAATTCTCCCCACCCCAAACCTAAAGCCTCCCAATACTGTGCTGGTCTGGAGCTGCAGGATGCCTGTTCAGGGTGTACAGCTTGCCAGCGGCATGGTAATGAGACCCGGCCCTCAAAGTGGACTGGGTCTCCATCAGTCAGGAACGGGCGTTCCACCCACTGCCCGCCCCTTCCATGCTGGGTGTTAAAATCTACCCTCTGGGGTTCAAATGCATAATTCCTTTAAAGTGCAAATGTAGGCAGATAAAGGTACAAAAGTACCAATGGCACTTTGGATTTTATAAATAGTGGATAGAGTCAAGAGTAAAGAACTATTGATATGTGTATACGACACAGTGGTTAAATGACAGAGTCCTCTGTGGAGTTTTGGATGCTCAATTATAGAAAGGACATTAAGCCATAAAGACCATACAGCTTAGGTTCACCAGGATGATACCAAAGATACAAAACTATACTTATGAGGAGAGATGAGATATTGGATTATTTACATTGGAGCAGAGAAGAATAAGAGCAAATTTAATAGAGGTTTATAAAATTATGAAGGGTTTCGATGTGGTAAGTGGGGAAACACTTTTTTCTTTAGATGGGGCACAGTGATGAGGGTCATCAATTTAAAATTGTCACTAAGTTAGGAGAGAAGTGAGGAGAATTTTTTTTACGCATAGCGTTAAAGCATGGAATACATCATTGAATAGTTGAGGTAGAACTATTACATCTTTTAAGGGAGAAGTAGATAAACATTTGAAGCAGAGGAAGATGCATGGCTTTGTGGAGAAAGCTGGGCAGAGGGATTCGTTTTTTATGGCTAGCACAGAACTGATTGGCTGAATGACCTTCTGTGCTGTAAACTCCTCTGGGTCTATGGTACAGTCTGGTACACCATAGGTCATTTCAAAGGCACTGGTATGTAGCTGCATCAAAGAAGCATAAAATTAGTGTGCTAACGAGAAACACTGGAGGGTGACTTATTCCTTTCATGGCCTACCAGCGGCTTGCAAAAGAAACTGGTTGTATTGATTTCTATGTGGGTTCAATGACGACACATTGATGAAAGAGAATGTCCTTTTATCTAAAGTATGTTCAACTCAGTTAACAGCATTACAGGAGACACCATCTTAGAGATCCATCTAAAACGAAACTAAAACTAAACTGCTCGTCTCTCACATGCCCTCTGCTGGTCAGGCATAAATAATCAATCAGGCAAATATGCTGGTAAGGCATCATAATCAAACAGGCAAATACCATCACTATTTGCTGATATCATTACATCTCCCTTTCTTAAAACAAAAGTATTTTACTTTTACCTAACAACATGTTTTCTTTGTATTACTCTGCATTTTAACTGTAACACTTAATGAACTTACATTATC
This sequence comes from Somniosus microcephalus, assembly GCF_052327205.1. Lineage (NCBI taxonomy): Eukaryota > Metazoa > Chordata > Chondrichthyes > Squaliformes > Somniosidae > Somniosus > Somniosus microcephalus. The sequence continues at coordinate 191,111,214 of NC_140997.1, forward strand.
ATTATCATTATCAAGGTTTTTTAACCTTGTTTTGTGTGTTCACATGAAATATGTAAATACCTAGAACTTGAAGAGAGAATAAGATAACATTACTTCCTTCTATAACAAGAGTCCTTAAATTTGCTCAATGAGTCTCTCAGGAGGCTTCACGTGTCTTGAGGGTTTTCTGATTGATTGTCCTTGAATCTGAGTTGTTGCCTCAGATGATGATTTCTCAGCTGTGTGATCAGGTTGTTCAACAGTATCAGTCTTTTGACCTGCTGTGTGATCAGGTTGTTCAACAGTATCAGTCTTTTGACCTGCTGTGGCTGGTCCCATGAGAAGATCCCGACGATTTCTTCGCAGAACAGCACCCTCATCTGTCTGAATGGTGTATGATCTTGGTTGAACTTCACTCAGGACAGTTCCCTTCTGAGTCCATATGTTTGTTTTGTCTTTGAACCTTACTTGGTCACCAGTGTGGAGTTCAGGTAGGTTTTGTGTTCCTCTGTCATAGTAGTACTTTTGCTTTTCTTTCTGTTGTTCTTTGGACTTCCTCACTTTCTCCCCCTCTTTTGTTTTCAGGAGGTTCTCCGGGATGGGTAAGTTTGACCTTAGCAGACGTCCCATAAGGAGTTGGGCTGGTGACATACCACACTCGAGCGGCGTTGTGCGGTATACAGGCATGCTCTGGTAGAAGTCAGTTCCACTGTCTTTTGCCTTGTACATCAGTCTTTTTACTGTCTGGACCGATTTTTCCACTAGTCCATTGGACTGTGGAAAGTGAGGACTTGACATTGTGTGGACAAAGTCCCACTCTTTGGCAAAGTGTCGGAAACTTGCATTGTAAAACTGGGGTCCGTTGTCTGTGAAGACCTCGCTTGCCACGCCATGTCTGGAGAATATGGCTTTCATACATGTTATCACAGCATCTGCAGTGGTGGTGTGCAGTCTACAAACCTCTGGATACAGGGAGTAATAGTCTGTGACTACCAGATAGTCCTTCCCTTGACATACGAATAGGTCAGCGCCTACCTTCTGGTAAGGTCTGTCTGGCGCTGGGTGTGGCTTTAGTGGTTCTACAGGATTGCTTGCTTGATATTTCAGGCATATTGTGCAGTTTGACACCTCATTTGTCACATCTTGGTTGATTCGTGGCCAGTACATCACCTCTCGTGCTCTTTTCTTACACTTTTCGATTCCCAGATGTCCTCCATGGATCCTTTTTAGCATCTCTTTTCTCAGACTCTTTGGGATAACTATTTTACTTCCTTTGTAGATGATGTCTTCGACCACTGATAGTTCCGCCCTGCAGTTCCAGTACTCTGCCATGTCAGGTGAGCAGTCTTGCTTCATGTTGGGCCATCCATCCAAGATGCTTTTCCTCAGTCGTCTCATTGTTTCATCTTTGTTTGTCTCAGTCTTTATGAGCTCCATTTTTGCATCTACTATGGGCAGTGCACTTGTGATCATGTCCACGTAGGCGTTCACTTTTTCATCCATTTTGGTGTTTGCGGGCTCACTTGGGTCAACAGCTCTGGACAACGTGTCTGCTGTATACATCAGCTTACCCGGTGTGTACGCAATATTCAGTGTATAGCGTTGCAGCCTGATCATCATTCTTTGTATTCTAAGCGGACAGCTATTTCGTGGCTTTTGGAACAATGCAATCAAGGGCTTATGGTCAGTCTCTACACTGATTGCTTGTCCTGACACAAACTGGTGAAATCTTTCATAGGCGTATGTGATGCTGAGCAGCTCCTTTTCTATTTGAGCATATCGCGTCTCCGCGTCTGTCATTGAGCGCGATGCATATGCAATAGGTTGCCAGTAGTCATATTTTTGCAGAAGAACAGCACCGAGCCCACTCTGTGATGCATCTGATGATATCTTGATGGGTCTCACTGGGTCATAAAACCTCAGAACTGGTTCCTCTGTGAGCAGTTTCTTTAGATCGCTCCATGACTTCTCATGCTCATGATTCCATTCCCATTCTATGTTCTTTTCAGTTAGTCTTCTCAGTGGCGCCATCTTTTCTGAGAGGTTGGATATGAATTTACCCATGTAGTTGATCATTCCATTAAACCTCTGCACGTCCTTTTTGCTTTGTGGCTTTGGCATATTCTCAATGGCGGACACCTTTCTGGGATCTGGTCTGATGCCCTCACTGCTAAGGATATCTCCCACGAATGTCAGTTCTGTCACCCCGAGCTGGCATTTCTCTCTATTCAGCTTCAGGTTTGTTTTCCTTGTTGCTTCCAGCACTTTTTTCAGTCTCTCGTCATGCTCAGTTCTCGTGGTTCCCCATACTATGATGTCATCCATTGATGTATCAACTCCCTCCAGGTGCTCATAGATCATATGGATAGTTTTGTGATACACTTCAGGAGCTGAGGCAATGCCAAATGGTAACCTTAGGAATCTGTATCTGCCAAATGGACTGTTGAACGTGTACAGTCTTGAACTTGCCTCGTCCAGTTTCATCTGCCAAATTCCTGATGATGCATCTAACTTGCTGAAATACTTTGCATTTGCAAACTGTGACATGATTTCCTCACGTGTAGGAAGCTTGAAGTGCTCTCTCTTTATTGCTCTGTTTGGATCCCTTGGATCCAGGCAAATTCTGAGCTTTCTATTCTTTTTGTCCACAACGATGAGGGAACTCACCCACTCAGTTGGCTCATCTATCTTCTGAATCACGTTCAGGCTTTCCATCCTGCCCAACTCTGCCTTCAGTTGCTTTTGAAGAACAAACGGAACTTTTCTGCATGGATGTATGACCGTTGGCATACTTTTATCTACTCTGATCGTGTGTTCTCCTGGAAGGCAGCCTAGACCCTGAAATAGGTCGTTGTACTCTTTCATGAGTTCATCATAGACTGTCTCTCCTTCGCTTTCCACAACGAGGACTCTCTTTACCAGGTTCAGTCTCTCACAGGCTATTAAACCTAGTATGGCTCGCACATCCTTTGGCACCACGATTAATGCTAGCGTGTGCTCTCTGTCCTTGTGTGTCACTTTGACAATGCATCTTCCTTTCACTGGTATATCAGTACCTGAGTATCCTGTCACTTTCACTTTGATTCCATGTATCTTTGGTCTGGGTCTAATTTTCTTAAAATCAGTCTCTGATATCACGTTAACTTGTGCTCCAGTATCCAATTTAAATGGAATGTGTATGTCATTCACTTTTAGTGTCAACATCCAATCTCTTTTTTCTTCTTTCTTTTCTGACACAACATCTACATAGAACTCCTCTATCTCGCTTTCATCTACTGCATGGACCTTGCTTTGTTGCGCTTGGTTCTTGCAGCAACGGGCATAATGGTTGTTTTTGTTGCAACTATTGCATGTTTTACCATATGCTGGACACTTTTTTGGTGGATGCTGTGTACCGCATCGACTACATGACTTTCGATTGCCCCTTTCATTTTTGTTCGCTGGCCACGCCTCTTTTTTCACATTGGCGCTGTTTTTGTTAAACGGTTTATGTCCGTTCTTTCTCACTGCATCCACGTTGCAGCTACTGTCACTGAACAGCTCCTTTGCCTGCAACTTCACAGTCTCTGTAGCCCTACACAGTGCTATGGCTTTTCCCAGGTCTAGATTTTGCTCCCTTAGCAGTCTTTCCCTTAGACCATTATCTGGAATACCACACACCAGTCTGTCTTTTATCAGCGAGTCTGTCAGTCCCCCAAATTCACATGTTTTGCTTCTGTTTCTCAGTTCAGTCACATACTGATCAATAGTCTCCCGTTTTCTGTACACATGTGAAAAATCTGTGCCTCTCAAACGTCACGTTACGTTTAGGTATGCAGTAGGCCTCAAACTGTTCCATTATTTTATCCAGCTTCATTTTGTCTCCATCAGCAGCGAATGTGAAGTTATTATACACCTCCAGCGCTTCATCACCCACGACATGTAAGAACACTGACGCTTTCATTTTATCACATTTCTCGTCAGCTCCGATTGCCGCTAAATACAACTCCAAACGTTGTTTGAATCTCCTCCAATTTTCAGCCACATTACCTGTCAACTGAAGCTTCGCCGGTGGGTGTAATCCTACCATTTTTTCACTTCATTAGCTATTCTCCAATGGTAAGTAACGATGTTCTCTTTTGGCTTGCTAATATGTGGAGAGCTGATTTAACTTCACATTTTTCCTCTTCATCTCTTTCAATCACTTCTGACACCATGTATTGATTTCTATGTGGGTTCAATGACGACACATTGATGAAAGAGAATGTCCTTTTATCTAAAGTATGTTCAACTCAGTTAACAGCATTACAGGAGACACCATCTTAGAGATCCATCTAAAACGAAACTAAAACTAAACTGCTTGTCTCTCACATGCCCTCTGCTGGTCAGGCATAAATAATCAATCAGGCAAATATGCTGGTAAGGCATCATAATCAAACAGGCAAATACCATCACTATTTGCTGATATCATTACACTGGTCACTCTTGTTTTTACTCGCAAAACAAATGTATGAGTCACATGGGTGAAGAATTGATCTTTAATTTCCTGCATCCCATTGCTTGAGACTGTCGGAGACAATGAGAGTTTTGAGGGTTTACTGCACTGAAATGCATTTGAATCTGCGCAGTCCACATTTGGCCACAGGTGCAGGACACTGATCAAGCAAGGACTGGAACTGTGAATGATGTAGGCCACATTTTTAGGTGGTGAGTGTGGGGTACCAATTAGCCAGCGTATGGGCCAGTTGCGGAAGGGATGCAGGCAGGGCTGCAAGCTTACTTTGCAATGATTTTTGAACTGTCAATGGTGGGAAGCAGGGTGTGGGGGGGGGGGGGAAACCTGAGAAGAGTTTTGCAGCCTGGTTTTCAGGTTGTAGATAGAGGAAAGGATCTGGTGAGTGCTTCAGTAGGTTTGGGTTGCCGGTAAGGGGAGGAATCTGGTCAGGGTGTAGAGTAACACTGAAAATCAATGTGAAGAGGGTGCAGTCTTAACCTTTTTTTCAATGTATGCTTCCCTAGTTTCACTTTCATTACTGCATCTATTATCGCCTCTATCCTCCACCTCCTCTTGACCCCTTTATCGTCCCCTTTCAGTTGCTCCTGTATTGCCTCAACTCGCTTTCACTGCCATGCCTCATCACATCCCCAACTTTGCTCCTCACCAACCCTACACCCCCCATTCATTCTTCCCTTCTGTATTGTAGGAATGAGTTGGGGTAGGGGGTTTGTTGATGGGAGCAGGGAAGACTCAACAGCTCGACCAGTGAAGGGGAGTCCTGCAACTCCATGCTGAAGTCTCAAAGCATTTTCAGTGATTTTAAAGGGAGTGTTACAGGTCAATGAGCAAGTTAACTTTGGAAATCCTGTTAGAGTGCCACCTACTGGCAACACAAGGACACAACAGGTGAAGAGTAACAACTACCTGTGATTTTTTTAACAAGAATATCCATGTAATGTTTGTGAAAAAACATACTGCTCAGAAATGCTAAAACTTCTCTATTATGGCAGTCATAGTTGATGAATTCCAATTGTTCTGTAAATCACAGTATTTCTACATGTAACGAAAGCTTTATGTCTAAGCATTTGTCTTACAAGAGGAAGGATTAAACCCTTTGTTAAAAATACTTTCATAGCACAAATGTTTAATACACTCAAAGTGATTCGGAATGGGCTGAATGTAGTCCGTTTCAGCACTTAATTGTTAATTTAATTGCTGGCTGTTGAAGCTTGCTGCCTGCAATCAGTTCACATTACCGAATGGGACTTTGTAGTAATAACACCCTCAGTCGGATGAAGATGCCAAGACGTGCACTAACATGCTAATGCCCACTCAGTGTTTTCTTTTTGATTCCCTCTCTCTTCCCCACAGACATACATGATATTACACTGAAAATTACCACAACTGCAGGAGCAAAACAAAGATAGACAAACCTATGCAGGGCTATGGGGAAAGAGCAAAACAAAGATAGACAAACCTATGCAGGGCTATGGGGAAAGAGCAGGGGAGTGAGACTAATTGGCTAGCTCTTTCAAAGAGCCGGCACAGGCACGATGGCCTGAATGGTCTCCGTCTGTGCTGTGTGATTCTATAAACCAACTGTGTTACTAATTGGTATGGAGAAGAATGGTTGTAAGACTATTTTTGCCACCAGAGAGAATTTTTCAGCTCAAATGGGAGACCAGGAGCTTCCGAACATGGAAGTAGGCAAAAGTGGAGTGTAAATCCACCTGGAATGTTCTTCTACATTTTTTAGCAGCTGTTTTCCAAGTACTGTAGTGATTGATGAGGCCTTAAAGCAGGTTGCCTGATTTCACTCTCAGCCTGAGTTGATGTTTTGGTCTGAAAAAATCCAAGAAAAGGGAGGAAGAGAAAATGGCCCAGAAATTCGGGTCAGGGGCTTCCCGCGGGTGCAAGCCCCCGACCTGCACTTACCTACCGTGCCGGCCGTTGAGCTGTGGGCCCGCATGGGATTCCGATCCTGGGCCTCCTCCAACTGCCGGCGCACAGTGCTTGCATATCCCAGGGGCGCAGTTAGTTCGATGCGTCCCCTGGGATCACGTGGGCCATGGAGAGCCAATGGTAGCAGGGAATGCTTCATTCATAAGTTTGACAGGAAGAGCTGTCAAACCTATAAATACTATAAGCCACAAAACATCACTAAATCTTCAAATAAATTTTAAAAAACATCACATTTTTAAAATAACTAAGTTACATGAAATAACTATTTTAAACAATAATTTAAATTTTTGAAAAAATTAATTACATTTTCTAACGGGGCTAAAAATAAACTTACCTTTCTTTAAAGTATTTAAAAATAATAATCCTATGGAAAAAATGTTTTAATTTGAATTAATTCACCACTTGTAAAAAGCAGGCCTGGAGACTTACCCTCCCGGAAAAATCTGGAAAAAAAAGTAAGTTCGATGCGCACGCGCTGCCTCTCCCGTGCATGCGTTCCACCTCTCAACCCCTTCTTTCAGGGGAACGGAAGTGCCGCTTTCCCGCGCAGGCGCAGTGCATGCAGGAAACCGGCACTTCCATTGGGCTTACGGGTGAGCACCCCGTGCGTACTCACCCATGGAAACCCGAATTTCTGGGCCAATATGTTTGAGAAAGGGCATCCACTCTCAAAACCACTGAAGCAATTTGAATACAGCCCTTCAAGTTTTGTACTGAAAATCTATATTTTTGGTACTATATATCTTGATCAATACTGCTGTCTTCTTTGCATTTTCTTAGACTGGTGCACAACAACATGATATCTGGTTCTCAATGGCCCAGTAATTCCTGTCGGGGGCTTGCCGCGCGTGCAAGCCCCCGATGTGCACTTACCCAGCGCGCCGACATCTGAAACCTGGCCCGCAGTGGATTTCCTGTAAGTGGCCCGGTTCTGATCTCGGCGCGCTGTGCTAACCTGACCCAGCGGCGTAGTTAGTGCGATGTGCCGGCTGGGATCAGGTGAGCACTGTTCAGCCAATCAGGGGAGGGGAAACTTCATTCATAAGTTTGATAGTAAAGACTGTCAAACTCATGAAAAGTACGGCACCCCAAAACACTACTTAAACTTTAAATAAAATTTTAAAAAGCATCCCAATAATTAAATTAACTATGAATAACTTAAAAAACTATTTTAAACAATTAATCAAATTTTTGAAAAAAATACATTTTTAAAAAATAGGGTCTAAAACTAAACTTACCTTACTGTAGATTCTTTAAAAATAATAAACCTGTGGGAAAAAAAATTTCTAAATTGTACTAAAAGACCACTTACCTGTAAAACTAAGTACTTACGTGTGGTTTTTCAATGCGTAAAAACCGGAGCCCTTTACACATGTGCAAATCTGTAAAAATACAGGAAATCCAAGTCGCACGCGCTGCCCAATACCGCGCATGTGTTCAGCCTCTTAACCCCTTGGGTCAGAGGACAGGAAATGCCGGTTTTCAGCGCATGCGCTGTGCATGCTGAAAACCGGCAATTCCTCCTGGCACACGCATGAGTACCCTGTCCGTACTCGCGCGTTGTGACAGGAATTACTGGGCCATTATCTTTTTTCTGCTCATTGCTTTTAATTTCTTATCAAATATGCCAACTTCCAGCTAGTTTCCCCAGTGATGTCGTCAGCATTCCCTGGTTAAACACGTAATGAAAATAACAATAAAGGTTTTCAAAATTAAGCAGGATTCTTTATAACTGTTTACATTGTTATAAAGGATTTATTACTATTAATACTTTTTGTATTTTTCTGAAACCCTGTTTGGCTACGAAAGCTCAGGCCATAAATATTTCTATACAAAGTAGGAAACTTTGAAATATCATTCTCTTAGTAATAATGTGAGTCAGTTGGTTATTTGTCAATTCTGATGTACAGCACCTAGGATATGGGAATGCAGAAGTTTTCTTGTACAAGACTGAATGCTGTTATCCAATAGATACAATTCTATTCCAAGTGATCGTGGACTTTAGTCTAAATATATTAAAGGTATATGCACATGCATGCACTGTAGCAGAGATCACTGGTCTGTGTGGTGAGCAGTAAAATTGAGCATTGTAATTCACATTTGGAAATGCGTGTCCAGAAACTGAAACTGACAGATAATGCTTTGTGCCAGACTTTGAGCATGACAGATCCTATATGAAATGTCAGGTACACTTTTGAGAATGATACTGCATAATTTTTTTTTTATTTGGTAGCATGCTGCTCTGAGATGACACAAAATTGAAGTGCAAGAACAAGCAGGTTTATCAAAGCTTTATGTTCATTCTGTATACAAATTGAATTTCTTCCTAAGTTGCTGGACTAGTAAAATCCTGTATCAAGCACGGAGATGAATTAGCATGTAAAGTGGTTCCATTATACTTAGGCCCATGGCCACCAAGTTTGAATATGGGAATGAAAACTCATTACTTATCTTGTAAAAGGGTTATTTTAAAATTCCATTTTCACATCTATGTTCTGTATGACCTGCATATAAATGATAGGAATATATGTGGTTCTCTTCAGAGAGATTTATAGGATTGACAAGAATCTTTTTATTTCTTTCTTTTCAGGATTACTGATTTGGGAAATATCAAGCGACGACTGTATTTATCAACTATCCACAAGGAATTGTCTGCAACCCCACTGCATGCAAAAATATCACTGAGTATTATCAAACGTAAAATTGTACGTCATTGTTAAATTGTATGATCTTCCAGATAGATATTAGAAGGAGTTTAACTCTTAATGGTTCAGAATCTTTCCAGGTTTGAAATGAGTTGCATCGGTTTCCACATCTTTTTAGAAAATTTGTCCTGTCCGATGTTTTGAACTATGAGAGAAAGAGAAATCCAGCTTGTAGTGCTACATTTTCACCATTTAAAGAGTGCAGTTGTATCTTCCTGTACAGAATGCTAACAATGAAGCCTACTACTTCTCTTAATGTTTGGAACTTTGTTAGATTTTTTTGTTGCCTGGAACTGCGTCCCATGTATACAGAAGTACAATTGGAGAGTTAGCCAATATTTTATGAATGAGGATTGCTTCGTTAAGCTATGTGACGCATGTTCCTTCCCAGTACAGTTGCCCATTGGTACCCTAATACAGTTTCTTCAAGTTTTCTGTGCCTTTGGGAAACGAGCAAATTTATCTGGCTTATTATCGTTATCTGTGGCTACACTATATTCTACCACCTAATTTTTTAAAATTTGTTCATGGGATGTGGGCATCGCTGGCAAGGCCAGCATTTATTGCCCATCCCTAATTGCCCTTGAGAAGGTGGTGGTGAACTGCTGCAGTCCATGTGGTGAAGGTACTCCCACAGTGCTGTTAGGTAGGGAGTTCCAGGATTTTGACCCAGTGACGATGAAGGAACGGCGATATATTTCCAAGTCAGGATGGTGTGTGACTTGGAGGGGAACTTGGAGGTGGTGGTGTTCCCATGTACCTGCTGCCCTTGTCCTTCTAGGTGGAAGAGGTCGCGGGTTTGGGAGGTGCTGCCGAAGAAGCCTTGGCAAGTTGCTGCAGTGCATCTTGTAGATGGTACACACTGCAGCCATAGTACGCTGGTGGTGGAGGGAGTGAATGTTTAAGGTGCTGGATGGGGTGCCAATCAAGCAGGCTGCTTTGTCCTGGATGGTGTTGAGCTTCTTGAGTGTTGTTGGAGCTGCACTCATCCAGGCAAATGGAGAGTATTCCATCACACTCCTGACTTGTGCCTTGTAGATGGTGGAAAGGCTTTGGGGAGTCAGGAGGTGAGGCACTCGCCGCAGAATACCTAGCTTCTGACCTGCTCTTGTTGCCACAGTATTTATGTGGCTGGTCCAGTTAAGTTTCTGGTCAATGGTAACCCCCAGGATATCGATGGTGGGGGATTCGGCGATGGTAATGCTGTTGAATGTCAGTGGGCATTGGTTAGACTCTCACTTGTTGGAGATAATCATTGCCTGGCACTTCTGTGGCGCGAATGTTACCTGCCACTTATCAGCCCAAGACTGAATGTCATTCAGGTCTTGTTGCATGCAAGCATGGACTGCTTCATTATCTGAGGAGTTGTGAATGGCACTGAACATTGTGCAGTCATATATACAAAAAGTAATTCTGGTCAGAAGATGATGTAGCACTCTCAATAATTGTGCTGTCAAATTTCCACAGAATTATGGCCACAAAAAGCAGTATCCTTTATTCATGATTTGGAATTGTGTGGAAAAATGTGCAGCACAGAAATAGAGTAAGAGTATAAACTAACCCCAAGTTACCCTTCCCAGAACACAATGAAGGAATACAAAATACCAGGTGCTCCAACTATCAAAATAATTGCAGTGCTCTAAGCTGAATTTCTGAAGAACAGTAGCATTATTCAGAACATTTGGAAGAGCATTTTAATTGTCAATAAATAACAGCAATTTTTTTTAACCGGAACTGGAATTAATGGACCTCTCACCTGTGTTGTTGAAATGACAATGTCACAGACAATCACTGTTAACTGAACCATTGCATGTTCTTCCTTGAGATAAATGAGAGATTAATCGTGTTAGATCAATTCTGTAGGTTTTAGTATTGTCCTCGGGTGTAAAAATTGGCTTTTATAAAGATGAATAGGATGTAACCAGTTACCAAACAAACATCAATTATGACATTCCCAAGATTGACAGAACATTTCTAAAATGTAGACATTCAAACTAATTGTATGCAACAGAAGATTTTTCACATGAGCAGTTATGCAAATATAATCTATAAAGCTTTAAATTATCCATGTAATCTGCAGTAATGATATCACAGAACAGGTCAATGCTCTCTAGTTAACATTGCTGCGCATGAGTTTCAGCTGCTGGAACTCTTATACACAAATCTGTTTTTCTTCTACAGTATATGCTAGTTAATTTAAAAGGGAATTGGATAAATATTTAAAAAGGAAGTATATAAAATGATAGAGAATGAGCAGGGCAATAAACAGCACCAGTTGAACTAGCACTGAGACTGGCATGGTAGCTGAACGACTTCCTTCTGTACTGTAAGTTCTGTGATTCAATGGACTCTTGTGTTGCTCGTGGATGAAAACATTCCTCTCTCCCTTTCACTTTCATTGCTTCTTTCCCATTATTATAAATTTGTTGGGTCTGAGTAGAAAGTCTAAAAATTTATTGTAGCGAGAAATTTGATGAACATTTTTAGGTAAATGCAAAGAAAGTTAATGAAAAGTAAAATTATTTATAAAAAGAGTTATATATTGAAAAAAGTACTCAGGAAATTGTGTCTTTTTTAAGAACCTTGAGATTCTATTCCAAAACTGAGAAAAGTTTGGGTAACTGTCCTTGTATCCATATTAAGTCCATATACAGCTGACTGTGCCTCATTCAGGAGATGTATTTCTTGTTTATGCTGTCCAATCATGTAGAACTGTGGTTCTATATTCGTTAGTTTGACTCCACTATTGTCCTGTTCCATGTCAAAACAAAACTGTCCATCAAGTACACTGCCAATGCTTCCATCAAGCCCTATGCAATCACTGTTAACAGTATTTAATATTTTAGAGAATTAAATTTAGTTTTATTGAAATATTAATAACTAGGGGATCATCAAAAAAAATCATTGTTTAATTTTCCATTAGTTACACTACATAAATATACAGTCTTTTTTTACTTGAGAACCCCAATTGTTATATAACTTTGTTGTATAGACACTGTTCTACAGATGGATGGACAGGCGCAGCTTAGTTGTAAATTAAAGTCTCAAATTGTAACCTTTCTAAGTAGTTGATGGCCATTGATATTGCGTATTGTGAAGTTAGAATAACAAAGCTATTGGTGCAGATGCTGTTTGCTTTTGTATCAGTTCCTCAGTATCATTTTAAAAGTGCAATGTAAGATTATCATGATACCTGGCAATTTTAACTGCCATACACTTCAAGTATTTATCCAATTCCTTTTTCAAAGTTACTATTGAATCTGCTTCCACCACCCTTTTAGGCAGTGCATTCCAGATCACAACTCACTATGTAAAAAAAAAGTTTCCTCCTCTCACTTCTGGTTCTTTTGCCAATCACCTTAAATCTGTGTCCTCTGGTTACCGACCCACTGGAAACAGTGTTTCCTTATTTACTCGATCAAAGCCATTCATGACTCTATCAAATCTGCTGTTGTGGCGGTACCACTGGTTGTCCCTTACATTGAGACACATAATTCCCTTTAACTTACCTTTTGGGGCCGTTGCCCTTTTAACTTACCTGTTGGGGCCATTGCCCCTTTAAGGCGCGCCCTAGCGCGCTGACGTCACGTCACGTACGACGTGATGTGCGTGCGCCGGCACAGCCCGGCCTAGCATCTTCGGCCTCAACGGCCAGCCGACAGGAGCGACGCGATCTTCCACCCCTGCAGCAAGCACCGGCAGAGCCCGGCCTCCCGACTTCGGCCTCAACGGCCAGCGACGCAACAACGCGCATCACGTGACGCCCAAAGCGCGGGAACACACAGCAGAGCGTGATGACGTCATCACGCTCCCCACAGGACTGCGAACTCAGTCCTCGTGGAGTCCCCGCTGGGACAAGACCTACACCACGGTGCTCCTACAGTCAGCCATCTTACCTGCTATCTTACCTGCTGTAATTAGCCTGTTCCTGTAAATAAACAACTTGTTTATAGTTCGTCGAAGTCAAACTCTCTTATTTAGTGGCGATCTACACGAACCGCTACATTGGTGACCCCACAACGTGAGTACGGGAGCTCATCAATTCCAACGCTACAATTGGTGAACCCGTATCCGTGAACGATTTTCACGGTAGCAACGCGCGCCTGAACCTCGTCTTCACTCAAGATGACCAACGCACAACCAACGAACAACCACGGAACAGCAACCGCCTAACACCGATTCCACCACAAGCGACCCCGTCTTTGCGAACGTCTTCGCAACGGAAGCGCAGCTTGGAGGTGAGCCCGTTTTTCACGAATGATTTCACAAAGGTAGAGCACGACCAACGGCAACCTTCATCCACCAGCGCTACAATTGGTGGGTTTGTGAACGTCTTTCACAAACGAAGCACGCTATGGAAGCATCAGCCGTTCTGCTGTCACTACCGCAATCCAGGGAGCCACGGTCTCCCTCGTGCTTTATGCAGGTAGAAGACCTGTTCGCCGAGAACATCGATGCGGCACAGACCACGCACGTGCTCACGGTCTCCGTATTCAACTCTTCTACCGCCACACGAATCGTCCGCCTCTGCATCCAAAGCAACAGCAAGTATACATCTCTCCAAGTGCGGGGTACAGCATGTTCGGGCCCACAAGATCGGAGCGCGCCCCGCGGGGATACCACGAGGACTCACCCCCACAAAACACGAGGACGCACTCCTCGCCCACGAGAACCCATTTCTCGTGAACACCGATGACTCCTTCCCCGCCGACGACGCACCAGCCCTTCAGCCTGCTGGTTGTGTTACCTACTACACGATTCGGCGTGAACAAAAAGCGTGCCGCCCTCCCGGCCGTTTTCTCCTAAATCTACAACTGTTACAAGTGTTGCCGCCTTCCAGGCAGAGTTAACCCCTCCTGCAAGCAACAACAACCTGGATCGTTGCCGCCCTTTCTCCACTTTTCCCTTTAACAAACGCAAACGTCTACTGAAGCTGCACACATCGAGGACGGGTCCAACGGGCATCCTGTGGCTGCGATCAGCCACGTGAAAGTTGCTAGCCTCACCGATCACAGATCAACACAGCAACTCTTCACCCTCCGTTGCGTTCACGTCGTAGCACTATGGCACGCACCGTTCCGTGCGTTCCAGCCTCCCGAAGGTTTCGCTCACCAGCCAACGGAGACATCGCCCGCGTCCGCCCAATCTGCCCGTCACTCTGACAAGGCCTGCTGTTTCGCACGTCTCCACGGTCCTTCGCCTGATGGATACGTTTTATTCGCCACGACGCGCGTAAGGATCCGCTCACGAGCAGCATCTTCATACCTCGCCTACCAAGCCGAGACAGCACGACCACCAGCTCGTCAGACCATCTCATCCTTGGACTTTCGTTAAAGCGAATTCTGGGGGGGGCCTGTGTGGCGGTACCACTGGTTGTCCCTTACATTGAGACACATAATTCCCTTTAACTTACCTTTTGGGGCCGTTGCCCTTTTAACTTACCTGTTGGGGCCATTGCCCCTTTAAGGCGCGCCCTAGCGCGCTGACGTCACGTCACGTACGACGTGATGTGCGTGCGCCGGCACAGCCCGGCCTAGCGTCTTCGGCCTCAATGGCCAGCCGACAGGAGCGACGCGATCTTCCGCTCCTGCAGCAAGCACCGGCACAGCCCGGCCTCCCGACTTCGGCCTCAACGGCCAGCGACGCAACAATGCGCATCACGTGACGCCCAAAGCGCGGGAACACACAGCAGAGCGTGATGACGTCATCATGCTCCCCACAGGACTGCGAACTCAGTCCTCGTGGAGTCCCCGCTGGGACAAGACCTACACCACGGTGCTCCTACAGTCAGCCATCTTACCTGCTATCTTACCTGCTGTAATTAGCCTGTTCCTGTAAATAAACAACTTGTTTATAGTTCGTCGAAGTCAAACTCTCTTATTTAGTGGCGATCTACATGAACCGCTACACTGTTAAACTTATCTGCTCTAAGGAGAACAACCACAGCTTCTCCAGCCTCTTCTCATTTTCCTACCAAAATGTATCACTTCACATTTCTCTGCGTTAAATTTCATCTGCCATGTATCTGCCCATTTCACCGGTCTGTCTATGTCCTCCTGAAGTCTGTTACTATCCTCCTCATTGTTTACTACGGCCTAAAAATTTGGTTGCTTTGCACCTCCCGTCAGCGCCCTAAGAGGGCGCAAAGCATCTAGCCCCCGGGCGCGGCACCACCAACGCCTCCCGTGAAATTCAGCGGGAGGTTAGCGGCAGCGGTAACCGTTAGCACCGCTGCGCCGCTGGCGATGACATCATCGCCCCACTCACGATCTTCGGTAGCACCCTCTGACTTACTGCCGGACGCTATGTCCGACGGGGTCAAGTGGGCCTACCTGCAGCCGGGGCAGCGCTAATTAAAGGGAAGGTGCCGGGCGGCCATTATTGTTGCTGGCCACCTGCCAACACCTGCCCCAGTTGCCGTCCCTGGCCTCCTCTGAAGCCCCTCCGCGGAGTGCCAGCTGCGCTCTGTGAGCCCAGCACTTCTCTTGAGTGTCGGGCTCTTTTGCCGGCACTCCGATCCCTTGTGGCCCAGCTGGGCCCCGGGTCGCGCTGTGCAAGGCCCCTCTTCTTTAAGAAGGGGAGGAAGGCCTGCAGTACTGTGGCGTGACGTGCTGCGATATTCGCTTGCAGCGCCCCAAGAGGGAGGCGGGGTGGTTCTAGTAGCACCCTGCTTCCCTCTTGGGATGCTACCGATGAATTTCGGTTGCGGGGGTGCTAATTTTTTGAGGGTGCTAAAAGTAGCGCCCCGGCAAAGTTAGCGCCCCAAAGGGGGCGCAACTCCATTTTTCCCCCTACATTTCAAGTTTTGTGTCATCTGCAAACTTTGAAATAATGCCCCGTATACCCAAGTCCAGGTCATTAATATACATCAAAAAGAGCAGTGGTCCTAAAAGCGACCCCTGCTGCACATCACTGTATACTTCCCTCCAGTCTGAAAAATAACTGTTAACCACCACTCTCTGCTTTCTGTCCCGTAGCAAATTTTGTATCCACACTGCCACTGCCCCTTTAATCCCAAGGGCTTCAAATTTGCTAACAAGTCTATTATGTGATTTACCTGTTTGATTTTCCTGTAGATGGTGCATTAATATGATTTCCAGTGTTAATCTGATTGCTGACTTGTAACAGCTCCCATATGATATTTTTTTCCTCACAAGTTATTCAAAATGCTTCATGAAAAAAAAATCCATCGCCATTTTTAGATTTATTAGACTGTATATTTGTATTGTATAGAATGCTTTACATATGAAAAGTAAACAAGGCTGCAAAAATAAGTATCGCTTAGAGTTGCATCTTGTACAGAGGTTATGTTGAAAAAAAGTGTCATAATTAGCGATTAGTTTATAATTTTTTTTTTACAATTATTTCCCCCTCCTTGAATCTCTGCTACTACATATTTCCAAAGTTAAAAGGACTACTTCGAGGCCTTTGACTGTACCAGTTTGAAACTGGCTGCTTCTTTCTATGCAAGAGCGTCCCCAGGTGCTCATTCATTGAATTTTCTGCTCGTCACTGCAACGAGGCAGTTGGCCTCTGCTTGCTGCTCTCCTACAGCAACAAGATTGACTGCTTACCATTTAGAGAATCATTGTAGGAACCTCTAATTCACCACATTGTGGCATAGCATCTTGGAGTTCCAGCATTCTGTACTATTATGCAACCTATAGTCTACATTATATTGCCAGCAATGCTAGACTGAATCGAAGGCGAAGAGATTCAAGAAAAACTAAATCAGATTTCTTTTCCTTGCAGTGGAGCAATATTTGCATTGATTTGGTGTCATTTACCAATGCAGCGTTTAAAGGAGCAGGTTTTCAGTCCTTAGACAGGATTGTTGTCTCAGCCAACTGTAAACTAAGGAAGATATTCACAATGAAAC
The DNA here is from genome assembly GCF_052327205.1 of Somniosus microcephalus. NCBI lineage: Eukaryota > Metazoa > Chordata > Chondrichthyes > Squaliformes > Somniosidae > Somniosus > Somniosus microcephalus. The sequence goes on from NC_140997.1 coordinate 191,128,216, forward strand.
TACAGCCACAAGATACTACTTTTGAGGATGGTATGTAATTAGAAATGTGTAGACCTATATAATACTAAGTAGAGATGGTATTTAAAAAAATCCTTAATTGGCATTAAAATAGTAATTACAACATTGCAGAAACAAATCACAAACATAATTCAGCAATGTCTTACTAACTTTTACAACTGCTGCATTTGTAATAAGATTTAAACAAACCACAAAGCTCCTAACCCTGCATTGAGCTACCATGGCAAACACATACATTCACTAGAGTCATTCATATATTGTACACAGTTGAGTAGTCATTTTAACTTTTGCATATAGCTGACCTCCAGTGTATGCATTAACTACAGTTTAACACATTGTTATAGTATTTCCAGAGTTTTTTCCTGTGACTAAAGGATTTCTTCCTTTTCCCCAGATATGTATTCCTTACAGTGTTTCACTGATGGACCCACAGATATGATTCCAAAGAGCTGTCAGCTAGGCATTGATGTAGATCAAGTTACACAGCTCCTGAATGTGGTAAAACTTAGACACGGAGAATTAAGGATTGGAAGCCAACCTCTCACTTCAACAGATTTGGGTATGGTTGCAAGATTTACTCTAAGTTAAATTTAACCTAAGAGTTTTGCTGTCGCTTATAATCTTTCAGAAGTCAATTTGAGTTGATGTAAAGTAGTTTGGCTAACAGAATAACTATATATAGTTTACAATACAGACTTTATGGTATAATATTTTGTCAATATCAGTCTGAGCCAAGTGATTGGTACTAAATCTTATTGAAGATTCCCGAGACCTCTCAGATCACTCTTTCAGATCTCTGAAAAATCAAACTGTTCAGTTGGTGTCCTTGCATTTCGTAGTGTAATCTGTTAATCTAAAAAGTATAATTCACTTCATTTTGACCTTCTTCCAACACTGTCGGGACACTTGACAAACATTTCCTGCTGCCAGTAATTGGATGTTCATTTTGAGGCGAATGATTACTCATTAGAATGTTTATCCATCTTGTACATCTGCTATTTGAATATCACAACGTTAAGGCACCGGAAATAATGTCACGTTCTCAATACACACATGAATTAAGTCTTGATCAGCCGGTTGGTATTTCAGGCGTATTTGAAGTTAAGTGATCCAAGATTTTGTTGGCAGGAGATTTGATTTGATTTTTTTATTCATTAAATTCTATCTGATGCTGAGAAAAAGTGACAGGCATCCCAAAGAAAACAGTTTCCCCATCTTCTTCTTCTTCTTCTTCTTAGGCAGTCCCTCGGAACCGAGGATGAATTGCTTCCACATTAAAAATGACTTCTCAGGTGACTGATGAGTCCAATGCGGGACCTACAGTCTCTGTCACAGGTGGGGCAGATGGTGGTTGAAGGGGCGGGTGGGTGGGGTGCTTGGGTTGACGTGCGCTGCTTGCGCTTGGCTTCCGCTTGCTCCCGGCGAAGAGACTCGAGGTGTTCGGCGCCTTCCCGGATGCTTCTCCTCCACTTTGTGTCGTCTTGGGCCAAGGATTCCCAAGTGTCAGTGGGGATGTTACACTTTTTCAAGGAGGCTTTGAGGGTGTCCTTGAAGCGTTTCCTCTGCCCACCTGGGGCTCTCTTGCTGTGTCGGAGCTCCGAGTAGAGTGCTAGTTTTGGGAGTCTCGTATCGAGCATGTGGACGATGTGACCCATCCATCGGAGCTGATCGAGCATGGTCAAAGCTTCGGTGCTGGGGATGTTGGCCTGAGCGAGAACACTGACGTTGGTGCGCCTATCCTGCCAATGGATTTGCATGATCTTGCGGAGGCAGCGTTGGTGGTACCTCTCCAGTGCTTTGAGGTGCCTGCTGTACATGGTCCATGTCTCTGAGGCATACAGCAGGGCGGGTATCACTGCTGCTCTGTAGACCATGAGCTTAGTGCCGGGTTTGAGGTCCTGGTCTTCAAACACTCTCTTCCTCAGGTGACCTTTTGAGTTTTCCCATAGATAACTGAAAAATGTTCATTATTTGGGAGAACACGGCTTTGTACTTGGAAACCCCGAAGATGGGTTTTATGCTTTATCCACATTGTTTCGATTGTACTGGCGACCCAATATTTGGCACCACAATATAAGAGGTATGATCCTATACCAGAACTAATTTCTTCACCGAGAAACTGAAACAGATATTGCCTGCTCATTACACTTCGTTGATAACAGCCCTATCATTATAAAGCAACGTGCCCTCTGACTACTGTGAGCAATGCCAAGAGAAATCAACTCCTGTGGCATTACACACAAGGAGTCAAGATCAAAGGCACTTTTTAGATGAAGCAGGGTTCGAGGGCAGGGAGATAATTGAACAAAGGTGAGGGATTTGGAGAGGCTATAGAGGAGAGGACAGTGAGGGGGGATTGAGGATGGGATAGAGAGGGGAGGCAGTAGAAAAGCAGAAAAGGAGAGAGGACAGGGTTTTGAGGATGCAGTGAAGAGGGGCAAGAGGGTGGAGATGAGGGGAGGTTGAAGAATGGACAGGGAGAGGAGGAACAGAGAGCAGAGCAGAATGGGGGAGATGGAACAGGGAGAATAGTGGGAAGATGAGAGACAGGGAAGAGAGAAAGAGTGGGGACGAGAGATTGGGAGATGAGCGGGGGAGAGGAGAGGGATTGGTGAGGGGACAAGAGAGTGGGATAGGGAAGAGAGGAGGGAAGAAGACACCTCCCAAATCCGTGATCTCTACACCTAGAACGGCAAGGGCAGTGGGCGCATGGGAACATTATCACCTGCAAGTTCCCCTCCAAGTTGCACACCATCCTGACTTGGAAGTATATTGCCGTTCCTTCATTGTCGCTGGGTCAGAATCATGGAACTCCCTCCATAACAGCACATCGGGAGTACCTTCACCAGCAACGCCCACATCCCAGGAACAAATGTTTTTTAAAGACAATAGGAGGGATAGAAAGCAGGGGAAAGTGTGAGGTGGAGTGGCAGGGACAGGAGAGACAAGTTGGGGGACAGGGAGGAGAAGGGACGATGGGGACAGGAGGTTGGGGAGAGGGGAGGAGAGGAGAAGGGACGATGGGGACAGGAGGTTGGGGAGAGGGGAGGAGAAGGGACAATGGGGACAGGAGGTTGGGGAGAGGGGAGGAGAAGGGACGATGGGGACAGGAGGTTGGGGAGAGGGGAGGAGAAGGGACGATGGGGACAGGAGGTTGGGGACCGGGAGAAGAAGGGACGATGGGGACAGGAGGTTGGGGAGAGGGGAGGAGAAGGGACGATGGGGACAGGAGGTTGGGGAGAGGGGAGGAGAAGGGACGATGGGGACAGGAGGTTGGGGAGAGGGGAGGAGAAGGGATGATGGGGACAGGAGGTTGGGGAGAGGGGAGGAGAGGAGAAGGGACGATGGGGACAGGAGGTTGGGGAGAGGGGAGGAGAGGAGAAGGGACGATGGGGACAGGAGGTTGGGGAGAGGGGAGGAGAGGAGAAGGGACGATGGGGACAGGAGGTTGGGGAGAGGGGAGGAGAGGAGAAGGGACGATGGGGACAGGAGGTTGAGGAGAGGGGAGGAGAAGGGACGATGGGGACAGGAGGTTGGGGAGAGGGGAGGAGAAGGGACGATGGGGACAGGAGGTTGGGGAGAGGGGAGGAGAAGGGACGATGGGGACAGGAGGTTGGGGAGAGGGGAGGAGAAGGGACGATGGGGACAGGAGGTTGGGGAGAGGGGAGGAGAGGAGGAGGAATTGGGGGTGAGGGTGATGAGTAGAAAAGAAAGAATGAAAGAAAGAACTTGCATTACAACATCAGGACCTCCCAAAGTGCTTCTCAGCCAATTAAGTACAGTGTAGTCACTGTTGTAATGATGGTGGGGGGGCTAGTGTGGGGGTGGGGGAAAGAAGCAGGCAAGGGATAGGGAAGGGCGACAGAGAAGGACGTGTGAGTGGGAGAGGAAGGGAGTAGCAGAGGTGGGAGTGAGGGGCAGGAGGGCAGATGGAGAGAGTCGGAGAAGAAAGAGAGAAGGACGGCATGAGCAAGAGGTGGAAAGGAAGGAGAGATGAAGGGGAGAGACAAAAGGCAGGAAAAGGGGAGAGGGAGGTTTTGATGATCCCAACGGCAAAACTCAAAGTCGGCCCTCCCTGTCCCTCGCCTGCTACTTTTCCCCTCCCGCTCTAGCCTCTCCAACTCCCTCACCTTTGTTCAATTATCTCCTTGTGTGTAATACCACAGGAGTTGATTTCTCTTGGCATTGCTCACAGTAGTCAGAGGGCACATTGCTTTATAATGATATAAGGCTGTTATCAGCGAAGCTCAATGAGCAGGCAATTTCGGTTTCATCACAAAGAACACAAGCAGGAACTACTCGGACCGACCCGAATACAACGACAGAATTCAAGCTGAGGATAATTGAAAGCTAGCCTATTGCAATGCCAGTGCCACATGATGTCTGCATTCGTTGCCTGATGAGATGGCCCACCATCTGCTCACAAACTGCAACGAGCCAGCAGCAATGTGGAAACTGGCACGAGGCAACTACATCCAGGAAACGTACGTGAAGATGACAACTAATCACAGAATCACAGAAACCCCACAGTGCAGATAGAGGCCATTTCAGCCCATCAACCCGATCCCCGTAACCCCCACACCAACACATATCCCACCCTATCCCCGTAACCCCACGTATTTAATCCCCCTAACACTAAGGGTCAATTTTTATCATAGCCAATCAACCTAACCCGCACATCTTTGGACTGTGAGAGGAAACCGGAGCACCCGGAGAAAACCCACGCAAACACGGGGAGAATGTGCAAACTCCACACAGACAGTCCCCCGAGGCCGGATTCGAACCCGGGTCCCTGGCGCTGTGAGGCAACAGTGCTAACCACTATGCCACCGTGCTAATAGATCATCTTTGCCTCTGAAAACAAAACTTCAAATCATCGATGATCCGGACGATAAAGGAAAATTGCAAGCCACAATTTGCAAAGAGCACTATTGCAACCGGATGGGCTATCGTCGAAGATGAAAAGCCGATCCAGAGAAAACAAATCCATACTGCAACCTATGAATATCTTGATAGAAACATAGAAGATAGAAGCAGGAGTAGGCCATTCGGCCCTTTGAGCCTGCTCCGCCATTCAATGAGATCATGGCTGATCATCCAAATTCAGTACCCTGTCCCTGCCTTCTCCCCATATCCCTTGATCCCTTTAGCCTCAAGAAATATATCCAACTTTTTCTTGAATATATTTAATGAACTGGCCTCCACCGCCCTCTGTGGCAGAGAATTCCACAGGTTCACCACTCTCTGGGTGAAGAAATTCCTCCTCATTTCAGTCCTAAATGGCTTACCCCTTATCCTTAGACTATGACCCCTGGTTCTGGACTCCCCGGCCATCAGAAACATCCTTTCTGCATCTAGTCTGTCCAGACCTGACAGAATTTTATAGGTTTCGATGAGATCCCCTCTCAATCTTCTAAACTCCAGTGAGTATAAGCCCAATTAACACAATCTCTCCTCGTACGTCATTCCTGCCATCCCAGGTATCAGCCTGGTGAATCTTCGCTGCACTCCCTCCATGGCAAAAACGTCCTTCCTCAGGTAAGGTGACCAAAACTGCACACAATACTCAAGGTGCGGTCTCACCAAGGCCCTGTACAACTGCAGCAAGACATCCTTGTTCTTGTACTCGAACCCTCTTGCTACGAAGGCCAACATACCATTTGCCTTCTTAACCGCCTGCTGCACCTGCATGCTTACCTTCAGCGACTGGTGCACAAGAACACCCAGGTCTCTTTGCATTTCCCCTTCTCCCAATCTATTGCCATTCAAATAATAATCTGCCTTCCTGTTTTTGCCACCAAAGTGGATAACCTCACATTTATCCACATTATAGTGCATTTGCCATGTTTCTGCCCAATCACCCAACCTGTCCAAATCGTACTGGAGTTTCAGGACATCCTCCTCACAGCATACCCTCCCACCCAGCTTTGTGTTGTCTGCAAATTTGGAGATATTACATCCAATTCCCTCGTCCAGATTATTCATATATATTGTGAACAGCTGGGGTCCTAGGACTGATCCTTGCGGTACCCCACTAGTCACTGCCTGCCACTCGGAAACCCGTTTATTCCAACTCTTTGCTTTCTGTCCGCCAACCAGTTCTCTATCCAAGTCAATACCTTGCCCCCAATCCCATGTGCCTTAATTTTGCACGATAACCTCTTATGCGGGACCTTATCGAAAGCCTTCTGAAAGTCCAAATACACCACATCCACTGGTTCTCCCTTATCTATTTTACCAGTTACATCCTCAAAAAATTCCAGTAGATTAGTCAAGCATGATTTACCTTTTCTAAATCCATGTTGACTTTGTCTGATCCTGTCACTGCTTTCCAAGTGCTCTGCTATTACATCTTTTATAATGGACTCTAGCATTTTCCCCACTACCGATGTCAGGCTTACCGGTCTATAATTCCCCGCTTTTTCTCTGCCACCTTTTTTGAATAGTAGGGTAACATTAGCTACCCTCCAATCCATGGGTACTGTTCCAGAGTCTATTGAGTTCTGGAAGATGACCAGCAATGCATCTACTATTTCGAGGGCCACTTCCTTAAGTACCCTGGGATGTAGATTATCAGGCCCTGGGGATTTATCGGCCTTCAGTCCCATCAATTTTCCTAACACCATTTCCCTGCAAATACTGATTTCTTTCAGTTCCACCCTTTCATCAGACCCTATGTTCCGCGGTATTTCTGGGAGGTTATTTGTGTCCTCCTTTGTGAAGACAGAACCAAAATATGTATTTAGTTGGTCTGCCATTTCTTTGCTTCCCATTATAAATTTCCCTGATTCTGACTGCAAGGGACCTACGCTTGACTTCACCAATCTTTTTCTCTTTACATATCTATAAAAGCTTTTACAGTCAGTTTTTATGTTCCCTGCAAGCTTACTCTCATATTCTATTTTCCCTTTCTTAATTAATCCCTTTGACCTCCTTTGTTGAATCCTAAACTGCTCCCAATCCTCAGGATTATTGCTTTTTCTGGCCAATTTGTATGTCCTCTCCTTGGATCTTATGCTATCCCTAATTTCCCTTGTTAGCCACGGTTGAGTCACCTTTTTTGTTTAATTTTTATGTCAAACTGGGATGAACAACTTCTGTAGTTCATCCATTCGGTCTTTGAATGTTTGCCATTGCCTATCCACCGTCAACCCTTTGAGTGCCATTCCCCAATCAATCCTACCCAACTCGCTCCTCAGACCATCGTAGTTTCCTTTATTTAAATTGAGGACCCTTGTCTCTGAGTCAACTACTTCATTCTCCATCTTAATGAAGAATTCAATCATATTATGATCGCTCCGACCCAAGGGGCCTCGTACAACAAGATTGCTAATTAATCCTTGCTCATTACATAATACCCAGTCTAAGATGGCCTGATCTCTGGTTGGTTCCTCGACATATTGGTCCAGGAAACCATCCCGTAAACACTCCAGGAATTCCTCCTCCACAGTATTGTTACTAATTTGGTTAGCCCAATCTATATGTAGATTAAAGTCACCCATGATGACTGCTGTGCCCTTATTGCACGCTTCTTTAATTTCCCTTTTAATGCCATCCCCAACCTCCGCCTTACTGTTTGGAGGTCTATATACCACTCCCACGAATGTTTTTTTCCCCTTAGTATTTCTCAATTCTACCCATACAGATTCCACATCATCAGAGCTAATATCCTTCATTACAATTGTGTTAATCCCTTCTTTAACCAGTAATGCTACCCCTCCTCCCTTTCCTTTTTGCCTATCTTTCCTGAATATCGAATACCCCTGGATGTCGAGTTCCCAGTCTTGGCCATCCTTGAGCCACGTTTCCGTAATCCCAACCAAATCATATTTGTTTACCTCTATTTGCGCAGCCAATTCATCCACCTTATTACAAATGCTCCTCGCATTAAGACACAAAGCCTTCAGGCTTGTTTTTTTCATGCTCTTAGACCTATTAGAATTATTATTTACTGTGGCCACGTTTGATTTAAACCTTTGATTTTTCTGACTGACACTTTTGTTATTCTCCTTCCTATCTTTTGCTTTTATCCTTGTTTCCCTTTCCTCTGTCTCCCTGCTCAGGTTCCCAACCCCCTTCCATTTTAGTTTAAACCCTCCCCCACAGCACTAGCAAACACTCCCCCTCGGACATCGGCTCCAGCCCTGCCCAGGTGCAGACCGTCCGGTTTGAACTGGTCCCACCTCCCCCAGAACTGGTTCTAATGTCCCAGGAACTTGAATCCCTCCCCCTGGCACCATTCCTCTAGCCACGTATTCATCTGAAGTATCCTTCTATTTCTACTCTGACTAGCACGTGGCACTGGTAGCAATCCTGAGATTACTACCTTTGAGGTCCTGTTTTTTAATTTACCTCCTAACTCCCTATATTCCGCTTTTAGGACCTCATCCCGCTTTTTACCTATATCGTTGGTGCCTATATGCACCACGACAACTGGCTGTTCACCCTCCCCTTCCAAGATGTTCTGCAGCCGCTCGGAGACATCCTTGGTTTAAAACAACCAGATCGAAGGAGTCTATCGCTGGTTTAAAACAACCAGATAGAATAACATTCAAGTGCCGGGCAACATGTTACATGCAAAGGCTGAAAAATTTGCCAGTCATTACCTGGAACTGAGGATCTTTTTACACTGGTTAACAAAATAGATACAGGTTGAGCGTCCAAAATCTGGAGTTCCGGACTCTGGGACGATTGGTGGCTGAGTCGTCTGGAATCCGTAAAATGTTCCGGAATCCGGACACCCTGTCAAACTGTTTCCGCCGCCAGCCGGGCCCAGTGAAAAGTCAAAAAATGAAATCCAACTACTGTACAATGACAAAAATTGCAAGAATAAAAACGCCAATCTTACCTGTTCCAGGCCAGGTCTTCACAGTCACCGCACCGCTGCTCCTGGGTCCGCAGCAACTCTGCACAGCACAGAAGTCCCTTTGGCCAGAATCAACTCTGCACAGCACACAAGTCCCTTTGGCTAGAACCAACCAAGCTCCCACACGCAAGTCCCCGACTAGAATCAACTCTGCACAGCACACAAGTCGCTTCAGCCAGAATCAACTCTGCACAGCACACAAGTCGCTTCGGCCAGAATCAACTCTGCACAGCACACAAGTCGCATCGGCCAGAATCAACTCTGCACAGCACACAAGTCGCTTCGGCCAGAATCAACCCCAGGTGACCTACCTACATAGAAACATAGAAACATAGAAGATAGGAGCAGGAGTAGGCCATTCGGCCCCTCGAGCCTGCTCCGCCATTCAATGTGATCATGGTTGATCATTCAAATTCAGTACCCGGTCCCTGTTTTCTCCCCATACCTCTTGATCACTTTAGCCTTAAGAAATATATCCGACTCCTTCTTGAATATATTTAATGAATTGGCCTCTACTGCCTTCTGTGGTAGAGAATTCCACAGGTTCACTACTCTCTGGGTGAAGAAATTCCTCCTCATTTCTGTCCTAAATGGCATACCCTTTATCCTTAGACTGTGACCCCTGGTTCTGGACTCCCCGACCATCGGGAACATCCTTCCTGCTTCTAGTCTGTCCAGTCCTGTCAAAATTTTATAAGTTTCAATGAGATCCCCTCTCATTCTTCTAAACTCCAGCGAGTACAAGCCCAATCGACCCAATTTCTCCTCATACGTCATTCCTGCCATCCCAGGTATCAGCCTGGTGAATCTTCGCTGAACTCCTTCCATGGCAAGAACATCCTTCCTCAGATAAGGCGACGAAAACTGCGCACAATACTCAAGATGTGGTCTCACCAAGGCCCTGTACAACTGCAGCAAGACATCCTTGTTCCTGTACTCAAAGCCTCTCGCTACGAAGGCCAACATACCATTTGCCTTCTTAACCGCCTGCTGCACCTGCATGCTTACCTTCAGCGACTGGTGCACAAGGACACCCAGGTCTCGTTGCACTTCCCCTTCACCCAATCTATTGCCATTAAGATAATAATCTGCCTTCCTGTTTTTGCCACCAAAGTGGATAACCTCACATTTATCCACGTTATATTGCATCTGCCATGCTTCTGCCCAATCACCCAACCTGTCCAAATCATCCTGGAGTTTCTCGGCATCCTCCTCACAGCACACACGCCCACCTAGCTTTGTGTCGTCTGCAAATTTGGAGATATTACATCTAGTTCCCTCGTCTAGCTCATTAATATATATTGTGAATAGCTGGGGTCCAAGGACCGATCCCTGTGGTACCCCATTAGTCACTGCCTGCCACTCGGAAAAAGACCCGTTTATTCCAACTCTTTGCTTTCTGTCTGCCAACCAGTTTTCTATCCAAGTCAATACCTTGCCCCCAATCCCATGTGCCTTAACTTTACACGCTAACCTCTTATGCGGGACCTTATCGAAAGCCTTCTGAAAGTCCAAATATACCACATCCACTGGTTCTCCCTTATCTATTTTACCAGTTACATCCTCAAAAAATTCCAGTAGATTAGTTAAGCACGATTTACCTTTTGTAAATGCATGTTGACTTTGTCCAATCCTGTCACTGTTTTCCAAGTGCTCAGCTATTACATCCTTTATAATGGACTCTAGTATTTTCCCCACTACCGATGTCAGGCTTACCGGTCTGTAATTCCCCGTTTTCTCCCTACCACCTTTTTTGAATAGTGGGGTAACATTAGCTACCCTCCAATCCATGGATACTGTTCCAGATTCCATCGAATGTTGGAAGATGATCAGCAATGCATCTACTATTTCTAGGGCCACTTCCTTAAGTACCCTAGGATGTAGATTATCAGGCCCTGAGGATTTATTGGCCTTCAGTCCCATCAATTTCCTTAACACCATTTCCTTACAAATACTGATTTCTTTCAGTTCCTCCTCTTCATCAGACCCTATGTTCCCTGACATCTCTGCTGAGACCCCAGCTGACCCACCTACATCCCATGATCAGATCTCACCCAACCTGACTCCATTGCTGTGGTATTTTTCCCCGATTTAAAGATCTGCACAGGTAAAGATTGTGAATTTGTGTTGTCATTGCAAACATGTCAAAAAGGCCAACAGGTACCCCAATGGGTTCAGATAAAGGAAAGAGGAAGCATAGTTCACTTTCAATTGCCAAGAAGGTTGAGTTACTTCAGAGATTAGATAGAGGTGCTTCAGTGAGAAGATTGAGTGAGGAGTATGGTGTTATACTCTCCACCAGCTATGATATTAGAAAACAGAAAGAACAGCTCATGAAGTTTTATGCGGGAAGTGATGTTCATAAGGAAATGAGTAAGAGAAAAAGTATGCATAAGCCGAAATGTGATGATTTGGATCGAGCAGTGATGGAATGGTGGCGACAGAGGCGAAGTGAAAAGGTTCCTTTGTCTGGCCCAATGGTGGTGCAACAAGCTAAAATATTCCATGCACAACTGGGGATTGAAACTCCATGCGAGTACTCTTCTGGTTGGCTAGCCATATTTAAAAGGCGTCATGGCATCAGGCAACTGAAGGTATGTGGTGAGAAAGCCTCAGCAGATCATGAGGCAGCTGAAAATTATATTGATGAATTCATCAAACTAATTGCTGATGAAAACCTTTCACCTGAGCAAATGCACAATGCTGACGAGACAGCACTGTTTCGGCGCTACGTACCACGAAAGACATTAGCAGCAGCAGAAGAAACGCAGCCAGCAGGTATTAAAGATGCCAAGGATAAGTTGACTGTGCTTGCTGCTGCAAATGCAGCTGGGACACATAAGTGTCAGCTTATGGTCATTGGGAGAAGTCAGCGTCCAAGATGTTTCAAGGATTTGAGAGTATTGCCAGTGCATTATTATGCCAATAGGAAAGCAGGAACTGGTTTGAGAAGAATTTTGTCCCTCAGGTGCGTGCTCATCACACGGAAGCTGGCCTTGAGGAAAACTGCAAAATATACTTGCTGCTAGACAATTGCTCAGCTTTTGGTAAAGGATAATGTCCATGGAATCTACTTACCTCCAAATGTTACATCATTGATACAGCCAATGGACCAAGTGTTAAGTCTGTGTGTCCCAGTTATGCTTATTATAAATCACTGGACACAGACCACAAGAATAACTTTAACAGGTCTTTACTATTCGGAGGTCAGGGCTGAACTGCCCAGCACGTCCCTACACAACGTTTATATACCGGTGTGGTCACCACCGGTATTACAGTATACAGCAGCCAAGAGAAAGTAGTACATCTCTTAAGGTAGTTCTCTTAAGGTGGAACAGGTTACATACACCACAATCCTCCCTTTTTAGCTTAACAGTTATATCCCCATTTAACATAACATAATAACATATATATATATATTATACAACTTCATGCAAAACAGTTCAAAGATTCAGTCTCTGAGGAGGCCTCCTGATTCGAGTTGGATAACGCCTTTCAGGGGTCTCTGATTCTCGTTGCTGGGGTGACTCATCTAGTTGATCTCTTATGGATTGGACATCATCCTCAGGTACATTCACTTCTGAGGTAGATGCTTCAGGTTCACTAACTTCTTCCACGGTTGTCTCTGCCGTAACCCTGGGTTCGACCCTTGTTCTCGATTCTACCAGTTGGTCAGCATGATGCCGTATTACATTTTCACCAATATCTACCGTGTACATCAGGGGTCCTTGTCTGGCCCGAATTGTTCCAGATTGCCATTTCTCGTTTTTATAGTCCCGGGCTAACACTGGTTGTCCTATTTCGAAACTCCGAGTGGTCTTGTTATTTATATGCTGGAACTGTTTGTTTTCAACTTCCCTCCGCACATTTGGTTTTAACAAGTCCAACCTGGACCGCAACCTCCTGTTATAGAACATCATGGCAGGACTTTGGTTTGTCACTGCATGAGTGGCGTTTCGATATGCCAGTAGGAATTTGTCCACCTTGTGTTGTAGTGGAATCTGATCTTCGCTCATGGCCTTTATTGCTTTTTTTGAACGTTTGTACAAATCTCTCGGCCAACCCGTTTGTAGCCGGATGATATGGGGCAGAGGTATAATGTTTCACCCCATTCTTCTTCATGAATTTCTGGAATTCTTCTGACACGAACTGCGGTCCGTTGTCTGAACATATTTGTTCTGGCAATCCATTTCTTGCAAATATCGTTCTTAGCACCGCGATCGTCTTTTCCGAGGTAGTGGTAGTCATCTTAATCACTTCTGGCCATTTAGAATGTGCATCCACCGCAATTAAAAACATGGAGTCCATGAATGGACCAGCAAAGTCAATATGTACACGTTGCCATGGGGTTGAAGGCCATTCCCATGGATGCAGCGGTGCAATCGGAGGTGGATTTTGCACTTTTTGGCACCCTGAGCAGCTTTTCGTCAGATCCTCTATCTGTTGGTCGATACCCGGCCACCACACATAAGCCCTAGCAAGGCTTTTCATCTTGACTTCCCCCAGATGACCTTCATGCAGCTCCTTTAGAACTCTCTTAACTTAGGAGGAATAATCACCCTTGTTCCATACATCAATGTTCCTTGACAGACGGACAGCTGTACTCGTCTTGCTGAGAATGCCGGTAACAGTGGATCACCATGTGCTGGCCATCCCTTCACTGTCACTTCATAGACCCGGGACAGTGTCGGGTCATTCCTGGTTTCTCTTTCAATACTTGCATTGGTGACTGGTAAACATTCGATGATGGTCGAGTGAAATAACTCAACAGCGTCAACCGTCGGTGCCTCCTCCTCTGTAGGTAGTGGCAGGCGCGACAGCCCATCAGCATTACCATGCTGCTTTGTACCTTTGAATTCGATCTGATATTGATGTGCCCCTAGGAAAAGGGACCATCTCTGGAGTCAGTTCAGTTCAGTTCAGTTCAAATGCTTTATTGGCATGAAAGTTTACAGAGAACCATATTGCCAAAGCTTACATAGCAAAAGGTACAGTTTTCCAACATCTCTGTGCTGTCATCACCGAAACACCCTTCTTAGGGTTAAAAATGGATACCAACGGCTGGTGGTCTGTCAGAAGCGTAAACTTTTGGCCCTGCAGGTAATGATTGAACTCCTTTACTCCTCACACAAGGCTGAGAGCCTCCCTATCTATCTGAGCATAGTTGCGCTCAGCGGAGGTCAATGATCTGGATGCGAACGCAACTGGCCTCTCCAGGCCATTTGGCAACTTGTGTGAGAGTACTGCCCCAATACCATATGGAGAAGCATCACAAGCCAAACGAATAGGCAGCATTGGGTTGAAGTGAGCCAACACTTCCTCTGAGGTGATCAATGCCTTGCTTTTGCGAAAGGCCCTCTTACAGTCCTCGCTCCACTTCCATGGTACACCCTTCTGCAAAAGAGCGTTCAGCGGGTGCAGCACCGTGGATAAATTTGGCAGAAACTTATGGTAATAGTTAATCAACCCTAGGAACGACCTCAACTGGGATACATTATCTGGAGCGGGAGCCTTCACAACAGCTTCGATCTTGTCAGGAGACTTATGAAGCCCCTCCTGGTCAATGACATGACCACAGTACGAGATCCGCTTCTGAAAGAACTCACATTTCTGGCGATTAACTCGAAGTCCATATTCTTTCAATCTGGTGAGCACCAGTTCCAAATTTGCAAGGTGTTCCTCGTCATCATCTCCTGTAATCAGAATATCGTCCAGGTAACATTGTGTGCCTGGAATTCCCTGTAATACCTGCTCCATGGCCCTCTGCCAAATTGCTGGAGCCGATGCCACTCCAAAAACCAGTCTATTATACCGGTACAAGCCTCTATGCGTGTTGATCGTGAGATACTGGCGTGACTCTTCCTCAACTTCCATCTGTAAGTACGCCTGCGCCAGGTCTATCTTGGTGAAGTGTTTCCCACCAGACAACGAAGCGAAGATATCCTCAATCCGCGGAAGCGGATACTGCACCGTGTGAAGCACCGGATTAACAGTGATCTTGAAATCTCCACAGATGCGAACCATCCCCGGTTCCCCCGGCTTGTTGCTCGATGAACGCTTCATGACGGGGACAATGGGCGTGGCCCACCCACTCCAGTCTACCTTAGACAGTACTCCTGAACGTTCTAGCCCTTCCAGCTCAGCTTCCACAGCAGGTCGTATCGCATAAGGTACCGGTCTGGCTTTGAAAAATTTCGGGTTTGCATGTTCTTCAACCTTGATGTTTGCCGTAATTCCTCTCAGTGTTCCCAGTCCCTGTTGGAACACCTCTTTAGCATCGTCCAATATTCTGGACAATCGTTTAGGTTCGACATCTTTTTTACCGGAATCTACCGTTAGTGCTTTTATGGAATGCCAGTCCATATTTATTTTCCTAATCCACTCCCATCCCAGTAGTGGTGGACCTCCCTCAGGTAGCACATATAAGTCCATTCCTCGGCTTTCTTTGCCCTTGTGGACCACCTTTACCTCTATCTTCCCGATGGGGTATACTCTTTGCCCCGTGTATGTTTTCAATACAATCTCCGTATCCCGTAGGGGAATATGTGGGAATAACCTTTTGTAATCTTGCTTATTCATGACCGTCAATGCCGATCCAGTGTCCAATTCCATCTTCACTTGGACTCCTGCTATCTGAAGTGTGACCCAGATTGTTTGGAGGTCTGCTTCATTACCAACATTGTGTACTCTTAGACTACCCAGTTCATTACTGCTGGAGTCTGAATTTGACTTCTGTTCGTTCGAACTGTTCTCTGTCACCTTGTGTACCTTTCTGTACTTTTCCTGCGGTGACTTTTTGTTGCTGGTCTTCTTTCCTGACCGGCATACTTTAGCTATGTGACCAAGCCTGCCACATTTTCTGCATTCCTGATTTTTGAACCAGCATTGGTTCTGATCGTGCGTTGTCTTTCCACAACGATAACATTTTACTGTACCCAAGACCATTTGATTGGTGCTGAGTTCCGGTGACCGTAGCTGCATTTCCGCAGTGCCTCTCGCTGCGGCTTCGTGCGATGCTGCAATAGTGACAGCTTTATCAAGCGTAAGATCATTCTCCTCAAGCAGTCGCTTTTGTGTTCCTTCTTTTAACAATCCACACACAAATTTATCTCTCAGCGCATCTGCTAGTCCTGTTCCAAACTGACAGTACTTTGATAGCTTACGCAGTTCAATTAAAAATTCAGCGTTGCTTTCGTCTTTCAGCTGCGTTCTTCTGTAAAATTTAAATCGTTCCGCTATCATCAGCGGCGTGGGGTTTAAATGATTTTTCAGGACAGTAACAATATTCGCGAAAGTCTGATCCGCCGGTTTATCTGGTGATAGAAGGTGCTTCAATAGCCCGTATGTCTTCGCACCCATTGAGCTTAATAAGGTTAGTGCTTTCTCATCATCTGGTACCTTATTTGCTTTACAATAAACTTCCATGCGTTCTACATACGTGGTCCAATCTTCGATATCGCTATCAAAGGTATTAATGTTCCCATGTTTAGGCATCCTTGCAAGTTTTTAAATTTTTCTTTTTCTCAAAATGGCGGCTTCCTGCGCTTGTCTTCTTCCCCCGCCTACTAAAATGGCGGCTTCCCGCGCTTGGCGGTCTTTCCCGCGCTCGTCTTCTTCCCCCGCCGACTACAATGGTGGATCCCCGCGTTTGCCTTCTTCCCCCGCTGGCTGCAATGGCGATTGCCGTGCTGCTGCCGTTCTCGCCTCCCCAGCGGTTCTCAATTCCCCGACGCTGCTTTTACTCCCCCGCGGTTCCCGTGGGCCTTCACGCTTCCCCTGCTGTTGCGCCTCTCAGCCCCGCATGCAGCCCGGTCCTTTACCCCGGCTGCGTTTGAGTTCTCCGCGGCTCTCGTGCCTTAAGCTGCCCCAGTCGCTGCGCCTCTCGGCCTCGATTGCAGCCCAGCCCTTTTCACCGGCCGTGGTCGAGTTCTCCGCCCTTTTTCCTCCGTTTTCCCTCCCCCACTCCACAGTCAACGCGGCCGACTTTCTGCTCGTGTCGCTGATCGGCTTACCCACCACCGTGGTAGAAGGGATGATCACTGCCTGTCGCTGATGGAGGGCTTCGTGGTCAGAATTTTTCTTTTTAACCCGGGTTCTCGATATCTCCCGTGCGATGGTGCTCAGCAGGATGATGAGGGCGGATGCCTCTTCTCGACGCCCGTTCTGAGGACGAAGCTGCCTTGGATGTAAAACTGCCGCAGGGTAAGATCGGACTCGTCGCCACTGTTAAGTCTGTGTGTCCCAGTTATGCTTATTATAAATCACTGGACACAGACCACAAGAATAACTTTAACAGGTCTTTACTATTCGGAGGTCAGGGCTGAACTGCCCAGCAAATCCCTACACAACGTTTATATACCGGTGTGGTCACCACCGGTATTACAGTATACAGCAGCCAAGAGAAAGTAGTACATCTCTTAAGGTAGTTCTCTTAAGGTGGAACAGGTTACATACACCACACCAAGGAATTTTGAGATCGATGAACTCTCTGTACAAAAACGAGTTTGAGGTGTTTACTTAATGCTGTGGACACAGGCATGGGAATAAAAGCATTCTCAAAAGCTTTCTCTATCAAGGATGCCATATGGACAGCTGCGGATGCATGGAACTTGGTAACTGCAGACACCTTGGTCAATGCTTGGCATAACACCTGGCCATCAACTATGTTTGCTGATGATGATGCTGATGATGCTCCTCAGGACTTTCAAGGCTTTTGTGTGTCCAGGGAGAAAGCAATGATTGCTCAACTTTTTAGATTATGCAAGAAGGCTGACTTGCAAAGTGTTAAGTATGTGTATTGTATTGAACAATTAACACAAAGGCTTAAACGTATAACTCAAACAGGTCTTTACTGGTTGGAGGTAGGGACTATACATAGGTCTTTACTTCATGCCCACAGGCGGGAACTGAGGGGAGATCAGTACCCACAGTACTATTTATACCCCTATGGCCAGGAGTGGTACTGCGTATCACTACGCCCAACAAGTAGTGCAGTCCTGTCCATAGGTTCAAAGTAGCACACATATTACATACACAACATTCCTCCCTTCCTAGCTTTACAGTCATCTCCCCATTTAACATAACGTAATAACATATATACATATATAACTTCAGGTTTACATAACAGAATAACATAGATACATAGATAACTTCATGTCAAAACAGATCACAGATTCAGTCTCTGCGGAAAACAGTTCACAGATTCAATCTCTGTGGTGGAGTCGGTTCACGTTGCTGGAGTGACTCATTCAATAGTCCTTCCATGGATTTAACAGTTTGAACTTCCGAACTGAATTGGCTCCGTTCGGAGGGACCACGTGTGTGATCTGGTAGAGGTAATAATGGTTCAGATGGGTCATCTTCTGTTTCGACTTTTCCTTTTCTGCTTCTTGGAGACTCTCTGGGCTCCACTGTCAGCTGCCAGCTGCATGCGCAGTTCCTCCTTCTCTCCCTCCTTTTTCCGTAGTAGAGCCACCTTCTCCCGATGTTCCGTAGACTTTCGGTGCTCCTCCATGATTTCTGTATGGTGGGAGTCGAAGTTACAAGTTGGGCAGGACAGGACATAGTAATATTCGGTGTCGTCCTGATCTAGGCCAGCGAGAGGGTCTTCTATTTCCTCCATACCCAGCTGGGCGTTAGCCAGCTTTTGTTCCAAGTCCAGACATCTTTCCTGAAGAGACTTCTTCATGCGTACCTCTTCATCCAGCTTTTTCTGGGCTTTCAGCAAGTCGTTTACTAATGACCTCATTTGAGATTTTACTACTTCAACTTCTTTTGGAGATTGATTGATCGGACTATTCAATCCCTCTACCGGAGCAGCTGTTTCAGCGGTCTGTTGTTCTACGTTGACGTGAGTCAGCATACTTTTGGCATCCAAGGGCTGCTCTGTTGCAGTCATCTCAGTCTGTGTTGCCACCTCAGCTCTTCCAATAACCTTTGAGAGCTCCGAACCCCTTTCGTTTGAATATTGAAGTTCGTGTTCAAGTTTTTCCCATTTCAGAGTCCTGTCCTTCAGCATATGCAGGAGTTGGCTGACCGTTAACTCCTCTGACATCAGACGTTTTGTGTGCTCCTGCTCCATTTTCTCCATCAGCTGCTTCTGTTGTCTTTCCAGATTCTCCAACTCTATATTAAAGAACTCTTTCGTTGCATTCAACTCTTGCTCACAACGGCGAAGCATTTGTTCTAATTGCTGTTGTAGTTTGAAATGGAGTTGAGTTCGAGCCCGGTGTCCCTCAGAAATGGGCACATCAGTAGACTTGCCAGACTCAGAATCCACAGTTAAACTATGTTGTTGTTGCTCAGTGGAATTCTGTGCTGAAACTTTGTCTTTTGCACCTGAGTTGGGCTTACCATCATCCGTTCCAGAGTCTGGGCCGACTATCTTCACCGAGTTCTCACTCGTTATTGTTTGTAGGAAATGCCAGTCCATATTCATTTTCCTAATCCACTCCCGTCCTAGTAGTGGAGAACCTCCTTCAGATATCACATATAAGTCCATTATTTGACTGTCTTCGCCCTTGTGGACCACTGCAACCTCTATTTTCCCGATGGGGTACACTCTTTGCCCCGTGTATGTTTTCAATATAATCCCCGTATCCTGTAGGGGAATATGTTGGAATAACTTTCCGTAATCTTTCTTATTTATGACCGTCAATGCCGATCCAGTGTCCAATTCCAGTTTTACTTGGACTCCTTCTATCTGAAGAGTGACCCAAATTGTCTGGAGGTCTGCACCCTTACCAGCGTTGAGTACTCTTAAGCTAGCCAGTTCATTACAGCTTAAGCTAGCCAGTTCATTACTGCTAGCCTCTGAATCGGACTCCTGTTCGGTCACCTTGTGTACCTTTGCGTATTTTCCTTGCGGTGACTTCTTGTTGCTGGTCTTCTTCCCTGACCTGCATACTCTAGCTATATGTCCAAGCCTACCACAAGTTCTACATTCTTGGTTTTTAAACCAACACTGGTTCTGATCATGCGTTGTCTTTCCACAACGATAACATTTGCCAGAACTCACACCCAATTTGTGTGCACTGAGCTCCGGTGACCGTAGCTGCATTACTGCCGTGCCTCTCGCTGCGGCTTCGTGTGCTGCTGCCATTGTGACCGCCTTCTCAAGCGTCAGCTCATTCTCCTCGAGCAGTCGCTTTTGTGTATCCTGTTTAAATAAACCACACACAAATTTGTCTCGAAGTGCCTCTGTCAGTCCCGTTCCAAACTGGCAATATTTCGCTAATTTACGCAATTCCAGCAAATAATCAGCATTGCTTTCATGCTGTAGCTGCCTTCTGTCGTAAAATTTAAATCGTTCCGCTAGCATCAGCGGCGTGGGGTTTAGATGATCTTTCAGGACAGTAACAATCTCATCGAACGTCTTATCCGCCGGTTCATCTGGTGATAACAGGTGTTTCAATTGCCCGTATGTCTTCGCACCCATTAAATTTAATAATGTTAGAGCTTTATCTTGGTCATGAATTTTATTGGCCTTACAATAATTTTTTACTCTTTCAACATATATGGCCCAATCTTCGAGGTCACTATCAAAGGTGCTAATATTCCCGTGTTTAGGCATTGTAGATTTGCAATTTCTCAGATTTTATTTTGTTTACTTGTTATCAAAGATGGCGGCTTCCCGCTCTTGCCATCGTCCTCCGCCCACAAAATGGCGGTTTTCCCGCGCTTGGCGGTCTTCACCCGTCCCCCGACGCCGTCTCCCTTCAGCCCCCGAGTGCGGCCCTTATCTTTGGTTCCGATCGCTGGCCCGCGCTGCGCCTCGCACTTGAAGCGGTTCCCGGCCTCTGGCTCACCCGCTCGCGCGTTTCACCGCGGCTCTTATCAGGGATTGCGATCGCCCTTATCTTCTCCAACTTCCCCAGCCCTGTCTTTGCAGCCAACACTGCACGGCTTACCCCACCGCCTAGGTTGAACAAGGAAACTGCAGAAAGACTTCTGTCAGTCGCTGGAAGCTGTCAGGATGTTTGCTGCACTCCAGTGCTCAGTCGCTGATGGAGGCTTCAGAGTCCTAAAGCCTGTCGCTTCTAGTGGGGTGGTGATGTTTGAAACCTCTCTTCAACTGCCGCAGGGTAAGAACCTGACTCGTCGCCAGTGTTAAGTATGTGTATTGTATTGAACAATTAACACAAAGGCTTAAACGTATAACTCAAACAGGTCTTTACTGGTTGGAGGTAGGGACTATACATAGGTCTTTACTTCATGCCCACAGGCGGGAACTGAGGGGAGATCAGTACCCACAGTACTATTTATACCCCTATGGCCAGGAGTGGTACTGCGTATCACTACGCCCAACAAGTAGTGCAGTCCTGTCCATAGGTTCAAAGTAGCACACATATTACATACACAACACAAAGCTGCGCAGGAATTGAATGAGGACGATGTCGCAGAAGTCATGGACATAGACAACGATGCTCCCATTGTGCATGCAGTGACAGATGAAGAAATCATGCAGAGGGTTTTGCATCCAGAAGAAAAGGATGAAAGCAGTGAGGATGATGATGATGCCTGTGATCAAGTCAAAAAAGTGCCGATTGACAAAGCAATCAATCTTTGTCAAGAATTAATTCACACCTTGGAGCAATGAAGCTTCATAAGTGAAGAAGAAATACTGCAGGTTGACAGAATTCGGGAGAGATTAGTGAAAGAAAAGCCCAAATTATTTAAACAAACAACAATATTAAATATGTTTCAAAAGATGTCGCAACAGAAGGCCCAAGACCTACAGCGTGCAACTACACCAGTAATTTCCACATTTGATAATCCTAATGCTGGCCCATCATCAGCTCAGACATCATAGCTGAGCCCTCTACCTCAAGCACAACCTCCAGCCAATTGTAACTGTACCTGTTTATTTTTACTCTGTTTAACAAATAAAAGCCTTAATTTACTGTTTTATATTTCATAACTTAACTGTTTTACAAATAAAAACCTTTATTATATTTCATGCTTTGAGTACTGTACATTCCTTTTCAAATTTGAAGATGGTAGCAAAAGATACAGGCCGGGAAGCTGACATTAAGTACAGTTACAGAGTACTGCGTTGCAAAAACAAGAGAGGGAGGCTTACCATGCGTTGCGAAGAAGCAAGGACTGCAAGGCCTGCGAGGAGAAGAACTACAAGGTGACGTCCAAAAAACAGAAATATCGCAACCTGGGCCCAGGCATTTCCGGACTTCGGAACGTGTTTCTGATGTCCAAAGTCTAGAAACGCCTGAGCCCAGGTTGCGATATTTCCGGACTTCAGACATCAGAAACACGTTCCGAAGTCTGGAAAAACACAAAAACCGGCTCGGCCTTGGTCTCGAGGTTGCTGGATTCAAGATGCTCAACCTGTACACCATTATTGAGAAAATCATGAATAAGATGAAGCAATCTACAGTTTTTTAACAGAAAAAAATGATATTCCATTCAAATTGGCCGTTTCTTTTTTTTTGATGCCGCAATCACTATAGTAAACACCCCAATATAACAATCTTTTCTGCTGGCCCCAAGGGGGTTCATTATAGTGAAGTTAGATTTGTATTTCTTAATGCTGTTGATGTTCACCCTCTTGTTAAGTGCATAATCTTCCGGCCACAACTGGAGTATTGTGTCCAATTCTGGGTACCACACTTTAGGAAGGATATGACGGCCTTAGAGAGGGTGCAGAAAAGATTTACAAGAATGGTTCCAGGGATGAGGGACTTCAGTTATGTGGATAGACTGGAGAAGCTGGGGTTGTTCTCCTTAGAGCAGTGAAGGTTGAGAGGAGATTTGATAGAGGTGTTCAAAATCATGAGGGGTCAAGACAGAGTAGACAGAGAGAAATTATTCCCATTGGCAGAAGGGTCGAGAACCAGAGGGCACAGATTTAAGGTGATTGGCAGAAAAACCAAAGGCGACATGAGGAAAAACTTTTTTACGAAGCAAGTGGTTATGATCTGAATGCACTTCCTGAGAAGGTGGTGGAGGCAGATTCCATCGCGACTTTCAAAAGGGAATAGGAGAAGTACCTGAAGGAAAAAAATTTGCAAGGCTACGGGGAAAGGGCGGGGGAGTGGGACTAGCTGAAGTGCTCTTGCAGAGAACCGGCATGGGCTCAATGGGCCAAATGGCCTCCTTCTGTGCTGTACCCATTCTGTGAATCTATGTAATCTTGTCCAATGAGTTCTCATAATCCAAAGGTCCATTACTGTTTTAGATATATGGGTTTCCATTGTTGTGTGCTTACACACTGATCAACTGAACCAAGACATTGTTCGGTTGTATATTGTCTACTTTGATCTGCAGTGAGCTATCCAAGTATACAATTTAAAAAAAAAATAAGGCACGTGTTGATTTTGGATTCTATAAACAATGTATTGCACTTTTTACAACAAAATTTTCAATGCATCACTTTATGCCACTTGAAAATATAAAGCTTTAGCCTATACAGTGACATTTGACTTCTGCACACCTTGACAGGCATTATTCGAGATCCATTAACTCAGACATCCTGTTGTCAACCTCTGATTTCTTTTGACATCACCTGCTTATTCTTCTGCTAATGCACCTTTTAATATAATCGTCGTCTTGTCTCAGAGTGACCTTTTGATTCATCAGCATACTTCTTGTGCATTTATCTGATCCCTGGTCTGATGTGATGGTTGTTCCAATCTGATTGTATCTCGGTGTATTCACTGATTGCTGGATGCTTGAAAAATGCCTGACCCAAGAAGAGTAATTATTAGTTATTATTTGTTAGCTTCTTATCCAAATAAGTAGGGATTATTCTCCATTGGGTGCACAATAGCTAAGATAGCTGTGATGGTTTTGAGAGCTGCTGTATTTGATAAGACATTATGCAACTAATCTTTTTGTCTTACTTGGCCAGTAAGCTCTTTGGCAACATCATAATTGTTTTTCTGATACCCTAGTGTCCATTCATGGGATGGTCCTGGAATTCTCAGATAAATAATTTGTGTTTCAGCTTCAGAGCTGCTGTCAGATTCATACTTGGCCCTTTCTCAATGTGGTAGTATCTCATTCTCGAGCACCAGAACTGTGTGTCCCCTTTTCACTGGCTGAGCTGCTGATGGTGCTCTTCTGACTGGTTCAATCACCAGATCTTCATTTTGCAATTTTTTCAGCAGTTCTTTACTCTGCATTGGAACTGTTAGGACTGGACTAGAATTAATTGCTGCCAGTAACTCTTTTCCAGTAGCAGAATATTTATTCTCCATATTTGTCAGAATTCTGTTGTAAGTACCATCATGACCTCTTTTCCCTATATATTGTCATTAAACAAGAACTGTTTCTAGACCAAAAGCTACTAGTCATCAATGTACAACTTCAAACTGGAGTATGTAATAGGAAGGCTACTATACTTGTTGAACACAGGTTTCTTTTCAAGAAGGCAATGATATTAAAATTCCTCAGGGATTCCTCCAATCTCCTGCACCCCACAGAAAATCGCAGATGCCCTCCTGTGCGGCTCTCTGTTTCTAAGAGCCTCTGACTTGCCTTATAAGGGTGGAACCTTTGCCCCCTCCTACAAGGTAAATGTCATAAAGTGGGGGCGGGGTGAAGCTAGGGGTGGGAACTCCCTACACCAGAAGTTCCCGCTCCACTGGCTCAGTTGGGACTTGGCATATCTCTGAGGGCCAGTAAGCTAAGCGAGTTATGGGTACCAACCTCAAGATGGACCTCTGCCTCCCACCCGCCCCCCGTCCCCCCCCCCCCCAAGAAAAAGGGAGGGAAGATCCCTTTTTAAGAATTCAGGAAACATGACCAGGCCTGGGCATTTCAACCCCAACCAACCATGGAAAGTGGATGTTGGAGTTATGTCTGCATGGAGCAGATGGGATCACATCCTGAGGAATTACTGCCACATAGTTACAAAAAAAATTCTGTTCTATCCTGCCATTCCAAAAAAAATTCTGGCATTCAGCTCTGTATTAGTGGTCGAAATGTACATACAGTTGTTATTTTTTGTAATTAATTTATGCAAATTTTACGCTGAAACATTGCTTGCTAGAATGTCCTCAATCGCTTGTTCCACTTCTGAGAAAAGTCTGCCGAAACCCCCTGCTGCTCACTTACATAGTCCACATCCTAGGCAAATAAACCACCTTGTGTGAGTTTCCTAGATTTACACCAATAATATGCTGGCATATATTTACGCTTAAAAATGTAGGCGTAGTACAGCCCAAAGTCAGCTGATACTGGTGTATCTGAGATTTCTGGAGTTTGATAGCAATTTTCTTCGTGACATTTTTCAGATTTTTCTTACTGAGAACTACACTATACTTAAGCAAAGTGCTGTCAGTTTCTGCCTGCATCATACCAATTTTTTTCACCATACTTTGTGCATTGATGTATATATAATTCAAATCATTTCCCCCCATCTGTTTGGCAGTCTTGCTCATTTTACTCTGTCCTCCTGATCTGTTTTTCCTTTTATCTTTCCTACACTCCTTACCCCATTGCTCTCTTTCCTGCGTCCTCATCTCATTTTTTCCTTTCCCTCTGCCTATTAGTTTTAACTTCCGCAGCACTAGTTACTCTATAATTAAACTTTATTGACATACTTTCTCTTTTTATATTCTTACAAACAGTGGGAGTATTTGGCGAGCTAACAGTGAGCATTTCAGGCTGATTAACTCACAAGATTGCTGAAAGCCTTTTTCTTGTACGAAAGCCCCAGATTCACTCAAAGATTTTAAAGAAGTAAGCTGATAACCGTAACTGGAGCCAAGCAGAAATTCTGTGTAAAGCTGCCAATTATACACACATCTGAACAAATCACACAGAATGTTTGTTCTTAAATTGTATGGTTTGGCACCCCATTCAAGCAAAATGCTCAGCAACAACCAATAAAACTTTGAATATATTGTATTGAGTTAGGTTGGGACATGATTTCTGTAAACTGCAGCTGTTTGTTAACTCCTTATGCACATGATTGAATTAAAGATACAATACCTAGCTAAAACTGGGACTATTTCCACTGGAGCAGAGCATGCCAGTAGGAGATTTAATAGAGTTTCTTTAAAATTATGAAAGGCATAGACAGGAGGATTTGGGAATGTTTGAAACAGATGAAAATACAGAGCTATGGGGAGAGAGCAGGGCAGTTGGATTATTGCTGTCGCAAAATGCTGGCACAGACACAATGGGATAAGAACATAAGAAATAGGAGCAGGAGTAGGCCATTCGGACCTTCGAGCCTGCTCTGCCATGGCTGATCTTCTGCCTCAGCTCCATTTACCGGCCCTGTCGCCATATCCCTTGATGCCTCTACTAGTCAGAAATCTATCGACTTCTGTTTTGAATATACCCAATGACTGAGCCTCCACAGCCCTCTGGGGTAGGGAATTCCAAAGAAATTTCTTCTCATCTCAGTCCTGTATGGCCTACCCTTTATCCTGAGGCTGTGGCCCCTGATTCTAGACTCCCCAGCCAAGGGAAACATTCTCCCAGCATCCATCCTATCAAGCCCTATAATAATTTTGTATGCTTCAATGAGATCCCCTCTCATTCTTCTGAATTCAAGAGAATACAGGCCTAGTTTACTCAATCTCTTCTTATACGACAGTCCCGCCATCCCAGGAATCAATCTCGTGAACCTTCGTTGCACTCCCTCTATGGCAAGTATATCCTTCCTTAGGTAAGGAGACCAAAATTGTACACAGTACTCCAGGTGTGGTCTCACCAAGGCTCTATATAATTGGAGTAACACTTCTTTACTCCTGTATTCAAATCCTCTTGTAATGAAGGCCAGCATACTATTTGCCTTCCTAATGGCTTGCTGCACCTACACATTCACTTTCAGTGACTCATGTACAAGGGCACCCAGGTCCCTTTGAGCATCTACATTCCCCAATCTTTCACCATTTAGGAAATACACTGCCTTTCTGTTTTTTCTAACAAAGTGGATAACTTCACATTTATCCACATTATATTCCATCTGCCATGTTCTCGTCCACTCACTGAGCCTGTCAAGATCCCCTTGAAACCTCTTCACATCCTCTTCACAACTGACACTGCCACCTAGCTTTGTATCACCAGCAAATTTGGAAATGTTACATTTAGTCCCCTCATTCAAATCATTGATATAGATTGTGAATAGCTGGGGCCCAACAACCGATCCTTGCAGTACCCCACTAGTCACACCCTGCCATCCTGAAAAAGACCCGTTTATCCCTACTCTTTGTTTTCTGTCTGTTAACCAATTCTCAATCAATGCTAGTATATTACCCCCAATTCTATGTGCCCTAATTTTGTTCACCACCTTGTGTGGGACCTTATCGAAGGCCTTCTGAAATTCCAAATACACCACATCTACTGGTTCCCCTTTGTCTACTCCACTAGTTACATCCTCAAAGAACTCCAATAGATTTGTTAAACAGGATTTCCCTTTCATAAATTCATGTTGACTCTGCCCAATCTTACTATTAGTTTCTAAGTGCCCAGTTATTGCATCCTTTATAATAGATTCCAGCATTTTCCCAACTGCTGATGTGAGGCTAACAGGTCTGTAGTTCCCAGTTTTCTCTCTCCCTCCTTTCTTAAATAGCTGGGTTACATTTGCTATCCTCCAATCTGCAGGAACCATTCCAGAATCTATAGAATTCTGGAAGATGACAACCAATGCGTCCATTCTCCCAATGGCCACCTCTTTCAAAACCATAGGATGTAGGTTATCCGGTCCTTGGGATTTATTGACTTTTAGTCCCATTAATTTTGCTAGTACTGTTTTTTTACTAATAATAATTGAATGGTCTCCTTCTGCGCTGTAAACTTCTATTGACAAAAATGCTTAGTTTTTTTTAATCAGTTTCCATGCCCAACATCCCAAATCTGCTATACACTTGATGTGCCTGTAATACCAGCTGTTAAATCTACAAACGTCAGTGCAGAATTAATGGGAGTCTGCAGGGGGTGATGATAAGCTACTGGACTTTATCATGGAGCACACCAATATGGCTAGTTGGGGGTGAAATTGGGCGCTGTAATGCCCATTCTTTAGGCGCTAATGCTCAAAATTGGTGTCCAAGATGCCCGTGCGCACACTTCTGACAGAAGTGTGTCAGATGTCATCTTGCTAAAGGGGTTTGCGCAAGTGCACCTAACAACCAGCAGCAGTATGCAGAATAGGCAGATCATGACGTCAATCAGTATGCAATGCAAATTTGACGCCAGCGTTACCATTTTCGAACACCACGCTCCAGCCTACATCCCGCCTTAACCTTATACAGCTGAACATGACGTTAAACAGCATGAAGGAACCCCCCCCCCCCAACCAGCGCTACTTAAAAGGGATCAATAACTAATTACAGGTTAGTTGCTGGATTATTTCTTCTGGCTACTGCTGCAATCGTATGTGTTTAGGGAGCAGTTCTTTTACCTTACCTTAACTTCAGCGAAGACCAATGCTTGAGATGTCTTTGTTTCACTGAAGAGGTTGTGACTGAAATATACCAACTGCTGCAACCACAACTGCAATCTTAAAGCAGGGCAAGGACCGAGTTGCCTGTGGCTGTCAAGGTGACTGTGGCTCTGTTTACGCATCAGACTCCTTCCAAGCTGCTGCTAGAGATATAAGCAACATCTCACAGTTTGCAGTACACTGATGCCTAAGGGATGTCGCTGAGGCTCTCGATATACAGAGACAGCTTCATCTCATTCCCTCTTGCCAGAGACAAGCAGGTGAAGCGAGCACGAGGGTTTACACGGATTGCCGGCTTCCCCATGGTGCAGGGTGCTATTGACTGCACACACATTGCCATGCATGCATCTCACGTGAACTCTGACATTTTCATGTACCGAAAGGGATTCCATTCCTGAAGGAAAAAATTTGCATGGCTACGGGGAAAGGGCGGGGGAGTGGGACTAGCTGAAGTGCTCTTGTAGAGAGCCAGCATAGGCTCGACGGGCCAATGGCCTCCTGTGCTGTAACCATTCTATGATTCTATAACAGGAAGAGGAAGGGAGGTTACAATGTAGACAGTCCCTTTCTGCCCAAGCTCTACGTGATGAAATAATTAATGAGCGATACCAGTTAACTCAACCGTACCTGTCCATTCACCAACACTCTCCTTGCCTTTCCTCTATCACTGACCATCACATCACTCTTTCCGACAACGTAAATAAAAAACACCAGAAGCTGCACATTCCAATCCAATTTTATAAATTCAATCATGACATAATGCATACAAAAATAAACTAATCATCCTTGTGCATTCCCTT
Source organism: Somniosus microcephalus (assembly GCF_052327205.1). Taxonomy (NCBI): domain Eukaryota; kingdom Metazoa; phylum Chordata; class Chondrichthyes; order Squaliformes; family Somniosidae; genus Somniosus; species Somniosus microcephalus. The sequence continues at coordinate 191,157,320 of NC_140997.1, forward strand.
CATGCCCGTCTTCCGGGTGTCTTTGCCTCCTACTGCTCCTACAAAGTGCTTCCCCAGTGGCTGCAGCATGGGTGATGTAAGGCTGCTGACCTCTAATTGAGGAGCCTGAAGATGACCTTGGAGGGTGACCTCGAGCAGCTCTGGGCCTAGAAGACCTGGCTTCAGTCTACACCAACGGCAGAGTTTAGATAAGCACATGAGGGAGAAAGAAATAGAACGATATGTTGATGGGGTTAGATGAAGAGGGGTGGGAGGAGGCTCTTGTGGAGCATAAACACTAGCATGGAGCTGTTGGGCCGACTGGCCTGTTTCTGTGCTGTAAATGTTTTGTAATACTTTGTAGTATATGGTCTTTGAGTAATTGTGGGGCTCACACACAAGAGAACTACGATGTGGCACAGGAGGAAGATATGTCACAGTTGAGAATTTTTTAAACTATTTTTCCACAGAATTGATTTGGAAAGAAGTTACTTCTAATATTTTTTAACTAGAGTGTGCTGTGATAAGATTAAAAAAGGCACCCGGATAAAAGGTGGTTCTTTTGCCCAGAGACTAAACAATAAGCAATTTGTTAGCTTGTCTGGATAATTGGAAAACATCTCACACCCATGGAAAGTCCTTTGATCTCTGTCGGTCTGTGAAAAGAGAGATTAATAAAAAAGACTCGAGTATTTTGAAATAAGAAGGATGCAAAAGCAGTCAGGTTGTTGAAGGGAAATCTGTGAAGGCCTTTGCTGAGGTGAAGAGGTTAGAAATGCTGAAGAATAGTTAGAAGCCATCTTGTTGAAACCAAGTAAGACAACCCACTGATGTGAGCTAGCTTAGCATGTTCTTTATTTTGTATAATTACACAAAAATTACATAGAATCTACAACACAGATATCGGCCTAACTGGTATGTGTCAGTGTTTATAGTCCCATCCTGCCCCTGTAACCCTCTATTCCTTTCTCCCTCGTGTATGCTGTACTGCTTGAATTAAGTGTATCTGGTCATAATGACTGTTCTGTATGTTCGCTTTATTGCAAAATAAAGCATCTTATTCAGGCCTCCTGTCTCCAAGTATTTGATTGGTCAGCTTTCAGAGAGATTGAAGAAGCATTCACATGCAAGACCCGTTTATTCAGTTCCGATCACAAGGGAATGCTATTGTTACGTCCCTGGTACGTCCCTATTATTGCAAGTAGCTGAAAAGCACCGTGAATCAACTCTTATAAAAGTAAGACACTCAGACCACTTAGGGAAGTGATGCCACTGAACTCGTGAAGGTATCTATGACAGACACATTTGTAACAACGGGAGCAAGAAAGCAGCTCGACAGAAGCCTGAAGGCCGAGGTCCAGCAAAAAACTCGCGACCTGAAAAACAGATGGTGGGTGGAGAAAGCGCAGGAGATCCAGCAGCTAGCCGACAACCACGACGTGCGTGGATTCTTTAGCGCAGTCAAGACCATCTACGGCCCAAGCACCCAAGGCCCTTCCCCACTGCGGGCCAAGAATGGAGAGGTACTCATCAAGGACAGGGAAGCAGTCAGTGCCCGCTGGAAGGAGCACTTCGAAGATCTCCTTAACCACGACTCTGTCTTCGACACGAGTGTCCTGAACTCTATCCCACAGCATGCTACCCGCCACCATCTCAGCACAACCCCAGCCCGGCATGAGGTTGAAAAGGCCATCCGACAACTGAAGAACAACAAGGCCTCAGGAGCAGATGCAATCCCCGCCGAGGCACTAAAGCATGGTGGAGAAGCACTACTGGCGCGAATTCATGAACTCATTTCTCTTATCTGGAAGGAGGAGAGCATGCCAGGGGATCTCAGAGACGCCGTAATTGTGACTATCTTCAAGAAAGGTGACAAGTCCGATTGCAGTAATTACAGAGGAGTTTCCCTGCTATCTGCCACAGGGAAAGTCATCGCAAGAATCCTCCTCAATCGCCTTCTCCCAGTGGCTGAAGAGCTCCTCCCAGAGTCGCAATGCGGGTTCCGCCCACTAAGGGGCACAATGGACATGATCTTCACCACACGTCAATTACAAGAGAAATGCAGGGAACAGCACTGTTAGATCCGTGTGTTAATGGAGACACGGAATGCAGGAGTTGATTTAACAAGTGTTTACTGAACAAAGTCTGGAGGTGAACTAACTACACAAGACGCTACACAGGCTTATATACCCGAGTGGTCACTACTGGTACTACAGTATACAGGGGCTTCAAAAACATAGTTCCTCTTAAAGGTACATACACTACAATTCCTCCCCTTTTAGATAAATAGTACATAACATTTTAAGTAATCATTAAATAACATTTTTACAAGAACAATAATATACACATTTGCTGAAGTTAATCAATTACAAATTCAGTCTCTCTGGAGGCTTCCTGACTCGGTCCGGATAATGCCTCGGTGGTGCAGTAGGTTTCGGTGGTGTAGTAGGTTCTTTTGGCAAGGTCGATTCGGCTTCAATGCCAGTGTCGGGTTCATCTGGTTCCAGTATCACCGGATCGGAGGTAGATACTATGGGTATCTCTGCTTCATCACTAGGCATATAGAGTTGTGGTGTAGGTTGTCCTTTTTCGGATGACTCTATGATCTGGTCAGCATGGCGCCTTATTATGCTTTCTCCAATGTCCACGGTATACATCAGCGGTCCTAGTCATGTGCAAATAGTTCCAGGCTGCCATTTCTCGGTACGGTAGTCCCGGCCCAAAACTGGTTGACCTATCTGGAAGGTTCTAGTTGGCCTTTCATTCATGCTTTGAAATTGCCAGTTCTCTACGTCCGTTCTGACGTTTGGCTTGACCAAATCCAGCCGGCATCTTAGTCTTCTATTGAAAAACATCATGGCGGGGGTTTGGTTTGTAACCACATGTGTTGCATTCCTGTATGCAAACAAGAAGTTATCTACCTTATGTTGTAGATTTATGTCTTCATTACCCATGGCCTTTATGGCCTTCTTGAAGGTCTGGACAAACCTTTCAGCCAATCCATTGGTGGCGGGATGGTATGGGGCAGACGTGTAGTGCTTAACCCCATTGTTTTTTAAGAAATTCCTGAATTCTTCGGATACAAATTGCGGTCCATTATCAGAACAGATCTGTTCAGGCAGCCCATTCCTGGCGAATATGGTCCTTAATACTGTGATGGTTTTTTCCGTGGTGGTGGAGGACATCTTTATTACCTCCGGCCACTTGGAGTGTGCATCCACCGCGATTAAGAACATTGAGTCCATAAATGGACCAGCAAAGTCGATATGTACCCTTTGCCATGGAGATGAGGGCCACTCCCATGGATGTAGAGGGGCTTGTGGTGGGGCGTTTTGGACCTTCTGGCATCCTAGACAGCTCTTGGTCATTTCTTCGATGTTTCCATCGATACCTGGTCACCACACAAACGCTCTGGCTAAGTTCTTCATTTTCACTCCACCCAGATGCCCCTCGTGAAGCTCCTTTAGCACTCTATCCTTGAGTTTGGGTGGAATCACCACTCTGGATCCACACATCAAGGTTCCTCGGCACACTGACAGCTGTTCTTTTCTTTGCGAGAATGCTGGCAACAGTGGTTCGCCATGTGCTGGCCATCCCTTCACCGTTAAATCGTAGACTCGAGAGAGAGAGTCGGGTCATTTCGCGTTTCCTTTTCAATGGTAGAATTTGTCACCAGTAGACATTCAACTATGGTCGAGTGGAACATCTCCACTGGGTCCACTGTAGGCGCCTCTTCCACCGTTGGCAACGGTAGGCGCGATAACCCGTCAGCATTCCCATGCTGTTTTGTTCCTTTGTATTCTATGTCATATTGGTGTGCCCCTAGGAAAAGGGACCACCTCTGTAGCCTTTGCGCTGTCATAATGGGAACGCCCTTTTTAGGGTGGAATATGGAGACGAGGGGTTGATGGTCAGTCAACAAGGTAAATTTTTGTCCGTGTAGGTAATGGTTGAATTTCTTCACCCCCCACACCAGGCTGAGTGCCTCCCTGTCGATCTGGGCATAGTTACGCTCAGCTGAGTTCAATGAGCATGACGCAAAAGCTATTGGCCGCTCCGAGCCATCAGGGAATCTATGCGATAATACCGCTCCCACGCCGTAAGGGGATGCATCGCACGCCAGTCTGATTGGCAGTGATGGGTTGTAATGAGCCAACACTTCCCTGGACGTGATCAAGCCTTTGCATTTATGGAAGGCACGTTTACAGTCTTCGCTCCATTTCCAAACTACTCCCGTTTGTAGCAGTGCGTTAAGCGGGTGCAGAACCGTCGACAAGTTTGGTAAAAATTTATGATAGTAATTTACTAATTCCAGGAACGACCTTAATTGTGAGACATTTTCAGGCGCTGGGGCCTTTACGACCGCTTCAATTTTTTCAGGTGACTTATGCAACCCTTCTTCGTTAATGACATGGCCACAATATGATATTTGTTTCTGGAAAAATTCGCACTTGGGGCGATTTGCTCGTAGGCCCCGTTCTCTCAGCCTCGTGAGCACCTGCTCCAAGTTGGCAAAGTGCTCGTTGTCATTTTCTCCTGTTACAAGGATGTCGTCTAGGTAGCATCGATTCCCCGGAATCCCTTGCAAGACTTGCTCTATAGCTTTTTGCCAGATAGCCGGAGCTGATGCCACTCCGAAAACCAGTCGATTGTACTGGTACAGGCCTTTGTGAGTGTTTATCGTGAGATACTTTTTAGAGGTCTCCTCAACCTCCATCTGTAGATATGCCTGTGCTAAGTCAATTTTGGTGAAACGTTTCCCTCCGGATAGTGAGGCGAAAATATCTTCTATCCTTGGAAGAGGATACTGTACCGTGTGAAGAACCGGGTTTACAGTCACCTTGAAGTCCCCACAGATGCGAACTTTTCTCTGTTCTTCAGATTTATCATTATTCAACGTTTTCTTCATGACCGGGACGATGGGTGTTGCCCACTCGTTCCAATCTACCTTGGATAACACGCCTGCTTTTTCCAAATTCTCCAGCTCTGCCTCGACGGCTGGACGAATTGCGTATGGCACCGGCCTTGCCTTAAAAAACTTGGGAATTGCCGCATCTTCCATTTTTATTGAGGCGGTGGCGCCTGTCAGGGTTCCTAGTTCCTGTTGAAACACTTCTTTGGCGTTAGCCAAGATTTCTTTTAATCGTCCAGGTATGACGTCATCATCGTTTTTTTTCTTACTGGTCACCGTCAGTGCCTGAATGGAGTGCCAGTCTAAACGTATCTTTCTGATCCATTCACGTCCCAACAACGGTGGACCACCATCTTGCAGAATGTATAAATACAACTTCTGTATTTCCTTGCCGTTGTATACAACAGGCAGCCTTATTTTCCCTCTGAGGTATACTTTCTGCCCCGTATATGTCTTCAAGATAATGGATGTGTCTTTCAAAGGTATATGTGGAAATAGCCGCTTGTAATCCCGTCGACTCATGACAGTCAGAGCTGATCCTGTATCTAGCTCCATTTTGACTGGGGACCCCGCTATCGTGAGGGTAACCCAAATGGTCTGGTAATCTTCTTTGGCAATTACATTATGTAATTTGAGACAGCTTAGTCTCTTGTTTCCGGAGTCGCTATCGCTCTTCTGGTCTTCGGAGCTACTGTCCGTCATCATTTGTACCTTTCTGTACTTTTCCTTATTGACCTTTTTACTGTCAGCGGATTTCTTTCCAGATCTGCATACACGTGCAATGTGTCCCATCTTTCCGCATTGTCTGCATGCTTTGTCCTTGAACCAGCAGTCCTTCTGGTCATGGGTGGATCTGCCGCAGTGATAACATCTCTCTCAACCCAGTGTTATTTCATGGGTGCCGAAGTCCTGTGGCTTTTGCTGTATCTCTGCAGCTCCTCTTGCTGCTGCTTCGTATGATACAGCCATACTGAAAGCCTTGTCCAGTGTCAAATCTTTCTCAGAAAGTAGTCTTTTCTGTGTTCCTTCGCTTAGGAGACCGCAGATGAATTTGTCTCGTAGAGAATCTGCCAGTCCTGCCTCGAATTGGCAGTGCTTTGACAGCTTTTGTAATTCGGTGAGGTAATCAGCGTTACTTTCATTCTTGTGCTGATTCCTCCTGAAGAATTTGAATCGTTCCGCTATCAGCAGCGGTGTTGGGTTTAAGTGCTCTTGTAAGGTATCAACAATCTCCTTAAAATTCTTGTCCATCGGTTTGGCTGGAGTGATCAAGTTTCGTAACAGCCCGTATGTCCTTGCGCCCATCAGATTTAGAAGTACCGATGCCTTTTTATCATCCGCTATTTCATTCGCCTTGCAATATACCTCCACTCTTTCCGCATATGTGGTCCAATCTTCTATATCACTATTGAAAGCAGTAATATTGCCAGTCTTCGGCATCTTGAAAATCTAAAATGGCGCTTCCCGCGCTTTTCCTCCGTCCTCAATGGATCAAAATGGCGCCTCCTGCGCTTTTCTTTCTTCCCCACCGAGTTGAGATGGCGCCTCCCGCGCTTTCCCGCTGCTGCCACTGCTGCCAACGCTGTTCTCCGCAGTTCTCATTGCGACCCGCAGTTTTTCGCGGTATTTCTATTTTTTTTAATATATCGCTTCAATATTTTCTCCATTACTTGGAGAACCGTTCCCGTCGTGGAGCGGACCCTCTGGGACTTTCCCCTCCCTCTGCTCGGTCCGAACGCCGACCTGCTTTGCAGCACCGGACGCGCCCTGAGTGCTCCACCCTCTCTCTCTCTTTGCTTCTGCTTCCCGATTCGCTGCCCGGCCCCGTTGCAGAGCCACCCGATCGAGCTCTAGCCCGCCGCAGCCCAGGAAGGATCAGTGCACTACCTGCCACCAGCCCGTTTAGCTGGGGAAACCACAGACTGGAGACCAAGCCTGGCCCTCGTTTTCGAGATATTTATTTATTTATTTATTTTTCTTGCTTCTGGCTTCGACCTTCGTCTGAGGAATCGATCCCCTTGAGGTGCTGCCGAATTGCAGGTAAGTTCGCTTCTAACTCGTCGCCACTGTCAGATCCGTGTGTTAATGGAGACACGGAATGCAGGAGTTGATTTAACAAGTGTTTACTGAACAAAGTCTGGAGGTGAACTAACTACACAAGACGCTACACAGGCTTATATACCCGAGTGGTCACTACTGGTACTACAGTATACAGGGGCTTCAAAAACATAGTTCCTCTTAAAGGTACATACACTACAAGCACCAACCACTGTACATGGCCGCCTTTGATCTCACAAAGGCCTTTGACACTGTCAACCGTGAGGGATTATGGAGTGTCCTCCTCAAATTCGGCTGCCCTCAAAAGTTTGTCACTATCCTCCGCCTGCTTCACGACGACATGCAAGCCGTGATCCTGACCAACGGTTCCACCACAGACCCAATTCACGTACGAACCGGGGTCAAGCAAGGCTGTGTCATCGCACCAACGCTCTTCTCAATAATTTTTTTTTTTTAATTAATTGTTGGGATGTGGGTATCGCTGGCTTGCTAGGCCTGCATTTAGTGCCCATCCCTAATTGCCCTTGAGAAGATGGTGGTGCGCCGCCTTCTTGAACCGCTGCAGTCCATATGGTGTAGGTACACCCACAATGCTGTTAGGAAGGGAGTTCCAGTATTTTGGCCCAGCGACAGTGAAGGAACGGCGATACAGGTCCAAGTCAGGATGGTGTGTGGCTTGGAGGGGAACTTGTAGGTGGTGATGTTCCCATGCGTCTGCTGCCCTTGTCCTTCTAAGTGGTAGAGGTCGCGGGTTTGGAAGGTGCTGTTGAAGGAGCTTTGGTGAGTTGCTGCAGTGCATCTTGTAGATGGTACACACTGCAGCCACAGTGCGCCGGTGGTGGAGGGAGTGAATGTTGAAGGTGGTGGATGGAGTGCAAATCAAGCGGGCGGCTTTATCCTGAATGGTGTTGAGCTTCTTGAGTGTTGTTGGAGCTGCACTCATCCAGGCAAGTGGAGACTATTCCATCACACTCCTGACTTGTGCCTTGTAGATGGTGGAAAGGCTTTGGGGAGTCAGGAGGTGAGACACTCGCCGCAATCTTCCTTGCTGCAATGCTCCATCTCACCCTCAGTAAGCTCCCCACTGGAGTGGAGCTAATTTACAGAACAAACGGGAAACTGTTCAACCTCCGTCGCCTCCAGTCCAGATCCAAGGTCGTCCCATCCTCTGTCATCGAATTACAGTATGCAGACGATGCTTGCGTCTGCTCTCACTCGGAGGTCGAACTCCAAACCATCGTAAACACCTTCACCGAAGCATACGAGAGCATGGGCCTTACACTAAACATCCGTAAGACAAAGCTCCTCTACCAACCTGCCCCCGCCACACAGTGCTGCCCCCCGATTATCAAAATCCACGACAAGGCCTTGGACAACGTGGACCACTTTCCATACCTCAGGAGCCTACTGTCAACAAGGGCAAACGTCGACGACGAAGTCCAACACCGCCTTCAGTGTGCCAGTGCAGCCTTCGGTCACCTGAGGAAGAGAGTGTTTGAAGACCAGGACCTCAAACCCGGCACTAAGCTCATGGTCTACAGGGCAGCAGTGATACCTGCCCTGCTGTATGCCTCAGGGATATGGGCCATGTACAGCAGGCACCTCAAAGCACTGGAGAGGTACCACCAACGCTGCCTCCGCAAGATCATGCAAATCCATTGGCAGGATAGGTGCACCAATGTCAGTGTTCTTGCTCAGGCCAACATCCCCAGCATCGAAGCTCTGACCACGCTCAATCAGCTCCGATGGACGGGTCACATTGTCCGCATGCCCGATACGAGACTCCCAAAACAAGCGCTCTACTCGGAGCTCCGGCATGGCAAGAGAGCCCCAGGTGGGCAGAGGAAACACTTCAAGGACACCCTCAAAGCCTCCTTGAAAAAGTGTAACATCCCCACCGACACCTGGGAATCCCTGGCCCAAGAGCGCACAAAGTGGAGGAGAAGCATCCGGGAAGGCGCCGAACACCCCGAGTCTCTTCGCCGGGAGCAAGCGGAAGCCAAGCGCAGGCAACGCAAAGAGCACACGTCAACCCAAGCACCCCACCCACCCGCCCCTTCAACCACCGTCTGCCCCACCTGTGACAGAGACTGTAGGTCCCGCATTGGACTCATCAGTCACCTGCGAACTCATTTTTAATGTGGAAGCAAGTCTTCCTCGGTTCCGAGGGACTGCCTAAGAAGAAGAAGGGAAGGTATCTATGACAGACACATTTGTACCAACGGGTGATGTAATTAGTTTCTCAAAAACAAATATTTAATTAGCCTGTTACTCTTAATTGAAAAATTTTCAAAATTAATTCATTTAATTTTTAAGCAAAAATAAATCCCTCAGAAATAAGCTTTCTCTGGTAATCACTGAACAATTAAATTTGTGTTTTGTTTCTCCAATAGCTGCCGGAGCTAGTCTTTTGTTGTTTGTCTATTTCTGCCTCTTTTTTTTGTCTCCTCTCTCTATCTCTCTGGATCTCTTTCCCCCATCCCTTCCTCTCTCCCTGTAACTGTCTCTTCCTTATACTCTTTTTCAAGTAAACATAAGAACATAAGAAATAGGAGCAGGAGTAGGCCAATCGGCCCCTCGAGCCTGCTCCACCATTCAATAAGATCATGGCTGATCTGATCCTAACCTCAAATCTACTATCACTCTACATCCCTCCCGAACCCATGTGATCTCCTGGGAGAGGTGAAAAACCAGATAAAAAACCCAATGGCCAATTTGGGAGAAAAAAATCTGGGAAATTCCTCTCCGACCCATCTAGGCGATCGAAACTCGTCCAGGAGATCACTGTCCCTATATTTTCTACAGTACTTACCTTCTGTAAAAGGTGATCTCCACCCCAGTCAGGAACAGGAATAGAACCATCTCCTGAAATCTAACACATAATTAGAACACAAGAAGTAGGAGCAGAACCAGGCTACACAGCCCCTGGGCCCGCTCCGTTACCCACAGGGCCATGACTGTTCCGAACATAGACTCATGTCCAATTTCCTGCCCGCTCCCCATAACCCCTAATTCCCTTTACTTCTAAGAAACTGTCTATTTCTGTTTTAAATTTATTTAATGATGTAGCTTCCACAGCTTTCAGGGGCAGCAAATTCCACAGACCTACTACCCTCTGAGTGAAGAAGTTTCTCCTCATCTCAGTTTTGAAAGAGCAGCCCCTTATTCTAAGATTATGCACCCTAGTTCTAGTTTCACCCATCATTGGGAACATCCTCACCACATCCACCCGATCAAGCCCCTTCACAATCTTATATGTTTCAATAAGATCGCCTCTCATTCTTCTGAACTCCAATGAGTAGAGTCCCAATCTACTCAACCTCTCCTCATATGTCCACCCCCTCATCCCCGGGATTAACCGAGTGAACCTTCTTTGTACTGACTCGAGAGCAAGTATGCCTTTTCTTAAGTATGGACACCAAAACTGTATGCAGTATTCCAGGTGCGGTCTCACCAATACCTTGTACAACTGCAACAATACCTCCCTGTTTTTATATTCTATCCCCCTAGCAATAAAAATTAATAATCTGGTAATAATTTGGATGTGGAAAAAGTGCCTACATTAATGATTAAAAATTCTCTTGGGGGCTTTAAGTCACTTAAAAAAATATATATTTTGTGTGGCCATCACTGACTAGGCCAGCATTTATTGCCCATCCCTTGTTGCCCTTGAGAAGGTAGTGGTGAGTCGCCTTCTTGAAATGCTGCAGTCCATGTTCTCAAGGGGCTCTCACAATGTTGTTAGATAGGGAGTTCCAGGATTTTGACCCAGTGATGATGAAGGAACAATGATATATGTCCAAGTCAGGATAGTGTGTGACCTGGAGGGGGACTTGTCTGTCTAGAAGGTGGAGCTTTCTACCAAAGAAGCCTTGGCAAGTTGCTACAGTGAATCCTGTAGATAGTACACAGCAGCCATGGTACACGTCAGTGCTGAGGTGGATGTTCAGGCTAGTTGATGACGTGCTGATCAAGCGGATTGCTTTGTTCGAGATGGCATCTAATTTTTTGTGCTGTTGGAACTGCACCCATCCAAGCAAGTGAAGAGTATTCCTTCACACTTCTGACTTATGCCTTGTAGGTGGTGGAGAGGCCTTGTGGAGTCATGAGGTGAGGCTTGCTGCAGAACATCCAGCACCTCCACTGGTGTGAGGTTGTGGGAGACTACAGTCTCCCGCGTAAAGAAATAGGCAACACAGCGAGCTACAAGAAATAGGTCTTTACTCCAACTCTCACAATACAGTACTGAATTCGTAAAGTCCGCGAACCTGTGATGACTCACGGATTGGTCACCTGCTGGAACCTGATTGGTTTTCCTTCTCTCAGCAGCAGGCGAGTCTGAACATGCCTTATTCCTCTCAGCTTGCAACTGTCTTGCGGGGGGGAGGGGAATACAGCAGTTAAAAGGGGATTATACAGGTTTATCTACATACACACAGTGTTTCCCCAATGTGGTAACGTCACAAGGTTGTAATTACCGTGTGACTAGGTTACATAGGCAATATGAATGTAAATTGGAGAATATCTCTCTGATGTCTTCGTGTTGTTGTTTTTCTCTCTGTCTCTCCTCTTGTTTTGTTTTACTGTTTCTCTTCTCTTCTGCCTGTCTCTCATTAGCTCTTTTTGCTCCTCTCGTTACCTTTTCCTTTTCTACTTTCCTTTCAGATGGGAGATGATGGGTGGTGAAGTGGGGAAAGGAGCTACCAATGGTTAAAGACTGTATTTGAGGTGGGAGTTTTGGGAAAAATGTAGCCTTTAGCAGCTCCCTCCCCATTTCCTCCCCCAATCACTCCTGCTTCCACGCGCCTCCTCACTCCTTTTGTGTCCCCTATCCCTTCACCTTCCCTTTCCTACTCTCCTTCTATACGCCTGCCTTTTTGATTTTGAGCCACCCCTGTCGCCTCACCTTCCCTTGGCTCTGCTGTCATTCACCTCACCCTTATTCCTCTATCAACTCCCTCCAAAGGCATGTGACACATGGCAAGAGGCTTGCTCACCTTCAACTAGACATTTCCTCCCCTCCCCCACCCACTTTAACTTCCTCACAGGGCTCTCAAAGGATCTTTGTTTACTTTCAAAATTTAACTTGGTTTTTTGAAAAAGATATCAAAAGTAACTACCTTTTTGCCTTTCTCTGTACTTGCATGTGTTTGTGTCTCTTTTTCTCTCTTTCCACCTCTATAAATTACCATTTGTTTCACAGGTGTAAGCCATTATCATTGACCTTTTTTATCAGCAAAACACAGGTGAGGTAATTAGCTTAAAAATTCAACTTTAAAAAAAAAGTTGTAGTAACATACCATGAAGAAAGATGTACTCTTTCTCCCCCATATATATCTGACACCAGTATCTGTTTAATTCACACTTTAAAGTTTATAGAACACAAAACAAAGGTTACAACTGGTGTGTAATCGGAACAGTCTCATTTTTCCTATCTGCCTTGCACACACAACCTCAAAACAAATATTAGTTCAGTAAAGCTTTTGAAATTTGTCCTCTAGATTTTATTCAAATCATTTTGAAAAACCTTTGAGCAGGAACTGCTAGATGACTTTAAACAAAATCCTTGCTATAGGTGGTCCTAATGCACCCTGGGAAATTAGGAACACCGAAGATGCGAAAACTGCACATTCCAAATTCCACAAATGCCATCATAGCTCTGGAAAAAATAACCCAGGCTTTCGAGACAGGCTGAGGGCTTCAAATAAAAACATGAAGGCACTGAAAGTCACAAAAGGCTATGAGAAATGTTTGGATAAATGTAATCATGTTTTTGTGAGAAGATTTTTTTGATTCTTTTATATTTTAGTTAAACCATTATTTTGGACATTAGAAAATAATAGTTTTTAAGAAAAAAAATGCAGTTGAAAAAAACATTCAGCAAGCGTTTTGAGAGAATTATGGAAACCCTGTGGCCAGATTGCTCAGAGTGAAAAGGTGACATCAGTATTTTCCATTATAAGCATGTACATAAGAATTTATTATAAAAGCTTCAATCTCTGTCAGGAATTGGATTTAAGTTTGAGTCTCTTTCCTTGGAAAACTCAGTGTTTATAGAGCAGCAGGGTTGTGTGTTTTGTGGTTCCAAATGGAATCACTGTGTGCTCACTGGAGTCAATAAAAGGGAATGAGAGTGCTGAAGGTGGGATTTATTTTCTAAGGGATCTAACAGCGTTCATCTGCTATTACTGCTAACAGTTTTTATAGCCATGTTGCTACTTTGAACTTGTCAAAAACATAATTTTTTTCTAATCATTATAACTAACTTTTAAAAATGCAAAGTGCATAAAAATATAGTTTTCCGGAGCAGCCATGGGAAGCTGAATTTTGTGCTCTCAGATACACCTGACTGACTTGCCTCCAGGAAGTGGCATATGTTACACTCTTGATTATTAATGTTACTCCTTGTATTGATTATTAATGTTACTCCTTGTATTGCTCCATAAATTAAGTTTTAAAAACATTTTAGTTGCTTATTTGTTATATACAAATTCTTTGGAGGCAAACTCTAAATTAAAACCTAAACTAAATTGAATTCGGCCGGCGAGGATGCTGGCTGCCATTTCAGGTAAGTCTCGGGCGGGGGGAGGCAATTGGAAGGACAAGCGTTGGCTGGCCACAGCCCACATTTTTAAGCACTCTGCTCCTCCTGGCTCTACATTCAGGAAAGTAAAAATAAAAGTTTTTAATTTACCTTTTGTTTGGCAGCCTCGAGCCTTTAAGGACCGCTGGTTTGGCTGCCATGCTCCTGAGAAAACTGACCGCAGCAAGCACAGAATGTATTCAAAGCCAGTCATAAATGAATGTTACAAAGGGGCGTGGGACAGGCGTTTAGGCCCTAATTTGCATAACACCAGTTTCAGGCATGTTCCTTGCATGACTTTAGCGCTCCAACCAATATAGCGTGAGGCGCACTTCTGGTGTGCGACGGAGTGGAACGCGCTGCCCACCACAATAGACAGCTTGATGTAAAACAAGTGCAGCACAATCAAACTCCTAAGCTGATGTCTTCCGACAGTCTCCAGTTGTGTCTTCCAATTAACCTGATTAGTTCACTTTGACAACTTCCAATTCTCAACTTCCAATTCCCATGAAAAAAGCAATTTTTTCTTGTGAAACACAGATACAATGACTTGAAAAACTGATTGTCAGCTGTTTGCTATGTATGGTGAAGAAGAACTTCCTGATATCAGACCTAAATTGATCTTTTACTACTTTAATCTTTTTCTCCTTAACAACACTTGTAATTTAGTTTTGATTTACCTTTTCTAAACAATTTACTGGATTACCTACCTCAGTAAAATTCCCTCTTTGATGTCTGTTCAAATATGAAAGCCGAAGCTTCTCTAGCGTTTTCTCATAACTCCGACGTCTAACACTGGAGATCAATTTTGTGGCTCTTCTTTGCACTGCCACTGTTGCTTAAATATCTCCCTGTGTCTAGGTGACCAGACGTGGACACAGGTGTGATCTGATCTGATCTGATGCAGTTTGAGCATAATTCTTTTCTGACTGGTACTCTATTTTAGCTATATCATTCAGCATTCTATTTACTTTGTTTAGTGCCAGCCTTCAATGGTTGGGCATGTAGAACTTCCAGTCAACTAAGACTCCTCAGTCTTTTTCAACATCTTAGCTCTTACAACACCATTGAGGATCATGAGTGTCACCCATTTTTCTGTCCTCTGTGCAGTACTTAACACTTGTCCACATTAAATTTTATCTGCCATTGGCCTGTTCACTTGCATATTTTGTCCAACAAATTCTGCAATTTCTGAGCTGCCTCCTTCAATCCACTGCCTTCCTCCCCTCCCCCAGTTTTTAACCATCTGTAAATTTGACCAATTTGCATTGAGTTTCCGAATCTAAGTCATTGATGTAAATTAGAAACCATCGTGGTCCCAACACCAAACCCCAAGATACCCTACTCAGTATTTCCTGCCTCATCCCAACATATCTCTGCTAACAAATACCCGTTTACTACCTTTAAGACAATTTCTTATCCATACCCAGTATTTAACAGCTTCTGGCTTAATTAATGGCCCTTTGTGTGGAACTTTGCCAGAATACTTTGGGAAATCTAGGTTCACCATGTCGTAGGGCTTTGCACAGTTGATTTGGGATGTAATTTCTTAAAAACGCCAAGGAAGTTGGTCAGGCAGGATAAATCCTTTCTGAACCTATTACTGTTTACTAGATTATTCTTGCACAGATAGTCTGCAATCTTACTCTTTAATCAGTTCCATTATTTTGCACAGTATTGAAGTAAGGTTATTGGGTCTTTTTTATCACCCTTTTTGAATTTGAGCACCATATTGGCCTATTTCAAATCTACTGGTCTCTCCCTAGTGTCCAGTGACTCCTTCATAATGATTGTCAATGCCTCACAAATCTCCTCCACAAGCTCTTACTACTCTAGGATACTCGAGGCTTCCGTCTCATTTATATCAAAATCATTAATTCTGATTAAGTTGTCTCTACTTGGGGGATGGCATGTCTTCATAAGAACATAAGAACATAAGAAATAGGAGCAGGAGTAGGCCAATCGGCCCCTCGAGCCTGCTCCACCATTCAATAAGATCATGGCTGATCTGATCCTAACCTCAAATCTTCTATCACTCTGCATCCACCCGAACCCATGTGATCTCCCGGGAGAGGTGAAAAACCAGATAAAAGACCCAATGGCCAATTTGGGAGAAAAAAATCTGGGAAATTCCTCTCCGACCCATCTAGGCGATCGAAATTCTTCCAGGAGATCACTCTGTCCCTATATTTTCTACAGTACTTACCTTCTGTAAAGGCGATCTCCACCCCAGCCAGGAACAGGAATAAAACCATCTCCTGAAATCTAACACAGAATTAGAACACAGTAGGAGCAGAACCAGGCTACACGGCCCCTGGGCCCACTCCACTACCCACAGGGCCATGACCATTCCGAACCTAGACTCATGTCCAATTTCCTGCCCGCTCCCCATAACCCTTAATTCCCTTTACTTCTAGGAAACTATCTATTTCTGTTTTAAATTTATTTAATGATGTAGCTTCCACAGCTTTCTGGGGCAGCAAATTCCACAAACCTACCACCCTCTGAATGAAGAAGTTTCTCCTCATCTCAGTTTTGAATGAGCAGCCCCTTATTTTAAGATTATGCCCCCTAGTTCTAGTTTCACCCTTCATTGGGAACATCCTCACCGCATCCACCCGATCAAGCCCCTTCACAATCTTATATGTTTCAATAAGATCGCCTCTCATTCTTCTGAACTCCAATGAGTAGAGTCCCAATCTACTCAACCTTTCCTCATATGACCACCCCCTCATCCCCGGGATTAACCGAGTGAACCTTCTTTGTACTGACTCGAGAGTAAGTATGTCTTTTCTTAAGTATGGACACCAAAACTGTATGCAGTATTCCAGGTGCGGTCTCACCAATACCTTGTACAACTGCAGCAATACCTCCCTGTTTTTATATTCCATCCCCCTAGCAATAAAAGCCAACATTCCATTGGCCTTCTTGATCACTTGCTGCACCTGCATACTAACTTTTTGAGTTTCGTGCACCAGGACCCCCAGATCCCTTTGTACTACAGTACTTTCCAGTTTCTTGCCATTAAGATAATAACTTGCTCTATGATTTTTCCTGCCAAAGTGCATAACCTCACACTTTCCAGTATTGTATTCCATCTGCCAAATCTCTGCCCACTTACTTAGCCTGTCTATGTCCCTTTGCAGGTTTTTTATGTCCTCCTCACTCACTACTTTCCGTCCCATCTTTGTATCATCTGCAAACTTTGATATGTTACACTCGGTCCCCTCCTCCAAATCGTTAATATAGATTGTAAAGAGTTGGGGACCCAGCACTGACCCCTGCAGAACACCACTAGTTACTGGTTGCCAATCTGAGAACGAACCATTTATCCCAACTCTCTGCTTTCTGTTAGAGAGCCAATCCTCCACCCACGCCAGAATATTACCCCCAATCCCGTGATTTTTTATCTTGAGCAATAATCTTTTGTGTGGCACCTTGTCAAATGCCTTTTGGAAGTCTAAATACACTACATCCACTGGTTCCCCTTTATCCACCCTGTTTGTTACTTCCTCAAAAAACTCAAGTAAATTTGTCAAACATGACTTCCCCTTCATGAAACCATGCTGAGTTTGTCATATTAAATTATGTTTATCCAAATGTCCTGTTAGTCTCCTTAATAAAAACATTTTACCAACCACAGATGTTAGGCTAACAGGTCTATAGTTTCCAGCCTTCTGCCTACTACCCTTTTTAAATAAGGGTGTTACATTAGCAGTTTTCCAATCTGCCGGGACCTTTGCTAAGTCCAGGGAGTTTTGGAAAATTATTACCAATGCATCCACAATCCCTACCGCCACTTCCCTCAAGACCCTAGGATGCAAGCCATCAGGTCCAGGGGATTTATCCGCCTTGAGTCCCATTATTTTACCAAGTACCACTTCCTTAGTGATTTTAATCATATTTAGTTCCTCCCCCCCTAGAGCCCCCTGTTTGTCCAGTGTTGGGATATTCTTAGTGTCCTCTACTGTAAAGACTGATGCAAAATAATTGTTCAGTGTTTTTGCCATCTCCATGTTTCCCACCATTAATTTCCCGGTCTCATCCTCTAAGGGACCAACATTTACTTTAGCCACCCTTTTTCTTTTTATATAACTATAGAAACTTTTGCTGTCTGTTGGTAACTTCTGCTGGTAATTTATCTCCCTTTGTGAATACCTGGAGGAAGTAATTTTTCAGAGTATTATCTGGTGTTCAACCTCTGTTTTAAATCCATTTACATCTTTTATGGTTCTCACCTCATTTCTGACTTCTATTTATACTTCAGTTTTGTCACTTGTGTCTAACACCATAAATTAACCTGTAATAAAGTCAGCTTGTTGCTCTAGTCTTTCATTCCTAATGAAACTGCAGAACAGTTGTGTGCTGACATGTCAGAGACTGCAGAATTGTCATGACTTATACAAAAAAAATCACTTTTCTCTTTTAATTCAGACCAGCAGACCAACCGTAGGACAGCCAGTGCGCGTAGTGTTAGAAACCAAGATATATCTCACATTGCATTTGGATCAAAAGTACTTGGACCACCTCCAACTAGTGGCAGAAAAGTTGGGACAACAGGATCTAAAGATGTAAGTAGCTGTTAACTGATGTTTTGGCTACAGAATCTCAATACTTCAAATGGTATTTCAAATATTTCATTGCTGTTCTGAATATTGTCATTTTTAAAGGTACATTTACTCTGTGTTCTGTGATATGGAGCATAAATTATAAAGAATAAAGGTTATATTCTGAAAAAAATGTTATACAAAGCAATAAATGCGACTTAATGTCAGAATGACTTCATATAAGATATTTCAGTATTATTAAGAATCTTGTTTCTGTGTGAATCTATATGTGTGATGTAGTGGATGCAGCACTCTCACCTGAGTCAAATGGTCATGGGTTGAAGTCCTACTCCAGGGACTTGAATACATCATCTAGGCTGACATTTCAGTGTTGTACTGAGGGAGTGCTGTTCTATTGGAGGTGCCAGCTTTCAGATGAGACGTTAAACTGTATCCTGTCTTGGTGGACGTAAGTGATCCCAGGGCACCATTTGAAGAAGAGCAGCAGTGTTCTCCTGGTGTCTTGGCCGTTTTTTTATCTCAACTAACATTACTAAAACAGATTATCTGGTAATTTATCTTATTTATGTTTGTGGAACCTTACTGTGCACAAATTGGCTGCCGTGCTTGCCAACTTTACATTTCAAAAATACTTAATTGGCTCTGAAGCACTTTGGAAAGTCCTAAAGGATGTAAAAGGCACTATATAAATGTACAATAACAAAATACTACAGATGCTGGAAATCTGAAATAACAACAGAAAGTGCTGGAAACACTCAGCAGGGTCATCGACCTGAAACGTTAACTCTGTTTCTCTCTCCCCAGTGCTGCCTGACCTGCTGAGTGTTTCCAGCACTTACTATATAAATGTAAATTTGTTCTTTTTTATGATTGACCATTTTTGTGACAATAAATCGCACCCTTATCATCCATTATGACACTCGCCCCACTGTCTAATCATGTTTTATTAAAAATTTTGGCCTAGAAATTGGATCCACAGTGCCGGTTTCTCACGCAATGAAGAGTCACTGAAGGATCCAATGAGGTGTGCCATCTGCGCGCACTAATTGCTTGCTGGGTATGCGCATATTAAACACCTCGTAGTTGCCCGGGGTACATGCCTGAAGTGGGCGTTAGGCCTCCAATTTGCATATTCAGGGGGACTAACGTCTATTTCAGGCCCCTTTCTGATATTGGATTGTGCATGCTACGGTCAGTTTTGTGAGGCAAACAGCAGCCAAACCCGCAGTCTTCAAAGGGACTAAAAAGGTAAGTAAAAATATTTTAACTTACCTGAATGTGAAGCTAGAAGGAGCAGGAGTGCTCCCCTGGCTCCGCATTAAAACTGTAGGCCACTGTCAGCCAGCACTTGCCCTCTTCCTGATCTCCTCCACCCCCCACCCCGCCCCAACCCCTCCCTGACTCACAGTGTCTTCAGTGCCAGTGTTCCCTTTGCGACCAATGCGCACGGCCTCTTTGACGCATCTGGCTTCATGGTGACACCAGAGGACCAATTTCACATTGTGCTCTTGCTCATGAGTTTTAGCGTGGAGGATCATGGTTGCAACTGGCTTCTCGCCTGAAGTCGGACGTGAACCAATTTCTAGGGCCTTGTGTCTTGCGTGCACTTCCTGTCTGCGTAATTTCTAATTCTTCGTTGTTCATTCTCTGGATATGGGTGGTGCTGGTACGCACCGCATTTATTACCCATCCATATATGTCCTGAATAGCAATTTGATACAATGGAGTGGCTAGCTAGGTCAACTCAAAGGGCAGTTAAGAGTCCACTACATTGGTGTGGGACTGGAGTGGCAGGTTTCCTTCCCTAAAGGACATTAGTGAACCAGTTGGGTTTTTACAACAATCCAACAACTTTTACTGATACTAGCTTTTAATTTCTAGATATTTTAAATTCTGAATTCAAATTCTCAAATTGCCATGGTGGGATTTGAGCTCACATTCTCTAGATTATTCGCCTAGGCATCAGTTGTCACTTCTTTCACAATTTTTGTATCAGTTATTTCCTATTATAAATGATTGTGTCCAAATTTCTAATAAGTTTTGCTTACATAAACTTGTCACACTGTAGTTCCAAATCTGACCTCTGAACTTTCTGAATTGGATTTTTTTCAGAATTTTTTTTTCTCTTCAGTTAATTTCACTTTGTTGTAACTTCAAAACTTTTAGGGTTATATTTGTTGATTTTAATCTTGTATCTTCCTTCCTTCCACCCGCCATAAATGTAAATACTGGTTGCAATCAACCTGCCAGTTCCCCACTGTTTCAGGACAGTATTGCCACTCAGCCTCTGGAATATGCCTATGACCCTCCCCAGATGTTTCAGGCTAATATTACAGTCTGCCTCTTGCACATAGCTTCTTCCCACCCTTAGTCTTGTGGCTCATTCTCCTACTTCTCCACTGGTTGGCTGCTCGGTCATACTCACATACAGCTCCTCACAGCCCACCTCTCAGCACTTGCTGGGGAAAGTATTGTTATTATTTTTGTTGTTGGCTCTTTCTATCTTTGTGTTGAGGGGTAATATTTATATATATATAAACAAAAAGATTAGGATCACAGGCTCACACAGATTACCCAACAGGGCTTTAGAAGTTGTAAGGCTTTTATTAAAGAGCTACAGTTTTAAAGCATAATCAGATATTACGTATGGTTTAAGCCGAGTATAATAGACATACTACCCATGACAGTAGGAGTGATCTACGACTCCCGAATCGGAATGTCACGACCGGACAGACGGGGAGGCAGTAGGGTGGTCTCGGATTGGGTGGATTCCTGCAGTCTGCTGCAGTGGTCACTTCCATTGGGTCATCTCTCAAGCTGCTGGAGGTGTTAGGCCATCAGCCACCTCAGAGGCTAAACTTGACCAAGGTGTTAGGCCGTAGCCATCTCGGAGAAGCCTTCGCTCCTGACTGCCTGATTTCCTCTCTCGGTCGTCTATATTTATAGTTATTTCGGTGGGCTGGTAATCACCTGGTGTCAATCATTTGATCCCCATCCTATTGTCCAATTGTGAAGCGGGAGGGCAACCCTCGCCGTCCCTTTCTGCATGACTGACAAGGCCTCCCCCTTATCTTTCTGAGGAATGTTTTGTCAAGTTTCTTCAAGGGCATTTTATGGCTTCGTGGCTCCTTGTTATCTAGCAGGTGCTATCCTCCCTGTTTCCTTGCATTTTACGATTCCCTTATCACTTCTATTTGTCTTTTGATGCTTGATATTTGACCTTGCTGGCATTTCTGCTATCTGTTCCTGGTTGCATGTTGTCAGTCTCTGTTTTAAGAATTAAAACCCATCTTTGAATCTAACAGCTATTTCTTACAGTATTGTTATTATTTTTTGTTGTTGGCTCTTTCTATCTTTGTGTTGAGGGGTAATATTTATATATATAAACAAAAAGCAAAAATTAGCAGATGCAAATCTGAAACAAAAACAGAAAATGCTGGAAACACTCAGCAGGTCAGGCAACATCTGTGGATAGAACAGATGAATCATAGAATCTTACAGCACAGAAGAAGGCCATTCAGCCCATTATGCCTGAGCCAGTTCTTTGAAAAAAGCTATCAAGTTAGTCCCACTCCCCCACGCTTTCCCCATAACCCTGCAAATTTTTCTTTTCATGTGTATATCCAATTTAAAGACTGAACAGGCTGGGGCTTTTATATCTAGAAAGACTGAACAGGCTGAGGCCCCTTTCTCTAGGAAAGAGAAGGCTGAGGGGTGATCTAATAGAGGTCTTTAAAATTATGAAGGGGTTTGATAAGGCAGAGGTAGAGGCAATATTTCCACTTGTGGGGGAGTCCAATAAGGAATTCAGCAGAAACTTCTTTATCTGGAGAGTGGTTAGAATGTTGAACTTGCTACCACATGAAGTAGTTAAGATGAATAGCATAGATGCATTTAAGAAGAAGCTAGATAAATACATGAAGAAAAGAATAGAGGATAGGCTGATAGGGTGAGATGAAGTAGGGAGGGAGGAGGCTTGTGTGGAGCATAAACACCGGCACAGACCAATTGGGCTGAATGGCCTGTTTCTGTGCTGTAAACTCTGTGATTCCCAATGAGTTAACATTTTTGGTGTGGCGCCTTCACCAAAACTGTTTTGACGAAAGGTCTGCAAACAAAATGCCAAATCATTTGTTCTTTCCACAGATGCTGCCTGGCCTGCCAAGTGTTTCAAGCATTTTTTTTTTCAGTTTTATATATTTTTGTTACTGGCTTTTTATATATTTTTGTGGAGATAATATTTTTGTTACTGCTTATTTATATATTTGTAGGGAAGTAATATTGTATTTTAGTTTTTGGCAGTAATACAATTTGAGACTGCCATTTTTATCATCTTGGATTCAGTGGCATCAGTTACTCCTCTAAGTGGATTCAACTCTCCTTATGTGCTGGAGTAGACTTGCATTGCCCAATATTTATTCATATGGTAGGATAACCCAGGCATCCAACAATGGTATTCCCTTGTGGTCTGAACTGGATATTCATGTCTTATGCACATACCCCCAATGTATTTCTCCAATCTTTTGTAAGGTGGACCAACAAAATACCTGGTAAAACAAGGCCAGATGCAAATTGCTAAGCGATTTATTTCACAGCAAGTGAACGCTGGGAATAGCAGTTATGAGCAGAGTCACTTAATTCAATCAGTACTTGTCTTCTAATAATATAAAATAATAAACATAGCGTGCTTCCCCACATCTAGCTTGATTTAAACAAAATAATTCCTAATTACTCTCCTGCATTCTCTTTTGGAGCCTGACGAAAGCCCTTGTGGTTTTCTGTTTAAAGACCTGACTGACACTGTCTGTCTTTTTATCTCTATGTTCACAATGTAAAAAGAGGGTCTTTGTTAGACAACCCTTGATGAACACTTGGAATCAGACTTACCAAGACAATCGGCGTGCGGTGCTTATCAATTGCTGAGACAGACTAACAAATTGTTTATTGTTTACAGCCTTTGGGACAATAACATGAAAGCTTAACCCATTAGCATTTTAAGCACCTCATCTCATTTGATTTTTTAAAAAACCTTTTGTGAACATATTTTGCTTTAAAATACAACTCTTATTAGCGTAATAAGCATAATTTACTTTTCCAAATTCTTTCCGTTGAAAAATGTTCAAAGAAATCCCAAAATGTGACAGGCTCTGTGGGGGGGGGGGGGGGGTAATATTTCTCGATTTTTATTTGGATTACCAGTCCAGTAACATAACCAGTATGGTACCATTTGCATATTCATGTGGGGGACTGATATTTTTCAATTTTATTATTGGCTCTTTACATATTTGTGTGGGGGTGATGCTTACTGCATTATTTTGGGGTATAGATATGCTTCTGTGGAGTATAGGAACAGGAGTAGGCCATTCAGCGCCTTGCGCTTGTTCCATTCGATTAGATTATGGCTGATCGGTAGCTCAGTTCCATTGTTCCTATCCCTTAATACGCTTACCCAGCAAAAATTTATCGATCTCAGTCTTGAAAATTCAGCATGCACAGTCTTTTGGGGGAGAGAGTTCCAGATTTCCACTAGCCTTTGTGCAAAAAAAAATCCTGATTTCACTCTTAACTGGCCTAGATCTAATTTTAAGGTTATACCTCTTTTCTGGACTCTCCCACTAGAGGAAATAGTTTCTCTGTAACTATCCTATTAAATCCCTTCATCATTTTATATACCTCGAATAGATCACGCTTCAACATTCTAAACTCAAGTGAATGCAAGCCAAGTTTATGCAATCTGTCCTCATAATTTAACCTTTTAAGCCCCTGTATCATTCTGATGAATCTACACTGTACCTCTTCCAAGGCCAATATATATTTCCTGAGGTTTAGTGCCCAAAACTGAACGCAGTACTCCAGGTGGGGTCTGACCAAAGTTCTGTACAACTGAAGCATCATTGCCTCACTTTTGAATTCCAACCCCCTTGAGATCAAAGCCAACATTCCATTAGCCTCTTGATTACTTTTTGTATCTGTGCACTAGCTTTTCCTTTGATCCTTTTGTTCCTCCACAGCTACTAATCTCTCACCATTAAGAAAATATTTTGATTTGTCTTTTTCAGATCCAAAGTAGACGCCCACACTCTTTCCTACATTGAATTCCATATGCCATAGTTTTGCCCACTCACTTAGTTTGTCTATGTCCCTTTGCAGCATCCTGCTCCTATAAGAACAGAAGAACAAAAGAACTAGGAGCAGGAGTAGGCCATACGGCCCTTCGAGCCTGCTCCGCCATTCAATGGGCCATATTTTCCGATCGGAGGCCTCCTGCATGCAGAGGCCTCCGATCTGGAAAAATCTACGAACTTATCTGAGGGCTCCTGAGGCGCCTATAGTTCCAATGCTGGGCCTCTCCAAATCCAAGTGCGCAGGGCCCACGTATCACAGAGGTGCAGGCAGTTCGCAAGCGTCCCTGGGATCACGTGGGCCATGGGGAGCCAATAAGAAGGGAATCTCCCTTCATACACTTGACAGAAAGACCTGTCAAATATATGAATGGAGATCACCCCAAAAACATTGTAAAACTTTAAATATCATCACCTTTTTAAAATTAGTTGAAAATACAATGGCCCAGGAATTCGGGTCTCCATGGGTGAGTACGCTCAACTGCCGGCGCACAAGGTAAGTGCAGGTCGGGAGCTTGCACCCGCGGGAAGCCCCCGACCTGAATTTCTGGCCCAATAAATTAAATATGGTGCTAAAAATAAACTTACCTTTTTTTAAAGTATTTTTAAATGATGAATGAGTGGGTGTTATATTGTTATAGTATCACATCGTTAAATGGAACTACTTTGGTATGGAACTACTTTGGTATGATGTAGTTATATTGCTATGTGGCACACTGTGCACAGGCAGTGCACAGTGCTGTGTCGGACATCTTGTATCACTCCGCACCATGCGGCAGCACTGTAACAAAGCAAAAATACAGCTAAGTAAAAGCACTAACTAAAAATGAACTAAAAGTGTCTGTAATATATATAGTATAAGAACACAAGGAGACACAACATGGTGGCAGCGGTATAAGTGAGTACAAAATTGTGCTATACGAACTACGAATAAGACGAAAAGTGATTTTATGAGCTGATTGTGAGTGCCGGTGTCTGAAAGTGAATCGTACGGGAAACTAAAATGACGGCTGCCACTGCACTGACTGTGCAAATGCAACCCCTCATGAACTGGGAAGCCGACGATATAGTAGAAGCATTCCGCAAGTTCAAACAGAAATGTGAGCTTACATTCAAAAGCTTCCTGAAGGGTACTACCAACGAGGAAAAGGTTAGTTACATTCTGTTGTGGACAGGAGAAAAAGGTCTAGATTTGTATAATAGCTGGAGTTTGACTGAAGAGGAAAAGGAAAACCCTGCGACAATTTTTGATAAATTAAGCAACCAGCTAGAGCCTAAATCCAATCACCGTATACACAGATACAAATTCTAGAGTCTAAGATAGGAACCCGGTGAAACAGCTGACAATTTCCTGACAAGGCTGAGAAATGAAGCCAGCAAGTGTAAATTTAAGGAAATGGAGGAAAGGCTTGTGGACCAGCTAATATGGGGGTCAGCGCATGTAGAGGTACAAAAAGCCCTGATAGGAAAAGAAAAGCTCGGAATAACAGAGGCTATAGATACTGCGAGAGCTCATGAAGCCATGAAGCAGCAAATGAAAACGCTGATTTCACAAACAGCTGACATGCGGACTGCTTCTGAGACGGACAGCAGAGTGGATGCAGTGAGAGAAAAGTACAACACACAAAGACATGCACATGACAACGGGGGAAACGTGCAGAAATTGTGGAAGACCGCACGATTACACAGACAAGAGGAAATGTCCAGCATATGGAACAAGCTGCAATGCATGTGGCAAACTAAACCACTGGGAAAAGAGGTGTAGAACAAAGAAAGAAGGAGCATACATCAAAAACAAAGGCGGACAGCAGAACCAGAGAAAGAAACACAATATCCATGCCATGGATGAGCAGGATGATGATGATGATCACGACAATGCACTAAACATCGAAACCGTAAAGATACAGCTTCACGAGATGTCCAGAGCGGAAAATACTCCGAGGAGAGAATTGCACACCATCATCCAAATCAAAAATAAGGTCAAAGGTCGGCCCACAACCATCAATTTAAAGTTGAAGCTGGACACGGGCTCAGAGCAACATTCTCCCATTGAGGCTGTACCAGCAGATCTTTCCCGAAAACCTGAGAAGATGGCTACCCGAAAAATGGTTGTTTAAAGGCAAGTAATGTCATGCTGACAGCATACGGGGGGAGTGAGATTAAACAACTCGGAATAACCTTTATCAAAGGGACACATAAAAGAAAGAACATCAACTGCATGTTCTATGTCACCGATACTGAGGGGCCAGCGATCCTGGGATTAAACAGCTGCGAGAAGTTGAGATTGATCTCAGTGCATCACGAGCTGACGGAAACGCCACTGAAGATAGACAGCAACACCCCACTGGAGAACCGCCCACAAATCAAGAGTAAAAAAGACTTGATAGACATGTATCCGGAATGTTTCGATGATACAGTGGGATGTTTCGGAGATTTCCAATACCACATCACCATCGATCCAGAGGTAAAGCCCGTTATCCATGCTCCACAAAAAGTACCCATCGAGCTGAAGACAAAGCTTGAAAGAGAGCTAAAGGAGATGGAAGAAAAGGGAGTGATCGTAAAGGTCACTGAACCCACAGACTGGGTAAACTCAATTGTGGTACGAGAAAAGCCAAACGGGCGTCTCAGAATATGTTTGGACCCCAAAGATCTAAACCAGGCGATAAAGAGGGACCACTATCCCACCCCAACGCTAGAGGAGATTACGCCATCACTGGCAGGAGCCAAGGTTTTCTCAAAACTAGATGCCAGAAATGGATATTGGAACATGAAGTTGGATGAGGAATCAACAACACTGACAACATTCAACACACCATTTAGGCGTTACAAATTCCTGCGGCTACCATTCGGGCTAAAGGTCAGTCAAGATATCTTTCAACAGAAAATAGACGAGACATACAGAGGCTGTGAAGGAGCTATAGGAATAGCTGATGATATTCAGATCTATGGAGCAGATGAAAGAGACCATGACATGCACCTACATGAGGCCATGGAGAGTACCAGGAAGGCTGGCATCAAGTTAAATGCAGATAAGTGCATAGTTAAAGTCAAGGAATGCCAATTCTCCGGTATGATTTATACACCAGAGGGAGTCAAGCCAAATCCAGAGAAGATTGCGGTGATTGCTGAAATGAAACCACCCAAAGACAAGAAAGAGCTGAGGAGTTACCTCGGCTTGGTCCAATACATGAGTTCTTTCATCCCACACATGTCGGAACATACAACAAATCTCAGAGAGCTATTGAAAGAAGACACCGAATACCAGTGGTCTGAATTACACGAAAGGAATTTCAAACAACTTAAAGAACTGTTGTGCAAAGAAACAAGTCTGTCATATTATGACAGAAGAAAACCAGTCACTCTGCAAGTAGACGCTTCTACCAAAGGACTAGGGGCAGCTCTGGTGCAGGAAGGAAAGCCGATAGCTTTCGCATCAAAGGCCTTGACATCAGCCGAGACGAGATACGCCAACATAGAAAGAGAACTATTAGCAGTAGTGTACGGATGCGAGAAATTCCATACATACCTATATGGCAGGCGATTTACAATAGAGAGTGACCATCGTCCACTAGAACAGACCTATAAGAAGAATCTGTGCAAAGCGCCTGCAAGACTGCAAAGACTACTTCCAAGAATCCAAAGCTATGACTTCATGCTTAAATATAAGCCAGGAAAGTAAATGGCGCTAGCAGATGCGTTGTCTCGATTGTCACCATATGAGAAACACGAAGTGGAGGGCCTAACAGTAAAAATCCACCACCTAGTGAATGTTACCCCTACAAAGCTCAGTCAAATCAGAGATGAGACCAGCAAAGATGAGGAGTTGCAACTACTCACACAACAAGTAATACAGGGGTGGCCAGAGAGAATCCAGCAGGTACAGGCGACAATTCGTCAATACTGGACGATTAAAGACGATATTGCAGTAGAAGACGGTATTCTCCTTGCTGGATCGAGGATCATCGTGCCAAAGACGATGCAGACACAACTTCTCCATCTCATACATGAAGGCCACATGGGAATGGAGAAATGCAAGCTGAGAGCCAGATCAGCTGTATACTGGATAGGCATGTACAAAAATATCGAACAGATGGTCTTTGCATGTGGTATATGACAGAAATACAGAAATGTACAACAGAAAGAGGAGATGATACCTAGTGAAATACCGTCAAGACCATGGCACACTGTTGGGGCAGATCTCTTCATGTGCAATCAAGAATGGTATCTCATAGTGGCAGATTACTATTCCAAGTTTCCTTTTGTGAGAAGGATGAAAGACTTGAGAGCCACAACCACCACCAGGATTGCAAAGAGCTTGTTTGCTGAACAAGGAATCCCGGAAAAGGTAATCTGTGACAATGGAACCCAGTTCACATCGAGTGAATTCAGAGCTCTGGCAGAAAAGTATGGGTTCAAAATAGCAACCTCATCCCCACATTTCCCAAGGGGACACGGGTTCATCGAAAGACAGATCCAGACTGTCAAGAGAACTCTCATCAAAAGTAGTGAGATGGGGGAAGACCAAGACCTTGCCCTCCTATCACTCAGATCAACACCACTGAAAGCAGACATGAAATCACCTGCGGAATTGCTGAATGGGAGGAAGTTTAAGACTACACTACCAGCAAAAATACATCCTCCCCAGGACCAGGAGGACTTCAGACAAAAGCTGGCAGAAGCACAAATCGTAGGAAGCAAACATTACGATAAACATGCAAAGACGCTACCAGAATTGCTGAATGGACAATCAGTGCATGTGCAAAACCCGGTGTTGAAAACCTGGAATCCAGCCAAGGTCATTGGAAAAGCTGATACTCCAAGATCCTACTTCGTCGAGACTGAACCTGGTAACCAATACAGACGGAACAGACTCCACATCAGACCTTCACCTGAACTGGATAAGCAGCAGACAACATCAGCAACATTGACAACACCAGCTACCACAAGCAGTACAACACCAGAAACAAGCGCTACAAATCAAACAACCACGAGCATGCACACTCCAACTCCAAAGGCGACAGCAACAACAACAACGAGAGTGGAACACACCAAAACACCGCAGAGAGGAATGGTCACCACCAAATCCATAAGATGGAGGGACAACATGCAACCACCTGAGCGATATCGCGAATAAAAAAAAACTCACGATTCTTTGTAGTTGATAATAGTTTAGATATAATATTTGTTAATTTAAATTGTTAAATTTCATGTTTGTTTTTTGAGAAAGAGGGATGTTACATTGTTATAGTATCACATCGTTAAATGGAACTACTTTGGTATGGAACTACTTTGGTATGGTGTAGTTATATTGCTATGTGGCACACTGTGCACAGGCAGTGCACAGTGCTGTGTCGGACATCTTGTATCACTCCGCACCATGTGGCAGCACTGTAACAAAGCAAAAATACAGCTAAGTAAAAGCACTAACTAAAATGAACTAAAAGTGTCTGTAATATATATAGTAATAAGAACACAAGGAGACACAACAGTGGGAATTTTTTTTTAAACTTTTTTCAACTCTTATCCTGCTCTTACAAGGCATAAGAATTCTAAGGCGTTTCTGCTGGTGGAGGGTCTCCAGAAAGCGGAACTCTCTGCCCGCGGAGGCCCTTCTCCAGGGCAGGTGTCCGATCTGTCAAGAGCATTCTTGACAGACCGAAAATGCTGATTTTCAGCGCATGCGCTGTGCATGCCTGAAACCGGCATTTCCAATGTCCTTACGGGTGTGTACACAACGCGTGTACACCCATAGGGATCGGAATATATGGCCTAATAAGATCATGGCTGATTTTCGACCTCAACTCCACTTTCCTGCTCCATCTCCATATCCCTTGATTCCCCTAGAGTCCAAAAACCTATCTATCTCAGCCTTCAATATATTCAATGACTACAGCTCTTTGGAGTAAAGAAATCCAAAGATTCACAACCTTCTGAGGGAAGAAATTCCTGCTCATCTCAGTCTTAAATGGCCCATCCCTTATCCTGACACTATGCCCCCTAGTTTTAGACTCTCCAGCCAGGGGAACCGATGTGCTAGGGGGAGTGTTTGCTAGTGCTGTTGGGGAGGGGTTAAACTAAAATGGCAGGGGGTTGGGAACCTGTGCATGGAGACAGAGGAAAGGGAAGCAAGGATAGAAACAAAAGACAGGAAGGAGAAAAGCAAAAGTGGAAGGCAGAGACATCAAGGGTGTAAATCAAACAGGGCTACAGTAAATAATAATTCTAAAAGGACTAAGAGTGTTAAAAAATCAAGCCTGAAGGCTTTGTGTCTTAATGCGAGGAGCATTCGTAATAAGGTGGATGAATTAGCTGCGCAAATAGATGTAAACAGGTATGATATCATTGGGATTACAGAGACATGGCTCCAGGATGACCAAGTCTGGGAATTCAACATCCAGGGGTATTCAATATTCAGGAAGGACAGGAAAAAAGGAAAAGAAGGTGGGGTAGCATTGCTGGTTAAAGAGGAGATTAACACAATAGTAAGGAAGGATATTAGCTTTGATGATGTGGAATCTGTATGGGCAGAGCTGAGAAATATCAAGGGGCAGAAAACGTTAGTGGGAGTTGTATACAGACCCCCAAACAGTAATGCTGAGGTCGGGGATGGCATTAAACAGGAAATTAGAGACGCAGGCAATAAGGGCATGGATGGCTTTAATCTACATATAGATTGGGCTAACCAAATTAGTAACAATACTGTGGAGGAGGAATTCCAAGAGTGTATACGGGATGGTTTCCTGGACCAATATGTCGAGGAACCAACTAGAGATCAGGCCATCTTAGACTGGGTATTATGTAATGAGAAAGGATTAATTAGTAATCTTGTTGTGCGAGGCCCCTTGGGGAGGAGCGATCATAATATGATAGAATTCTTCATTAAAATGGAGAGTGAAGTAGTTGACTCAGAGACTAGGGTCCTGAATTTAAATAAAGGAAACTACGATGGTATGAGGCACGAGTTGGCTAGGATGGATTGGGGAATGTTACTTAAAGGGTTGACGATGGATAGGCAATGGCAAACATTTAAAGATCGCATGGATGAACTACAGAATTTGTTCATCCCTGTTTGGCATAAAAATAAAACAAAAAAGGTGACTCAACCGCGGCTAACAAGGGAAATTAGAGATAGCATAAGATCCAAGGAGAGGACATATAATTTGGCCAGAAAAAACAGCAAACCTGAGGATTGGGAGCAGTTTAGGATTCGGCAAAGGAGGACAAAGGGATTAATTAAGAGGGGGAAAATAGATTATGAGAGTAAGCTTGCAGGGAACATAAAAACTGACTGTAAAAGCTTCTATAGATATGTGAAGAGAAAAAGTTTGGTGAAGTCAAGCGTAGGTCCCTTACAGTCAGAATCGGGAATTTATAATAGGGAACAAAGAAATGGCAGACCAATTAATACATACCAAGAAATATATACTTTGATTCTGTCTTCACAAAGGAGGACACAAATAACCTCCCAGAGATGTTTTTAAAAAATTTTTTATTCATTGATGGGATGTGGGCATCGCTGGCTGGCTAGGCCTGCATTTAGTGCCCATCCCTAATTGCCCTTGAGAAGATGGTGGTGAGCCGCCTTCTTGAACCGCTGCAGTCCTTATGGTGTAGGTACACCCACAATGCTGTTAGGAAGGGAGTTCCAAGATTTTGGCCCAGCGACAGTGAAGGAACGGCGATACAGGTCCAAGTCAGGATGGTGTGTGGCTTGGAGGGGAACTTGTAGGTGGTGATGTTCCCATGCGTCTGCTGCCCTTGTCCTTCTAAGTGGTAGAGGTCACGGGTTTGGAAGGTGCTGTTGAAGGAGCTTTGGTGAGTTGCTGCAGTGCATCTTGCAGATGGTACACACTGCAGCCACAGTGCGCCGGTGGTGGAGGGAGTGAATGTTGAAGGTGGTGGATGGAGTGCCAATCAAGCGGGCTGCTTTATCCTGAATGGTGTCGAGCTTCTTGAGTGTTGTTGGAGCTGCACTCATCCAGGCAAGTGCAGAGTATTCCATCACATTCCTGACTTGTGCCTTGTAGATGGTGGAAAGGCTTTGGGGAGTCAGGAGGTGAGACACTCACCGCAGAATTCCCAGCCTCTGGCCTGCTCTTGTAGCCACAGTATTTATATGGCTGGTCCAGTTCAGTTTCTGATCAATGGTAACCCCCAGGATGTTGATAGTGGGGGATTCAGTGATGGTAATGCCATTGAATGTCAAGGAGAGATGGTTAGAGTCTCGCTTGTTGGAGATGGTCATTGCCTGGCACTTGTGTGGTGTGAATGTTACTTGCCACTTGTCAGCCCAAGTCTGAATGTTGTCCAGGTCTTGCTGCATATGGACACGGACTGCGTCAGTATCTGACGAGTCTCGAATGGTGCTGAACAGTGTGCAATCATCAGCGAACACCCCCACTTCTGACCTTATGATGGAGGGAAGGTCATTGATGAAATAGCTGAAGATGGTTGGGCCTAGGACACTGCCCTGAGGAACTCCTGCAGTGATGTCATGTGATTGAGATGAATGACCTCCAACAACCACAGCCAACTTCCTTTGTGCTAGGTGTGATTCCAACCAATGGAGAGTTTTCCCCTTGATTCCCATTGACTTCAGTTTTGCTAGGGCTCCTTGATGCCACACTCGATTAAATGCTGCCTTGATGTCAAGTGCAGTCACTCTCACCTCACATCTTGAGTTCAGCTCTTTTGTCCATGTTTGGACCAAGGCTGTAATGAGGTCAGGAGCTGAGTGGCCCTGGCGGAACCCAAAATGGGCGTCAGTTAGCAGGTTATTGCTGAGTAAGTGCCGCTTGATAGCACTGTCGATGACACCTTCCATCACTTTGCTGATGATTGAGAGTAGACTGATGGAACGGTAATTGGCCAGGTCGGATTTGTCCTGCTTTTTGTAGACAGGACATACTTGGGCAATTTTCCACATTGCCGGGTAGATGCCAGTGTTGTAGTTGTACTGGAACAGCTTGGCTAGGGGCGCAGCTAGTTCTGGAGCACAAGTCTTCAGTACTATTGCCGGAATGTTGTCAGGGCCCATAGCCTTTGCAGTATCCAGTGTCTTCAGCCGTTTCTTGACATCACGTGGAGTGAATTGAATGGGCTGAAGACTGGCATCTGTAATGCTGGGGACCTCAGGAGGAGGCCGAGATGGATCATCCACTCGGCACTTCTGGCTGAAGATAGTTGCAAATGCTTCAGCCTTGTCTTTTGCACTCACGTGCTGGGCTCCACCATAATTTCATTCAATTCCTCCCCCTCATTAGACCCTATGTCGGGGAACATAGGGTCCAATGAGGGGGAGGAATTGAATGAAATCAGTATTTGTAGGGAAATGGTGTTAGGGAAATTGACGCGATTGAAGGCCGATAAATCCCCAGAGCCTGATAATCTACATCCTAGGGTACTTAAGAAAGTGGCCTTAGAAATAGTAGATGCATTGCTGGTCATCTTCCAAAATTCTATAGACTCTGGAACAGTTCCCATGGATTGGAGGATAGCTAATGTAACCCCACTACTTAAAAAAGGTGATGGGGAGAACACAGGGAATTGTAGACCGGTAAGCCTGACATCAGTAGTGGGGAAAATGCTAGAGTCCATTATAAACATAGAAACATAGAAGATAGGAGCAGGAGTAGGCCATTCGGCCCTTCGAGCCTGCTCCGCCATTCAATGAGATAATGGCTGATCATCCAAATTTAGTACCCTGTCCCTGCCTTCTCCCCATATCCCTTGATCCCTTTAGCCTTAAGAAATATATCCAACTCTTTCTTGAATATGTTTAATGAACTGGCTTCCACCGCCCTCTGTGGCAGAGAATTCCACAGGTTCACCACTCTCTGGGTGAAGAAATTCCTCCTCATTTCAGTCCTAAATGTCCTACCCCTTATCCTTAGACTATGACCCCTGGTTCTGGACTCCCCGACCATCGGGAACATCCTTCCAGCATCTAGTCTGTCCAGGCCTGACAGAATTTTATAGGTTTCGATGAGATCCCCTCTCAATCTTCTAAACTCCAGTGAGTATAAGCCCAATCGACACAATCTCTCCTCATACGTCATTCCTGCCATCCCAGGTATCAGCCTGGTGAATCTTCGCTGCACTCCTTCCATGGCAAGAACGTCCTTCCTCAGATAAGGCAACCAAAACTGCACACAATACTCAAGGTGCGGTCTCACCAAGGCCCTGTACAACTGTAGCAAGACATCCTTGTTCCTGTACTCGAACCCTCTTGCTGCGAAGGCCAACATACCATTTGCCTTCTTAGCCACCTGCTGCACCTGCATGCTTACCTTCAGCGACTGGTGCACAAGAACACCCAGGTCTCTTTGCACTTCCCCTTCTCCCAATCTATTGCCATTCAAATAATAATCTGCCTTCCTGTTTTTGCCACCAAAGTGGATAACCTCACATTTATCCACATTATAGTGCATTTGCCATGTTTCTGCCCAATCACCTAACCTGTCCCAATCGTACTGGAGTTTCATGACATCCTCCTCACAGCATACCCTCCCACCCAGCTTTTTGTCATCTGCAAATTTGGAGATATTACATCCAATTCCCTCGTCCAGATCATTAATATATATTGTGAACAGCTGGGGTCCTAGGACCGATCCTTGCGGTACCCCACTAAAGATGTAATAGCAGAGCACTTGGAAAACAGTGACAGGTTCAGACGAAGTCAACATGGATTTACAAAAGGTAAATCATGCTTGACTAATCTACTGGAATTTTTTGAGGATGTAACTGGTAGAATAGATAAGGGAGAACCAGTGGATGTGGTGTATTTGGACTTTCAGAAGGCTTTTGATAAGGTCCCGCATAAGAGATTAGCGTGTAAAGTTAAAGCACATGGGCGTTAGGGTAAGGTACTGTCTTGGATAGAGAACTGGTTGGCAGACAGGAAGCAACAAGTTGGAATAAACGGGTCTTCTTCCGAGTGGCAGGCAGTGACTAGTCGGGTACCGCAGGGATTGGTGCTAGGACCCCAGCTATTCACAATATATATCAATGATCTAGACGAGGGAACTAGATGTAATATCTCCAAGTTTGCAGATGACACAAAGCTAGGTGGGCTTGTGTGCTGTGAGGAGGATGCAGAGAAACTCCAGTATGATTTGGACAGGTTGGGTGATTGGGCAGATGCATGGCAATTGCAGTATAATGTGGATAATTGCGAGGTTATCCACTTTGGTGGCAAAAACAGGAAGGCAGATTATTATCTGAACGGCAATAAATTGGGAAAATGGGAAGTGCAACGAGACCTGCGTGTCCTTGTGCACCAGTCGCTGAAGGTAAGCGTGCAGGTGCAGCAGGCGGTTAAGAAGGCAAATGGTATGTTGGCTTTCATAGTGAGAGGATTCGAGTACAGGAGCAAGGATGTCTTGCTGCAGTTGTACCGGGCCTTGGTGAGACTACACCTCGAGTATTGTGTGCAGTTTTGATCACCTTATCTGAGGAAGGATGTTCTTGCCATGGAGAGAGTGCAGTGAAGATTCACCAGACTGATACCTGGGATGGCAGGAATGATGTATGAGGAGAGATTGGGTCGATTAGGCTTATATTCACTAGAGTTTAGAAGAATGAGACGGGATCTCATTGAAACTTATAAAATTCTAACAGGACTAGATACACTAGATGCAGGAAGGATGTTCCCGATGGCGGGGGAGTCCAGAACCAGGGGTCACAGTCTAAGGATAAGGGGTAAGCCATTTAGGACTGAGATGAGGAGGAATTTCTTCACCCAGAGAGTGGTGAACCTGTGGAATTCTCTACCACACAAGACAGTTGAGGCCAATTCATTAAATATATTCAAGAAGGAGTTGGATATATTTCTTAAGGCTAAAGGGATCAAGGGATATGGGGAGAAGGCAGGGACAGGGTACTGAATTTGGATGATCAGCCATGATCTCATTAAATGGCGAAACAGGCTCGAGGGGCCGAATGGCCTACTCCTGCTCCTATCTTCTATAAACAACCTCTCTGCATCTACCCTGTCAAATCCCCTCAGAATCGAATATGCTTCAATGAGATCACCTCTCCTTCTAAACTCCAGTGATTATAGGCCCAATCTACTTAATTTCTCCTCATAGGACAATCTTCTCATCCCAGGGATCAATCTAGGGAACCTTCGTTGCACCGCCTCTAAGGCATATGTGTCCTTGCCAAGGAGACCAAAACTGCACAGTACTCCAGATGTGGTCTCACCCAAGACCTGTACAATAGTAGTATGACTTCCTTACTCTTGTACACCAAACCCCTTGCAGTAAAGGCCAGCCTGCCATTTGCCTTCCTAATTGCTTGCTGTACCTGCATGCCAACTTTCTCTGTTTCTTGTACGCGGACACCTAAATCTCTCAGAACACCAACATTTAATAGTTTCTCACCATTTAAAAAATATTTTGTTTCTCTATTCTTTCTACCAAAGTGAATAACCTCACATTTTCTCACATTATACTCCATCTGCCACTTTATTGCCTACGCACTTAACCTCTCTATATCCCTTTGCAGGCTCTTTGTGTCCTCCTCACAGCTTACCTTCCCACCATTAATATAGATTGTAAATAGTTGAGGCCCAAGCACTGATGCTTGCGGCACCCCACTAGTTACAACCTGCTAACCGGAAAATGACCCAGTTATCTCTACTCTGTTTTCTGTCCGTTGATCAATCCTCTGTCCATGCTAATATATTACCCCCAACCCCATGAGCCCTTATCTCGCATAGCAACCTTTTACGTTGCACCTTATCGAATATCTTTTGGAAATCCAAATATATTACATCCACTGGTTCCCCTTTACCCTGCTGGTTACATCCTCAAAAAACTCTAATAAATTTGTTACACACAATTTCCCTTTCATAAAACCATGTTGACTCTGCCTAATCATATTATGATTTTTAATTGCCCTGTTACCACTTCTTTAACAATGGATTCCAGCATTTTCCCTACTACTGATGTCAGGCCAACTGGCCTGTAGTTCCCTGTTTTCTCTCTCCGTCCTTTCTTGAATAGCGGGGTTACATTTGCTACCTTCCAATCCTCTTGGACCATTCTAGAATCTAGGGAGTTTGGGAAGATCACAACCAATGCATCCACTATCTCTGTAGTCATCTCTTTAAAACCCTAGGATGTGGGCCATCAGGTCCAGGGGATTTGTTGGCTTTTAGTCCCATTAGTTTCTCAAGTACTTTTTCTCTACTGATATTAATTACTTTAAGTTCCTTGCTCTCATTAGCTGCTTGGTTCCCCACTATTTTTGGTATGCTTTTTGTGTCTGATATACCTATCAATTCCTCCAATAAAAGGCGAAGAGTTACGAAGGTGACTAAAGGTTTTTATTGACTAAATAACAGAGCCCACTCTCGTGGGTGATCCGATCCAAGCAGGAGGAATACCAGCCAGTCGCTCACCTTTTTACCTGGCCTGGTGGGTGGAGCCAAGGCGGAGTCGGCAGTGGTCATCCCAGGTATAGCAGTGTGGCAAGAGGCGACCTCGTACCGTGATACAATAGTGGTCAGTGATACAGTTATAACGAACAGTGGTGAACAGTGCTAACTACTAACAGTGATACGATAGTGAACGTGGTTTACCACATTCACCCCTTGTTTAGAATTAAGTCCGGCGGGGTGAAGTGTACTACCAATTCTGGTAGGTCAGTCTGTCCGGAGGCTTCGGAAGCCTCTCCGATCGCCGCAGCGGTGGTGTTGCCTTATCCGGTGCTGGTGCCTTATCCGGTGTTGATGCTGGTGTTTGCGTGGTCGGCGAGGGCTCGTGGGGTTCCGGCATGCTGTCTACCTGGACTGAGGTTGGGGGGGGTGGTGGCGGTGTTTCCGGATCGGCTGAGGGTGCGAGGTCTCGTAGGGAGACAGTGTCCTCCCGCCCGTCTGGGTACGCCACGTAGGCGTACTGGGGGTTGGCGTGCAGGAGGTTCACCCTCTCGACCAGGGGGTCCGTTTTATGGGTCCTCACGTGTTTCCGCAGCCAGACCGGCCCGGGGGCGGTCAGCCAGGTTGGTAGAGTGGTTCCCGTAGTCGACTTCCTGGGGAAAACGAACATTCGTTCATGGGGGGTGGTGTTAGTGGCCGTGCAAAGTAATGACCGGATGGAGTGCAGCGCTGTCGGGGGGACTTCTTGCCAGCGGGAGGTTGGGAGGCCCTTAGACTTTAAGGCTAAGAGGACGGCCTTCCATACCGTCGCGTTCTCTCTTTCCACCTGACCGTTACCTCTGGGGTTGTAGCTGGTGGTCCTGCTTGCTGCAATACCTCTCTCTAGGAGGAATTGCCGGAGTTCCTCGCTCATGAAGGAGGAGCCCCGGTCGCTGTGTATATAGTTCGGGAACCCGAACAAGGCGAAGAGGGCATTCAGGCACTTAATGACCGTGCTACTGGTCATGTCGGGGCAGGGGAAGGCAAAGGGGAAACGGGAGTACTCATCAACGATGTTGAGGAAGTACACATTACGGTCAGAGGACGGGAGGGGCCCCTTAAAGTCGATGCTCAGGCGCTCGAAGGGGCGGGTGGCCTTGATCAGGCTTGCTCGGTCCGGCCTATAGAAGTGCGGTTTGCACTCCGCACAGGTCTGGCAGTTCCTGGTCATGGTCCTGACCTCCTCGATGGAGTAGGTCAGGTTGCGGGCCTTAATGAAATGGTAGAGTCTGGTGACTCCGGGGTGGCAGAGCTGGTCGTGGAGGGTCTGAAGCCTATCGATATGCGCGCTGGCGCATGTCATTCGTGAAAGGGCATCAGGGGATTCGTTCAGCTTGCCTGGCCGGTACAAGATCTCATAATCGTAGGTGGAGAGCTCGATTCTCCATCTCAAAATCTTGTCATTCTTGATTTTGCCCTTCAGCTTGTTATTAAACATGAAAGCCACCGAACGCTGGTCGGTGAGGAGGGTAAATCGTTTGCCTGCCAGGTAGTGCCTCCAGCGCCGTACTGCCTCCACGATCGCCTGGGCCTCTTTCTCGACCGACGAATGTCGGATCTCGGGGCCCTGTAGGGTCCTTGAGAAGAAGGCCACTGGCCTCCCCTCCTGGTTTAGGGTGGCGGCTAAGGCGAAGTCGGATGCGTCGCTCTCCACCTGAAAGGGGATGGACTCGTCCACTGCGTGCATCGTGGCCTTGGCTATGTCTCCCTTAATGAGGGAGAAGGCCGCGCACGCCTCCTCCGTGAGGGGGAAGGAAGTGGCTTTCAGGAGGGGTCTGGCTTTGTCCGCGTAATTGGGTACCCATTGGGCATAGTAGGCGAAAAGCCCCAGGGTTCTCCTAAGTGCTTTAGGGCAGTGGGGGAGGGGTAGCTCCATGAGGGGGCGCATTCTTTCTGGGTCGGGGCCGATGATTCCGTTCTCCACTACGCAGCCGAGGATGGCAAGGCGCGTGGTGTTAAACACGCATTTCTCCTTATTGTAGGTGAGGTTCAGCCGTTGGGCCGTACGGAGGAATTTCTCCAGATTCGCGTCATGTTCCTGCCGGTCGCGGCCGCAGATAGTGACGTTATCTAGGTAGGGGAATGTAGCCTGCAGTTCGTTCTGGTCAACCATCTGGTCCATCTCCCTTTGGAAGACCGAGACCCCATTAGTGACACCGAAGGGGACCCTAAGGAAGTGGTATAGGCGCCCATTCGCCTCGAAGGCGGTATACTGGCGGTCCTCAGGGTGGATAGGGAGTTGGTGGTAGGCCGACTTCAGGTCGATGGTCGAGAATACTTTATACTGTGCAATCTGATTGACCATGTCAGATATGCGGGGGAGGGGGTATGCGTCCAGCTGGGTATATCTGTTTATGGTCTGGCTGTAGTCGATGACCAGGCGGTTTTTATCGCCGGTCTTTACGACTACGACCTGGGCACGCCAGGGGCTGCTGCTCCCCTCGATAATGCCCTCTTTCAGGAGGCACCGCACCTCAGAGCTAATGAAGGCTCTGTCCCCGGCGCTATACCGCCTGCTCTTGGTAGCGACGGGTTTGCAGTCAGGGGTAAGGTTAGCAAACAGAGAGGGTGGCGGGACCTTGAGGGTGGAGAGGCTGCAGGTGTTACGCGGTGGGCGGTTTAACGTTTGCTGGATGTTGACTGTGAGTGGGGGGAGGGGTCCACCGTATGCTAGGGTTACGCTTTGGAGGTGGGATTGGAAGTCCAGCCCTAGTAGGACGGCAGCGCAGAGATGGGGGAGGACAAGGAGTTTAAAGTTTTTATACTCCGTGCCCTTAACCGACAGGGTCACGACACAGTAGCCGCTGATGTCCGTGGCGTGGGACCTCGATGCCATCGAGATTCGGCTGCG
This sequence comes from Somniosus microcephalus, assembly GCF_052327205.1. Classification (NCBI taxonomy): domain Eukaryota; kingdom Metazoa; phylum Chordata; class Chondrichthyes; order Squaliformes; family Somniosidae; genus Somniosus; species Somniosus microcephalus. The sequence continues at coordinate 191,197,816 of NC_140997.1, forward strand.
CGTTGGTAGGACAGAGAGGGAGTAGTGGCTCACCGTGTCTGGGTGGATGAAGCTCTCCGTGCTTCCGCTGTCGAACAGGCAGGTCGTGGCGTGGCCGTTCACTTTGATGTCCATCATTGACTTGGACAGATGGTGCGGGCGGGCTTGGTCCAGGGTGACGGAAGCTAGTGTGTAGCTGAGCGAGTCGTTGTCATCTGCGGGCGAGGCGGTCGGGCGTGGTGAGTAAAATGGCGTCTCCCACGAGGTAGGGCCCCATGAGGCACTATTGGGGTCGGTTGCCTTAATCAAAGATGGCCGCCCCCATGACTCATGTGTGGGGATGCTGGCCTCAGTTGCCCTAAACAAAGATGGCCGCCCCCATAGTTCGCATGCGGCACTGCTGGCCTCTGAGGATCCGCTCCTGCAGGCCTTGGAGAAGTGGCCTTTCTTCAGGCAGGTTTTGCATATGGAGTTCTTGGCTGGGCAGCGTGACCTCGGGTGCTTCTCCTGGCCACAAAAAAAACAGCCGGCGGCCCGATCGCGGATGCCCGATGTCGGGGCCGGTGCCGGGGGTGGCGGGGCCGGTCGGGTCCGGGACGCCGACGCAGAGGTAGGTCCCGGGGGCGGCGCTGGGAAGGGTGCTGTGGTAGGGGTCGGGCCCGAGTCCCAGGGTCGCGAGCAGTACCTGGTGAATGCTTCCTGATCTTGGTGGGCCACTTCCAGGGAGATAGCGAGGGCTTCAGCTTTTTCCATGCTGAGGTCTTTAGCTTCCAGCAGTCTTTGCCGTGAGTACTCGGACCGTAGGCCTTTCAGGAATGCGTCGCGGATATTATCTTCAGTATTTTCGGCTGCCGACACCGATTTAAAGTCACAGTTCCTGGCGAGTGCATATAGCGCCTGTGAGAATTCGGCTACTGATTCTCCTGGCTGTTGCGGCCGTGATCTTAGGAGGTGCCTAGCGTACATGTAGTTTACCGGGGTCCGGTACTTCTGTTTCAGCAGGTTGATGGCGGTCTCGTAGGTAGTCATGTCCTCGATGAGAGTGTATACTCTCGGGCTCAGTTGTGCCTGCAGGACACTTAGTTTGGATGCCTGAGGGACGCTGGATTCTCTCAGGTATGATTCGAAGCAGACCAGCCAGTGTTTAAAGTCTGCGGCTGAGTTTGCTGCTCGTGGGTTCAGGTCCAGGTACGGCGGTCTGAGGGCTCGCAGCCAAGCTGGCTGGTGTGGCTGTGCTCCTGGGAGCTGCGCTGGTGGCTCCTCCGCCGGTTGTGACTCGTTGTCGGACATCATTAAATTTAGTCAATAAAATTGATATACCTATCAATTCCTCCAATAAAAGGCGAAGAGTTACGAAGGTGACTAAAGGTTTTTATTGACTAAATAACAGAGCCCACTCTCGTGGGTGATCCGATCCAAGCAGGAGGAATACCAGCCAGTCGCTCACCTTTATACCTGGCCTGGTGGGTGGAGCCAAGGCGGAGTCGGCAGTGGTCATCCCAGGTATAGCAGTGTGGCAAGAGGCGACCTCGTACCGTGATACAATAGTGGTCAGTGATACAGTTATAACGAACAGTGGTGAACAGTGCTAACTACTAACAGTGATACGATAGTGAACGTGGTTTACCACAGTGTCTTCTACTGTGAAGACAGATACAAGATATTTGTTTAAAATCTCAACCATTTCCTTATTCCCCATTATAATTTCACCTGTCTCAGCCTCTAAGGGACCAACGCTTACTTTTGCTACTCTCTTCCTTTTTACATACTTGTAGAATCTCTTACAATCTGTTTTTATATTTCTTGCTAGTTTACTCTCATACTCTATTTTCTCAATTTTTATCAATTTTTTGGTCAGTCTTTGCTGGTTTCTAAAGTTCTCCCAATCCTCAAACTTTCTACTATTCTTCACAACATTATGAGCCTCTTCTTTTAATGTAATATTATCCTTAACTCTTTAGTTAACCACGGATGGATCACTTTTCCCGTGGAGTACTTATTTATCAATGGAATGTGTATTCGTTGAGAATTTTGAAATATTTCTTTAAATGATTGCTTCTGCTTATCTACAGTCATACCTTTTACCCTAATTTCCCAATCTACATTAGCTAACTCGCCCCTCACACCTATGTAATTGGCTTTATTTAAGTTTATGATTCTCATTTCCAACTGCAGTATTTCACTCTAAAACGCAATGTGAAATTTCATCATATTATGATCACTCTTCCCCAGAGGATCCTTTATTATAAGATTACCAATTAACTCTGTCTCATTACACAATACAAGATCTAAAATAGCCTGTTCCCTGTTTGGTTTCATGACCTATAATTCCAGAATACCTTTGTCAATTTGATTTGCCCAATCTATATGAAGATTAAAGTCCCCCATGATTATTGCATTACCTTTGTTACAAGCTCCTGTTATTTGTTGATTAATACTTTGTCCAACGGTATAGCTACTGTTTGGGGATCTATAAACTACTCCCACCAGTTTATTCTGCCCCCTTTTAATTCTTATCTCCACCCATACTGATTCTACTTCCTGATCTTCCAAACCAAGATCCTTTCTCACTTCTGTCCTTATGTCATCCTTTATTATCAGGGCTAACCCCCCCTCCCCCCCCCCAACTCCTTTCCCATTCTGCCTGTCTTTTATAAACATCAAATACCCTGGAACATTTAGTTCCCAACCTTGGTCACCTTGCAACCAGGGCCAGAATTTTCTGGCTGCTGTGCATGCGGGATTGGAGATGGGTCAGGAGTGAAAGTTGAAATAAATCAGAGCGGGTCGGGAACCCACCGTCAATCCCGCTTCCTCGCGCCTTTCACTCGGGCACGTTTGCCAGCATGGCTGCGATCCAAACGGCAGAGCCGGCCGACATAATTTAGATAATTATTAAGTTGTTGTTAGACCCATAAGCATTCTTTTAACTCTACCTTTGTAACCTCACTGCATGACCATGGGAATCATGCAGCTCAGAAACCATGTCTGTGAACCTGAGGCGTAAGTTCAGTGGCCATTGATGGAGCTCATTACTGCACAGCATGGAAAGCACAATAAATATTCCCACCTGACACCTGGTTATTTTCCTGAGGCAGATGCTGTTGCTGAATGCATTGTCAGCATAGATTTAGGTTTCTAGAGGTTGGAAGTGTTTTCAGCAAATTTGGTAACAACTGTCACCTCATTGCTACAACCTATCACACCATCAACTAATTGCTTCTCTCATCTCGACTTGACCTGCCATCTATTACATCAGCATGTGAGTGCCATTTATACTGTCTCACCTTGGTCCTCAGAATTGGGCCACGATGAGCCCATCACCAGCAGCAGCAGCAACAACAACACCACCAACCTTCTACTCAATGACCTGATACTGCACAGAACAAAGGGCATCAGCGCAGGGTGGCACCATACCAGAGGCGATACCCCCAACATAGGGTAAACAGGCAGAGGATGAGCTTCCTCAACATGATGGAGCAGCAGTGCCAAAGGAGGCTCAGGCTATCGCACCAGGTCATCACAGACATTTGAAGCTTGCTGGAGCAAAACGTGCAGCCCAAAGGACCGGGTCGACACGACTTACCAATGGCTGTTAAAGTCACTAGAGCCCTCAACTTCTTCGCCTCAGGCTCCTCCCAGGGATCTGCAGCAAACATTTGTGGCATCTCACAGTCGGTCAGCGACAGATGCATCACACAGGTCACTGATGCCCTGTTTGACAAGTCAGCCCATTATATCAACTTTGCCACTGATGATGCCAGTGTTACTCATCAGGCACTCAGCTTTGCCGCTCTGGCTGGCTTCCCTTGGGTGCAGGGTATCATCGACCGCACACATGTGGCCATCAGGGCACCCCATCAGCACCCAGGAGTCTTGGTCAACCGCAAGGGCTTTCACTCCCTCAATATGCAGCTCGTCTGCAACCATAGGAAGATCATCTTGCATGTGTGCACTAGCTTTCCTGGCAGCTGCCATGAATTTTTCATCCTGCGCCATTCCACCCTCCCTCAGCCTTTAGCACCTCCAAACAGACTTTCCGGCTGGCTGCTTGGAGACAAGGAGTATCCCAGGAGGCATGTGGGGTTCTGACTGAAGGGGATGCATTGAGGGAGAAGTGTGAGTGCTTTGAGAGGAGCCCCCACATCCATGTCCCCTCCCATCATCATCCCTCTTGTGTGCCAACCGTACTTCCCTGCTAGCAAGGAGCTGGAGAGCACCTTGCTGCACAGCAGTGGGGCCATGAGGACTCAAGTCTACGTTGACATTGTTATGTCTGACATTGGTGATAGGTACTCGATTGCCTTGGCCTGAGCACATGGAGTTTGATTGTGCTGTTATCGTTGTATTGTGTCCGACATTGGATATAGGTATTCGATGGCTTTTGCCTGTGAGAGTGTGTTTGGATCAGCCATTAAAAGCAACATGAACTGAGCTCTGCATACGGTCTCTGGATTATCTTCAGCATCTCACTGCTGAATGTGGACACATTCAAACGCTTTTTCAGCTCCCTGCCACTCTCTGCGCCCTCCACTGCCCTTTGCGGGTATGATAATTCGAAAATTGGACTAGTGGGCTCAGTCAACCTCACTGTATGCTATGGAACAAAAGTGTTGCCAGATTTTGATTTCATGTGGCACGCCAAGGAGCTAACCTGATGGGACTGGATCTTTTCACTGACCTGGGTTTCTTGGGCACCGGCGGGTCTGCGATTCTCCACGTCGCCTCACCGTGGCGCCAAACATGGCCAGCACTCTTCGAGGGTCTGGGCTGCCTGACTGCCTTCACTCACCAGCCCATGGTTGACTCCACCGTTACCCCTGTCATTCAGCCACTGCGCCGCATCCCGCTTGCTCTCCGTGACGGGGTCACAGCTGAACTAAAGCAGCTACTGGAAGCTGGCATCATCGAACCAGTTGATGCCTCCCCATGGGTCTCCAACCTGGTGGTTGCAACGAAAAAGTCAGATGGTCTACGTGTCTGTGTTGATCTTCGAGCAGTGAATAAGGCCGTAATCCCTGACAAATATCCACTGCCCACGTCAGAGGAACTCGCAGCGCAGTTCTATGGTTCCATCCTGTTCTCGAAACTGGACCTTCGACAGGGCTATCTACAGGTTCCCCTCCACCCCAGCAGCAGGGACCTCACTGCTTTTGTGACACATGCTGGCATCTTTCGGTACACCAGGATGCCATTTGGACTTAGCTCTGCACCCAGCTGCTTCCAAAAGGTGATGTCCTCTGTGCTCGCGGGCATTCCTGGGGTGGCCATCTACCTGGATGACATCGGCGTGCATGGGCCCTCGACCTCCACTCACGACGAACGCCTTCACAGAGTTTTCACGGCTCTAGCAAAACACAAGCTCACATTGAATGGCGAAAAGTGTGTCTTTGCCGTTTCAGAGATCGAATTTGTGGGGTTTTGGTTGTCGGCTGAAGGTATATCCCCACACCAGTCAAACGTGGATGCCATTCACAGCATCCCAGAACCCAGCTCTGCAGTACAGGTTGCCTCCTTCCTTGGCATGACTGGGTACTACCTGAAGTTTTTGCCCCAGTACTCAGCCACCACAGCCCCACTGCGCCAGCTCCTGTGAAAGGATGAGCCCTGGGTGTGGTCACAAGCCTGTACGGAAGCTGTTCGCCTCCTCAAATCGCAGCTCACGTCGCCTCCAGTGTTGGCTCACTTTGACGTCGCCAGCCCCACCCTCGTCACCTGCGACGCGTCTGCTGCAGCTGTGGGGGCGGTGTTATCGCAGATACAGAATGGAGTGGAGAAACCAATCGCCTTTGCCTCCCGAGCCCTTAGCCCCACTGAACAGAAGTACTCAGTAGGCGAGCGTGAGGCGTTGGCGTGCGTCTGGGCATGTGAGCGATGGCACCTGTACACGTATGGCCGTGCCTTCACCCTGCGAACCGATCACCAGGCTCTCACTGCCCTGCTGTCAACATCCGGCATGGGCCACAGACCACTGCGTCTACACCGCTGGTCTGACCGCCTCCGCCAATACAATTTCAGTCTCCAGTTCACACCAGGACGTGACAATGTTGTTGCAGATCTGCTCTCCCGCACTGTCTCTGCCCCAGCCCCACTCGTCGGGTCTGAACATGTGGAACAGGATATCGTCCAGATGCTGCACATGCCTCTCCAAACCAGAGTCTCTCTCCAGGAGCTCAAAGAGGCCTCTGAACAGGATCCGGCCCTCTCCCAGCTGTGCACCTTCATCAGAGATGGCTGGCCTCGCAAGGTGCCTGAGGAACTGTCTGCCTACTCCAGAGTTAAAGAGGAGCTCTCCTGCTGGAATGACTCCTGTGTTGCACGTGGGCTCTGCACTGTGGTCCCAAGTGCCCTTCGTGCGCGTGTTTTATCCATGGCGCACGAGGGCCACTTGGGCATAGTGAAGCTCAAACAACGATGCCGAGACCTAGTGTGGTGACCGGGTATCGACAGGGAAATCGAGGCCCTGGTCAAGGACTGTGCAGCCTGCCTTGTAAGTGGCAAGACTGGCCACCAAGCTCCTCCAACCCTGCAACCCCTTGCCTGGCCCCCTCAGCCCTGGGAGCACCTGCAGCTGGACGTCTGCGGGGAGATCCATGGTGCCCCCCACCATCAATGGTTCCTAGTGGTGACCTAGGACCTGCACTCAAAATGGCCAGAGGTCACTGCCGTGGGCTCCATCACCTCTTGGGTCATCATCGATATCCTTGAGTCCCTCTTCTCCCGCTGGGGGCATCCAAAGGCCATCACCACAGACAATGGCCCCCAAATGGTCTCTTCGGAACTCTCCTCTTACCTTGAGAGCAAGGGCATCCGTCACGTACTACCACCCTGAGTCAAATGGGGGGGTGGAGCGTTTTAACCAGACACTGAAAAATGGCCTCAGAGCACACCTATCCCAGGGGTGTGCACTTGACAAGGCCCTCCTCCACACACTGCTGCACTACAGAGCCTCCCAGCATTCCACTACAGGGGTCTCACCCGCATCCCTCATGCTAGGCCGTGAGCTCATGCTGCCCCTTGGCAGGCTCCGCCCCTCGCTAGCTCAGAGCCCTGCTCCACCGGCTCAAGCCACAGTTGCTAGACAGCAGGAGAAGATGAAACTCCGCTTCGACCAGTCGAAGAGGGCCAAGGCGCCCAACATCTCAGTCTCCGATTGGATCAGAGTCCGCAGGCCTCACCGCAACAATAAGATGGCCTCATTCTGGTCCTCCCCTCTCCAAGTCAGCCGCCAACTTGGACCAGCCACTTTCTGCCTCACTGATGGCTCTCGGTGGCATGCCAGCCGCCTTCGGAAGGTGCCAGCACCCACTGATGCGGGATTATACGGACCTAATCCCCAAGCCTTACCCCCAGAGTTGCGGGATGCACATGTGGCTCAGCCAGCCAACCCTCAAGCAGATATTGTACCTCAGCCTGCTCCTCACCAGTCCCCACTTCGGCCTGCTCTTCACCAGTCCGCACCCCAGCCTGTTCGTACACGTTCTCGCCCTGGCCACCTACAGGACTTTGTCACTACATTTCATGTTTGAAATTCTGTGAGGGGGGAGGAAATGTTATGTCTGACATTGGTGATAGGTACTCGATTGCCTTGGCCTGAGCACATGGAGTTTGATAGTGCTGTTATCGTTGTATTGTGTCTGACATTGGATATAGGTATTCGATGGCTTTTGCCTGTGAGAGTGTGTTTGGATCAGCCATTAAAAGCAACATGAACTGAGCTCTTCATACGGCCTCTGGATTATCTTTGCAAACGCAACAGACATCCCTCCTAGAGAGGAGGTCTATGAAGCTCTGCCATCTATTCTACATAGATAGCATATGCTCATGTGAGTGGCGCATTAGCTGCTCCATGCAGGTTGCCATCACCTGCGACACTGTGGTGCTCATGTTGGAGACGGACTCTTCCATTCTCTGCACATTTGCAGACGTCGCGGCTGCAAAACCTGTCAAAGCCCTTTGCACTCCTTTCTGCACCTCCAGGATCGCCCTCTTTCTGGATGGCCCCCGAGGCTCAGCATGTAGCTGAACAGAGCTGGGAGTGTCCTGCACCCTCCGGTGAGGAGTTTCCACTGCTGTCCCTGTCTCCACCATCTCCTCTTGCTCGCTTGTGACACACCAGGTGACAACACTACTCTATCTCACCTGGGAGCCACCGAGGTGTGCGTCTCTGCGCTGGTGCTGGGTGCGCTTATGCCTGCTGACGGTGCAGCCTCAGAGGCTGGAGGCTCCTCTGAGGAGTCGTCTTCCTCTTTCCCCTGGACAGTGGCGGGAGGGGGACTCTTGATGGACCTGTGGAGACTAAAGAGATGATTTAGAAATGTCATATCAAGAATGGGTAACAATACTATTATGTACATGATGAACATTCACTGGCTGATGAAATCAGTCCCCATATGAGTGACTGCTGTATGCCATGTGGCTGTATGAGATGTAATTCTGTCACCAGGTTGCTGAGATGTCCCCATCTCTCCTGCTCCCACCGCCAGCTGCTCTGCAACTCCTGAGACCTCCAGGGTGACCTCCTCTGCTGCAGTTAAGGTGGCCAATGATGGAGGGCCACCTCCGGTTCTCTCCCTCTCCCTCTTATTGTGGGCTCTCTTCTGCAAGGAGGGAAAGAAGAGAAGTTTGAGTGAGAGTGATGGAATACTTGTAAGGAATGGATTGGTTACACCTTTAGAGGGTGATTATGAGAGTGTGGGGTGCCAATGCCAAATGGCCTCTTTGTGTGTTGTCAGTTGGTATGATTGCGTTAGGATGAGGGTGAGTGTGAGGGGTGTCTAGTCAGATGGGGATGTGATAATGTAGATAAAGAGAGAGGGATGGGTGGACGTGCAAGGAATGTTAGTATGAGTAATGATGTGTAGGAGTAGGCTTGGGAAGGCAGAGTGATGGGGATACGATGAGAGCCATAGCAGAATGAAGTTGAGTGTGGATTTTTACTCACCTTTTCTGATCTAATGAGATCATTGAAGCACTTCACCCAGGTCTTCCTCACAATATCCTGGCTGTTCACCTCCTCTGCTATCTCCAGCCAGGCTCGCTTGGTCTCCTGGGGAGCTCTCTTACACCTCTCAGAAAGGAAGAGAACCTCCTTGTGTGCCCTCACTCCCTCCACAAGCATATGGAGGGAGTCATCTGAGAACTTGGGTGCAGCCCCCTGCCTCTGTGCAGTCATTTTTTCAAGGCTTAGCAAGACCCAAATGCTGTAATACAGTGCCTGCACACTCCTAGATGAACTTTCAAATGCAATGTGACCAAGGTTCCTTTAAATATTCCGGCTGGAAATGAGTCATCGATGACGTCATCAGACCCACACCATTTAATCAGGCTGGGTAATGCGCAGGGCTGCCTTAATAGGTGGCATTAAGGGAAAGTCGCTCTAAGGAGTGGCATGAAATGAGGAATGGGGTCCCGACCCGCCATGCCAACCGCCCGCACATGACACACTCAGGTAAACAAAATTCCGGCCCATGTCTCTGTAATGGTCATTAGATCAAAGCCATTTATCTCCATTTGTGCCACTAATTCATCTATCTAGTTACAAATGCTTCGTGCATTCAGATAAAGAGCCTTTAATTTTAACTTTTCACCTTATTCGCTGATGCACTTTTACAGTTAAACTCTCCGGCCTACGGGGCGCCAGTCTCGCCAGGGTGCCGGAAGTACCGCCCCAGAAATTCAGTTTGAGCACCCCAAACGGAAGCGTGGCGCTACTCGAGGCACCCCGCATCCGTCTTGGGGCGCTGCAACTGAAAATTGCAGTGCAACGTGCCGCAGCGCCACACGCTGCAGCGCGATCTGAGATTGCGAGTGCCGGCAAAAGAGCCCGGCACCGAGGAGAAGTGCCGGGCTCTTGGGAGACAGCTGGCACAATGTGGGGGGGGGGGGGCGCTCAGGAGGCCGGGGACGGCTGCGCAAAGAGGTGCTGGCAGGCAGCCAGCAAAAAAAATGGCCGCCCTGCACCTCAGCGCCTCTACCGCCGCAGGTAGGCCCCCCTGAACCGGTCGCAAATTGCGACCGGCGTTACAGCGGGCGGCGCTACCAAATTTGGCGATCGGGGCTGTAGCGGGGCGCTGCGCACACCGATGACGTCATCGGTGACGGCGCAGCGCTACCGGCTAACGCCGCCATTAGCGCCCCGCTAAATTTTGCGGGAGGCGTGGCCAGTGGCACTAAACCCACTAAGTGCCCTCTTTGGGCGCTAACTGGTGGCGCAGCCCACCAAATTTCTAGGCCTCCGTCCCTTCTTATCATACTCTGCTTATCTTTACCCAATTCGCTACACTGCTCCATTGCCTTGACTTTTCTCTTTAAATTTCTAAATTTCCCCTCACCTGAACCCCCCCCCACCTTTTTCATTTAAATCCCTATCCACAGCCCTAGTTATTCAATTTGCCCAGGACACTGGTCCCAGTCCGGTTTAAGTGGATACCATCCTAACAGAATAGCTCCCTCTATCCCCAGTATTGGTGGCAGTGTCCCATGAATTGAAACTCCTTCCTCCCACACCACTCTTTGAGCCATGCATTTAACTCTCTGATCTGCTTGTCCCTATGCCAATTTGCACGTGGCTCAGGTAACAATCCAGAGATTATTACCTTTGAGGTTCTGCTTTTTAATTTGGACCGTAGCTCCTCAAACTCTCTCAGCAGAACCTCATTCCTAGGTCTACATATGTCGTTGGGTCTGTAAACATGAAAATCACATAGGATAGTGGTAAAGAGGGAAAGAAGGTGGAGGGGGAAAATCGACGAAAAGTTAGTACATCAAAAAATTAAATATTGACCAGGGAAAAGCTCATATAATGGACACACTTAATGTAGCCACCTGGGGCACCCCCAGTTAGGTTCGATAGTTAATTCTTAATGGACCACAACAACTGGATCCTCCCCTTCCCACTCCATATTCTTCTCCAGCCACGAGGAGATGTCCTTAACCCTGACCACAGAACTCCCTGTGCCTCCTAACTTAATGTCATCTGCAAACTTGTATCTATAACTCTCTATTCCTTCATCCAGTCATTGTATATAGTGAAAAGCTGAATCTCCAGTACAGATCTCTGAGGAGCATCACTCGTCACATTCCACCAATCAGAGTACTTATCCTTTATCCCTACTTCCAGTCTCCTAATGCCAAACCAATTCCTAACCCATGTCACAAGGTTATCTCCAATTCCATGTGCTCTCATTTTTGCTAATAATCTCTTGCATGGAACCTTACCAAAGTCTGGAAGTCCATTAGAGAGCATCCATAGACACCAAGCTTGTCACCTCCTCAAAAAATTCAGCTAGATTAGTCAGGCATGTCCTACCCTTCACAAATCCATGCTGACTCTCTTGGAACAGCTGACACTTGTCCAAGTGCTCAGTGCCTCTGTCTCTGATGATAAATTCAAGCAACTTTCTCACAATTGATGTTAAACTGCAGTTTAACTGTAGTTACCTGGTTTCTCACTTCTTCCCTTCTGAAATAATGAAGTGACATTTGCAATTTAAGGATCCAAAGGTACAATTCCTGAATCTAGTTAGCTTTGAAAAATTCTAACCAATGCATCTGCAATTTCCTCACCTGTTTCCTTTAATACACTGGGGCAGAAACCATCAGGTCCTAGAGATTTATCTATCAAAAGTTCCATTTTTTTTTACCATATTAAATCCCACAAATTCTTCTCCTTTATTTATTTTAGCTTCCCTTTGACCGGTGGTGTTTTGTACTCCTCCTCCACTTTGAAAACGGATACAAAGTACTCATTTAACAAGTCTGCTATTTCCTTATTATCCATTACACTGTTGCTTGCATCTTCCCATCCCTGATTTTAATCGCTCTATGATTGGTGGCTGTGCCTTCAGCTGCCTAGGCCCTAAGCTCTGGAAATCCCTCCCTGAACCTCTCCGCTTCCCTACCTCTCTTCCCTCCTTTAAGATGCTTCTGTAAAACCTACCTCTTTGACTAAGCTTTTGGTCATCTGCCCTACTATCTCCTTATGTGACTCAGTGTCAAATTTTGTTTGATAATGCTCCTGTGAAGCACCTTGCAACATTTTACGATGTTAAAGGCACTATATAGATACAAGTTGTTGTTGTTGTTGTAAAGATGAACTACAAGATGTGTAAAGCGGGAATAATGGGGATCAAAAACTTTAATGCAGAAGCTTGCTAAAGAGTACAATGAAAGGGAAAACAAAAATATAGAGAGGGAGAAGAGCAGAACAGAATCCCAAAAAAGAAAGCATAGTGAAGGAATGAAAGATGATAGGGAGGAAAAAAAACAAGAGCGTCTTTAAAAAAGCTACCTTACTGCACTGTGGACTGGTAGCTTCTCCCCATGACTCTTTGCCTGGCCTTGAGTATTGTTATGTGAGTCCCATCTTGCCCTGCTTATTTATGACCCAATTTATTTTTAAATATTTTTATCCATGAATAACAGCACATTCACTAACTTTAATTAAAATTTGTTGAATTAATGTTCTTTTAATTAATAGTATTTTTAAAAAACTGATACAAGATGAAGTTAAAATTTATTTTCCTTTTTTTAATACTTTAGTTATCAGTCTTGTTGGATAACAAAACAACCAGGTCTTCCTACCAGTCTCGTTGTAATAAAGAAGAAATCTCAGAAAGATTGACTGGCAGATCAGAAAGACAGGCTTCAAGTCAACCAGTACCAGCTAAACAAATAAACCAAGAAAGTATTTGCTTTACAAAGCAAGCATCAGAGGCTGTTACTTTGGGTAAGAAACAAAAAATAATACAATTTTTTATTAAGAATTAACTATCGAACCTAACTGGGGGTGTCCCAGGTGGCTACATTAAGTGTGTCCATTATATGAGCTTTTCCCTGGTCAATATTTAATTTTTTGATGTACTAACTTTTCGTCGATTTTCCCCCTCCACCTTCTTTCCCTCTTTACCACTATCCTATGTGATTTTCATGTTTACAGACCCTACCTCAACTGTAACCTAATTAAATTGAAGATGAATTTGGACTATAGAATCTTTGCACATCTTCAAAATCTTTTCAAAGATTATGCCACGTCTTTAGCATAATTCTTAAATTGAGTTTATTTGCTTTTTACCGTTGTTCTTTGGTTTTCAAAGGCCATACTGCCTTCCCCCTCCCACAACTTCAGCTTGTTATGAACTCTGAGGCTTGTGTCCAATGTTGAAAATAGTCCTGCACACTTGTTGTGTATGTACCTTTAAGAGAATAACTGGTCTCAGACTACAGTACCGGCAGTGACCACCCCTGTATAAAAGGCGCTAGAGAGCCTCTGTTGTTTAGTTTCGTTAGTGCCTTCCACCAGTAAAGATCTGTTTGTTTTCACTCCTGCTGGTCTGTGTCTCAATCATTCACGGACTTAACTCTGGTGACGAGTAAGAAACGTACTTACCTGCAACTCGGCAGCAGCTCTGATGACGTTGTTGAAGGTCGGAGCCAGAAGAAAAAAAAAGAGTCCATTGAAACTCGAGAAATGGGCGTCGACCGTCAATCATCAGGTTAAAAACTTGCAGGAGCAACTTTCCAGAGCCAGGCTGGGTTCCTCGGTCCGTGGTTTCCCAGCTAATCGGGCTGGTGGCAGGTAGTGCTCTGATCCTTCCTGGGCTGCGGCGGGCTGAAGCTCGATCGGGTGGCATTTCAACGGGGCCGGGCAGCGAGTCGGGAAGCAAAGAGAGAGAGAGAGGGTGGAGCACACAGGGCGAGGCCGGTGTTTCGAAGCCGGGCAGCGCTCGGACCTAAGAAGAGGGAGGGAAGTGTCCCAGAGGGTCCGCTCCACGACGGGAAAATAATAAAAGAAAAAGAATACGCGCAAGAAACCGTGGAAAGCAGCGCTAACAACAGCGGGGAAGAAGGCAAAGCGCAGGAGGCGCCATTTTGTTAAATCGGGGAAGAAGGCAAAGCGCGGGAGGTGCCATTTTAGATTTGCAAGATGCCGAAGACTGGCTGTATCACTGCTTTTGATAATACATTGGAGGACTGGACCACGTATGTGGAAAGAGTCGAGGTATATTTCGAGGCAAACGATATAGCGGAGGGGAAAAAGGCATCGATATTGCTAAACTTAATGGGCGCTAGAACGTACGGCCTATTGTGGGACCTGATTACTCCAGCCAAACCGAAGGCGAAGAGTTTTAACGAAATTGTTGCTGTCCTACAGGAACACTTAAACCCTGCACCGCTGTTGATAGCAGAAAGATTTAAATTCCACAGGAGAACTCAGCACAAAGATGAGAGCAATGCTGAGTATCTTACGGAACTACGCAAGCTATCAAAGCACTGCCAGTTCGGAGCAGGACTGGCAGATACCCTACGGGACAAATTTGTCTGTGGACTCCTGAGTGAAGGAACACAGAAGAAGTTACTCTCAGAAAAAGAGCTGACGCTAGATAAGGTTTTCAGCGTGGCAGTATCGTATGAAGCAGCAGCCAGGGGAGCTGCAGAAATTCAACAAAAACCACAGGAATACGGCACCCACGAAATGACACGGGGATTTGCAAAATGTTATCGCTGCGGCAGAACTAACCATGACCAGAAGGACTGCTGGTCCAAAGACAAAATATGCAGACAATGCGGGAAGATTGGACACATTGCACGAGTTTGTAGGTCTGGGAAGAAGACCAGCGACAACAAAAAGGCTACTAAGGAACCGTACAAGAAAGTACAAAAGATGACGGACAGTAGTTCCGAAGACCAGATGAGCGATAGTGCATCCGGAAACAGGAGACTAAGCTGTCTCAAACTTCACAATGTAATCGCAAAAGAGGATCACCGAACCATTTGGGTCACTCTCACGATAGCAGGGTCCCAAGTTAAAATGGAATTGGATACAGGATCAGCGCTAACCATCATGAATCGACGAGACTACGAGCGGCTATTTTCACACATACCCTTGAGAGAGACATCCATCGTCTTGACGACGTATACGGGGCAAAAAGTATACCCCAGAGGAAAAATAAGGGTGCCTGTCGAATACAATGGCAAGAAAATACGGAAATTGTATCTCTACATACTGTCAAATGGTGGACCACCATTATTGGGACGGGAATGGATCAGGAAGATAAACTTAGATTGGCACTCCATTCATGCAATGACGGTGGACGGTAAAAAAGATGAAGACGTCACTCCTGGATGATTGTCAACAATCTTAGCTAACGCCAAAGAGGTATTTCAACAAGAACTGGGCATGCTTAAAGGCGTAACCTCCTCGATAAAAATAGAAGAGAATGTAGTTCCCAAGTTTTTCAAAGCGAGACCGGTACCATATGCAATTTGCCCAGCCGTCGAGGCAGAGCTGGAGAATCTGGAGAAGGCGGGCGTGTTGTCTAAGGTCGACTGGAGCGAGTGGGCGACACCCATCGTTCCTGTCATGAAGAAAACGTTAACCAATAAGTCCGGAGAGCCAAGGAAGATTCGCATCTGTGGGGATTTCAAGGTGACGGTGAACCCTGTCCTTCACACAGTACAATATCCTCTTCCAAGGATAGAAGACATCTTCGCCTCGCTGTCTGGAGGGAAGCGTTTTACAAAAATTGACCTAGCACAAGCATATTTGCAGATGGAGGTTGAAGAGTCCTCTAGGAAGTATCTCACGATAAACACTCACAAAGGTCTTTACCAGTATCATCGATTGGTATTCGGAGTAGCATCGGCTCCGGCGATATGGCAAAGAGCGATGGAACAAGTCCTGCAAGGGATTCCGGGGACTCAGTGTTACTTGGACGACATCCTTGTAACAGGTGAAGATGACAGTGAACACCTTAACAACCTAGTGCTCACTAGACTACGGGAAGATGGGCTGCGAGCCAACCGCCCCAGGTGCGAATTTTTTAAGAAACAGATATCGTATTGTGGCCACGTGATTGATGAAGAGGGGTTACATAAGACAAAATTGAAGCGGCTGTTAAGGCCCCAGCGCCTGAAAATGTGTCGCAGCTGAGGTCATTCCTCGGGTTGGTGAATTACTATCATAAGTTTTTGCCGAATTTGTCGACAATTCTGCACCCACTGAACGCCCTGCTACGAACGGGGGTAGCATGGAAATGGAGCGACGATTGTAAGCGTGCTTTTCAGAAGAGTAAGGACTTAATCACTTCAAAGGAAGTATTGGCTCACTACAACCCAGCACTGCCAATCAGGCTGGCGTGTGATGCGTCTCCCTACGGCATTGGGGCGGTACTGTCACATAAATTCCTTGATGGTTTGGAGAGGCCGATAGCTTTTGCGTCACGCTCGTTAACTTCTGCCGAGCGTAACTATGCCCAGATTGACAGAGAGGCCCTCAGCCTAGTGTGGGGGGTGAAGAAGTTCAATCACTATCTGCACGGTCAAAAATTTACTCTACTAACCGATCATCAACCTCTTGTCTCCATTTTCAACCCTCAGAAGGGCGTACCGATAATGGCAGCACAACGGCTGCAGAGATGGTCCCTTTTCCTAGGGGCACACCAATATGACATCGAGTACAAAGGAACTAAACAGCATGGAAATGCTGATGGATTGTCACGCCTACCGTTGCCGACGGTGGAAGAAGAAGACCTTGCAGTGGATGCAATGGAGTTATTCCACTCGACCATAGTCGAATGTCTCCCTGTGACAAATGCAAACATAGAAAAGGAAACACGGAATGACCCGACACTATCACGGGTCTATGATTTAACGGTGAAGGGATGGCCAGCACATGGCGAACCACTGCTGCCAGCATTCTCGCCGAGAAGAGAACAGCTGTCAGTGTGCAGAGGAACCTTGATGTGTGGATCCAGAGTAGTAATTCCACCTAAGTTGACGAATAGAGTGCTCAATGAGCTTCATGAGGGTCATCTGGGTGGGGTAAAAATGAAGAGCTTAGCCAGAGCGTTTGTGTGGTGGCCGGGAATCGATAGAGAAATCGAAGAGATGACCAAGAGCTGTGCAGGATGCCAGAAGGTCCAAAACGCCCCACCACAAGCTCCTCTGCATCCATGGGAGTGGCCCTCATCTCCATGGCAAAGGGTGCACATTGATTTTGCTGGTCCCTTCATGGACTCGATGTTTTTAATTGCGGTGGATGCACATTCAAAGTGGCCAGAGGTAATAAAAATGTCCTCAACCACCACGGAAAAAACTATCACAGTTTTACGAACCATATTCACCAGGAATGGGCTGCCTGAACAGATTTGCTCTGACAATGGACCACAGTTTGTGTCTGAAGAGTTCCGGAGGTTCTTAAAGAACAATGGTGTTAAGCATTACACATCTGCCCCATATCATCCAGCCACTAATGGATTGGCCGAGAGGTTTGTCCAAACATTCAAGAAGACTATCAAGGCAATGTGTAATGAAGATATACCCCTACAACACAAGGTGGACAACTTCTTGTTTGCCTACCGGAATGCGACACATGCGGTTACCAACCAAACTCCAGCCATGATGTTCTTCAATCGAAGACTACGATGCCGCTTGGATTTGGTTAAGCCAAACGTCCGAAGAGATGTGGAGAACAGGCAGTTTCAGAATATGAATGAAAGGCCGACCAGGAGTTTTAAGATAGGTCAACCAGTTTTGGCCCGGGACTACCGCACTGAGAAATGGCAACCAGAAACGATTTGTACATGACAGGGACCTCTCATGTATACCGTGGACGTTGGGGAGAGCATTGTAAGACGCCATGCTGACCAGATTCTAGAGTCACTGGAAAACGTCAACTCCACACCACGATCTGATACACCTGGTAATGAAATCGACGTTCCAATTGCAGCTACCGCAGAACCGGTAATATTGGAAGCAGATGAACCAAACAACGACATTGATTCCGACTCAACATTGCCAGAAGAACCTGATACCCCAAAGAGGCGTTATCCAGACAGAATCAGGAAGCCTCCTCAAAGACTGAACTTATAATTGCTTAAACTTAACCAATGTATCTAGCAACAGTAATTGTGATTGTAATTCATTATCATTTAGTTGTTAAATGAATGTTATGTACTGTTTATCTAAAAGGGGAGGAATTGTTGTGTATGTACCTTTAAGAGAATAACTGGTCTCAGACTGCAGTACCGGCAGTGACCACCCCTGTATAAAAGGCGCTAGAGAGCCTCTGTTGTTTAGTTTCGTTATTGCCTTCCACCAGTAAAGATCTGTTTGTTTTCACTCCTGCTGGTCCGTGTCTCAATCATTCACGGACTTAACAGCACTCATTACCCAATTCCTCCAATTCTGGCCTCTTGATCTTCCCTGATTTTAATCACTCCACCCTTGGCAGCTGTGCCTTCATGTGCCTAGGCACTAAGCTCTGGAATTCCTGCCCTAAACCTCTATGCTTCTCCTTTTAAGACACTCCTTTAAAACCTACATCTTTAACCAAGCTTTTGGTCATCTGTTCTAATAGTTGCTTAGATGGCTCGTTGTCCAGTTTTGTTTGATCATGCTCCTCTGAAGCGCCTTGGGACGTTTAACTATGCTAAAGGCACTTTATAAATGCAAGTTGTTGTTACCCCCATCTTTGCTGAAGTTCACTGCCTCGTTGTAGGCACTAAGGAAAATTGACTTAAAATCCTTGTCCTGGTTTTCAAATTCCTCTGTGGCTTTTGCCTACCTTCTTCAAATGAACTTCTCTAGTTCTTTGTCCCTGTGCACACCCCCACACCTCGCAACCCTGTGGAATGTTATAATCCAGTAGTTGTTTTCCTTTTAAATAGTTTTGTATTTTTATGCATGAAAAGGATTATTATGCTAATTTTATTTAATTGCTGACGTTCTGTATGCCTGAACACCATTGGTGTATTTTTAGATTTATGATTAATTATCACCTTAATTTGAGATAGCTGTACCAGGCCAGAGTCTGGTACCCGATTTTCATCCCCCCCACCACCACCACTACCAAAGGGAAGGAATTCCAAAGCTTAGGACCTATGCAACTGAAGGGACGGTCGCCAATGGTGGAGCAATTAAAATTGGCGATGCGCAAGAGGCCAGAATTGGACCACTCCAATCGAATTTTTATAATGTAAATCAATTAGCGTAGTGGGTAATACACATCTGCTATGAATTTTCTAATCTGGGTTAAGGTTAAGTATTAAAAATACTTTAAGATACCCTTAATACTGTTCTATACCCTTAATACTGTTCTAGTAACTTTTGTTTTAAATGTTTATCATCCCCCTGGATTTGATCCTTAGCTGGACAGGACTTCAGTTGGATCAAATATGGCATGAGGAAATATTTCCAATTTTTGTTTTGAGGAAGTATTCTGCCTAGGCTTTGCTGCTGGCCTAATGCCCTTCCAGCAATTTTGTGCAAGTGGTATGAATGTTCTTTCATGAATTTCACACCTAAATGCAAACAGTGGTAAGTGCAAGTGTTTACATGAGACCCAGAGACCATGACGAGCTGGAAACTAATTCAACCCTGACTATATGGTTAGTGAAATTTACCATCTCCGCTTTGTGGGTTCACAGTTACTTTTCAAGCCAATCTCCTGTGAAACACTTCATTTTTAAGTAACGTGCCATGAGGTTGACTTGATAACAGTTTGTTCATAGTAACTTACTATAATTTTTGCCATAAAAAGATGCATGCTGACACTGGGGGTTTAACTGAACATAGTGTATACTGCCCAATGGAACAAGAAACACCTGAGAAACATTCACAGTACATGAAGAAACTGATGAGTAATTTATAAATAAAAGGAATCATTTTACTACAGGTTGACTATCCCTTATCCGAAAACCTTGGGACCAGCTGTGTTTCGGTTTTCGGAAATTTTCGGATTTCAGAAGGTATTATTTCAGACTGGGAAACTCTGAACATTAAATTAATTTGGTAATTAGTATTTGTATTTAATATAAATTTTAAAAGTTCAGGCTACCTCTTGCGACTGTTCCGTGCCTCATTCCCCTTCCTGCTTCTCTGTGCTGCCGCTCACAGTCTGTTTACAGCTCCCCCTGCTCCGTGTTTCATTCCCCTTCCTGCTTCTCTGTGCTGCCGCTCCCAGTCTGTTTACAGCTCCCCCTGCTCCGTATCTGAATTCCTTGACTTAGCGGGGGTCTGGGGCTCGACTGCCGCCGCCAGTTGTGGGAAAGCCGGATATCGGCTGACTCCTACGCTAAGCTGGCCCGCAAATCAGGTCAGAAAAGCATCGGCCGCGTCGGGTCATGTTTGGCGCCACTCGGGTTATGTCGTGCACACGACTTACGCTCCACAAAAAAACTTTCGGTTTTCAGAGGTTTTCGGTTTTCAGAAGTGCAGATAAAGGATAGTCTACCTGTATCAGCAAATAGTTTCTCTTCAATGTTAATGCCTTGAATGGGTAGTAATTACTTCACATAAACCAGGGAAAGGCAGCTAGAAAACAATTAACCACATTGTTTATCTCCTCCTCTTTGTAAGTTAAACCTGAAGATGAGAATGAAGTTTTCTCAGAAGAACATCAAATCGAACAGCCTCATCCCCCACGGGAACCATCTTCTGACAGGAATATTCGTAGAAAATTACGTGTACGCATTGGTGGCAAGGAGAAGAATGGCTCGATCAGTGGTAATACTATTCATTCTTCTAGGTTTGTTGTAGCTTTTCTATTTTATATATAGAAATGCAAAATTAAATATTCCAGTGCATTTTGTACAAATGATGTACATTGACGCATATGTTAGGCTAACAATTGGAAGCACACACAAGATTTTGTAGCTAGCTATCTGATTACAATTTTCAAGATTTCAAAAGCTCTTTTGTACACCAAAAAATGTATTCTAAAAATCTGTTCACACATTAATGGTGCCCGTGCTTTGTTTCTGAATGAGGAAGAATTCTGCTATGACTTTTTGAGTTTATATATTTTGGAGTACTGTTCTGTGTTATCATTCAAATCATAAGCAGTTTTTGTTCAAGTTCTGTGAATATGATGGAAACAATTTCATGTTTTAAGCTTCAAGAAAGTAATTGTTCTTAATTCTTTATCCTCCACAAATATTGCTAAAGTAGGCATTTGATCTGAGTAAGTGCAAGGAACACGAGTCTTTAAAGAGATTTTCTCTTGCATCATATCAGAGTATTTCATGGGGTCATAATCCTTGGCTGTTTTTATCCCATTGTAGCATTGATGACATTCAGTTAGAAAGTATTCTGAAATTATTTTATTAAAGGTCACATTCAATACCGCAACAATAAAAATGGGTTTAAAGTATGTACCAACTGTGAGACAAGATGGCATGGTTGGTTAACACAGTGTCCTTACTCCTCGACTTGAATATGAATTCAGCCCAGCCTGAAAAGTGTTTTCTCTCTCTTGCAGCTGTAAGTGTCATAAATGAATTGCCTTTGGGCAATTTCAGTTTAGCTTCTAGATTCCACAACACAAAACTGTTCGCATTTCAGCAATCGCACTTACAAACCTTAAGAAGGATGCTTTGCTGAGATTTATTTTTATGGTACATTGTTCGTGCTGTATAGAGGAACCTTTATCTTGCCTGTCACCTGTACGCTGCCTGGTCTTGGAGTGTTGGATTTATGACACTGATACGAAAATGTGGTTAACTATTTAACTGCTCAGCACAAACATCCCTTACTGAGCATAAAAAATAACCAAAAAAGCAAACGTGCATCAGCTATGATTAGTCCTCTTCTGACTTATTTTTTGATCACAGTTGCATAGCAAGAATTCTGCCAGTAGCTCTATGGGATATCTGCACCTTGAAAAGCTGGTACATACCAAGATAGCCAGTTGGTATGCCCCTTCATGGCCAAAAAAGTGTGATGAGTTGGCCACAAATCTCACTTTTCCTTTGACTACTTCCAAGAGATTTCAGATTTGGAGCTGAGGTTAACAGGAGATTTAAAAGGTTTTTTACAATCACGTTTCCTACATTGCAGCGGTGACTGCACGTCAGGAGTACTTTGGCTGTGGAGCACTTTGGGATGTCCAGGGATCGTGAGAGATGCTATAGGAACGCAAGTCTTTCTTTCTTATCTTCCCTGGTTCAGGAATTGTCCCCTTGGATTGGAAATTTACCAATGCCACTCCGTTATTTAAGAAGGGTAAGAGAGATAATTCAGGAAATGATAGACTCATGAGTCTAACGTCTGTTGTGGAGAAGTTACTGGAATCTATTAGAGACAGAGTGACTAAGCGCGTGGACAAATATGAGCTAATCAGAGGGAGCCAGCATCGATTTGTAAAGGTTAAGTTATGTCTATCGAACCAATTGGAGTTTTTTGTGGTGGTCACTAATGTGGTTGATAAGGGAGTGCCTATGGATGTTATTTATATGGACTTCCAGAAGACATTCGACAAGGTTTCACATAAGAGACTGTTAACAAAATGAGAGTCCATGGAATTGGAGGCAACCTATTGCCTTAGATAGGGAATTGGTTGGGAGGTAGGAGACAGAGTAGGGATAATGTGCATGTACTCTAATTGGCAGGATGTGACTAGTGGTGACCCCAGGGATCTGTACTGGGGCCACAGCTTTTCTCTATTTATAAATGACTTGGATGAAGGAATAGAGAGCCGTATAACCAAGTTTGCTGATGACACTAAGTTGGATGGCACAGTAAATGGTGTAGATGGGAGCAGAAAGTTGCAAAGGGACATTGATAGATTAAGTGAGTGGACGAAACAGTGGTAGATGGAGTTCAGTGTGGGGAATTGTGAGGTCATCCACTTTGGACCTAAGAAAGATAGATCAGGGTATTTTTTAAATGGCGAAAAGCTAGGAACTGTGGAGGAGCCGAGATTTATGGGTCCTTGTACAAAAATCACTAAAAACTAGTGGACTGGTACAAATTTAATTAAAAAGGCTATTGGAATGTTGGCCTTTATCTCGGGGGCTGGAATACACAGAGGTGGGAGTTATATAAAGCTCTGGTTAGACCCCCATCTGGAGTAACTGCATTCAGTTCTGGGCACCGCACCTCAGGAAGGATATATTGGCCTTGGAGGGGGTGCAGCGCAGATTCACCAGAATGATACAGGGCCATAGAGGGTTAAATTACGAGGACAGGTTGCACAGATGAGGCTTGTATTCCCTCAAGTATAGATGATTAAGGGTTGAACTAATCGAGGTGTTTCAGATGATTAAAGGAGTTTATAGGGTAAATAGAGAGAAACTGTTTCCTCTGGTGGGGAGTCCAGAACAAGGGGGGGCATAACCTTAAAATTAGAGGTAGGCCGCTCAGGGGTGATGTCAGTTAAGATACGGATCAGCCATGATTTAATTAAAAAGTGGAACAGGCTCGAATGACTGAATGGCCTCCTGTTCCTATGTTCTGCTCAGGGAGCAGGACAGAGACAGGGATGGATCACATAGGGCCCTGGTGAGACCAACTATTGTGTATAGTTTTGGTGGTCTTACCTAAGGAAGGATATACTTGCCATAGAGGGAGTGCAACAAAGGTTCACCAGACTGATTCCTGGGATGGGGGGATTGTCCTATGAGGAGAGATTGAGTAGACTAGGCCTATATTCTCTAGTGTTTAGAAGAATGAGAGGTGATCTCATTGAAACATACAAAATCCTTACAGGGCTTGACAGGGTAGATGCAGGGAGTATGTTTCCCCTGGCTGGGGAGTCCAGAACCAGGGGTCACAGTCTCAGAATAAGGGGCTGGCCATTTAGGACTGAGATGAGGAGCAATTTCTTCACTTGGGGTTGGTGAATCTTTGGAATTCTCTACCCCGGAGGGCTGTGGAGGCTCAGTCATTGAGTATATTCAAGATAGAGATAGATAGATTTTTGAATATTAAGGGAATCAAGGGATATGGGGATAGTGCAGGAAAGTGGAGATGAGAGAGAAGATCAGCCATGATCTTATTGAATGGCGGAGCAGGCTCGAGGGGCCAAATGGCCGACTCCTGCTCCTATTTCTTATGTTCTTATGTTCTCATGAAGGGTTGTGATATGAACAGAAAGACTATTTCCTCTGGTTGGAGAGTCATGACGAGGCGTTATTAATTACAACAGTGACTACACTTCAAAAAGTACTTAATGCTGGCATGGGCTCGACAGGCCGAATGGCCTCCTTCTGTGCTGTAACAATTCTATAATTCTATACTTGGCTGTAAAATGCTTTGGAACAACATGAAGTTGTGAAAGGCATTATATAAATGTAAGTCTGTCTTTCTTTCTTTCTTTTAATTTAAAATTGTTCCTAAAAGAATAAGGAGAGAGACCAGAAGAAATTTCTTTACACAGAGAATTGTTGGAGCTATGCCACAGCCAGTAGTTGAGGTCGAAACCGTTGTACCTTTTTGAGAAAGAAATAGGTAAATATTACACATATTTGAAGCAGATTATTGCCCAGATATTCTGATCGCAGGCCTCCCACAGGCGGAGGACTGCGATCTGGAAAAATCTGCGCCCTTACCTGAGGGCTCCCGGGACGCGCACAATTCCAGTGCTGGGCCTCTCCAAACTGCAGGTGCGCAAGGCCCACGTATCCCAGAGGCGCAGGTAGTTCGCAGCATCCCTGGGATCACGTGGGCCATGGGGAGCCAATCACAGAAGGAAATCTCCCTTCATACACTTGACAGGACGACCTGTCAAATATATGAATGGAGATCACCCCCAAAACATAGTAAAACTTAAAATAATTTTTTTTTTAAATCACATTTTTAAAATGACTTGAAATTACAATAAATTAACTACTTTAAACAAAACTTTAAATTTTTGAAAAAATAATTAAAGTTTTTTACGGGGCTAAAAATAAACTTGCCTTTTTTAAAGTATTTTTAAATGATAAATCAGTGAAAATTTTTTTTTTTTTACTTTTTTCAACTCTTATCCTGGTAAAAGCAGGCCTAAGAATTGTAAGGGTTTTCTGCGGGTGGAGGGTCTCCAAAAAGCGGACCTATCCGCCCGCAGAGGCCATTCTCCAGGGCAGCCGGAGGATCTGTCAAGTGCTTTCTTGACAGATCGGAAATGCTGGTTTCCAGCGCATGCCCTCTATAAAAGGAGATGCCAGTACATCTCTTTCCCCATGACCCAGGCCAAACAGCATGAACGCGCATGTGGCTATGCTAGGATAGCGGGCTTCCCCATGGTGCAGGGCGCCATTGACTGCACGCATGTGGCATTGCGGGCACTGCATGAAAATGCAGAGGTTTTCTGAAACCGCAAGGGCTACCACTCCTTAAATGTCCAGTTGGTCTGTGACCACAGACAGCTAATACTCGCTGTCAGTGCCCGCTATCCTGGCAGCAGCCACGATGCTTTCATCCTGCGTCAGACTGGTGTGCCAAACCCTTTCCAGGCACCGCATCAGCCAAGTGGTTGGCTCCTCGGGGACAAGGGTTATCCACTCTGCACTTGGCTGATGACACCGCTCTGTAACCCCAATACCCCTGCCAAGCTGCGGTTTAATGAGAGCCATATCACCACCAGGAACATAATTGAGCAGACGATTGGCATGCTCAAGCAACGGCCCCGCTGTCTGTACCACTCAGGAGGAGCCCTGCAGTACTCTCCTGAGCGAGTCTCCCTCTTAATAGTTGTATGCTGCATGCTTCACAACCTGGCAATCCTGAGGACCCAGCCAATGCCACCAGGGATTGGTGCACCACCAGAGGAGCAAGAGGAGGAGGAGGATGATCAGCAACAGCACCAAGGTGGGAGGGAGGCCCACAATGTTGTCACTGCAAGGTCCGTCCGTCAACGGCTGATAACAAACTGCTTCTAGGCCCCTACTCAGGAGATGGCTTCTGACATGGAGAACAACATCATGGAAAGCAACCCGCAACCCCTATAGCCGGCCAAAACTGCAATGATTCCGAAGGCCAAACATGTAAATTTTGAATACAATAACTTTTTTATTTAACAAACTCTGTCATTTATTCAGGACAAACAAATAGAAACAAACGCAACAAATCATGAATTTACAGAACTGGTTCTCACAAGCTGGAGATAAAGGCTAAAAAACTAAATAAATGTTATCAGACGAACCTCGACCTTTACTACAAACATTCCCACCATTTATTTAGACCTTCTTCTGTTTGCCCTTCAAGGGTGATCTCCATCCCCTGCGCACTTCCACCCCTTCCCACCCTACTGCTCCTCTGTAATGGGGCCCCAGTGGCTGCAGCAAGGCTGGTGGAAGTCAAATGCTGAGACTACAGATGCCCTTGAAGGATGCCCTCGACTAGCTCTGGGCTTGGAGGCCCTGCCTGCAGACTGCACCAACACTGCATGGGTGGCAGCAGTTTGGGCTGGTTGTGTTGCAGGTGGTGGCAAGTGCAATGGGGAAGCGACAGTGGTGGGAGCAGGAATGCTGTCATCCTGAGCGAGGACAGCACCTTCTTGCTCGACCGACACACTGGCACTCCAACGGGGCAGCACCTCAGCATCCGGAGCAATCTGCTCGAGCATAGATTGCTGGCCTGCTGCGGCACCGTGAGAGCCCTGGGGCAATGTGGCCGAACCAGCAACGACAGCAGCAGTCAGTGCTTGCGCTTGCGTTACATCAATCTGAAACTGCATGAGGGCAGTCTGAAATTGGATGGCAGCAGCCAGTGACTGAATTGCAGCACTAAGCCATTACGTTGCGTCGGCCTGTGATGCAGCAGAGTGCTCCACGCTCCTTGCCAGTCCATCAATGCTTTCGGGCACCCTTCCCATGAGCTGAGTGTGCATGTTCAAGGCCTGGCTATTGATTTCCGCTATTAGGCGCTCCTCCTCTGTGTCCAGTGCAGCAGGAGTCGCTGGCCTACTCTCACTCCGGGGAGATGGCCCCCGAGCTTCCCTACCCCCATCACGTTGCTGCAGCCCGCTGGGTCCCAGAGCTTCACCCTCATCAGACCCTTCCCCCCCGCTCCCCTCCAGGGAAGGCGTGGTCCAAGTGTGGGCATGCGCTCCCTCGGGAGACGCAGGCGCTGAGGCTCCGGCTTCCTCTTCCTCCTCGCCTAGGCTGTCACTTCCACTGCTTGGTTGAGGGACAGGCTGCTCAGCTGGTGGTTCACTATGTGAAAGCAGGGAGGTATAAGAGTGGCTTTAGCGACAGGACAGGGGGTCAGTAAGGGAGCAAGGACTGGAGACATTTAGTAAGTTGGATTGAAAGTGTAAAAGGCTGGTGGTGTGAGGGGCAAGTGGAATGAGAGAGGAGAGAAAGCTGATGAACTTATCATTGCTGTCCCCAAGGGGGTTGACCTCTCCAGTGGCCATGGCACCCATCACCTGGCTGGCAATGAATCTGTGCAGGCGCGCCCCCAAATCGCTGAGGGTCTGCAACTCAGCCAGCCCTCCACCCGCCCGTTGCTGCTGCCTTCTGTTGTGAGATAGCTTGGCCTGCAAGAAAAAGGACGGCGTTTGAGTAAATGTGCAGCCATGTGCTTGCCTGATGTACCTCCCATAGTTGAATAGCCCTTAATGTATGATAGCAAAATACTGCAGATGTTGGAAATCCGAAATAACAACAGCAAATGCTGGAAAAACTCAGCAGGTCAGGCAACATCCGTGGAGAGAAATTTGAGTTGACGTTTCGGGCTGGACCCTTCTTCAAAACTGGAAAGAAAAGAATAGCCCTTAATGTATGCAAGGTGTGGAATGTGCATGTGTGTTTTATGAGATGGCCATAAGTCTTGGATGAGTGTTGGGCATTTGGGGTTTTTAAACCCTCTGGGCACAAAGTGAGGTTGAGATGGAGGGACGCAGAGGTATTGAAAAGCAGCCACTCACCCTGACCACCCGAGTGAGGTCGTTGAACTTCTTCCGACTTTGGGTGTGGGTCCTGGGCACCATGCTCCTGGAGGAGACGTGCTGAGCCACCTCCCTCCACACTCTTTATATTCGCGTGCTAATGGTCTCCTGCCACTCTGTGGGTAGAGTACTGACCTTCGGCGCTCCACTGCGCCAACCAGAGCCACCAAGGCCCGGTCGCTGAACCGCTGAGCTCGTTCCCTGGGCCTCTCCATTCTTCTTTGCAGCAGAATTCAAGCTCAGGTCTGTCCAGGCCAAGATTTAAGGCTGCAATGAGCAGGGTGTGGCTGGAGAGATGGACCCTCCCCTTTAAGAACTGGCCAGCGCCAGTGTGTCTGTGTTCCATTGCTGACTGACATCACATGAGCTTCGCCAGCGCTCTGAGTTAGCGCCTTGCTCCTCGGTGTTGGCGCCTTAAGAGAGGTGTATAGCGCCTGATTTAGTGCTCCCATCACCTCCAGGGGCGATAGAAGCCAAGTTTGCAGTTGGAGGCGATAATTAGCGCCAGGCGCTAAACTTTGCGCCCAGCCGATAATTGCGCCCCAAACGGGGCGATACTGAATTTCTCCCCCTATGTCTTTTGTATGTGCCCACATGGGCATCTCTCAGTAGGGGAACTGAATAACGAATTGTTAAGCTGCCAGATATGAACTCTTAAACTGCTTTATTTTACAGTCAGCAAGAGCATACTGACTAACAGTTATAGCAAATCTCATTTTCTTCAACTTAATTTATTCCTCCTCATATAGATAACAAAACTACATCATCATGTCCCAGATTACGGGCTAAATATACTTGCTTTGAGTCTTAGCCTCAGATTAAAGTGTACACTGGGCCTAGTTGGCTCTATTGTTAAGGTAACTGCCTGGGCCTTACTTGCCTTTCTCGAAGTAGGCCTCACCAACTGACCCCCAACACATGGGTCTTTACTCATATCCCCTGCCCCACAGGGTGTTTGCGGCTTGATTCCTGATCCTTCTCCCTGTCCAGGATTGTCCAATAGAGTTGTCTACTAATGTCTCACCCTGCAACGCCCCCTCCTACCCCACCCTGCTTTTTTGAAACTATCCTCATGTAAAGTGAAACAGGAAGGGATATTCCAACTAGCAAATGTGTGAAGGCTTGCTCAGAGCGTCTGAGATAAGATAATGGGCTCGAATTTCACAGGGCCATGGAGGCGTATGGGGTGTTAAAATTGCAGAAAGTGGCGGGCGGGCCCAATCCCACCTCCAAGCAATTTTCAAGAAATTGTGTTTACTGCTCCCGTCTACGTCCCGCCGCCAAGAGGTGGGATAGGCCCTTAAGGCCCTTAACAAGCACTAAATTGCCTCTATTATCCCATTTTGAAAGGCCTTGGTGATTTTAACCCTTTTCCGACGTGAAGCACGCCTGCTCTGAAACACGACAGTGAAACCTGGCGGGATCACAATTAGATTGCTGACTATTAGCTGCAGCTCCACCATTAAATAAGATATTTGATCAGCCATCATTTGCAGGTGGCAGGACTTTGTTGTCTCATGGCTGGGGGAGCTTTTAGAAGGCATAACCACAGCTGTGGAAGTTTGGAGCCTGACACCCATCTCCAGTGTGACCTCCTGGGAAAGCTCTTTCGCCACCTTCACTGAGCGCTTCCTCAACTGCGGCATATACCAAGTAATCCTAAGCCCTCAATGTGGAAGTCCCATTAGCGAAATGACACATGCCACAATTGCAGCAGTAGCCATCAGATTTTTTATTTACAGTAACTCTGATGGCTTTTTAATATTAAACATCAAATTTCACCCAAGTGACTACCCTTGTGACTATTTGTGCAGTATCTTTCTCTTACGCATGCTCCTACGTGGTGCTTCCCCTGTGGCTTCAGCAGATGTGGAGGCCCCTTGCTCGCTTTCTTGCTGCTCCTGTCTCAACACCTTTTGCGGGCGTCCTCTGGGGTTGCGAACCTGTGAGGGCTCGCCAACAATCTGCTGCTCCTGCGGCTGTGCAGGGGTTGAGACGCCGATCTCAGTTGGGTGTGGACTCTGGTGGGGCTCTGACCGAGGGCTCTGCAGTGGCATGGAATTGTGAGCACTTGGAGAGGAGCCCCCACTTCCTTGATGTCTGCCACCAACTTCCTTCTCATGGGTCAGGTCCCCCTCAGCGCTTGCAAGTGGTTTGAGAGCACCTTGCTGCACATCAGGGGGGCCATGGGGACCCGTATCTGCACTGGCAGTCCGACTCAGAAGGACTTCCATGAAGGCCTGATTTCTCTGTTCAATAGATGACCATTGCTCCTCCAGATATGTCATTCTATTCAGAACACGCACCATGTTTTCTGCACTCTGGCGACTTATCACCTCCATGGAGGTTGCCATCCTTTCCATGGTGATGCGTTCATGCGCCAGTGACTCCACAAAGGCTCTGCTCATGTTCGTAATGGACTCTTCCATTCGCTCCACACTCGCAGCGACCCTGGAGACAAAACCTGCCAAAAGACTCCTGCATCCGTTCTTGGAGTTCCAGCACCGTTGATCTTGTGGATGGACCCAGAGGCAGAGGGTCGACATGCAGCTGAGCCGAGCTGGCAGAGTCCTGCGCCCTCCGACGAGGACTCTCCACTGCTGTCCCTGTCTCCACCATCTGCTGATGCTCACTTGTGAGCTGTGATACACCAGGTGACAGCACTACTCTATCTCGCGAAGGTCCCACCGAGGTGTGAGTGTCTGCGCTGGTGCTGGGTGCACTGAATTCTGTTGACGCTGCGCCCTCAGAGGTTGCAGCTTCCTCTGAAGAGTCTGGATGCTCAGGCTCTTCCTCCTGGCTAGTGGGGATGGGTGCTGTCGATGGTCCTGTGGGGGAGTAAAGGAAAGAGTCAGAGATGTGATGCCAAGGTTACATGCACATTGCATATTGCAGATGATCATAAGTCCATCTGTTAGAGCTTCAGAATCATTATCAGCGACTCATGCAATGTTAATGAGAGAGATGGAAAACTATTCTGTCACCAGCTTGCTGTCTGTCCGTCCCCCACTTGCGCATCGTCCTCCACTCCCACGATCTACAGGACTGCTTCCTCCCAGGGGGTGAGCTGGGCTACTGAGGGTGGCCCTCCTCCTGTCCTCGCTCTTTCCCTCTTATTGTGAGCTCTCTTTTCCTGCAATGAGGGAGACAAGTGGAGTTTGAGTGAGAATGAAGGAGTGAGTGTAGAGAATCCATAACATAGATGCTTAGAAGGAGACAAAGATGGAGTGAGGTGGCAAGACCAAGGGCCCTCCCTGTGTGTTGTAAGTTGTTTTCATAGCATCACAGTGATAGGGAGTGTGAGGGCTGCATAGTCGAATAGTTAGGTGAATGTGACCATAGAGAGAGAGGGAATGGGTAAGGGTGCATGGATGTCAGTGTCAAGTGGGATGTGGAGGAGGAGATTGCTAAAGCTGAGTGCTGGTGAGGAGAGGCAATGGGGATCAGATTGAGGGTGATGTGAAAGTCATACTCACTTTTCCAGTGCGCAGAAGGTCATGAAACCTCTTCCTGCATTGAATCCAGGTTCTGCGGGTTATCGACAAAGAGTTACATAGATACATAGAGATAGGAACAGGAGTAGGCCATTCGGCCCTTCGAGCCTGCTCCGCCATTCAATGAGATCATGGCTGATCTTCGTCTGAGATCATAGCTGATCTTACCAGTTCAGTACCCCGTCCCCGCCTTTTCTCCGTAACCCTTAATCCCCTTAGCCTTCAGAAATATATCCAATTCTCTCTTGAAAATATTTATTGAATTAGCCTTCACAGCCCTCTGTGGCAGGGAATTCCACAGGCTCACCACTCTTTGAGTGAAGAAATTCTTCCTCATCTCTGTTTTAAATGATTTGCCCGCTATTTTTAGACTGTGGCCCCTGGTTCTGTGCTCCCCGGCCATTGGAAACATTCTCTCTGAATTCAGCCTGTCCAGGCCTGCCATAATTTTATATGTTTCGATGAGATCCCCTCTCAATCTTCTAAACTCCAGTGAGTACAAGCCCAAACTATTTAATCTCTCTTCGTAGGTCATTCCCGCCATTCCAGGTATCAGCCTGGTGAATCGCCGTTGCACTCTTTCCATGGCAAGAACATCCTTCCGCAGATGGGGCGACCAAAACTGTACACAATACTCCAGATGCGGTCTCACCAGCACCTTGTACAGCTGTAGTAAGGTATCCCTATTCCTATACTCGAACCCCCTTGATATGAAGGCCAACATACCATTTGCCTTCTTAATCGCCTGTTGCACCTGCATGCTCTCCTTCAGTGACTGGTGCACAAGAACACCCAGGTCCCTCTGCACTTCCCCATCTCCCAATCTATTGCCATTTAGATAATAATCTACCCTCCTGTTTTTACCCCCAAAGTGGATAACCTCGCATTTATCCACATTATAGTGCATCTGCCACGTATCCGCCCATTCCCCCAACCTGTCCAAATCACACTGTAGCCTCCTGACATCCTCATCAGAGCCCACCCCTCCTCCTAGTTTAGTGTCGTCAGCGAATTTGGAAATATTGCATCCAATTCCCTGATCCAGATCATTTATATATATTGTGAACAGCTGGGGTCCCAGGACAGATCCTTGCGGCACCCCGCTGGTCACTGCCTGCCACTCCGAAAACGAGCCGTTTATTCCAACTCTCTGTTTTCTATCCGCCAGCCAGTTCTCTATCCACGTTAATACTTTGCCCCCAATCCCATGAGCCTTAATTTTGCATGATAATCTTTTGTGTGGAACCTTATCGAAGGCTTTCTGGAAGTCAAGGTACACCACATCCACTGGCTCTCCCCCATCTATTCTACCAGTTACCTCCTCAAAAAATTCCAGCAGATTAGTCAAACACGATTTACCCTTTGTAAATCCATGTTGACTCTGTCCGATCCTTTCCCCATTTGTCAAGTGCTCCGCTATTTTATCCTTAATAATGGACTCTAGCATTTTGCCCACAACCGATGTAAGGCTTACTGGTCTATAATTCCCTGCTTTCTCTCTACCCCCCTTTTTAAATATTGGGGTAACATTAGCTACCCTCCAATCCACGGGTACTGTTCCCGAGTCAATGGAGTTCCGGAAGATGATCCTTAGAGCATCTGCTATCTCCAGGGCAACCTCCTTAAGTACCCTAGGATGTAGTTTATCAGGCCCTGGGGATTTGTCGGCCTTCAGTCCCCTCAACTTACCCAACACCATATCCCTAGAGATACTAATTTCTGTCAGCTCCTCCCTCTCATTAGTCCCTATGTTTGCCGATATTCCTGGGAGGTTATTTGTGTCCTCCTTTGTGAATACAGAACCAAAGTATGAGTTTAATTGGTCTGCCATTTCCTTATTCTCCATTATATATTCTCCCGAATCAGACTGCAAGGGACCGACTTGGGATTTTACCAGTCTTTTCCTCCTGATATACCGATAAAAGCTTTTGCAGTCTGTCTTTATGTTTGCTGCAAGTTTACTTTCGTATTCTATTTTCCCCTTCCTGATTAATCCCTTTGTCCTCTTTTGCTGTATCCTGTACTGCCCCCAATCTTCCGGTCTGGTGCTTTTTTTTGCCAGTTGATATGCCCTTTTTTTTGATTTTATGCTGTCCCTAATTTCCCTCGTTATCCACGGTTGAGTCACCTTTTTAGGTTTATTTTTATGCCAAACCGGTATAAACATGTTCTGGAATTCTTCCATTCTATCTTTGAATGCTTGCCATTGTCTATCCACTGTCAATCCCCCCAGAAACACCACCCAATCAATCTTACCCAATTCCCGTCTCATACCCTCGTAATTCCCTTTATTTAAGTTCTGGACCTTAGTCTCTGATTCAATTTCCTCACTCTCCATCTCGACTGAGAGCTCGATCATATTATGATCGCTCTGACCCAAGGGGCCTCGTACAAGAAGATTGGTGATAAGTCCCTTCTCATTGCACAATACCCAGTCTAAAATGGCCTGATCTCGAGTCGGCTCCTCGACATATTGGTCCAGATAACCGTCCCGAAAACATTCCAGGAATTCCTCCTCCTCAGAATTTTTACTAATTTGGGTAGTCCAATCAATATGTAAATTAAAGTCACCCATGATGACAGCTGTGCTCTTATCGCACGCTTCTCTAATTTCCCTTTTTATGCCTTCCCTCACCTCCATATTACTATTTGGAGGCCTATATATCACACCCACTAACGTTTTCCTCCCCTTGCTATTTCTCATTTCTACCCATACAGATTCCGTTTCATCCGAGTTAATATCCTTCCTTTCCATTGCATTAATCCCCTCCTTTACCAGCAATGCTACCCCACCTCCCCTACCTTTTTGCCGATCCTTCCTAAATATTGTATATCCCTGGATGTTAAGTTCCCAGCCTTGCCCACCCTGCAGCCACGTTTCTGTAATCCCAATCAAATCATACTTGTTTACCTCTATTTCCACAACTAATTCATCCACCTTGTTCCTAATGCTTCTAGCATTAAGATACAAAGCCTTCAGGCTTGCTTTTTTCACACTCTCATTATGAATTAGTTTGGCCCTTTGTGTTTCTCTCCTTTGCTTATTGCTTCTCACCTTTCTACCATCTATTTCTGACTTCATATGACTTCCCTCTTTTCCACTACCTAGGTTCCCATCCCCCTGCCAAATTAGTTTAAATCCTCCCGAACCGCCCTAGAAAATATTACCCCGAGGACATCGGCTCCCTCACAGTTCAGGTGTAGACCGTCCCCTTGGTACAGGTCACTCCTCCCCAAGAACTGGTTCCAATGCCTCAGGAATTTAAATCCCTCTCCCTTGCACCACTGCTCAAGCCACGTATTTAGCTTATCTATCTTACTCTCTCTAAACTTATTAGCTCGTGGCACTGGTAGCAATCCAGAGATTACTACCTTTGAGGTCCTACTTTTCAATTTAGCTCCTAACTCCCTAAATTCAGCTTGTAGGACCTCCTCCCTCTTTTTACCTACATCGTTGGTACCTACATGTACCACGACAACTGGCTGATCCCCCTCCCCCTTCAGAATGCTCTGCACCCGCTCCGAGACATCCTTGACCCTTGCACCAGGGAGGCAACATACCATCTTGGAGTCTCGGTCTCGGCCACAGAAACTCCTATCTATCCCCCTTACAATTGAATCCCCTATCACTATAGCCCTATCCCTCTTTTTTCCGCCCTTCTGTGCAGCAGAGCCAGTCATGGTGCCCTGAACCTGGCTGCTGGTGCCTTCCCCTGATAAGTCATCTCCCCCAACAGTACCCAAAACGGTAAACCTGTTTTGGAGGGAGATGACCGCAGGCGACTCCTGCACTACCTTCCTGCCTTTACCCTGCCTTTTGGTCACCCATTTACTGTCTGAGCTAGCCTTTACCTGCGGTGTGACCAACTCACTGAATGTGCTATCCACAAGATCCTCAGCATCGCGTTGACCTCCTAGGCCACCTGGACCCACACAGCCTTGGTCTACTGGGGAGGCTTCTTCCTCCCTGAAGAAGGAAAGAGCACCTCTTTATTGGCTCTTGCTCCCTCCATTAAAGCTTGCAGGGCAACGTCATCAAACCTGGGAGCAGACCTAGGTCTCTCGCTGGTCATTCTGCCTCCAGGTCCCTCTAACATGAAAGGCCAAAAGGTTGGCAGTCTGCAGAAGAAGCAAGGCTTGTTGCAGACCTTAAATGCAGCAGCAATGATGATGTAATCGGAGGCGAGTTTCAGATTGAAAAAACTAATTGGGCCATGGGTTCCCACACGCTGGAACTCAATTGCCCACTTAAGTTAAAATCGCACCATTCTCCCACATCGATTTAGAATCAGGTGGCTAAAACGAAAAGCAGATTACACGACCCCAGCCCGCCCCAGTAACAAAATCAAGCCCAATAACTCTGTATTGCACCTGATTGTTATGGGTAAGAGGTTTTAATAGCTTCCTGTTAACCTACTAATATTCTCTTCGACCCAGCAGCTCCAGCATATGGATGTAAGGAATTGCAATTTTTTGTAAACTTGCTTTATTTAAAAGTAGATTTAAGATAAATCATATTCAAATCTTTTCAGT
This sequence comes from Somniosus microcephalus, assembly GCF_052327205.1. NCBI lineage: Eukaryota > Metazoa > Chordata > Chondrichthyes > Squaliformes > Somniosidae > Somniosus > Somniosus microcephalus. The sequence continues at coordinate 191,233,477 of NC_140997.1, forward strand.
GGAAAAATGTTTGAAAATCTCAAAATGCAATATAAAAGCTGAAAACATCAGGGAACTGGCTCAGCAGTGTGAGGCATCTGAGCTAACCTGCAAAGCTGAAGGACATTTAGTTTTAGCTGTACATGTACTACTGATGTAGTTTTATTATGTATTCCACCTCACACTGTTGGACTGGCAATCTCAGATTTTTTAAAAAGAAGTGCTAATTGGCCGTGTGCTTGGTCATGGAGATCATATTGAACCAGTTGGTACCATATGAATAGTACAGAATATTTTGCTATGTGCTTAGAGAGTGGCTCTAACCTCAACAGGTTTCACTCATGATCCAATGTAGATACATGTTACAAATGCAGGAAATGAAAATGTCACATTGGTGCAGTAAGGAATACTATAAATATTAAATGAATGATCTGATCTCATAACCGGTCACGAGTGGTTCACCAATTCCTCAGATAATGAGGGCCAGTTCACAAGTTGAATATCTATGGTGCTCAGAGAGATCTGGCTGAATACTCTGTCAGATATGAATAGCAGAATCGTGCAAAACTAAACTCCCACTGCATGCAATTTACACAGACTGCTCAGTTAATAAATATTTCAATCGTTCTTAACGATAATGTTACATGGTTTTATACTGGTTTATTTCTGGAAGTTGTGAATGCTACAAAACATAATTAGAATCAAAATCCAAGAGTCGTCTACAATCAAAATGATCAGAGAGTGTAGAGAAAGGTTTAAATTTCAAATGGGAGATGACAGTCAGTCAAAAATGTCGTCATGTAGGGAGAGGTAAAAGAGGAACTAGAAACAATTGAGAGATTAAGGAATCAGGAATATTATGAGAAAGAATAATGCAAAAGAAAAGATGGAAGAAGAAACAAAATGAAATAAAAACAGGTTAAAAAATAAAACAAAGCGGGGGAGAAATTGGGTGAGTAGCGCCACCTGTTAGTGCCTAAAGAGGCAGTCAGTGGCTGTAGCGCCACTGGCTGCATCTCCGGCGATATTCAGTAGGGGTGCTAATGGTGGCGTTAGGCATTTGCGCTGCGCCGCCACCGATGACGTCATCGGTGTGCGCAGCGCCCCATTCGTGCCCCGTTCGCGATATTTGGTAGCGAACGCCGCAGTTGCGCCGCTCGCTACCCGCGCTTACTGTGCCGGCAGCGGCGCAAGTTAAGGTGGAGGTGCGGGGCGGCCGCTTTTTCGGCGGCCACCTGCCAGCACCTCCGTCCCCGGCCTCCTAACGCCGCCCCCCCCCCCCGCGGCATTGCCGGCTGTTTCCCGAGAGCCCGGCACTTCTCCTTGGTGCCGGGCTCATTTGCCGGCACTCGCGAGCGGGGATCGTGCTGTTGCAGGCACCTCCCCCTTAACAGTGGGAGGAAGGCCTGCAGTACCGCAGCGTGCCGTGCCGCAGCATGTGGCGCTGCGGCACGTTGCGCTGCGATAATCAGTTTCAGCGCCCTAAGAGGGACGCGGAGCGCCTCGAGCTTCGCCCCGTCTCCCTCGAGGGGCACGGAAACTGAATTTCTGGCGATCGGTATCACTCCGATCACTGCGCTAAATCCTGCGCTCAGGCGACTTTTGCGCCACTTTGGCGCCCCAACCCAATTTCTAGGCCAAAGTATATTAAAAATGAAAACCAATGAAAACTGTTCTTGAAAGAAATTGAAGAAGAAAATCTACATAAAAGAAAAAGCAAGAATAAGAATTAAACCAGAACCAACAAAAAAAAACAAAGCAGATAGATATTTTAAAAAGGATACATTTTCTTAAAAATACTTTTTGAATGAATACAATAAAGTAAAAACACTTGCTGGTCACAGTGAAATATTGAGCTCATGATGCAATATTTACAACACACAGGTTCTTCCTTGGTTACTTTGCTTAAATGCTTTTTATAACTTTTTTGTTAGCAGCTAAAATCTAAGCAGCCATTTCAAGTTATAGAATGGCTCCAACAGCAGTTAATTACTTTCAGCTTTTGATTTAAACATTTATTTATAAGATTTGGTAAATAATGCTGGGATCTCCTTCAACTGTGCAGCACTCTTAATTCTGAATAACTTGCTTTGAGCCTTGATTGAAAAGTCTTACTTGCTGTGTATCCTCACCAGTTCAGTTAGATTTTTTTGAAATTTGTAGATCATCAATTCCTAAAGAATTCTTGGAATTTTTTAAATCACAATTCTTTAATATATATTAGTGCATAAACACACAGCCTAGATATTCCATTCCAATGTTTATTAGACTCTGTTCTTTGAACTTCTGCATTTTTCTCTGTACATACCTGGAGTTGCATTGGGGATAATTCAGATAGTCAAAGTATTTTGCTGTTGATTTTTGTGTTATCTTTGAAATCCAGGTACCTTGTCACCAAATCATGTAGGGAATGGAGATTTGCCCTCTGAGATATCTAATATTTCACCATATCAGAAGGTTAATAGGGAATGTGCAATAAACAACAGTTCCACACTTTACCAGAGTATGAGGGACCCAGAGGATCACATTGAAGGTTTGACATTTCAATACTGATTGAATGTTAGTCTACAGCAAGGTTTCGGTAATTTCAGGTGCTTTAACCAGGAAAAACTGGGGATTATTTTTGATTTTTTTTCTGATATTAGAAGAAAGTTCAATGAATTTAGCTATATTTAAGATTTAACATAAATTACATTTTTAAAAATTATTTTTGCTCCTGTTCTGAAGGCGCTGACTCATCAGTAATCTTTCATGGGTGCCTGCTCTCTGGTACCTTGCTCAAGTGACCATTCTTGTGTGAGCCTCGGCAGTGAATGTCTCAGCTTTTTCATATGGAGGCAGCACATGAGGCTGATTCTGTCATTACCCAATGTCCACCGATACATAATGTATTAGGAGGAGTCACTGGAGAGCAACCAGGATGAAGTGCCCCCCCACCCCCACTGCCTGATTCACAAGTGCAGAGGCCAGTTGTAGCATCCCTCCTACTACCCTTATTTGGATCAGTGCATCTGGGGCCTTCCTGATCAGATTAGTTCCAAATTTGGTTATATTCAAGAAAACAGTTATGTTGGTTGTCTTAATGAGTGAGGTTTTATGTTACATTTTTTAAATAATTGATTGATTTAAACTGTACACTGTATTTGCTTTGGAAAAGTACAGCTTTTGAAGGTGTCTGCTTGTTGGAGAACCAATCACAATATTCTCACCTTTGTTCTAATATTAATGCTCAAAGCAGTTTAAATGGCATTAGTTAAACTATTGACATTGGCCCAGATTTTGCGGTCAGTGGTCACTACGCTGACAGCTGCCCACAGAGTTTTTGCAGGCCTTCAAGCGGAGACTTGCTCCTCGGGTGTCTGATCCAGCACAGTGCCCTCGACAGGGCATATGTGAGCAGGCCAAGAAACAGCGAGGCTCTTAAACCAATGAGATTGAAGAATCCTCACTGAGCCATGCAGGCTGGAATTTTCCCATTTAAAAAAAGGGTGGGTTTGGAGCATGGGGCAGTTAAATTGTTAAAAAATGGGATTCCCGACCTGGTCTCACCTCCAACCCGCCCACTACTGGTTTTGCCGGCGGGGGGGCGGGTGACCAACCCGCTCCCAGGGGGGCGTTATCTCAATTTAAATATTGTTATGAGGCTGGAAGCCTCTTTTTTCCCCATCCATTTTGAATTTAACTGCCTGGGGACGGGTTTCGCACAATTCGTGAAACCCGACAGATAAACAGAGGCGGGGACTGCTGCATCAAGGAGGTAAGTGGCTTTATACCTACCTCCTGGATCCAGGGTCCCATCCTAACCCACCTCCCGCGATCGGAGACCCCATCACAAGGCCTCCAATTGCGTTCCCAGGTCACCCCCACGCATCCCCCCACCAATGATGATGATGAGGATGGCCACGATCCTCCGGACCCCCTGCTGATCCTCCGCCCCCGATCCCTGGCCACCTTGCCCCCACGATCCCTGACCGATCACCCCGCATCGCCTGCCGACCCCCTGCCAATCCTGCTACCCTGCTGTCGATCCTCTCTCCCCTTTCCTGATCCCCGACCTACCTTGTTGTATCTGTGTGTTAATAGAGACACGGAAGGCAGGAGTAGGTTTCACAGGTGTTTACTGAACAAAGTCTGGAGGTGAACTAACAGATACAAGACAATATACAGGCTTCTATAGCCCGAGTGGCCATTACCGGCATTACAGTACACAGGGGGCTCTTAAAGGCACATACACCACAATTCCTCCCCTTTTAGACAACCAGTATATAATATTTTAAGTAATCATTAATTAACATGTTACAAGAACAATAATCTACACATTTGCTGCAGTTAATCAATTATAAGTCAGTCTCTCTGGAGGCTTCCTGACTCGGTCCGGATAACGCCTCGGTGGTGTAGTAGTTTCTGGTGGTGTAGTAGGCTCTTTTGGCAAGGCTGATTCGGCTTGAATGCCAGTGTCGGGTTCATCTGATTCCAGTATCACCGGATCGGAGGTAGATACTATGGGTATCTCTACTTCATCATTAGGCATATAGAGTTGTGGTGTAGGTTGTCCCTTTTCGGATGACTCTATGATCTGGTCAGCATGGCGCCTTATTATGCTTTCTCCAATGTCCACGGTATACATCAGCGGTCCTAGTCGTGTGCAAATAGCTCCAGGCTGCCATTTCTCGGTACGGTAGTCCCGGGCCAAAACTTGTTGACCTATCTGGAAGGTTCTAGTTGGCCTTTCATTCATGCCTTGAAATTGCCGGTTCTCCACGTCCCTTCTGATGTTTGGCTTGATCAAATCCAGCCGGCATCTTAGTCTTCTATTGAAAAACATCATGGTGGGAGTTTGGTTTGTAACCACATGTGTTGCATTCCTGTATGCAAACAAGAAATTAGCTACCTAATGCTGAAGTTTTATGTCTTCATTACCCATGGCCTTTATGGCCTTCTTGAAGGTCTGGACAAACCTTTCAGCCAATCTATTGGTGGCAGGATGGTATGGGGCGGACGTGTAGTGCTTAACCCCATTGTTTTTTAAGAACTTCCTGAATTCTTTGGACACAAATTGCGGTCCATTATCAGAACAGATCTGTTCAGGCAGCCCATTCCTGGCGAATATGGTCCTTAATACTGTGATGGTTTTTTCCGTGGTGGCGGAGGACATCTTTATTACCTCCGGCCACTTGGAGTGTGCATCCACCGCGATTAAGAACATTGAGTCCATAAATGGACCAGCAAAGTCGATGTGTACCCTTTGCCATGGAGATGAGGGCCACTCCCATGGATGTAGAGGGGCTTGTGGTGGGGCGTTTTGGACCTTCTGGCATCCTAGGCAGCTCTTGGTCATTTCTTCGATGTCTCCATCGATACCTGGCCACCACACAAACGCTCTGCCTAGGTTCTTCATTTTCACTCCACCCAGATGCCCCTCGTGAAGCTCCTTTAGCACTTTATCCTGGAGTTTGGGTGGAATCACCACTCTGGATCCACACATCAAGGTTCCTCGGCACACTGACAGCTGTTCTCTTCTTTGCGAGAATGCTGGCAACAGTGGTTCGCCATGTGCTGGCCATCCCTTCACCGTTAAATCGTAGACTCGTGAGAGAGTCGGGTCATTTCTCGTTTCCTTTTCAATGGCAGAATTTGTTACTGGTAGACATTCCACTATGGTTGAGTGGAACATCTCCACTGGGTCTACTGTAGGTGCCTCTTCTACCGTTGGCAACGGTAGGCGCGATAAACCGTCAGCATTCCCATGCTGTTTTGATCCTTTGTATTCTATGTCATATTGGTGTGCCCCTAGGAAAAGGGACCACCTCTGTAGCCTTTGCGCTGTCACAATGGGAACACCCTTTTTAGGGTTGACTATGGAGACGAGGGGTTGATGGTCAGTCAACAAGGTAAATTTTTGTCCGTGTAGGTAATGGTTGAATTTCTTCACTCCCCATACCAGGCTGAGTGCTTCCCTGTCGATCTGGGCATAGTTATGCTCAGCTGAGTTCAATGAGCGTGACGCAAAAGCTATCGGCCGCTCCGAGCCATCAGGGAATCTATGCGATAATACCGCTCCTACGCCGTAAGGGGATGCATCGCATGCCAGTCTGATTGGCAGTGATGGGTTGTAATGAGCCAAAACTTCCTTGGACGTGATCAAGACTTTGCATTTATGGAAGGCACGTTTACAGTCTTCGCTCCATTTCCAAATTACTCCTGTTTGTAGCAGTTCGTTAAGAGGGTGCAGAAGAGTTGACAAGTTCGGTAAAAATTTATGATAGTAATTTATCAATCCCAGGAACGACCTTAATTGTGAGACATTTTCAGGTGCTGGGGCTTTTATGACCGCTTCAATTTTTTCAGGTGACTTATGCAACCCTTCCTCGTTAATTATGTGGCCACAATATGATATTTGTTTCTGGAAAAATTCGCACTTGGGGCGATTTGCTCGTAGGCCCCATTCTCTCAGCCTAGTGAGCACCTGCTCCAAATTGGCAAGGTGCTCGTTGTCGTTTTCTCCTGTTACAAGGATGTCGTCTAGGTAGCATTGAGTCCCCGGAATCCCTTGGAGGACTTGCTCCATAGCTCTTTGCCAGATAGCTGGAGCTGATGCTACTCCGAAAACCAGTCGATTGTACTGGTACAGGCCTTTGTGTGTGTTTATCATGAGATACTTTTTAGAGGCCTCTTCAACTTCCATCTGTAGATATGCCTATGCCAAGTCAATTTTGGTGAAACGTTTCCCTCCGGATAGTGAGGCGAAAATATCTTCTATCCTCGGAAGAGGATACTGTACCGTGTGAAGGACCAGGTTTACAGTCACCTTGAAGTCCCCACAGATGCGAATTTTTCTCTGTTCTTCAGATTTATCATTATTCAATGTTTTCTTCATGACTGGGATGATGGGTGTTGCCCACTCGCTCCAATCTATCTTGGATAATACGCCTGCCTTTTCCAAATTCTCCAGCTCTGCCTCGACTGCTGGACGAATTGCGTATGGCACCGGCCTTGCCTTAAAAAACTTGGGAATTGCCGCATCTTCCACTTTTATTGAGGCGGTGATGCCTTTCAAGGTTCCTAGTTCCTGTTGAAACACTTCCTTGGCGTTGGCCAAGATGTCTTTTAATCGTTCAGGTATGACATCATCATCATTTTTACGTGTAATGTGTCCCATCTTTCCGCATTGCCTGCATGCTTTGTCCTTGAACCAGCAGTCCCTCTGGTCATGGGTGGATCTGCCGCAGTGATAACATCTCTCGAAACCCCATGTCATTTCATGGGTGCCGAAATCCTGTGGCTTTTGCTGTATCTTTGCAGCTCCTCTTGCTGCTGCTTCGTATGATACAGCCACATTGAAAGCCTTGTCCAGTGTCAAATCTTTCTCAGAAAGTAGCTTTTTTTGTGTTCCTTCACTTAGGAGACCGCAGACGAATTTGTCTCGTAGAGAATCTGCCAGTCCTGTCCCGAATTGGCAGTGTAGGGTATCAACAATCTCCTTAAAATTCTTGTCCATCGGTTTGGCTGGAGTGATTAAATTTCATAACAGCCCGTATGTCCTTGCGCCCATTAGATTTAGAAGTACCGATGCCTTTTTATCATCTTTTATTTCATTCGCTGTGCAATATTTCTCCACTCTTTCCACATATGTGGTCCAATTCTCTATATCGTTATCGAAAGCATTAATATTGCCAGACTTAGGCATCTTGAAAAAAAAATGGCACCTCCCGCGCTTTCCTTCCTTTCCTGCAGAAAAAATGGCACTTCCCGCGCTTTCCCGCCGCTACTGCTGCTGACAACGCTGTTTTCCACGGTTTTTATTTACAGGTGGAGACTCGTTCCCGCCGGACTCTCTGGGACTTTTCCCTCCCTCTGCTTGTCCGAACGCCGACCTGCTTTGCAGCGCCGGCCGTCTCCCGAGTGCTCCCCCCCTCTGTCTGTGTTTGCCTCCGCCTTCGCTGCTCGGCCCCGCTGCAGAGCCAGCCGATGGAGCCCCAGCCCGCCGCCCAGGAAGGATTATTGCAGTCCCTGCCACCAGCTCGGCTTGCTTTTCTTTGACTTTCGTCTGAGGAATCGATCTTCTTGAGGTGCTGCCGAATTGCAGGTAAGTCCATTTCCACTTCGTCGCCACTGTTGTATCCATGTGTTAATAGAGACACGGAAGGCAGGAGTAGGTTTCACAGGTGTTTACTGAACAAAGTCTGGAGGTGAACTAACAGATACAAGACAATATACAGGCTTATATAGCCCGAGTGGCCATTACCGGCATTACAGTACACAGGGGGCTCTTAAAGGCACATACACCACAATTCTCTCCCAACATAACAAAAGAAATAGGAACAGGAATAGGCTATTCTGCCCCTCAAACCTGCTCCACTATTCAATAAGTTCATGGCTGATGATCTACCTCAACTCCACTTTCCTGCACTATCCCCATATCCCTTGATTCCCTTAATATTCAAAAATCTATCGATCTCTGTCTTGAATATACTCAATGACTGAGCCTCCACAGCCCTCTGGGGTAGAGAATTCCAAAGATTCACCACCCTCAGTGAAGAAATGTCTCCTCATCTCAGTCCTAAATGGCCAACCCCTTTTTCTGAGACTGTGACCCCTGGTTCTGGACTCCCCAGCCAGGGGAAACAGCCTCCCTGCATCTACCCTGTCAAGCCCTGTAAGAATTTTGTATGTTTCAATGAGATCACCTCTCATTCTTCTAAACTCTAGAGAATATAGGCCTAGTCTACTCAATCTCTCCTCAAAGGACAATCGCCCCATTCCAGGAACCAGTCTGGTGAACATTCGTTGCATTTTCTCTATATGGCAAGTATATCCTTCCTTGGGTAAAGAGACCAAAACTGTCCACAATACTCCAAGTGTGGCCTCACCAGGGCCCTATATAATTGCAGTAATGACGTCTTTACTCTTATACTCAAATCCTCATTTGCTTTCCTAACTGCTTGCTGTACCTGCATGTTAACTTTCAGTGATTTGTGTACAAGGACACCCAGGTCCCTCTGAACACCAACATTTCCCAATCTCTCACCATTTAAAAAATACTCTGCGTTTCTATTTTTCCTACCAAAGTGGATAACTTCACATTTCTCCACATTATATTCCATTTGCCATATTCTTGCCCACTCACTTAGCCTGCCTATATCCCCTTGAAGCCTCTTTGCATCCTCTTCGCAACTTACATTTCCACCTAGCTTTGTATCATCAGTAAACTTGGATTTTTACATTTGGTCCCCTCATCCAAACCATTGATATAGATTGTGAAAGCCCAATCACTGATCCTTGTGGTACCCCGCTAGTTACAGCCTGCCAATCTGGAAATGACCCATTTATTCCTACTCTCTGTTTTCTGTCTGTTAAGCAATCCTCAATCCATGAAAAGCAATCCTCAATCCATGAAAAGAAAGAAAGACTTTCACAACCACCGGATGTCTCAAAGCGCTTTACAGCCAATGAAGTACTTTTGAAGTGGAGTCACTGTTGTAACATGGGAAACGCGGCAACCAATTTGCGCACAGCAAGGTCCCACAAACAGCAATGTGATAATGATCAGAAAATCTGTTTTTGTTCTGTTGGTTGAGGGATAAATATTGGCCAGGACACCGGGGATAACTCCCCTGCTCTTCTTTGAAATAGTGCCATGGGATCTTTTACATCCACCTGAGAGAGCAGACGGGGCCTCGGTTTAACGTCCCATCCAAAAGACGGCACCTCCGACAGTGCAGCACTCCCTCAGCTCTGCGCTGCAGTGTCAGCCTAGCTTAATGTGCTCAAGTCCCTGGAGTGGGACTTGAATCCACACCTTTTGACTCAGAGGCGAGTGTGCTACCAACTGAGCCACAGCTGACATGTTAGTATATTATCCCCAATCCCATGAGCCCTAATACAATAGCAAAATGCTGGATATCCGAAATAACAACAGAAAACGCTGGAAAAATTCAGCAGGCCAGGCAACAGGTTCTGAAGAAGGGTTACGACCTGAACCGTTAACTCTGTTTCTCTCTCCATGGATGTTGCCTGGCCTGCTGAGTTTTTCCAGCGTTTTCTGTTGTTATTTCCCATGAGCCCTAATTTTGTTTAATAATATCTTGTGTGGCACCTTATCGAATGCCTTCTGAAAATCCAAATACACCACATCTACTGGTTCCCTCTTATCTATTCTGCTAGTTACAACCTCAAAAAAAACTCTAATAGATTTGTCAAACATGATTTCCTTTTCGTAAATCCGTGTTGACTCTGCCCAATCCTATTATTATGTACCACGTCCTTAATAATAGATTCTAGCATTTTCCCTACTACTGACGTCAGGCTAACTGGTCTGTAGTTCCCTGTTTTCTCTCTCCCTCCTTTCTTAAATAGTAGGGTTACATTTGCTACCTTATAACCCGTGAGAACCATTGTAGAATCTATGGAATTTTGGAAAATGACAACCAATGCATTTACTATCTCTATAACCACCTCTTTTAAAACCCTAGGATGTAGGCCATCAGGCCCAGGGGATTTATTGGCTTTCAGTCCCATTAATTTCTCCAATACAGTATTTTTAACTAATACTAATTTCTCTCAGTTCCTCATTCTCGCTAGGTCCTTGGTTCTCCACTACTTCCCGGAGGATTTTTGTGCCTTCTTCCGTGAAGACAGACTCAAACGCCAGAATTTTGCCGGCGCTCAGAGTGCAGGTTTGGTGGCAGGACCGCTGTCAAAATGGCAAGGATTGACAGCGGGTAGGAAAGCCGCTGTCAACCCGCCTCCAATCAATCTTCCCAAGTGTCAGGTCCCCGATTTGTACATGGACCCGACACCTAGCTGCGGGAAATGGATTAAAGCCACTTACCTGCTTGTTAACAGGTACTTGATAGTTGTTAACAGGCTCTTTTTCAATTTTGCCGCTGCTGCCACGGGGTTGCCCGACATCCGGACACCACGCCAAGTAAGTGTGGCGTGTTGTGAGTCTGCTGTAATGTTTCTACATTGATGACAGCTGCAGAACATAAGAACATAAGAAGTAGGAGCAGGAGTAGGCCATACGGCCCCTCGGGCCTGCTCCGCCATTCAATAGGATCATGGCTGATCGAATCTAGACTCACGTCCACTTCCCTGCCCTCTCCCCGTAACCCCTAATTCCCTTATCTGCTAGGAAACTGTCTATCTCCATTTTAAATTTATTTAATGTTGCAGCTTCCACAGCTCTCTGGGGTAGCAAATTCCATAGATTTACTACCCTCTGAGTGAAGAAGTTTCTCCTCATCTCAGTTTTGAAAGGGCAGCCCCTTATTCTTAGATTATGCCCCCTAGTTCTAGTCTCACCCATCAGTGGAAACATCCTCCCCGCATCCACCCGATCAAGCCCCCTCACAATCTTATATGTTTCGATAAGATCGCCTCTCATTCTTCTGAACGCCAATGAGTAGAGTCCCAACCTACTCAACCTTTCCTCATACGTCAACCCCCTCATCTCCGGAATCAACCGAGTGAACCTTCTCTGAACCGCCTCGAGAGCAAGTATATCTTTTCTTAAATATGGAAACCAAAACTGCACGCATATCCCAGGTGTGGCCTCGCCAATACCCTATATAACTGCAGCAAGACTTCCCTGTTTTTATACTCCATCCCCCTTGCAATAAAAGCCAAGATTCCATTGGCCTTCCTGATCACCTGCTGCACCTGCATACTAACTTTTTGTGTTTCATGCACCAGGACCCCAGATCCCTTTATACTGTAGCACTTTGCAGTTTCTCTCCATTTAGATAATAACTTGCTCTTTGATTTTTTCTGCCAAAGTGCATAACTTCACACTTTCCAACATTATATTGCATCTGCCAAATCTCTGCCCACTCACTTAGCCTGTCTATGTCCTTTTGCAGGTTTTTTATGTCATCCTCATTCATTGCTTTCCCTCCCATCTTTGTATCATCGGCAAACTTGGATATGTTGCACTCGGTCCCTTCCTCCAAATCGTTAATATAGATTGTAAAGAGTTGGGGTCCCAGCACTGACCCCTGCGGAACACCACTAGTTACTGATTGCCAGCCCGAGAATGAACCATTTATCCCAACTCTTTGTTTTCTGTTAGATAGCCAATCTTCCACCCATGCCAGTATATTACCCCCAATCCCGTGATTTCTTATTTTGATCAGTAATCTTTTGTGTGGAACCTTGTCAAATGCCTTTTGGAAGTCCAAATACACTACATCCACTGGTTCCCCTTTATCCACCCTGTATGTTACATCCTCAAAGAATTCGAGCAAATTTGTCAAACATGACTTCCCCTTCATAAAACCATGCTGACTCTGTCCTATTAAATTATGTTTATCCAAATGCTCTGTTACTGTTTCCTTAATAATGGACTCCAACATTTTGCCAACCACAGATGTTAGGCTAACTGGTCTATAGTTTCCAGCTTTTTGTCTACTTCCCTTCTTAAATAAGGGTGTTACATTAGCAGTTTTCCAATCTGCCGGGACCTTTCCTGAGTCCAGGGAGTTCTGGAAAATAATCACCAATGCATCCACAATCCCTACCGCCACTTATCTCAAGACCCTAGGATGTAGGCCATCAGGTCCGGGGGATTTATCCGCCTTAAGTCCCATTATTTTACTGAGTACCATCTCCTTAGTGATTTTAATTGTCTTTAGCTCCTCCCCCCCCCCCCCTTTGCCCCCTGTTTATCCAGTCTTGGGATATTTTTAGTGTCCTCTACTGGAAAGACTGATACAAAATATTTGTTCAGCGTCTTTGCCATCTCCATGTTCCCCACCACTAGTTTCCCGGTCCCATCCTCTAAGGGACTAACGTTCACTTTAGCCACCCTTTTTCTTTTTATATAGCTGTAGAAACTCTTGCTATCTGTTTTTATATTTTTTGCTAGTTTACTTTCATAATCTATCTTCACTTTCTTAATTAATCTTTTAGTTATTGTTTGCTAGCTTTTAAATGCTTCCCAATCTTCTATCTTCCCACTAGATTTGGCTACTTTATATGCCCTTGTTTTCAGTCGGATACTATCCTTAATTACTTTACTAAACCACGGATGGCTGTCTTTTGTTTTACTCCCCTTTTTCCTCAGTGGAATATATTTATCTTGAAAGATGTGAAATATCTCCTTGAATGTAGACCACTGCTCTTGTACCGTCTTACACTTTAATCTGTTTTCCCAGTCCACTTTAGTCAATTCTACTCTCATACCTTCATAGTCTCCTTTATTTAAGCTCAGTATGCTGGTTTGAGATCCAACTCTTTCACCCTCAAACTGAATTTGGAATTCAACCATATTATGGTCATTCATTCCAAGGGGATCCTTTACTGGGACATTTTTTATTAATCCTGTTTCATTACACAGGACCAGATCTAAGATTGCCTGTCCCCTGGTTGGTTCAGTTACATACTGCTCACGGAACCCGTCCCTAATACACTCTATGAACTCTTCCTCAAGGCTGCCATGCCCAATTTGATTAGTCCAGTCAATATGAAAGTTAAAAATTAAAATCCCCCATGATTATAGCTGTTCCCTTATTACAAGCCCCAACTATTTCCTGATTTATACTCCGACCAACAGAGTTGCAACTGTTCGGAGGCCTATAGACTACGCCCACTAGTGACTTTTTCCCCTTCTTATTCAGATCCAATGGTGCACTGGTGAGTTTCAGAGGTAAGAAAATGTTGGGAAAATCATTTTTCATGCATTTACACTTTTCCGTAGGTAACAAGTTTTGAATTGGATGTCTAGTCCCACCACAATGGGAGAACCTCTTTCACCAGTGACAGATCACTTCTGTAACCTCACCTGCAGCTGCCATCTGTTGTAGCCTATGGAGGAAGTCATTGGAGAGCCTGGGTGCAAGAGCTCACCTTTGTACAGTGATTATCAGTGTTTGCTGCACCTCAATGCTGTCAAACACTGAGAAATGAGCTGTCAAAAAAATATTGTGCGTGATCCATTTAAGAAAACCAGCAGATGATGTGTCATCAAATGATGTCATCTGACCGGCTTCTTCTTAATTAGCCGGCAAGCCCACAGGGCGGGCTTAACAAGGTCAATCAAGGGAAAATCATGTCCGTGGGCCGGATGCAGTTGTGGGCGGGACTGGAACCCGGAAACCAGCTGACCTGCTCCCAAGCCGCATCCATTTACAAAATCGCAGCCAGAGTATTTGTTTAATTTCTCTGTCATTTCTTTATTACTCATTATAATTTCTCCTGTTTCAGCCTGTAAGGGACCCACGTTTAAATTCGCTAATCTTTTCCTTTTTACATACATATAGAAGCTTTTACAGTCTGTTTTTATGTCGCTCGCTAGTTTACTCTCATATTCTATTTTCCCTTTATCAATTTCTTTGTCCTCCTATGGTGAATTCTAAAATCCTTCCAATCCTCAGGCTTACTACTCTTTTTGGCAATATTGTAAGCCTCTTCCTTTAATCTAATACTATCTTTAATTTCTCTTGTTAGCCACAGTTGGACCATTTTTACCATGGTGTTTTTATTCCTTAAGGGAATGTATATTCGTTGCGAATTATGAATTATTTCTTTAAATGTTCACCATTGCTTTTCTGCTGTCATACCTTTAAATGTAGTTTTCCAACCTACCTTAGCCAACTCGCCTCTCATCCCTACATAGTTTGCTTTCTTCAGGTTTAGGACACTTGTTTTGGACTTAACTAAGTCACTCTCAAACTCAACGTAAAATTCTATCATATTATGATCACTGCTCCCCAGAGGCTCCTTTACTACAAGGTTATTAATTAACCCTGTCTCATTGCACAGTACTAGATCTAAAATAGCCAATTCCCTCATAGGTTCCTTGACATACTGATCGAGAAAATTATTTTGAATGCATTCCATGAACTCTTCCTCTGCGTTACTTCTGCACATTTGGTTTGCCCAGTCTATATGAAAGTTAAAGTCCCCTATGATTACTGTATTACCTTTGTTACATGCATCTCTAATTTCCTGATTTATACTCTGCCCGACACTCCAACCACTGTTAGAGGGCCTATAGACTACTCCCACTAGTGCTTTCTGCCACTTGCTGTTTGTTAGCTCGACCCAAACTGATTCTACATTTTGTTTTTCTAAGTCAAGACCCTGTCTCTCTACTGTCTTTATTCCCTCCTTTATTATCAGGGCTACCCCTCCTCCTTTTCCATTCTGCCTGTCTCTTCTAAAAGTCAAATATCCTGGAATATTTAGTTCCCAACCTTGGTCACTCTGCAACCACGTCTTTGTAATGACTATTAAATCAAACCCATTTATTTCTATCTGCGCTATTAATTCATCTATTTTGTTGTGAATGCTTCGTGCATTCAGATATAGTACCTTTAGCTTTAACTTTTATCTATTTTCCCCTGATGTCACTTTAGTCATTAATGCCCTATTCCCTTTATTAATAGTTCTGTCCCTTCCTGACCCACTCTGCTTGTCTTTACCCAGATCACTACTCTGCTCTACAGCCTTGACATTTCTCTTACTGCTTTTAAATTTATCCTTTCCTGAATCCTCCCACCACCCCCCCCCTTCATTAGTTTAAAGCCCTGTCTCCCGCCCTAGCTATTCAATTCGCCAGGACACTGGTCCCAGCCCGGTTTAAATGGAGCCCGTCCCCACGGAATAGCTCTCCCTTTCCCCAGTACTGGTACCAGTGCCCCATGAATTGAAACCCCTGCCTCCCACCCCACTCTTTGAGCCACGCATTTAACTTTCCAATCTGTTTGTCCCTATGCCAATTTGCACATGGCTCAGGTAACAATCCAGAGATTATTACCTGTGAGGTTCTGCTTTTTAATTTCGAACCTAGCTCCTCAAACTCTCTCAGCAGAACCTCATTCCTAGTTCTACCTATGTCGTTGGCTCCTACATGAACCACGACAACTGGATCCTCCCCCTCCCACTCCAAGTTCTTCTCCAGCCGTGAGAAGGCATCCTTTACCCTGGAAACGGGCAGGCAACATAACCTTCGGAACTCCCAATTGCGGCTGCAGAGAACAGTGTCTATCCCTCTGACTACACTGTCCCCTACCACTACCACATTCCCTTTCACTGCCCCCCCCACTTGAATGGCCTCCTGTACCACGGTGCCATGATCAGTTTGCTCATCCACCCTGCAGTCCTTGTTCTCATCCCCACAGGTAGCAAGTATCTCATACCTGTTGGTAAAAGCCAAGGGTTGAGGCTCCTCCATCACTACATCCTGGGTCACCATACCTTCCAGACTCGCAGTCACACCCTCCTGTCCCTGACCACTAACCAGACCTGTACCACTACGTAACCTAAGGGATGTGACTGCCTCCTGGAACAAAGTGTCCAGGTAACTCCCCCTCCCTGATGCCCCGCAATGTCTGCACCTCGTACTCCAGCTCAACAACTCTGAGCCAAAGTCCCTCGCGCTGCAGACACTTACCGCAGATGTGGTTGCTCAGGATCTCGCTGGTCTCTACAAACTCCCACATGCTACAGTTACAACATACCACCTGCCCTGCCATGGCTATCTAACCTTTATTTATTTGCTTAGTTAATTAATATTTTTAATCAATTATTTTAGTTTTATTACTTAATTGGTTTATCTCGTTTTAGTTACTAATTTAATAAAGTAACGTTATTGCAATTTACAGACTAAAAAAAAACACTAATACTCACCAACCAATCACCTACCTGCTGTCCTGTGATATCACTTCTCGATTTTTTTTCTCTCTCCTCCGCTCTTTATTCCCCTGGCTCCATCCGTCCCCGACCAGGTCTGCTCTCGCTACTGCTCTCGGTGAGTTTGGGCCTCCTCTCCTCTGCTCTTTATGCCCCTGGCTCCGCTCCATCCCCGACAAGGTCCGCTCTCGCTGCTGCTCTCAACCCGCCTCCCCGACGAAAATTCCGGCTGAAGAGTCTAAATCAGGAAATATAACTTGATTTAAATTATGTACAGAAAGCAAAATAATGATTGAAAAGGAAAGATGGGATTAAGAGAGAGTGGTAAAAGAGACAGAAAAAGTTTTAAAAAAAACATTAAATTTTTTTTAAAATCTCCAACACCAATTAAATTCTGAAGGAATGAGACTCCACACTTGTAAAATTAAATTTTCAGGCCAGAAAGGTTGTTTGGCAGTCATTATCACTTATCATGCCATTAAATACTTACTTATTCCTGAATGTACTAGCTCTAACATTTTCTGACATGGGTAACTCGTGGGTAAGTACCGCAACTTCACGCCATTACAATGATTTCAGTGCCAAATCTATCCGCGAGATCTTTTACAGTGTAGCCTGGGGAGGAGCAGGGTATCTCTGACAGCAGCATTGTATTTCCGCATTTAAATGCGCATGTGCGGACGCTGGAAGTTGCTGTCTGATTTACTGTGTAATAACGGTGAGCACTGTTAGCCTCACCTCAGCGCTCACCGTTCTTATCAGTGCAAAATCTGGGCCATTGTTTTTAACATTCAACACCTTCACTACTTTTATGTAAAGATTGTTCTTTACAAATAAAGCTTGTCAATATTCTTTTTTTAATTAAATGTGTCATACAGTCAATTCCTTTTAAGTGAGGATTCAATTTGTTTTAATGTGTTAATCACTTATGAGGACCATGCAGTGAAATGTTAGTAAAATACTCCTTTTCCTGTTTACTTTTTATTTAATTGTAATAGAAGGATTTCTGAAATACCCAGTGTCATTGCTCTGACCTCCTTCAGTTTGATAAATTCTTAAGTTAAAAGGAGTGATGCAATATATTACGCAGAAGCTGTATATGTAATTTTGCTTGGAAATCTAAACCTTATAATCTGGTCAAAGAGGTATTTACTCAACAAGACTGAGTAGCTAACATTATTCAGTTAACACAAATAGGACAGGTATTGAGGTAAAAAGAATTAGGATTTTTACATTCTTTCATTTTACATAATATCCACTTATTAGGAATTCGCTTAAACTGAGCTAATTGTGCTGGAAATTCTTAATTTATGTGGAGATTTAAATGTACTTTAATTTGTAATTCGAAAAAAAACCTGAAAATTAATTTCCAGTAAGAATTAATTTGTTTTTTTTAAACTAAATTTATTGATTGATAAATTAAAATCCTACAAATATGTTGGATTTTTAAAGTCATGAAATCTAAATCCCATTAAATTAAAGTTTTACAGCAGTAATTTTGCTGCCGCAAATGCAGTCAAGCATTGAGAATAATCATCTCATTTCTTTGCAATACAGATTGAGTACAGTTGAAGCTATTTCATCTCTCTCTACATTCTGAACACTCTGTCCCTGTAAATGGCATGTTCTTACATTAGAATATGCAGATCAATGTCCTGCAATTCCTCCGTACTTCAAAAAGACAGACCTATAAGGAGTCTCTTGTTAATCTTTGGCGCTGGTGGCTATGTAAATAATCCAGGCACCAATCAAAGATCTAACCAGGGCCTCTTAAATGTCTAACTTCTCACTGAACACCTGTTATTGTATATGTTGTACATTGCAAAAATGCATAGAAATGCATCAGTAAATTATGTGTATTTAGCAAAGATTCTTTTTCTGTTCCCTTTTGTTGCTTATTACAGTTTATACCTTTAGTAGATGATTGACTGTTATCAGCATCTGTAATCAGCCCACACAGTATTTTTCATAAGATTACACTGTGGTAATTTTTTGCTGGGTATAGAAGGCAAATGGATGAACATTGGTTGGAATTTGCCAGCTTTATTTATTCAGTGTTGAAATGTTCATTAAAACGTTACTGCAGAATTAGAAGTTAAGACATAAATTTGTTTTGAAAGATTAAATATATGTGTAGGTGATTTATCTTGCATTCATCTTGTTTGCTGCAATATTACAATTACCAGGTGATTTACATATTTTCTTATCAGGCAGTCTGGATTTTTCAGTGCCATGGGTAAGGCAATATCAGATGGAATATAGCAATAAAACATTACTTCTTCACTCTTTTGCATGAAAAGAATTTTGAGAAAATCAGCTACAACTTAATTAACCCTTCAGGGCTATGGGGTAGCATTTTTCTAACTCTGTTAAAATAATATGACACTTTTGAATTGTTTTCATTTTAATCTTCCACTACCATTGATGTCAAATTATTTGCTACATTGTAGATTGAAATAGAAATGAAGGGATAGCTCTTTTTTCTGTCTCTACCTGAAGTGGTGCCAAAGGATTGGCGGATTGTAAATGTTACACCCTTGTTCAAAAAAGGGGAGAAGGATAAGCCTGGCAATTACAGGCCAGTCAGTTCAACATCGGTGGTGGGGAAGCTTTTAGGAACAATAATCTGGGAGAAAATTAACAGCCACTTGGACAAGCATGGACTAATAAAAGAACGCCAGCACAGATTTGTTAAGGGCAAATTGTGTTAGAATAACTTGATTTTTTGATGAGGCAACAGAAAGGGTGGATGAGGGCAGTGCAGTTGATGTTGTGAATATGGACTTTCAAAAGGCATTTGATAAAGTACCACATATTAGGCTTGTTAGCAAAATTAAAGCCCATGGGATAAAAGGGGCAGAAGCAGCATGAATACAAAATTGGCTAAGGGATAGAAATCAGAGAGTTGTGATGATTGGCTGTTTTTCGGACTGGAGAGAGGGATACAGTGGAGTTTCCCAAGGTTCAGTACTAGGACCACTTGGACTTGGGGGATACAGGGCACAGTCTCGAAATTTGCAGATGACACTTGGAAGTGTAGTAAACAGTGAGGAAGATAGTAATAGACGTCAAGAGAACATCGACAGGCTGGTGGAATGGGTGGGCACATGGCAGATGAAATTCAATGTAGAAAAGCGTGAGGTGATGCATTTTGGTAGGTGAGAGGCAATATAAACTAAAGGGTACAATTTTAAAGGGGATGCAAGAAGAGTGAGACCTGGGTGTGCTTGTGCACAAATCTTTGAAGGTGGCAGGACAGGTTAACAAAGCAGTTAATAAAGTATATCGGATCCTGGACTTTATAAATAGAAGCATAGTGTAGGAAAGCCAGGAAGTTATACTAAACCTATATAAAACACTAGTTCGGCCCCAGCTGGAGTATTGTGTCCAGTTCTGAGCATCACACTTTAGGAAGGCTTTGGAGAGGGTACAGAAGATATTTATTAGAATGGTTCCAGGGATGAGGGATTACAGTTACATGGTTAGACTGGAGAAGCTGAGGTTGTTCTCCTTGGAGCAGTGAAGGCTAAGAAGAAATTTGATAGAGATGTTTAAAATCATGAAGAGTTTAGATAGAGTAAATAAAGAGAAACTGTTTCCAATGACTGAAGGTTCAATAACCAGAGGGCACAGATTTAAGGTGATTGGCAAACGAACCAGAGGTGAAATGAGTGATTATGATTTGGAATGCACTGCCTGATAGGGTGGTGGATACAGATTCAATAGCAGCCTTCAAAAGAGAATTGGATAAATACTTGAAGGAGAAAAAATTGCTGGGATATGGGGAAAGAGCGGGGGAATAGGACTAACTGGATTGCTCTTCGAAAGAGCTGGCACAGACTTGATGGGCCAAATGGCCTCTTTCTGTGCTGTACTATTCTATGATTCTGTGGTGTCTATATTCGATAAGGCCTGAAAAAGGGTGTGAGGATCGCGATGCGCAGTCTACCTGCGCCCATTGAAAATGATGCAGACAGCACGTGAAATCATGCTGCCTGCTAATTAACCTGATTGAAGCACTGAGTCCAATGCTGAATGCGCTGCTGTTTAGCTCACTGCTCAGCAGGGGACCCAATTTCGTGGGAAGTGTGATCTCTATTTAAAGGTAGCCTGCAGTGTGAAACACGGTCTGCACTTCTTAAAGGGGAGGTGCCTCATGGTTAGTGTAGCAAAGGAAAGGGTAAGGTACCTATGGCTCAACAAGACAGAGAAAGGGCACCTCGGTTCCCCGACGCAGCACTGGAGGCCTTAGTGCAGGGGGTCAAAAGAAGGAGACAGGTCCTCTACCCGCAGGGGGCCAGGAGGCCCTCCGGGCAGAGTGTAAAAATGCAGTGGGAGCAAATTGCTGAAGTGGTCAGTAACCACCAGTCTTTCCCTGGATCCATTGCCGAAAGAAGTTTAATGACTGCAAATGAGTGATCAAGGACTCCATCTTCAAATGCTATATCCCACCAACTGCACCACTAGCCTCACACACTGCTCAATGCACCACACCTCCATCACTCACCTACCAACAATCTCTAGTAGTCATGACTCAGACCTGTAACAGGCATATGCAAATAAGGGGCCTAACCCCACCACTGCAGGATTGGTGAAGGAAGCTCGAGGAGCATAGTGTAGCTGGAGGCAGTACTCAGCAAGGTGTCTGCTTTTTAAAATGTAATTGTCTCTTCTAGATATATATGTAGACTGTGTGATACCCTAGTGCTGTCTCACGCTGCCAGTTATATTCTGCTACATAAACTTTTCCTGCCATGCCAACTCTTGTCCCTTTTCCCCTTCTCTTGGTTCTTCCCATCACCCAGACTCTGCAAGAGAAGACTTGGAGGGGGACGACCGTCTAGAAGAAGCACTGTCACTTGCTTTATCTCTCCCAAACACCAGCACAGAAATCAACATCCCGGTTGGGATAGATAGTAAGCTAGGGTGATGGTCACAGAGTCATAACGGCACAGAAGGAGGCCATTCAGCCCATTGAGTCCGTGCCGGCTTTCTGTAGAGCAATCCGGTCAGCCCCATTCCCCTGCTCTATCTCCATAGCCCTGCAAGTTTATTTCCCTCAAGTGCCTATCCAGTCTCCCCTTGAAAACATTGAGTGCTTCCGCTTCCACCACTTCCGTCAGCAGCGAGTTCCGGGTCCTCACCACTCGTTGCGTAAGAAAGTTTTTCCTCACATCCCCCCTGTATCTCTTGCCCAAAACCTTAAATCTGTGTCCCCTACTCCTTGTAACATCAACTAGTGGGAACAGCTTTTCCCCATCTAGCCTATCCAAACCCATCATAATCTTGTACACCTCTATCAAATCACCCCTCAACCTCCTTTGCTCTCATGAAAACAAATCCAGCTTCTCCAACCTGTCCTTGTAGCTAAGATCCCCCATCCCCGGAACCATTCTGGTAAATCTCCTCTGCACCTTCTCAAGGGTCTTCACGTCCTTCCTAAAGTGTGGTGACCAGAACTGGTCACAATACTCCAGTTGTGGCCTAACCAGCGCTTTATAAAGGTTCAGCATAACCTCTCTACTTTTGTATTCATACCTCTATTTATGAAGCCCAAGATCCCATATGCTTTGCTAACCACTCTCTTAATATGTCCTGCCACCTTCAGGGACCTATGCACATTAACTCCCAGGTCCCTCTGTCCCTGCACACTCTTTAAAACTGTGCCATTAAGTGTATATTACCTCTCCCTGTTCCTTCTGTCAAAATGCATCACCTCACACTTCTCTGTATTAAATTCCATCTGCCACTTGTCTGTTCATTCTGTTAGCCTTTCTATGTCCTGTTGCAGTCGATTGGTATCATCCTCACTGTTTGCCACACCCCAAGTTTGGTGTCAACAGCAAATTTAGAAATTCTACTCTGTATTCCAATATCCAGGTCATTTATATATATCAAAAAAGCAGTGGCCTCAGCACTGACCCTTGGGGAACACCACTGTCTACCATTCTCCACTCTGAAAACCAGCCATTTACCACAACTCGCTGTTTTCTGTCCTTAAACCAATTCCTTATCCAAGCTGCTACTGACCCACCTATTCCATGAGCCTCAATTTTGTTAACCAGCCATCTATATGGTACTTTGTCAAATGCCTTCCGCCTTCCTAAAATCCATGTAGACAACATCCATTCCATTCCCTTCATCAACCCTCTCTGTTACTTCATCAAAAAATTCAATTAGATTAGTCAAACACGATCTGCCTTTTACAAATCCGTGTTGGCGCTCCTTAATTAGCTTAAACCTCTCCAAGTGCCCGTTAATTTTTTCCCTGATTATTGTTTCTAAAACTTTATCCTCCACTGATGTTAAACTGACCGGCCTGTAGTTACTAGGATTGTCCTTACACCCTTTCTTGAACAATGGTGTCACATTTGCCACTTTCTAATCCTTAGACACCTCCCCCGCATCTAGGGAAGATTGGAAAATTATGGCAAGCCCTTCTGCTATCTCCTCTCCCAATTCCCTTAGCAACCTGAGATGCAAACCATCTGGACCAGGCGACTTATCCATTCTAAGCATACCCAGCCTTTCTAGTACATCCTGTCTATCAATTTTCACCCCTTCCATTGCTTCTTCCTTTTCCACTTCTACCAATATTTTGTCAGCATCCACCTTCTCAGTGAACACCGATACAAAGTACTCATTGAGTATTCTAGCCTTGCCCTGTGCCTCTAAGCATATATCACCTTCTTTGTCCCTAATAGGCCCCACCCTGCCTCTTACAACCCGCTTACTGTTTACATGCTGGTAGAAGATTTTTGGATTCACTTTTATGTTAACTGCCATTCTACTCTGATTGCACAGGGGGATTCACACATCACAAGTGAGCAGGAGCGGGAGTTAGTAGAAATGGAAGCATGGGACAGAGCTTGCCAGAGGGCAGGCATGGGTCCTAGCTGTGGAGGATAGAGATGCAGACTTTCGAGGCCCAGTCTACAAAAGGAAACTCCATTATATGCACCAGAAAGTACTGGTGGTATTAGACAGCTTGCCTACGAGTTGCCACAGCATGAGAGTATGGAGGAGTAGAATTCTAGCATATGCAGCATTCTGGCCAGTGCTATCAGCAGTGTGTAGTCTGCTGTGGAGTGTCTAGTTACCTCTATGGAGGCTGCAGCCAGAACCTCTGCACAGGAGGCTGTGTTACCACTTGTTGCAATGTTGATCAAAGCTCAGACAGATGGCACTCAGGCTCTAGTTTCCAGTGTCTGCCAGCTTCAAAAGCCTGGTGGAATTCGTGGATATGGGCTTGAAAAGTGTCTCTGATTTCTTACAGTCTGCTCTCCCGCAGATCAGTGGTAGTGATGAGCCCCAGCCCCATGGGTGCATGGGAGTGGCGCATGTTTTCCTCTCTGAGGATGACAACACATCTGATCCCTCACCACCATAGTGCATGAAGGCTAACTGGCCCAGACCACTCTGACACAGCCAAGATGTTGAAGTCTGCAGCTGGCTTCAAGGCCCAGAGCTCCTCGAGGTTACTGACCAAGAACATCTCAAGGGCATTCATCTGAGCATTGGCAGCCTTCCACCACCCATGCTCATGCCACTGAGGAACCACCTCGTAAAAGCAGAATAGGTAGAAAATCCATTAAGGAAAGTATTATGGGGTATCATTTGAGTTATAACATTGTGTAATGGCAATTTTAACCATTTTTTAAAAAGTCACATTTAACCAAGTTGCAAGTTTCTGAACTGTGGGTTTTGATAAATTATTGAACCAGCAAAGACAGGCGGCATCTGTGTAAATGGTGGTCAGTGTCTGAAGGATGTTTTTTGCAATGTAGATGCACTTTATAATTTAGTTTTGCAGACTGTTAATGTGGGGTTTAGGTGAAGGGGTTGTTTTAAGTCTCGTTTCAGTAGAATTGTTGCTCAGTGAGCTGCTGCTGTTGGGCCCTGGCTGCTGGCTACAAAGGTCTTCTGCAGCTTCTTCTCCATCCTCAGCCCCTCGTTTGTCTGACAATGTTTCCTCCTGTCAAGGCATCTAAAATGTAATTTGAGAATGACAGTTGTTAGCTCCAGGACTGCCCTAGTGCTACCATGGCTCTGATTGTACCATCGTTCACCTGGGGTGTGAGGATTCCGTACAGCTGTCATTATCCATGTCAGCAATAGCCATCCTGTGACCTGCTCTTCTTCCTCAAACAGTGGGGAGATATTGGTCTGTCCCAGAATAAAAGCATCATGGCTACTCCCTGGAAGTGGACACACACCAGCATTATTTTTAGCCAGTGATCACAGACCAACTGAACTTTAAGGGAATGATATCCTCTCTTATTGAGAAATGGTCCAGGCTCATGTGTAACTGCCCTTATGAACACGCATGCAGTCAATTGTTACCTGTTGTCTCTTGCTTGTCTTTCTTTTGTCTCTTACGCATTGAATCACAGAGTAATACATTATTTCCCGTTACTTATCAAATATATTGGGCCAGAAATTCGGGTCCCCACGGGTGAGTACACGCTGTGTACTCATGCGTAGGGCCAACGAAAGTGCCGGTTTCGTGCATGCACTGCGCATGCGCTGGAAACCGGAACTTCCGTTCCCTTGAAGGAAGGGATTCACAGATCAAAAGCGTGCGCCAGAGAGGCAGCGCATATGCCTGGAACTTCTGATTTTTTCTACAGGTTTCTCCGGGAGGGTAAGTCTCTAGCAGCTGCGCATGAAAAAAGCAGTTGCAAGGCCTGCTTTTAACAAGGTAAGAGGTTAATTAAGTAAAATTAAAAAAAAATTTCCACAGGTTTATCATTTTAAAATACTTTAAAGAAACGTAAGTTTATTTTTAGCCCCATTAAAAACTTTAATTTTTTTCAAATATTTAAATTTTTGTTTAAAATAGTTAATTTATGTAATTTATAGTTATTTTAAAAATGTGATTTAAAAAAAAAAATTATTTGAAGTTTTACTTAGGTTTTGGGGCCGATCTCTATTCATAGATTTGACAGGTCTTCTTGTCAAATCCATGAATAGAGATTCCCTACTCCGATTGGCTCCCCAAGGCCCACATGATCCAGGGGACGCTGCGAGCTAACTTCACTGCTGGAATACGCAAGCACTGCATACCGGCAGCTGGAGGAGGCCCAGGATCGGAATCCCACGCGGCCCCACAGCACAACGGCAGGCACGCTATGTAAGTGCAGATCGGGGGCTTGCACCCGCAGGAAGCCTCCGACCCGAATTTCTGGCCCATTCTATTTCATGGAATTCAGAATCAGTCATCAAACTCACTTTTGGCCGATTTCATATGAAATGCACATCCACGTCTTTCTGGTTAGCTTTTATTGATTGAAATGCATCAGTTACATTAATTAAACAGTAATACTGACATTTTATTATATGAAGGAAATCATTGTGCTTGGTGGGATTAGACATTTGGATGCCTTTTACGAAGAGCGTCCCAAATGAATTTAAGTGTGAATTTTGTGCATTTGTTTGAAGAGTAAAATAATGAATACGTCAGTAACAAATTGTGTAAGATGCATGAGTAGTTCAGAACAATTTCCAATTGGTGCAATGGTATAGGTTCTAAAACAACTTGATTACATTTTTCAGATGAATGGCATTTTCCTGACCACTCAGAGGACAGTTTCCAGTTCATTTCCCCTCAACATTCAACACCCTACCTGGAGCATTCCAGAAACAATTCACATTTACAACTAAACAAGAGCAAGAAAGAAAATGAAAGTGGTTCAGCATCTTTAAGTGAAGATGATGAAAAGGAAGATGAATTAAAATTAAAGGACATATTTACATATTCATCACAACCAAGGTCAGCTCCTCGTGGAAAGGTACAGAGCAGCTCATCGCAAGGCTTCATGTGGACAGTGGATGTGAAGGATGAAGAAGAACAGGAAAATACAGATAAGAGAGAAGCTCAACTGGAGGATGATTTCCATGGAAATTATAGCAGCGAGGAGGTAAGCTCTATCTGAAGCAGTAAGCAGCCCTGTCTGCAACCTATTTGCTCTAGCCTACAAATATACAGTAATGGGTGGCTAACGTGAAGGAGTGGGGGTTATGTACAAGATGAAAGATGCCAACGTGTGTACAAAAACATAGTACATCAAAAGGTGAAGTGATATTTGTTGTGAGGGCAAATCTTGAGCAGCTTATTCATGTCATCTAAACAACGAGGTACCTTTAAATGTGATCCTAAAGATGTTCTTAGCTATGTTAATTATTGTGAAGAAAATACTTCAAGAAAATTGGAGGTAGCAGAGATTCCTTGTAAGTTTCTCAGCAAAATAGACAAATGAGCCCATAAGTATAGTCTGAGTATGCCAATAATGCAAAGGTGAATTGATATTGTGCCACTTTGCTCACGCTGCAGTAGCATTACCTTTTTATTTGGCTGATAAGGGAAATAATATGCCATTTATATATTGTAAGATAGTTACACAAAGAGCAATTGAGACTAGATTGTAACTTGTGAGAATAAAACTCCATATTTTCTTTAATCCATTGATTTAAAAAAATACTTGGGTGAATGTGCTGTTTAGTACTGGCATATATGACATTAACAAATCATGGTTATAAATCAAATGTTTTTGATTACATTAAAAGGTTGCTTTTATTTCCAGGATTTTTTTTTACCTCAAAGATTATTTTTACTTCCGCAAATCAAGGGTATTCATTGGATAACAGTGAAATATAAATGTATTCCACAAGGAGGTCCCACAGATACTGGTCCTGTCCAACAGGTACGATGTACTTGCTACCTGTGAGGACAAGGAGAAAGACTGCAGGGAGGATAGACTCTAGATTAAAAAGCAGGACCTCAAGGGTGATGATCTCTGGGTTATTGCCCAAGCCATGTGCAAATTGGCATAGAAGCAGACAGATCAGGAGAATTAACACGTGGCTAAAGGGCTGGTGTGGGAAAGAGGGGTTCCTTTTCATGGGACACTGGCACCAGTTCTGGGACAGGAAGGAGCTGTACCAATGGGACGGGCTCTATCTGAACAGGGATGGAACCTGCGTCCCAGTGGAAAAGGTAAATAGAGAGGTGGCAAAGGCTTTAAACTAGTAAGAAGTGGGGAGGGATCTACAAGAAACGTAAGCAGCCTAAATATAAACAAAGCAGGAAAAGTGAGTATAGGAAAGAATAAACTAAGGGAGAACATTGACGGCAAGGGATCAAATAGAGTTATAGAACAGGAGTCTAAAAAGATGGTTAAGCATAAAGTGAGAGGAAATCCTATTAAAAATGAGTTAAACTGCCTGTACAGCAATGCACACAGTGTCTGAAATAAAACAGGGGAGCTGGAGGCAATCATGCGTTGGGAGGAACCAGACATAGTAAGGATTACTGAGACATGGCTACAGAAAAATCAGGACTGGGAATTAAACATTGCGGGGTATAACATATTTAGAAAAGATAGAGCGGGATAAAGGGGAGGTGGAGCAGCTGTACTTATTAAGGATAACATAATGGGAGTAGAAAAAAGGGATGTAGGTATCAGCAAGACAAAAATAGATTCCGTATGGATAGAGATAAAATATAATAAAGGATCAATCACACTAATAGGCGTAGTCTACAGACCACCTAATAGTGGAAGGGAGGTGGAGAAAGAACTATACAGACAAATTAGAGAAATGAGTAAAAAAAACATAGAATAATCATGGGGGATTTCAACTACTCCGATATTAATTGGACAGAAGAGGTAGGTAAAGGAGATAAGGGAATGGAGTTCCTACAATGTCTACAGGAACATAAGAATATAAGAAATAGGAGCAGGAGTAGGCCATTCGGCCCCACGAGCCTGTCCCACCATTCAATATGATCATGGCTGATCTGATCTTGGCCTCAACGCCACTTTGCCGCCTGCTCCCCATAACCTTTGACTCCCCTGTAGCTCAAATATATGTCTATCTTCATTTCTAAGGACTCCTTTCTAACCTAATATGTAAAAAGCCCAACAAAGGAGGATTCGCTATTAGATCTAGTTATGGGGAATGAGCCAGAGCAGATAAGACAAGTAAAAGTAGAGGAACATATAGGCAATAGCGACCATAATATAATATGCTTTAAGATGACAATAGAGAAGGACATAAAAATGACAAAAAACAAGTTAATAGATTGGAGAAAATCTGATTTTGAGGGGCTAAGAATAGAACTTGGGAAGATAAAATGGGCAACAATATTGGCAAACAATGATGTAGAACGACAATGGGAAACATTTAAAACGGTGTTCAATAGAATGCAGGAAAAATATATTCCGCTAAAAGGAAAGAACAAACTAAACACTAATGAGACTCCATGGATGAATAAAGACATAAAGAAACAACTGAGGGTAAGGAAAGAGGCATACATTAAGTACATAGACAGCAGAGGAGTGCATGATAAGAGAGAATTAGGAGATAAGTCAAAAAAACAATTAGGAAGGTAAAGAGGAACTATGAAATTAAATTATCAAGGAACATAAAACAAAATAGTAAAATATTTTACAGGCACATCAGTTAAAAAAAAAGGAAGGTTGGGATGGGAATAGGGCTATTAAGGGATGGACAGGGCAAAACCACAGGTAATGATAGGGAGATGGCAAAATTATTAAATCATTATTTCGCTTCGGTATTTACCAGGGAGATAGAACAGGTAGACATGACATTGGATGATGAGATGAGTAATGAGATAAGTGCATTTAAAATTAAAAAAGGGGATATATTAAATAAACTAATCAAACTCAAAGAGGATAAAACCCCTGGTCCGGATGGATTGCATACACGCACTTTAAAAGAATCTAGGGAAGAGATAGCAGAGGCATTACTACACATATTTAATAATTCATTAGAAAAAGATGTAGTGCCAGAGGACTGGTGGATAGCTAACGTAATACCTATATTTAAGAAGAGGGAGAGAACATGTCCAGGGAATTATAGACCAGTCAGCTTAACATCGGTGGTAGGAAAAATAGTGGAATCCCTACTAAAGGAGAAAAGAGAAGAACATCTAAAAATGAAAAGTATAATAATGAATAGTCAGCATGGATTTCAAAAGGGAAAATCTTGCTTGACCAACCTTATTGAATTTTTTGAAGAGGTAACAGGGAGAGTAGACAATGGTAATGCAGTAGATATAATTTATATAGATTTTCAAAAGGCTTTTGATAAGGTACCCCATAATAGACTAATGAATAAGGTCAGAGAATGCGGAGTCAGGGGACAAGTAGTAGAATGGATTGCTAGCTGGCTTCAAGACAAAAAGCAGAGAGTGGGAGTAAAGGGTAGCTATTCACAGTGGCAGAAGGTGGGTAGTGGTGTTCCACAAGGATTAGTGCTGGGACCACTGCTGTTCACAATCTACATTAACGATTTAGACTTTGGAATCAAAAACACAATTTCTAAATTTGCGGATGATACAAAATTGGGCGGAATAGTCAATGCTGAGGAGGACAGCAACAAATTACAGGAGGACATTAATAAACTTGCAGAATGGGCAAATAATTGGCAAATGAAGTTCAACACAGACAAATGTGAGGTATTACATTTTGGTAGGAAGAATAGAGAGGTCACTTATCACTTGGAGGGTGCGAGTCTAGGTGGGGTAGAGGAACAAAGTGATCTCGGAGTAGAAATACACAAATCACTATAAAAGTTGCGCCACAGGTTAGCAAGGTCATTAAAAATGCAAACCAAGCATTGGGGTTTATTTCTAGAGGGATAGAATTGAAAAGTAGGGAGGTTATGCTAAACCTGTATTGAATCTTGGTTAGACCACACTTAGAGTACTGCGTACAGTTCTGGTCACCATATTATAAAAAGGATAGAGAGGCATTGGAGAGGGTGCAGAGAAGATTTACAAGGATGATACCAGAAATGCGAGGGTATACATATTGGGAAAGGATGCTGGGTCTCTTCTCTTGAAAATAGAAGGCTGAGGCGTGACTTAATAGAGGTCTATAAAATTATGAAAGGTTTTGATAGAGTGGATACAGAGAGAATGTTTCCACTTCTGGGGAAGAGCATAACTGGAGGCCATCAATATAAGATAGCCACCAAGAAATCCAATAGGGAATTCAGAAGAAACTTCTTTACCCAAAGAGTGGTGAGAATGTGGAACTCGCTACCACAGGGAGTGGTTGAAGCGAATAGTATAGATTCATTTAAGGGGAGGCTGGACAAACCTATGAGGGAGAAGGGAATAGAGGGTTATGCTGATAGATTTAAATGAGGAAAGACTGGAGGAGGCTCAAGTGGAGCATAAACACCGGCATGGACTGGTTGGGCCGAATGGCCTGTTTCTGTGCCGTATATCCTATGTAATCCTCTGTAAGACCTAATAACTCAATGCACTGCCCTTCCCTTCTCAATTCAGATGCCATTAAACTGTTTTGATTATCAGCCAGATAATTCTCAAAGAATATATAGTTCTAGATTCAATACATATATTCAACTAGGTAAGCTGCTATCACATCAAGCTAAATTGGAAAATTAGACACAAAATTAGACCAATTAAAATATATTTTTAAAAGATGATAAATTTACACGCAAAGAAAATCCTTTAAAACAAATTGTGTAACAAATGGGAAATATAAGGATGATTTAACCAAAGTATTAAAGAAATTAAAGTCCAAGGTATGCGATAAATAAAGCTAGTAATGAAGACTGAAAAAATAAAAAATGTAAATTACTGAGTGAATTAAAACAAAATCGCAGCATAAAGAATAGTGCAAATAAAAAAGGTACAGAATTTATGGGTGGTTGTCTGAGTAATGAGGTTGTAATTTAATCATGAGGTTCATACTCACTCTCATGGTTTATGCATGCCAACTGAATCCTGAGATTAAATTGCAGCCTTTTACTCAGAATTTATCATCCATTATTTTTGTAATGTGTCTTATAGTCTCAATAGAATGGAAATAGTACTAATGAGGGTTAAAAGTAGTGCACAAATGACATTGATTGAAGAGTGCAAGAGGCAATTGTGGTATCACTGTCAAATAATGTCATGTGATTCACGGGAAGCTATAATAAGGTTTCCTTTGCAGTTTTGTATACATTACATATAGAATTATGATGGACAGATTAAATTAATCCAGGGAGTTAGATGATATTGTAAGTTACAAAAGAGAAGCTTGAGTAGTTTGTGAACATTCTTTGAACACAGTTTAAATTACAGCCTTATTATATTCACTTCCTACCATCTATAATTTTTTAAAAGTATTTTTAATGGTCTTCGTAAAATGGAATAATAGTAATGGCATTTAGTTCAGTGCCGAAGTTACATAGAGTCTGAGGCTCCTGTGCTATTTTCATTTCAGAATAAAGCTGTCACTTAATTCAGAGGCAAGTATACTATGGGTGTTATTTCCCAGTCAAGTAAACTGCTGAGATAATTAAAGGAAAAGGTAAATGGTCTGCTGTATCCATGTTTTTTCACTCACTTGGCCCTCATTCAGTATCCAGAATGGAAAGTGATAGTGATTAGTATTATTTCCTAGGGTGGCAGCTTCTATAGATGTTCTGTCAAAAATTGTTTGTGGTATGTTCTGAAATGGTGTTGTTTGTGGTTACCGGGATGAAGAGATGATCTGATGACAAGAGAGGGTTTTACACTGTGAGTAGTAATTGATCCAAAGAAGTTATGAGAGGCTTCCACTGTCAGTGAAAGTTGTCAAGGTGCAAAGAAAATAACTGGCAGCTGATGTGTTACAAATAGGGCTGGCAAGCGATTAAAAACATTAATTAACCTTGCGATTAAAAATGTTATTCTTTGTTAATTTTGGTTTTAATCACATATTTAATTAATCATTCATCTCATTCAATTTTGTGTTATTACTGATGCTATTATTATTAGTATTATCATCATCCAAAGATCAACCCAGATTAAAAACTAAGCTGCTGAGATGTTTAGTTTATAAGAATCAAGCGAGACAAAACAAACACTGGTGTTAAGCCACTATAATCCAGAAAATGACATTAACCCTTGTAGTGTCAAACCTGATGTTCAGTATAGAGCGATGAGTGTCACTCTTGAAAGTGCAGCCTAGAAACATAACTAACAGGATCATTTTGTACCCTGATGCTTAAATCCTGAGGGTCAGCTCTCTTAGAGATCCAAGCATTAGGAATTCCATGTGGACTGCAATAGACAGTAAAAGAAAAACATATGAGCAAACAAAATAAAATGTATCTTGAAATAAACTACAGTGGATTCACACCACTTGAGGTTCCTGAGATGGGCTTGGTCGTTTAATGGGACTATAATTTTTGGTACTTTTTCAGTGTTTCTATTCAGTTTCCTTGCCTTCCTCTGAGCTCCATTCGATCGCCTGTTTATTGACAGGCTCGTGTGAATTTTCACATTGCTTTAATATTTGCGCACCCAGCACTATTTTGTATATGGATATAAAACCACGGGGGACCCTGACCTAGTCTCCCTATCTTCCTTATTGTTATTGCATCCCGTGTGAAATTAAAGGTACAGTGTCAAAATTTGCAGATAATACCAAATTAGGGGTATAGCTCATAATGTGGAGACCAAAATACAGGAAGACGTAAACAGGGTGGATAAATGGCAACTGAAATTCAATATAGCGGCATGTGAGGTAGTTTATTTTGGTTGGAGGGATAAGGAGGCCACTTATTCTTTGGATGATAAGAAACTAAATGGAATAGAGAAGCAAAGATATCTGGGAATACAGATACATATATCACCAAAAGTAATTAGACATATTGATAAAGCTATAAAAAGTACAAAAAATAGTACTGGGGTTTATTTCCAGAGGAATAGAATATAAAAGCAGCGAGGTCATATTAAATTTATATAGAACCTTGATTGGACCACTCCTGGAATAACATGCAGTTCTGATTTCCATACTAGAAAAAGGATATTGAAGCACTGGAGAAAGTACACAAAAGATTTATAAGGATGTTACCAGAATTGAGAGAATGCATCTGTCAGGAAAGATTGAGCAAGTTGGGGCTCTTTTTATTTGAAACTAGAAGATGAAAAGGAGACCTGATTGAAGTCTTTAAAATTATGAAGGGATTCAAATGGGTGGAGAAACTGTTTACACTTGTGGGTGAGCCCAGAATAGAGGGGCATAAATATAAGATAGCCACTAACAGATCAAATAAATAATTTAGGAGGAATTTCTTTACACAGAAAATGGTAAGCATGTAGAACCTACTGCCACATGGAGTGGTTGAAGCAAATAGCATTGGTGCATTTAAGGAGGAGGGTTGATGCATGACATGAGGGAGAAGGGAATAGAGGGATATGGGGACAGGGTAGGAAGAGGTAATTAGAGTGGGAGGAGGCATTATTCACTCTGCACCACAAGTTCCTGGGACTTTTGCGCTGCACTGCCAATACATTTGCAGAAACCGCAAAAAATTGATTATCAAAGGTCTGCTCTCACTCAAGTCAATGGTGATCACCCATTTGCTGGATTTACACAAGTTTTATCATCGCAGCCACTTAGACTGAAAAACAATGGTGCAGGTGGGTTCTTGATCACCTGGCATCGATGTTATTTATGGGTCTCACATGATTCTCAGCCTTGGAGGACCATAAAAGAACCATTACAGCTGTGGTGCTTCATCTCTGCAGTCTGGAATTGATGTCTGATTCATTTCTCAGCTTTTCTATTACTAAGATCATCAGCTTTCCCATCCAAAGTCCTGAGAAGGCAATATTTTTAGGACATCCACTCCTTTCAATGTGTTCAAAAAGTCAAAGGGTTGCAATGGCCTTTCCGCTAGACATTTCCATATTCTACATCATCAGAGACTTGGTGTGTGAGGCACCACGGTCGGAGACTGCACTGAACTCCTACAGTATCTGACAGCAAATTTTAACTAAAGTGAACTGTTTTAAGTGATTCAAACAAGACAGATAAATCATCTTGACACTTGCTGCCCACTGCCAAACCACACTCTGAGCAATGGAATCTGTTCTGATCTTTTATAGTGGAATGTGATTGGAATGCTTCTGAGGTCCCTGATTCACCAATAAGCTCACTGTGGCATATTCAAGTTACTTTTCCAGGACGTTTTGATGCAAGTTCACAACGGGAAGATTAAAAATGTAATTTACAGCATTCCAGGAAATTCTGGGCCATTATCAGCAATAGCTGTAGCACCTATCCTATATCTCTGAGGAACCAGCCATTCATTCTTTTATTCTTTGTTGTCCTGTGTCTACAAAGTTTATTTGCCTCAGAATTAAAATATCATGTGCACCCCCATGGAAGTGTGCATCGATGTGTGTTATTTTCTGACAGTGGTCATATACCATTTGTGCTTTGAAGGAATAATTGCCCTTCTATTTAGTTATAAGATAGAGTTGATAGTGGGCTCTTGAATGGCTACATACGTACAGAGAATGATGCTCTGTACTTTGAAAAAGACATCAATAGGCAAAGATTTTGGTTCCTCCTGCTGGACACTGATTAAGTGTATGTGAGGCGGTTTGTAGGATGGCAAACTGGCTGACTTCTGTCATAGCTGTTATGCGTGTGGTATAACAGTTAAAGGCATTAATGACCTTCATGGCCACTTGTAGTGCAGTATGGATGTTTGATTAGCCCTGCAGGTCTTCACAGGCCAGTTGGCACACCTGAGTCGTGGGGCTAGATTTTATCAATGGGGACGTGTTGGGGCGGGACTGCTGCTTGTTGGGTTTCAGTCCCGCCTCCAACGACGTCCGGCCAACCCATGCTATTTTCCCTTGATTGACCTTGTACAGGCTTAGCCGGCCAATTAAGGGAAAGCCGGAGACAGAGGACGTCAGCGTATGACGTTTCATCTGTCAAAAATTTTGAGAAGCTGTCAAACACTGACAATCTCTGTTCTTTGGTGAGTCCTTGTACTCAAGACTCACCAAACCTCTTTCCTGAGCAGAAATCAGATGGCTGTTGCATCGGAGAATGCAGCAGCCATTCTGTCATCTCTGCCGTTGAGATGAGGAGCCTCCGGATCCCCAAAGGTTGAAGCCTGCAGGAAGAAGCAAAGGTAAGTAAACTTTTTCTAACACTTTACACTCACCTTCCATACTTACCTCTCCACACTTGCACCCATCACTCACCTCCACAGCGGACTTTTCGACCCCTTTGACCCCCGCAGACCCACTGCTTGCCTCGCTGACCCTGGTGAGGTTCGCAGTCGTCGGGAAGCCAGCACTTGTGTGGGTAAAATGGGGATAAGCCTCTTAATGCCTGTTAACAGGCAGTTAATTGGCTGTAATCCCTTTCTCGCCTCGAGGAAACAGGACCCGCCTCCCGGGAAGATGGCATGGAGGCGGGTTGGGAGCGGGGCTGGTACCCGCTCCCAGTTTCTGCCATTTTCCCAGCAGTCCCACCTCCATACCCGCCTCCCCAGGGCTAGCAAAATTCCCCCCACAGTTTCCTTGTTGAGCCTGAACCACCTCCAGTCCACTTCCTCAGGCTCAGCTTCTCTGTCCTGTCTGGGTTGCAGGCTTTGTTGTGGCAGATCTAAGGCTTGGGGTAGCTTCTGAACAAAGTCATGAGCCCCCTGTATCTTTCTGTGCTCCCGGTCTGCCTCCTCCTCCTCCTCTGAGACAAACTCAGCAAATATAGCAGCACCCATGATGTGAGATACAATGCTCCTCTATATTATTCATTATGTGACTGCTATGTTAATATTCCAAATTTTTCCATTCATTAAGCTGACAGTAACACCAGCACTTTTCAAAGAGCTTCTTATGCTGCAAAATTGTGCATGAGTTTTCCAGAATTGGCCTTTAACAAGGCCTAATCAAGCACAAAGTGAAATTTTTCGACCTTTAAGGTTCATTGATTCTCTTTTGGAGCACAAGTAATCCCTTGAGAAGTGCCAGAAATGGATGAATAGCTTGTTAGCACTTTCTCCACAAACTCCACCATTTTTACTCGCATCTACTTTTTCACTAAAATTAGCTTTGTCCCTTTGCTGTTGAATGATTGCATTTTCAGGCTATGGGCCCACTTCAACTAGGATCTGTGTTGTGACTGCTCAAATTCATATACTTGTATCTAAACAAGAAGAACAGACATTCAGTCCAAGCCTTTACTATTATTTGCACTCGGATTCTCCTGGGGATGAGCTGCCATTGTTGGTCAGGTTGTCCAGTCAGCATCAAATGGAAATTCTGTGATTGACTGACGTCAGTGAGGAAAATCTTAGCAAGGAAGACTACCCATACAGCCACAAAAAAATGAGTGCCACTGAGGCCCAAGCACAGATGTGAGCCAAACCCTCCACAATAAACAAAATCAAATGTGGTGATATGTCTGCTTTAAAGAAATTGGAAAAGAATTTTGAAATTTCAAAGGGTCAAACCAATCTGATCAAATCATACAAAATTATATAATGGTCCAAAATGTTTATACATTTTGTGACTTAATACCTTGCAATAAAGTCAGAATTTGAAGCTTCATTCAAGCCGTTATATATTGGATACAGGCAGTTGCGTTTTTAAAAGTGCCTATTTGAGGCTCATTAAATATTTATTTGGATGGAATAAAGTGAATCATACTAAAATTATAATTAAAATTGATGTAAGACATACTAATTATGATAGACACCAATAAATTATGAGTTATATCTATTCCAGAGGCTGGATTAAGCACACATGAAAGGGTTTTTGTAGGAATCAGGCCCTGGAACCAAGCTGTGCATGGACTATTTTTATGTTGCAACACATAAAGGGTGTCCACATCCTCTAGCTGTTAGTAACATGACTTAAAATCACTGAAAATGACTCAAAAAAACTATACTGAATCATTTAATAGTTTCATTGGTGCACCCTAGTCAGTTTCTTCATAAATTAAATTTTTTGATGTGAAGAAACTTTTAAAACGTGCCTACTAGTGCCTGTGCCCATAAGAAAATGAACGTAATTTGAAGAGCCATCCCGAACAAGCGCAATTGGTGGAACCTCACAACTTCGACCGAGGTGTGTGGCCAGTTTTGTGGGTGGGGTCTCATCCGGCGAATTGAATCTTAAAACACATAAAATATTGCAGAAAACACGAACGTAAGTGGTTTCGGGCATAATTCACTTGCGTTTAAAATTCCCCAATCTTTTGTGCTGTTTCGGCTGATTCTGCACGGATTGCTCTGATACTATTGGTGTAAATGAGCGGAAACTCTACACCACAGAGTATTACATAATCCTGTCCAGAAAGCATATGAAAACTGCACAATATGTTTGATCAATATCTCTTCATACGAGCATGACAAAAAACCTGATCAACGCAACACACGACCAGTTATGCCGAACTATACCATAAGCTTCAAAATTGAGTGTGAGCCTGAGTTTGTGTCTTCCTCCTCCTGAGCAAGCTGCTTCTCGCACACAGTTTTCCCTTTGTCTTCCCTCTAGTGTGTGTGCGGTAATCGACCGGGCAGTGGGCAAAACGTGCACAATGCTGCTCAGAGGAGTCACCTTCGGACCTATGCAATTTTGATTGGCAGCCCTCGTTATAATGCAGTTGCCGAGCATTCTCCCAATAGGCAACTCACTGAATAAGAGGTGGGAAATTGGCCGGTGCAGCCCCTCCTTAAAGACCTGCAGCAACACCTTAAAGGGCAGCTGCGTTTTTTCATAGAGAACAGACTGTGGAATAGCAGACATGAGTCCCAGCAGGGCCCCAAGGTTTTCTAATGCAGTGGTGAAGATGCTGATAGAGCAAGTCACCATCAGACTATAAGCCAGATGAAGATTTCAGGCAACAGTTGAGCAATCCTTTACCTTTACTACCTTGGAGCCGATAACCCCTGGATTCACCAGCAGGAAAGAAAATTGCCCCTGTTTGTGCTTCTTCTTCTTAGGCAGTCCCTCGGAACCAAGGATGACTTGCTTCCATGTTAAAAATGAGTTCTCAGGCGACAGATGAGTCCAATGCGGGACCTACAGTCTCTGTCACAGGTGGGGCAGACGGTGGTTGAAGGGACAGGTGGGTTGGGTGCTTGGGTTGATGTGCGCTCCTTGCGCTGCTTGTGCTTGGCTTCCGCTTACTCCCGGCGAAGAGACTCGAGGTGTTCGGTGCCTTCCCGGATGCTTCTCCTCCACTTTGTGCGGACTTGGGCCAGGGATTCCCAGGTGTCGGTGGGGATGTTGCACTTTTATAAGGAGGCTTTGAGGGTGTCCTTGAAGTGTTTCCTCTGCCCACCTGGGGCTCTCTTGCCGTACCGGAGCTCCGAGTAGAGCGCTTGTTTTGGGAGTCTCATATCGGGCATGCGGACAATGTGACCTGTCCATCGGAGCTGATCGAGCGTGGTCAAAGCTTCAATGCTGGGGATGTTGGCCTGAGCGAGAACACTGACGTTGGTGCACCTATCCTGCCAATGGATTTGCAGGATCTTGCAGAGGCAACATTTGTGGTACCTCTCCAGTGCTTTGAGGTGCCTGCTGTAAATGGTCCATGTCTCTGAGGCATACAGGAGGGCAGGTATCACTACTGCTCTGTAGACCATGAGCTTGGTGCCGGGTTTGAGGTCCTGGTCTTCAAACACTCTCTTCCTCAGGCGACCGAATGCTGCACTGGCACACTGAAGGCGGTGTTGGACTTCATCATCGACATCTGCCCTTGTTGACAGTAGGCTCCCGAGGTATGGAAAGTGGACCACATTGTCCAAGGCCTTGTCGTGGATTTTGATAATTGGGGAGCAGTACTGTGTGGCGGGGGCAGGTTGGTAGAGGACCTTTGTCTTACGGATGTTTAGTGTAAGGCCCATGCTCTCTTACGCTTCGGTGAAGGTGTTGACGATGGTTTGGAGTTCAGCCTCCGAGTGTGCGCAGGCGCAAGCGTCGTCTGCATGCTTTGTGCTACAGCGCCACCGAGTGGCCAGATCCTTAAATTGCAGGCAAACAAATCAGGGTTTTTTTTGGATGAAGGGTCACAAGACCTGAAACGCTAATCTTTGTTTCTCCACAAATGCTGCCTGACCTGCTAAGTGTTTCCAGTATTTTCCATTTTTATTTACATTTTCCAGCATCTGCAGTGCTTTGCCTTCAGTTTTATAGTCATTAGATCATACATTTGACTGCACAGTGTTCAGTGCCATTTGCAACTCCTCAGATAATGAAACAGCCCATGCCCGCATGCAGCAAGATCTGGACGATATTCAGGTTTGGGCTGATAAGTGGCAGGTAACATTCGCTTCACACAAGTGCCAGGCAATGACTACCTCCAACAAGTGAGTGTCGAACCACCGCCGCTTGACATTCAATGACATTACCATAGCCGAATCTTCCACCATCAATATCCTGGGGGTCACCATTGACCAGAAACTTAACCGGACCAGCCACATAAATACTGTGGCAACAAAAGCAGGTCAGAGGCTGGGTATTCTGCAGTGAGTGTCTCACCTCCTGACTCCCCAAAGCCTTTCCACCACCTACAAGGCCCAAGTCAGGAGTGTGATGGAATACTCTCCACTTGCCTGGATGAGTGCAGCTCCAGCAACACTCAAGAAGCTCGACACCATCCAAGACAAAGCAGCCCGTTTGATTGACACCCCATCCACCACCTTAAACATCCACTCCCTCCACCACCTGTGCACTGTGGCTGCAGTGTGTACCATCTACAAGGTGCACTGCAGCAACTCACCAAAGCTTCTTCGGCAGCACCTCCCAAACCCGCGACCTCTACCACCTAGAAGGACAAGGGCAGCAGGCGCATGGGAACACCACCACCTCCTAGTTCCCCTCCAAGTCACACACCATCCTGAAAGTATATCGCCGTTCCTTCATCATCGCTAGGTCAAAATCCTGGAACTCCCTCCCTAACAGCACTGTGGGAGCATCTTCACCACATGGACTGCAGTGGTTCAAGAAGGTGGCTCACCACCACCTTCTCAAGAGCAACTAGGGATTACTGCCACACCTCTTCTAGGAATGCCTACCTTGAAGAAGTTCTGCTCTTCTCTTCGACAGGATCTCCGTTTGGCTCTTCAACCTTGTTCATCTTCATTACTTTCAGTTTCCCTTCTCGTGTTTGATCAGGTATCTGCCAAGACTCGGTTTCACAGCCACATCATTTTCCTCAGCAACTGTCTCCGGTTCCGACTTATTCCACGTGGATTCCAACTAAACTTCCACCCTTCGTGCTTCGGATCCACCCAGGATTACAAATATCTCCAAAATATTCATCGTTCCTCGAACTACTGCTCTCGCCGCATCCTGAGGTCCACGCTCAACGCCATGCGGCGCCACATGAACACTCTCGACTTCTCTCTTCAGCAACACCGGCGCACTCTATCTCAAAGCTGTCCGGGTCCACAGTTCCATTTCATCCTTCGACTCATCCGACGCTTCAACAAAAAACTTTTTTTCTTCCTTTCCGATGTCAAGGATCGCAAGCTTCATCAACTCTTGAACACCAACGCCCCTCCGGAACCTTCTTCCCCTTCACTTTCCTCTGACCCCCCTTCTCCCAATCTCACCCCCTGCCGCGTTTTCACTATCCCCTCTGACCTTCCACTCTCTGACCCTGAACGATCAGTCCTCAGCAAAGGCCTGAGCTTCATCCCCTTACGCCCCCGCCTCAATGAATTTCGAGCTCGGCACGATGTTGAGCTCTTTTTCCGCCGCCTTCGTCTCCGTGCCCACTTCTCTGGCCAGGAGTCTTCCCCTCGCACAACTGACCCTTTCTCCCACTTGCAGAATTCCCGTTCTACCTGGACCCCTCCCCCTGGCCTCTTACCCTCTCTAGATCTTTTCATCGCTAACTGCCACCGTGACATCGGCCGTCTCCATTTCTCTGCTCCCCTCACTCACTCCAACCTACCTCCCTCTGAACTTGCAGCAGTCCATTCTCTTAGATTCAACCCTGACATTGTCATTAAACCCGCTGACAAGGGTGGTGCTCTTGTTGTTTGGCGTACTGACCTCTACCTAGCAGAAGCTGAACGCCAACTCTCCGACACCTCCTCCTACCTCCACCTGGACCATGACCCCAGTACCGAACATCAAACCAC
Organism: Somniosus microcephalus; assembly: GCF_052327205.1. Classification (NCBI taxonomy): domain Eukaryota; kingdom Metazoa; phylum Chordata; class Chondrichthyes; order Squaliformes; family Somniosidae; genus Somniosus; species Somniosus microcephalus. The sequence goes on from NC_140997.1 coordinate 191,275,018, forward strand.
CGTTTCCAAGACTGTCACTGACCTCATCTCCTCTGGAGATCTTCCCCCCGCTGCCACCAACCTCGTAGTTCCCCAACCCCACACAGCCCGCTTCTACCTCCTTCCCAAGATCCACAAACAGGACTGCCCTGGTAGACCCATCGTTTCAGCCTGTTCTTGCCCCACAGAACTTATCTCTTCCTATCTTGACTCTATCTTTTCTCCCCTTGTCCAGTCTCTTCCCACCTACATCCGCGACTCTTCGGACGCCCTCCGCCACTTTAACAGTTTCCAGTTTCCTGGCCCCAACCGCTTCCTTTTCACCATGGGCGTACAATCACTCTACACCTCCATCCCCCACCCGGATGGCCTGAGGGCGCTCCGCTTCTTCCTTGAACAGAGGCCCGACCAGTCCCCATCCACCACCACCCTCCTCCACCTGGCTGAACTTGTTCTCACATTGAACAACTTCTCCTTTAACTCCACTCATTTCCTCCAAATTAAAGGTGTTGCCATGGGTACCCGCATGGGTCCTAGCTATGCCTGCCTTTTCGTGGGCTATGTGGAACAATCTTTGTTCCAGTCCTACTCGGGTCCCCTCCCTCACCTCTTTTTCCGATACATTGATGACTGTATCGGTGCCGTTTCCTGCTCTCGCCCCGAACTTGACAATTTCATTCACTTTGCCTCCAATTTCCACCCTTCCCTCACCTTCACATGGTCCATCTCTGACTCTTCCCTTCCCTTCCTCGACTTCTCCGTCTCCATCTCTGGGGATAGGTTATCGACCAATATTCACTACAAGCCCACTGACTCCCACAGGTACCTGGACTACACTTCCTCCCACCCCGCTTCCTGTAAGGACTCTATTCCATTCTCCCAGTTTCTCCATCTCCGCCGTATCTGCTCCGACGATGCCACCTTCCACACCAGTGCTTCAGACATGTCTTCCTTTTTCCGCAACCGAGGATTCCCCTCTACCATGGTTGACACTGCCCTCGACCGGTGTCAGTTCTATCTCCCGCACTTCTGCCCTCACCCCTGCCCCTCCCTCCCGGAACCACGATAGGGTTTCCCTTGTCCTCACCTTTCACCCCACCAGCCTCCACATTCAACGGATCATCCTCCGGCATTTCCGCTACCTCCAAAGTGATCCCACCACCAAACGTATCTTCCCCTCCCCTCCCCTTTCAGCATTCCGTAGGGACCGCTCCCTCTGAGACACCCTAGTCCACTCCTCTATCACCCCAAACAGCCCTTCCCCTTCGCCTGGCACCTTCCCGTGCAAGCGGAGGAGATGTAACACCTGCCCCTATACCTCCCCCCTCCCCACTGTCCAGGGCCCCAAACACCCCTTCCAGGTGAAACAACGATTTACTTGTACTTCTCGCAATCTAGTATACTGTATTCGCTGCTCACGATGCGGTCTCCTCTACATTGGGGAGACCAAACGCAGATTGGGTGACCGCTTTGCGGAACACCTCCGTTCAGTCCGTAAGGGTGACCCCGAGCTTCCGGTCGCCTGTCATTTTAATTCACCGCTCCATTCCCACTCGGACCTCACCGTCCTTGGCCTCTTGTATTGTTCCACGGAAGCTCAACGTAAACTCGAGGAACAGCACCTCATCTTCCGATTAGGCACTCTGCAGCCTTCCGGACTCAATATCGATTTCAACAATTTCAGATCATAACCTCGGGCCCCTATTACACATTTTTTCTTGTAATTTTTCCACTCCTTTTCCCCCCCCCCTTTCCTTTTGTTTCTCTCTCACACCTGGCAGCTATCTCTTGCCCTGCCAGTACACTTTACACCTAATCTCAGCCTATTACCATCTCGTCTAGCTCTTTTACTTCTTTTGTTTCTTTCACTTCTTTTGTCTGATCGCAGCCCTGCCTTCGATCTATTTTCTTTTCTTTCCAGTTTTGAAGAAGAGTTCGTCCCGAAACGTCAACTCAAATTTCTCTCCACGGATGTTGCCTGACCTGCTTAGTTTTTCCAGCATTTTCTGTTGTTATTTCGGATTTCCAACATCTGCAGTATTTTGCTATCGTACATGGGCAATAAATGCTGGCCTTGCCAGCGACACCCACACCCCATGAACGAATAAAAAAATATATTTCTCAATAACTAAATAAAATGTAGAGTTAGGCTGTCACAACATTTTTTTTCAAAAGACGAACACTTAGAAGCATTGGAAACCCCTATTACAGTGCTAGCTATAGGTATTACAGGTAAATGTTGACACTTTTACAATGGATTTGGCCAGAGTTTATGCATTTTTAAATGCAATGTTGTAACTCAGTATTTTTAATATATAACAAAAATATAAATCATAAGAATATAAGAATATAAATCTGTCTTGATCCAGCTTTACACTTAATTAAAATGTTATAGTTGAATTCATGGAAGATTTTTTTTTTAGAAACACAATGTATGGTGGCTGATATGTTACACGTTTCTGGTGTACAACTGTATGTTGAATTAGGATTGTCAAGGAAACAAAAATCGAGCAGAGTGTAAAGGGGACTTCTGACATTTTCCACCTAGCAGTGAAAGTGAAAACTCACCCCATTATTTAGATAGCATAACTCAAGTAAATCTGTGCCTTCAACAAAGGTCTTTTTAGACTTTATAATTGAAAAAGTGTACGCGACAGAAACTGCAGTTGTATGCCATTTTATGATGTTTAACTATTGCTGTCAGAGATTAATGTTGGCACAAATTAATTTATTTACAAATCATATATCAGTGTTGTCAGTATCCATCGTGTGGTATGGACTTAAGGTTCCATAATTAATCGGAAAGTGGAGTCAATATTGCAGTGTTGACATTAATAGTGCTGCCATGCAAAGCAGTGTCTGTGAAATAATTGTCTAACAACAAAGAAAAGGTAATGATGTAGGTTTTTTTTTCTTTCAACACTATTTCATTTATAAATGTTAAAGCCTGATATCCTTGTTTATGAGGCAGAAAAAAATTGAAATGAAATTAACTTGGCTCTTTAATGTGGCTGTTGGCACACTGTTAATGGTTTGTCTTTTAATGGTCTAAAGTTGAGTTTTAATCATCTCATTTAAATTGTGACATTATGAATAAACTGTGTCCATCGTGTGCTGTTCAGAAATGTGGAATATTATTAATTATACAAGAGGCAAAATACAGAAAGACAAATCATATGCAGGTTTCTCCTGTTGAAAAAACATTTTATTAAAAGCTAATGCAGGATTGTGCCAATGAAAAAGTTAAAAGCCTTTAATAAGGCAAAACACTTTCTGTACCCAGTAGAACATATTTCATCTTGCAAGCAGATTGAGACAGCAGCTAGAATGGTGAATGGAAACAGTGAAATTTGTGCCAAACCAGATGTTTGTAGTAAAATGTTTCTGAACTCTGGATTGCTGGAGTATAACGGAGACCTAGATTAAACATGGACAGGATTGGGAACTAAACATTTCTGGCTACCATGTATTCAAGAGGGATAGGGATGGAAAAAAGAAAGGAGGGGTGTGGCAGTATTAATCGAGGATAATATTACAGTTCTACAGAGGGACAATATACTGGAGGGTTCAAAGACTGAATCTATTTGGTTAGAATTAAGCAACAGGAAAGGAGCTATTACATTGCTGGGTGTTTACCATAGACCCCCAAATGGTGAGAAAGAGATAGAGGGACAAATCTGTTGGAAAATTTCAGAGAAATGTAAATATAATAGATCAGTAATATTTGGGGACTTCAATTACCCTAATATAGTCTGGGTGGTGGGGGCGGGGGGAGCGGAGGAAACTGTGTAAAGAGCAAGGAGGGTGAAGAATTCCTAAAATGTGTACAGGAGAACTTTCTTAATATGTTTCTAGCCCAACGAGAAAGGATGCAGTGCTGGATCTTGTTCTGGGAATGAAATAGGACAAGTGGAGTGTGTTACAGAACATCTGGGTAATAGTGATCATAATATAATTAGGTTTAAAGTAGTCATGGAAAGGGTCCAAAAAAAATCAAAGGTGAAAATACCCAACTGGAAGAGAGTCAATTTCAGTGATTTGAGAAGGGAATCTAGCACCGGGTGGACTGGAAACAAAAATTGGCCAGGAAAACAGTAAATGAGAAATGGAAGGCCTTCAAGGCAGAGATAGCTCGGGTACAAACCAAGCATATTTCCATAAGGAGGAAAGATGGGGCACCCAAAGCTCAAACTCCCTGGATGACGAAAGAAAGAGAGGCTAAAATAAAGCAGAAAAAGGAGGTTTATGACAAATGTCAGGTATGGCATACAGTAGAAAACCAGGCAGAATACAGAGAGTGCAGGGGGAAATTTAAAAAGGATATAAGAAGGGAAAAGAGACAGTATGAATAAAGGAATAGTGGGTAACATAAGAGGGAATCCAAAAATCTTTTATAAACATATAAAAAGTAAAAGGATAGTTAGAGGAATGGTGGGGCTGATTAGGCACAAAATATGACATCTTCTTAGAACATAAGAACATAAGAAGTAGGAGCAGGAGTAGGCCATATGGCCCCTCGGGCCTGCTCCGCCATTCAATAGGATCATGGCTGATCCGGACCTAGACACGTCCACTTCCCTGCCCGCTCCCCATAACCCCTAATTCCCTTATCAGCTAGGAAACTGTCCATCTCCGTTTTAAATTTATTTAATGTCGCAGCTTCCACAGCTCTCTGAGGTAGCAAATTCCATAGATTCACTACCCTCTGAGTGAAGAAGTTTCTCCTCATCTCTGTTTTGAAAGGGCAGCCCCTTATTCTAAGATTATGCCCCCTAGTTCTAGTCTCACCCATCAGTGGAAACATCCTCCCCGCATCCACCCGATCAAGCCCCCTCACAATCTTATATGTTTCGATAAGATCGCCTCTCATTCTTCTGAATTCCAATGAGTAGAGGCCCAACCTACTCAACCTTTCCTCATAAGTCAACCCCCTCATCTCCGGAATCAACCGGTGAACCTTCTCTGAACTGCCTCGAGAGCAAGTATATCTTTTCTTAAATATGGAAACCAAAACTGTACGCAGTATTCCAGGTGTGGCCTCACCAGTACCCTGTATACCTGAAGCAAGACTTCCCTGCTTTTATACTCCATCCCCCTTGCAATAAAAACCAAGATTCCATTGGCCTTCCTGATCACCTGCTGTACCTGCATACTAACCTTCTGTGTTTCATGCACCAGGACCCCCAGATCCCTTTGTACTGTAGCACTTTGCAGTTTCTCTCCATTTAGATAATAACTTGCTCTTTGATTTTTTCTGCCAAAGTGCATAACCTCACACTTTCCAACATTATATTCCATCTGCCAAATTTCTGCCCACTCACTTAGCCTGTCTATGTCCTTTTGCAGGTTTTTTATGTCCTCCTCACTCACTGCTTTCCCTCCCATCTTTGTATCGTCGGCAAACTTGGATATGTTGCACTTGGTCCCCTCCTCCAAATCGTTAATATAGATTGTAAAGAGTTGGGGTCCCAGCACTGACCCCTGCGGAACACCACTAGTTACTGATTGCCAACCCGAGAATGAACCATTTATCCCAACTCTCTGTTTTCTGTTAGATAGCCAATCTTCCACCCATGCCAGTATATTACCCCCAATCCCGTGATTTTTTATCTTGTGCAGTAATCTTTTGTGTGGCACCTTGTCAAATGCCTTTTGGAAGTCCAAATACACCACATCCACTGGTTCCCCTTTATCCACCCTGTTTGTTACGTCCTCGAGCAAATTTGTCAAACATGACTTCCCCTTCATAAAACCATGCTGACTCTGTCCGATTAAATTATGCTTATCCAAATGTCCTGTTACTTCTTGTGGAGGCAGAGGGCATAACTGAGGTATTGAATGAGTACTTTGCATTTAGCTTCACAAAAGAGGAGCATGAAGTTAATGTTGCAGCAGAGGAGGAGGGAGTAGAGATATTAGATCGGATAAAAATGGATAGAAAGGAGATGCTAAATAGTTTGGCATCACTCAATGTTAACAAGTCACCCAGTCTATATGGAATACATCCTAGGTTGCTGAAGGAAGCGAGGGTGGAGATGGTAGAAGCTCTGACCACAATCTTTCTATCCTCCTTGGATATGGGAGTGGTGCCAGAGGACTGGAAGATTGTAAATGTTACACCCCTGTTCAAAAAAGGGGGGGAGGGATAAACCTGGTAACAACAGGCCAGTCAGTCTAACGTCAGTGGTGGGAAAACTACTGGAGAGCATTGTTAAAGACAAAATTAATTCTCACTTAGAGAAGCATGGGTTAATAAGGGACCAGCCAGCATGGATTTGATGAAGGGAAATCCTGTCTGACTAACCTGATTGAGTTCTTTGATGAAGTAACAGAGAGGGTTGATGAAGTAGTGCAGTAGATGTATAAATGAACTTTCAAAAGGCATTTCATAAAGTACCACATAACAGACTTATTCAGAAAATAGAAGCACATGGGATAAAAACGACGTTGGTAACTTGGGGCCTATTAGAGACAAAGAAGGTGATCTATGCTTAGAGACGCAGGGCAAGGCTAGAATACTCAATGAGTACTTTGTATCGGTGTTTACTAAGGAGGTCGATGCTGTCAAAATATCGGTAGAAGTGGAAAAGGTAGAAGCAATGGAAGGGGTGAAAATTGATAAACAGGATGTACTAGAAAGGCTGGGTATGCTTAGAGTGGATAAGTTGCCTGGTCCAGATGGCTTGCATCCCAGGTTGCTAAGGGAATTGGGGAAGGAGATAGCGGAAGGGCTTGCCATAATTTTCCAATTTTCCCTAGATGCGGGGGAGGTGCCTGAGGATTGGAAAGTGGCAAATGTGACACCATTGTTCAAGCAAGGGCAATCCTAGTAACTACAGGCCAGTCAGTTTAACATCAGTGGTGGGTAAAGTTTTAGAAACAATAATCAAGGAAAAAATTAACGGGCACTTGGAGAGGTTTAAGCTAATTAAGGAGAGCCAACACTGATTTGTAAAAGACTAACTAATGTTAGTGTTTGACTAATCTAATTGAATTATTTATTTATTTTTATTCATTTTTTTTATGGGATGTGGGTGTCACTGGCAACGCCAGCATTTATTGCCCACCCCTAATTGCCCTTGAGAAGGTGGTGGTGAGCCACCTTCTTGAACCGCTGCAGTCCGTGTGGTGAAGATACTCCCACAGTGCTGTTAGGTAGGGAGTTCCAGGATTTTGACCCAGCGACGATGAAGGATCGGTGACATACTTCTAAGTCAGGATGGTGTGTGACTTGGAGGGGAACTTGGAGGTGGTGGTGTTCCCATGCGCTTGCTGCCCTTGTCCTTCTAGGTGGAAGAGGTCACAGGTTTTTTGGGAGGTGTTGCCGAAGAAGCCTTGGCGAGTTGCTGCAGTGCATCTTGTAGATGGTACACACTGCAGCCACAGTGCGCCGGTGGTGGAGGGAATGAATGTTTAAGGCGGTAGATGTGGTGCCAATCAAGTGGGCTGCTTTGTCCTGGATGGTGTCAAGCTTCTTGAGTGTTGTTGGAGCTGCACTCATCCAGTCAAGTGGAGAGTATTCCATCACACTCCTTACTTGTGTCTTGTAGATGGTAGAAAGGCTTTGGGGAGTCAGGAGGTGAGACACTCGCCGCAGAATACCTAGCCTCTGACCTGCTCTTGTTGCCACAGTATTTATGTGGCTGGTCCAATTAAGTTTCTGGTCAATGGTGACCCCCTAGGATGTTGATGGTGGGGGATTCGGCGATGGTAATGCTATTGAATGTCAAGGGGGAGTGGTTAGACTCTCGCTTGTTGGAGATAGTCATTGCCTGGCACTTCTGTGGCACGAATGTTACCTGCCACTTATCAGCCCAAGCTTGAATGTCGTCCAGGTCTTGTTGCATGTGGGCATGGACTGCTTCATTATCTGAGAAGTTGTGAATGGTGCGGAATACTGTGCAGTCATCAGCGAACATCCCCATTTCTGACCTTATGTTGGAGGGAAGGTCATTGATGAAGCAGCTGAAGATGGTTGGGCCTAGGACACTGCCCTGAGGAACTCCTGCAGCGATGTCCTGGAGCTGTGATGATTGACCTTCAATCACCACAACCATCTTCCTTTGTGCCAGGTATGACTCCAGCCAGTGGAGAGTTTTCCCCCCGATTCCCATTGACTTCAGTTTTACTAGGGCTCCTTCATGCCACATTCAGTCAAGGGCAGTCACTCTCACCTCACTTCTGGAATTCAGCTCCTTTGTCTATGGTTGGACCAAGGCTGTAATGAGGTCAGGAGCCGAGTGGTCTTGGCGGAACCCAAACTGGGCATCAGTGAGCAGGTTATAGGTGAGTAAGTGCCGCTTGATAGCACTGTCAATGACACCTTCCATCACTTTGTTGATGATTGAGAGTAGACTGATGGGGTGGTAATTGGCCAGATTGGATTTGTCTTGCTTTTTGTAGACAGGACATACCTGGGCAGTTTTCCACATTGCCGGATAGATGCCAGTGATGTAGCTGTACTGGAACAGCTTGGCTAGAGGCACGGCTAGTTCTGGAGCACAAGTCTTCAGCACAATAACCGGGCTGTTGTCAGGGCCCATAACCTTTGCTGTATCCAGTGCGCTCAGCCGTTTCTTGATATCACGTGGAGTGAATTTAATTGGCTGAAGACTGGCTTCTGTGATGGTAGGGACCTCAGGAGGAGGCCGATATGGATCACCCACTCGGCACGTGCTGGGCTCCACCATCATTGAGGATGGGGATATTCATGGGAGCCTATCCCTCCAGTTAGTTGTTAAATGGTCCACCACCATTCATGACTGGATGTGGCAGGACTGCAGAGCTTTGATCTGATCCGTTGATTGTGGGATTGCTTAACCCTGTCTATAGCATGCTGCTTCCGCTTTTTGGCATGTATGTAGTCCTGTGTTGCAGCTTCCCCAGGTTGGCACCTCATTTTTAGGTATGCCTGGTGCTGCTCTTTTACACTCCTTATTGAACCAGGGTTGGTCCCCTGGCTTGTTGGTAATGGTAGAGTGAGGGATATGCCGGGCCATGAGGTTGCAAATTGTGGTGGAATAGAATTCCGCCTCATGGATGCCCAGTTTTGACCTGCTAGATCTGTTCTGAATCTATCCCATTTAGCACAGTGGTAGTGCCACACAACACGATGGAGGGTGTCCTCAGTGTGAAGATGGGACTTCGTCTCCACAATGACTGATGAAGTAACAGAGAGGATTGATGAAGGGAATGCAATGGATGTTGTCTACATGGATTTTCGGAAGGGGTTTGACAAAGTACCACATAGAAGGCTTTTTAACAAAATTGAGACTCATGGAATAGGTGAGCGAGTGGCAGCTTGGATAAGGAATTGGCTTAAGGACAGAAAACAGCGAGTTGTGGTAAATGGCTGTTTTTCAGACTGGAGGATGGTAGACAGTGGTGTTCCCCAAGGGTCAGTGCTGGAGCCACTGCTTTTTTTGATATATATAAATGACCTGGATATTGGAATACAGAGTAGAATTTCTAAATTTGCTGATGACACCAAACTTGGGGGTGTGGCAAACAGTGAGGATGATACCAATTGACTGCAACAGGACATAGAAAGGCTAGCAGAATCGGCAGACAAGTGGCAGATGGAATTTAATACAGAGAAGTGTGAGGTGATGCAGAAGGAACAAGGAGAGGCAATATACACTTAATGGCACAGTTTTAAAGAGTGTGCAGGGACAGAGGGACCTGGGAGTTAATGTGCATAGGTCCCTGAAGGTGGCAGGACATATTGAGAGAGTAATTAACAAAGCATATGGGATCTTGGGCTTCATAAATAGAGGTATTGAGTAGAAAAGTAGAGAAGTTATGCTGAACCTTTATAAAGCGCTGGTTAGGCCACAACTGGAGTATTGCATCCAGTACTGGTCACCACACTTTAGGAAGGATGTGAAGGCTCTTGAGAGGGTGCAAAGGCAATTTACCAATATGGTTCCAGGGTTGGGGGGATCTTAGCTACAAGGACAGGTTGGCGAAGCTGGATTTGTTTTCATTAGAGCAAAGGAGGTTGAGGGGTGATTTGATAGAGGTGTACAAGATTATGATGGGTTTGGATAGGCTAGACGGGGAAAGGCTGTTCCCACTAATTGATAGTACAAGGACTAGGGGACACAGATTTAAGGTTTTGGGCAAGAGATACAGGGAGAATGTGAGGAAAAGCTTTTTTACGCAGCGAGTGGTGATGACCTGGAATTCGCTACCGACGGAAGCGGTGGAAGCAGAGATACTCAATGTTTTCAAGGGAAGACTGGATAAGCACTTGAGAGAAATAAACTTGCAGGGCTACGGGGGTAGAGAGGGGGAATGGGACTGACTGGAATGCTCTACAGAGAGCCGGCACGGACTCGATGGGCCGAATGGCCTCCTTCTATGCCGTTATGACTCTTATGACTTAATTGGCTATGGGATAGGAGGCAGAGAGTAGTGATGAATGGATGTTTTTCTGACTGGAGAGAAGTAAGTCGTGGGGTCCCCCGGGGTTGGTATTAGGACCATTGCTTTTCTTGTTTTATGTAAATGACCTGGACTTGGGTATAGGGTACACGATGTTCACGGATGATACAAAACATGGCGACATAGTAAATAGTGAAGAGGATAATAGCAGACTTCAGGAGGACATAGACAGACTGGTGAAATGGGCAGACATATGGAAGATTCAGATAAGGGCGAACTGATGCACTTTGAGAGGAACATCATGGAGTGGCTGTAAAATCTAAATGGTACTATTTTGGGGGGGTTGCAAGAGTAGAGGGACCTGGGCTGCATATTCTCAAATCTTTGAAGGTGGTAGGGCAAGTTGATAGGACGACTAAGAAAGCATATGAGATACATGGCTTTGTAAATAGGGGCATTTAATACAAAAACAAGAAAGTTGTGCTGAACCATTACAAATCACTGGTTCGGCCTCAGCTGGAGTACTGTGTACAATTCCAGGCACCTCACTTTAGGAAGGATGTCAAGGCCTTGGAGAGGAGGTTTACCAGGACGATACCAGGGATGAGAGACTTGAGTTATGTGGCGAGATTGAAGAAGCTGGGATTGTTCTCATTAGAGCAGAGAATGTTAAGGGGAGACTTAATAGAGGTTTTCAAAATTGTGAGAGGTTTTGATAGGGTAAGTAGGGAGAAACTATTTCCACTGGCAAGTGGGTCAGTAATCAGCTAGCACAGATTTAAAATAATTGGCAAAAGAACTAGAGGGGAAATGAGGAGAAATTATTTCACACACACAGTTGTTATGATATGGAATGCACTACCTGAAAGAGTGGTGCAAGCAGATTCCATAGGAACTTTCAAAAAGCAATTGGACATGTACTTGAAAAGGACTAATTTGCAGGGTTATGGGGAAAAAGCTGGGGTGTGGGACTAACTTGGACAGCTCAATCAAAGAGCCAGCACAGGCATGATGGGCTGAAAGGCCTCCTTCTATGCTGTAGGAGCCTATGAACTCCAGCTGGAAAGGTTATCAGAATGGGATGTGCCAATGTTAGTTTACTGTAATGGTCAAAGGGGTTATCTTTACATCATTCCAGCTTTTCCTGTATCTTGTTATTCCATAATATTTCTGAATCACTGAGTGTAACAACTTTGTTAAGTTCTATAAGAAAGAGAAATCAGTTTTTTATTTTTTTTATTTTATTGTACTAGCAGATCTTCCATGATGCTGCTCAGGGTGAGTCTAAAATGTTATAAAAACACAGGGGTGTTTTGCCAAGTCGGACTACTCGGGACACTGACATATCAGCAATGAGATTCTTTCAGGTGCCTGGCAGTACTAGAGTGAGGCTTCTTGATCTAATAGTATGTTGAAGACCTGAGAGCAATGGGAGGAAGGAGTTCCCTGGAAAGCACTGATGAGGGAGATTCTGGGAACAGTGGAGCATGTCCTGGGATCCAGAATCACAGGAAACAAGTCACATTGGTGCACTAATGGTGCTCTTTTGAGATTAGATTTGACGCACATTGTTGGGGCAGTTTAGAGGGAGTGTTCTGGACCGATGGACATTGTGACATTCTGGACATTTTTACATGCAATAGCACCCTCTGGTGGCGGTTATTGTGTTAACAGTTTGTATGCTGGAAAGGCAATCTGATCTTTCTTCCTGTGTGAGGTCATTTGACCTCTGTTCCTTTCTTCCTGTGTGAGGTCATTTGACCTTTGTTCCTTTCTTCCTGTGAGAGGTCATTTGACCTTTGTTCCTTTCTTCCTGTGAGAGGTCATTTGACCTTTGTTCCTTTCTTCCTGTGAGAGGTCATTTGACCTTTGTTCCTTTCTTCCTGTGAGAGGTCATTTGACCTTTGTTCCTTTCTTCCTGTGAGAGGTCATTTGACCTTTGTTCCTTTCTTCCTGTGAGAGGTCATTTGACCTTCCTACCTTTCTTCCTGTTGACCCCAGGAAGCAGTTTTACCAGGAAGAACCTGACTTGAGTAATGGAGAATTTGCTATGAGAGGTTCTGTTAAGTCTGTGGGTTATAGTGATAATTACTACACAGACTACAAGAGTAAATTCAACAGGTCTTTACTGGTTGGAGGTCGGGACTATACTGAATACAATATTAATACACAGTGCTTATATACCGGTGTGGTCACCACCGGTATTACGTATACAGCAGCCAGAGAAAGTAGTACATCTCTTAAGGTGGAACAGGCTTAAGTTCTCTTAAGGTGGAACAGGTTACATACACCACAATCCTCCCTTTTTAGCTTAACAGTCATATTCCCATTTAACATAACATAATAACATATATACATATATAACTTCAGGTATAACAGTTCAAAGGTTCAGTCTCTCAGGAGGCTTTCTGATGCGGCTTGGATAACGCCTCTCAGTAGTCTCTGATTCTTGTTGTTGAGGTGCCTCCTCTATTTGGTTTCCAATGTATTGGGTGTCATCATCATCAAGTACATTCCCTGCCGAGGTAGATGCCTCAGGTTCATTAACGTCTTCCACAGTTGTCTCTGTCACAACCATGGGTTCGACCCTTGCTCTTGACTCTACCAGTTGATCCGCATGACGCCTTATCACATTATGACCAATATCTACTGTGTACATCAGAGGTCCTTGTCTGGCCCGAATTGTTCTGGACTGCCATTTTTCGTTTCCATAGCCCCTTGCCAACACTGGTTGTCCTACGTCGAAAGTTCGAGTGGTCTTGTTGTTAATATGCCGAAACTGTTTGTTTTCCACTTCCCTCTGCACATTTGGTTTTAACAAGTCCAACTTGGACCGCAACCTCCTGTTATAAAACATCATGGCAGGACTTTGGTTAGTCACTGCATGATCGGCGTTTCGATATGACATCAGGAACTTGTCGACCTTGTGTTGCAGCGGAATCTGATCATCGTTCATGGCCTTAATTGCCTTTTTGAATGTCTGGACAAATCTTTCAGCCAACCCGTTTGTCGCCGGATGATATGGGGCAGAGGTATAATGTTTAACTCCATTCTTCTTTAAGAATTGTCGGAATTCTTCCGATACAAACTGTGGTCCGTTGTCCGAACAGATCTGTTCTGGCAATCCGTTCCTTGCGAATATTGTTCTTAACACCGCAATTGTCTTTTCTGAAGTAGTGGTATTCATCTTGATGACTTCTGGCCATTTGGAATGTGCGCCCGCCGCGATAAGGAACATGGAGTCCATGAATGGACCAGCAAAGTCAATGTGTACGCGTTGCCATGGGGCTGAAGGCCATTCCCATGGGTGTAGCGGTGCTATCGGAGGTGCATTTTGCACTTTTTGGCACCCAGCGCAGCTTTTCGTTAACTCCTTGGTCAATACCCGGCCACCATACATAAGCCCTAGCAAGACTTTTCATTTTAACTCCCCCCAGATGACCTTCATGCAGTTCGTTTAAAACTCTTTCCCTTAACTTGGGAGGAATAATCACTCTTGTCCCGTACATCAAGGTACCATGGCAGACGGACAGCTGGTCTCGCCTTGCCGAAAATGCCGGTAACAGAGGATCACCCCGTGTTGGCCATCCTTTCACTGTCACCTCGTAGACTCTGGACAGTGTCGGGTCGGTCCTGGTTTCTCTTTCAATACTTGCATTGGTGACTGGTAAACACTCGATGATGGTCGAATGAAATAACTCAACAGGGTCAACTTTCGTCGTGTCTTCTTCAGGTAGTGGCAGGCGCGACAGCCCATCAGCATTGCCATGCTGTTTCGTACCTTTGAATTCTATTTGATATTGATGTGCCCCTAGGAAAAGAGACCATCTCTGGAGACGTTGTGCTGTCATCACCGAAACACCCTTCTTAGGGTTAAAAATGGATACCAACGGTTGATGGTCTGTCAGAAGTGTGAATTTTTGGCCCTGCAGGTAATGATTAAACTTCTTCACTCCCCATACAAGGCTAAGAGCCTCCCTATCGATCTGCGCATAGTTGTGCTCAGCGGAGGTCAATGATCTGGATGCAAACGCGACTGGCCTTTCCGTGCCATTTGGCAACTTGTGTGAGAGTACTGCCCCAATACCATATGGAGAAGCATCACAAGCCAACCGAATAGGCAGTGTCGGGTTGAAGTGAGCCAACACTTCCTCTGAGGTGATCAATTCTTTGCTTTTGCGAAATGCCTTCTTACAGTTTTCGCCCCATTCCCATGGTACCCCTTTCTGTAAAAGAGCGTTTAACGGGTGCAGTACCGTGGATAGATTTGGCAGAAATTTATGGTAATAGTTAATTAATCCTAGAAACGACCTCAACTGAGAGACATTCTCCGGAGCGGGAGCCTTTACGACTACCTCAATCTTGTCAGGAGACTTATGAAGCCCCTCCCGGTCAATGACATGGCCACAGTACGAGAGCCGCTTCTGGAAGAACTCACGTTTCTGCCGATTTACTCTAAGTCCATACTCTTTCAGTCTGTTGAGCACCAATTCCAAGTTTGCGAGATGTTGTTCATCACCATCACCTGTGATCAGAATATCGTCCAGGTAACATTGTGTGCCTGGAATTCCCTGTAATACCTGTTCCATGGCCCTCTGCCAAATTGCTGGAGCCGATGCCACTCCAAAAACCAGCCTATTGTACCGGTACAACCCTCGTTGCGTGTGGATCGTGAGGTATTGGCGTGACTCTTCCTCAACCTCCATCTGCAAGTACACCTGCGCCAGGTCTATCTTGGTGAAGTGTTTCCCGCCAGACAATGAAGCGAAAATATCCTCAATCCGTGGAAGCGGATACTGCACCGTGTGAAGCACCGGATTAACGGTGATTTTGAAGTCTCCACAGATGCGAACCTTCCCTGGATCTCCTGGCTTGTTGCTCGCAGGACGTTTCATAACGGGAACAATGGGCGTAGCCCACTCACTCCAATCTACCTTAGACAGTACACCTGAACGTTCTAGTGCTTCCAGTTCCGCTTCAACAGTAGGTCGTATTGCATAGGGTACCGGTCTGGCTTTAAAAAATTTTGGTTGTGTATGTTCATCAATCTTGATGTTTGCCGTAATTCCTCTCAGTGTTCCCAGTCCCTGCTGGAACACCTCTTTAGCATCATCCAATATTCTGGACAATCGTTTAGGTTTGACATCTGTTTCCCCGGAATCTACCGTTAGTGCCTTCAAGGAGTGCCAGTCCATATTCATTTTCCTAATCCACTCCTGTCCTAGTAGTGGTGGACCTCCTTCAGGTAGCACATATAAGTCCATTACTTGGCTTTCTTCACCCTTGTGGACCACTTCTACCTCTATTTTTCCGATGGGGTACACTCTTTGCCCCGTGTATGTTTTCAATATAATCTCCGTATCCTGTAGGGGAATATGTTGGAATAACCTTCTGTAATCTTTCTTATTCATGACCATCAATGCCGATCCAGTGTCCAATTCCATTTTTACTTGGACTCCTGCTATCTGAAGAGTGACCCAAATTGTCTGGAGATCTGCATCCTTACCAACGTTGTGTACTCTTAAGCTATCCAGTTCATTACTGCTAGCGTCTGAATCTGACTTCTGTTCAGTCAAACTGTTCTTTGTCACCTTGTGTACCTTTGCGTATTTTCCTTGCGGTGACTTTTTGTTGCTGGTCTTCTTTCCTGACCGGCATACTTTAGCTATGTGGCCAAGCCTGCCACACGTTCTGCATTCTTGGTTTTTAAACCAATACTGGTTCTGATCGTGCGTTGTCTTTCCACAACGATAACATTTGACAGAACTCAAACCCAATTTGTTTGTACCGAGTTCCGGTGACCGTAGCTGCATTACTGCCGTGCCTCTCGCTGCGGCTTCGTGTGCTGCTGCCATAGTGACCGCCTTCTCAAGCGTCAGCTCATTCTCCTCGAGCAGTCGCTTTTGTGTATCCTGTTTAAATAAACCACACACAAATTTATCTCGTAGTGCCTCTGTCAGTCCCGTTCCAAACTGACAATATTTTGCTAGCTTACGTAATTCCATCAAATATTCAGCATTGCTTTCATTCTGCAGCTGCCTTCTGTCGTAAAATTTAAATCGTTCTGCTAGCATCAGCGGCATGGGGTTTAGATGATTTTTCAGGACAGTAACAATCTCATCGAACGTCTTATCCGCCGGTTCATCTGGTGATAACAGGTGTTTCAATTGCCCGTATGTCTTCGCACCCATTAAATTTAATAATGTTAGTGCTTTATCTGCATCAGGAATTTTATTTGCCTTACAATAATTTTGTATGCGTTCTACATACATGGCCCAATCTTCGATGTCACTATCAAAGGTATTAATGTTCCCATGTTTAGGCATCGTTGCAATTTATTGTATTTTTATGTTATCCAAGGTGGCGGCTTCCCGCTCTTGTCGTCGTCCTCTGCCCACAAAATGGCGGTTTTCCCGCACTTGGCGGTCTTCAACCGTCCCCCGACGCTGTCTCCGCTTCACCGCGGCTCTCGCGCTTTCAGTTTCCCCAGACGCTGCGCCTTTTAGCCCGAATGCGGCCCTTATCTCCGGTCGCGATCGATGTCCCCGCGCTGCGCCTCTCGCTCGAAAGCGGCCCGGCCCTTATCTCCGGTCGCGATCGATCTCACCGCCCTTATTCCTCCGTCTCCCCAGCCCCGTCTGTACAGCCAACGCGGTTGACTTTCTGTCGTGTCGCTGCCCGGCTTACCCACCACTGAGGTAGAAAAGAAGAAAGCTGACAGTCGCTGATGGAGGCTTCGAGGTCAGGATGTCTTCTGCACTCCGGTTTCTCGATGCCTGCCGCTCGACGTATCTTCCAGTAGGGTGATGAGGGTGGAAACCTCTCTTCGACGTCCTGTCTGTGGACGAAGCCGCCGTGGAAATAACTGCCGCAGGGTAAGAATCGGACTCGTCGCCACTGTTAAGTCTGTGGGTTATAGTGATAATTACTACACAGACTACAAGAGTAAATTCAACAGGTCTTTACTGGTTGGAGGTCGGGACTATACTGAATACAATATTAATACACAGTGCTTATATACCGGTGTGGCCATCACCGGTATTACGTATACAGCAGCCAGAGAAAGTAGTACATCTCTTAAGGTGGAAGAGGCTTAAGTTCTCTTAAGGTGGAACAGGTTACATACACCACAGGTTCCATTTACAATCCAGTGTAATCTGACTTCATATGTTAAGCCAAGCGCAATATCTGTGAGTATCTTTGTTCCTTAGCATAATAGCAACATTGTCAGAGTAATATTTTGATAATACTATGTTTATAAAAGGTTAATATTTAATAGTTACAGAAGTTAGTTCAAATGTTAGTTAGTTATACAATTAGTCCATTCTACTGTTGTAAATATGTTTATATCTTATGTAATATCGAATGTATAGTACTCAGTTTATGTACAAAACATACTTTGTCTTTGTTTACAGTTTCACAAATTTGTTCAAGTAAAGCTTCAAAACAGCAAACGGCTTCAGAAGAATTATTTTGAATGAGTGTTTAACTTGCTGGATAGCTAGATAGGAACACGTCTAGCGTGGCCAGTACAGGGAGCTTTTCCTCTGCACATGGCTGTGATATACCTGATCTGTGAGTGCTTGAAGCTAACACTGGGTGCCTAAAATAAGAAAAGTTTCATTCCCTAGCATTAACATTATTCACCTTGTTAAAGCACAAAACTTTTTTTTAATCTTCCAGAACATGCAAACGAGACCTTTTCTTTAATTTTTCTTGTAATACAACAGCCAATTCTGACCCATTTATGTTGTTTTTGAAAAATATTGGATACAAAATAGAAATATGTTAAGAAATGTATGTGGCTCAACTTTCCCCTTGTGGGGGAAAAAAACACTCAATATTTCAACAGATTTAAAGTAATGAAGCTGTTATGCTTATATGCACACCTCAGCTCCTTGAATTTCAGTATTCAGCAGCTATGACAGCGTTACCTTTTCCTATTATCGATCACGGTTATTCCTTTGTCCAGGTGTAACTGCATTGATTATAGTGCCACGGACTGGTCGAGGTAACCACCTCGACTACCAAGACACACGCGCGTGGGTGTTTCCTTTTACTGCTGTAATTATCTTGACAGCATAGTGGCTCAGTGCAATTTCTAAAGCATTTATGATGTTAGTGTTACTCCAGGGAGAACTGGTATTTTTATTTTACATGGTGAGTGACAGTTTTCAAAATAGGCAAATATGGATTCTTCTCTGGCATATTTTTAATAAATCTGGATTTAACAACATGTTAATTTAGAGTACTGTTGGCTGAAGGTGTTTTCAGTCTATGTGGAGAGCTTGTGCTGGAAATTTAACATCTCAAAACTACATAGATCCATGTAGTTTCCACATCACATGGGACCAAAATTAAAATTCCTGTCCCAGCTCTGCAAATTGGCACAATTTAAACCATTGTAAATCATCCTACTTGTTGATTGAGGCATTTGTATTGCTATTGGAGCAAATAACAGCCAATAGCTACCGTCCTTTTTAACCTCTTGTGGAACAGTGCAAGTCATTTCTCCATGGACAGCAGCTGATGTGCTAATGCTCAAACTAGCATGTAGGATGTTTGATAGGATACAAAGCCTTCAGCTGAATATGGCTTGTGTCATTGTAGCAAGTAATATTGTAAAAGTGCTAATGGCCCAGAAATTAGGTTCGGGGGCTTGCCGCGCGTGCAAGCCCCCGATGTGCACTCACCCGGCGCGCCGACATCTGAAGCCTGGGCCTGCTTGGAATTCCTGTCACTGGCCCGGTTCAGATGTCAGCGCGGTGTGCTTACCTGATCCAGCGGCGTAGTTAGTTCGATGTGCCGGCTGGGATCAGGTGAGCACTGTGCAGCCAATCAGGGGAGGGGAAACTTCATTCATGAGTTTGATAGTAAGAACTGTCAAACTTATGAAAACTACGAGCACCCAAAAGACTAGTTTAACTTTAAATAAAATTTAAAAAATCATCCCAATAATTAAATAAACTATAAATAACTTAAAAAAACTATTTTAAACAATTAATCAAATTAAAAAAAAAATTTTTTTTTTTCTAAATCGGGTCTAAAACTACACTTAACTTACTGTAAAGTCCTTAAAAACAATAAAGCTGTGGACAAAATGTTATAATTTTAAGTAATAGACCACTTACATTAAAGAATGAAGTCCTTACGTCTCCTTTTTACATTCGTAAAAAGGAGAGGCCCTTACACACGCGCAAACCTGTGGAAAAAAAGGAATTTCAGCGCGCACGCGTTCGTCCTCTGAACCCCTTGGTTCAGAGGACAGGAAATGCCGGTTTCCCGCGCATGCGCTGTGCATGCTGAAATCCGGCACTTCCAACGGGCCCACGCGTGAGTACCCCATCCGTACTCACGCGTTGGGACCGGAATTACTGGCCCATTATGTTTTAAGGGAATGAAGCCACAGCAGTTGTATTTGTATTAGTCAGGTCCAAACTGGTAACATTTCTGTGGCAAATCACAAACAAAATTATATTTACTTTTTTTATATCTCTTTCCATCCAAAGCAGTATGTGGGTAGTCATTGCATCCAATGCTCCAAGACTTCACTCACAGAAGATTGTGTTTTAGCAACATTGCTATTTTCAACTTGGATTGTGGTGGGAATTGATGCCACAGAATTTTTACATCCATGATACAAAACGTGTTACATATTTTGTGGGGAAATGCTTCATTAAATATATAATTGAAATGTTATTAAACAGTAGAAGTTTTCACAAAGCCTAACAATGCTAACATCATGATTTATTTACATTACTATTTTATGGTTTTCAACAGTGCCAGGAAGAGAAACAATACTTGGAAGTAGAAATGCCCACATATACTGCTGTTCTTGTAATTGCTAAATGACCTTCCATATTCAATAGCTTATCCTACCTTTGAATAATAGCTCAGGGAGAGCAATCACTTTTTCAGCTATAATCCAAGTGTTTATCTGCATCATCCATTGCAGAGTTTTGTTCAGTCGTGGCACAGCCAGTTCCATAGGGAAATCATTCTCATTGTCAGAATACATGCATCAAAAAGCAATTATTCTTGCAAAATTGATCAATGTTTTTGGCAGTAATCAACTTTCTAATTTGTGCAAGACTAATATAGATTTTTAGTGGGTACAACATTTAAATAAGTAGTTATATGAATATGTTATGACTGGTCCAAAACACACTTTAAAAATTGATACAAAAAGAAATACCATGGACATTGGAAATCTGAACTAAAAACAGTGAATCTGGAAATTCACAGTAGATTGATCAGCATCTGACATAAAAGAAGTTTAAATATTCGAGTGTGCAGCTTCATCATAAATTCCCAAGACCCCACAGGAAATGGTTTTCTTTCAGAAGCTGATCAATCTACTGTTCAAATAAAAATGTGTAATCTGAATAATAGGAATCCAGGGAAATTGTATATACTTCTCCTGCCAATAACATCATTACCTAAATCAACAGAGTGACCAAAACAATAGCACCTCATTGATTTGCTTCCCTGGTATTTAGTTGCAGACCTGTACACTCTAAACAGCACTGTAAAACTGTTTGCCCTTTTGAATTTCAATGTACTATCGGGTGCTACATTTTTATCAATTTTTATTCTTGGAGCATGCACAATGTCAGCAGAAACATGTTTATTGTTCATCAATGTCCTCAGAAAATGGTGGTGGACCTTCTCCTTGAATCGCTATAGTCCTTGTGCTAATGGTGTTCCCATGTTGGTGGTAGGTGGGGAATTCTAGGTATTTGACCCAGCAATGATAAAAGATAGACAGTATTATGTCCAAGTTAGGATGGCGTGCGACTCGAAATTGATTGTGTTCCCTTGATCTTGTTGCTCTTTTTGTTGGTAGAGGTCACAGAGCCAGGAGATGCTGTCAAAGTAAGATTAGTGAGTTGCTGTAGTACACTCAGTTGATAGTACATACTACAGCCACAGTGTGCCAGTGGTGGAGGAGGTGAATATTGAGTCCAGTGGCAGCAGTACCAATCAAGTGGTACTTCTCTACATGGGATGTTGTCAAGCTTTGTGAGTGTTTTTGCAGCTGCACCCATCCAGGTGATGCTGACATGTAAAGTAAATGCCGGTGTGGTTATGTATGATTGCAGAGGCAACATTTTTTGCAATGGCTATTTAAAAAATGACATTGAAGAAATCTGAATCTGCATTATTTTCCATCGCTGTATATCGTAAGGTGTTGCCACTTGAAATGCTTAATGGATCATTTACACAAGTGTTTTTTTTACTTTTTATCATTTTTAAAAAACTTTTCTGTATGGGACCTCTTGCAAATATTCACAACTTGACTTCCAAACAAGTGTATCAGCCACTAAACAGAAAACAATATTATAATTGCAGAAATTTTTTTTTTTACGATACAGCAACAGAAATAATGTGCTATTAACAGAACAAATGCAGAAATCTGATAATGTCACAGACCCCCAGGTTCTCCTAATGGATCTCTTCGTGTCTAGGTACCCTAGTTCAAAAACCCATGATTTATAGAAACACTTGATTATCCTGCATAGCCACTTATTACTGTCCACACAAATCATGGGTTTAAATAATTAATTAGAATTTATCTTTTTTTAGTGCAGTTCTTTCATGATTGACATGCGCAACCTAAATGTAAAAAGTGATCACTTTAAATCTGATTTAGCAAACTGTTTATTTTAATACCTCAAAAACTAACTGAATTAAAAATACAATTTCTGTATTTTTGACACATACGATTGATTTTAAAAATAGTGGGGTCATGCAGTTTGAATATCTATTTAAATATGGCTAGATGATAACAGATGAAGACAGCATTTGTGGTGACATCGGCGCTTCTCATTTCATTAATGATGGCCTCAGGGATTCATATGCTTTTCCGAAACATGAATGACATTTGAAATGCATCATCTAATCGGATGTTATCTAACAACATAGAAAATCATTAGATAAATTCAAAAAAATTAGATTCGACATTAAGCAGCTGAATATTTCCTGCCACTTACAGGTAATTTTGATGAAATTGTCAAAAATGGAACATACAGGGATTTTAAAATAAGCTGTAGAGGGCTGGTATAGTTATTCAAAATAAAATCATGCAAAATACCTGTTTTTCACAAAAAATTAATGAATGGCTAACAAAAGCACCTAAATGCATGTTTTTGTAACATGCAATAACTGAGAATGTGATTTTTATGACAGTAACAAAAAGCAGCAATAACAACTTGCATTTATATACCATCTTTAACATTGAAAAACGGTCTGAAGTGCTTCCTAGAGACATAATCAGATGAAAATGAATGCTGAGCCAAAGAAGGAGCTATTGGAAGAGGTGATCAAAAGCTTGGCCAAAGAGTTGGATTTTAAGGAGGGCCTTAAAGGAGAAGAGGGAGGTGGCGAGGTAGAGGGATTTAGGGATGAAATTCCAGCCCTTGGGGCTGAGGTGGTGGAAGGCACGGCTGCCAATGGTGGGATGAAGGAGGAAAGGCCAGAGTTGAAGGAATGGAGAGGTCTGGGAGGAGTTTAGAGCTGGAGGAGGTTACAGAGATGGGGAGGGACAGGGAACTAATCACGAGGGTAAGAATTTTAAATGAGACTTTGGGAGAGCGGGAGCCAAAATAGATCAGCAAGGACAGGAGTGATGGGTGAGGAGCTGTTGGTGCGGAATAGGATATGGCAGCAGTTTTGGATGGGCTGAAGATTGCAATGTGTGGGGGATGGGAGGCTGGCAAGGAGAGCACTGGAATATTCAAGTCTAGATATAACAGGCACGGATGAGGGTCTCAGCAGCAGATGGGCTGTAAGAAGGGGTGGAGGCAGGGCAATGTTACAGAAGTGAAAGGTGGAATCTTTGTGATGGAGAGGATATGGGATCAGAAGCTCAGCTCAGCATCAAGCAGGATGCCAAGGTTGTGAACATTTTGTTCAACATGAGATAGTGGCTGGGGAGGGAGATGCAATCAGTGGCAAGGGTATGGTGTTTATGGTGATGCCTTCATTGGTCCCAACATTTAACTGGAGGAAATTGCAACTTATCCGAGACTAGATGTTGGACAAGCAATCTGACAGCACAGAGGCAGTGATGGGGTCGAGACAGGTGAAGAGGCAGGACTAAATGTCAACCATGTGCATGTGGAAGCTGAAACCTTGGCCGGAGTTTTGGCGGTGCTGAGAGGACAGGATCAGAGGCGGGTCAGCTGTGAAATTTGAAATGATTGACAGTGGGTCAGGAGCCCGCTGTCAACCCACCTCCACACTAGTCTCCCAGGTGCCGGGTCTGTCAGCGCTGAACAGACCCAACACCAAGTGGCAGAGGAGGCAATTTAGATCATTAGCTGGATTGTTAAGAGGAGCATTATTTTAAGCTTACCTTTAGATTTTTAGTGGTCGCCAACGGCTTCCCTGCTTATTGGGGATCACTTCAGGTAAGGAGGTCGGGTGTTGTGTCAGCCAGCATGGGGTGATTTACTAACTTGACAGCTGCAAATGGTCGAAAAAAGCTCCCATTTCAAATAAGAACATAAGAACATAAGAAATAGGAGCAGGAGTAGGCCAATCGGCCCCTCGAGCCTGCTCCGCCATTCAATAAGATCATGGCTGATCTGATCCTAACTGCCAATCTACTATCACAGAACCATCTCCTGAATCTAACAGAATTAGACACACGAAATAGGAGCAGGATCAGGCTACACAGCCCCTGGGCCCGCTCCGCTACCCACAGGGCCATGTCCGATCCGAACCTAGACTCATGTCCAAATTCCTGCCCGCTCCCCGTAACCCTTAATTCCCTTTACTTCTAGGAAACTGTCTATTTCTGTTTTAAATTTATGCAATGATGTAGCTTCTACAGCTTTTTGGGGCAGCATATTCCATGGACCTACCACCCTCTGAGTGAAGTAGTTCCTCCTCATCTCAGTTTTGAAAGAGCAGCCCCTTATTCTAAGACTATGCCCCCTAGTTCTAGTTTCACCCATCATCGGGAACATCCTCCCCGCATCCACCCGATCCAACCCCTTCACAATCTTATATGTTTCAATAAGATCGCCTCTCATTCTTCTGAACTCCAATGAGTAGAGTCCCAATCTACTCAACCTTTCCTCATATGTCCATCCCCGGGATTAACCAAGTGAACCTTCTTTGTACTGACTCGAGAGCAAGTATGTCTTTTCTTAAGTATGGACACCAAAACTGTATGCAGTATTCCAGGTGCGGTCTCACCAATACCTTGGACAACTGAAGCAATACCTCCCTATTTTTATATTCTATCCCCCTAGCAATGAAAGCCAACATTCCATTGGCCTTCTTAATCACTTGCTGCACCTGCATACTAACCTTTTGAGTTTTGTGCACCAGGACCCCCAGATCCCTTTGTACTTCAGTACTTTTCAGTTTCTTGCCATTAAGATAATAACTTGCTCTACGATTTTTCCTCCCAAAGTGCATAACCTCACACTTTCCAGTATTGTATTACATCTGCCAAATCTCTGCCCACTTACTTAGCCTGTCTATGTCACCTTGCAGGTTTTTTATGTCCTCCTCACTCACTACTTTCCCTCCCATCTTAGTATCATCTGCAAACTTTGATATGTTACACTTGGTCCCCTCCTCCAAATCATTAATATAGATTGTAAAGAGTTGGGGACCCAGCACTGACCCCTGCGGAACACCACTAGTTACTGATTGCCAGTCTGAGAATGAACCATTTATCCCAACACTCTGCCTTCTGTTAGATAGCCAATCCTCTATCCATGCCAGAATATTACCCCCAATCCCGTGATTTTTTATCTTAAGCAATAATCTTTTGTGTGGCACCTCATCAAATGCCTTTTGGAAGTCTAAATACACTACGTCCACTGGTTCCCCTTTATCCACCCTATATGTTACTTCCTCAAAGAACTCCAGCAAATTTGTCAAACATGACTTCCCCTTCATAAAACCATGCTGACTTTGTCCTATTAAATTATGATTATCCAAATGTCCTGTTACTATCTCCTTAATAATGGAGTCCAAAATTTCACCTACCACAGATGTTAGGCTAACCGGTCTATAGTTTCCAGCCTTCTGTCTACTGCCCTTTTTAAATAAGGGTGTTACATTAGCAGTTTTCCAGTCTGCCGGGACCTTTGCTGAGTCCAGGGAGTTTTGGAAAATTATTACCAATGCATCCACAATCCCTACCGCCACTTCCCTCAAGACCCTAGGATGTAAGCCCTCAGGTCCAGGTAATTTATCCGCCTTGAGTCCCATTATTTTACTGAGTACCACTTCCTTAGTGATTTTGATCATGTTTAGCTCCTCCCCCCCCATAGCCCCCTGTTTGTCCAGTGTTGGGATATTCTTAGTGTCCTCTACTGTAAACACTGATACAAAATATTCATTCAGTGTTTTTGCCATCTCCATATTTCCCACCATTAATTTCCCGGTCTCATCCTCTAAGGGACCAACATTTACTTTAGCCACCCTTTTTCTTTTTATATAACTATAAAAACACTTACTATCTGTTTTTATATTTTTTGCTAATTTACTTTCATAATCTATCTTTTCTTTCTTAATCAATCTTTGTGTTATTTTTTGCTGTCTTTTAAAGTTTTCCCAATCCTCTATCCTCCCACTAGATTTGGCTACCTTATATGCCCTTGTTTTTAGTCGAATACTATCCTTAATTTCTTTACTTAGCCACGGATGGCTGTCTTTTCTTTTACACCCTTTTCTTCTCAGTGGAATATATATTTTTTGGAAGTTGTAAAATAGCTCCTTAAATGTACACCACTGATCATGTATCGTCTTACCCTTTAATCTATTTTCCCAATCCACTCTACTCAATTCCACTCTCATACCTTCATAGTCTCCTTTATTCAAGCTTAGCACGCTTGTTTGAGATCCAACCTTCTCACCCTCTAATTGAATATGGAATTCAACCATGTTATGGTCACTCATTCCAAGGGGATTCTTTACTAGGACATTTTTAATTAATCCTGTCTCGTTACACAGGACCAGATCTAAGGTTGCTTGCCCCCTGGTCGGTTCAGTTACATACTGCTCAAGAAACCCATCCCTAATACACTCAATGACCTCATCCTCAAGGCAGCCCTGCCCAATTTGATTTGTCCAATTAATATGATAGTTAAAATCCCCCATAGTTATAGATGTTCCCTTATTACAAGCCTCAACTATTTCCTGATTGATACTCCGTCCAACAGAGTTGCAACTGTTCGGAGGCCTATAGACTACGCCCACTAGTGTTTTTTTCCCCTTATTATTCCTTACCTCCACCCAAACTGTTTCATTATCCTGATCTTTTGACCCAATATCATTTCTCTGTATTACAGTGATTCCTTCCTTTATTAACATAGCCGCCCCACCTCCCCTTCCTTCCTGCCTGTCCTTCCTCATCGTTAAATAACCTGGTATGTTTAATTCCCAGGCATTGTCACCCTGCAGCCATGTTTCCGTAATGGCCACAAGATCATACCCATATGTAGTTATTTGTGCCATTAACTTGTCTATTTTGTTACGAATGCTACGTGCATTCAGATAGAGAACTTTCAAATATGTTTTGTGACACTTAGTTCCTGCTTTTGCCCTTTTTATTACTTTACCTTTTACTCCATACCTTCTGCCCCTTCTTGACACGCTCTGGTTTAAAATTTCCCCACTGCTACTTAAGTCTATGACCTTCTCTGTTGTCATTTTTATTATTTGCTCTCTAGGAACCTCCCCCCCACTAGTTAGTGTAAAGCCCTCTCTACAGCCCTAGTTATATGATCCGCCAGGACTCTAGTCCCAGCACTGGCCAAGTGAAGCCCGTCCCAACGGAACAGCTCCCTCCTGCCACAGTACTGGTGCCAGTGTCCCAGGAAGCAAAACCCATTTCTCCCACACCAGTCTTTGAGCCACGCATTTAACTCTCTAATTTTATTTGTCCTAGCCAAATTTGCTCGTGGCTCAGGTAATAATCCAGAGATTATTACCCTTGAGGTTCTGTTTTTTAATTTGACCCCTAGCTGCTCATACTCCTTTAACAGAACCGGCTTCCTAGTCCTATCTACGTTGTTTGTACCAACATGGACCACGACAACTGGATCCACCCCCTCCCACTGCAAGTTTCTTTCCAGCCCAGAGGAGATGTCCTTAACCCTGGCACCGGTTAGGCAACACAGCCTTCGGGACTCTCGCTCTCGGCTGCAGAGAACTCTATCTATCCCCCTAATAATACTATCCCCTACCACTACAACATTTCTATTTACTCCCCCCTCTTGAATGGCCCCCCATTCCACAGTGCTGTGGCCAGGTTGCTCATCCTCCCTGCAGTCCCTGCTCCTGTCCCCACAGGGAGTAAGAACCTCAAACCTGTTGGACAAGAACAAGGGCTGCGGCTCCTCCAGCTCTACCTCCTGGATCCCCGTACCTGCCTCACTCGTAGTCACACCGTCCTGTCCCTGACCATGGGCTACATCTGAGTTAATTAACTTCATAGGTGTGACCATCTCCTGAAACACAGAGTCCAGGTACTTCTCCCCCTCCCTGATGTGTCACAGTGTCTGAAGCTCAGACTCCAGCTCATCAACACGGAGCTGGAGTTCCTGTAGCAGCAGACACTTGTCACAGACGTAATCACCGTGAGCCTCAATGGGGTTCACCGGCTCCCACATCTCGCAACAGTAACACATCACCTGCTCCATTCTATGTAATTAATTAAATTTTTTATTGTTAGTTATGGACACCCTCTGCCCGATTTTAGATGCTAGTATCCCCTTTAATTAATTGGATTTAAATTAAATCAATCCCTCTAGTTATACCAGTTAAATGGCTTACCAACAGTCACTCTGCACCAGAAAGGCCTTATTAACTACAACCCACAGAGTTAAAGTTTGAAAAGTGCACCTAACACCCCACTTACCCAAACTCACACTTACCCAAACTCAGAGCACTCTTTGATGACTCGCACTCAGTGCTTGCTCGCACTAGGACTGGTCTTTTTATACTGTTTGTTTGTTTACAGCCAAATGAGTCACCTCTGCTGATTGGTTAGAAAACTGGTTTCCACTGCCTGCTGTGCCAATTTACTCCTACTGCAGTGTAACCTTGTTTTACTCTTCTTAAACCAACAGAATCCCAAATATTTAACTTTTCCCCTTTACTTAAACTGCTTAAGTAATCTTATCAAGAATGATTTAAAGAGAAATAACAATTAAAGAACTCTCACACTTACCCAAACTCAGAGCACTCTTTGATGACTCGCACTCGGTGCTTGCTCGCACTTGGACTGGTCTTTTTATACTGTTTGTTTGTTTACAGCCAAATGAGTCACCCCTGCTGATTGGTTAGAAAACTGGTTTCCACTGCCTGCTGTGCCAATTTACTCCTACTGCAGTGTAACCTTGTTTTACTCTTCTTAAACCAACAGAATCCCAAATATTTAACTTTTCCCCTTTACTTAAACTGCTTAAGTAATCTTACCAAGAATGATTTAAAGAGACAGTGCTTACTGTAGTGTATGTACCCGTCTACCTTTAAGGGAACTATTGAATGTAACCGTTCACCTTTAAGAGGACTACTTTCGGGTGGCACTATTTGTTTGGCTTCTGTATACTGTAATACCGATAGTGACCACACCAGTATATAAGTGTTGTGGCATGATTGCTGGGGCAGATTCGCCCGGACCTTCGAATAGTAAAGACCTGTTGTTTGTTACTTCTGAAGTCTGTGTATTTATTAACTGCACAACCCACAGACTTTACAGTGGCGACGAGTCCGATCGTACCCTGCGGCAAGATTACCAAACGCAACGAAGAGCGTCGAAGAGAGACAACCGCCCTCGTCATGCTACCAAAAGAAAACACGAGGCTGCAACAACAGAAAGCAGGAAGACTAACAACAAAAGCTGTATCAGCAACAGGCACTGACTACCCTTCTGCCACGGTGCGGAGTGAGCCGACCAGCAAGAAACAAGGCGGCCGAAGAGACTGTGAGTAGGGGAAGGGGTAGAAGTATCCGGAGGATAAGGGCAGAGCACTCGACCTCGGTCGAGGGGGAGCTGTGCCGGCCAAAAGTCGGGTCCAACGGCGTCGGGTGACAGCCGGACCGCGATCGGCGGGAACAATCCTGGCAGCGACCGCAGCCACGAAGCGCTGAGCCTGCAAGTAGGCGCGGGAAGAGAAACCCAGCCACAGCCGGGGAGGGAAACACCGGTCTGCGAGAGGGCTGGGGAGGCGAACGGGAACCGTGCGGGTGAGAGCCGGGTGCGGAGAGAGAGACTGCGAGGAGCCAGTCCAGCGGCTGAGCTGTTCTCCACCAACGGGGTACTCAGAGCCGGCAAATCCGAACGGGCGGGAGTGAGAGAGAGACACAGCCGAAAACGGGGTGAGAGACTGCGCGAGAGCCAGTCCAGCGGCTGAACTGTCCTCCGTTAACGGGGTGTACCCAGCGCCGGGAGAGCCGTGCGGGTGGGAGAAAAAGACAGAGCCGAGTAAGGGGAGCTGTGCGGAAGCCAGCCCAGCGGCTGAACCTGTCCGCTGTGGGGAAAGCGTTCCCCTTCCACCAGGGAAGAAACGCGGGAAGCCGCCATTAGGCGGGGAAGATGATCGAAGTGGGCGGGGCGAGAAGGAAAGAGCGGGAAACCGCCATTTTTGCGGGAAAACCGCCATCTTTGAAATAAACAAATAAATAAGAATACTTGAAGAAATACTTGTGTTGTACCCAAGGAAAGAAAGATGCCTAAGCGGGCGGACATCAACGAGTTCAATTCGGAGATAGAAGACTGGGCCACGTACGTAGAATGTATTGAGATACATTGTAAGGCTAACAAAATAGCTAAGGAGGAAAAAGCTTTAACCTTACTTAACATGATGGGTGCGAAAACATTCGGGGTGTTGAAGAATCTTCTCTCACCAGCTAAACCGGCAGATCAGACTTTCGATGATATTGTAGCAGTGCTGAAGGATCACTTGAACCCCACACCATTGATGCTGGCTGAACGATTCAAATTCTACACAAGAACGCAGAGGAAAGACGAAAGCAATGCGGAATACTTGGTCGAACTGCGTAGGATAGCGAAATACTGCCAGTTTGGAGGGAATCTGACAGAGGCACTGCGGGACAAGTTCGTATGCGGATTGTCCAAAGAAGGAACGCAGAAGCGACTACTGGAAGAAAATGACCTCACACTGGACAGGGCTGTCCTCATAGCTGCATCGCATGAAGCCGCAGCGAAAGGAACGGCGGAAATGCAGCTAAAGGCGGCGGCACTAGGGGTGGACCAAATTACTTCAAGCACAACAAAATGCTACCGTTGTGGGAAGACAACACACGACCAGAATCAATGCTGGGGTAAAAACCAAGAATGCAGGAAATGTGGCAAGATCGGGCACATAGCTAAGGTATGCCGGTCAGGAGCAACGTACAACAATAAGAAGTCACCACAAAAATGGTACGGGAAGGTACAAGAGGTGACTAAGAAGAGTCTGAGGGAACAGAAGTCGGTCTCACACTCCAAATGCAAAGGACTGGACAGTCTGAGAATTCACAACGTGAGCAATGAAGCTGACCGACAAACTATCTGGATAACGCTACAGATTGCAAAGGTCCAAGTAAAAATGGAAGTGGACACCGGATCGGCATTGACGGTCATGAATAAGCACGACTATAAGAAATTTTTCAAGCATATTCCACTACGGGATACGGAGCTAGTACTACAGACATACACGGGGCACAAGGTATTCCCCATCGGCATGATAGAAGTCAAGGTGAGATACAAGGATAAAGATCATCACCGGTTGGACCTGTATGTATTGCCTGAGGGAGGACCACCACTTCTGGGACGGGAGTGGATCCGAAAAATAAAATTGGACTGGCAGTCACTAAACACCATGACGGTGGATTCCGAAAAAGAGGATGTCAAACCTGAACGGTTGGCCAGAATATTGGACGAAGCTAAGGAGGTATTCCAGCAGGGACTGGGAACACTGCGAGGGATTAAAGCAAAGGTTAAGATTGCAGAAAATGCAAGCCCAAAGTTTTTTAAGGCCAGATCAGTACCTTACGCAATACGACCAGCTGTGGAGGCAGAACTGGAAGAACTTGAACGATCAGGGGTTCTGTCAAAAGTGGGCTGGAGTGAGTGGGCCACACCCATTGTTCCCATCATGAAGTCCTCACCGAGTAATAAGCCAGGGGGACTGGGGAAGGTCCGTATCTGCGGAGATTTCAAGATTACTGTGAATCCGGTGCTTCACACGGTACAATACCCGCTTCCGCGGATTGAAGATATCTTTGCTTCGTTGGCTGGAGGGAAACATTTCACGAAAATAGATCTGGCTCAAGCATATCTACAGATGGAGGTCGAGGAAGAGTCACGCCAGTACCTCACCATCAACACTCACAGAGGCTTGTATCGCTACAATAGACTGGTCTTTGGGGTAGCTTCGGCGCCAGCAATTTGGCAGAGGGCCATGGAACAGGTGTTACAAGGAATTCCAAGCACGCAGTGCTACTTAGATGACATTTTAATCACGGGAAAAGATGAGGAAGAACACCTCACGAATTTGAAACTGGTACTCACCAGGTTGAAGGAGTATGGCCTTCGGGTTAATCGCAAGAAGTGTGAGTTCTTCCAAAAACGGATCTCATACTGCGGTCATGTCATTGACCGAGAGGGACTGCATAAGTCACCCGAAAAGATTGAAGCGGTTGTGAAGGCCCCCGCTCCAGGAAACGTATCTCAGTTAAGATCATTCTTGGGGTTGATTAATTACTATCACAAGTTTCTGCCGAATTTATCCACGGTACTGCATCCGCTGAATGACCTGTTGCGGAAAGAAACACCATGGAAGTGGAGTGAAGAATGCAAAAAGGCTTTTCGCAGGAGCAAGGAGTTGATTACCTCTGAAGAAGTGTTGGCTCATTTCAACCCAGCATTACCCCTTCGTCTAGCTTGCGATGCTTCCCCGTACGGAATTGGGGCAGTACTCTCGCACAGGCTACCAAACGGCTCGGAAAGGCCAGTGGCTTTCGCGTCCTGATCATTGACACCCGCGGAGCGAAATTACGCCCAAATAGATAGGGAGGCCCTCAGTCTTGTGTGGGGCGTGAAGAAATTCAACCATTACCTACAATGTAAAAAGTTCACATTGTTGACAGACCACCAGCCGTTGGTGTCCATATTCAACCCAAATAAGGCCGTTTCCACCATGACAGCACAAAGGTTACAAAGGTGGTCCGTGTTGCTTGGGGCACACCAATACGAAATTGAGTACAAAAGGTCTAAACAGCATGGAAATGCTGATGGGTTGTCACGCTTGCCATTGCCGATGGTAGAAGAAGCGAGTATAGTGGACCCAGTAGAGTTGTTCCACTCATCCATAGTGGAGTGTCTACCGATAACAAACTCAATGATTGAGAATGAGACAAGGAATGACCCGACTCTTTCACGAGTCTATGATGTAACGGTGGAGGGATGGCCAGCACAGAGCGACCCAACACTGCAAGCATTTGCACAGAGGAAAGAACAACTGTCTGTGTGTCGAGGAACCCTGATGTGTGGATCTAGAGTGGTGATTCCACCCAAACTCCAAAAGAAGGTGCTAAAGGAGCTGCACGAAGGACATCTGGGGGGAGTAAAGATGAAAAATCTAGCAAGAGCGTTTGTGTGGTGGCCAGGCATTGATGGAGACATAGAGGAGATCACGAAGAACTGCCTAGGATGTCAGAGGGTTCAGAACGCGCCACCCCAGGCTCCTCTGCATCCATGGGAGTAGCCCTCATCGCCTTGGCAAAGAGCACACATCGACTTTGCTGGTCCATTTATGGACTCGATGTTTCTAATAGCGGTGGATGCCCACTCCAAGTGGCCGGAAGTAATTAAGATGACCACCACCACGACGGAAAAAACCATCGCAGTGTTAAGGACTATGTTTGCTCGGAATGGCCTGCCGGAACAGATCTGTTCTGATAATGGACCACAATTTGTGTCCGAAGAATTCAAGAAATTCTTAAAGAGCAATGGGGTTAAACATTACACGTCAGCCCCATACCATCCCGCCTCCAATGGATTGGCTGAAAGGTTTGTCCAGACCTTCAAGAAGGCCGTAAAGGCCATGAGTAATGAAAATATAGGTCTGCAACATAAGGTGGATAGCTTTTTGTTGGCATACCGAAATGCGACACATGCGGTCACAAATCAAACTCCCGCAATGATGTTCTGTAATAGACGCCTGAGATGCCAGCTGGATTTACTAAAACCAAACATCAGAAGAGACGTAGAGAACCGGCAATTCCAGGGCATGAACGACAGGGTCACTAGATCTTTCCAGATCGGTCAACGAGTTTTGGCCCGGGACTACCGTACTGAGAAATGGCAGCCTGGAACTATTGGGAAAAGGCTGGGGCCATTGATGCACACCGTGGACATTGGAGACAATATAATAAGGCGCCATGTTGACCAAATCATAGGGTCCACCACAAATGGGCCACCGACTTCACCACCTTATCCGGGTAATGTTGAAACTGAGATACCCAGAACACCTACTTCCGATCTAGTGATACTGGAGTCAGCTGAACCTGACACGGCTTTTCAAGCCGAATCGACCTTGCCAGAAGCACCTCCTAGCCCGCCTGAAATGACGACACCACTGCGGCGTTATCCTGACAGAATCCGGAAACCCCCGGAAAGACTGAATCTATGAACTGTCTTACATAAACCTGTATATATGTTAGAATGTATGTTCACTATGGACTTAGTAAGTAATAAGCTAAAAAGGGAGGATTGTAGTGTATGTACCCGTCTACCTTTAAGGGAACTATTGAATGTAACCGTTCACCTTTAAGAGGACTACTTTCAGGTGGCACTATTTGTTTGGCTTCTGTATACTGTAATACTGATAGTGACCACACCAGTATATAAGTGTTGTGGCATGATTGCTGGGGCAGATTCGCCCGGACCTTCGAATAGTAAAGACCTGTTGTTTGTTACTTCTGAAGTCTGTGTATTTATTAACTGCACAACCCACAGACTTTACACTTACTGCATTGGAAGACAGATTGAGCTTTATGCAGCTAGCAAGTGTTTGGAGCAAACTCTGTATCCAGTGTCACCTCATTGGAACAACCTCTCTCACCATTGACAGATCACTTCTGTCATCTCAACCTCACCTGCTGTCTATTCCATCAGCATCGGTGCCCTTGAAAAAATCTCACCTTGGTCCTCAGAATCCCACCACAATCAGCTAGTGAGAGGGGGAAGTGATAATGTAGATAGAGAGGGATGGGTGGAGGTGCAAGGTAAGTTGGTGTGAGTAAAGCTGTGCAGGAGTACGGTTGGGAAGGCAAAGTGATGGCGATGTGATGAGTGGCACAGCAGGATGAGGTTGAGTGTGGCTTGGCAGTAACATTGCGTGATCTACTGAGATCATTGAAAGGTTCATGCCACTGCAGCCTGGTCCTCCTGACGACATCCCTGCTTGTGCCCTCCTGTGCAATGTGCAACCAGGCTACGTTGATCTCCTGGGGAGGTCTTTTCCGCCCATTGGAATGGAAGACAACCTCCCTGTGTGCTGTGACTCCCTCCATAGGGAGTCATGGGAGAGCCTGGGTGCAGCTGTGCACCTCTGTGCAGTGCTTGTCAGTGTTTGCAGCAGCTCAATGCTGTAGAACACTGACCGCACAACTGTCAAAATCAATTTGGATATGGCCCCTTTAAGGAAACCGGCTGATGATGCGTCATCAGACCTGCTTCCTTTTAATTGGCTGGGAACCTCACTGGGTGGGCTTAACAAGCCCAATCATTGTAAAATCACTTCAACAGAGCGGGATGGAACAGGCAGCAGGCTGGGGCTGCCCCGGACCGGCCTCAGTATGCAAAATCGCAGCCCTTGCCTTTGGACAATGAAACCAAGGGGCAAGATTTAAATGAGAAAGTGGAGGGGGCCAAGAATAGATCCATGGGTAACTGCAGTGGTAACAATACGTGGAAAGAAAGAGAAGTAATTGCTGAAGGTGCTCTTGCTCCAATTTGATAGTTATGAGTGGAACCTAACAAGGGCAGTTCCACTGAACTAGACAACGGAGCAGAGTGTTGGAGGAGGATGGGGTGATTGAATGTGTCGAAGGCTGCAGAGAGGATGAAAAGGGAAAATGCTCCAGGGTAACAGTCATAGAGGATGTCAGTGCTGTGCCAGGTGGAAAGTTGTGGGAAAGCTGACCAGGATTTCAACACATTCAAGGACTTTGGAGAGGAAAGGGAGGTTGGAGATGGGGCAATAATTTGCAAGGGCAGAGGGCTAAGGGTGGGTTTTTTGAGGAGGGGAGGGGTAATGATGGCAGATTTGAAAGGAAGGGGGACAATAACCTGAGTAGAGGGAGCCACTTACATTATCAGCTAACATGGGGATCCAGGAAGGGATGTCATTACTTATATTAATTAATTAATATTTCATGCAGTAATTATTTCCTTATTACGTGTGTGCAATTTTAATTTCTGATTGAAATTTTACAACAAGTAACAAAATTATTTTTAAAACCTAAGGATGATTTGCTGAATGGGATTACCAGACAACCCTTGGGTGCCAGGACAAGTTCAAGTAGCTCTGAAGCCTCGCTGATCAACCATGTATCCCAGAGTTCACTGTCTGTATCCTCTGAAAGAACAATAAAAACTGCTTCAGTAGAGCAAACCTTAAAAAGAGCTCCTCTTCCTGCACTGATCAAAACAGATACAGAAAAATTTCACAGCAATATCACTCCAGTCCAAAGCAGATCTCCCACCAGAGTAGATGCTCCAGATTCTACACCAAGCATGATAAAGGAGGAAGATGGACAAGCTAGCCAATCCAGGACCTCAATGGTAAAAAGATCCTTAAAAGAAATCCCAAAGGAGGACCCAAGATTAACCACGGAGACTTGTGTAAGTTTTTCTGATTTAAAACTTAGCTGTGCTATATTTCTTAATGTCTGAATTGATTTAGGGTGGGTTTTCTTTATTTAATAAAATGTATATTTTTTATGTTTTATATATATTTTTTAATTTGTGTGCTTATCAAGATGATTGTGCTGGAAAATGGGAAATGCTTTCTGCATCTTGTATCAGCAGCAAGCAGAGAGGATATTTTCATGCCATCAACCTCGCTCATTTTTAAACCCAGCCACCAGGAGTAAAAGGACAGTGCCTAAACTGCTA
Organism: Somniosus microcephalus; assembly: GCF_052327205.1. NCBI lineage: Eukaryota > Metazoa > Chordata > Chondrichthyes > Squaliformes > Somniosidae > Somniosus > Somniosus microcephalus. Next base: position 191,311,541 of record NC_140997.1, read on the forward strand.
CTGCACCCAGTTCTTTTCTTTTTTGTTTCCTTATTATCAAAATAAATTTAAATTTAGAAGGAAAAATTGTGAACGCCAAGATTTATTATAGGAAAAAGCCTTTGGAATATCAATTTATTTTGATCATTTAATACTTGTTTACTATATGCTTATTGTGTTCTGTAATGTTATTTTTCTCAGTCAATTCGAGACTTTCATTACTCCAATTCATTGCATATTGCTGTTATTGACCTTCTGATGGACTTGACTTCTAGTTACACATAGTTGTGAGTCATAGACCCATTGTATTATTGTGATTTTATAATTGTGAAATTCCCATTCGATTATTTTTGTGAAAGGTTATAGCAAAAAAACAGTAAAATAAAATGTTAGGCGTAAAATAGATCCATAAAATACAAGTTTCAGAGAAAATGGGAGTGACAAAGAATTAGTGAAACCTCTGAAATATTGTGCCCGTTTGTGAATTTCATATTTTAGGTAATTGAATTTTGAAGAGAGGATCAGGAAATTTGGTCTGTTCCCACTGGAAAAAAATTACTGGAGCATAGTCAAAACGGTAGATGTTAATTTTCACTGCAGATATGGAGAGGTATTCTGTTTCCTAAAGCTCAGAAATGAAGAATAGAAAAGATAGAGAACATTGTGAAAAATGAAATCTACCACAAACTATCATTTACAAAAAATAACTTTCCTACTTGGAATAATCATCATTTGAAGTACACTTAAAGTAGTACAAACGAAACAGGTCAGATTAATTCCTCAGACGTGAATTGGATGGCAGAGTAAGCTGAATGGACTAACTGGCCTTTTTGCATTTCTACATTTTTATGCTCTTTAGTATCAAACTGCTTTGGAAAATCTATAAGCATCTATTTTGGCAGAAGTAAACTAGAGATTTTCATCCATAAAACCCATGTATGCTTGCACGTCTCTATCTCTCTACCTGTCTGTGTGACTATTGATCTGGCAGTTTGTCCTTGTCTTTGCCTCTCCCAATAATGAAAAATACTATACAGATGTGAAAGGTGAAGCTGAACTTTGAAGTTGTCAGTCAACTGAAAACTCTCCAAATGGGTGTATTTATTTTCAGTCTTTAATGGTACTGTGTTATAAATGAGATGCCTAAGTCCGTAAGGGTGACCCTGAGCTTCCGGTCGCCTGTCACTTTAATTCACCGCTTCACTCCCACTCTGATCTCTCTGTCCTCGGCCTATTACATTGTTCCAATGAAGCTCAACGTAAGCTCGAGGAACAGCACCTCATCTTTCGATTAGGCACTTTACAGCCTTCTGAACTCAACATTGAGTTCACAATTTCAAACTATAACCCTGCCCCCATTTTTCATGCTGCATGATTTTGCCATTCCCATTTGCAACATTTTGGCCCAGAAATTCGGGTTGGGGGCTTCCCGCGGGTGCAAGCCCCCGACCTGCACTTACCTTGCGCACCGGCCGTTGAGCTGTAGGGCCCTGTGGAATTCCGATCCGGGGCCTGGTCCGGCAGCCGGCGCGCAGTGCTTGCGTATCCCAGGGGCGCAGTTAGTTCGATGCATCCCCTGGGATCACGTGGGCCATGGGGAGCCAATCGGAGCAGGGAATGCACCATTCATAAGTCTTGACAGGAAGTGCTGTCAAGACTTATAAATACTACGGCCCCAAAATAGCACTAAACCTTCAAATAAATTTTTTTTTAAATCACATTTTTTAAATAAACTATAAATTACATGAAATAATTTAAACAATAATTTAAATTTTTGAAAAAAATAATTTTATATTCTAACGGGGCTAAAAATAAACTTACCTTACTTTAAAGTATTTAAAAATTATAAACCTGTGGAAAAAATGTTTTAATTTTAATTAATTCACCACTTACCTTGTAAAAAGCAGGCCTTATGCCTGCTTTTTACATTTCTAAATTCTGCAGACTTACCCTCACGGAAAAACCTGTTAAAAAAAAAACTAAGTTTGATGCGCACGCGCAGCCTCCCCCGCGCACGCGTTCGACCTCTGAACCTCTGCTTTCAGAGGAATGGAAGTGCCGGTTTCCCGCGCATGCGCAGTGCGTGCAGGAAACCGGCACGTCCATCGGGCCTACGGGTGAGTACCCCGTGCGTACTCACCCGTGGAGACCCGAATTTCTGGGCCAAATTCCTGCCTCTTACATAAGCACAGTATGTTCCTTCAATTCCTTCCTCCCCTCCCACCCCACTGTCTCTGCACCTGCTTAATATCTGTTACATCTCCAGCTTTTTCCAGTTCTGATAAAGGATCCCAGACCTGAAACGTTAACTCTGTTTCTCTCTCCACGGATGCTGCCTGGCCTGCTGAGTGTTTTCAGTGTTTTCTGTTGTTATTGCCTAAAGAACATATTGCTAACTGTCCAGACAATTATTTCTGAAGGGGTCATACATGAAAATTAAATGTAAATTGCACTTAAAACAGGTTTATGAGTAGTTTGTCTCAGTAAATAGCACAACTTCAATTTCTAAGCAGTAGAAAACAGAATTATATTATAATGCTAAGAGTGTTACCTGAAGCACCAGAAGGTGGTAGCAATATTTATGGTGCTGCCTCAATTTTAATTGCTATAAATAAACCAGACATAAAGTCTTGCTATGCATCATAAAAATCATTGTAATAGTTGCTGTTAGTGTTGCAAGTGTTTTTTTTCCATTGTGAATTTCTTGTATATGCATATAAATTAAACAAAATAGCTTGTTAAAACTAAAAAGTAACAATTTTGAGGTGCAACCAATTTTTTTTTAGTTGAAAGGGAGATCAAATTAATTTCCACAGTTCAGACTGTGGTATTTTTTCTGCATTTTTTGAAAGATTATTGTAAAAATACTTTGGCCGCGATTTTGCCAGCGCTCAGAGGGCAGGTTTGGAGGTGGGTCAGAGGTTAAAGTCATTTTGATTGACGGCGGGTTTCGCACCCGCCGTCAACCCACCTCCAAACAACCTTCCCAAGTGTCGGGTCCCCGATTTGCGAATGGACCCAACACCTAGCAGCAGGAAATGGATTAAAGGCAATTAACTGCCTATTACCAGGTACTTGTCAGTAGTTTTCAGGCTGTTTTTCGATTTTCCAGCTTCTGTGTCATGTTTCACGATGTCTGAATAATACGCCAGCTAAGTGTGGCGTATTGTGAGTCCGGTCTAATGTTTGTGAAAAGATGCCAGCTGCAGAAGTGGTGTCAAGGATACCATGTTGCACATGCTGAGTTTCAGAGCAATGAAAATGTTGATTACTGCATTTTTAATACATATACAGATTTCTTTAGCTTACAAGTTTTTAAATCCAACTGTATGTCCAGTGCCACCTCATTAGGACAACCTCTCTCACCAGTGATAGATCGCTTCTGTCATCTCACCTGCAGCTGCCATCTATTCCAGCATATGGAGGGAGTCATTGGAGAGCCTGGGTGCAAGAGGTCATCTTTGTGCAGTGATTGTCAGTATTTTCAGCACCTCAATGCTGTCGAACACTGAAAAATCAACTGTCAAAATAAAATTGTGCATGGCCCCTTTAAGGAAACCAGCAGATGATGAGTCATCAAATGATGTCATCAGACCCGCTTCCTGTTAATTGGCCAGTAAGCCGGCAGGGTGGTCTTAACAAGGCCAATCAAGGGAAAATCACATCTATGGAGCGGAGGCAGCTGGGGGCGGGACCGGAACCCGGAAACAAGCTGACCCGAACCCATCCCGACACCGAGGAGAAAATCATGGCCTATGAATCTGGGAAAATCCCTCTTCTACACCTTTGTGCTTTATATGAAAGAAAATTTATGCAATTTGAAAGGTAAATGTCTCTTCATAATCGAATTGTTAATATTAGATAAGGTATTCCAGTAAAGACTTGGAAATTTAAAACAGAGAAATGTGTTGGAGTGGATGTGATATTCTGGTCAACAAAGGATGACATTGCTGCAGACTCCAATTAACCTATGTAATGGAGAATGTGAGAACGCAACGTTTGTATAGTATTTAACGAATTCTGAACTGAACAGATCCTATTCACCAGGAATATTAGCATGTGTCCGCAAATGTACAATGAATACAAATAGGAATTAAGAATAATTCACTTTGGTGTTGAATACGTCTCTGAAATTTAATTTTAGAATTTATGCTTTATCTTTTCCTGGCACCCAAAAAAGTAGCATGGTCCTACTAACAAGCTTATAGATATATTCACAATTGCTTATTTGGCTTAGCAACAGACACATCAGAATATTCAGTTTTTTTCCTTCCCCTAGAAACAAACGGAGTCTAAATCAACATGCGCACACTAAGTTCAGTCCCCATTTGTCTCTGTATACAAAGCAAACATTAAGAACTTGGCTTAAACTAAACAACAACAACTTGCTTTAACATAGTAAAACATCCCAAGACAAAAGAAGATGCCAGAGTAGGAGGAATGCCAGAGTAGGAGGAATGCAGAATTACTCGGATGATTACAGGGCTGGAGAAGGTTACAGAGATAGGGAGGGGCGAGGCCATGGAGGGATTTAAGCACGAGGATGAGGATTTTAAAACCGAGGCGTTGGAGGACCAAGAGCTAATGTAGGTTAGTGAGCACAGGGGTGATGTATGAATGGGATTTGGTGCGAGTTAGGGTGTGGGTTGCGAGTTTTGGATGCATTCAAGTTTACGGAGCATGGAAGTTGGGAGGCTAGAAAAAGAGCAATGGAACAGTAAGTCTGGAGTTAACAAAGGCGGGGATGAGGGTTTCAGCAGCACATGGGCTGGGGTGAGGCGGAGAAGGGCAATGTTACAATGATGAAAGTTGCCGGTCTTTGTGATGGAGAGAATATGAAGTCGGAAGCTCACCTCAGAGTCAAATGGGTTGCAAATAGTCTGGTTCAGCCTGAGACAGTGGATAGGGAATCGATGGCTAGGGAATGGAGATTGTGATGGGGGCCAAAGACAATGGCTCCAGTCTTCCTAATATTTAATGAGAAGAAATTTCGACTCATCCAGGACCGGATGTCAGACAAGCAGTCTGACAACATAGAGGCAGTGGAGGGGTCAAAAAAAGGTGGTGGTGATGAAGAGCTGGGTATCGTCAGCGTACATGTGTAACCTAACGTCATGTTGCTGAGGGGCAGCATGTTGATGAGAAATAGGATGGGGCCAACGATAGATCCTTGGAGGACTCGAGAGGTAACGGAGCGGGAAGCGAAGCCATTGCAGGAGATTTTCTGACTACAACTGGATAGATAAAAGTGGAACCAGGCAAGGGCAGTCCCACTCAGATGGACAACAGAGGAGAGGCGTTAGAGGAGGATGGTGTGGTCAACCATTTGAAAGGCTATAGACAGGTGGAGAAGGAAGAGGAGGAGGGATAGTGCACTGCAGTCACAGTCACAGAGGATGTCATTTGTGACTTTGTTAAGGGCCGTTTCAGTGTTGTGGCACAGGCAGAAACCTGATTTGAGATGTTCAAGCGAGGAGTTGCGGGAAAGATGGGCACGGAGTTTGGAGGCGTTAACATGGTCAAGGACTTGAGAGGAAACGGAGGTTGGCAAAGGGGCTAATTTGCAAGGACTGAGGGGTAAGAGGGGTTTTTGGGAAGGGGTGGTGATAATCGCAGATTTGAAAGGGAGGGGGACAGTACCTGTGGAGAGGGAGCCATTTACAGTATCATCTAGCATAGGGACCAAGAAGGGAAGTTAGGTGATCAGATTAGTGGTAATAGGGTTGATAGAGGAGGAGTTGGATCTCTTGGAGAAGTTGTGCTCAGAGAGGGTGATGTAAGCCCCCAAAGTGCGGACCAAGTGATATACAAGGTCGACGTCACTGGCTTGTTGAAAGAAAGACAGACCCAATAATTGAAGTCAAAACGGTTTATTCAGGCCTGGGGAGAAATTTCTTGTGTCCCTACACAAGACTCCAACTCCAACGAGCCTCTCAAAGTCCACACAGTTATACAAAAATTAAGGCCCTGCCCTAGGGGCGGGGATAAGCTTATCAGCATATACAGAGTTATAGCTAAATTGTAATTATAAAACCGTGACAGTTCATCTTCTTGCCGGCCCCAATCCCCACATTTCGTTATCAGTTGGTCCCATCACCTCTTGTGACCATGGGCCTCATCTTAATTACTTTACAACCATCTATTTGCCCGTAGTCAGATGGTTTGGCTTGTTAAGTGTTTTCTTAAGATACCAGTCCTTGTTAAGGCGTGCAAAACACAGACTTTCAGTCTCGCTTCAGGTCATCTCTGCAAAGCAAACACATTCTAATTAGCCCCACTATATTTTGAAGAATGGAACCCTGTTGTGAATTACAATAAACAAATTCTTAGGTGCATATGTATCGCCCCGCTTGACCAACCACACATCCTCCTCAATCTTCCCATGAGTTGTTCTATAGTTTTAAAATCTCAGCATTTGAAGTCACTTAATCATGTTTAAAACTTAGCTGGGTAAATGCAATATACAGACCTCTATTATTCAACTCAGCGTATGAATTAACCCATTCCCTCCACCTTGTACGTTGGTGTTGCAATTGAATCCTGGTTGTTTTGCCCTGTTATACCCAATTTTTTAATATCTTACTTCAGTCCTCCCTTTTGACCTTTTGGACAATTGCTCCAAAACATGTATTTCCACTTCCTGGTGTCTGCCAGAGCATGCACTCCCTGGCATTCTACCAGTCTAGGTTATACATGTGTATATATCCTATCAATTTGGAGGCCGACTTTCCCCCCCCCCCCACCTCCCCACGCAGTATGGTAGTCTTTCCTTTATGGTGGTCTTTCCTTTATGGTGGTCTTTCCTTATGGTGGTCTTTCCCAGGGCCCCTTAGACCCTGCATTAATGGTTTAGGCTTTTCGCTCAGGCCTATCCCTCATTTCCGCGTTGGGTGCTTGACGTGCCAATTCGAGACTGTCATCACTCACCAATCCTCATTCATCACCCTCCTTCTGCCACCCTCCTTCTGCTACCTTTGTCTTATGGTTGGCCGGCCCGGTCCTTAATTACCATACCCAATTAATCCCTTGTAATTTCAGGGCTTCTTATCACATCTTACACCATTTGCCTTGGAGAGGCGGGGGAGTTTTCCATACTTAACTTCGCTACCTGCCTCTCCTCAGGCTCGACTTATTTCACTGCACCAATTTCGGCTTTACTCATTCTGGCACAGAGGCACTGGAGCAGTAAAAATACACAATATATTGTAATAACAATCATGAGGAATATCATTATGCCTTGTAACACTGAGGCGCCCAATGTCCCCGACCATCCTGATCCCCAATTATCAAAATAGGAGGAAGTGGGTGAGTTTCCTCTAATGTTGTACTAATGTCTTTTTGTTGTTTCCTTAAGCCTTCTATTTTATGATAATACTTTAAAATTTCCTTCGTTTTCTGCCGTAATTTCTTCCAAGCTTCCTCTTACTCTAACATAAGTTTCAACCTTTTTATTAAGTCCCATATTATCAAGCGACCAGGTTTTCCTATCTGTGTCGGTATCTTTAGACCAAAACAAAGGTTTGGTTGGGGAATGGGACAAGTCATATCTTGATATTCATACTTCTGTTCGATTGTGGTGACACAAAATGTCCCGTTGTTCCTTGGTGCTACCCTTGTTCGGTGTATCCCCCTTGGGTGTACCTCGAGGGTGTAATTGGTAATTTTCGTAAATCCGCACTCAGATGTGTCTCCCTCGGTGGTGGGGTGTGTGCACACCCATAACCTTCCCTTGTGGTGGCACCCGTCCATTACCACCCCACTTAAGGTTCCATTCTTCTGGTTATTATCTTCATCCCTTTCCCAAAGTGCCTTGGTAGGGACATCATGATATTTAACCCAACTCTCTCTTTGTACCTCTCCTATATTAATCACATCGTATAGGGGCTGTCCCTCTTCTGGGAGTTGTGGGATGGCCAATACAAAGCCAATCATCTTAGTCCATGGGGTCAGACAATTGTCTGCCCGGTATACTTGTCCCATTTTACGCCCCTTGCATAGGCTTTTATTTGTGTCAATCCAAGGTTCCAGATCCTCATTAGTAATCCAATCAGGGATCTGTCCATTATTTATTTGCCTCATGTTATGCTGAGCATTCGACAATAGTCATGAGCCATACATGGCACATACTAGTTCCTTATCGGTTTGGCGAGAAGCATTATTAAGTCGATCAATAATTGTATTGATTGTTTCTGCATGGGGGGCTACTATCTCTTCCACCCCCAACAATTGCATTATTGTTTGTTTCCCTGCCAGTGTCAATTGCTGGCTATTTCCAGTAGCTTGTTTTAGTAACTTCTCTATTTTTGCTTGTAATTCTTCTACTCCTTCGTTTACTCCTTCTATGTCCAAGCTATTAACTGTTGCTAACCCAGCCACATACCCTGCTCCGGCCGTTTCCAATACTCCCCGTTTCTTACATCTTTGTAAGATAGATTTTCCCCGTGGACCCTCTAATTGTTTTACCCACAGGGAGTTCCATGTTTGTTTTGTATCTCAAAAGCACTCATATTAATGGCAAGCTTAATAACTCTATGTGCCACACTAAAATACCCCTCATCCTGTGTTCTTCTTATTACTAATCCCCCTCGACAATGGCAATACTTATGTTCATCCCTAGGATCAAGGCGAGGATGCTCCATTTCATTCCGGACGCCCAATGTTCCTGTAATTACAAAAAGGGGGCTGGTCGTCACCAGCCAGTTAGAATTATTCTGCTCTTATCTGTTTTATCAGTTCAAAATGCTGTACATCTGGTTCATTTCTTGTTCTGTGGCTCTGTCTCTAGACATACCTGAAGATGCAAACTATGGCATATAACATTGTCATCATACACGGCCCTATCATTGATATATGTAGTAACTCCCCTTCCCATTCTTTATATCTTCTAGTATACTCCTCACTCTGCTCAAAAGGCACCATCTCTGGCTTACTCATTGTCTTTGTTATATATTTTTAACTGAGTCCAGTGCTTCCACCTTACTTCACCGGTTCCGGACTCATCTATACAAACGCATGTGTCACTGTTCATTAATACTTCATAAAGTCCTGACCATCTGGGTGCTAGCCCTGGTTTGGCTGGTATTATTTCTGCCATCACCTTGCTACCTATTGCTGGGACCTCCTTCTGGTCGTCCCATGTATCCTGTTCTAGATCTTGTATAATCTGTTGGTCTTTGGCCTCATGTCTCTAACTATCTGTCTAGATTTATCTTTGGGTAACAGGACAGCCCCCCCCCCGCCCAAGCAGTCTTCCGGCCATTTGAGACGGTGCTGCAATTAGTTTATAAGATAACTTCCATTTATCAAATCATAATTCTCCTTCTATCACTGTGGGGAAATATTAACATTAAGAAACTTAAATTTAATAATGTCCAATATCTTTAAATTTTATTCAGTAACACTTTGTTGCTTGGTGAACTCAAACAGCTGTCAGTGGAAAGGGTTAACTCCTTTGCAGGCTTTTGAAGGTGGAGCAAAACATTATTGCGTCACTTCACGTAACCTAAAAAACATCGCTGACCGAAAGACTTTAACTAAACATGAACACTTGGGCTTCATTGGTCAGATTCCCTTTCTCAGCTGCTCGTTTAGCTGCCTCGTCTGCCCATGCATTGCCCTGTTGGTGTCGGTCAGTAATCCTCTTGTGTGCTTTAATTTATTATTGCGCACTCTTTAGGCAGGAGAGAGGTTCCTACTAATTCCTTGATTATATTCTTGTGTCTTACGGGTCCTCCTCCTGGTGTCATATATCCTCGCCTACTCCAGGCTACCATGTAATCAGACACCACCCCAAAGGCATACCGACTATCTGTATATGTTTACACTTTTTCCTTTGGCTAACCTCAGGGCTTGTTTCACTTTACAAAAGCTGTTTCATAGTCGGGCCCCAGTCCACCAGCTTCTGGGATGGTTTCCCCCCTTTGATCAAATCCTGTATAGGCTGGGCCATTTCTGCATATTCTAGGATAAAGTTCCGGCAATAATTAAATAGCCCTAGTACCTGCCTGACCCCCTCCCCTCTCTGGCGCGGTCCCTTCCGGCTGCCATCTCTGAGGGCTTCCCCTTTTATTTCACAAACCTTGCCCCTTGGCTTATTCATTACCCCGATATTCCTTTTATCTGTATGGTGCACCTCAAAGCGCAGGGTCATTTTCCTCACAACTTTAGCCTTTGTATTTACCCCATCTTCTGGATCAAAATCTGACCATAGCTGCTTGTAAGTACTGGACTGATAAATCAAAGCACGCAGCTAGTGATTGCGTGCAGCTTCGCTAGCTGTCCTCTTGGTCCTAATGCTCCTCCCATGTGGGCCACAGTCTGTTGGCATATGCCACCGGAGTCTCATTTGCTCTTCGTCTGCTATAGCTTTTAAAAGGATCCCTTCCTAGCCCCAACTTATTCATATTACTGAACATTTTCCTTAAATCCTCCATATTACAGAATCACAAACTCCCGATCGAGCAGCCCTAAGCCTTTAATCTGCTTCCTTCAATGGCCACACGTCACACTGATTCTGATTACTTATCATCTGGCTCTCAAGGTACTGTTCTTTATTAACCCCCCTTTCTGTCTTTGGGCATTTGTCTCTCCCCTTGTGTTACTATGTAGATTACTAGGTAGATTACTTCATCCTTCCCTACCTGTACCTTTCTCGGGTTTAACTGTAGTCCCACATTCTATAGGGCTCCCAGTACCATAGTCAATTAAATATTGTAGAGGGACCTGCCACTGTCAGATATTCTTGCGGAGTGGAGTTATCTTATTCAATTCGAACTACACCAATTTACACCAACCAGAATTTCACTGTGGCTGCAATGAAAGTCTGGTTTTAATAGGTTAATTTACCTCATAACTTCAAGGTTAAATCTTAGACTGAAACTTAATCTTTTATTAAACAAACTTTTTGTTGCTCTTCTCAGTTTTTACACTCCAGCTTAACTTAAATTGTATTAGGTTTTTTTCATTCTGAGGGTACAGCCTTATTCGCACATTCTTAAAACTTCCAAAATGCAAGACAAGACAAAAGGGTTAAATGCTTTTTCTTTAACACAGAGAAGTGGGTGGAGCTAAAACACACACACAGCAGACATTTTTTTTAAAGGACAGACTTTCAGACAAAGGAATATTGTAACCTCTTAAATATTCCTAGTCAGGAAAACATTCACACTTTAACACACAATTTTATACAGCCTGAAATTCCAGCATACTTTTAAGGTTCCTTTCACTCAGCAGATCTTGTGTTTTACTTGTCTCAGTACAGATGCTAATAACTTCCATGTTGGTAAAGCTTTAAGTTTATTTTTTTTCTTCCTTTTTAAATCGGACTCAGCAGCTTCCCTAGCTTTCCAAATCCCTGTTTGTTTCTTTTTTTTTTCTCCCTTTGCTGGGTTTTCAAATTGGTTCGCCTGCAAATTAGATCTTTTTCCTTCTTTATCTCTCCCTTCTGCTTTGATTCCTTACATTGTTTCTGGTAACGAGCTCAGATTACCATTCCCTCTTTATCTTTGGTTTCTCCTCCCCACTAAGCCTTTTGGCTCTCTGCACTGTCTTTTTAATTTTTTTATCTACTAGGAGTCGGGTTATAGAATCCAGGTCCCCCAACGATTCTTCTTCCACCCTCTTAGTCATAACTAACTGCTACGTTTAATGCTTAATTCACGGTGTTGGTGAATTAGGTTTATACACTACGTTGCTCGCCCCTATAGCGTTACTCTGATTAGTTTCTTACTTCCTGTCAATCACTCCATTTCGTTAAACACACACCAACCCTTTAGTCCCGAGATTTTGATACTGTGGGGTCTGTGGCTCCCGGCATCCTACTTGATCCTGGCCATCACGTTGGACTACTGTCCTCTTAATTCAGGCTCAGGCTAGGCGTTGGGACAGACCTCACCCTTGTCCGTTTTAACCTCTTTGTGACTGTAGGGTTTTATTTCATTCACTCGCTATTGTGCACCCATTCATTCGTTTGTTGAGGTTTCGCCGCCTCTCGGCTAAAAGGATTTCCCGCCTCCCGGGTTAGGGGTCTTTCTGCCCCTATCGGTTTACCGCCACTCGGCTAAAAGGATTTCCCGCCTCCCGGGTTAGGGGTCTTTCCGCCCCTCTCGGTTTGCCACCACTTGGCTTAGGGAATGCCCTGCCTCTATCTGAGGTTTCGCCACCTCCCGGCTTATGGAACGCCCTGCCCCATCGGTTTACTTTTTAACCGCCTTCAATTAAAGGTGTCTTTCTTTTTATAGTTCTTTTGTACGTCGATTCTTACTTGATGTCTCACCAGCGATTAACCTCTAATTTTACAGGTGGTAATTAAAACATACTCACCCATCTTAGGTTATCGTTGTCCGAGAGCCTTGTTCAGATCGCGTATCCCATCCTCGTCGCCAATTGATGCAAGCCCCCAAAGTGCGGACCAAGTGATATAAAAGGTCGACGTCACTGGCTTGTTGAAAGAAAGACAGACCCAATAATTGAAGTCAAAACGGTTTATTCAGGCCTGGGGAGAAATTTCTTGTGTCCCTACACAAGACTCCAACTCCAACGAGCCTCTCAAAGTCCACACAGTTATACAAAAATTAAGGCCCTGCCCTAGGGGCGGGGATAAGCTTATCAGCATATACAGAGTTATAACTAAATTGTAATGATAAAACCATGACAGTTCATCTTCTTGCTGGCCCCAATCCCCACATTTCATTATCAGTTGGTCCCGTCACCTCTTGTGACCATGGGCCTCATCTTAATTACTTTACAACCATCCATTTGCCTGTAGTCAGATGGTTTGGCTTGTTAAGTGTTTTCTTAAGATACCAGTCCTTGTTAAGGCATGCAAAACACAGACTTTCAGTCTCGCTTCGGGTCATCTCTGCAAAGCAAACACATTCTAATTAGCCCCACTATATTTTGAAGAATGGAACCCTGTTGTGAATTACAATAAACAAATTCTTAGGTGCATATGTATCGCCCCGCTTGACCAACCACACATCCTCCTCAATCTTCCCATGACTTGTTCTATAGTTTTAAAATCTCAGCATTTGAAGTCACTTAATTATGTTTAAAACTTAGCTGGGTAAATGCAATATACAGACCTCTATTGTTCAACTCAGCGTATGAATTAACCCATTCCCTCCACCTTGTACGTTGGTGTTGCAATTGAATCCTGGTTGTCTTACCCTGTTATACCCAATTTTTTAATATCTTACTTCAGAGGGCATGACGAAAGATAGGGAAACTAGAGAAAGATGCAAGTTCAGGGCTAGGGCAGGGGGGAACCTTGGCTCGGTGGGCAAGAGGAAGGGAGGGATGTGGCAGAGGCAGCTGAACGGCAAAGAAGTCCATGAGCTGCTTGCACTTGTTGGTTAAATGCAGCTATACTATTTGCTTCAACCACTCCCTGTGGTAGCTAGTTCCACATTCTCACCACACTCTCAGTAAAGAAGTGTCTTCTGAATTCCCTATTTGATTTCTTGGTGACTATCTTATTTTGAAGGCCTCTAGCTTTGCTCTTTCCACAAGTGGAAACATTCTCTCTGTATCTACTCTATCAACACCTTTCATAATTTTAAAGACCTCTATTAGGTCACCCCTCAGCCTTCTCTTTTCAAGAGAAAATAGACCAAGCCTGTTCATCCTCTCCTGATAGGTATACCCTCGCATTTCTGGTATCATCCTTGTAAATCTTCTCTGCACTCTCTCCAGTGCCTCTATATACTTTTTATATAATATGGTGATCAAAATTGTACGCAGTACTCAGGCATGTGTGGTCTAACCAAAGTTTGTTACAAGTTTAGCATAACTTCTCTACTTTCAATTAAGTCCCTCTAAAAAATAAACCCTAGTGCTTGGTTTGCTTTTTTATGGCCTTATTAACCTGTGTCCAGTGATTTGTGTATTTGTACTCTGAGATCCCTTTGCTCCACTACCCAATTTAGATTCGTATTTTCCAAGTAATATGTGACCTCCCTATTTTTCTTACCAAAATGCAATACCTCACATTTATCTGTGTTGAATTTAATTTGTCAATTATATGCCCATTCTGCAAGTTTATTAACGTCTTCTTGTAATTTGTTAGTGGACCCGCCCCCTCAGCGCGATTAACTTTACAGCCTTTGTGACTGTCTTCACGGAAGAAGATGCAAAAAACCTCCTGGAAATAGTGGAGAACCAAGGTTCTAGCGAGAATGAGGAAGTAAAAGAAATTAATATTAGTAAAACACTAGTACTGGAGAAATTAATGGGACTGAAAGCTGATAAATCCCCTGGACCTGATGGCCTACATCCTCAGGTTTTAAACGAGGTGGCTATACAGATAGTGGAGGCATTGGTTGTCATCTTCCAAAATTCCATAGATTCTAGAACGGTTCCCGCGGATTGGAAGGTAGCAAATGTAACCCCACTATTTAAGAAAGGAGGGAGAGAGTAAACGGGGAACTACAGAGCAGTTAGCCTGACATCAGTAGTATGGAAAATGCTAGAATCTATTATTAAGGACGTGGTAACAGGGCACTTAGAAAATAATAATAGGATTGGGCAGAGTCAACATGGATTTATGAAAGGGAAATCATGTTTGACTAATCTGTGAGAGATTTTTGAGGTTGTAACTAAAAGAATAGATGAGGGGGAACCAGTGGATTTGGTGGATTTAGATTTTCAGAAGGCATTCGATAAGGTGCCACACAAGAGCTTATTAAACAAAATTAGGGCTCATGGGTGTTGTGTATTTTGAATGTGTATTAGAATTGTCCCACATGGGATACCGTAGTGGTGATTTGCAATGCACTATGGGAAATGTAGTGCATTGAGTGAAGAAGCACATTGTAAATAAAATGGCCGTTAACTAAACTCTCCACCCCGGAGTCCTTCTTAAATATTATATAGGTAAGGGTATAAAACCCCTTGAGACACAACAATGGGATTGGGGGTAATATACTAGCATGGATTGAGGATTGGTTAATGGACAGAAAACAGAGTAGGAATAAACGGGTCATTTTCAGGTTGGCAGGCTGTAACTAATGGGGTACCGTAGGAATCAGTGCTTGGGCCTCACTTATTCACAATCTACATCAATGATTTGGATGAGGAGACCAAAGCTGGGTGGGAATGTAAGTTATGAGGAGGATGCAAAGAGGCTTCAAGGGAATACAGACAGGGTAAGTGAGTGGGTAAGAACATGGCAAATGAAATATATTGGCCCAGTAATTCCTGTCACAACGCGTGAGTACGGACAGGGTACTCACGCGTGTGCCAGGAGGAATTGCCGGTTTTCAGCATGCACAGCGCATGCGCTGAAAACCGGCATTTCCTGTCCTCTGACCCAAGGGGTTAAGAGGCTGAACGCATGCACGGTATTGGGCAGCGCGTGCGACTTGGATTTCCTGTATTTTTACAGATTTGCGCGTGTGTAAAGGGCTCCGGTTTTTACGCATTGAAAAACCACACGTAAGTACTTAGTTTTACAGGTAAGTGGTCTTTTAGTACAATTTAGAATTTTTTTTTCCACAGGTTTATTATTTTTAAAGAATCTACAGTAAGGTAAGTTTAGTTTTAGACCCTATTTTTTCAAAAATTTATTTTTTTCAAAAATTTGATTAATTGTTTAAAATAGTTTTTAAAAGTTATTCATAGTTAATTTAATAATTGGGATGCTTTTTAAAATTTTATTTAAAGTTTAAGTAGTGTTTTGGGGTGCCGTACTTTTCATGAGTTTGACAGTCTTTACTATCAAACTTATGAATGAAGTTTCCCCTCCCCTGATTGGCTGAACAGTGCTCACCTGATCCCAGCCAGCACATAATAATAATTAATAATTAATAATTCAACTTTTATTGTCATTGCACTAACTACGCCGCTGGGTCAGGTTAGCACAGCGCGCCGAGATCAGAACTGGGCCACTGACAGGAAATCCACTGCGGGCCAGGTTTCAGATGTCGGCGCGCCGGGTAAGTGCACATCGGGGGCTTGCACGCGCGGCAAGCCCCCGACAGGAATTACTGGGCCAATGTGGAGAAATGTGAAGTTATCCACTTTAGTAGGAAAAATAGAAAAGCAGAGTATTTTTTAAATGGTGAGAGATTGGGAAATGTTGGTGTGCAGAGAGACCTGGGTGTCCTTGTACACGAATCACTGAAAGTTAACATACAGGTACAGCAAGCAATTGGGAAAGCAAATGGTATGTTGGCCTTTATTACAAGAGGATTTGAATATAAGAGTACAGATGTCTTACTGCAATTATATAGGGTCCCAGTGAGACCACACCTGGAGTATTATTTATAGTTTTGGTCTCCTTACCTAAGGATGGAAAAACTTGCCATAGAGGGGGTGCATAAAAGGTTCACCAGACTCATTCCTGGGATGGGGGGATTGTCCCATAAGGAGAGATTGAGTAGACGAGGACTATATTCTCTAGAGTTTAGAAGAATGAGAGGTGATCTCATTGAAACATACAAAATTCTTACAGGGCTTGACAAGGTAGATGCAGGGAGGATGTTTCCCCTGGCTGGGGAATCTAGAACCAGGGGTCACAGTCTCAGAATAAGGGTCAGCCATTTAGGACTGAGATGAGGAGAAATTTCTTCGCTTAGATGGTGGTGAATCTTTGGAATTCTCTACTCCAGAGGGCTGTGGAGGCTGAGTCCTTGAGTATATTCAAGATAGAGATCGATACATTTTTGGATATTAAGCCAATCAAGGGATATGGGGATAGTGCAGGAAAGTGGAGTTGAGGTAGAAGATCAGCCATGATCTTATTGAATGGCGGAGCAGGCTCGAGGGGCCTAATGGCCTACTCCTGCTCCTATTTCTTATGTTCTTATGAGAGAGAGCAAGAGACTGGGTCAGAGGGAGATGGAGATAGAGAGAGAGAGAGACAGGGACAGAGGGCGATAGAGAGAGAAACAGGGAGGGAGGGACAGAGCGCGAGACAGCGATAGAGGGAGGGAGGGGTGAGGGTCCAGGTACATGTAGTCCATTGAAGAGGGGGAAAAAAGACTTGGAGCAACATCTGTCAAAGCTGCAATGAGACTTGAAAGAATTTAAAGATTTTTAAAGAACTTTTAACAAAAAATGAGTATTAAAAACACTTTTTCTCCCCCTAAGTTTTGATGTTTTAAAATAGAAATGTCTCTATTTGATTTTGAATGATTGACGGAAGTGAGTAACTTTACACAAACATGCAACCAGGTTGTTGAGGAGGGGGAGGAGGGGAGGATTTGTAGGAGTTACATATTCCTTTTTAATGACTTAAAAAATATATATCATTAAGACATTTAGGAAGAGAGCCAAATAAAGGGAAAAACACAAACTATTATTTTGTCTGTTGTTCTATAGTCCAAACAAGTCCCAGGAATAATGTAAATATAGATTTCCTCTAAAACATTTAGTGGAGTGTTAATAGAAATGTGTCCATCAGTAGTAAGACACAGACTGCAGGAGAACGGTACAACAGGTGTTTACTCAACGTGGCTCACTCGGGAACTGAACTGTACAGATTACTACTCAGTGCTATATACAGTTGTGGTTACTGCCGGTACTGCAGTATACATGAGCTGTAAAAAGTAGTTCCCCCCCTTAAAGGTATATACATTACAATTCCTCCCCTTTTAGATTAACAGTACCATAACACTCATTTAACAATTAAATATCAAACTAATTACAATTAACACTTTTAACATACAACGTCAGCTGAAAATAGTCCATTTATATATTCAGTCTTTGGGGAGGCTTCCTGATCCTTTCTGGATAGCGCCTTTCCCGAGTGTCTCGCTCTTGGTGCGGAGGCGATTCTGGCACCCTGTCATCAGTTGGGTCATCAGCTTCCGATGCTACTGTTTCTGGGGTAGATGCGACCTGTACGTCGGGTTCCTCACCAGGTACATATGGGCGAGACATGGGGTTGACTTGTTCCTGTGACTCTAGGATCTGGTCAGCATGGCGTCTCACAATGTTCTCCCCAACGTCCACTGTGTACATTAGTGGGCCCTGCCGTGTGCATATCGTTCCTGGCTGCCATTTTTCTGTTCGGTAGTCGCGGGCCAAGACTAGTTGCCCTACATTGAAGCTCCTTGTTGGCTTCTCATGGATGTGCTGGAATTGCTTACTCTCAACATCTCTTCGTACGTTTGGTCTGAGCAAATCCAGGCGAGATCTTAACCTTCGGTTAAAGAACATCATGGCCGGGGCCTGGTTGGTGACTGCATGTGTCGCATTCCGTTAGGCGAACAGGAAATTGTCCACCTTATGCTGCAGTGGAATGTTGTCATTGTACATAGCCTTTATTGCCTTCTTAAAGGTTTGTACGAACCTCTCAGCCAATCCATTTGTGGCTGGATGATACGGGGCGGCTGTGTAATACCTTACCCCATTCTTCTTCAGAAACCTCCGGAACTCTTCGGACACAAACTGTGGTCCGTTATCGGAGCAAATCTGTTCTGGCAAGCCATTCCTGGCAAAAATGGTCCGTAGGACTGCAATAGTTTTCTGCGTGGTGGTGGAGGACATTTTGATGACCTCAGGCCATTTCGAGTGCGCATCCACGGTTATTAAAAACATTGAGTCCATGAATGGACCAGCAAAATCAATATGCACCCGTTGCCATGGAGATGAGGGCCACTCCCATGGGTGTAGAGGGGCATGTGGTGGTGCATTTTGGACTTTCTGGCATCCTGAGCAGCTCTTGGTCAGGTCCTCGATTTGTTTATCGATTCCCGGCCACCACACACAAGCCCTGGCAAGGCTTTTCATTTTTACCCCTCCCAGATGACCCTCATGAAGCTCATTGAGCACTCTATCCCTTAACTTGGGTGGAATTACCACTCGGGATCCACACATCAAGGTCCCCCGGCACACTGACAGCTGTTCTCTTCTTGTCGAGAATGCTGCCAACAGTGAGTTGCCATGTGCTGGCCATCCCTTCACCGTCAAATCATATACCCGAGACAGTGTCGGGTCATTTCAGGTCTCCTGTTCTATACGAGCGTTAGTTACCGGTAGGTATTCAACTATAGTCGAATGAAATACTTCGACAGGATCCACTGCTGGTGCTTCCTCCGCAGTAGGCAGTGGCAGGCGTGATAGCCCATCAGCATTTCCATGCTGTTTCATGCCCTTATATTCAATCTCATAGTGGTGCGCCCCTAGAAAGAGTGACCATCTTTGTAGTCGTTGCGCAGTCATCACCGGAACGCCCTTCTTCGGATTAAAAATGGAGACAAGAGGCTGGTGGTCAGTCAGCAAGGTGAATTTCTGCCCGTGCAGATAGTGATTGAACTTTTTCACTCCCCACACTAGGCTGAGGGCCTCCCTGTCAATCTGGGTGTAGTTACGCTCGGCTGAGGTTAGTGATCGTGACGCAAAGGCTATTGGCCTCTCTGAGCCGTCCGAGAATTTGTGCGACAGCACCGCTCCAATGCTGTAGGGTGACGCATCACACGCCAACCGAATTGGTAGTGCTGGGTTGAAATGGGCCAATACCTCTTTCAATGTGATTAGTGTTTTGCTCTTCTGGAAAGCTCGTTTACATTCGTCACTCCACTTCCATGGCACCCCAGTTTGCAGTAGGGTGTTCAGTGGGTGTAGTATTGTAGACAAATTTGGCAAGAACTTATGGTAGTGGTTTACCAGCCCGAGGAGCGACCTCAGTTGTGACACATTTTCCGGTGCTAGAGCCTTGACTACTGCCTCAATCTTTTCAGGGGACTTATGTAACCCCTCTTTATCGATAACGTGGCCACAATACGAGATCTGTTTTTTAAAAAACTCGCATTTGGGGCGGTTAGCTCGGAGCCCATATTCCTTCAATCTAGTGAGCACCTGCTCCAGGTTGGCGAGGTGATCACTGTCATTTTCGCCCGTGACCAGGAGGTCGTCCAAATAACACTGGGTCCCTGGGATCCCTTGCAGGACTTGTTCCATTGCCCTTTGCCAAATAGCCGGAGCTGATGCTACCCCGAATACCAGCCGGGTGTATTGGTAGAGACCTTTATGGGTGTTGATTGTGAGGTATTTTTTTGATGCTGCTTCTACCTCCATTTGCGGATACGCCTGGGCCAAATCAATCTTAGTGAAGCGTTTCCCTCCAGATAGCGAGGCGAAAATATCTTCAATCCACGGAAGTGGATATTGTACGGTGTGAAGGACTGGGTTCACTGCTACCTTAAAGTCCCCACAGATGCGAACCTTCCTTGGTTCCCCAGGCGTGCTGCTCAACGACTTTTTCATCACAGGGATGATAGGTGTTGCCCACTCGCTCCAGTCTACCTTGGACAGTACTCCTGAACGTTCCAAACTCTCCAGCTCTGCTTCGACGGCTGGGCGGATCGCATAAGGTATCGGTCTGGCCTTAAAAAATTTGGGGCTTGCGTTTTCTTCGATTTTAATTGTTGCCTTTTAGTGTTCTGAGTCCTTGCTGGAACACTTCTTGCGCGTCGGTTAGGGTCTTTGACAGTCGCCCAGGTGTGACGTCGTCATCCTTTTTGGCAGCCACAGTCAGTGCTTGTATGGAATGCCAATCCAGCTGTATTTTCCGGATCCATTCACGTCCCAGTAATGGTGGTCCTCCATCTTGCAATACATACAGGTCTAGGCTTGGTGTTTCCTTACCGTTATATATAACGGTCACCCTTATTTTTCCTTTGGGGTAGACTTTTTGCCCCGTGTACGTCTTCAAAATAATTTTTGTGTCTCTCAAGGGTATTTGTGAGAATAGCCGCTCGTAGTCCCGTCGGTTTATGACTGTTAGGGCTGATCCTGTGTCCAATTCCATTTTTACCTGGACTCCTGCTATCTTGAGAGTGACCCAAATGGTTCGGTGATCCTCCGTTTTGATCGTATTATGTAGTTTCAGACAACTCAGCTCCCTGTTTTCGGAGTCGGTATCACACTTTTGTTCGTCTGAACTATTCTCCGTCACCTTATGTACCTTCTTGTACTTTTCTTTTGGAGATTTCTTATTGCTGGTTTTCTTTCCCAACCTGCAGACTCGTGCTATGTGTCCTACTTTTCCACACTGTCTGCACACTTTGTCTTTGAACCAGCAATCATTGTGGTCATGTGTTGTTCTGCCGCAGCGATAGCACTTCTCTGTTCTGTATGACATTTCGTTTGTGCCATATTCTTGCGGTCTCTGTTGTATCTCTGCAGCGCCCCGTGCTGCTGCTTCATATGATACCGCAATGCTGAAAGCCTTGTCCAGCGTAAGGTCCTTTTCAGATAAAAGCCGTTTCTGGTTTCCTTCACTTTAAAGCCCACACACAAACTTGTCCCTTAAGGTATCTGCTAGTCCCATTCCAAACTGGCAGTGTTTCGATAGTTTGCGCAGTTCTGTTAAATATTCAGCATTGCTTTCATCCTTATGCTGGTTCCGTTTGTGAAACTTGAATCTTTCTGCTATCGGCAGCGGTGTGGGGTTTAAATGTTCCTGTAGTATCGTCACTATGTCTCAAAACTCTTTTCCACTGACTTCGCTGGGGTTACTAGATTTCGTAATAAGCCATACGTCTTTGCACCCATTAAATTTAACAATACCGGCACTTTCTTGTCATCTGACACCTCATTTGCCTTGCAGTATACCTCTATTCGTTCGACATATGTAGTCCAATCTTCGACTTCATTGTCAAATGCGGTGATACTGCCACTCTTCGGCATTTTGGGTGTGGTTTAAAATGGCATCTCCCGCGCTTTCCTTCCTCCCCCGCTGCTGCCAACGCCGCTCTCAGTGGTCCTCGTGGCAATGGCGGCGCCCTGTAGGTTTCGCGCGCTTCTCCTGCGCTGCTGCCAATGCCGCTCTCGGTGGTCCTCGTGGCAATGGCAGCGCCTCGTGGGTTTCTGCGCGTCTATCTCCCTCTCCTCGACGCTGCTCGGCCCCTGAACACCGGCTGCGCCCTGTGCGCTCTGCCCTCTCTCTCTCTCCCCCGTCGACGCTGCTCGGCCCTTTGCTGTGCCGCTCGGTCGGGCTCTAGCCCGCCGCTGTCCGGGAAGGATCTCCGCACTACCTGTTGGCAGCCCGTTTCGCTGGACCACCATGACTGGAAAACCAAGCCTGGCTCTCAACAGCCTCCCCCACAATTCTCGAGTCTCTGCTGGATGACTGGGCGGTTGCCCGTGGTCGACGCCCGTGTCTCTGGCCTTGACCTCCAATCTACTGGTCTCCAGGAACGAATCCCTGGGAGGTGATGCAGAGTTGCAGGTAGGATCGAATTTGTCTCATCGCCAATGTTGTGTCCGTCAGTAGTACGACACAGACTGCAGGAGAACGGTACAACAGGTGTTTACTCAACGTGGCTCACTCGGGAACTGAACTGTACAGATTACTACTCAGTGCTATATACAGGTGTGGTTACTACCGGTACTGCAGTATACATGAGCTGTAAAAAGTAGTTCCCCCCTTAAAGGTATATACATTACAAGAAACAAGAGTTATGTAATGATGTATAAAAATTGCAGGAAGTTACTTTAGAAGAAACCACTATTTGTTTACTGAGAAAGACACAGAAAATACTTTGATTAAACTGACAATGTACAATTTCGATTTGGTATAAATGTTTGAAATAAGAGATTAAAAATTGAGAGTACAATGAAGTTTGTTTCCTACTATTTAATTGCAAAATACCTAAAATAATTCAACATTTTTTGTGATAAGAGCAGGGATTAATATTGTGGAGAATGTTTGAGAGAAAAACATTAGAAGCGAAATTTGTAAATTAACATCTTTACGTCAACATATTAGTAAACATTTCCAAGTCAGTCTGATTAGTTCTCCTGTCCAGGAAGAAAAATGAATGTTTATTTCTGTTAAATCATAGCTTTTCCTGCTTTTTGTTTTTAATTCGGTGACGCAAATTGTGTATGTATTTTTCTGCACTTGTGAATAATTGCTGCATTTCTGACATGTTACATAGCGGGTGTGCTGTTCAACAAGACAACGTTTATTAATGAAAATTATTGAAGTTGAAAATACGGATACCTATTTTTGTTCAATTCTTTTTAATACTGGGAACTAAAGAACTACAGCACTTTATACTGGTTGGTTGTCTGGTTGCATTGTGATTAATATTCTAATTACTTATGTGGACGTACAGCACGTCAGCGCCATAGGAAAGCCACTGCTCCTGCAGCTTGTGTAGCCATTGGTATAGTGACATGAGAGATGGGCAAATATATTGAAAACTTTAAAATTAATACAAATTGCACAAATAGATATGCCTCTTTCAGCTCACTTTGGGCTTTTGGATTGTTTGTCACTGAGTGACGTTTCTGAAGTGTTTATACAGTTCTTTGATATCCCAGTCATTTCTGACGAGTAATTTTAAAAAAAATAGAGTTTGTACATGACGAACTAAAACCTTTTAATTAATTCTACTGTCAACAAACTTGCAGAATGTTTTAAATCCGTGAATCTTGATGTATGGTGTCCTTCAAATAATCGACAGAGACTGCAGAGGAACAATCAACAGGTGTTTACTGGATGAGGGTTACTCTAAAAACTAACAGTACAGATCCCTACTCAGGGTTATATACAGGTGTGGTCACTGCCGGTACTACAGTATACAGGAGCTGTAAAAAGTAGTTCTCCCCTTAAAGGTACATACACTACAGAATGGGCATGTAAATGATAAATGAATTTCAATATAGATAGTGTGAGATGGTGCATTTTGGTAGGAGGAATAAGAAGGCTACCTACTCCTTGGAAAATAAGAATCTAAATGGGGTAGAGGTGTAAAGGGATCTAGGGGTATAGATGCACAAATCATTAAAAGTAGCAACGCAAGTTAAAAAAGCCATAAAAGTGCAAATAAAGCACGGGGGTGTCATTTCTAGAGGAGTAGAATTTAAAAGCAGAGAAGTTATGTTAAATTTGTATAGAACCATATCTGATTGTCTCATGATTTGAAATGGTGGGGTGGAAAAATGACATTATTGTATATATGCTTTTAAGTGGTTGCTGTTGCTGTCGTTGTTGTAAAAGTTATTGTAAAATTTGCCCACGGACGAAAAGGTCGCGCTCAAAGGAGTTCATGGCCCGCTCAGTACAAAAAAAAAATTAGAGGGAACATTGCACCTGACCCAAGAATAGAATTTAAGTGAAGCAAGCTACTGTACTTCCCATTCACTCCCATCATATAGAATTCTTGATTCTCGCATAAAAGGTTTCCAGGATCAGTTTCTTAATTCTTTGCAGAATAAATATGGAGATAGCAGCACATTTTAGAAGAATGATCCAATTTCTGCATAAAATATTTATTAAGTGCTTTCTGTTTAAGAATGAATTGCTGAATAGAATGATTCAAATTGTTTTTTTTGCATTCGGTTTATATGCTGACACACTTCTTCAGAAACTTTTGTGCTTATCAGCATTCGATGCATTAAGTAGATACATAACAGACCATTTTTTAAGTGCAACTGTTTAATCATTTCAAACCTAAATAATTCTTGATTTGTGAAGAATATCATTCAACAAAACTTTTTAAATGCTACTTTAATGTTTAACACCAAGATGACTAGCTATCAATCTGTACAGGAAATAAAGCAATGGAAAATTGAAAACTGGCTACTACTTGTAATATCTTCAAAATAGATCCTGAGCACAAATTGCAAGACATTCATATTTCAACCCATGCTGCAAGATTATTTTTCGAGGTTTAAAATTGGATTGCCCCACAGTTGCCCCAGAATTCTCTTTTGTTTCCATATGTGGATAGTAACAGATTCCACATGACATGCACCAAAAATACTCTCTCCTTATTGATGCTCCTTGACTGGGTGGACTCAGACTGATCAGTAGGTTCAACTTGTTTGATCAGGTGTGACGGGCATCACGTGCTGTGAACCTTGGAATGCTTTAGGACATGCTTGACACATCACAAAGCACAAATATATCAACATGTGCAGATATACAGTGATCCCCATTGATTTCAGTGGTAGATAAGTTAAATACAGAGTCCAGATTTGTACTTATTTAAGCTGGCCTCAGTGCATTGTAGTGTTGGCTGGAGTAACTGATGATAAAATGAAGGTGCCAAAAGTGTGAATTTTAAAGCTGAGAGGGACAGCTGTGTGGGATAATTTTGTAATAGCAGTGGAGGAGAATCATAGAATCATAGAATTTTACAGCACAGAAGGAGGCCGAAAAATAGTTATCCAGCCTAATCCCACTTTCGAACTCTTGGTCCGTAGCCTTGTAGGTTACGGCACTTCAAGTGCATATCCAAGTACCTTTTAAATGTGATGAGGGTTTCTGCCCCAACCACCCTTTCAGGCAGTGAGTTCCAGACCCCCACCACCCTCTGGGTGAAAAAAGTTCTCCAACTCCTTCTAATCCTTCTACCAATTACTTTAAATCTATGCCCCCTGGTTATTGACCTCTCTGCTGAGGGAAATTGATGCTTCTATCTACTCTATCTAGGCCCCTCATAATTTTATACACCTCAATCAAGTCTCCCCTCAGCCTCCTCTGTTCCAAAGAAAACAACCCCAGCCTATCCAATCTTTCCTCATAGCTAAAATTCTACATGTCCTGGCAACATCCTCATAAATCTCCTCTGTACCGTCTCTAGTGCAATCACATCTTTCCTGTAATGTGTTGACCAGAACTGCACGCAATACTCTAGCTGTTGCCGAACTAGTGCTTTATACAGTTCAAGCATAACCTCCCTGCTCTTATATTCTATGCCTCGGCTAATAAAGGAAAGTATCCCGTATGCCTTCTGTGGACATGCACTCCAAGGTCCCTCTGTTCCTCTACACTTCTCAGTATCCTACCATTTATTCTGTATTCCCTTGCCTTGTTAGCCCTCCCCAAATGCATTACAAATTCAGAAACAGAAAGGCAATGTGTTGAATAAGTAAACGGGAGAGAGTGCATATCATGCAGAAGTGGGAACATACTTTTAAGATCTCTACTTAAGTAATTTAAATGGCAACATCAACTTATATTTCCGTGGTGTTCCTCACATACAGGAAGATGCTTGGCTTTGTATTTGGTGGGCATCAAGAGAAGGGAAAACAGAGAAGGTTGGATGGAGAGTTGCAGGCATAGTCAAAAAGAATCTGTTTGAAAACAACAAGGAATGTGACGAAGCAGAGTGATCTAAAGAGTTCAAAAGGGTGGCGATGTATGGCTGAAAGATTAGCCACCGATTTTGAAGTGGAGGGAGGGAGGAACAAGAAGTAATCCAATGTTAAAAGACGAGGCTGAAGGATTTGCAACCATCTTCAGCCAGAAGTGCCGAGTGGATGATTCATATCGGCCTCCTCCTGAGGTCCCCACCATCACAGAAGCCAGTCTTCAGCCAATTCGATTCACTCCACGTGATATAAAGAAACAGCTGAGCACACTGGATACAGCAAAGGCTATGGGCCCCGACAACATCCCTGCTGTAGTGCTGAAGATTTGTGCTCCAGAATGAGCCGCGCCTCTAGCCATGCTGTTCCAGTACAGCTACATCACTGGCATCTACCTGACAATGTGCAAAACTGCCCAGGTATGTCCTGTCCACAATAAAGCAGGACAAATCCGACCCGGCCAATTACCACCCCATCAGTCTACTCTCAATCATCTGCAAAGTGATGGAAGGTGTTGTCGACAGTGCTATCAAGCAGCACGTACTCACCATTAACCTGCTTACCGATGCTCAGTTTGGGTTGCACCAGGACCACTCAGCTCCAGACCTCATTACAGCCTTGGTCCAAACATGGACAAAAGAGCTGAATTCCAGAGGTGAGGTGAGAGTGACTGCCTTTGACATCAAGGCAGCATTTGACCGAGTGTGGCATCAAGGAGCCCTCGTAAAATTGAAGTCAATGGGAATCGGGGAAAACTCTCCACTGGCTGGATTCATACCTAGCACAAAGGAAGATAGCTGAAGTTGTTGGAGGTCAATCATCACAGCCCCAGGACGTCGCTGCAGGAGTTCCTCAGGACAGTGTCCTAGGCCCAACCATCTTCAGCTGCTTCATCAATGACCTTTCCTCCATCAGAAGGTCAGAAGTGGGGATGTTCGCTAATGATTGCACAGTGTTCAGTTCCATGCGCAACTCCTCAGATAATGAAGCAGCCCATGCCCGAATGCAGCAAGACCTGGATGACATTCAGGCTTGGACTGATAAGTGGCAAGTAACATTTGTGCCACACAAATTCCAGGCAATGACTATCTCTAACAAGTGTCTAACCACCGCCCCTTGACATTCAGCAGCATTACCATCGCCAAATCCCCCACCATCAACATCCTGGGGGTCACCACTGACTAGAAACTTAACTGGACCAGCCACATAAATACTGTGGCTACAAGAGCAGGTCAGAGGCTGGGTATTCTGTGGCGAGTGTCTCACCTCCTGACTCCCCAAAGCCTTTCCACCATCTACAAGGCACAAGTCAGGAGTATGATGGAATACGCTCCACTCGTCTGGATGAGTCCAGCTCCAACAACACTCAAGAAACTCAACACCATCCAGGACAAAGCAGCCCACTTGATTGTCACCCCACCTTAAACATTCACTCCCTCCACCACTGGCACACAGTGGCTGCAGTGTGTGCCATCTACAAGATGGGATTGGGGGCAAGGTATTGACTTGGATAGAGAACTGCTTGGCAGACAGAAAGCAAAGAGTTGGAATAAACGGCTCTTTTTCCGAGTGGCAGGCAGTGACCAGTGAGGTACCGCAGGGATCGGTCCTTGGACCCCAGCTATTTACAATATATATTAATGATCTGGATGAGGGAACTAGATGTAATAGCTCCAAGTTTGCAGACGACACAAAGCTGGGTGGGCGTGTGTGCTGTGAGGAGGATACCGAGAAACTCCAGTATGATTTGGACAGGCTGGGTGATTGGGCAGAAGCATGGCAGATGCAATATAATGTGGATAAATGCGAGGTTATCCACTTTGGTTTCAAAAACAGGAAGGCAGATTATTATCTGAATGGCAATAGATTGGTAGAAGGGGAAGTGCAACGAGACCTGGGCGTCCTTGTGCACCAGTCGCTGAAAGTAAGCATGCAGGTGCAGCAGGCGGTTACGAAGGCAAATGGTATGTTGGCCTTCATAGCGAGAGGGTTTGAGTACAGGAACAAGGATGTTTTGCTGCAGTTGTACATGGCCTTGGTGAAACCACATCTTGAGTATTGTGTGCAGTTTTGGTCGCCTTATCTGAGGAAGGATGTTCTTGCCATGGAAGGAGTGCAGCGAAGATTCACCAGGCTGATACCTGGGATGGCAGGAATGACGTATGAGGAGAGATTGGTTCGATTGGGCTTGTACTCGCTGGAGTTTAGAAGAATGAGAGGGGATCTCATCGAAACATAAAATTCTAACAGGACTAGACAGACTAGATGCTGGAAGGATGTTCCCGATGGTCGGGGAGTCCAGAACCAGGGGTCACAGTCTAAGGATAAGGGGTAAGCCATTTAGGACAGAGATGAGGAGGAATTTCTTCACCCAGAGAGTGGTGAACCTGTGGAATTCTCTACCAAAGAAGGCAGTAGAGGCCAATTCATTAAATATATTCAAGAAGGAGTTGGATATATTTCTTAAGGCTAGGGGATGAAGGAATATGGAGAGAAGGCAGGAACAGGGTACTGAATTTGGACGATCAGCCAAGATCTCATTTAATGGCGGAGCAGGCTCGAGGGGCCGAATGGCCTATTCCTGCTCCTATCTTCTATGTTTCTGTGTAACTCGCCAAGGCTTCTTCGATAGCACCTCCCAAACCCGCGACATCTACTACCTAGAAGGACAAAGGCAGCAGGCGCATGGGAACACCATCACCTGCAGGTTCCCCTCCAAGTCACACACCATCCTGACTTGGAAGTATATCGCTGTTGCTTCATCATCGCTGGATCAAAATCCTGCAACTCCCTACCTAACAGCACTGTGGGTGTACCTTCACCAGAAGGACTGCAGCGGTTCAAGAAGGTGGCTCACCACCACCTTCTTGAGGGCAATTAGAGATGGGCAATAAATGCTGGCTTTGCCAGCGATGCCCACATCCCAGGAATGAATTTTTTTTAAATGGTGCATGTGGAGACATATGGCTAGAGAAGATTAGTAACCTAGAATGGGAAGGCCATGAAGTTATTTGAAAGTGAGAATGAGGATAATGAATGCAAGTTTTTATAAATGCAAATTGTTGAAGTTGAATTGCTGGGACACAGGAACCAACGGAACTTGGGAAGGTCAGCGGTAATGAAATTGGGGCTTGGTACAGGTGACAATGCAGTCTTCAATTTTCTGAATGAATAGTGATTTGTGGATGATGAATGTAGGAAGGTTACATAGAATAGTACAGCACAGAAGGAGGCCATTTGGCCCATTGGGTCTGTGCTAGCTCTTTCGAAGCACAATCAACTTAGCCCCACTTCCCCGCTCTTTCCCCACAGCTGTGCAATAATTTTTTCTTCAAGTATTTATCCAATTCCCTTTTGAAGGCGACTATTGAACCTGTATTCACCACCCTATCAGGCAGTGCATTCCAAATCCTAACCACTCATTGCGTAAATAAGTTTTTCTTCATGTGGCCTCAAGCTGCACTGCCAATCACCTTAAATCTGTGCACGCTGGATATTGTTCAGCCATTGGAAACAGTTTCTCTTTATTTACTCTGTCTAAATCCTTCATGATTTTAAACGCCTCTATCAAATCTCCTCTTAGCCTTCTCTGTTCTGAGGAGAACAACCCCAGCCTCTCCAGTCTATCCACATAACTGTAATCCCTCATCACTGGAACCATTCTAGGAGAGCACTGAAGAAGAAAAAGCTCAAGGTGATAAAAGCTTAGACTCGGGTTTAAGCAGGAAAGTGAAAGATATGGAGGTGGAAGAAAGCAGTCTTGGTAACAGATACGGGAGCAGAACATTGTCTCAGGGTCAAGTGGCCCACAGAGAATCCACAGATCCTGACTAATTCTAAAGTTGGAACGGGGAGGTTGGTGGATTCAAGGCCAGAGCCACATAGATGATAGCAGGAGCCAGAGGACAGATTTGGTGTTGTCAACATTAAACTGAAGAAATGTTTTTCTCATCAAGGTATTTATTTCAGAGAGGCAGTTGGATAGTGTACCCGTTTAGATCAGTGGAGAAGGTGGACGATAGAGCAGGTGGTGTTAGTGTGCATGTGGAGGTTAAAATTGTCATAATATCAAATAATAGATGATGGAGAAAGATATGTTAGCACTTATACAAAAATAAGTTGACACTGAAACAAATTACAATGGCTATGAGAATATTTGAATACATTTATAACTGGAAGAAGATTACAGAACAATTGAGACCCTTAAGGATGAGAAAGAAATGATAGTTGGTGAGGCTAATGATCTGTCATGACTTCAACAATTTTCCATAGTGGACCATTGCATTTATGTGACAGCAAGCTGTGCTATGGATTGATGCAAGTCTGAATCATGCCCAGAATTACCCATGAAACAAGTTCTGGATTTTAATAAGATGGTCTGGAGGATGCTGCATGTGTGTGAGGCACTTCCCTACCAGGATGGAGTGAAAGTTGGTCGTGATTCAATCAAAGTTCCACTTGCATACCTCTGAAAAAGATCATGGAGTAGAATTGATAAGGGAGTAGATGGTATACTGTAGGGGGACATAAAAGCAGAAAAATAAAATGGTATAGTGGTGCTGTATTTTTTTTTCCAATGTGTTGTGCCACAAAGAAGTCAGATGCAGGTTTAAATCCACAATTCCCTTTATGATAAATTCTTGAATGGAGCTATGATGTCAAGAAGAGAAGGGAAGTTGAGACAGGAAGCTCCTCCACAGGCTTTGAGGGAGGAGGAAAAGGTATGAGAGGTCCAAAATGTGAATCGAAATAATTGATTTTGACACATTGGTGAGACAATACCAAGACTTTCTGCATCTAATATGAAGGGATTTGATGTGATGGATGTTCAGCAGCTACTTGTGCAAAATCCGAAGAATCTGAGCATGTGATTACGGTCAAATTTCTCCTTTCAGATAAGAGATTTTTGAAGAATGCAGCTTTTCTGATAACCAAAGGGAGAAAGTGAGAGTACTTTATATTAAAAAAATAGTTCCCCTGCAATTACCTTATTTTTAGACGATTGATTTAGTTGTGTTTCACAGTGTTTACAACAAGAGATTCCAATTTTATTTTCTGCTGATGCTGACCGTTCCTAAGGAAGCTTACTTAAAGGATCCATCAACAAACAGCTGCGTTTGTTGGCTGATCAGCAGCTGTCAATGACAGACAGTGAAGAATTGGCATGACATTCATTGCTTGCACCTAAAGAGGAAAGTCTCTCATAGAATCATAGGATCGGGCAGGAGTGCGGGAAAGGCAGAGCGAGGCGAGAGCGGACCCTATTGTGATGGCGCCGATGAAGATGGCTGCCGTCCTTGCGGGCTCCGTGTGTACCAGGCAGCTAAGTGTCCTTTGCTGCTTGGTGCGCTCGGCTCGTTAAGAAAAAAGCATTTCACTGACTGAATTTCACTTGTTGTATTTGGGTATGTGACAAATAAAATTGAAAATTGAAATTGAAATTGGTTACAGCACAGAAGGAGGCCATTCGGCCCAGCCAGCCCATGCTGGCTCTCTGCGACAGCACTTCAGCTAGTCCCACTCCCCGCCCTTTCCCCGTAGCCCTGCAAATTTTTTCCTTCAGGTACTTATCCAATTCCCTTTTGAAAGCCACGATTGATTCTGCCTCCACCACCCTTTCACGCAGAGCATTCCAGATCATAACCACTTGCTGCGTAAAAAAGTTTTTCTTCACGTTGCCTTTGGTTCTCCTGTCAATCACCTTAAATCTGTTCTTTTTTATTCGTATATGGGATGTGGGCATCACTGGCAAGGCCAGCATTTATTGCCCATCCCTAATTGCCCTTGAGAAGGTGGTGGTGAGCCGCCTTATTGAACCGCTGCAGTCAGTGTGGTGATGGTACTCGCACAGTGCTGTTAGGGAGGGAGTTCCAGGATTTTGACCCAGCGACGATGAAGGATCAGCAACATACTTCTAAGTCAGGATGGTGTGTGACTTGGAGGGAAACTTGGAGGTGGTGGTGTTCCCATGCGCCTGCTGCCCTTGTCCTTCTAGGTGGAAGAGGCTGCGGGTTTGGGAGGTGCTGCCGAAGAAGCCTTAGCAAGTTGCTGCAGTGTATCTTGCAGATGATACACACTGCAGCCACGGTACGCTGGTGGTGGAGGGAGTGAATGTTTAAGGTGGTGGATGGGGTACCAATCAAGTGAACTGCTTTGTCCTGGATGGAGTCGAGCTTCTTGAGTGTTGTCGGAGCTGCACTCATCCAGGCAAGTGGAGAGTATTCCATCACACTCCTGACTTATGCCTTGTAGATGTTGGAAAGGCTTTGGGGAGTCAGGAGGTGAGACACTCGCCGCAGAATACCTAGCCTCTGACCTGCTCTTGTTGCCACAGTATTTATGTGGCTGGTCCAGTTAAGTTTCTGGTCAATGGTGACCCCCAGGATGTTGATGGTGGGGGATTCGGCGATGGTAATACCGCTGAATATCAAGGTGAGGTGGTTAGACTCTCGCTTGCTGGAGATAGTCATTGCCTGGCACTTCTGTGGCGCGAATGTTACCTGCCCCTTATTTGCCCAAGCCTGAATGTCGTCCAGGTCTTGTTGCATGCGGGCATCGACTGCTTCATTATCTGAGGAGTTGTGAATGGCGCTGAATACTGTGCAGTCATCAGCGAACATCCCCATTTCTGACATTATGTTGGAGGGAAGGTCATTGATGAAGCAGCTGAAGATGGTTGGACCTAGGGCACTGCCCTGAGGAACTCCTGCAGCAATGTCCTGGGGTTGTGATGATTGACCTTCAACCACCACAACCATCTTCCTTGGTGCTAGGTATGACTCCTGCCAGTGGAGCGTTTTCCCCCCGATTCCCATTGACTTCAGTTTTACTAGGGCTCCTTGATGCCACACTCGGTTAAATGCTGCCTTGATGTCAAGGGCAGTCACTCTCACCTCACCTCTGGAATTCAGCTCCTTTGTCCATGCTTGGACCAAGGCTGTAATGAGGTCGGGAGCCGAGTGGTCTTGGCGGAACCCAAACTGGGCATCTGTGAGCAGGTTATTGGCGAGTACGTGCCGCTTGATAGCTCTGTCGATGACACCTCCCATCACTTTGTTGATGATTGAGAGTAGACTGATGGGGCGGTAATTGGCTGGGTTGGATTTGTCCTGCATTTTGTGGACAGGACATACATGGACAGTTTTCCACATTGCCGGATAGATGCCCTTTCATCTTAGCTGACAATCTATTCTCATACTCTCGCTTTGCCCCTCTTATTTTCTTTTTCACTTCTCCTCTGAACTTCCTGTATTCAGCCTGATTCTCACTTGTATTCTCAACCTGACATCTGTCATATGCGTCATTTTTCTGTTTCATCTTACTCTCTATCTCTTTCGTCATCCAGGGAGCTCTGGCTTTAGTTGTTCTACCTTTCCCCATCATGGGAATGTACCTCGACTGTACCCGCACCATCTCCTCTTTAAAGGCAGCCCATTGTTCGATTACAGTTTTGCCTGCCAATCTTTGATTCCCATTTACCCGGGCCAGATCCTTTCTCAACCCACTGAAATTTGCCTTCCTCCAATTAAGTATTTTTACACTAGATTGCTCCCTGTCCTTTTCCATAGCTAATCTAAACCTTATGATACTATGATCACTGTTCCCTAAATGTTTCCCTACTGACACTTGCTCCAATTCACCCACCTCATTCCCCAGCACCAGATCCAGCAATGCCTCCTTCCTCATTGGGCCGGAAACGTACTGATCAAGAAAGTTCCCCTGAACACACTTCAGAAATTCTTTCCCATCTCTGCCCTTTACACTATTACTATCCCAGTCTATATTAGGATCATTGAAGTCCCCCATTATTACTGCTGTATAGTTCTTGCACCTCTCTGTACTTTCCCTGCAAATTTGCTCCTCTATATCTGTCCCACTAGTTGGTGGCCTATAGAATACACCCAGTAGTGTAATGGCACCTCTATTATTTCTTAACTCTAACCAAATAAATTCTGTCCTTGACCCCTCCAAGACATCTTCTCTCTCCAGCACTGTAACACTCCTTAACCAATACTGCCACCCCACCTCCTTTCTTTCCTTCTCTATCTTTCCTGAACACCTTATATCCAGGAATATTTACTACCCAATCCTGCCCTTTTTTGAGCCAGTTCTCCGTTATCGCCAGGACATCATATTCCTATGTGGCTATTTGCGCCTGCAGCTCACCAACCTTATTTACCATGCTTCGTGCATTTACACACATGCACTGTAATCCTATCTTAGACCTCCTTGTATTCTCTTTTAATCTGACCCCACCTAATACCTTACTATTTCTTACTCTAGTGCTATCTGTCTCTCCCCATCCTTTGTGCACTTTATTTCTCCTTTCTAATGCTGCATCCTGGTGCCCATCCCCCTGCCAAATTAGTTTAAACCCTCCCCAATCAGTGGGGACTTCAATGATCAGAAAATGTAAATTTAAAGCTCATCATAAGAATGCTTTGCAATGTAAATGCTTGTTTTTAATCTTTGATTAATACGAACTGTTTTTTAAATACTTGGGAAAACGTGTCAGAAAAATATTTCACCACATTGGAGGCACGGAACCACTAACTAGAAAGGTGCCAACAATGTTAGTTGGATTATTGAATGATTGCCATTCGGGATGGGCTATGTCTGCTACATTCTTTTGCTGATTAATTCTGGTGAAGAAAAGCATGCTGTAGCCAAACCATTATTTCTGTGTTTTTTGTTTGTTAGGAATATAACTGGCTGAACTGTCAGCCAAAGGATATGAGTGAATCGGATGAAGCAAGGATGCTGGCTAGTTTACGAAGACAACAACTTGAAGAAATGGAGGATGATGGGAAGACAAACCATTTGAATGCAGTTCAGCTTGGTTACTGTGTCTATGGTGATGATAGCATTAGCACAAGCAGTGATGATACAAGCATCTGGAGTACCCAGCACACAGGACCAGTGAGTCTGACAGAACAGCTTAATAAATTGTTCAAATGTGCATTTACAGTCGATTTTGCACTTGTGCGTGTTATATGTACACACATAGCAATAACAAGGGAAAGGCTTGTACTATAGGAAATCAAAAAAACATCTATATAAGCCAGAAGTTACTATTCTGTGAATGATTAATACAATTGTATGACATTGCTCTGTTCATTGCAACAACAACTTGTATTTATAGAGCGTCTTTAATGTAGTAAAATGTCCCAAGGTGCTGCACAGGGGTATTTTAAGACAACAAATTTGACACCGATCCATATAAGGATAAATTAGGGCAGGTGGCCGAAAGCTTGGTCAAAGAGGTAGGTTTTAAGGAGCGTCTTAAAGGAGGAAAGAGAGGTGGAGAGGTTTAGGGAGGGAATTCCAGAGCTTAGGGCCTAGGCAATAGAAGGCACAGCCACCAAAGGTTGGGCAATTATAATCAGGGATGCTCAAGAGAACAGAATTAGAGGAGCACAGATATCGCCCGGGGGGGGGGGGCGGTGGTGGGGGGGAGCTGGGGGGGCGGTGTGGCTGAAGGAAATTACAGAGATAGGAAGGGGTGAGGCCATGGAGGCTTTTGAAAACAAGGATGAGAATTTTGAAATCGAGGCGCTGCTTAACCGAGAGCCAATGTAGGTCAGCGAGCACAGGGGTGATGGGCGAACGGGACTTGGTGCGAGTTAGGACACGGGCAGCCGAGTTTTGGATGACCTCAAGTTTACGTAGGGTGGAATGTGGGAGGCCAGCCAGGAGTGCGTTGGAATAGTCACGTCTAGAGGTAACAAAGGCATGGATGAGGGTTTCAGCAGTGGATGAGCTGAGGCAAGGGCGGAGACGGGCGAGGTTATGGAGGTGGAAGTAGGCGGTCTTAGTTATGCTGCGGATATGTGGCCAGAAGCTTATTTCAGGGTCAAATGCGACACCAAGGTTGCGAACAGTGTGGTTCAGCCTCAGACAAGGTATTATCCTATTTAAATTATACAGATTAACACCTCTGTTGAGATAGCGCACAAAGAAATATTATACAGACTCTTTAATGTTTCTTTGCTGATATGGCAAACAGTAATTTCTAGTCTTATACGTAAAACGATTATATTCATTTATAAAAATTATTTACTCAATTTTATTTTTAGTCTATTTTAATTATGATAGTTCCCTTTTTAAAGCTAATTCAATTTCCTTTTGTTTGATTTTGGTGTTCTAATCTGTGCAACTATCATTTTTACATTTGATCCTGGTGTCCACAATAACGGGCCAGTAATTCCGGTCCCAACGCGTGAGTACGGACGGTGTACTCACGCGTGGGCCCGTTGGAAGTGCCGGATTTCAGCATGCACAACGCATGCGCGGGAAACCGGCATTTCCTCCAAGGGGTTCAGAGGTCCAATGCCGCGCGCACGCATTGAACTTCCTTCTTTTTGACAGGTTTGCCCGTGTGCAAGGGCCTGAACTTTTTAGACATATAAAAAGGAGGCGTAAGGACTTGATTCTTGAAGGTAAGTGGTCTATTATTTAAAATTATAACATTTTTTCCACAGCTTTATTGTTTTTAAGGACTTTACAGTAAGGTAAGTTTATTTTTAGACCCGATTTCTTAAAAAATTATTTTTTTCAAAAATTTGATTAATCGTTTAAAATAGTTTTTTGAAGTTATTTATAGTTTATTTAATTATTGGGATGTTTTTTAAAATGTTATTTAAAGTTAAACTAGTCTTTTGGGCACCCGTACTTTTCATGAGTTTGACAGTTCTTACTATCAAACTCATGAATGAAGTTTCCCCTCCCCTGATTGGCTGCACAGTGCTCACCTGATCCCAGCTGGCACATCGCACTAACTATGCCGCTGGATCAGGCAAGCACACCGCGCTGACATCTGAACCGGGCCAGTGACAGGAATTCCAAGCAGGCCCAGGCTTCAGATGTCGGCGCACCGGGTGAGTGCACATCGGGGGCTTGCACGTGCGGCAAGCCCCCGATCCTAATTTCTGGGCCCATGTCTTTACATGTGGCCGCTAATTATGGTTGCACATATTTTTTTTTAATGCAGACACGTTGGGGTAGAGTTGCTGGTTTTTCTAGCGCAATTCGGCCAAGCCAGTGCAAAAGATCAAGAAATTTCATGCGCAAATCGAGTTTTCGTGATCTTTTGTGCTGGTTAAAAGAAATCATGCTGGAAGCCGGTCTCGCCGACAAAACTGGTCACGCCCCCAGATCAAATGAATCACCATGGCGAGTCCCCGCTAATTGCGCCTGTTTGCGGCTCTTTGAGGAGGCTCTTAAAATGAGTTTTTTTATTAGGTGCAAGGGCACTAATAGGCACCTTTTATGAAAACTGACTACTGTACACCAAGGAAACTAGTAAACATAAGAACATAAGAAATAGGAGCAGGAATAGGCCACTTGGCCTCTCGAGCATGCTCTGCCATTCAGTAAGGTCATGGCTGATCTTGGGCTCAAAGCCACTTCCCTGCCCCTTCCCCATAACCCTTCACTCCCTTATGTTGCAAAAATCTGTCTATCTCCACCTTAAATGTATTTAATGACCAAGTCTCCACGGCTCTCTGGGGCAGAGAATTCCACAGATTTACAACCCTCTGAGAGAAGAAATTCCTCCTCATCTCAGTTCGAAAGACCCTTTATTCTAAAACTGTGCCCCCGTGTTCTAGATTTCTCCACGAGGGGAAACATCCTCTCTGCATCTACCTTATTGAGCCCCCTCAGTAGCTTATGTTTCAATAAGATCACCTCTCATTCTTCTAAATCCCAATGAGTATAGGCCCAACCTGCTCAACCTTTCCTCACAAGTCAACCCCCTCATCTCTGGAATTAACCGTGTGAATCGTCTCTGAACTGCCTCCAATGCAAGTATATCCTTCCTTAAATAAGGAGACCAAAACTGTATGCAGTACTCAAGGTGTGGTCTCACCAATACCCTGTACAGTTGTAGCAGGACTTCCCTGCTTTTATACTCCAACCCCCTTGCAATAAAGGCCAACATTCCATTTGCCTTTTTGATTACTTGCTGTACCTGCATGCTAACTTTTTGTGTTTCATGCACAAGGACCCACAGGTCCCTCTGAACTGTAGCATTTTGTAATCTCTCTCTATTTAAATAATTTGCTTTTTTATTTTTCCTGCCAAAGTGGATAACCTCGCACTTTCCCACATTATACTCCATCTGCCAAATGTTTGCCCACTCACTATCCCTTTGCAGATTCTTTGAGTCCTCTGCACAACTTGCTTTCCCACCCATCTTTGGCTACATTACACTCGGTCCCTTCATCCAAGTCATTAATGTAGATTGTAAATAGTTGAGGCCCCAGCACCGATCCCTGTGGCACCCCACTAGTTACCGTTTGCCAACCGGAAAATGACCCATTTATCCCGACTCTCTGCTTTCTGTTAGTTAGCAAATCTCTATCCATGCTAATATATTACCCCCAAATCCGTGAGCTCTTATCTTATGCAGTAACCTTTTATGTGGCATTTTATCGAATGCCTTCTGGAAATTCAAATACACCACATCCACTGGCTCACCTTTGTCCACCCTGCTCGTTACATCCTCAAAGAACTCCAGCAAATTTGTTAAACATGATTTCCCTTTCATAAAACCATGCTGACTCTGTTTGACTGCATTATGATTTTCCAAGTACCCTGCTACTGCTTCCTTAATGGAGGACTCCAGCATTTTCCCAACGACAGATGTTAGGCTAACTGGTCTATCATTTCCTGCTTTCTGTCTCCCTCTTAAATAGGGGTGTTACATTTGCGGTTTTCCAATCCCACTGGGACCTCTCCAGAGTCCAGGGAATTTTGGTATATTGCAACCAATGCATCCACTATCTGCAGCCACTTCTTTCAAGACCCTGGGATGCAGGCCATCTTGTCCAGGGAACTTGTCGTCTTTTAGTCCCATTATTTTACCAATAACCTTTTCCTTAGTGATAGCGATTGTCTTTAGTTCCTCCCTCCCTGTGGCCCCTTGATTATCCATTATTGGGGTGTTGTTAGTGTCTTCTACCGTGAAGACAGATACAAAATATTTGTTCAGAGTCTCTGCCATTTCTCTGTTCCCCATTATTAATTCCCCAGCCTCATCCTCTAAGGGACCAATGTTTACTTTAGCTACTCTCTTCCTTTTTATATACCTGTAGAAGCTCTTGCTATCTGTTTTAATATTTCTTGCCAGTTTACTCTCATAATTCATCTCTCTCTTTATTATTTTTTGGTCATCCTTTGCTGGTTTTTAAAAATTTCCCAATCCTCTGGCCTCCCACCAGTTTTGGCAACATTGTATGCCTTCGACTTCAATTTGATACCATCCTTAGTTAGCCACGGATGGTGCTCCCTTCTCTTAAAATCTATCTTTCTCACTGGAATATATTTTTGTTGAGAGTTATGAAATATCTCCTTAAATGTCCGCCACTGCATTTCAACTGTCTTACCCTTAAATTTATTTTTCCAGTCCACTTTAGCCAGTTCTGCCTTCATGCCATTGTAAGTGCCTTTGTTTATGAGATCATTTATTAATTCTGTCTCATTACACAGTACCAGATCCAAGATAGCCTGCTCCCTGGTTGGTTCTATTACATACTGTTCTAGGAAATCATATAACTAGGGCTGTAGAGAGGGCTTTAAACTAACTAGCGGGGGGGAGGTTCCTAGAGAGCAAATAATAAAAATGACAACAGAGAAGGTCATAGACTTAGGTAGCAGTGGGGAAATTAAAAACCAGAGCGTGTCAGGAAGGGGCAGAAGGTATGGAGTAAAAGGTAAAGTAATAAAAAGGGCAAAAGCAGGAACTAAGTGTCACAAAACATATTTGAAAGTTCTCTATCTGAATGCACGCAGCATTCGTAACAAAATAGACGAGTTAATGGCACAAATAACTACATATGGGTATGATCTTGTGGCCATTACAGAAACATGGCTGCAGGGTGACAATGCCTGGGAATTAAACATACCAGGTTATTTAACGATGAGGAAGGACAGGCAGGAAGGAAGGGGAGGTGGGGTGGCTATGTTAATAAAGGAAGGAATCACTGTAATACAGAGAAATGATATTGGGTCAAAAGATCAGGATAATGAAACAGTTTGGGTGGAGGTAAGGAATAATAAGGGGAAAAAAACACTAGTGGGCGTAGTCTATCGGCCTCCGAACAGTTGCAACTCTGTTGGACGGAGTATCAATCAGGAAATAGTTGGGGCTTGTAATAAGGGAACATCTATAATTATGGAGGATTTTAACTATCATATTAATTGGACAAATCAAATTGGGCAGGGCTGCCTTGAGGATGAGTTCATTGAGTGTATTAGGGATGGGTTTCTTGAGCAGTATGTAACTGAACCAACCAGGGGGCAAGCAACCTTAGATCTGGTCCTGTGTAATGAGACAGGATTAATTAAAAATGTCCCAGTAAAGGATCCCCTTGGAATGAGTGACCATAACATGGTTGAATTCCATATTCAATTAGAGGGTGAGAAGGTTGGATCTCAAACAAGCGTGCTAAGCTTGAATAAAGGAGGCTATGAAGGTATGAGAGCGGAATTGAGTAGAGTGGATTGGGAAAATAGATTAAAGGGTAAGACAATACATGATCAGTAGTGTACATTTAAGGAGTTATTTTACAACTTCCACTGAGAAGAAAAGGGTGTAACCATCCGTGGCTAAGTAAAGAAATTAAGGATAGTATTCGACTAAAAACAAGGGCATATAAGGTAGCCAAATCTAGTGGGAGGATAGAGGATTGGGAAAACTTTAAAAGACAGCAAAAAATAACACAAAGATTGATTAAGAAAGAAAAGATAGATTATGAAAGTAAATTAGCAAAAAATATAAAAACAGATAGTAAGAGTTTTTATAGTTATATAAAAAGAAAAAGGGTGGCTAAAGTCAATGTTGGTCCCTTAGAGGATGAGACCGGGAAATTAATGGTGGGAAATATGGAGATGGCAAAAACACTGAATGAATATTTTGTATCAGTCTTTACAGTAGAGGACACTAAGAATATCCCAACACTGGACAAACAGGGGGCTATAGGGGGGGAGGAGCTAAACACGATCAAAATCACTAAGGAAGTGGTACTCGGTAAAATAATGGGACTCAAGGCGGATAAATCACCTGGACCGGATGGCTTACATCCTAGGGTCTTGAGGGAAGTGGCGGTAGGGATTGTGGATGCATTGGTAATAATTTTCCAAAACTCCCTGGACTCAGCAAAGGTCCCGGCAGACTGGAAAACTGCTAATGTAACACCCTTATTTAAAAAGGGCAGTAGACAGAAGGCTGGAAACTATAGACCGGTTAGCCTAACATCTGTGGTAGTTAAAATTTTGGAGTCCATTATTAAGGAGACAGTAACAGGACATTTGGATAAACATAATTTAATAGGACAAAGTCAGCATGGTTTTATGAAGGGGAAGTCATGTTTGACAAATTTGCTGGAGTTCTTTGAGGAAGTAACATATAGGGTGGATAAAGGGGAACCAGTGGACGTAGTGTATTTAGACTTCCAAAAGGCATTTGACAAGGTGCCACACAAAAGATTATTGCTTAAGATAAAAAATCACGGGATTTGGGGTAATAATCTGGCATGGATAGAGGATTGGCTATCTAACAGAAGGCAGAGAGTTGGGATAAATGGTTCATTCTCAAATCAAATCAAATCAAATCAACTTTTATTGTCATTGTTAGTGCACAAGTGCAGTACAACGAAATGTAGGCTTGCGGCTCCCGAGAGTGTACATTTGGATTAAGACATTTAAACATTCAACATACATTTGGCTTGTAGTATATTAACATAAACATAACCATAATAAAGTGCATTGGCAGATGTGCAGGCTTTAGAGTTTATTTGTGGAGTTCAGTAGGATGACAGCCCTGGGAAAGAAGCTGTTCCTAAATCTGGTCGTACGGGTGCGAATGCATCTGTAGCATCTCCCAGATGGCAGGAGGGCGAAGAGACTGTGGCTGGGGTGGGTAGGATCTTTGATGATGGACCGTGACCTCCGTAGACAGCGTTTCTGGTATATGTGCTCTATGGTCGGTAGCCGGGTGCCGGTAATGCGTTGGGCAGTTTTGACTACCCGCTGCAGGGCTTTCCGGTCATAGTAGCTACAGCTGCCATACCATACTGTGATACAGTTTGTCAGGATGCTCTCTATAGTGCAGCGGTAAAAGTTGGAGAGGATCAGGGGTGACAGGTTATATCCCTTCAGCCTCCTTCGG
Source organism: Somniosus microcephalus (assembly GCF_052327205.1). Taxonomy (NCBI): domain Eukaryota; kingdom Metazoa; phylum Chordata; class Chondrichthyes; order Squaliformes; family Somniosidae; genus Somniosus; species Somniosus microcephalus. The sequence goes on from NC_140997.1 coordinate 191,353,740, forward strand.
AAATATAGGCGCTGCTGGGCCTTCTTCACCAGAGAGGAGGTGTTGAGGGACCAGGAGAGGTCTTCCGTGATGTGGACTCCGAGGAACTTAAAGCTGTCCACCCTTTCCACCACAGCCCCATTGATGTGGATGGGGGTGTGACTTCCGCCTTTGGACTTCCTGAAGTCCACAATGATTTCTTTGGTTTTCTTGATGTTAAGGGCCAGGTTGTTATCGGCGCACCACTTCACAAGATGCTGGACCTCAGACTGGCAATCTCAGACTGGCAATCAGTAACTAGTGGTGTTCTGTAGGGGTCAGTGCTGGGTCCCCAACTCTTTACAATCTATATTAATGATTTGGAGGAGGGGACCGAATGTAACATATCAAAGTTTGCAGATGATACTAAGATGGGAGGGAAAGTAGTGAGTGAGGAGGACATAAAAAACCTGCAAGGGGACATAGACAGGCTAAGTAAGTGGGCAGAGATTTGGCAGATGGAATACAATACTGGAAAGTGTGAGGTTATGCACTTTGGCAGGAAAATTCGTAGAGCAAGTTATTATCTTAATGGCAAGAAACTGGAAAGTACTGAAGTACAAAGGGATCTGGGGGTCCTGGTGCACGAAACTCATAAGGTTAGTATGCAGGTGCAGCAAGTGATTAAGAAGGCCAATGGAATGTTGGCTTTCATTGCTAGGGGGATAGAATATAAAAATAGGGAGGTATTGCTTCAGTTGTATAAGGTATTGGTGAGACCGCACCTGGAATACTGCATACAGTTTTGGTGTCCATACTTAAGAAAAGACATACTTTCTCTCAAGTCAGTACAAAGAAGGTTCACTCGGTTAATCCCGGGGATGGACATATGAGGAGAGGTTGAGTAGATTGGGACTCTACTCATTGGAGTTCAGAAGAATGAGAGGCGATCTTATTGAAACATATAAGATTGTGAAGGGGTTGGATCGGGTGGATGCGGGGAGGATGTTCCCGATGATGGGTGAAACTAGAACTAGGGGGCATAGTCTTAGAATAAGGGGCTGCTCTTTCAAAACTGAGATGAGGAGGAACTACTTCACTCAGAGGGTGGTAGGTCCATGGAATATGCTGCCCCAAAAAGCTGTAGAAGCTACATCATTACATAAATTTAAAACAGAAATAGACAGTTTCCTAGAAGTAAAGGGAATTAAGGGTTACGGGGAGCGGGCAGGAATTTGGACATGAGTCTAGGTTCGGATCGGTCATGGCCCTGTGGGTAGCGGAGCGGGCCCAGGGGCCGTGTAGCCTGATCCTGCTCTTATTTCGTGTGTCTAATTCTGTTAGATTCAGGAGATGGTTCTGTGATAGTAGATTGGCGGTTAGGATCAGATCAGCCATGATCTTATTGAATGGCGGAGCAGGCTCGAGGGGCCGATTGGCCTACTCCTGCTCCTATTTCTTATGTTCTTATGTACCATCCCGGATGCACTCTATGAACTCCTCCTCAAGGCTACCATGGCCAATTTGATTTCTCCAATCAATATGGAGATTAAAATCACCCATGATTATTACCGTACCTTTTTTACAGGCCTCCGTTATTTGTTGATTTATACTCTGTCCAACAGTATTGCTGCTGTTCGGGGGCCTGTAGACTATGCCCACCAAAGACTTTTTCCCCTTATTATTTTTTATCTCCACCCAAACCGATTCTACATCTTGATCTTCTGAGCCAATATCACTTCTCACCACTGCATTGATCCCATCCTTTACCAACAAGGCCACCCCACCTCCCTTTCCTTTCTGTCTATCCTTCCGAATTGTCAAATACCCTGGAATATTCAGTTCCCAGCCCTGGTCACCTTGCAACCACGACTCTGTAATGGCGATCAGATCATACCCATTTGTATCTATTTGTGCCGTCAACTCATCTATCTTGTTACGAATGCTGCGTGCATTCAGATATAGAGCTTTTAACTTTGTCTTTTTACCATTTCTCCTTGTTTTGGCCCCATTTTCTGTTGCACTCTTATTTTTAAACTTTCTGTCCCTTCCTGTCACACTCTGGTTATTATTTCCCCCATCTCTATCCTGCTCTGTTGGTTTCTCATTTCTCATTGACTTTTTAAATACCCGCTCACCTGGACCCTCACCCCCCACTATTTAGTTTAAAGCCCTCTCTACAGCCCTAGTTATTCAATTCACCAGGACTCTAGCCCCAGCATGGTTCAAGAGAAGGCCGTCAAAATGGAACAGCTCCCTCTTATCCCAGTACTGGCGCCAGTGCCCTACAAATCGAAACCCATTTCTCCCACACCAGTCTTTGAGCCACTCGTTCATTTCTCTGATCTTATTTACCCTGTGCAAATTTGCTCGTGGCTCAGGTTGTAATCCAGAGATTATTACCTTTGTGGTTCTGCTTTTTAATTTAGCCTCTAGCTGCTCATACTCTCTCAGCAGAACCTCTTTCTTTGTCCTACCTATGTCATTGGTACCTACGTGGACCATGACAACTGGATCTTCCCCCTCCCACTCCAAGTTCCTCTCCAGCCCAGAGGAGATGTCCTTAACCCTGGGACCGGGCAGGCAACACAGCCTTCGGGACTCACGCTCTTGGCTGCAGAGAACAGTATCTATCCACCTAACTATACTGTCCCCTATCACTACAACATTTCTTTTTACACCCCCACTTGAATGGCTCCCCGTACCACGGTGCTGTGGTTAGATTGCTCATCGTCCCTGTTTAAATCGGCCTATCCCGCTCTCGGCGCTCTGTTTAAATCCGCCTCTCCCGCTCTCGGCACTCTGTTTAAATCGGCCTCTCCTGCTCTCGGCGCTCTGTTTAAATCGGCCTCTCCCGCTCTCGGCGCTCTGTTTAAATCGGCCTCTCCCGCTCTCGGGGCTCTGTTTAAATCGGCTCTCCCGCTCTCGGCACTCTGTTGAATTCGGCCTCTCCCGCTCTGGGCTCTGTTTAAATCAGCCTCTCCCGCTCTCCGCGCTCTGTTTAAATCAACCTCTCCCACTCTCGGCGCTCTGTTTAAATCAGCCTCTCCCAATCTCGGTTCTGTTTAAATCGCCTCTCCTGCTCTCGGCGCTCTGTTTAAATCGTCTCTCCCGCTCTCGGCGCTCTGTTGAATTCGGCCTCTCCCGCTCTCGGCTCTGTTTAAATCTGCCTCTCCCGCTCTCGGCGCTCTGTTTAAATCTGCCTCTCCCGCTCTCGGCTCTGTTTAAATCTGCCTCTCCCGCTCTCGGCGCTCTGTTTAAATCAGCCTCTCCCGCTCTCGGCGCTCTGTTTAAATCAGCCTCTCCCGCTCTCGGCTCTGTTTAAATCGGCCTCTCCCGCTCTCGGCTCTGTTTAAATCGGCCTCTCCCGCTCTCGGCTCTGTTTAAATCAGCCTCTCCCACTCTCGGCTCTGTTTAAATCGGCCTCTCCCGCTCTCGGCGCTCTGTTTAAATCAGCCTCTCCCACTCTCGGCTCTGTTTAAATCGGCCTCTCCCGCTCTCGGCGCTCTGTTTAAATCAGCCTCTCCCACTCTCGGCTCTGTTTAAATCGGCCTCTCCTGCTCTTGGCGCTCTGTTTAAATCGGCCTCTCCCGCTCTCGGCTCTGTTTTAATCGGCCTCTCCCGCTCTCGGCGCTCTGTTTAAATCGGCTCTCCCGCTCTCGGCGCTCTGTTTAAATCGGCCTCTCCTGCACTTGGCACTCTGTTTAAATCGGCCTCTCCCGCTCTCGGCGCTCTCTTTAAATCGGCTCTCCCGCTCTCGGCGCTCTGTTTAAATCGGCTCTCCCGCTCTCGGCGCTCTGTTTAAATTGGCCTCTCCCGCTCTCGGCGCTCTGTTTAAATCAGCCTCTCCCGCTCTCGGCGCTCTCTTTAAATCGGCCTCTCCCGCTCTCGGCACTCTGTTTAAATCGGCCTCTCCCGCTCTCGGCGCTCTGTTTAAATCGGCCTCTCCCGCTCTCGGCTCTGTTTTAATCGGCTCTCCCGCTCTCGGTGCTCTGTTTAAATTGGCCTCTCCCGCTCTTGGCGCTCTGTTTAAATCGGCCTCTCCCGCTCTCGGCACTCTGTTTAAATCGGCCTCTCCCGCTCTCGGCGCTCTCTTTAAATCGGCTCTCCTGCTCTCGGCGCTCTGTTTAAATCGGCTCTCCCGCTCTCGGTGCTCTCTTTAAATCGGCCTCTCCCGCTCTCGGCGCTCTCTTTAAATCGGCTCTCCCGCTCTCGGCGCTCTGTTTAAATCGGCTCTCCCGCTCTCGGCGCTCTGTTTAAATCGGCCTCTCCTGCTCTCGGCGCTCTGTTTAAATTGGCCTCTCCCGCTCTCGGCGCTCTCTTTAAATCGGCTCTCCCGCTCTCGGCGCTCTCTTTAAATCGGCCTCTCCCGCTCTCGGCGCTCTGTTTAAATCGGCCTCTCCCGCTCTCGGCGCTCTGTTTAAATCGGCATCTCCTGCTCTCGGCGCTCTCTTTAAATCGGCTCTCCCGCTCTCGGCGCTCTCTTTAAATCGGCCTCTCCCGCTCTCGGCACTCTGTTTAAATCGGCCTCTCCCGCTCTCGGCTCTGTTTAAATCAGCCTCTCCCGCTCTCGGCACTCTGTTTAAATCGGCCTCTCCTGCTCTTGGCTCTGTTTAAATCAGCCTCTCCCGCTCTCGGCACTCTGTTTAAATCGGCCTCTCCAGCTCTCTGCTCTGTTTAAATCAGCCTCTCCAGCTCTCGGCTCTGTTTAAATCGGCCTCTCCCGCTCTCGGCGCTCTGTTTTAATCGGCCTCTCCCGCTCTCGGCGCTCTGTTTAAATCGGCCTCTCCCGCTCTCGGCTCTGTTTAAATCAGCCTCTCCCGCTCTCGGCACTCTGTTTAAATCGGCCTCTCCTGCTCTTGGCTCTGTTTAAATCGGCCTCTCCCGCTCTCGGCTCTGTTTAAATCAGCCTCTCCAGCTCTCGGCGCTCTGTTTAAATCGGCCTCGCCCGCTCTTGGCGCTCTGTTTAAATCGGCCTCTCCTGCTCTCGGCGCTCTGTTTTAATCGGCCTCTCCAGCTCTCGGCACTCTGTTTAAATCGGCATCTCCTGCTCTCGGCGCTCTGTTTAAATCGGCCTCTCCTGCACTTGGCACTCTGTTTAAATCAGCCTCTCCCACTCTCGGTTCTGTTTAAATCAGCCTCTCCCACTCTCGGTTCTGTTTAAATCAGCCTCTCCCGCTCTCTGCTCTGTTTAAATCAGCCTCTCCCGCTCTCTGCTCTGTTTAAATCAGCTTCTCCCGCTCTCGGCCCTGTTTAAATCAGCTTCTCCCGCTCTCTGCTCTGTTTAAATCAGCCTCTCCCGCTCTCGGCCCTGTTTAAATCAGCTTCTCCCGCTCTCGGTGCTCTGTTTAAATCAGCCTCTCCTGCTCTCTGCTCTGTTTAAATCAGCCTCTCCCGCTCTCTGCTCTGTTTAAATCAGCCTCTCCCGCTCTCGGCCCTGTTTAAATCAGCTTCTCCCGCTCTCGGTGCTCTGTTTAAATCAGCTCTCCCGCTCTCGGCTCTGTTTAAATCTGCCTCTCCCGCTCTCGGCGCTCTGTTTAAATGTTTCTTTACAGTTTTTTTTAAGTCATTTTCAGTTATTTAAAATCGGGTTACTAACAGGTGGTGAACTAGGTACTCTTATTAAAAATGCTTATTTTTTGTGCTAAACCCATTTTTAGCTGTATTAATAAAACTGTACAAGGTTACAACTCTTAAATATATCACCGAGTATTTTTGAATGCAAGGGGAAAAAAAGAAACAATTACGTTCTAAAACGCTGACCAGTTGCGCTGGTTCATGGAATATTTTACATTTGTGATTATACAAATGAGTTTGATCAGAAACCTGAACCATAACTTCACTTCATGAAACCAGCGCATTTTTGAGCGCAATTTGCACCCGAATTGCCAATTGTGCCCAAAGCGGAAACTCCACCCCATTGTATATACCAACAAGAGCATGGTTAAATGACTTCAAATTAAAAAAAAAAATCACTTTCAGTAGAGTAGAGGGAGCTTTACACTCTGTCTAACTATACATAACCTTTAGCAAAAGGTTATGAAAACAATTCATCATAGGCCATGAAGGTACAATAATGAAAGACCCTGTATGCCCATGTGTTAATTTAAATCAGTTTAAAAATGAAAACCCATTGTCTTAACCCCCTTTAGATATTTCTGAACCTTATAAATAGTGCTATTTATACAAAGTGGAGGAGAAGCATCCGGGAAGGCACCGAACACCTCGAGTCTCTACGCTGGGAGCAAACGGAAGCCAAGCGCAGGCAGCGCAAGGAACGCACATCCACCCAAGCACCCCACCCACCAGCCCCTTCAACCACCGTCTGCCCCACCTGTGACAGAGACTGTAGGCCCCGTATTGGACTCATCAGTCACCTGAGAACTCATTTTTAATGTGGAAGCAAGTCATCCTCGGTTCCGAGGGACTGCCTAAAAGAGAGAAATAGTGCTGTTATCTTTTTCCTGTGTATTTTACTAACTGCCTTTCCTCTAAGCATTGTCAGCTCTCTAGGATAGTTTTAGATGCACAGATCTCACAACATTTCTCAATTGATGTTTCTGTGCTGCGATAATGTCCAAATTCTAGTTTTTAAAACAGCGCTCTAGAAAATCCATACAAAGAAGCATTAACATCCTGGGAGATGACATTGACCAGAAACTGAACTGGATCAGCCACTTACTCACCAATAACCCGCTCACCGAAGCTCAGTTTGGGGTCCACCAGGACCACTGGGCTCCAGACCTCATTACAGCCTTGGTCCAAACATGGCCAGTGTCGGGTGGAGCAGAGAGCGGTGGTACAGTGAGTACTTAAACTCACTTTTGTGGGCTTTCTTTCAGAGGCTTACCAATCTCATAAACCGGCGGCGGCGGCGTTCCGGAGCCACGTCACGATTCAAAAAGTGACGCGGACAAGAGGAAGCAGCTGATTGGGTGAGTACGGCCAGGTGAGTATTTATACTACTCTATAGTTTGACACTTAAGATTAACAGTTTATAAAATTTAGAAAGTCTTAATTTTTGTGGTTATAGTTTCTAAGGTCTCGGGGAGTGCTAGTAACCAAGGGCCCTTGAGTATATCATTTAATTGTAGTGTAATTAGTGGTATTGATTTGATTTAATTTAATTTAAATTAATTAAAGGGTAATTCATGGCAGGACAGCTCAGCCCCGTGGCATGCTCCTCCTGCGCTATGTGGGAAATCAGGGACACTTCCTGTGTCCCTGATGACCATGTGTGCGGGAAGTGTATCCAGCTGCAGCTACTGACAGACCGCATTGCGGTGCTGGAGCTGCGAATGGATACATACTAGAGCATTCGCAATGCTGAGGACATCGTGGATAGCACGTTTAGGGAGTTGGTCACACCGCAGGTAAAGGCTGCACAGGCAGGAAGGGAATGGGTGACCACCAGGCAGAGTAGTAGGCGCAGGCAGGTAGTGCAGGGGTCCCCTGTGGCCATCCCCCTTTCAAACAGATATACCACTTTGGATATTATTGAGGGAGATGGCTTATCGGGGGAAGGCAGCAGCAGCCAACTTCCTGGCACCATGGGTGGTTTTGCTGCACAAGACAGGAGGAAAAAGAGTGGGAGAGCTATAGTGATAGAAGATTCTATTGTAAGTGGAATAGATAGGCGTTTCTGCGGCCGCAAACGAGACTCCAGGATTGTATGTTGCCTCCCTGGTGCAAGGGTCAAGGATGTCTCGGGGCGGCTGCAGGGCATTCTGGAGGGGGAGGGTGAACAACCAGTTGTCGTGGTGCATATAGGTACCAACGACATAGGTAAAAAATGGGATGAGGTCCTAAAAGCTGAGGATAGGGCGTTAGGAGGTAAATTATAAAATAGGACCTCAAAGGTAGTAATCTCAGGATTGCTACCAGTGCCACGTGCTAGTCAGAGTAGAAATAGAAGGATATTTCAGATGAATACGTGGCTAGAGGAATGGTGCAAGGGGGAGGGATTCAAATTCCTGGAACATTGAAAACGGTTCTGGGGGAGGTGGGACCAGTAAAAACTGGACGTTTTGCACCTGGGTGGGACCGGGACCGATGTCCTAGGGGGAGTGTTTGCTAGTGCTGTGGGGGAGGGTTTAAACTAAAATGGCAGGGGGATGGGAACCTGTGCAGCGAGACCGAGGAAAGGGAAGCAAGAATAGAAACAAAAGACAGGAAGGAGAAAAGCAAAAGTGGAAGGCAGAGAAATCAAGGGTATAAATCAAACAGGGCTACAGTAAATAATCATTCTAAAAGGACTAAGTGTGTTAAAAAAAAACAAGCCTGAAGGCTTTGTGTCTTACTGCGAGGAGCATTCGTAATAAGGTGGATGAATTAGCTGTGCAAATAGATGTAAACGGATATGATATAATTGGGATTATGGAGACATGGCTCCAGGGTGACCAGGGCTGGGAATTCAACATCCAGGGGTATTCAATATTCAGGAAGGACAGGCAGAAAGGAAAAGGAGGTGGGGTAGCATTGCTGGTTAAAGAGGAGATTAACACAATAGTAAGGAAGGATATTAGCTCTGATGATGTGGAATCTGTATGGGTAGAGCTGAGAAATACCAAGGGGCAGAAAACATTAGTGGGATTTGTATACAGACCCCCAAACAGTAATGCTGAGGTTGGGGAATGGCATTAAACGGGAAATTAGAGACGCGTGCAATAAGGGCACAGCAGTTATCATGGGTGACTTTAATCTACATATAGATTGGGCCAATCAAATGGAGCAAGGATGTCTTGCTGCAGTTGTACAGGGCCTTGGTGAGACCACACCTTGAGTATTGTGTGCAGTTTTGGTTGCCTTATCTGAGGAAAGATGTTCTTGCCATGGAGGGAGTGCAGCGAAGATTCACCAGACTGATACCTGGGATGGCAGGAATGACGTATGGAGAGAGATTGGGTCGATTAGGCTTATATTCACTAGAGTTTAGAAGAATGAGAGGGGATCTCATTGAAACTTATAAAATTCTAACAGGACTAGACAGACTGGATGCAGGAAGGATGTTCCCGATGGCGGGGGAGTCCAGAACCAGGGGTCACAGTCTAAGGATAAGGGGTAAGCCATTTAGGACTGAGATGATGAGGAATTTCTTCACCCAGAGAGTGGTGAACCTATGGAATTCTCTACCACAGAAGGCAGTTGAGGCCAACTTATTAAATATATTCAAGAAGGAGTTAGATATATTTCTTAAGGCTAAAGGGTTCAAGGGATATGGGGAGAAAGCAGGGACAGGGTACTGAATTTGGATGATCAGCCATGATCTCATTAAATGGCGGAACAGGCTCGAGGGGCCGAATGGCCTACTCCTGCTCCTATCTTCTATGTTTCTATGGACAAAAGAGCTGAATTCCAGAGGTGAGTTGAGAGTGACTGCCCTTGACATCAAGGCCGCATTTGACCGACTATGGCATCAAGGAGCCCTCGCAAAACTGTAGTCCATGGGAATCAGGGGGGAAACGCTCCACTGGCTGGAGTCATACCTAGCACAAAGGAAGATGCTTATAGTTGTTGGAGGTCAATTATCTCAGCCCCAGGACATCGCTGCAGGAGTTCCTCATTGCAGTGTCCTAGGCCCATACATCTTCAGCTGCTTCATCAATGACCTTCCCTCCATCATAAGGTCAGAAGTTGGGATGTTCACTGATGATTGCATAGTGTTCAGCTCCATTTGCAACTCCTCAGAGAATGAAGGAGTCCATGCCCAAATGCAGCAAGACCTGGATGACATTCAGGCTTGGGCTGAAAAGTGGCAAATAACATTCGCGCCACACAAGTGCCAGGCAATGACTGTCTCCAACAAGCGAGAGTCTAACCACCGCCCCTTGACTTTCAATGGCATTACCATCACTGAATCCCCCACCATTAACATCCCGGGGGGTCACCATTGACCAGAAACTTAACTGGACCAGCCACATAAATACTGTGGCTACAAGAGCAGGTCAGAGGCTGGGTATTCTGCATCGAGAGTGTAACCTCCTGACTCCCCAAAGCCTTTCCACCATCTACAAGGCACAAGTCAGGAGTGTGATGGAATACTCTCCACTTGCCTGGATGAGTGCAGCTCCAACAACACTCAAGAAGCTTGACACCATCCAGGACAAAGCAGCTCACTTGATTGGTACCCCATCCACCACCTTAAACATTCACTCCCTTCACCACCGGCGCACCGTGGCTGCAGTGTGTACCCACTGCAGCAACTTGCCAAGGCTTCTTCGGCAGCATTTCCGAAACCCGCGACCTCAACCACCTAGAAGGACAAGGTCAGCAGGCGCATGGGAACACTGTCACCTGCAGGTTCCCCTCCAAGTTACACACCATCCTGACTTGGAAATATATCGCTGTTCCTTCATCGTTGCTGGGTCAAAATCCTGGAGCTCCCTCCCTAACAGCACTGTGGGAGTATCTTCACCACAAGGACTGCAGCAGTTCAAGAAGGCAGCAATCCTTCTCAAGAAGGCACCACCTTCTCAAGGGCAATTAGGGATGGGCAATAAATGCTGGCCTTGCCAGCGATGCTCACATCCCAGGAACAATTTTTTTAAAAAGGCATGGCTACTAGAACAGGTCAGAGGCTATGTATTTTGCGGCGAGTGGCCTTTCTCCTGACTCCTCAACGCTTTTCCACCACCTACAAGGCACAAGTTGAGTGTGATGGAGTACTTTCCATTTGCCTGGATGAGTGCAGCTGCAACAACGATGCATTGCCTGAAAAGGTGGTGGAAGCAGATTCAGTAGTAACTTTCAAAAGGGATTTGGATCTCCACTTAAAAAGTAAAAAATTGCAGGGCTATTGGGGAAAGAGCAGGGGAGTGGAACTAATTGGTAGCTCTTTCAGAGAGCCGGCACACGCACAATGGGCTGAATGGTCTCTTTCTGTGCTGTACGATGCTTTGATTCTAAGGTAAGAGTGAAATGTTGCATATGAATTTTTAAATGATATCCATTTCTTGAACATAATCTTCGAAGAAAATTATGGAAGATTGCTAAAGAAGATTCTTGACACACTTGCAATAGCAACTGAACTGTAAATATTGTATCACTGACTGCATTTTAGAATCATAGAATGGCTACAGCGCAGAAGAAGGCCATTCGGCCCATCGAGCCCGTGCCGGCTCTCTGCAAGAGCACTTCAGCTAGTCTCCCCTGCTCTTTCCCCGTAGCCCTGCAAATTTTTTTCTTTCAATTACTTTTCCAATTCCCTTTTGAAATCCACAATTGAATCTGCCTCCACCACCCTCTCAGGCAGTGCATTCCAGATCCTAACCACTCACTGCGTAAAAACGTTTTTCCTTATGTCATTTTTGGTTCTTCTGCCAATCACCTTAAATCTGTGTCCTCTGGTTCTCGACCCTTCCACCAATGGGAACAGTTTCTCTCTATCTACTCTGTCTAGACCCCTTATGATTTTCCATACCTCTATCAAATCTCCTCTCAACCTTCTCTGCTCTAAGCAGAACAACCTCAGCTTCTCCAGTCTATCCACGTAACTGAAGTCCCTCATCCTTTTTATTGATGATCTATGGCAGCAATAAGGCGCTAATGGCCCGGAATTGCCTGGATTGGGATAAATCAAAAAATATGCCAAAATTTATGCTGGATGCTATGCAGATCTTGCCGACCAGTACTTGTGCCAAAATTTCCTGCCAATCTCATGAGCATACGCCAGAACATGAAAACTGGCATAAACAAACAGAAACCAGCGTAAACAATCGGGGCTCGAGGAAGTTGCAGCATTACGGAATATGCTTTCTTTAAATAAAAACAGAAAATGCTGGAAATACTCAGCAGGTCCGGCAGTATCTGTGGAGAGAGAAACAGAGTTCACGTCTCAGGTCGAGATGCTGCCTGATCAGCTGAGTATTTCCAGCATTTTATGCTGTCATTTCAGATTTACAGCATCCGCTCGCAGAGGGAAGAGGAAGAAGCCGAAGAGGAGGAAGCAGAAGGAAGGATGCAACCCAGATAGCCCCTTTCTGGTCAGGATGGAATCATCCGCCTGCGGTACCAGTGACCACAACCCCAATTCCCCTTCCCACATTTGTCCCACACCTTACCTTCCCTCTGTTGCTGACCATCACAGAATCCTCTTGACCATGATGCTGAAATAAACGCCACCACAAAGCAAACCTTCCAATCCAACTTTATACATCTATCCATCCAAAATGATATCAAGAAATCAAATCATCACCCTTATGCATTTTCTTAGTGACTGTCCTGAGTGTGCCTTTGCCTATCCTACTGATGTCACTCAATGTTACCCCACTGGCTGCAACATGGCTGGTGGAAAGCTGCTGACTTTCAGCAGGGGACACTGCAAATGGTCTTGCGGGTCGACCTTGAGGAGCAGATGGCTGGGAGTGTCAAATCATTTGACAGTGTTTCTTCTTCTTCTTCTTCTTCACCAATTTCTTTTCCCTTTTCTTGGTCAACCACTGGCTGGGCAGGCTGCATTTCTGTGTAAAATGAGGAACACACAAGGGTGGAGTTGTGGTGACGGGCAGGGGGAAAGCAAGAGGTGCATGCTAGAAGGAGGATGACGTATGAGGATACCAGCATCTTGTATCCTTTCAGCCCCGCCGCTGGCCAAGGGCTCAGCCATGCCACTGCTAAGAGTGGCCTGCACCCTCACCTCCATGAGGTGAAGCTAGGAATGGAAGATGTGCCTCGTAATTGGTGCAGTTTGTTGGTAGGTGAGTGATTGGGGATGGGGTCATGCATTGAGCAGTGTGTAAGGCTGGTGGTGCAATTGGTAGGAGATGGCTTTTGAAGATGCATTCACTGAACCTGACCAGTGGTCTGAGGTCATGAAGCTTCTTTGGGCACTAGAACCAGGTCGTCGGGGTGACACTGCTGGCGGTGATGTACTCCCATATCCTTCATTCTGGAGGGGGCCCTCTGGCCCCTGTGGGTAGAGGACCTGTCTTACAGTGTTGACCCCCTGCACAAAGCTGGAGTACTGTATGCAAGACCCAGGGTGCCCTTTCCCTGGCTTGCTGAAGCAGTTTTCCAATTTTTTGGAGTTTCAGAAGGGAATTTTTAATCTTTTTTTATTAGTTTTTATGGGATGTGGGCATCACTGGCAAGGCCAGCATTTATTGCCCTTGAGAAGGTGGTGGTGAGCCACTTTCTTGAACCGCTGCAGTCCGTGTGGTGAAGGTACTCCCACAGTGCTGTTAGGGAGGGAGTTCCAGGATTTTGACCCAGCGACGATGAAGGATCGGCGATATACTTCTAAGTCAGGATGGTGTGTGACTTGGAGGTGGTGGTGTTCCCATACATCTGCTGCTCTTGTCTAGGTGGAAGGGGTCGCGGGTTTGGGAGGTGCTGCTGGAGAAGCCTTGGCGAGTTGCTGCAGTGCATCTTGTAGATGGTACACACTGCAGCCATGGTACGCCGGTGGTGGAGGGAGTGAATGTTTAAGGTGGTAGATGGGGTGCCAATCAAGCATGCTGCTTTGTCCTAGATGGTGTCGAGCTTCTTGAGTGTTGTTGGAGCTGCACTCATCCAGGCAAGTGGAGAGTATTCCATCACACTAGTTACTTGTGCCTTGTAGATGGTAGAAAGGCTCTGGGGAGTCAGGAGGTTAGACACTTGCCACAGAATACCTAGCTTCTGACCTGCTCTTGTAGCCACAGTATTTATGTGGCTGGTCCAGTTAAGTTTCTGGTCAATGGTGACCCCCAGGATGTTGATGGTGGGGGATTCGGCAATGGTAACACGACTGAATGTCAAGGGGCAGTGGTTAGACTCTCGCTTCTTGGAGATAGTCATTGCCTGGCACTTCTGTGACGCGAATGTTACCTGCCACTTATCAGCCCAAGCCTGAACATCGTTCAGGTCTACTTGCATGTGGGCATGGACTGCTTCATTATCTGAGGAGTTGTGAATGGCACTGAACACTGTGCAGTCATCAGCGAACATCCCCATTTCTGACCTTATGTTGGAGGGAATGTCATTGATGAAGCAGCTAAAGATGGTTGGGCCTAGGACACTGCCCTGAGGAACTCCTGCAGCGATGTCCTGGGGCTATGATGATTGACCTTCAATCACCACAACCATCTTCCTTTGTGCTAGGTATGACTCCAGCCAGTGGAGAGTTTTCCACCTGATTCCCATTGACCTCAGTTTTACTCGGGAACCTTCCTGCCACACTTGGTCAAATGCTGTCTTGATGTCAAGGGTAGTCACTCTCACTTCTCCTCTGGAATTCAGCTCCTTTGTCCATGTTTGGACCAAGGCTGTAATGAGGTCTGGAGCCGAGTGGTCTTGGCGGAACCCAAACTGGGCATCAGTGAACAGGTTATTGGTGAGTAAGTGTCGCTTGATAGCTCTATCGATGACACCTGATGTAAAAAGACTACTGAGCACTTGGTTTGAGTATAAAACAAGGCTTTAATCAACTGTTTCAAAAACCATGAGATTTCAAGTTACATCACTAGTTCCTGGTTACAGAAACATCCTGAGCAAGCTGGGCCCACGCCCGAGTATTTATACTCCTTGGACGCCGCCACCAGCTGGTCACCCAGTGTTACTTCATGAGTCATGATAAGATTCATGACATCCTTCCCGCCTGAAAGTTTTGGAAGTCCGACGACTTCCTTCAAGTGGATTAGGTGGACCACGAATAGGCGCAGTCTTTTAGATCTTCGCTTGTGGCTGGAAGGCATGTCTCCTTGGACCGTGTCTTGGTCCCTGGGTCGCTTGGTCCATACTGGTAGATTGATGGGGTCCATGTCACCTTGATCGACCTGCGGAAGACTGGGGAGATCGTGACTCCGGGTGCGGGTCCCCACAGGCGCAGAGCTGGTGTCATCTTGGTTGGCAGCTGGGGATTGACCGGCGTCCTGGCTTCGGGTGGCCATCCCATGGGAAGTGCTCGGCTCCCCGAGTTGATCTGGTGGAGTAGCCAGCAGATCCCTTGATGTCCTAGGTAGGGCGTCATCCTCAAAGGAGCGCAGAGCGTCGGTATCATTACCATGGGTTCCTCCATCAGTTGAGTCCTTGGGACTGGTTGGACAGGGAGCCAGATCTCTGAATGAAACGGTGGACTCCCGGCCATCAGGGTACCGCACGTGCGCATATGTGGGATTAACGTCCGTTAGTTCCACTTCGTCGATGTGGGGATCGTTTTTGGAAGATCGGACGAATCTTCAGAGCAGCACGGGGCCGGGAGCTGCCAACCATGATGGTAGGGACGTCCCATGAGTGGAGCGACGCTGGAACCTGAAGAATCGCTCATGAGGAGTGCCATTGGTGGACGTAGAAAGGAGAGACCTGATGGAATGCAACACGTCAAGGAGCATAGTTTCCCACTGTGACCTCAGTGCAAGATGAACAGCGTTCCAAATGATAGTGTTGTATCTCTCAACCTGTCTGTTACCGATGGGATGATATGGTGTCATTTTGCTTGTGGCGATTCCCCATTGGGAAAGATAACTTTTGAGTTCGCTTGACATGGAGACACCCCAATCAGAGTGGATGAAATTGGCCGTACCGCAAAGGGAAAAGACCTGATCGAGGCATTTGATCACTGTGGAAGTAAGCATATTGGGACAGGGGAAAGCAAAGGGAAAGCGTGAATATTCGTCCACCATAGTAAGTAAGTAGGTGTTTCGCGTTGAGGAAGGCAATGGCCCTTTAAAGTCAATGCTGAGTCGCTGCATGGCGTGTATGAGCGAGCCATCCGAAGGACGGAAGAATTGCGGTTTTAATTCCGCACAGATTCTACAGGTGGAGCAAATTCTTTTCACATCTTCCGTAGAAAATGGGAGATTTTTAGATCGCACAAAGTGCAACATACGGGTAACGCCAGGATGGCATAAGTCAGTGTGAAGATCCGCAAGAGTCGAAGTTGACATAGAAGAGTAGAATGCACGCGTGAGGGTATCCGGGGCCACATTCTCTTTGCCGGGACGATAATGTATGGTGTAGCCAAAGGCGGCCAATTCCATCCTCCAGAGCTGTATTTTGTTCTTGATCTTACTGCATTTCCGGTTATTCAGCATAAAGGCCACGGAGCGCTGATCGGTTATAAGCGTGAAATGGCGACGAGCAAGAAAATGACTCCATTTACGTACTGCTTCGATGATAGCCATAGCCTCCTTCTCGACAGGAGGACAATGGAGCTCGCTACCCTGCAAAGTTCCGGACAGAAATGCAACGGGTCGACCACCTTGATTCAAGGTAGCCGAGATTGCCACATCCGATGCATCGCACTCGACCACGAAAGGGAGATTTTCATCGTTGGAACGAAGCGTGGCTTTTTCCAGTTGTCGCTTGAGGAGGTTGAAAGCTGAAATAGCCGTCGCCTCCAACGGAAATGGCTTTGCATGAAGCAGGGGCTGGATCTTGTCGGAGAAGTGGGGTATCCACTTCGCATAATAGGCGAACATGCCGAGTGCCTGACGAAGAGAGCCGAGATTCGTAGGGGGAGGGAGCTCCTGAAGTGGACAAAGTCGCTCCGGATCCGGTTTGATGACACCGTTGCCCACCCAGTAGCCAAGGATGTTGACTGATGGTACTGATTTCACAGATTTGGACTCATTTAAGGTTAAGTTGCAACGACGGAGAACGTCAAAAAATTTCTGGAGGTTGGCATCATGCTCCTTCTGGTCATGACCAGCAATGGTGATATTATCCAGATATGGAAAAGTGTCCATTAAGCTCTCCTGTTTGACTAGGCTATCCATTGCCCGTTGAAAGATGGCCACCCCATTGGTGACCCCAAATGGAAGGCGACAAAACTGATAAAGCCGACCATTGGCCTCAAAGGCCGTATACTTTTTGTCAGAGTCCTTTAACGGTACTTGATGGTACGCGCTCTTTAAATCAGAAGTAGAAAATACCTTGTAGTTGGCAAGGTTATTGACCATGTCATCGATGCGTGGTAGTGGTTGGGCATCCAGGTCGGTATACTGGTTAATAGTTTGCGAATAATCGATGCAAAGACGTTTCTTGTGTTGCTTCAGAGGATTTTTAACAATGACGACTTGAGCCCGCCAGGAAGGTGAACATGGCTCAATGATACCGTCAGCTCGAAGGCGAGAGATTTCTGCCTCGATAAAGGATCAATCATCTTGGCTGAAACGTCATGATTTAGTGACTATGGGCTTACATCGGGGGGAAAGATTGGCAAACAAGGAGGGCTTGTCGAGGGATGCCACCGAAAGCGCACAGAACGGTACTTTGGAAATAGTAAGCTCCGGCTTTGACCCTCCAAACTCGAAAGTGAGTCTTTTGTGTTGTTTCTGGAAATCCTGTCCCAGGAGCACATCACTGCATAGGTTTTTGAGCACCCCGAGCCGGGTGGAGAAATAAGTGCGGCCCTTGAGAATAAGGTCGACAAGACAAAAGCCGGAAGAATTGGTGGTCAATGTCGTCAGAGCCATTGCAATTTCCCTGTCCGAGGGGTAAATACGCAGTTTTAACTTACTGACAGCCTGCTCACTAATGAAGCTGTCAGAGCTGCATGAGTCGATTAGTGCACTCAAAATGTGTCCATTTACCGAAACCTTCGTGGCTGCATGGGACAGACTTTGGGGAAAAACAGCTGTGATGGGAGGAGGGGCAGTTTTTTTAAATTCATTGTTGAGATGTGGGCGTCGCTGGCTAGGCCTGCATTTAGTGCCCATCCCTAATTGCCCTTGAGAAGATGGTGGTGAGCCGCCTTCTTGAACCGCTGCAGTCCATATGGTGTAGGTACACCCACAATGCTGTTCGGAAGGGAGTTCCAGGATTTTGGCCCAGCGACAGTGAAGGATCGGTGATACAGGTCCAAGTCAGGATGGTGTGTGGCTTGGAGGGGAACTTGTAGGTGGTGATGTTCCCATGCGTCTGCTGCCCTTGTCCTTCTAAGTGGTAGAGGTCGCGGATTTGGAAGGTGCTGTTGAAGGAGCTTTGGCGAGTTGCTGCAGTGCATCTTGTAGATGGTACACACTGCAGCCACAGTGCACCGGTGGTGGAGGGAGTGAATGTTGAAGGTGGTGGATGGAGTGCCAATCAAGCGGGCTGCTTTATCCTGAATGGTGTCGAGCTTCTTGAGTGTTGTTGGAGCTGCACTCATCCAGGCAAGTGGAGAGTATTCCATCACACTCCTGACTTGTGCCTTGTAGATGGTGGAAAGGCTTTGGGGAGTCAGGAGGTGAGACACTCGCCGCAGAATTCCCAGCCTCTGGCCTGCTCTTGTAGCCACAGTATTTATATGGCTGGTCCAGTTCAGTTTCTGATCAATGGTAACCCCCAGGATGTTGATAGTGGGGGATTCAGCGATGGTAATGCCATTCAATTTACCCTTGACAGCTGTAACCTTAGTAGTGGTTCTTGGGGGAGGAGCAGTTTTATAGATTGCAGCTGTAACCTTAGTAATGGCTCTTGGGGGAGGAGCAGTTTTACAGATAGTAGCTGCAAAACTAATAGGGGCTCTCGACCTTAGAAAAGTGACCTTTTTTACTGCAATAATTGCAGGTTGCGTTACGAGCAGGACAAAATTTCCTATAGTGGAATGCACCTCCACAGAAGAAACACTTCCTTCCAGGTTAAAAAGATGCCGCTAGGGCAGGGTCGTCACCAGTGAAGACTTCTAGGGTAGGGTTGTCATCCGCTAGGTTAGTGTCATCATCAGTGAGGGCTTCCGCCCGAGACCTATCGAAGGAGTCAGTAAAAGTGATAGCAGCAGCCCGTGCATGTGGTAAAAGGTACAGGTAGACTATCCTTTATTCGAACTTCCGAAAACCGAAAACCTCTAAAAACCGAAAGTTTTTTCGTTCAGCGTAAGTCGTGTGCACGACATGACCAGAGTGGTGCACGACTTACGCTGAGCAGGGCAGAGGGTCACAGAGTTCCCTCCTGGGTAGGAGATTGCAGGCCGAGCTGGGCAGTGTGAAGGAGGTACTGGGAGAGTGAACCCAACAATACAGCGGCCGGTCCGATAGCTGCAGCGGCCCGTCCAATATTTTTTTCTCCCCCGACCCAACCCGCGGCCCGTCCGATATTCTTTTCTCCCCCCCCACACCCGACCCAACCCCCGACCCGTCCGATATTCTTTTCTCCCGACCGGACCCGAACCGCGGCCCGTCCGATATTCTTTTCTCCCCCCTGACCCCCCCCGACCCCCCCCCCCCGGACCACCCGACCCAGACCCCCCCCGACCCGGACCCCCCCCGGACCCCCCCGACCCCGACCCCCCCCGGACCCCTCTGACCTCGACCTAAACCACAGCCCGTCCAATATTCTTTTCTCCCCCTCGACCCAACCTGATTTGCGGGCCAGCTTAGTAGGAGTCAGCCGATATCCGGCTTTCCAGAGAAGCAGGAAGGGGAATGAGACACGGAACAGTCGCAAGAGGTAGCCTGAACTTTTAAAATTTATATTAAATACAAATTTCCCAGTCTTATAATAATACCTTCTGAAATCCGAAAAATTCTGAAAGCCGAAAAATTCCGAAAACCGAAACTCAGCTGGTCCCAAGGCTTTCGGATAAGGGATAGTGTACCTGTATCTGCATTCCTCTTTGCTGAGTCCAGGGAACATGCCTGGTCATAGGCAGTTTGTCCATGATGGATTGATTACTACGTCAGAGTTCCCTTTTACAGTTGAAGTTGTAGCTGGCTGTTCCCGAAATTACTCAGAGCGTGGAGCCGATACACAGTTGATTAACTTGATGTAAAAAGATTACTGAGCACTTGGTATGAGTATAAAACAAGGCTTTAATTAACTGTTTCAAAACCATGACATTTTTAGTTACATAACTAGTTCTTGGTTACAGAAACATCCTGAGCAAGCTGAGCCCACGCCCGAGTATTTATACTCCTTGGACAGCGCCACCAGCTGGCCGCCCAGTGTTACTTCATGAGTCATGATAAGATTCATGACAACACCTTCCATCACTTTGCTGATGATTGAGAGTAGACTGATGGGGCGGTAATTGGCCGGATTGAATTTGTCCTGCTTTTTGTGAACAGGACATACCTGGGCAGTTTTCCACATTGTCAGATAGATGCCAGTGTTGTACAGGAAACTCTCCTTTACATGGCACCTAAATATCCGGAATTCTCTATTAACCGGCAAAATTCATACTCCGAAAACAACACCTCAATAACCGGAAATGTTGCCGAGTCAGAGTCTCCCGCGGTGGCCGAGTTAGTCAGTGGGGGTAGTTCTCCAAACTGCCACTACTCGGCTTCTTGGCGCTGTAACAGGAGTCTGACTCTCCCGCGCTGCCGGGAGTACCCAATTACTGTATACTGCACATTTCTTGATTTTTTGATTTCTGTTCGTTAAAAATAGCCTCGGTAGATAACTCTCTCCGTCATCCGGAATTTTTAATCAACCGGCACCATCCCGGTCCCATCAGTGCCAGATACCAAAGTGTTTCCTGTAGCTGGAACAGCTTCGCTAGAGGCGTGGCTAGTTCTGGAGCACAAGTCTTCAGCACGATAGCCAGGATGTTGTCAGGGCCCATAGCCTTTGCTGTATCCAATCCGCTCAGCCGTTTCTTGATATCACGTAGAGTGAATTGAATTGGCTGAAGACTGGCTTCTGTGATGGTGGGGACCTCAGGAGGAGGCCGATATGGATCATCCAATCGGCACTTCTGGCTGAAGATGGTTGCAAACGCTTCAGCCTTGTCTTTTGCACTCACGTGCTGGGCTCCGCCATCATTGAGGATGGGGATATTCATAGAGCCTCCTCATCCCTTTAGCTTTAACAGCTGAATAATCACATTTGGGACTTCTTTATAGCGTTATTTTTTTTTTTGAAAGGCAGTAAGGCATGAAAACTGAATTTTTTCACTGCATTTTAATTTGTATTAGTTTTGAGTGCATTGCCCCTTTAATTCATAGCCCTTTTCATTGTCCACAATTCCTTGCGACCTCCACAGTCTCGCTCTCAAAAGCTGTGTAAAGCTCGAACGCCACTTCAGGATGGGAACTTCGCCTCAGAGGCCTCCACTAACGCCACCATATTGCAGGGAAGGTTAGCGCTGCGTCATCAATCTCCAGCCCCTCAGACGAATTTATTCTCCTTAGCGTTGTGGCCATTTTCAGCGGTTACACCGGGTAACGTTCATGGCGAACACAAATTTCTAGGCAACCTGAGAGGTGTCTGGTGACAATTTGGTTGTACATTCCCAGAAGCGTTTGAACCTGGGGTGATCCCTCAATTGCCAAGTGCTCTTTGTATTGTTCAGAGACTAAAACTATCCCATAAATCAGGAACACTTTGTTTGTCTTTACTACACAACCAAAATTCAGAATCTGCCTGCTTTACAACAGACTAGCTCAGGCTGGCTCTGTTTAATTAAGAACTAATATGCACTGGCTCTATAAGCAGCCCAATATATATTGTTCATGGAGTTCAAAAAGACACAATCAATATCATTATATTCTCTACACTCCACATGGCAAGCACCCAAAAAAGAGAGATTACTTTCCTCTGGTAGTCTTTATCAAGATTCTAAGAAGCTTCCCCACATACTGCTGGAGTTAGCCAACAACTGGTTATGTTCAGTTCTGTTAGAAAAATCACATAAAAAGCAGCCTCCCATTTTGTGACTTCATGGGTGTGTGATTTGACTCTGCCCACCCTCTAGGCTTTGGTTCATTTTATACTGCATCTTATAAAAGATGTATGAATGCACCTTGCAAGGCTGGTGGGAATATGTGGGTGCAATGCTTCTCAGTGGAAGAATGTGGGGGCTGATCTTTGTATCGAGACCAACCTATGTGCACCAGTTCATGTGATGTAACTGACCAGAAAATGGGGTGCAGACCGGTAATCCTGGATTCCACACCCTTTTTGAATATTATGTGCCATTCTGATGGCCTAGGGCAGGTGGAGAAGGTCCCTGCCCATGATAGGCAAGAAATCGATGATATAATGGTGCAGAAGTTCGCATTTTTCTGGTAAATTTGCCAGTATAACCTCACTTATTAATATGGCCCATATAAATTGCATCTTGACAGTTCATAGGCTGTGACTTTACATAAAAGTTAGTCAGAGAGACAGCCAGCAACTTACAGGTGTAATTTAAATTGTCTTTCTTTGACTACTGATGAGTTTTTTTGGAGCATTTATTTTCTTATGCTCAACTGTATGGGTCAAGGGGCTTTGTCGGGTCGCTTTGGGGTTAGTCATTGTTCCTCCCACTATACCCGATCACACAATGTGTCTCCTCTTGTGTCACTTGGAGGAAGGAGGGGCTAAGGAAGAACAAGATCTAAAAGTAAATAGTCCCTTAAACAGTTGCTTGCAAAAAAAACCTTCAACCTGTTGCTAGCAGTGACCCCTTTTAAGCAGCTCATGAATTCCCAACACCTAGTGGACAAGTACTGAAGGTAGAAGCTACAAAAGGTAGGTAATCGCTTTCTTCTTCAGATCACATCCTCCACACACCACTGGACTTTGATGCAGAGAACCAGACAATGGGGAGGGACCCCTCATAGAAACATAGAAGATAGGAGCAGGAGTAGGCCATTCGGCCCCTCGAGCCTGCTCCGCCATTCAATGAGATCATGGCTGATCATCCAAATTCAGTACCCTGTCCCTGCTTTCTCCCCATATCCCTTGATCCCTTTAGCCTTAATAAATATATCTAACTCCTTCTTGAATATATTTAATGAACTGGCCTCTACTGCCTTCTGTGGTAGAGAATTCCACAGGTTCGCCACTCCCTGGGTGAAGAAATTCCTCCTCATCTCTGTCCTAAATGGCTTACCCCTTATCCTTAGACTGTGACCCCTGGTTCTGGTCTCCCCAGCCATCGGGAACATCCTTCCTGCATCTAGTCTGTCTAGTCCTGTTAGGATTTTATAAGTTTCAATGAGATCCCCTGTCATTCTTCTAAACTCCAGCGAGTATAAGCCCAATCGACCCAATCTCTCCTCATACGTCATTCCTGCCATCCCAGGTATCAGCCTGGTGAATCTTCGCTGCACTCCTTCCATGGCAAGAACATCCTTCCTCAGATAAGGTGACCAAAACTGCACACAATACTCAAGATGTGGTCTCACCAAGACCCTGTACAACTGCAGCAAGACATCCTTGTTCCTGTACTCGAGCCCTCTCGCTACGAAGGCCAACATACCATTTGCCTTCTTAACCGCCTGCTGCACCTGCATGCTTACCTTCAGCGACTGGTGCACAAGGACACCCAGGTCTCATTGCACTTCCCCTTCTCCCAATCTATTGCCATTCAGATAATAATCTGCCCTCCTGTTTTTGACACCAAAGTGGATAACCTCGCATTTATCCACATTATATTGCATCTGCCATGCTTCTGCCCAATCACCCAGCCTGTCCAAATCATACTGGAGTTTCTCGGCATCCTCCTCACAGCACACACGCCCACCCAGCTTTGTGTCGTCTGCAAACTTAGAGATATTACATCTAGTTCCCTCGTCTAGATCATTAATATATATATTGTGAATAGCTGGGGTCCTAGGACCGATCCCTGCGGTACCCCACTAGTCACTGTCTGCCACTCGGAAAAAGACCCGTTTATTCCAACTCTTTGCTTTCTGTCTGCCAACCAGTTCTCTATCCAAGTCAATACCTTGCCCCCAATCCCTTGTGCCTTAACTTTACACACTAATCTCTTATGCGGGACCTTATCGAAAGCCTTCCGAAAGTCCAAATACACCACATCCACTGGTTCTCCCTTATCTATTTTACCAGTTACATCCTCAAAAAATTCCAGTAGATTAGTCAAGCACGATTTACGTTTTGTAAATCCATTTTGACTTTGTCTGATCCTGTCACTGTTTTCCAAGTGCTCTGCTATTACATCTTTTATAATGGACTCTAGCATTTTCCCCACTTCCGATGTCAGGCTTACTGGTCTATAATTCCCCATTTTCTCTCTACCACCTTTTTTGAATAGTGGGGTAACATTAGCTACCCTCCAATCCATTCTGTTCCAGAGTCTATAGTGTCTATAGAATTTTGGAAGATGACCAGCAATGCATCTACTATTTCTAGGGCCACTTAAGTACCCTAGATTATCAAGCCCTGGGGATTTATCGGCTTTCAATCCCGTCAATTTCCCAAACACCATTTCCCTACAAATACTGATTTCTTTCAGTTCCTCCCTCTCATTAGACCCTATGTTCCTCGACATCTCTGGGAGGTTATTTCTGTCCTCCTTTGTGAAGACAGAACCAAAGTATGTATTTAATTCGTCTGCCATTTCTTTGTTCCCAATTATAAATTCCCCTGATTCTGACTGCAAGGGACCTACGCTTGACTTCACCAATCTTTTTCCCTTCACATATCTATAAAAGCTTTTACAGTCAGTTTTTATGTTCACTGCAAGCTTACTCTCATAAGCTATTTTCCCCTTCTTAATTAATCCCTTTGTCCTCCTTTGTTGAATCCTAAACAGCTCCCAATCCTCAGGTTTACTGCTTTTTCTGGCCAATTTATATGTCCTCTCCTTGGATCGTATGCTGTCCCTAATTTCCCTTGTTAGCCACGGTTGAGTCACCTTTTTTGTTTTATTTTTATGCCAAACTGGGATGAACAAATTCTGTAGTTCATCCATGTGATCTTTGAATGTTTGCCATTGCCTATCCACTGTCAACCCTTTGAGTGACATTCCCCAATCAATCCTACCCAACTCGCGCCTCAGCTCATTGTAGTTTCCTTTATTTAAATTCAGGACCCTAGTCTCTGAGTCAACTACTTCACTCTCCACCTTAATGAAGAATTCGATCATATTATGATCGCTCTGACCCAAGGGGCCTCGCACAACAAGATTGCTAATTAATCCTTTCTCATTACATAATACCCAGTCGAAGATGGCCTGATCTCTAGTTGGTTCCTCGACATATTGGTCCAGGAAACCATCCCGTATACACTCCAGGAATTCCTCCTCCACAGTATTGTTACTAATTTGGTTAGCCCAATCTATATGTAGATTGAAGTCACCCATGATAACTGCTGTGCCCTTATTGCACGCTTCTCTAATTTCCCTTTTAATGCCATCCCCAATCTCCGCATTACTGTTTGGAGGTCTATATACCACTCCCACTAACGTTTTCTGCCCCTTGGTATTTCTCAGTTCTACCCATACAGATTCCACATCATCAGAGCTAATGTCCTTCCTTACAATTGTGTTAATCCCCTCTTTAATCAGCAATGCTACCCCACCTCCTTTTCCTTTTTGCCTATTTTTCTTCAATATTGAATACCCCTGGATGTTGAGTTCCCAGCCTTGGCCACCCTGGAGCCATGTTTCCGTAATCCCAATCATATCATATTTGTTTACCTCTATTTGCACAGCTAATTCATCCACCTTATTACGAATGCTCCTCGCATTAAGACACAAAGCCTTCAGGCTTGTTTTTTTAACGCTCTTAGACCTATTAGAATTATTATTTGCTGTGGCCATGTTTGATTTAAACCATTGATTTCTCTGACTGCCACCTTTGTTTGTCTCCTTCCTGTCTTTTGCTTCTATCCTTGTTTCCCTTTCCTCTGTCTCCCTGCTCAGGTTCCCAACCCCCTGCCATTTTAGTATAAACCCTCCCCCAGAGCACTAGCAAACACTCCCCCTAGGACATTGGTCCTGGTCCTTCCCAGGTGCAAACCGTCTGGTTTGTACTGGTCCCACCTCCCCCAGAACCGGTTCCAATGTCCCAGGAATTTGAATCCCTCCCCCTTGCACCATTCCTCTAGCCACGTATTCATCTGAAATATCCTTCTATTTCTACTCTGACTAGCACATGGCACTGGTAGCAATCCTGAGATTACTATCTTTGAGGTCCTATTTTTTAATTTACCTCCTCAATCCCTATATTCAGCTTTTAGGACCGCATCCCGCTTTTTTATCCATATCGTTGGTACCTATATGCACCACAACAACTGGCTGTTCACCCTCCCCTTCCAAAATGTTCTGCAGCTGCTCTGAGACTTCCTTGACCCTTGCACCAGGGAGGCAACACACCATCCTGGAGTCTCGTTTGCGGCCGCAGAAACGTCTATCTATTCCCCTTACAATAGAATCCCCTATTACTATAGCTCTACCCCTCTTTTTCCTCCCGTCCTGTGCAGCAGAACCACCCCTGGTGCCAGGAAGTTGGCTGCTGCTGCCTTCCTCTGATAAGCCATCCCCCCCCAACAGTATCCAAAGTGGTATATCTGTTTGAGAAATAGAAACTCCCGCCATCAGAATAGATCAATGTAGAGTCAGACAGTAATGTCTACTAAAAACCAGCGAGTTATTTCAGGTAGCCGTACAGCATTCATTGTAACACAGAAGCAAAATACTGAGAATGCTGGAAATCCGATATAAAAACAGAAAATGCTGGAAATGCTTAGAAGGCCAGGCAGCATCTTTGGCGAGAGAAATAAAGTTAACGTTTCAGATTGATAACCTTTTATCTAGAACTGGAAAATGTTAGAAAAGTAATAGATTTTAATCAAGTACAGAGGCAAGAAAGAGGGGAGGGGAGGAAAGAACAAAAGGGAGGTCTGTGATAGGGTGGACGGCAGGAGTGATTAAATGACAAAAGGGATGCTGGCACAAGGCAAAAAGGGGTGGCAATGGAACAAGCAAAGAAATAAAAGATGGGTCTGGAGGAGGTGTAAATGGCAACAGCAGAATCATTACTAACAGATGCTGTCCGAAAAAATGGGAGCAGTGGTTATGATCTGAAATTGATAAACTCAGTGTTAAGTCTGGAAGGCTGTAAACTACCATTAACCCCCGTAATCTGTTTGAGAGTTGTCGAGGCTGTAGCTACGGACCAACTCAAATGGTCCTTTATTGCTCCTAAAGGTTACTTGTCTCCAATGTGATTGTAGTACAGAATGCATTCCACAGGACACAATTTAATGATTCGCATGCATGGGCCGCGATCTTTCCAGCCCTGGGGAGGCGGGAATGGAGGCAGGACTGCCGGGAAAATGGCAGAATTTGGGGGCGGGTGCCCAACCCGCCTCCATGCCATCTTGCCAGGAGGTGGGTAGCCATCCCGCGCCGGGTCCCGTCTCCTTGGAGGCGGGAAGGGATTAAAGCTAATTAACTGCCTGTTAACAGGTAGTTAACAGGCAGAAAATAGGATTATCCCCTATTGCCCTCACAAGTGCAGGCTTCCCGAAGGCTCTGAAACCCACCAGGTCAGCGAGGCGAGTACTGGGTCTGCGGCGGGGCAGGATCGGGGGGTGCAAAAATGTGCTGTGAAGGTAATTGATAGGTGCAAGAGTGGAGATGTGAGTATCTGAGGTAAGTGCAAAGTCTTAGTAAAAGTGTACTTACCTTTGTTTCTTTCTGTAGGCTTCAGTCGGTGGGTATGCGGAGAGTCTCGCACCTCCGCGGTAGAGATGACAGATGGCTGTTGCATTCTCCAATGCAACAACCATTTCATTTCTGTAAAAGAAAGAAGGTTGATAGGGTCTTGAATGCAAGACCTCATCAAACTACAGAGAATGTCAGTGTTTGATAGCTTCACAGAGCTGTCAATCGATGACAATTCAGCTGTCAAAAAGTTTTGACAGATGAAACGTCACACGTTGACGTTCTCTGCAACCGGCTTTCCCTTAATTGGCCTGCTAAGCCTGCTGGGTGGGCTTAACAAGGTCAATCAAGGGAAAATAGCATGGGTTGGCCAGAAGTTGATGGAGGCTGGACTGAAACCCGACAAGTGGGAGTTCCGCCTCCAAAAGCTCCCCATTGGCAAAATCACCCCCATAGTGTCTTAGTGTTGTAAGAAACAAAATGCAGTTACATTTTCTGAAGGATTTGATAATATTGATATAGCAAACCTATACTCAATGATTTGGTGTAATTATTTCACAAGCTCAGAAATATGAATAAGAGAATAAAAATGTTCCCTTTCTGCTGATTTAAATGGAATCTCATTTTAGATAAAAATCTAGGATATCTACAGTAGTATACAGTAGTATACAATCAGAATGGCAAATTAAATAAGACTGATCGAACACCAGTGCCTGCAACTCATTCATGCACCTTGATGAGCCCAGCGCTATTATGAGATCCGTTTTCCATATGAGAAACTTTAGATTACAGGTATTCAGAGGTTGGAAAATGGAATTCATCAATTTGGATAAATCAAACTTAAAACCTAGTTAGGAAGTTAGGGAGTCAATCTGGATTTGAATCTCAGACAGAAACGAGGAAATCAATAAATGCTTTTCCAATGCACCAGAGGCAAAAATATAAAGAAAGGCAGAATAGCAGTATGATGAGCCCAGATAGAAATCTGTATCATAACAGGAGTCAACAAGCAACTGAAGATATCCTAAGGCTACTATTATTCCACAGCAGGAAAACTACGAGAGCTGGTGATTTTCCATGATACAAAAAGAACAGGCAGAGCAAGAAGCCCTGGACATAACTGGCCCAGGCAAGGTCATGAGCAGTGGAGAAGGAGAGACTGGTGGCGTACACAAGCAGGATGTCAGCATGGTGCTTGTATCCTTTCATCCAACTCAGCACAGATGCAACAAGTTTCACAACTTTAACCTGCATTCTCAAAACTGCCACCTGATAATATACAACTTCTCTCTCCCATCCGAACTCTACTCCCTTTTCTCTTTTATCTAAGACCTTCCCAACACCAAAAGGCTCCTTTGGAAGAGCAGACCGTGGAGAATTACAATTCTCCTGAAAATGCACAGTCAGGCACTCCACCCATTCTAGGCATCAGTTCAGACATTGGCACTCCACATGGGCTAGATAGTGAGCTAGCAGAGTTTGCAAGTGGTGAAACACCTAGCACCAATGGGCAGCCACAGCTACTGGTCACAAGCACAGACCTGGAGAAATTTCACTGGAGGTCAAGGCCCTCTCCCAGCTCTGCTGAAGAGGACATAGATGTAGACTTTGAGAAGAAAACTGCTGGCCTCTCACAAACAGATGGATGAGGTGTTGGACGTCATGCTTAGAAACATAGAAACATAGAAGATAGGAGCAGGAGTAGGCCATTTGGCCCCTCAAGCCTGCTCCGCCATTCAATGAGATCATGGCTGATCATCCAAACTCAGTACCCTGTCCCTGACTTCTCCCCATATCCCTTGATCCCTTTAGCTTTAAGAAATATATTTAACTCCTCCTTGAATATATTTAATGAATTGGCCTCAACTGCCTTCTGTGGTAGAGAATTCCACAGGTTCACCACTCTCTGGGTGAAGAAATTCCTCCTCCTCTCTGTTCTAAATGGCTTACCCCTTATCTTTAGACTGTGACCCCTGGTTCTGGACTCCCCGGCCATCGAGAACATCCTTCCTGCATCTAGTCTGTCTAGTCCTGTTAGAATTTTATAGGTTTCGATGAGATCCCCTGTCATTCTTCTAAACTCCAGCGAGTATAAGCCCAATCGACCCAATCTCTCCTCATACGTCATTCCTGCCATCCCAGGTATCAGTCTGGTGAATCTTCGCTGCACTCCCTCCATGGCAAGAACATCCTTCCTCAGATAAGGCGACCAAAACTGCACACAATACTCAAGGGGTGGTCTCACCAAGGCCCTGTGCAACTGCAGCAAGACATCCTTGTTCCTGTACTCGAATCCTCTCGCTACGAAGGCCAACATACCATTTGCCGCCTTATCCGCCTGCTGCACCTGCATGCTTACCTTCAGGGACTGGTGCACAAGGACGCCCAGGTCCCATTGCACTTCCCCTTCTCCCAATCTATTGCCGTTCAGATAATAATCTGTCTTCCTGTTTTTGCCACCAAAGTGGATAACCTCGCATTTATCCACATTATACTGCATCTGCCATACATCTGCCCAATCACCCAACCTGTCCAAATCATACTGGAGTTTCTCGGCATCTTCCTCACAGCACACATGCCCACCCAGCTTTGTGTCATCTGCAAACTTGGAGATATTACATCTAGTTCCCTCGTCTAGATAATTAATATATATTGTGAATAGCTGGGGTCCTAGCACCGATCCCTGCGGTACCCCACTAGTCACTGCCTCACCACTATGGCTGAGAGGGTGTCTGTGGCGTCAGCTCATGGCATCACTACTCTAGTATACTCTGGATAGTGTGGTCACCTCCAGAGATGCTGTAGCCAGGCATTCATAGCAGAAGTCCATGCTAGCACACTTTGCAGCTTTGTGTAAGCTCAAACCGCTACCATGCAGTATCTGGGCTCCACAATGGAGAGATTGCTGCATCGAATGCAAAGGGGTTTTGAATAGTCCGTCATCTTCTGCAGTCTGCTCTCTTGCAGATCAGTGGAAGTGATGAGGCCCAATCCCAAGAGAGTGGAGTGGCATGATGGGAGCTGTTCAGGTTGGCCTCTCTCAGGATATCAGCACGTCTGCACACTTGCCCTCCCCTGAACCAATACCTGTCATAGTGCCAGCAGCTCAGCTGGGCCGGAAAACCCTGGCAGCCGTCGATTTGCAGCAACCTATGGCTGGGCCCTCTCAGGCTCAGGCACACAGTCATCAGTGGCCACGAGCATCTCGAGTCCCCACATAAGGAACAGGGGCCTTCCGCTCTGCTCAAGCCACTAGTGGAGCATCTCGTAGGCATAATAGAGTTATGAAACGTTCTATAAAGATAAACACTATGGGTTGGTCACCTGAGTGAGAAATGAATGGAAGGCATTTCTTTTGTTTGACGCTTTGGTTTGCAGTGTGGTTTAATAGCAGCTTCTGAGTTAGCTTGTCAGAATATCATTGATATACAAGTTGAATGGTTTGAATGTTCATTGCAGGATGAAGGGAGTGGGGAAGAATGTAACAAGGACTATTATGCTGAGGATCTCTATCTAAGTTCTCAGGCAGGGATGTGAGAACCTCAGTGGAATCACTGAGCTATGAAGTTGATCGCTGACACCTCAGTCTGCAAGGCACTTATGTGGCCCTCCTTCGTCTGTTGCTTCCTCTCCTTCCCCCATGTCTTCCTTGTCTGGTGATGACTGCTGCTGTTCTGCCTCCTACAAATGCAGGTCTCTATGCAATGCAATGTTATGCAATATGCAGCAGACCACAATGATTCATAACACTCTATCTGGGGCATTTTGCAGGGAGGCCATCAAGCAATCCAGACACCTATACACAGCGGTCTGCACAGAGCGGGATTAAACGGAGTGGACTTGAACAGAATGTTTTATTTGGGAAGTTGGAAAGAGTGGGAATTCAGAGACGAGGGGAAGGAGTTGTTGCTTTTTGCCGACACTACTTGTAGTGCTTTGTGTTACAGGTAGATATTTAATTTCAGTACCCTTAACTGAAGCTAGATCAAGTAAGTAGTCAAGAAACTACACTGTAAACTAAGCTACCTAAATACAAATTTAATTAAATAAAACAAAGTCACATAGGGATGGCAGTGCAGGTGGTGTTCCGCAACTGCAGCATGTGGGAGTTTGTGGAGAGCATTGTGATCCCGGACAACCATGTTTGCAGTAAGTGCCTGTATCTTGAGGAACATCAGCTCAGAGTTTTTGAGCTGGAGTCTGAGGTGCAGACTTTGCAAGGCATCAGGGATGGGGAGAGTTACCTGGACACTTTGATCCAGGAGGCAGTCACACCCCTTAGGTTAGGTAGTGGTACAGGTCTGGTCAGGGACAGGAGGGTGTGACTGGAACTCAGGCAGGTAAGGGGACTCCAGGTGCAGTGCTGGAGGAGCCTCAGCTTTTGCCCTTGTCCAATAGGTATGAGGTTCTTGCTGCCTGTGTGGATGAGGGAAAAGCCTGCAGGATGGATGAGCAAGCTGACCATGGCACCATGGTGCAGGAGGCCATTCAAGTGGGGGGAGTGAAAGGGAATGTAGTTGTGGTAGGGGACAGTATAGTCAGGGGGCTAGATACTGTTCTCTGCAGCCGTGACTGAGAGTTTTGAAGGTTGTGTTACCTGCCCGGTGCCAGGGTTAAAGACATCTCTGAAAGCTGGAGGAAAACTTGGAGTGGGAGGAGGAAGATCCAGTTGAACCAACGACGTAGGTAGAATTTGGAATGAGGTTCTGCTGAGGGAGTTTGAGGAGCTAGGATCCAAATTAAAAAACAGAGCCTCAAAGGTAATTTCTGAATTGTTACCTCAGCCATGCTCAAATTGGCATAGGGACAAACAGGTTAGAGGTTTAAATGCATAGCTTAAAGAGTGGCGTGGGAGGAAGGGGTTTCAGTTCATGACGCACTGTCACCAGTGCTGGGGAAAGAGGGAGCTGTTCCGTTGGGATGGGCTCCACTTAAACCAGGCTGGGACCAGTGTCCTGGTGAACCGAATAACTAGGGCAGTAGACAGGGCTTTAAACTAATAAAGGGGGGGGTGGTGGGAGGAGTCAGGAAAGAGTAAATTTAAAAGCAGCAAGAGAAATGTCAAGGCTCTAGGGGTAAAAATAAGCAGAGTGGGTCAGGAAGGGACAGAGAGCGTAACAAAGGTAATAAGGCATCAGTGACTAAGGTGACATCAGGGAAAAATAGAAATAAGTCAAAGCTAAAGGCACTATATCTGAATGCACAAAGCATTCGCAACAAAATAGATGAATTAATAGTGCAGATAGAAATTAGCAGGTTTGATTTAATAGCCATAATGGAGACGTGGTTGCAAAGTGGCCAAGGTTGGGAACTAAATATTCCAGGATACTTAACTTTTAGAAGAAATAGGCAAAATGGAAAAGGAGAAGGGGTAGCCCTGATAATAAAGGATGGGATAAAGACAGTAGAGAGAAAGGATCTTAGCTCTGAAAATCAAGAAGTAGAATCAGTTTGGGTGGAGCTAAGAAACAGCAAGGGACAGAAAACATTGGTGGGAGTTGTTTATAGGCCCCCAAACAGCAGTTGTAATGTAGGAAATTAGAGGCGCATGTAACAAGGGTAATACAGTGATCATGGGGGACTTTAATCTACATATAGACTGGGCAAACCAAATTTGCAGTGATAGTGTGGAGGACTAATTCATGGACTGTATGCAAGATAGTTTTCTAGATCAGTATGTTGAGGAACCAACTAGGGAACAGGCTATTTTAGATCTAGTATTGTGCAATGAGAAAGGGTTAATTAATAACCTTGTAGTAAAGGGGCCTTTAGGGAAGAGTGACTATAATATGATAGAATTTTATATTCAGTTTGAAAATGATTTAGCTAAATCCAAAACTGGGGTCTTAAATCTAAACAAAGCAAACTACGTAGGTATGAGGGGTGAGTTGGCTACGGTAGATTGAGAAAGGTTGCCTCACAGCGCCAGGGACCCAGGTTCGAATCCGGCCTCGGGCGACTGTCTGTGTGGAGTTTGTACATTCTCCCCGTGTTTGCGTGGGTTTCCTCCGGGTGCTCCGGTTTCCTCCCACAGTCCAAAGATGTGCAAGTTAGGTTGATTGGCTATGATAAATTGACCCTTAGTGTTAGTGGGATTAAATACGTGGGGTTACGGGGATAGGGTGGGATATGTGTTGGTGTAGGGGTTATGGGGATTGGGTGGGATATGTGTCAGTGCAGGCTCGATGGGCCGAAATGGCCTCTATCTGCACTGTGGGGTTTCTGTGATTCTTCTGTGATAGACAAGCAATGGCTAGCATTTAAAGAATTAATACATAATTTACAACAAATATACATTCCTTTAAGGCACAAAAACCCCACAGGAAAAGTGGTCCAACCGTGGCTAACAAGAGAAGTTAAAGATAGTATTAGATCAAAGGAAGAGGCTTATAATGTTGCCAAAGAGAGTAGTACGTCTGAGGATTGGGAGGATTTTAGAATTCAGCAAAGGAGGACCAAGAAATTGATTGATAAAGGGAAAATAGAATATGAGAGTAAACTAGCGAGAGACATAAAAACAGACTGTAAAAGGAAAAGATTAGCAAAAGTAAATGTGGGTCCCTTACAGGCTGAGACAGGAGACGTTATAATGGGGAATACAGAAATGGCAGAGAAATTAAACAAATACTTCATGGCTGTCTTCACGGAAGAAGACGCAAAAAAACTTCCTGGAAATAGTGGAGAACCAAGGCTCGAGTGAGAATGAGGAACTGAAAGAAATTAATATTAGTAAAAAAAATAGTACTGGAGAAATTAATGGGACTGAAAGCCGATAAATACCCTGGACCTGATGGCCTACATCCTCGGGTTTTGAAAGTGATGGCTATAGAGATAGTGGATGCATTGGTTGTCATTTTCCAAATTCCATAGATTCTGGAACGGTTCCCGCGAATTGGAAGGTAGCAAATGTAACCCCACTATTTAAGAAAGGAGGGAGTGAGAAAACGGGGAACTACAGAGCAGTTAGCCTGACATCAGTAGTAGGGAAAATGCCAGAATCTATTATTAAGGACGTGGTAACAGGGCACTTAGAAAATAATAATAGGATTGGGCAGTCAACACAGATTTATGAAAGGGAAATTGTGTTTGACAAATCTGTGAGACTTTTTTGAGGTTGTAAGTAGCAGAATAGATAAGGGGGAACCAGTGGACGTGGTGTATTTGGATTTTCAGAAGGTATTCGATAAGGTGCCACACAAGAGGTTATTAAACAAAATTAGAGCTCATGGGATTGGGGGTAATATACTAGCATGGATTGAGGATTGGTTAATAGACAGAAAACAGAGAGTAGGAATAAACGGGTCATTTTTGGGTTGGCAGGCTGTAACTAGTGGGGTACAGCAAGGATCAGTGCTTGGGCCTCAGCTATTCACAATCCACATCAATGATTTGGATGAGGGGACCAAATGTAATATATCCAAGTTTACTGATGATACAAAACTGGGTGGGAATGTAAGTTGTGAGGAGGATGCAAGGAGGCTTCAAGGGGATATAGACAGGCTAAGTGAGTGGGTTAGAACATGGCAAATGGAATATAATGTGGAGAAATGTGAAGTTATCCACTTTGGTAGGTTACTTTAGAAGAAACCACTATTTGTTTATTGAGAAAGACACAGAAAATATTGCGATTAAACTGACAATGTACAATTTCGATTTGATATAAATGTTTGAAATGAGAGATTAAAAATTGAGTGTACAAAATTGAGAGTACAATGAAGTTTGTTTCCCACTAGTTAATTGCAAAATACCTAAAATAATTCAACAATTTTCGTGATAAGAATAGGGATTAATATTGTGGAAAATGTTTGAGAGAAAAACATTAGAAGCGAAATTTGTAAATTAACATCTTTACATCAACGTAATAGTAAATATTTCCAAGTCAGTCTGATTGGTTCTCCTGTCCAGGAAGAAAGATGAATAGCCAAATGGCCTACTCCTGCTCCTAATTCTTATGTTCTTATGTTCTATATCCCTGCTTGAGCATTCTATATGGATCCTGGTTGTTCCATGGCAATGCTTAGCCATAGTGAGGTTGCACAGAGGAGTCATCAGCCAGGTCTGCATGGATCTCCAAGCACCAGCCTGTCATGTTCCTAACAGAGTAGAATAGTGGGAATGGTAGACAGTCTGAGTACGAAAACATTGTGGCAGGTCCCTACATAACTTGCAGAGACCGGCATGATGATGTTAGCTATGGTTACAAAGGGATTAGAGTATAAGGCCTAGAAATTCAGTTGCGTTCGCCAGCCGTTAACGCCATAAGAGGGGTAGATTTCCAGCGCTAGGCACTTAGCGCCCGGGCGCAGAACGAACTGCGCCTACGCCCAACTTCAGTTGTCATTTAGCGCCGGCGCAAAGTGTTTGCGCCTGCTCAGCTGCGCGCGCAGCTTATGACGTCATTTCATCGTGCAACGCTGTTTGTGCGCCCCAAACCGGAAATTCAGTGGCGCCCGCCCAATGTGGGCGTGGCGCTGTTAAGAACTGTGAAGTGGAACGCAACAGAGGCCCTGCGGGCCTCGGGGAGCGCTAATTAAAGGGCACTTACACTGACCTATAAAGCCCAGCCATTTTGCTGCAATGACTTTAGTGCTTTGGATTTCTGGACAGAGACCAAGGAACAGAGCTTACTGATTTGGGACAACATAGGAGAGGTATTTTTGGCTTCTGGCCAGAGCTTGGAAATTTGATTCATTGTGATTTCACTGTTTGCAAGTTTATTATGGGGGCTGTATGGGGTGGCAACCCTCAGTTGCAGCATTATGTGCGAAGGGCTCGCAGACGCTGTGTGAGAGGGCCAGCCATGCCTGGACGCAGAGGGGCCATCAGGCGTCGGCAACGTAGGCCTTACCCACTCAGGGAATACCGGCAGCAGGTGTCCTATCTCACCATGACGGCCGCGCAGTGTGTTAAGAGGCTGCGCTTCAGAAGGGAGGTGTTTGCAGAGATCTGCCAGCTGCTTCACCGAGATCTGCATCCGCAGCTGATGTGCAGGACGTCTCTCTCGGTGGAAGTGAAGGTCATGGTGGCTCTGAACTTTTATGCAAGCGGCTCCTTCCAAGCCGCTGCTGGGGACATAGCGAACATCTCCCAGTTCGCCGCGCATCACTGCATCCGGCAGGTCACCGATGCCCTTTTCGCGAGGAGACACCAATTCATCTCCTTCCCCATGACCCTAGAGAGGCAGGAGCAGCGTGCAGTCGGATTTGGCAGGATCGCGGACTTCCCCATGGTACAGGGCGCCATTGACTGCACGCATGTGGCTATGCGGGCACCTATCGACAATGCTGAGGATTACCGCAACCGGAAGGGCTACCATTCCCTCAATGTACAGCTGGTGTGTGACCACAGGCAGCGCATCCTAGCTGTCAATGCCCGCTTTCCAGGAAGCAGTCATGATGCATTTATCCTGCGCCAGACTACTGTGGCTGACATGTTCGAGGCACAGCCTCCACCAAGGGGATGGCTTATTGGGGACAAGGGCTACCCTTTGTGTACATGGCTCATGACCCCGCTCCGCGTGCCCAGGACCCCTGCGGAGGAGGCATACAACGAAAGCCATCAAGCCACAAGGAACATCATAGAGCAAACGATTGGCGTCCTCAAGCAACGGTTCCGCTGCCTGGATCGCTCCGGCGGATCTCTACAGTATTCGCCGGATAGAGTCTCCCAGTTCGTCGTCGTTTGCTGCATGCTGCACAACCTGGCTATCCGCAGGACTCAGGCACTGCCACCTGACGTAGCACCACCACCTCAGGAGGACGCGCAGGAGGACCATGAGGAGGAGGAGGAGGAGGAGGAGTACCAGGCCAGGAGGGAGCCACAAGGTCCAAGGGCCGTCCGCCGGCGGCTTATTGAACGACACTTCTAGGCCCCCTGTCAGGGAATGGCTTGTGGCAATGAACGCACCTGAATGCAGCCGCTCCGCAAGCCCTCAGCCGCTTAACGCAACAACCACTGGAAACATGACACCTGGACAAGCTGAATAAATAAAAAGCTTTATTTAACAAACTCAGGGCCCTTCCCACATGAAACAGAAAAACAGACAACACCCCCCAAAAAACTGTGAAAAGAATATCTCACTCCCACAACCTGGGGAGGAATAACAAAACTTACCCATCCAATTGGCCTTCATCCTCGGCCTTACCAAAAGAAGCCCCCCCACAACAGAACACAAACACCCCCATATAAAAAACCATTGGCCTTCATCCTCGGCCTTACCAAAAGAAGGCCCCCCCACAACACAAACACCCCCATATAAAAAACACCGTTGCCACCATACTCTACTGGGTGTGCCGAGAGGGCGAGTCCTTGTGCAGCCTTGTGCGGCCCCTGCCCGACCTGTTGCTCCGCCTCAACCTGGGCCCTGTGGGCGTTGCAAGGCTGGGGGAAGGCTCCTGAGGGGCAGAATGCGTGACGGCAGATGCCCTTGGGGGTCGGCCTAGACGAGGTCCGGCCCTGGAGGGGCCGGCTGCTGACTGCTGCAGCTGTGGCTGCGCAGCATCAGTCTCTGCAGCAGCTCGTCGCACCTTGGCTGGGGGAGTTGCAGTGGCGGCTGCAGCAATGGGTCAAGCTGGCTGATGGCACGCGCTCGCTGTTTGCCAGAGACACTGGCACTCGACCGGGCTGGCAGTGCAGCAAGCGCAGCAATCTGGTGGAGGCCAGACCGCTGTGCTGCAGCAGGGCGGCGGGTGCCCTGGCGATGCTTCCGCGACACAGCGAGTGTGGCAGAAGTGAGTGCCCGAACTGCCCTGGTCTGTGCCCGCATCAGATCAGTGAGTGTCTGCACGGCACCACTCATGAACTCGTGACTCGCGTCCTGCGCTGCCGCGAGTTGGTGGACACCCCTGTCCTGCGCTGCCGTGAGTTGGTGGACACCCCTGTCCTGTGCTGCCGCGAGTTGCTCGACAACCCTGTCCTGTGCTGCTGCAAGTTGGTCAACACCCCTGGTGTGTGCTGCCGCGAGTTGCTCAACACCCCTGGCCTGTGATTCCCCGAAAGCGGCCGCACTATGAGCCAGGGACTCAATGGCCTGAGGCAACTGTCCCACAACCCCCATGAACTCCTTGTGGCGCCGCTCCGAATCCGCCGACATTTGATCAAGGAGGCGCACCTCCTGGGCGAGGTCCGTCTCCAGACTGGAGGCCGGACTCTCCCTCTGGGGAGAAGGCCGCCGAGCTGGCCGACCCTTCCCGCGTGCCTGGACGCCACTGGGCCCAGCAACTGCCCTCCCCTGCAACACTTCCCCCCTCTGGGGAGAAGGCCGCCGTTCTGCCCGACCCTTCCCGCATGCCTGGATGGCACTGGGCCCAGGAGCTACACCCCCCTGCAACACTTCCCCCTGGCTCTCCTCCAGGCAAGACGTGTCCCCTCCATTGCCATCCCCTGGCGCAGATGATGCTTCCCCCGATGTGCCGCCTTCCTGTTGGTCCTCGTCGTGCTCCTCTTCCGAGGGTCTGGCACTCTCTGCTTCAGGGACCTCCTCCTCACCAGCTGAAAGCAGGAAGGCACAAGAGTAGCTTTACAGTGAGGACAGGGCGTCAGCGAGGGAGGCATGAGTGGTGGCATTCAGCGCATTGGTCGGACAGTGGCAAAGGATGTAGATCTGATGCGCTAGGGGAACGAGAGAGGTCCAAACGGTCATGTCCTTACCATTGGGTCGCAGCACAGGGTCGGCATCTCCAATGGCAACAGGGCCAACCACCCGGCCACGCATGAGTCGAGCCACACTCTCCTCCAGCTCACTGAGCTCCTGGAACTGGGCACGGCCTCCCCCGGTGACATTCTGGCTCTTCAAATTCCGGGCCATCTTGGCCTGCAAGAGAAAGGACGGCCTCTAAGTACATTATGGTGGCCTGTTGTTGTGTGCACTGCCTCCCATGGTCGAATAGCTTGGCCAGTGTGTTAAGTGCAGAAAGTGCTATTGAGGATCATGCCAGTGCCATAGCTGCGGGAGGAGGGCTGGCCATTAGGCCTTTGAGGTCTCTTTGCCCATAATGTGAGGTGCACATGCAAGGATGAGGAGGACACTGGAAAGGGTACTCACCTTGACCATCCGAGTGAGGTCGTTGTACTTCTTGCGGCATTGGTCACCAGTCCTGGGGACATCGCTGTTGACTGACACCCTGTGGGCGATTTTCCTCCAGGCTCTCCTGTACTGCCTCCTGGGAGCCTTCTTGCCACTGTCCGGGTACAAGATCTCTTTGTACCTTTCCAACCCCCTAACCAGCACCCTCAAAGCATGCTGGGAGAAGCGCTGCGCTCGTTCACGGGCCTTCTCCATGGCTTCAGGCGCTATTTGGGTCCACCAGCAGTGTTCAGGCCTAGCTGCAGGGCTCCACTATCCAGGGCGTGGCTGCAGACAAAGTCGACCCTTCCCCCTTTAAGAGCTGGCCGGCGTCAGGGTGTCTGCTGTCAATCAAAACATGACCGCACCTGCGCTGCGCCCGGCCTCGGCGTTATCAGTCCGCACCGCCGGCTTAGCGCCTGAAGATAGGAGTGCAACGCCAGTTTCAGCGCTCGCCCAAACTCTTGGCCAGATCTACTGAATTTCGGCGAAGTGACCTGCAGTTTCCGGCGGGCGCTAACTTTAGCGACCGCCCGACTTTACCGCCCCAAAAGTGGCTATACTGAATTTCTAGGCCTAAGTGTAAAGAAGTCTTACTACAATTATACAGGGCATTGGTGAGGCCACACCTGGAGTATTGTGTACAGTTCTGGTCTCCTTACCTAAGGAAAAACATACTTGCCTTCGAGGGAGTGCAATGAAGGTTCACTAGACTGGTTCCTGGGATGAGGAGATTGCCCTATGAGGAGAGATTGAGTAGACTAGGGCTATATTCCCTAGAGTTTAGAAGAATGAAAGGTGATTTAATTGAAACATAAAATTCTTAAGAGGCTTGACAGGGTTAATACTGGGGAAATTTTTCCCCTGGCTGGGGAATCTGGAACATGGAGTCACAGTCTCAGAATAAGGGGTAGGCCATTTAGGACTGAGATGAGAAGAAATTTCTTCACTCAAAGGATTGTGATTCTTTGGAATTCTCTACCCCAGAGAGCTGTGGATGCTCAGTCGTTGAGTATATTCAAGACAGAGGTCGATACATTTTGAGAACTAAGGGAATTAAGGGATATGGGGATAGCGCAGGAAGGTGGAGTTGAGGTAGAAGATCAGGCATGATCTTGTTGAATGGCAGAGCAGGCTCGAAAAGCCAAATGGCCTACTCCTGTTTCTATTTCTTATGTTCTTATGTTCCTGTGGTCGGCCAGTAGCTGTACATTGATAGGATGGTGCCCTTTTTTCTATTTACAAATGTTGCTGGCTGGTGTCTGGTGCCATGTGTGTACAGTCAATCCTATGCTGCAAGCAAGGGAAGCCAGCCACTGCTGCAAAGCCAAGAGCTTTGTCCTGTTGACTGCTGCAGTCAGTAGGGAAGGTGATGTACTGCTCAGCCCTGGCAAATAGGGCGTCGATCACCTGCCTAATGCAGTTGTCAACTGTAGACTCGGACCTGCGGCAGATGTCCCCTGTAGCAGACTGAAAGGATCCAGTGATGTAAAAATTCAGGGCTGAGGTGACTCTGAGGGCTACTGGCATGGCATGCCCTCCTGGTCCAGCAGAATGTAGGTCCTGTTGCAGAAGGTTGCAGCGGTCTTCAATAGCCTGGGATATGAGACCTCCCTCCTTGCCCACATGATTTCCAACAGGACCTCTAGGGAGCCTTCTGAGAATCTGGAGACTTGTCCATGACTCATTCTTCACACTCATTCCAGACAGAACTGCTCAAAAGGGAATGCAATCAACCTTTAAGAGGTGCATTTTCACTTTGAGTAGGCCTATGGAGGCTCTGCCAGATACTGTGCTGAAAAAGTAGGCGAGTTTCCCTTTCAGCCCCAAACCTATCAGATTGAAATATGGTCTGGGAGTTGAAATACCCTGGAGGTAATTTTGACTTTGGGTGTCAGCGTAAAATGGGCGATGTATAACGGATGGCTGAATCAATATCACCCATTTTACCCCATCACACAAAGTCAAAATTACCCCCCCCCACCTGAAATTTTATCAAACTACTGTGTTTCACATTCACCCGCCACCGTTTGTCTTTCATTCTCTTGTCAGCAGCAGAATCTTTACTCTCTCCCATCATGGTCAATTCCACAGGATGGCCAGCATATTTGGTCCCTCAAGTTCAAGGGAGTAGGGAAATGTGAGTGGTAAGGGATAATAGGAAGGGATCAGAATTGGTCTTGTTCATGATCGGGACCATAGGGTTGGAGAGGCCTTGGGAGATTGTGAGGTTGAGGGGGTGGCCATGTTACCTTTTGTCATTGTCGTTTTTGAAACATTATCCATCTGGGAGGAGACTAACACAATTTATTTTGACCAGACTTATTTAAATTTAGAAATAGTTCCAGCGTAAAGGATAGCAAATTGGGAAACCTAATATGCATATTTATGTACATTATTTCTAAAGTGCTGTTAACTTAAAAACTGATGTCCATTCATCCTGGAACCGAGTCAATTTGTGCCCACTTAGGAATATCCCCTGGTCAAGGGTACGCTACCACTTCAACTGAAGCTTTATCTGAGTATTGCTTCTTGAAGCTCAACCTTGTTTATTTTTGTTGCCTCAGGAGGAACTTGAACATCTTTTCTACTTTGTTAAGAATAGATGATAGAATTGGAAAAATGCTGCTAACCAAACATGGTTTGGGCAGGAGAGGATGTTCATTTTTAATAACTCGATCCTTCCCCGCAATGACATCGGGAGATGGCAAAAACTCA
The DNA here is from genome assembly GCF_052327205.1 of Somniosus microcephalus. Classification (NCBI taxonomy): domain Eukaryota; kingdom Metazoa; phylum Chordata; class Chondrichthyes; order Squaliformes; family Somniosidae; genus Somniosus; species Somniosus microcephalus. Next base: position 191,395,721 of record NC_140997.1, read on the forward strand.
GGCTTAATTTTTTTTTAGCAAATAAAGGGTTTATCTTAAGGGAAATCAACTTCTGCAAGTCTGGAGGAAACATGATAGCAAGGCAAATTGTAATTCCAGTAATAAAAGTGATGGCCCAGAGAGAGGAGCTTGTGTAGCACAGAACTATTCCTTAAGTGACATCATGTGACTCCACTCAAGCTATTATATTTGCAGAGTTTAATGCTAATTATGAATAGTCATTAAAAATACATGAAGATTTATTGTTAATTTCCCTTCACTCCCATCATTCTGAAGTAGGAAGACATGCTGGCACTGCCTTTGATCGCAATTTGTCATTTTAATAATTTCATGATTTTTCTTCAAATTGTTACCAAACTTCAGAAGTGTTTTTTTTATCAGACATTAGTTTTGTTGTGTTTCAAAAATCGATATGCTTGAAACCCCACACCTGCCTATTTCGTCCATCTATGAATACTGCAGTGTCAATTCCAATAATTGAAATGCTTCATTGGATTTTTGTCACACTTGATAAGTAATTTGTTCTCATCAGCCTCTCAGTTCTTTGATGGTTCCTGTCATAACAATTTTCAATGTGTCCTTGTACAGTAATTTGTCACAAAGCATCTTCCAAATATTTTATCCAGTTTCTACCAAATGTGGTAAGGAACTCTCTCACCAATCTTTTGGTTTCCTCGTGGATTGGCAAATGCAGACTGTATGTGCACAAACAGATGCATTCATGACACTATTTTGTCAATAACTTAAAATACCTCTATCCATATGTGATATCCTCTCAACTGTATTTTTTTTAATCTGCTGTGAGGAATTGCCGATCTGTTTGGTTTCTAAAAGAGATAGGCATCTTTGTCAAACTGCTTTATCTGAGTGACTGGTTAACAAAAAACTATTCAGTGGTACTCACGTGACATACAAATTAAGAATTGAATCCATGAATCATTGTTGGGATTCAGTAAGAGTGAGGCTGTTGATGGCTATTAGAACCTCTTAGTGAAGGGGGAAGAAATTTCTTTGGACTCAGTGAATGAGATATTAATGTTGCAATCAGCAATAGATTTTGTCTAATGCAGGGCAAAGCTTGAAAGTTTCTGTCACAGAGCTCTACAGCAGGAAGCAACACCCTATTAAGCAAAAGCAAAATACTGCGGATGCTATTAAGCATCCTTGAGCAAGTAACAGTTTCGATTCCTGGTGTCTCATCCTTTTGGAGTCATCCAAAAAACTGAGAAAGTGTTTGGTTTTCCAAATGTAAAAGTTAGACTCTTTATTAATCTGAAGACATCAACAGTTGCACCAAATGTTAGCAGTTTGGTGCAGGTAATCACTTGAAACTGATTATCAAAATATCTTAACATTTAGTTGCAGTGACATTGTTTAACTCGATTGTTCCAGTAGATAATAGAAATAAACCAAGCTACTATATCAAATCAATAATCTCATCTTGTAGAAAATGCATGAACTTGCACACATGCTACCTGCCTCACACATAAGGACCTGGATTAAGCAGCTGGTGATAATTCAGCCTAGGATATGCTATAGGACTTCTAGAAAAAAACTAATCAGATGGTCTCGTCTTTGACTGAAAGAGCACAGTAATAGCATTTATAGAGATGTCCATGGGCTGGAACATCTCATCTCAAGAAAATACTGTGGAAATGAATGGCGTACTAACTTGGGGAGGAAAACAGCATGTCAGGGCTGGCTAGCAATATTGGACAAGTTTTCTTTTTCTGACACTTGGTCAACTCACTATGATAGCTGAAGGCTTGCAATTTTATTTCCCTGCTTTCTGTTGGCCTAGAGCTTGAATGATATATCAGTTTAGAATGGGAAAATAAAATAATCTTGAGAAGTAAATGGAAATTGCTACTCGTTGCTATGTGTCATAAAATAGCAGGTTGGTTTATTTATTGGCATTCTCACCTTGGAGTCAGAAGGTTGTGGGTTCAGTCCCCACTGCAGAACTTGAGCACATAATCAAAAGTGACATTTCATTGCCGTACTGAGGGAATGCTGCATAGTTGGAAGTGTTGTTTTTCAGATGAGACGTTAAAATCAAAGCTCAGTCTTCTTGTTCAGGTGGATGTAAAAAATCTCATAGTGCCACTCAAAAAGCACCAGATAATTCTCTAAGATTCCTAGGCAAAATAACTCCCTCAAAGTGCACCACCAAAAACAGATTGGCCCAGAAATTCAGGTCGGAGGCTTCCCGCGGGTGCAAGCCTCCGACCTGCACTTACCTTGCGTGCTGGCCGTTGAGCTGTGGGCCCACGTGGTATTCCGATCCTGGGCCTCCTCCAACTGCCGGCACGCAGTGCTTGCATATCCCAGGGGCGCAGTTAGTTTGAAGCATCCCCTGGGATCACGTGGGCCATGGAGAGCCAATGGTAGCAGGGAATGCTTCATTCATAAATTTGACAGGAAGAGCTGTCAAACCAATAAATACTATAAGCCCCAAAACATAACCAAAACTTCAAATACATTTTTTTTTAAATCACATTTTTAAAATAACTATAAATTACATGAAATAACTATTTTAAACAATAATTTAAATTTTTGAAAAAATTAATTACATTTTCTAATGGGGCTAAAAATAAACTTACCGTTCTTTAAAGTATTTAAAAATAATAAACCTGTGGAAAAAAAGTTTTAATTTGAATTAATTCACCACTTACCTTGTTAAAAGCAGGCCTTGCGCCTGCTTTTTAAAAGTGTAACTCCTGGAGACTTACCCTCCTGGAGAACCCTGCAAAAAAAACATAAGTTCGATGCGCACGCGCTGCCTCTCTGACGCACGCGTTCCATCTGTCAACCCCTTCTTTCAAGGGAACGGAAGTTCCGGTTTCCCGCGCATGCGCAGTGCATGCACAAAACCGGCACTTTCGTTGGGCCTACGCGTGAGTACCCAGTGAGTACTCACGCGTGGGGACCCGAATTTCTGGGCCATTAACTGGCCATTAATCTCATTTGCTGTTAGTCGGCGGCCAGATTTGCCAATGCTTCCAGGAAATTCCATGCCATTATAAAAATGTGCCAGGATATGGATGCAGGTGGATATTTCTTCTGTTCAAATAGCAACATTAGCACACCAAAGTAATCCAATACTTTTAAATGCATTGAAAAACCACAGACATTTTTGTCTCATTGATTGTTCCTATGTTCATGTGAAGGCAGTACAGGCAGAAAGTGTGGAAAACTTAAAGGGAACATTAGATAGTTATTAGAGAAAATATATGATTGAAATGCATCAGGTTTTGGGATCAGCCAGATTGACTCGAGACTTTTCTGATCCTGTATTTTCCTACGTTCCTGTGATGATGATTATAATAAGTTAAATAATGTTATCAACATTTTCAGAGGAAAGCTCAAGTTATAGCTACCTTTGCACGATATCTGTGAAGCCTTCCATATTAAACATTTTGGCCTAGAAATTCATTGCCCTTAGCACCGATTTTGCGGCGCTAGAGGGCCTAGCGCTGCAATTGGCGCCGGTTCCTAAATTGCCTGGGGCCCTTCCGCGGCGGTAGACCGGTAGCGCTGCGCCGGCACCGATGACGTCATCGGTGTGCGCAGCGTCCCGGTTGCCGTGGTAACCTGGCCCCAAGCCGAAATTCAGTTGCGCCCGCCTCGCCCGTGGCAGGCGCAACTAAGACTCTGGCAACAGAGTCTTCCCCCAGTGTGCGCCGGCGCATAAAGGTGGAGCGGCGGCCGGCCGCGTTCCCGGCGGCCGCCTGCCCGCACCTCCCTTCCCGGACTCCTGCATTCCCCCCCCGCGGCCCTGATCAGTGTCTCATGCGAGCCCGGCACTTCCCCGAGGTGCCGGGCTCAGATGTCGGGTCAATCCGCCGGACAGTTGTCGGCTGCAGGTAGCTCCTCCTTAACAGGAGGAGGAGGCCTGCAGTTCCCCCGCCTGCCGCACCGCATCGGGTGCCGCAGCGGGGGATTAGCGCCGGGAAACCCAAGTTCACGCCCGTTTTGAGGCGCTAAAGGAGGGTTTTAGCGCCCGCCGCCGCCTGGGCCCGGCGCACCCGAATTTTCGTCGGGCGCTGCCGCATTACCGCTGGCGCAAACTTTCTGGCGCTACAGCCCTGGCAAGACCAGAACCCAATTTCTAGGCCTTTGAGTCTGGCTTGATAGATTTGACTGCAAAAATGGATGTTGTCTTTTTCAACATATTCCTGTGTAGCTTTAAAAAGAGGATACTCTATACCTTTTGTCTGATGATTTTATTAAGTGAGCGGATGGGGCAAGTTTCAACTATCAGCTGCCCTTTTCTCACTTGCAAAATGGGCAGCCGCCAGCTGAAAATCCAAGGGATTGGAGAGGTTACCTCAGCCATCCCACTGACGCTCAAGACCCGCCTGCTGAAATTTTCAGGCGGGCCCATAAATGAAACAAGCAGGAGGCTATTTTAATATGAAAATCATGATCCTACTGGTTGTAGCACCACAATTGCAATTTTCAGGTACAGATGGGCGGAGCATGTATCTTGCCTGCTCAGCCTATTTGTACCAGGCGTTTGGGTGACCTTAAAGGGATTGCTGGAGGCCACTCACAAAACGACCAATGGAAACGTTTAATTTTTTTGTTTTAGTGGTGCCAAAAAACTTCGTCCCATTGCCTGTCCATACAAGACTCCCCAAGGATTGCTTTCCCCACCCCCTAAATATGGAACCAGCCAGTTGTCCCACCCTCCCACAACTGGCAAGATGCAACGGGGTGATCAATTGGTGCCACACTTCACCGGGATTGAAATGAGGCTAGGGCCTCAAAATGGCTTGGGACTCATGCCAGCAAAAATAGACGGGTGACACGGCTGGTTCTTCATCTGTTCTGATGGAAATCAAAGATCACCCCCAATGCCTCTTAAATTCTGATGTGAAAATATTTGTGGACAAATTTACAGTATACAAAGCCAGCAAATACTATAAGTTGCAGTACAAGTGTTATTGAAATACTAGTGGTCTTTTTACATCCATTGCAGTAGTTAATTTATATTCCATATACAAATATGCACATTGTTATTTAGCTGCAAAGTGACTGTTTATTTTGACTGATAATCCTTCGGTGGACCTGATAACTCAAGAAAATCTGCCAGATAGCAAATATTTTGCAAAAAGGCATTAAGCTTTGATGTATTGCCTGAAATTTGTAGTCATAATTCTACCGTTAAAACTTTTACATGTATCACAGAGCTTTTAATATTGTACATTCTTCCTCTTTTCTTCAATTGCCACAAATAAGTAGATAGTACCATTATCCAGGAAAGAAATTAAAATACTCAGGGCCATGGTTTGTTACTGGTGAAATGAAGTGCTTGACCTCCGTAAGTTAACCTCTATTTTCACTAGCTGTTCTGGAAGGAAATGGCTACAAAGCACTCAGCTGCTAGAAAGTCAAAAGCCTCAATTTTAACCTAACATGCCCATTGACTTCAATGGAGCCAAAAATCACGCGGGGTGTAAATCGGATATTTAATCAGTTTTCACTGGGCACGTTTGATTAAAATCAAGGCTCAAGACTCCTGTTGAATGCTGGAGAATTGACAGACCTGTTCCCAGAGCTAAACAATAACTGCTCTGAAAACAAAAGTAAAATACTGCGGATGCTGGAAATCTGAAATATAAACAGAAAATGCTGGAAATACTCAGCAGGTCAGGCAGTATCTGTGGAGAGAGAAACAGTTAACGGCCCCGATCTTGACTGGGACGGACTTTCCGAGCGAGGAGGGGGAGGAGTTGTGGTCAGGTCCCCGCATGTTGTTGAGTTTTGATACCACAGCTTGCATCTTTTTTCCAGCAGGTTCCCGGCCCGGAAGCCAGCCTGATTGACAAGCTTGGCTCACTGTCGGGTAGGGAACACGCTTGAGGAGGCCACAGCGCAGGAACCGGTAGGGAGCCTGCTGGTGGGCTAGTGATGGCATGGTGGTGGATGGGGTAGTCGGGAGTCCGAATCTTGGAGGGGGTCCAATCCTGGAGTGGGAGCAGTGGCAGCAGCGGGAGCGGCGGACCTGCGAGGGAGCAGCGGCTGTGGGAGAAAATAAAGGTCGGTGATTTTCAGGCCCAGTCAAGCAGTGGGAGTGGTGGCAGAATTCGAGAGTGATGTCACACTGCAGAATGTGATGCCGGCGCAGGGGAAGAAGCTGATTGGTGAGTAGTGGGTGAGTGCTTCTTTTTCTTCAATATAAGTTTATTTCTTTTAAGGTAGTTCATAGTTAAGGTAGTTCGGGAGAGCGAGAATCCATGGCCTAGAAATTCATTGTAGCCGCTTTTGGGGCGGTAAAGTCGGGCGGCCGCTAAAGTTTGCGCCCGGCGCAAAATCGAGGCCACTTCTCCGATATTCATTAGCTTCGCCCTAAGAGTTTGCTCGAGCGCTAAAACTGGCGCTGCACGCCTCTCTTTAGGCGCTAAGCCAGAGGTGCTGAGCGAGAGCGCCGAGGCTGGGCGCAGCGCAGGTGCGGCCATCTCGTGATTGACAGCAGACACCCTGGCGCCGGCCAGCTCTTAAGGGGGAAGGGTCGACTTGGTCTGCTGCCACGCCCTGGATAGTGGAGCCCTCCAGCTAGGCCTGAACACTGCTGCTGGACCCAAATAGCGCCTGAAGCCATGCAGAAGGCCCGTGAACGAGCGCAGCGCTTCTCAGAGCATGATCTGAGTGTGCTGGTTGGTGGTGTGGAGAAGAGGCGCCATATTTTGTACCCGGACAATGGCACGAAGGCGCCGGTCCGCGTCTACCGGAGAGCCTGGAGGCATGTCGCCAGCAAGGTGTCAGCCAACAGCGAGGTCCCCAGGACCGGTGTCCAATGCCGCAAAAAGTTTAATGACCTCACTCGGATTGTCAGGGTGAGTACCCTTTCCAGTGTCCTCCTCATCCTTGCATGTGCACCTCACATTATGGGCAAAGGGACCTGAAAGCCCTAATGGCCAGCCCTCATCCAGCAGCTATGGGACAAGCATGAACATCAATTGCACATTCTGCACTTAACACACTGGCCAAGCTATTCCACCATGGGAGGCAGTGCACACAAGATCAGGGCGACACACTGTCCAGGCTATTCCACCATGGGAGGCAGTGCACACAAGATCAGGGTGACACACTGGCCAGGCTATTCCACCATGGGAGGCAGTGCACACAAGATCAGGGCGACACACTGGCCAGGCTATTCCGCCATGGGAGGCAGTGCACACAAGATCAGGGCGACACACTGGCCAGGCTATTCCACCATGGGAGGCAGTGCACACAAGATCAGGGCTACACACTGGCCAGGCTATTCCACCATGGGAGGCAGTGCATACAAGATCAGGGCTACACACTGTACTTAGAGGCCGTCCTTTCTCTTGCAGGCCAAGCTGGCCAATAATAAGAAGAGCCGGACTGCGACCGGGGGAGGTCGACCCCAGATCCAGCCGCTGACCGAGCTGCAACATCGCGTGGGGCGCATCATGGATGGCCGGGTGATTGGCCCCATTGCATGTGGAGATGCCGACCCTGTTCTGGGCACCAATGGTAAGGACATCACCTTTTGGACCTCTCTCGTCCCACTTGCGCATCAGATCTACATCCTTTGCCACTGTCCGACCAATGCGCTGAATGCCACCACTCATGCATCCCTCGCTGACGCCCTCTCCTCACTCTAAAGCTACTCTTGTGCCTTCCTGCTTTCAGATGGTGACGAGGAGGTCCCTGAACTTGCCAGTGACAGCCCCTCAGAAGAGGAGCAGGAGGAGGAGCAAGAGGAAGGCGGCCCATCAGTGGAACCCTCAGCCGCGGCAACCCATGCGAATGTAGGGGACACGTCTTCCCTGGAGGGGAGCGTGGCGGAAGTGTCGGAGGGGAGGGGAGCTCATGGGACCTGCGGCCTGCAGAAACGCGGGAGGGGGGTGGAAGCTCAGCGGCCTTCTCCCCAGAGGGGGGAAGGGTCGGAGGGGAGTCCAATTGCTGGGCCCAGCGGCGTCCAGCAACGCAGGAAGGGTCGGCCAGCTCGGCGGCCTTCTCCCCAGAGGGAGAGTCCGGCCTCCAGTCCGGAGATGGTCTTCGCCGAGGAGATGGAACGCCTCGAGGACTTGTCCGCGGACTCGGAGCGCCGGCACACGGAGCTCATGGGGGTAGTGGCATGGTTGCCTGAGGCCATCGAGTCCCTCTCTCGGAGTGTGACCGATGTCGGGGCCTCACAGGCCATCAGTTTGGCGGAATTCGGGGCAGAGCAGGCAGCGAGTCGGGCGGCATTCGGGGCAGCTCAGGCAGCGAGTGGGCAGCTGATCAGTGGTGCCGTGCAGTCACTGGGTGCTCTGATGAGGTCACTGAACAGGTCAACACGGGCACTCACTGCTGCCACACTCGCTGTGTCAGCCAGGCATCGCCAGGGCACCCGGCGCGCTGCAGCAGCACAGCGGTCTGTCCCTCGGCAGATTGGTGCGCATGCTGCAGTGCTGGCCCGGGCGAGTGCCAGTGTCTCAGGCGACCAGCAAGCGCCTGCCATCCGCCAGCTTGCCCCCATTCCTCCAGCCGCCACTGCCACTCCCCCAGTGGAGCTGCCAGGAGCTGCTGCAACGACTGATGCTGGCCAGCCACAGCTGCAGCATTCAACAGCCGCCCGCTCAACGGCCAGACCTCGACTAGGCCGACCCCCAAGGGCATCTGGCATCACGACATGTGCCCCTCTGGAGCCTGCCCCCAGCCTTGCAGCAGCCAATGGCCTTACTTTGAGGAGGAGCAGCAGGGCGGGCAGGGGCCACACAAAGATGGCCAAGGCATCGCCCTAGCGGGCCAAAAAGTCAAATGTGTGGCCAGTTGTGTTTGTTTTTTGAGGCCGAGAATTGGATGTTTGTTTTTTGAAGGCCGAGGATGTGATGTTTGTTTTTTATGAAGGCCGAGGATGACGGCCATTTTAGTTGCACTGTTTTGTTAATCCTCTCCAGGTTCTGGGAGCGAGTAATGTGTTTGAGTGTTTTTTGGGGGTTTTGTCTGTTTTTGGTTTTCATGTGGGAAGGGCCCTGAGTTTGTACAATAAAGCATTTTATTTATTAACATTGTCCATGTTTGATCTTTGAAGTGTTTGTTGCCTTAACCGGCTGAGGGCTTGCGGAGCGGCTGCAATCATGTTCTTTCATTGGCACAAGCCATTCCCTGACAGGGGGCCTAGAAGTGACGTTCAATAAGCCGCCGACGGGCGGCCCTTGGACCTTGTGCCTCCCTCCTGGGCTGGTACTCCTCGTCCTCCTCCTCCTCCTCCTCCTCATGCTCCTCCTGCTCCTCCTCCTGAGGTGGTGGTCCAACGTGAGGTGGCAGTGCCTGAGTCCTGCGGATAGCCAGGTTGTGCAGCATGCAGCAAACGACGACGAATTGGGAGACTCGCTCCTGCGAATACTGGAGGGCTCCCCCAGAATGATCGAGACAGCGGAACCGTTGCTTGAGGACGCCGATTGTTTGTTCTATGATGTTCCGAGTCGCTTGATGGCTCTCGTTGTATGCCTCTTCAGCAGGGGTCGTGGGCGCGCGGAGCGGGGTCATGAGCCAGGTACACAAAGGATAGCCTTTGTCTCCGATAAGCCATCCTCTTGGGTGAGGCTGTGCCTGGAACATGTCAGCCACAGTTGTCTGTCGCAGGATAAAGGCATCGTGGCTGCTGCCTGGAAAGCGGGCATTGACAGCTAGGATGCGCTGCCTGTGGTCACACACCAGCTGTACGTTGAGGGAATGGTAGCCCTTCCGGTTGCGGTAAACCTCGGCATGCTCCAGAGGTGCCCGCAAAGCCACATGCGTGCAGTCAATGGCGCCCTGCACCATGGGGAAGCCCGCTATTCTTGCAAATCCCACTGCACGCTGCTGCTGCTTGTCCAGGGTCATGGGGAAGGAGATGAATTGATGTCTCCTTCTGAAAAGGGCTTCGGTCACCTGGCGGATGCAGCAATGCACGGCGAACTGGGAGATGTTAGCGATGTCCCCAGCAGCGGATTGGAAAGAGCCAGTGGCATAGAAGTTGAGAGCCACCGTCACCTTCACTGCCACCGACAGAGACGTCCTGCGCATCAGCTGTGGCTGCAGATCTCTGTGAAGCAGCTGACAGATGTCTGCAACCACCTCCCTTCTGAATCGCAGCCTCCTAACACACATCGCGGCAGACATGGTCAGATAGGAGGACTGCTGGCGGTATACCCTGGGTGGGTAAGGCCTCAGTTGGCGACGCCTGTTGCCCCCTCTGCGTCTAGCCAGGGCTGCCACTCTCTCACGGCGTCTGTAAGCCCTTCTGGCATAAGGCTGAAAGTCAGCGTTGGCACCCAATGCAGCCCCCATTATATGCTGGCAAACACTGAGCTCTCAATGAAGGCAAAGATAATTGCTAAGCTCTGGCCTGAGCCAAAAATACCTGTCCTAGTGTTGGTCCAAACCAGTAAGCGCTCCTCCTTGGTCTCTCTCCAAAAAACCGTTGCACAAGAGAGAATGCTGCAAAATGGCTGGCCTTTATAGTGCAGGGTAAGTGCCCTTTAATTAGCGCTCCCTGCGGCCCGCCTCAGCTGTGTACCGTTCCACTTCACAGTCGTTAGGGCCGCCAGGCGCACAATGGCCCGGCGCGAGTGAAGTTCCGGTTCGGGGCGCACAAAGGGCGTTGCACGATGAAATAACGTCATGATCTGCGCGCGCAGCAGGGCGCGCGCTAAGACTTTGCGCCGGCGCTAAATGTGTACTGAAGTTGGGGCGAGGCGCAGATCGCGCTGCGCCCGGGCGCTAAGCGCCTAGCGCTCGAGATCTACTCCTCCTAAGGCGCTAACGGCTGGCGCGCCCAACTGAATTTCTAGGCCCAAGAGTTTAAATTTGAGGTAAGAGTTTTTTAATTATAAGTATGGTAGGGGACCTCAGTCCCGTGCGTTGCACGGCCTGCAGCATGTGGGAATTCCTAGACGCTTCTTGCAGTCAGGATGACCACATGTGCAGTAAGTGCCAATGGTTTGGCCAACTTGAGATCCGGTTTTCGGAGCTTGAGCATCAGCTGGAGGCACTGCGGTGTATCCGCGAGGCTGAGAGTTACATGGATAGCACGTTTTTGACGTGGTCACCCCGCAGCTTAAGAAAGTGCAGTCAGAGAGGGAATGGGTGACCACCAGTCAGAAGAAGGGGGGCAGGCAGGTAGTCAGGAAAGCCTCAGAGTACATCTCACTCAACAACCGTTTTTCTGTGTTGGAAAACGGTGAAAGTGACCGTTCCTCTAGGGAGTGCAGCCAGAACCAAGTTCATGGCACTGTGGGTGGCTCAGCTGCACAAGGCGGGAGGAGTAAGAATGGAAGGGCAATAGTAGTAGGAGACTCAATAGTGAGGGGTGCAGACAGGCGTTTTTGCGGCCGCAGACGTGACCCCAGGATGGTATGTTGCCTCCCTGGTGCCAGGGTCAAGGATGTCACTAAACGGCTACAGGGCATTCTGAAGGGGGAGGGCGAACAGTCAGAGGTCGTGGTTCACATTGGTACCAACGACATGGGTAGAAAGAGGGATGAGGTCCTACAACAAAAATTTAGGGAGCTAGGTAGCAGATTAAGAAGCAGGACCTCAAAGGTTGTAATCTCTGGATTACTCCCGGTGCCACGTGCTAGTGAGTATATAGGAATAGGAGGATAGAGCAGATGAATGCGTGGCTAAAGAGTTGGTGCAGGAGGGAGGGCTTTAGTTTCCTGGATCACTGGTTTGTTTCTGGTGAAGGTGGGACCTGTACAAGTCGGACGGGTTGCACCTGAACCGGAACGGGACCAACATTCTTGCGGGGAGGTTTGCTAGTGTTGTTGGGGGGGGGGTTTAAACTAACTTGGCAGGGGGATGGGATACGGAGTGGAGCTATAGTAGGGGGTGATGCACAGCCAAATATAGAGGGAAAAAACAAGTCAGTCTGGAAGGCAGAGCAAATATGTAATGGCACAAGAGAGTATGGCAAGGCTGGATGGCATTTATTTTAATGCAAGGAGTCTTACGAGTAAGGCAGATGAATTGAAGGTGTTGATGAACACATGGGAGTATGATATTGTTGCTATCACAGAGACATGGTTGAGGGAGGGGCAGGACTGGCAACTGAATATTCCGGGGTATAGAATCTTCAGGCGAGACGGAAGGGGTGTCGCAATATTAATCAAGGAGTCAATTACTGCTGTAAGGAGGGATGATATCTTAGCAGGTTCCTCTAATGAGGCCATATGGGTAGAACTTAAAAACAAAAAGGGAGCAAGCACTTTGCTGGGAGTGTACTATAGGCCCCCAAACTGTCAGGGGAGATAGAAGAACAGATATATAGGCAAATCTCAGAGAAGTGTAGAAATAAAAGGGTAATAATAGTAGGAGATATCAACTTCCCCAATATTAACTGGGATAGTCAGAGTGTGAAAGGCTTAGAGGGTGCAGAATTCTTAAAGTGCATCCAGCAGAGCTTTTTGAACCAGCATATAGAAATTCCTACAAGAGAGGGGGCGGTACTGGACCTAATTCTAGGGAATGTAACCGGGCAAGTGGTAGAAGTGTCAGTAGGAGAGCATTTTGGTGACAGTGACCATAATTCGGTGAGATTTAAGGTAGCCATGGAAAAGGACAAAGATGAACCAGAAATAAAGGTTCTAAATTGTGGGAAGGCCAATTTTAATATGATAAGGCAGGATCTGGCCAAAGGGATCAGCTACTTGTAGGAAAATCCACATCAGAGCAGTGGGAGTCATTCAAAAAGGAAATAGAGAGAGTACAGCGCCAACATCAGCCATGATCTCAATGAATGGCGGAGCATGCTCGAGGGGCCGAATGGCCTATTCCTGCTCCTATCTTCTATGTTTCTATGTAACATGTTCCCGTAAAGGTCAAGGGTGGGACCAACAAGCCCAGGGAACTCTGGATGTCAAGGGATATACAAGAATGGATTAGGAAGAAAAGGGAGGCTTTTGGCAGATACAAAGGACTAAAAACAGTGGAAGCCCTAGAGGAGTATAGAAAGTGCAGGGGGGTACTTAAAAAAGAAATTAGGAGAGCGAAGAGGGGGGCATGAAAAAACACTGGCGGGCAAAAGAAAGGAAAATCCCAAGGTGTTTTATAAGTATATTAAGGGAAAGAGTAGGGCCCATTAGGGACCAAAGTGGCAATCTGTGTGTAGAGCCGAAAGGTGTAGGTGAGGTTTTAAATGAATATTTTGCATCTGTGTTCACAATGGAGAAGTACGATGTAGGCATAGAAATCAGGCAGGGGGATTGTGATATACTTGAACAAATTAGCATTGAGACGGAGGAGGTACTAGCGGTTTTAGCGGGCTTAAAAGTGGATAAATCCCCAGGCCCAGACGAGATGTATCCCAGGCTGCTGTGTGAGGCAAGGGAGGAGATTGCAGGGGCTCTGACACAAATTTTCAGAACCTCTCTGGCCACAGGGGAGGTGCCAGAGGACTGGGTGACAGCTAACGTAGTAGGTAGACTATCCTTTATCCGAAAACCTCGGGACCAGCCGAGTTTTGGATAAAGGAGAATTTCGGATTTCGGAAGGTGGGTCGGCGGGGGTCCGCGGGGGGGTCGGCGGGGGGTCGTGCGCACGACTTACGCTGACGCTCAGCGTAAGTCAGTCGGGGTCGGCGGGGGTCGGGGCCGGCGGGGTACGCGGGGGGGGTCGGCGGTTGTCGGGGCTGGCGGGGTCCGCGGGGGGGTCGGCGGTTGTCGGGGCTGGCGGGGTCGGCGGTTGTCGGGGCCGGCGGGGTCCGCGGGGGGGTCGGCGGTTGTCGGGGCTGGCGGGGTCGGCGGTTGTCGGGGCCGGCGGGGTCCGCGGGGGGGTCGGCGGTTGTCGGAGCTGGCGGGGTCGGCGGTTGTCGGGGCTGGCGGGGTCGGCGGTTGTCGGGGCTGGCGGGGTCGGCGGTTGTCGGGGCTGGCGGGGTCGGCGGTTGTCGGAGCTGGTGGAGTCGGCGGTTGTCGGGGCTGGCGGGGTCGGCGGTTGTCGGGGCTGGCGGGGTCGGCGGTTGTCGAGGCTGGCGGGGTCGGCGGTTGTCAGGGCTGGCGGGGGGGTCGGCGGGGGGTCGTGCGCACGACTTACCCTTTATCCGAACTTCCGCAACCGGAACCCTCTAAAAACCGAAGGTTTTTTCGTTCAGCGTAAGTCGTACGCACGACTTACGCTGAACGAAAAAACCTTCGGTTTTTAGAGGGTTTCGGTTTTCGGAAGTCCGGATAAAGGGTAGTCTACCTGTACCATTATTCAAGAAGGGTAGTAGGGATAAACCAGAGAATTACAGGCCAGTGAGCCTAATATCAGTGGTAGGGAAATTATTGGAAAAAATTCTGAGGGACAGAATTAGTCTCCACTTGGAGAGGCAAGGATTAATCAAGGATAGTCAGCATGGCTTTGTCAGGGGGAGATCATGCCTAACCAATTTGATTGAATTTTGAGAGGGGGTGACTAGGTGTGTGGATGAAGGTACTGCAGTTGATGTAGTCTACACGGACTTCAGTAAGGCTTTTGACAAAGTTACGCATGGGAGACTGGTCAAGAAGGTAAGAGCCCATGGGATCCAGGGCAATTTGGCACATTGGATCCATAATTGGCTTAGTGGCAGGAGGCAGAGGGTGATGGTCGAAGGTTGTTTTTGTGACTGGAAGCCTGTGTCCGGTGGTGTGCCGCAGGGATCGGAGCTGGGTCCCTTGCTGTTTGTAGTGTGCATTAATGATTTAGATATGAATGTAGGAGGTATGATCAGTAAGTTCGCAGATGTCCCGAAAATTGGTGGAGTGGTAAATAGTGAGGAGGGAAGCCTCAGGCTATAGGATGATATAGACGGGTTGGTCAGATGGGCAGAACGGTGGCAAATGGTATTTAACCCTGAAAAGTGTGAGGTGATGCATTTTGGGAGGACTAACAAGGCAAGGGAATACACAATGAATGGTAGGATCCTAAGAAGGACAGAGGATCAGAGGGACCTTGGTGTGCATGTACATAGATCCCTGAAGGCAGCAGGACAGTTAGATAAGGTGGTTAAAAAGGCATATGGGATACTTGCCTGCATTTGCCGAGGCATAGAATATAAGAGCAGGGAGGTTATGATGGAGCTGTACAAAACGCTAGTTAGGCCACAGCTGGAATACTGTGTGCAGTTCTGGTCGCCACACTATAGGAAGGATGTGATTGCATTGGAGGGGGTGCAGAGGAGATTCACCAGGATGTTACCTGGGCTGGAGCGTTTCAGCTATGAAGAGAGACTGGACAGGCTGGGCTTGTTTTCCTTAGAGCAGAGAAGGCTGAGGGGGGACCTGATTGAGGTGTACAAAATTATGAGGGGCATAGATAGGGTAGATAGAAAGGAATTTTTCCCCTTAGTAGAGGGGTCAATAACCAGGGGGCATAGTTTCAAGTTAAGGGGCAGGAGGTTTAGAGGGGATTTGAGAAAAAACATTTTCACCCAGAGGGTGGTTGAAATCTGGAACTCACTGCTGAAAGGGTGGTAGAGGCAGGAACCCTCACAACATTCAAAAAACATTTAGATGAGCACTTGAAATGCCATAGCATACATGGCTATCGACCAAGTGCTGGAAAATGGGATTAGAATAGATAGGGCTTGATGGCTGGCGCAGACACGATGGGCCGAAGGGCCTCTTTCTGTGCTGTATAACGCTATGACTCTATGGCGTGGGGGGGGTGTCGTTCTTCATGGAGGGGATGGTCAGCAATCCTGGGGAGGGTAGGTTGGCGATCTGAGCGTTGTTGGGTTGCTGAATCTGGGGGATGGAAGCAGGTAAGCTTCGGAGACTGGGGGGAAGCACTTTTGCTCCTCCTGGCCCACAAGTAGTGCTGGAAAAGCCCTTGGGGGAAAAATTGGGTGAGTAGCACCACCTGTTAGCGCCTAAAGAGTCAGTCAGTGGCTGTAGCGCCACTGGCTGTGCCTCCCGCGATATTCAGCAGGGGCGCTAATGGTGGCATTAGCCATTTGCACTGCGCCGCCACCGATGACGTCATCGGTGTGCGCAGTGCCCCATTCGCGCCCCGTTCGCGATATTTGGTAGCGAACGCCGCAGTTGCGCCGTTCGCTACCCGCGCCCGGTTCACGGCAGTGGCGCAAGTTAAGGTGGAGGTGCGGGGCGGCCAGCCTCCTGACCGCCCCCACCCTCCCGCGGCATTGCCGACTGTTTCCCGAGAGCCCGGCACTTCTCCTTGGTGCCGGGCTCGTTTGCCGGCACTCGCGAGTGGGGATCGCGCTGTTGCAGGCCCCTCCCCCTTAACAATGGGAGGAAGGCCTGCAGTACCGCAGCGTGCCGTGCCGCAGCTTGTGGCACTGCGGCACGTTGCACTGCGATATTCAGTTTCAGCGCCCTAAGAGGGATGCGGAGTGCCTCGAACCTCGCCCCTTCTCCCTCTAGGGGCAATGGAACTGAATATCTGACGATCGCTAAAGCCTCGAACGCTGCGCTAAATCCTGCACTCAGGTGACTTTTGCGCCACTTTGGCACCCCAACCCAATTTCTAGGCCCTTATCTCTTCCATGCTGCAGTTCTTGCCTCCTTTTAGCTGCCAAGTTTCCCCAGGCCCGGGATGCCCAGCCAGCCAGGGTTAAACCTGGAAGACAGATAAAATCTGAGGCACGCAGCCTCATTATAATTTAAATGACCAACCCAGTGTGATGAAATATTCCATTCATCACTGCCTGTGACTGTGGTTGGTTTCAGGTTTCAGTTCCCTTACCTCAGTTCCGTCTCCTCACCATTGTATTGTATATTGTAATGTATTGTGTGTAGGGCTCTGCCCATACCTGGCCCCTATGTAAGCAAGCTCAGTCTGGCCTCATATCCAGTACTGCAGACCTCCAGATGGAAGATACCTCTCTCCACTGCGTGTTACCTTCTAAGTTAATAAAAGCCTTGTTTTGTTTCGCTAACATCGAGTCTCGGAATTATTGAGGCACATCACCCAGCTCCATAAAACCGAAGCGGATGGATTGAAGGCAGGTTGGGTTCAGGTTTGAGATTTTTAAAATTTTCACATCCCACCCGACCCAAACCCACAAATTGAAATTTACCCCAACAATTCAGGTTGATAACTTCTTCCAGTTTTGATGAAAAGTCATGAGATTTAACAGTTTTTAAGCAAGTACAGAGGCAGGGAAAGAAGCGGGGTGGGAGGAGGAGGGTGGAAGGCAGGAGTGATTTAATGACAGAAGGGATGATGATGCAAGGCAAAAGGAGGTGGTAATGGGACAAGTAAAGAAACAAAGAAATGGATCTAGAGGAGCTGTAATTGGCAACAACAGAACCATTACCAGCACCTGCTGTCTGGAAAAAATGGGAGCAGTGATTATGATCTGAAGTTATTGTAATCATTGTTGAGTCTGCAAGGTTGTACAGTGTCTAAACAAAGGATGAGGTTCTGTTCCTCGAGCTTGCGTTGAGCTTCATTCGAACAGTGATGGATGCCGAGGACAGAATTGGAGTGGGGCCAAGAATTGAAATGGCAAGTGGCCAGAAGCTTAGGTCACACTTATGGATTGAACGGAGGTGTTCAGCAAAGCGATCACCTGATCTGCGTTTGGTCTCCGCAATGTAGACGAGACGAGACTACATCATAAGCAGCAAATACCGTATACTAAATTGAAAGAAGTACAAATAAATCACTGTTTTACCTGGAATGAGTGTTTGAGGAAGGGCAGGTGCTGCATCTCCTATGCTTGCACAGGAAGGTGTTGTGGGAAGTGAAGCAGGCGTTGGGGTGATCCCTTCGAAATGCTGAAAGGGGTGGGGTGGGGAAGATGTGTGAGGTGACGGAAATTGCATTGGATGATGCGTTGAATGTGGTGGCTGGTAGGGTGGAAGGTAGGGACAAGGAGGACTCTATCGTGATCATGGGAAGGAGGGAAAGGGGCGAGGGTGGAAGCGCAGGAAATGGGACAGACACGGTCGAGGACCCTGTCAGCCACAGTGGAGGGGAGTCCTCGGTTGAGGAAAAGGAAAAGCTTTCTGCTGTGTGCTGAAAGTATGCAAACAGACAGACAACCTCAGTGCTTTCTTTTCAGCTCCCTGTATGCTTCCTGTCCCTGCCCACAGAGCTACAATTCAGTTGCAAAAGAAAATAAATAAACCAGCTATGTTAAGAATAGGTAAGAAAGGAAAAACTGCAGATTATTTTTCCCACCAGAACTATATTTTTAAGTTCAAAATGGCAACCCAGTGCTTTCCCACAGGCAGGGAGAGGAGCAAAACTGGAGGGGGATTTCACCTAAAATTTAGAGATGTAAGAGTTTAAGCAAATACAGGGGTAGGGAGAGGGAAGGGAACAAAAGGGATGGTCTGTGATAGGCGCGAGCGTTTAAATGACAAAAGGGATGATGGTGCAAGGCAAAAGGGGTGTTAATGGAACAAGTAAAGAAACAAAAGTTGGGTCTAAACTAGAGGAGGTGTAAATGGCAACAGCAGAACTATGATCAGCACCTGCTGCCTGGAAAAAATGGGAGCAGTGGTTATGATCTGAAGTTATTAAAATCATTGTTGAGCCTGGAAGGCTGTAAAGTGCCTAATCGAAAGATGAGGTTCTGTTGCTTGAGCTTCCGTTGAACTTCATTGGAACAGTGAAGGAGGTCAGACTGGGAGTGAGAATTAAATTGGCAAGCAACCAGAAGTTTTCTTACCCATTCTTAATATACAGTAGCTGGTTTATTTATTTATCTTCTTTTGCAGTTGGATTGTAGCTTTGTGGGGCAAGGACAGGAAGCATGCAGGGAGTTGAAAAGAAAGCATTGAGGTTGGCTGAAGCATGCAGCAGAAAGCTTTTGGAAATAAAGTGTACTGAGAATGTTAATACCATTAAACAGTGTGAATTGATTGCAGACATTAATCTTTAACACCCTGCAGTTAAAACAACAATTCAGGACCAGAATGGGCTAAATTAAGAAATAAAGCATTTGCATTTGTATAGCATCTTTCACGATCTCAAGACGTCCCAAAATGCTTCGCAGCCAATGAAATGTTTGCAGTCACTATTGCAGTGCAGCCAATTTGCACACAGCCACGTCGGACAAATAGCAATGTTATAAATGACTAGATAATTTGTTTTTGATTGTTTTGGTTGAGGGATGAATGTTGGTCAGCAAACTGGGAGAAACTGCTCTTCTTCAAAAAGTACCATCTTTTACATCCTCCTGAATTGGCAGATGGGGCTTCGGCTTAATGTATCATTTGAAAGATGCTACCTCCGACAGGGCAGTACTCCCTCAGTATTGTACTGAAGTATCAGTCTCGATTATGTGCTCAAGTACCTCGATTTATGTGCTCAATTATCTGTCTTGAACCCATGACCTTCTGACTCAGATGTGAGAGTGCTACCTCTAAACTAAGTCTGACACCTAAATTAAGCCCATTCTGAATCCCTTTGAGTTTAAAACACATTTGAAATAGGGTTTAGACTTTGGAATCAGAAACACAATTTCTAAATTTGCGCATGATACCAAATTAGGGGGGATAGTCAATACTGAGGAGAACTGCAACAAATTACAGAAGGACATTAATTAACTTGCAGAATGGGCAAATAATTGGCAAATGAAGTTCAACACAGATAAATGTGAGGTATTACATTTTGGTAGGAAGAATGGGGAGATCACTTATCACTTGGAGGGTGTGGGTGTAGGGGTAGAGGAACAAAGGGATCTCGGAGTACAAATACACAAATCACTAAAAGTTGCGCCACAGGTTAGCAAGGCCATAAAAAAGCAAACCAAGCACTAGGATTTATTTCTAGAGGTATAGAATTGAAAAGTAGGGAAGTTATGCTAAACCTGTATCGAACCTTGGTTAGACCACACTTAGAGTACTGCGTGCAGTTCTGGTCGCCATGTTATAAAAAGGATATAGAGGCACTGGAGAGGGTGCAGAGAGGATTTACAAGGATGATACCAGAAAGGCGAGAGTATACATATCAGAAAAAGAAGCCTGAGGGGTGACCTAATAGAGGTCTTTAAAATTATGAAAGGTTTTGATAGAGTGGATAGAGAGAGAATTTTTCCACTTCTGGGGAAGAGCATAACTAGAGGCCTTTAATATAAGATAGTCACCAAGAAATCCAATAGGGAATTCAGAAGAAACTTCTTTACCCAAAGAGAGGTGAGAATGTGGAACTCGCTACCACAGGGAGTGGTTGAAGCGAATAGTATAGATGCATTTAAGGGGAGGCTGGACAAGCATATGAGGGAGAAGGGAATAGAGAGTTACGCTGATAGATTTAGATGACGAAAGACGAGAGGAGGCTCGAGTGGAGCATAAACGCCAGCATGAACTGGTTGGGCCAAATGGCCTGTTTCTGTGCTGTATATCCTTTGTAATCATGATTCCTTCTGTAAGAGTAATTCTTAGACACAAACTTATTATGGTGCTTCTGCTAAGAATGCTGTGAAAAAAATGATTAGAATTCATCAACAGGGAGAATACACTGAAAGGATGAGAAGATACCATCAGACCCATAAAGACTCAATGCATCCACATGGCAATGCAACTTCATATCCCACCCCCACATGTCTAGATATGATTACTTATAGAGGAAGCAAAATAGTGGGAAATCAAACTTTACTTAGATGGAAATTGTACTCTATTATGAATTGCCTGGCATAAGTCAAATCACCTTTTATATTCATGCAATAATAAATTTAGGACCCAGTGAATAAAGGCATGCATATGTTCCAAAATATTCCAGAAACTGAGGCCCTGATATTTACGGGGAGACAGGTTGGGTGCAGGGGAAGTCAAAAACGGCTGAAGAATCAGGAAGATCAGGGATGCAGAGGACCTGCTGAATTTAATAACAGGACCTCATTATCAATGATTCATTTCCCACCAGGCAGTCGGCCAAATTGACTGCCTGGCTGGTGGCCGGGAGGGAAAACCAACAGCAGGAGGCAAGCCGGGGACCCCTGAGGATGGTCAGCAGCAATTGGGAGGAGGGAAGGTCGGCGATCGTGGCAGGGCCAAAAGAAAGGTCATCAGGGTGGATGGGGAGGTCATCGGTCACGGCAGGGGAGAGAGATTGGCAGCAATCGGCAGAGGGGAGGCGGGAGGCCGAAGGCGTCTGTGGTGTATGTAACCGTTCCACCTTTAAGAGAACTATTTTAAGAGATGCACTACTTTATCTTGGCTGCTGCATACTGTAATACCGGTGGTGACCACACCGGTATATAAGTGCTGTGTAATGATTTATTGGGCAGTTCAGCCTGACCTCCGACTAGTAAAGACCTGTTGAATTTACTCTTGTGGTCTGTGTGCAGTGATTCTTATTAACAATAACTAGAACACACAGACTTAACAGTGGCGACGATGACGATCTTACCCTGCGGCAGAGATATATCCAAGGCAGTTTAACGGGCGTCGAGAAGAGGCATCCGCCCTCATCATCCTGCTGAGAAAAGACTCGGGTCTGAAGAGCAAGGAAGAATCCTGACACGAAGCCTTCCATCAGCAACAGGCAGTGATCATCCCTTCTATCACGGTGGTGGGTAAGCCGATCAGCGACGAGCAGCAGGTCGGCCACGTTGGCTGTGAAGTAGGGGAGGGAAAAACGGAGGATATAAGGGCGGAGAACTCGACCACGGCCGGGGGAAAGAGCCGGACAGAAGTCGGGGCCAGAGGCGCTGAGACTGGGGCAGCGTAAGGCACGGGAGCCGCGGTGAATGCAAACGCAGCCGGTGTAAAAGACCGGGCTGCAAGCGGGCTCGGAGACGCAACAGCGTTGAGAGAGAGCTCGACCGTGACCGGGGAAAAAGGCCGGGCAGCTACCGAGGCCGCGAGGCGCGGGATAAAATTTAAAAAAAACGCGGCGAACTCAGCCGCAGCCGGGGGAAAGGACCGGACTGCAAGAGGGGCTGGGAGGCACGATTTGAGAACCGCTGGGGAGGGCGAATGCAGCAATACAGCAATCGCCATTACAGCCAGCGGGGGAGAAAGGCAAATGCGGGAAGCCGCCATTTTCGTAGGCGGGGGAAGAAGACAAGTGCGGGAAACCGCCATTTTGAAAAAAAAAAAAAAAAATTCTTTTTGTTTCTCAAGAAGATTGCGAGGATGCCTAAACGTGGTAACAGCAATGATTTCGATCCCGATGTTGAAGATTGGGCCACGTATGTAGAACGCATAGAGATTTATTGTAAGGCAAATAAAATATCAGATGAAGATAAAGCACTAACCTTACTAAACTCAATGGGTGCGAAGACATACGGGCTATTGAAGCGTCTTCTATCACCAGCTAAACCGGTGGATCAGGCTTTCGCTAATATTGTTGCTGTCCTGAGAAATCATTTGAACCCCACACCGCTGATGTTAGCGGAACGATTTAAATTTTATGCGAGAACGCAACTGAAAGAGGAAAGCAACGCGGAGTATTTAATTGAACTGCGTAAGCTAGCGAAATACTGTCAGTTTGGGGAAAGACTGACAGAGGCACTGAGAGACAAATTCGTGTGTGGATTGTCGAAAGAAGGAACACAAAAGCGGCTGCTTGAAGAGAATGATCTTACACTTGATAAGGCTGTCACTATTGCAGCATCGCACAAAGCCGCAGCGAGAGGCACTGCGGAAATGCAGCTGAAGGCAGCGGTACTCAGCGTAGATCAAATGGCTTTGGGTACAGCGAAATGTTATCGTTGTGGAAAGACAACACACGAGCAGAACCAATGCTGGTTTAAAAATCAGGAATGTAGAAAATGTGGCAAGCTTGGTCACATAGCTAAAGTATGCCGGTCAGGAAAGAAGACCAGCAACAAAAAGTCACCGCAGGAAAAGTGCAGAAAGGTACATAAGGTGGCTGAGAAGAGTTCGGATGAACAGAATTCGGATTCAGACTCCAACAGCAAGGAACTGGGTAGTCTGAGAATTCACAATGTGAGTAAGAAAGCTGACCTACAAACTATCTGGGTCACACTTCAGATAGCAGGAGTCCAAGTGAAGATGGAATTGGACACCGGATCGGCGTTGACGGTCATGAATAAGCAAGATTACAAAAGGTTATTCACACATATTCCCCTACGGGATACGGAGATAGTATTGCAGACATACACGGGGCAAAGAGTATACCCCATCGGAAAGATAAAAGTCAAGGTGGTACACAAGGGCAAAGAACACCAAGGAATGGACTTATATGTACTACCTGAGGGAGGTCCACCACTTCTGGGACGGGAGTGGATCAGGAAAATAAATATGGACTGGCACTCCCTAAAAGCAATAACGGTAGATTCCGGAAAAAAAAAGATGTCAAACCTGAACGATTGTCCAGAATATTGGATGAGGTTAAAGAGGTGTTCCAACAGGGACTGGGAACATTGAGAGGAATTACAGCAAAAATCAAGATTGCAGAACATGCAAACCCAAAATTTTTCAAAGCCAGACCGGTACCTTATGCGATACGACCTGCTGTGGAAGCTGAGCTGGAAGGGCTAGAATGTTCAGGAGTACTGTCTAAGGTGGACTGGAGTGAGTGGGCCACGCCCATTGTTCCCGTCATGAAGCGTTCATCGAGTAACAAGCCAGGGGAACCGGGGAAGGTCCGCATCTGGGGAGACTTCAAGATCACGGTTAATCCGGTGCTTCACACGGTGCAATATCCGCTTCCGCGGATTGAGGATATCTTTGCTTCATTGTCTGGCGGGAAACACTTCACCAAGATAGACCTGGCGCAAGCGTACTTACAGATGGAAGTTGAGGAAGAGTCGCGCCAGTATCTCACAATCAACACGCACAGAGGCTTGTATCGATATAATAGACTGGCTTTTGGAGTGGCTTCGGCTCCAGCAATTTGGCAGAGGGCCATGGAGCAGGTATTACAGGGAATTCCAAGCACTCAATGTTACTTGGACGATATCCTGATTACAGGAGATGACGATGAGGAACACCTTGCAAATTTGAAACTGGTGCTCACCAGATTGAAGGAATATGGACTTCGAGTTAATCGCCAGAAATGTGAGTTCTTTCAGAAACGGATCTCGTACTGTGGTCATGTCATTGACCAGGAGGGGCTGCACAAGTCACCTGACAAGACCAAAGCTGTTGTGAAGGCTCCCGCTCCGGAAAATGTATCCCAGTTGAGGTCGTTCCTAGGGTTGATTAACTATTACCATAAGTTTCTGCCAAATCTATCCACGGTGCTGCACCCGCTGAACGCTCTTTTGCAGAAAGAAGTACCATGGAAGTGGAGCGAGGACTGTAAGAAGGCCTTTCGCAAAAGCAAGGCATTGATCACCTCAGAGGAAGTGTTGGCTCACTTCAACCCAACGCTACCTATTCGTTTAGCTTGTGATGCTTCTCCTTATGGTATTGGAGCAGTACTCTCACACAAGTTGCCAAATGGCTTGGAAAGGCCAGTCGCATTTGCATCCAGATCATTGACCTCCGCTGAGCGCAACTATGCTCAGATAGATAGGGAGGCTCTCAGCCTTGTGTGGGGAGTAAAGAAGTTTAATCATTACCTGCAGGGCCAGAAGTTTACACTGCTGACAGACCACCAGCCGTTGGTATCCATTTTTAACCCTAAGAAGGGTGTTTCGGTGATGACAGCACAGAGGCTCCAGAGATGGTTCCTTTTCCTAGGGGCACATCAATATCAGATAGAATTCAAAGGTACAAAGCAGCATGGTAATGCTGATGGGCTGTCGCGCCTGCCACTACCTACTGAGGAGGAGGCACCGACGGTTGACCCGGTGGAGTTATTTCACTCGACCATCATCGAATGTTTACCTGTCACCAATGCAAATATTGAAAGGGAGACTAGGAATGACCCGACACTGTCCTGGGTCTACGAATTGACAGTAAAGGGATGGCCAGCCCATGGTGATCCACTGTTACCGGCATTCTCAGCAAGACGAGAACAGCTGTCCATCTGTCAGGGAACATTGATGTATGGAACAAGGGTGATTATCCCTCCTAAGTTAAGAGAGAGAGTTATAAAAGAACTACATGTAGGTCATCTGGGGGGAGTCAAGATGAAAAGCCTTGCTAGGGCTTATGTGTGGTGGCCGGGTATCGACCAACAGATAGAGGATCTGACGAAAAGCTGCTCAGGGTGCCAAAAAGTCCAAAATGCACCTCCAATTGCACCACTGCATCCATGGGAATGGCCTTCAACCCCATGGCAATGTGTACATATTGACTTTGCTGGTCCATTCATGGATTCCATGTTTTTAATTGCGGTGGACGCACATTCTAAATGGCCAGAAGTGATTAAAATGACTACCACTACCTCGGAGAAGACGATCGCGGTGCTAAGAACGATATTTGCAAGAAATGGATTGCCAGAGCAAATATGTTCAGACAATGGACCACAGTTCGTGTCAGAGGAATTCCAGAAATTCCTGAAGAAGAATGGGGTGAAACATTATACCTCTGCCCCATATCATCCAGCTACGAATGGGCTGGCCGAGAGGTTTGAACAGACGTTCAAAAAGGCAATAAAGGCCATGAGCGAAGATCAGATTCCACTGCAACACAAGGTGGACAATTTCCTACTGGCATATCGAAACGCCACCCATGCAACAACAAATCAAAGTCCTGCCATGATGTTCTATAACAGGAGGTTGCGGTCCAGGTTGGACTTGTTAAAACCAAATGTGCGGAGGGAAGTCGAAAACAAACAGTTCCAGCATATCAATAACAAGCCCACTCGGAGTTTTGAAATAGGACAACCGGTGTTAGCCAGGGACTATAAAAACGAGAAA
Source organism: Somniosus microcephalus (assembly GCF_052327205.1). Lineage (NCBI taxonomy): Eukaryota > Metazoa > Chordata > Chondrichthyes > Squaliformes > Somniosidae > Somniosus > Somniosus microcephalus. The sequence goes on from NC_140997.1 coordinate 191,421,381, forward strand.
TGGCAATCTGGAACAATTCGGGCCAGACAAGGACCCCTGATGTACACGGTAGATGTTGGTGAAAATGTAATGCGACGTCATGCTGACCAACTGGTGGGATCGAGAACAAGGGTCGAGCCCATGGTTACGACAGAGACAACCGTGGAGGAAGTTAGTGAACCTGAAGCATCTACCTCAGAAGTGAATATACCTGATGATGATGTCCTATCCATAGGGGATCAACTAGATGAGTCACCCCAGCAACGAGAACCAGAGACCCCTGAAAGGCGTTATCCGTCTCGGATCAGGAGGCCTCCTCAGAGACTGAATCTGTGAACTGTTTTTACATGAAGTTGTGTATATATGTTATTATGTTATGTTTAATGGGGAATATATACTGTTAAGCTAAAAAGGGAGGATTGTGGTGTATGTAACCGTTCCACCTTTAAGAGAACTATTTTAAGAGATGCACTACTTTATCTTGGCTGCTGTATACTGTAATACCGGTGGTGACCACACCGGTATATAAGTGCTGTGTAATGATTTGTTGGGCAGTTCAGCCTGACCTCCGACTAGTAAAGACCTGTTGAATTTACTCTTGTGGTCTGTGTGCAGTGATTCTTATTAACAATAACTAGAACACACAGACTTAACAGCGTCCTTGGCTGGAGTCATACCTAGTACCAAGGAAGATGGTTGTGGTGATTGAAGGCCAATCATCACAGCCCCAGGACATCACTGCAGGAGTTCCTCAGGGCAGTGTCCGAGGCCCAACCATCTTCAGCTGCTTCATCAATGACCTTCCCTCCAACATAAGGTCAAAAATGGGGATGTTCGCTTATGACTGCACAGTGTTCAGTGCCATTCACAGCTCCTCAGATAATGAAGCAGTCCATGCCCGCATGCAACAAGACCTGGACGTCGTTCAGGCTTGGGCTGATAAGTGGCAGGTAACATTCACGCCACAGAAGTGCCAGGCAATGACTATCTCCAACAAGCAAGAGTCTAAACACTGCCCCTTGACATTCAATGGCATTACCATCACTGAATCCCCCACCATCAACATCCTGGGGGTCACCATCGACCAGAAACTTAACTGGACCAGCTACATAAATACCATGGCAACCATCACTGAATCCCCCACCATCAACATCCTGGGGGTCACCATCGACCAGAAACTTAACTGGACCAGCTACATAAATACCGTGGCAACAAGAGCAGGTCGGAGGCTAGGTATTCTGCAGTGAGTGTCTCACCTTCTGAATCCCTAAAGCCTTTCTACCATCTACAAGGAACAAGTAAGGAGTGTAATGGAATACTCTCCACTTGCCTGGATGACTACAGCGCCAACAACACTCAAGAAGCTTGACACCAGTCAGGACAAAGCAGCCTGCATGATTGGCACCCCGTCTACCAGCTTAAATATTCACTCACTCCACCACCGTTGTACTGTGGCTGCAATGTGTGTCATCTACAAGATGCACTGTAGCATCTCACCAAGGCTTCTTCGGCAGCACCTCCCAGACCTGCGACCTCTTCCACCTAAAAGGACAAGGACAGCAGACTCATGGGAACACCACCACCTCCAAGTTCCCATCCAAATCATACATCATCCTGACTTAGAAGTATATTGCTAATCCTTCATCGTCGCTGGGTCAAAATCCTGGAACTCCCTCCCTAATATCATTGTGGGAGTACCTTCATCACACGGACTGCAGCGGTTCAACAAGGCAGCTCACCACCACCTTCTCAAGGGCAATTAGGGATGGGCAATAAATGCTGGCCTTGCCAGCGACGCCCACATCCCATAAAAACTAATTTTTAAAAAAGAGGCCGGGGGAGCATTTCTGCTTCTCCTGGCCCACAAGCAGTGCTGGAAAAGCACTTGCCTTGTGGAGCTGGCAGCTCCCACTTCCCTTTCAGTGCCGGGTTTCCCAAGGGAAACCTATGGAGTAGCAGTGAATTTTAAATTGGTTCCCAATTGCACTGCAAGAGCCTGATTTAAATATGTTACTGAAGTGTTCTGTCTCTCCGTGGCGGTACACTCGGATGCCCCCATATCTGCCATCATAAAGAAGGCGGCATGTTGGGGCCGCATTCCCTATATTTAAGTACGGCCTCTGTAACATTTGCATATTGAATTATCATTGGCCTGCAGGCATCTGTAAGGAATACCTATTATATTCACATGTGATCACATGCTGAGTTGTCATTGGCCTGCAGGCATCTGTAAGGCCTGCTATTGTTTTGGAAGACCCAGGGTCCTGACTCCATCTTGTCCCCACTGTGCTGCTGTGAGTAAGAACAGACCTGATGCTTCATTAAAAGAGTTAAACTGTAATACTCCGTTGTCCTGCAATTTATTATTTTTGTACAAAGTGTGCAAAACAAGACAGCCTCCTCATGCACCGCTCCTAAAATAGATCCAAGAAACTTACTCTGGCCCTGTACACCCTATGGGGCTGGGGTTAGGCCTTCTTTAAGCATCCCCCTTCACCTGTTGTCACCTAAGACAGAGGTTTTGAGCCTTTTTGCTTCTGAGGCCCTCGCTTCCAGGTTCTAAAAATTCCGTGGATCCCCTGTAACACAACACAAGTATTTTTTCAGTATAAAAATTAGTTATTCATTATTAATAGCTCTATTAGTGCAGAAATTCCGATCCCTACAGGTGTGTATGCACTGTGTACTCACCCGTAGGGACATCGGAAATGCCGATTTCAGGCATGCACTGCGCATGCGCTGGAAACCAGCATTTCCGATCTGTCAAGAAAGCACTTGACAGATCCTCCGGCTGCCCTGGAGCAGGGCCTCTGTGGGTGGAGAGTTCAGCTTTTTGGAGACCCTCCGCCCGCAGAAAACACTTACAATTCTTGCGCTGATTTATCATTTAAAAATACTTTAAAGAAAGGTAAGTTTATTTTTAGCCCTGTTAAAAACTTTTATTACTTTTTTCAAAAATTTACATTTTTGTTTAAAATAGTTAATTTATGTAATTTCAAGTCATTTTAAAAATGTGATTTAAAAAAAAATATTTATTTAAAGTTTTACTATGTTTTGGGGGTGATCTCCATTCATATATTTGACAGGCCTTCCTGTCAAGTGTATGAAGGGAGATTCCCTTATCGGACCTGAAACGTTAACTCTGTTTCTCTCTCCACATATGCTGCTTGACCTGCTGAGTATTTCCAACATTTTCTGTTTTTATTTCAGATTTCCAGTATCCGCAGTATTTTGCTTTTCCAACATGAAGAACCTGAATAGACTGCGCATGCACAGTTTTTGTATAGCTGAGACTATTCCAGTCGTCTCAATATACAGGGGAGGCTACTGATGTTTATGCTATTAACATCAGCAGTCTCCCCTGTCTAGTGATGGAACAAACCAACTGGCAGTCCCCCTGAAATCTTGTCACTTGAGAACCCTTAACCTAAGAGACCCAACTGCTGCACCTTGTGGTAGGACAGACTGCTACCACTGTGGTTCCTGTTGTTCTTCTTGAAAGCAAATCAAAGTAGCTGTGTGCTTATTGAGGATGTGGAAGCAGAATACATTTTGAAAAAAAGCAATTTCCAATAACCAACAGATATCTATGATCTGAGTGCTTGCAGGTCAGTGCCCCTTAAAATACTGCTTCCAGTCACTCCACACAAGTGCCAGGCAATGACCATCTACAATAAGAGAGAGTCTAACCACCTCCTCTTGACATTCAATGGCCTTACCATCGTCAGATCCCCCACCATCAATAGCCTGGGGGTCACCATTGACCAGAAACGTCACTGGACCAACCACATAAATATTTGGCTACAAGAGCGGGTCAGAGGCTGGGTATTCTGTGGTGAGTGACTCACCTCCTGACTCTCCAAAGCCTTTCCACCATTTACAAGGCACAAGTCAGGAGTGTGATGGAATACTCTTCACTTGCCTGGATGAGTGCAGCTCCAACAACACTCAATAAACTCAACACCATCCAGGACAAAGCAGCCCACTTGATTGGCACCCCATCCACCACCTTAAACGTTCACTCCCTCCACCACCAGCGTACCGTGGCTGCAGTGTGTACCATCTACAAGATGCACTGCAGCAACTTGCCAAGGCTTCTTCGACAGCACCTCCCAAACCCGCAACTTCTACCACCTAGAAGGAAAAGGACAATAGGCACATGGGAACACCACCACATACACATTCCCCTCCAACTCACATATCGTCGTTCCTTCATCGTCACTGGATCAAAATACTGGAACTCTCTACTAAACAGCACTGTTGCGGGTACCTTCACCACATGGACTGCAGTGATTCAAGAAGGCGGCTCACCACCACCTTCTCGAGGGCAAGAAAGAATTGTCTATAAATGCTAGCCTTGCTAGTGATGCCTACATCCCGTGAATGAATATTTATTTAAAAAGTTACCATTTGGAAATCAATCCAAGTTTTACTCAGTGGGTTCAGAGCTGGGTGAGCCTAAAATCGCATCAGGGTCCTAATGACATCTTAAGACCACAATTTGCACGTATTCATGAGGCTTAAAAAAACTGCCGTTAATGTGACGATGGGTAGGAATCAAATCAATTAAGTGATGTGTTTTTAACTCAGTTACTGGCCCGTTCCCACTGGGCAAAAGGAATTAAAATCGCCCCTATATTGTTTATTTTTAAACACCCATAATTCAACCTGTCCTCTAGACTTGACTATTCCAACGCACTCCTGACTGGCCTCCCACATTCTACCCTACGTAAACTTGAGGTCATCCAGAACTCGGCCGCCCATGTCCTAACTCGCCCCAAGTTCCGTTCGCCATCACCCCTGTGCTCGCTGACCTACATTGGCTCCCGGTTAAGCAGCGCCTCGATTTCAATATTCTCATCCTTGTTTTCAAATCCCTCCATGGCCTTTCCCCTCCTTATCTCCTTCAGCCCCACAACCTCCTCTAATTCTGCCCTCCTGAGCATCCCTGATAATAATCACTCAACCATTGGTGGCTGTGCCTTCTGCTGCCTAGGCCCTGAGCTCTGAAATTCCCTGTCTAAACCTCTCCACCTCTCTACCTCTCTTTCCTTCTTTAAGATGCTCCTTAAAACCTACGTCTTTGACCAAGCTTTTGGTCACCTGCCCTAATTTCTCCTTATGTGACTCTGTCAAATTTTTTATCTTATAATAACTCCTGTGAAGCGCCTTGGGATGTTTTACTACGTTAAAGGTGCTATATATATACAAGATGTTGTTGTTATCCCAACAACCTCTTTGAGTTAAATGGTCTGTCATTCTATTACATGTTATAAAGAAAATGGGGTCAGATTTTGAGTTGAGAAAAGGGAGGCATGCAGCTGTAGATTTCTAAACTGGGTAAATTGAAAATTAACCTAACTGAAATGTAGGAACTGATGTGTCACTTTTACTTTAAAAAAAAATACTATGACCAGTATCAAATGATCGATTATTTTAGGTAGATAGCTCTTTTTTGTTCAGGCTAGTACCAAAAATAAAGCAGCATTAGCAAACAGAGTTAGGATATTTAATTAGTATTGTCGAACAAAGCAATGTTGTTTTGTTTAAGTACAAGCTAGTTACAAAAGCAATGATATTACGTACATTGAGTTGCTCTGCCATCAATGGCAAACATTTTGAAATTCAACAAGGTGACCTCACTTATGTTTCTTTCAGATATTTTTGTTATAGTGAATTACAGAATAAATGTCATTTATTAGCTTCTGTATTGAGGAGTAGAGCTTTTGTAATAGCCATTCTTGTCATTTGTGGTTTATCTGACCGCAGTCATTTCATGCATGAACAGTAATTTCAGATTTCAAAAAGATTCAATAATTTCCCCATAGCCTTACACGGAACGGAACATAAAAATAAGGTTACAGCGCCACCAAGGGGCAAGTGGAGACTTCAGTAGTGATATGTGCATGCAAAATATATACTTGTTAAAAAGCAACTACAATACAATTCAAAATTAAATTTCTGATTTAACCTTGTGAAAATGCATTTTCAGGAAGAATTTATTTAGTTATACTTTTAGTATTGAATTAAACATTTCTAATTACCAACCACAGAGAGCTGACAAAAGGTGCAACAACAACAACTTGCATTTATGCAGCGCCTTTAACATCCCAAGGCGCTTCACAGGAGTGTAATCAAACAAAATTTGACACCAAGCCACGCAAGGATCTATTAGGACAGGTGACAGAGGTTGGTTTTAAGGAGCATCTTAAAAGAGGCGGAGAGGTTTAGGGAGGGAATTCCAGAGCTTAGTGCATTACAATAACAATTAATTTTAAATCCTAAACATTAATACTGATGAATTCAAAGATAATACGTGACAAATAACCTCATTGTTGACGCTTTCACTGAATCAGAGCTGTTCCTTAATGTTGCCATTTGTATGAGGAAGTACAGAAGTGTTTATGTTTGGATTGTAAATTAAATATAAGCTGACCATTCAATTGTAGGACCCTGGGACTTTTAGATTCATTTTTTTAATTCATTCTTGCGATGTGGGCATCACTGGCAAGGCTGCCATTTATTGTGCATCTTTAGTTGTCTTCTTAAACCATTGCAGTCCATGTGGTGAAGGTACTCTCACAATGCTGTTAGGTAGGAGTTCCAGGCTTTTGGCCCAGTGACGTTGAAGGAATAGTGATATATGTCCAAGTGAAGATGCTGTGTGACTTGGAGGTGATCGTGTTCCCATGTGCCAGCTGTCCTTGTCCTATGTGGTGGGAGTCGCAGGTTTGGGAGGTACAGTAGAAGATGCCTTGGTGAGTTGCTGCACTGCATCCAATAGATGGTACACGCTGCAACCATGATACGCCGGTGGTGCTCCCATCCAGGCACATGGAGTGTATTCCATCATACTCCTGACCTGTGCCCTGTAGGTTTTGGGGAGGTTTTGATGAGTCAGGAGGTGAGCCACTCACCACAGAATTCTGAGCCTCTGACCTGCTCTAGTAGCCAGGTCACTTATATTGGCTTATTAGTTTACAAATAAATATATTTTACTAGTACTTTTCTGACTGCTGACTGATGGTAAGAATTGGCTGAACAGTAGAATAAATTCTCTTTTCTACTTTGCTTGTGGGGAATTATTTGGCTTTTTATTTGACTGTCATGCTTTCAGATGAGAATCTTTTTAAAGGAAAAGCTCTGTACTGTACTTTGAGATAGGGAGTTGTGGTCACTTCGTAACTTCCCAGTTATTTATTTTTCTATGCTAATTGAAGGCCATGTTTTTCTTCCCTTTGCATAAACTGGTGCAGAATTGTGTTGCTCTAAACACTTGTGAAACAACTCCAATAACTAATTTTGTTTGAAAAGGTAATGAGCTTTCTCACATCAAGCCACTGGAGAGATTGTGCAATTAGAAATTGAATAAACTCATCTCGCTGTAACTCAACCCAGGACAAAGACTGCAGAATTTTATATTCATTCTTTTATACCTCATATAAGTCCTTTAGGAGGACAGTCTCTAGACCTTGCTTGCATGATTAAAAAAAAGTATCAGTTTAAAAAAACCTTTACATGTCATTACCTTACAGATGTTCCTGTCTTTTACAGCCAGTCAATCAGGGCCATCACTACCAGAAAGAAATGCTTTTGACTCTGTCTCAGAAAAAAATGAATCCACTTCTTCTTTCAAATCCACGGTAAGCACCGATAATGACTGCACATTTCAGGTTTTCATTAGTATTATCAAAGCTTCATCTTAATGTGTTGCTGCATTCATGCTGATGTGTCAATTAGTCTTACACTGCTACCAAAATTTACCTCTGCACTCTGTTATCATATTCTCCGCCCACCTCAGGATTAGACCAGTTTGTCCATGAGGAAAACCACAAAAGTCAGGTCCATGTTTTTGATGTTATGATATTGGAATATCAACCATGTGACTTATTTCTTTACCAGGAGTTGTTATAAACTCCTTCCTTAGAATTCCTTTCCCTTTTGTTAACCATATATTAGTATGGATGTGTTTTCTGCATCTATTCTCAATCCTTTGAGGAATTTCAGCACTATGTTGGGCTTATAGTTTCATTGTACTCCTAACTTTAGGATTGGGAACAAATTTCACATTTATTGATTTTTCTTCCTATAATCGGTCTGCTTGACATCTTTAACAAGATCAAAAATTTACAAAAAGTAGTCTGGCCTTTCGTGTGTCATCTACCCACTGCAATTTTAATGAATTTGAAATCTATGTGGAGCTCTCTGGTGATGTGGCTTTCCTCTGTGAGAGTGTCCCATCAGACAAGTACTTCATTAAATAGCCCTAAAATGCAGAAAATGAATTGTTATTTTAGTCAGATCAACACTATAATATGGGCACAGCATCAATTAAGGCAGGCTTCATACCATCAGAATCCGCCATGATTAGTCAGCCTTATATCTTCCACTCCCTCAACTATGGCCAGTTTCAAGAGTTCAACTGACTTAGCATCATCTGTGAATACAAAAAAAAAGCTTAGGGTGTGCATCCTGAAGTTGCTTAATTTTCTACATCATACTCCATCAGTGCTCTTGCAGGTGACTGCAAGTTACCAATGAACTCCAAATGCCATATTATAAGTGAAGAATTTCTGTATATCTGGCATGCATGAGAAAATGGTCTTTACAGCCCAGGTTGGTAACACTCTCAATATCTGTATGCTTGGGAAAAATAGGGTCAGTCCTTTTGCAAATGTTTGTTTAAGATTTAATACTCCTTCTTCTCTCTAAACTACCATTAGGAATCTGTGTAACAGTTAATCTGCATATTCAGCACAAACAAACAGAAAATGTTTGTGTAGAATATATCAGGCAAGATATAATATGCTGAGAACTTTGATCTCTGTTGCTGGAATCATTCTGTATTCACTAACCTCATTACATGTTTGTTGTGATTCTTATGTAACATTTATGGTAATTACTGCAGGTCTATGTTTTCCACCTACTGTTAGATCCCGCTGTGATGAATTAGGGCACAATGGCTACAATTCCAATTAAGATAAATATTGCAGCATGGAATTTGACTAAAATTACCTGTAATTTCTGTATTTTGGGGCTATTCAATGAGTGCAGCATAAAATTGCATTTTACTACTTTACACAATTTTTTGTAATACATATGTTGATGAAGACAGAAATGCTGTGTCAGACAACTGTAGGGAATCATCAACATTTAAAATGCCATTCACAATGCATCTTAGGCAATCCAAGCAAGTTAGGAAATACTACAATCACCAGTTATGTTTGTGTTACACACTTGATTTAATTGGACGATAACAAATTTTAATTTAAATGGCATTCTACAGACAATGTTTACATAAATTGAGACAAGACAAGCCACCTTCCACCTATATATATTACAGAAATCATGACCGAGAGAATCAAAGAGCACCACGTGTTCCAAAATACTTCACAAACTGAAAGTGCAGGACACTGAACCACCTTGCAGCATTTGGGGGGTTTACAATTCTGAAATGGAATCTGCTTTCATGAATTGAAGAAGCGATAACATAGTGAATTGATTTTTAAAAAACTGTTTATTTAACAGGTCTTTAATAAAAATGAAAATGATATTTCATTTTTAGATTGTTTCAAAAAGGGTAACAGTTATCTTCACTGATTCTGATTCATATAATGAACTAACTTTTAAAAAGAAAAAAAGAAAGACTTGCATTCATATAGCACCTTTCACGACCACCGGACGTCTCAAAGCGCTTTACAGTCAATGAAGTACTTTTTGAAGTGGAGTCACTGTTGTTATGTGAGAAATGCGGCAGCCAATTTGCGCACAGCAAGCTCCCACAAACAGCAATGTGATAATGACCAGATAATCAGTTTTTGTTCTGTTGGTTGAGAGATAAATATTGGCCAGGACACCGGGTATAACTCCCCTGCTCTTCTTCAAAATAGTGCCATGCGATCTTTTACGTCCACCTGAGAGAACAGACGCGGCCTCGGTTTAACATCTCATCCGAAAGACAGCACCTCCGACAGTGCAGCACTCCCTCAGCACTGCACTGGACTGTCAGCCTAGCTTTATGTGCTCAAGTTTATCAAAGTATAAGTTTGTCAGTAACATTCACTGGAAGGATTCTCCAAAAGTTCAGTCTCCAAATGTAGTAGCCCATGATGTGCCTCAATAATTCCGAGACTCGAAGGTAGCAGAACAAAACAAGGCTTTTATTAACTTAGAACGAAACACGTAAGCGAGAGAGATGTCGTCCTTCTGGAGATTGGGGCTAGACTGAAGCTAGCTTACAAACGGGGCCAGGTATGGGCGGAGCCCTACACACAGCACATTCCAGTATACAATACAGCACATTCCAGTACACAATACAATGAGGCCTGGGGGAAGGGAAATGACACTGAAACCGATCTCAGTCACAGGCAGTGATGAATGGAAATATTTCATCACATTCACCCCTTCTATAGATTTAGTCTGTTCGGGGGTTTGATAGTCCTCTGCGACCGACGTGGCTGTTGCGGTGCCGCGGGTGTCGGCTGGGTGTCCCCGGTAGCCTCCTGGGTCTCTGCCGGGGGTGCCGCCAGGGTTGTTGAAGGGGTAGTTGGTGGGGGTGCCGTTGGTCGGTGTTCTTCCAGGGGTGATGAAAGAGTAGTGGGTGGGTAAGAGTTGCTGTGATCGTCGTTGCCGCTATTGCCGTGGTTGTTGTCGATGCCGGCTGGGGCGATGTCTTTTATGGACACGGTGTCCTCCCTTCCGTCGGCGTGCCGGACATATGCGTATTGGAGGTTGGCGTGGAGTAGGTGTACTGGCTCCACGAGAGGGTCCGTCTTGTGGCCCCTCACATGCCTTCGCACGAGTACCGGACCTGGGGTGGAGAGCCATGACGGCATGGATACGCCTGAGGTGGATTTCCGGGGAAAGACAAACATTCGTTCATGAGGCGTGGTATTAGTGGCCGTACACAATAGCGACCGTATCGAATGGAGCACATCCGAGAGGACTTCCTGCCAGCGGGAGATAGGGAGGCCCTTGGTCCTTAGAGCTAGAGTGACTGCTTTCCATACTGTCCCGTTCTCTCGCTCCACTTGGCCGTTACCCCGGGGGTTGTAGCTGGTGGTACGGCTCGTGGCGATCCCCCTGGACAGCATGTACTGGCGTAGCTCTTCACTCATGAAGGACGCCCCCCTATCCGTATGGATGTAGCTCGGCATACCGAACAGGCAGAACAGGCTGTTGAGGCATTTAATGACCGTGGCGCTGGTCATGTCTGGGCAGGGGAAGGCGAATGGGAAACGGGAGTATTCATCCACAATGTTCAGGAAGTAAACATTGCGGTCGACGGACGGGAGGGGGCCCTTGAAATCTAAGCTGAGCCGTTCAAAGGGCTGTGTAGCTTTGATTAAGTGGGCTCTATCTGGGCGGTAGAACCGAGGCTTGCACTCAGCGCAAGTGCGGCAGTTCCTGGTCAGAGACCGAACCTCCTCAATCGAGTAGGGTAAGTTACGGGACTTTATGAAGTGGAACAGCCGCGTGACCCCTGGGTGGCAGAGGTCGTTGTGGAGGGTCTGTAGCCGATCCCTGGTGGCGCTGGCACACATCCCTCGTGAGAGGGCGTCAGGGGATTCGTTAAGGGCCCCTGGCCGGTAAATGATGTCGTACTCGAAGGTGGAGAGCTCGATCCGCCACCTAAGAATCTTATCATTTTTAATCTTCCCCCTCTGTTTATTATTGAACATAAACGCTACCGACCGCTGGTCGGTAAGTAGGGTGAAGCGTTTGCCGGCTAGGTAGTGGCGCCAGTGGCGCACTGCCTCCACGATGGCTTGGGCCTCCTTTTCCACGGAGGAGTGTCTGATCTCGGGCCCTTGGAGGGTCCTCGAGAAGAAAGCTACGGGCCGCCCCGCCTGGTTGAGGGTGGCCGCCAAGGCGAAGTCAGACGCATCACTTTCCACTTGAAATGGAGTGTTCTCGTCCACTGCCTGTAGCGTGGCCCGCTCAATATCCTGCTTAATGCTTTTGAAGGCGGCGTGGGCCTCAGCAGAGAGCGGGAAAGAGGATGCTTTCAAGAGGGGGCGGGCTTTGTCGGAGTAGTTGGGGACCCATTGGGAATAATAAGAAAATAACCCCAGGCATCTTTTCAGGGCTTTGGGAGTGTTGGGCAGGGGCAGCTCCCGTAGGGGGCGCAATCGGTCGGGGTCTGGTCCGATTTCCCCATTCTCCACCACGCTGCCTAGTATGCAGAGGCGCGTGGTGTTGTAAACGCACTTGTCCTCGTTGTAGGTGAGGTTGAGTTTTTGTGCGGTTTTCAGGAACCTCTCGAGGTTCGAGTCGTGATCCTGCTGGTTGTGACCGCAGATGGTGACGTTGTCGAGGTAGGGGAAGGTTGCCTGCAAGTGGTGGTCATCGACCATGCGGTCCATCTCCCTCTGGAAGACCGAGACCCCATTCGTCACCCCAAAGGGGACTCTGAGGAATTGGTAGAGGCGTCCGTTCGCCTCGAAGGCGGTGTACGGGCGGTCCTCTGGTCTGATAGGGAGCTGGTGGTACGCTGACTTGAGGTCGATGGTGGAGCACACCCGGTATTGGGCGATTTGGTTCACCATTTCTGATATGCGGGGTAGCGGGTAGGCGTCTAGTAGGGTGTACCTGTTGATCGTTTGACTATAGTCGATCACCATCCGTTTCTTCTCGCTACCCCTTACCACTACCACTTGGGCACGCCACGGGCTGTTGCTGCGTTCAATAATGCGCTCTTTCAGGAGCCTGTCTACCTCGGTCGCGATAAACCGCCTGTCCTCCCAGCTGTACCTCCTGCTTTTGGTCGCTATTGGCTGGCAGTTAGGGGTAAGGTTCGCGAATAGCGAAGGCGGCTTTACCTTCAGGGTAGCCAGACCGCACACTGTGAGGGGCGGCTGGGACCCACCGTACTTGAGCGTGATGCTTTGGTGGTTGCACTGGAAATCCAGGCCCAAGATCACACTCGCACATAGGTTCTTCATGATTAATACTTTAAAATTATCATATACAGTTCCGTTAACGCACAATTCTACCGTGCAGTAACCCAGAATGGTCGATGTCTGGGTTTTGTCAGCCATAGAGATGGTACCCTGAGTAGGGACCACCTTTAGGGAGAGTTGTTGTGCCAGTTCTGGGTGGATAAAGCTCTCCGTGCTTCCACTGTCAATTAAGCATTTAACCCGGCACCCGTTTACCTCGATGTCCACCATTGATCTGGATAGCGGGTGCGGCCTGGTTTGGTCCACTGTGACCGATGCCACTGTAGGGCCCTGATCGATACAAGATGGCGTCCACGCTGTCTGCTCACAAGATGGCGGACCCCACGAGGTCGGGTAAGATGGCGTCCAAGATGGCCGCTCCCACGGCGCACACGCGGCGGTGGCGGGTTTTCCGGCGGGGTTCCCTCTGCACACCTTCCCGAAGTGCCCCTTCTTACCGCACTTAAAGCAGGTGGTGCCTTTCGCCGGGCACAGGTTTCTGGTGTGCTTTGGCTGCCCGCAGAAGTAGCAGTTGGGTCCCTGACGCGTCGCGGCTGTCGTAGGGCTTCTGGGGGGAGAGCGGGGCCCAGCCGGTGTCGGGCTGTCGGGCGGGGAAGATGCCTTCCAAGATGGCGGCGCCCTCGGTGCACACGTGGCGGCGTGGACGGCGCGGGCTGAAGAGTAGGCGTCCGAGTTTCTCTGGGCCACATCCAGGGATCGCGCGGTGTCCGCAGCCTGTTTCAGGTCCAACCCCGTTTTTTCCAGCAGTCTTTGCCGGATGTAAGTGGAGCTGAGGCCTGTGATGAAGGCATCGCGAACAAGCTCGTCAGTGTACACCGCGGCTTTTACATCTCGGCACTTGCAGTCTTTGCCAAGCATTTTCAGGGTGCTTCGGAACTCCTCCACCGATTCCCCAGGTCGCTGTGCGCGGGTGGCGAGCAGGTGCCTAGCATACACCTCATTCGTAGGCTGCTGGTAATGCCCCTTTAAGATGTCGCAGGCGGCCAGGTACGTCTCGGCGTCTTGGATGAGGGGGTAAACCCGGTGGCTTACCCAATTCCGCAGAATTCCGAGTCTCATCCTTGCAGCATCCGTAGCGTCTTTGACGGCTGCGGAATTGTCCAGGAAGAATTCCATACACTCAAACCAGTGTCCGAAGCGTGCTGATGCGTCCGGAGCATGTTGATCCAAATCCAAACGTTTGGGTTTCAGGAGTTGATCCATAGTGTTGAAAAAATAAGTTAATAAAATTGATGTGCCTCAATAATTCCGAGACTCGAAGGTAGCAGAACAAAACAAGGCTTTTATTAACTTAGAACGAAACACGTAAGCGAGAGAGATGTCGTCCTTCTGGAGATTGGGGCTAGACTGAAGCTAGCTTACAAACGGGGCCAGGTATGGGCGGAGCCCTACACACAGCACATTCCAGTATACAATACAGCACATTCCAGTACACAATACAATGAGGTCTGGGGGAAGGGAAATGACACTGAAACCGATCTCAGTCACAGGCAGTGATGAATGGAAATATTTCATCACAGCCCATCAGCCACACTCTTTTCCTTATTCCAAATTGTGGCATTCATTTTCTTTCTCGGACACAGTGATGGGTTCTTTAAGAATAGATTCAGCCTAGATTTTGAATGCAAATGAATCATCCATGTCGGCATTAACATTGCATTTTTAAAAATATTTTTCTCAGATGATGCTCATCGTAAAGACTACTGCCTAAGAAATTAAACACTATGGGCTCGATTTTGCCATTGGGGGCGGGCTAGGGGTGTGTCAGGTAGTCGTCGTGTCAGGATCCTGACTCCGATGTGAAGTGGGACAAAAGTGCGATTTTGCCCTAATTGGGCACTTGATTTCCAGCGTGTGGAAACCCCTGGCCCAATGAGCCTTTTCATACAGAAAGTCACCTCCGACGACGTCATCAATGCTGCTGGCTTTAAGGCCTGAAGCAGCCTTGCTTCTTTTTCAGCCTTTAAACTTTATGCCCATTGTTCTGAGCGCTTCCTTCGGCAATTATGTCAACCAGTAGACCAAAGTGTGCTCCAAGATTCGATGAGGCCTCCCTCCAAGCTCTGGTGGAGGGAGCAAGAGCAAATAAAGAGGTGCTCTTCCCTTCCTCAGGGAGGAAAAAGCCTCCTCAGCAGACTAAAGCTGTGTGGATGCAAGTGGCCCAAGAGGTAAACGCAATTTCAATGTGCAGCAGAACCTGGCTGCAGTGCAGGAAGAGGTTTCATGACCTTCTCCGCACAGGAAAAGTGAGTATGACATTCCCATCACCCTCCATCTAATCCCCATCGCCTCTCATCACCAGCACGCTGCTTTGCCAACCTCTTCCTCCACATCCCACTTGACCCTTACATCACTGCACCCTTACCCATTCCCTCTCTCTCTCTGGTCACATTCACTTAACTATTCTACCATGCAGCCCTCACACTCCCTATCACTGTGATGCAATGGCAACAACTTACAACACACAGGGAGGGCCCTTTGTCTCCTTCTAAGCATTTATGCTATGGATTCTCTACACTCACTCCTTCATTCTCACTCAAACCCCACTTGTGTCCCTCATTGCAGGAAAAGAGAGCCCACAATAAGAGGGAAAGAGCAAGGACAGGAGGAGGGCCACCCTCAGTAGCCCAGCTCACCATTTCGGAGGAGGCGGCCCTGGAGATCGCCGGAGTGGAGGACGATTTGCAAGTGGGGTACGAACAGACGGGTGCATCACAGCAAGCTGGTGACAGAATAGTTTAGCATCTCTCTCATTGACATTGCATGAGTGACTGATAATGATTCTGATGCTCTAACAGATTGACTTATGATCATCTGCACAATTCAATGTGCGTGCAACCTTTACCTCACATCTCTAACTCTTTCCTTTACTCCCCCACAGGACCATTGAGAGCCCCAGTCCCCACTGTCTAGGAGGAACAGCCTGAGTCTCAAGACTCTTCAGAGGAAGCTGCAACCTCTGAGGGCGCAGCGCCAGCAGAATTCAGCGCACCCAGCGCAGACGCTCACACCTTGGTGGGACCTTCGTGAGATAGAGTAGTGTTGTCACCTGGTGTATCACAGATCACAAGTGAGCATCAACAGATGGTGGAGACAGGGACAGCAGTGGAGAATCCTCGTCAGAGGACGCAGGACTCTGGCAGCTCGGCTCAGCCACATGTCGACCCTGTGCCTCCGGGTCCATCCAGAAGGAGAGTGGTGCTGGAACTCCAGGAACAGGTGCAGGAGTCTCTGGCAGGTTTTGTCTCCAGGGTCGCTGCGAGTGTGGAGTGAATGGAGGAGTCCATCGCGAACATGAGCAGCGGCTTTGTGGAGGCATTGGCACACGAACGCATCACCACAGAAAGGATGGCAACCTTCATGGAAAGGATGGCTACCTCCCTGGTAAGGCTGGCTACCATAGAGGACAGGATGGCTACGGTAGAGGAGAGGGTGGCTACTGCCATGGAGGAGCTTAGTCGCCAGGGTATTGAAAACATGGTCATTGTTCAGAATAGACTGACGTCTCTTGAGGAGCGATGGTCAGCTATTGAGCATAGAAACCAAACGTTCATGGAAGTCCTCTGGAGTAGGACTTCCAGTGCAGAAACGGGTCCTCATGGCACCCCCTGAAGTGCAGCAAGGTACTCTCAAGCCACTTGCTAGCTCTGAAGTGGGCTGACCCATGAGAGGGATATTGGTGGCAGAGAACAAGGAAGTGGGGGCTCTTCTCCAAGCGCTCACACGACCATGCCACTGCAAAGCCCTCGGTCAGAGCCCCACCAGAGTTCTCACCCAACTGAGATCGACCTCTCGGCCCCTGCACAGCTGCAGGAGCAGCAGACTGTTGCCAACCCCTCACAGGTTTGCAACCCCAGAGGACGGCTGCCAAAGGTGTCGAGCCAGGAGCAGCAAGAAAGTGAGCAAGGGGTCTCCACATCTGCTGAAGCCACAGGGGACGCACCACGTAGGAGCACGCGTAAGAGGAAGATAAAGCACAAGTAGTCACAAGGGTAGTCACTTGGGTGTTCTGTTGTATTGATTTTTGACAAGCCATCCTTGAATTGTTATGATAAGCAGATTTGATGGCAAACTGTTGAAGTTGTCGCCTGTGTCATTCCGCAAATGGGACATCCACATTGAGGGCTAAGGGCGACTTGCAATTGTCAGTATGGTGGTCAGATTGATAGGAATCCGTAGGTTCTTGTCCATTGTCGATGCTCTGGTAAGAAGGTGCAAGGCAAAAGTGTTTGATTGTGCAGGCTAAGCAAATCTGGCCAACATGAGTGCGTCCCTTGCATCCCGGGCAGCAATGTGGTCGCGCGCTGGCGCCTTCTGGCCTGTGCAGCTTCAGGTGGGTGAGCAGCAGCTTGGCGCTCCTGCTGTTGGTGGTGCTGTTGTTCAGGGTTCAGCTGCTGCAACTGCTGGTCTTCGTCTGAATCTGATGTCCAGGAGGAAAGGAAATAAATGGTTCCCATGCTTCTGGTATATACCTCAGTTGAGGAAGCGCTCAGTCAAGGTGGGGAGAGGGGTTTCCCAGGAGGTCACACTGGAGATGGGTGTCAGGCTCCAAACTTCCACAACAATGAGTAGGCCTGTTAAAAGTTCCTCCAGACATGAGACAACAAAGTTCTGCCACCTGCAAATGATCATTGGTGAAAACTCCTTTTTAATGGTGGAGCTGCAGCTGTTAGTAAGCAATCCACTTGTGAGGCCACCAGGATTAACTGGCGTGTTCCAGAGGAGATGTGCAGGACGGGGGAAATGTGTTAAAATCAGAAAGGCCTCTCAAAATGGGATTATAGTGGCAATTAACTGGATGTTAAGGGCCTATCCCGCCTCTTGGAGGCGGGATGGAAACGGGATCTTGTAATGTATGTACCTTTAAGAGAGGAACTATCTTTTACAGCCCCTGTATACTGCAGTACCAGTAGCGACCACACCTGTATATAACACCGTGTAGTAATTTGTACAGTTAGTTCCAGCATACCCTCTGTTCAGTAAACATCTGTTATTACCGTTCTCCTGCAGTCCGTGTGTTATTTATACGCGGACACTACAGTGGCGATGAGTAGGTTCGAACTCACCTGCAGTACTGCATCACCTCACGGGGATCCATCCCTGAAAAGAAGCTTCTTGGAGGTCGAAGCCAGAGCAACGGGCATCGACCGCGGGCAACCTCCCAGTGATCCATCGGAGTTCAGAGAATCGCAGGGGAGGCTGTGGAGAGCTGGGCTTGGTTCTCCAGTCAAGGTGTTCCAGCAAATCGGGCTGGTAGCAGGTAGTGCGCTGACCCTTCCCGGACTGCAGCGGGCTAGAGCTCGATCGAGCGGCTCTGCAAGGGGGCCGAGCAGCGTCGTCGGGAAGAAAAAGAGAGAGAGAGGGTGGAGCGCACAGGGCGCGGCCGGTGCTCAAGAGCTGGGCAGCGTTAAAGAAAATAAAAAAGGGGGAAGGAAAAGAGACGCGCAGTGGACAGCGTCGAAGAAGAATAAAACTAAGAAAATTAATTAACAAAAGAGAGACGCGCAGAAATCCACAGGGCGCTGCCATTACTATTTAGAACGCTAGGAGCAGCGTTGGCAGCAGCGGGGGAAGAAGGAAAAGCGCGGGAGGCGCCATTTTAATCCATTGGGGAAGAAGGAAAAGCGCGGGAGATGCCATTTTAAACCACCCAAGATGCCGAAGTGTGGCAGCATCACTGCTTTCGACAACGAAATAGAAGACTGGACCACGTATGTGGAAAGAATTGAAGTGTACTGCAAGGCAAATGAGGTGGCCAATGAAAAGAAGGCGTCGGTATTATTGAATTTGATGGGCGCGAGAACGTATGGCCTATTGTGGAATTTAATTACCCCAGCTAAACCAATGGAGAAAAGCTTTGAAGAGATTGTCAATATCTTACAGGAACATCTAAACCCTACACCGCTGCTGATAGCAGAAAGATTCAAGTTCCATAAAAGAAACAAGCACAAAGACGAAAGTAATGCTGACTATCTTACAGAATTACACAAGTTATCGAAACACTGCCAGTTCGGAGCAGGACTGGCAGATACCTTAAGGGATAAGTTTGTCTGTGGGCTCCAGAGTGAAGGAACCCAGAAACGACTACTTTCGGAAAAGGACCTTACGCTAGAAAAGGCTTTCAGCGTTGCAGTATCCTACGAAGCAGCAGCACGGGGAGCTGCGGAAATACAACAGAAACCGCAAGGATATAGCACCAATGAAATGGCATATGGAGCAGAAAAGTGCTATCGCTGCGGCAGGACAACCCATGACCAGAAGGATTGCTGGTTTAAGGACAAAGTATGCAGGCAATGTGGAAAAGTGGGACACATAGCACGAGTCTGCAGGTCGGGAAAGAAAACCAACACTAAAAGAACTACTAAGGAAAAGTACAAGAAAGTACAAAAGATGACGGACAGTAGTTCAGAAGATCAGAAGAGTGATAATGACTCCGGGAGCAGGAGACTAAGTTGTCTAAAGCTACACAACGTGATCGCAAAGGAGGATCACCGAACCATTTGGGTCACCCTCATGATAGCAGGGTCCCAAGTAAAGATGGAATTGGACACAGGATCAGCCCTAACAGTCATGAATCGACAAGACTACGAGCGGCTATTCTCACACATACCCTTGAAGGACACGTCTATTGTCCTGAAGACATATACGGGGCAAAAAGTCTACCCCAGAGGAAAAATAAGGGTGCCCGTTAAATACAACGGCAAGGAAACACAGAAACTGTGTCTATATATACTACAAGATGGAGGACCACCATTATTGGGATGTGAATGGATCCGAAAAATACAATTGGATTGGCATTCCATTCAGGTGCTAACTGTGGCTGACAAAAAGGATGACGACGTCACACCTGGACGACTGTCAAAAATTCTAACTGACGCGAAAGAGGTGTTCCAGCAAGGACTTGGGACTCTAAAAGGCGTAACGGCAATGATAAAAATTGAAGATAATGCAAACCCAAAATTTTTTAAGGCCAGACTGGTACCGTATGTGATCCGCCCAGCCGTCGAAGCAGAGCTGGAGAGTCTGGAGCATTCGGGTGTGCTGTCCAAGGTGGACTGGAGCGAGTGGGCCACACCCATCATTCCTGTAATGAAGAAATCATTGAGCAGCACGCCTGGGGAGCCGAAGAAGGTTCGCATCTGTGGGGACTTTAAGGTAACTGTGAACCCAGTCCTTCACACAGTACAATATCCACTTCCGCGGATAGAAGATATTTTCGCCTCACTATCTGGAGGGAAACACTTTACGAAGATTGACCTGGCCCAAGCGTATCTACAAATGGAGGTAGAAGAAGCATCTAGAAAATACCTCACGATAAACACTCACAAAGGTCTTTACCAGTACAACCGACTGGTATTCGGGGTAGCATCAGCTCCGGCTATTTGGCAGAGGGCAATGGAACAAGTCCTGCAAGGGATCCCGGGGACCCAGTGTTATTTGGACGACATCCTGGTTACGGGCGAAAATGACAGTGAACACCTTGCCAACCTGGAGCAGGTGCTCAGTAGATTACAAGAATATGGGCTACGAGCCAACCGCCCCAAATGCGAGTTTTTCAGGAAACAAATCTCGTATTGTGGCCACGTGATTGATGAAGAGGGGTTACATAAGTCGCCGGACAAGATTGAGGCAGTAGTCAAGGCTCCAGCACCGGAAAATGTGTCGCAACTGAGGTCGTTCCTCGGGTTGGTGAACTACTACCATAAGTTCTTGCCAAATTTGTCTACAATTCTGCACCCACTGAATGCCCTGCTGCAAACTGGAGTAGCATGGAAATGGAGTGATGAGTGTAAGCGTGCCTTTCAGAAATGTAAATGCCTAATCACTTCAAAAGAAGTATTGGCCCACTACAATCCAACACTACCGATTCGGTTGGCATGTGATGCGTCTCCCTACGGCATTGGAGCGGTGCTGTCGCACAAATTCCTTGACGGTTCAGAGAGGCCAATAGCCTTTGCGTCACGCTTGTTAACCTCAGCCGAGCGTAACTACGCCCAGATTGACAGGGAGGCCCTCAGCCTGGTGTGGGGGGTGAAGAAGTTCAATCACTATCTGCACGGGCAGAAATTCACCCTACTGACTGATCACCAGCCTCTTGTCTCCATTTTTAACCCAAAGAAGGGCGTTCCGGTGATGACGGCGCAACGGCTGCAAAGATGGTCCCTTTTTCTAGGGGCACAGCAATACGAAATAGAGTATAAGGGCACGAAACAGCATGGAAACGCTGATGGGCTGTCGCGCCTGCCACTGCCTATGGTGGAGGAAGCACCTGCAGTGGACCCTGTTGAGATATTCCATTCGACCATAGTCGAATGTCTACCTGTTACAAACTCAAGTATAGAGAAGGAAACCCAAAATGACCCGACACACTCTCTGGTCTATGATTTGACGGTGAAGGGATGGCCAGCACATGGCGACTCACTGTTGCCAGCATTCTCGCCAAGGAGAAAACAGCTGTCAGTGTGCCAGGGGACCTTGATGTGTGGATCCCGAGTGGTAATTCCACCCAAGTTGAGAGATAGAGTGCTCAATGAGCTTCATGAGGGTCATCTGGGAGGGGTAAAAATGAAGAGCCTAGCCAGGGCGTTTGTGTGGTGGCTGGGAATCAATAAAGAAATCGAGGAAATGACCAAGAGCTGCACAGGATGCCAGAAAGTCCAAAACGCTCCACCACAGGCCCCGCTACACCCATGGGAGTGGCCCTCATCTCCATGGCAACAGGTACACATTGATTTTGCTGGTCCATTTATGGACTCAATGTTTTTAATCGCCGTGGATGCACATTCGAAATGGCCAGAGGTCATCAAAATGTCCTCTACCACCACGGAGAAAACTATTGCAGTCCTACGGACCACCTTCGCCAGGAATGGCTTGCCAGAACAGATTTGCTCCGACAATGGACCACAGTTTGTGTCCGAGGATTTCCAGAGGTTTTTGTGGAATAATGGGGTAAAGCATTACACATCCACCCCATATCATCCAGCCACAAATGGATTGGCTGAGAGGTTTGTTCAAACCTTTAAAAAAGCAATAAAGGCGATGTATAATGACAACATACCACTGCAACACAGGATGGATAATTTCTTGTTTGCTTACACATGCAGTCACCAACCAAGCTCCGGCCATGATGTTCTTTAACCGAAGGTTAAGATGTCGCCTGGATTTGCTCAAACCAAACATAAGACGAGATGTTGAGAATAAGCAATTCCAGCACATCAATGAGAAGCCAACCAGGAGCGTCAAGATAGGGCAACCAGTCTTGGCCCACGACTACCGAACAGAAAAATGGCAGCCAGGAACGATATGCACACGGCAGGGACCACTAATGTACACAGTGGACGTTGGAGAGAGCATCGTGAGACGCCATGCTGACCAGATTCTAGAGTCACAGGAACAAGTCAAACCCATGCCACGATCTACGCACCTGGTGATGAACCCGAAGTACAGATTGCGTCTACCTCAGAATTAGTGGTATTGGAAGCTGACGAACCAACCAATGACAATGAGCCAGAATCGACTCCGCCGCAAGAACAGGATACTCGAGAAAGGCGCTATCCAGACAGGATCAGGAAGCCTCCTCAAAGACTGAATTTATAAATGATTACTTTCAGCTGATGTATATAGTACAAAGAAAATTGTAATTGTAATTAGTTATTATTTCATTGTTAAATGAATGTTATGTACTGTTTATCTAAAAGGGGAGGAATTGTAATGTATGTACCTTTAAGAGAGGAACTATCTTTTACAGCCCCTGTATACTGCAGTACCAGTAGTGACCACACCTGTATATAACACCGTGTAGTAATTTGTACAGTTAGTTCCAGCATACCCTCTGTTCAGTAAACACCTGTTATTACCGTTCTCCTGCAGTCTGTGTGTTATTTATACGCGGACACTACAGATCTGAAACCACGAATGTGGGAAAATTGTTCAGAGGCAGGATCGGACCCACCCGCCATTTTTTGAGATTTTGACAACTCACATGCCTCCAAACCCGCCTCCTCGGGCCTGGTAAAATCGAGCCCTATCTCTGCTTTCAAAACTAGCAAAAAAATGGATATAAATTGAAAAGGAACATTTATAGATTTATAGTTCATGTTATATAAATTGCTATTTGTAACCATATTCTGTTGGCCTACAGTTAAATATAGTGCTTGATGTATGTATATAGTGAATGGCATGCCATATTTGAAAATGAATTTATTAGATAAAGGAGGGCTCAATAGATGAAGACTCCTTCTCCCTGATCATATATATTTTTTTGTGCTTATCAAGATGAGTGGCGTTAGTGCTAAGTAATGGAATTCTTCCCATTTCAGCCATCCAGTGCCAGCATCAAGCACTCTCAGTTCAGTTCCAACACAGCCGGATGCAGAGAAAAGCTCCCTCTACTCTTTCCCAACAATGTGCCTCAGCCCCAACCTCGAGAGTACCCTCTACTTTTTTTCTTTTCCCACAACAGTGATCTCTCTAAGTGAGATTACCAATTAGAGCTGAATTAGGGGATAGTTCTGTGCTGTAAACCAAACACAATTCCCACAGATTTCATATGGAGAATGGGAGCCAATATGCCACACCTCTAACCAAGTACTTTCTTGTAAGGCTTTCGTTAAGACTACCTTTAATTCAGCCACCCTCCTCAGATCATTCACCCTTTTCTCGTATTTCTCCGATCCCTGATTATTAGTATTCATTTCTTTCTGTTACACTAGTTACAGCATTTTGACACCCAAAACTTGTTGGAGTTTTATTGGGAACAATCTCAATGTCCTTTTGCTTTTAAAGCATCATAGTAGTAATATTTGCAGTATTTTTTTTTGAAGAATCTTTGTGAGTCACCTCGTATTTGTTTGTGTGTAATTTAGCTAGCTTTGGCACTACTGTGCAATATGTCACACTCATTAACAAAGAACAAGTGGTGCTTTTCAAGTTGCTGAGCTGTTTAATTTACAAGATTTGATTGAATCTTGGTTGGAGGGTTTTGCCTATCACCATTTTTAGAGCTCAGCAGTACATATGTGGTCATCACATATTACCAACAAAATCAAATGCGCGCACAAACCCCTGCCATCTCCTCCACCCCCACCTCCCCCCCCCCTCCCCCACCTGCCGAGTATTCTTTCAACAAATCGCTTAAGTCAATATGGTTAGCTAAATCTGGAAATAATGTAGACATCAAGCTATATAGCACACTCTACGTTGGCCTAAACACTCTCAAATTTTAACTTCAGACATATTCTGAATATGGTCAAAAGATTAATATGAGATGAGATTTTAATCCAATGCCAAGTTTTTCTTCCTAGCAACAAGTGCAGGCTGTAATTCTTTCTATTGTTATGAACATGCCTGTCTATCTTTTTAGTCTCCTTTTCTGTTGTAGTTTTAACTGTCATTCTTCTTTATAGATGGTGACTGATCTGTTCTGTATTTACAGCACTTTCGGTCTTTATTTTGAACTCCCAACATTTGCAGTGTTTCCTTTTTTTTATTTTTCAGGCTGTAATGTGCCTGATTTTAACAGTACTTGCGTTCAGGTTTTGTTTTCCAGCATTGTTTCACTAAAATGCTTATCCACCACTAACTACTATTAGAAATGTTATAAAACCCTTGAGGAAATCATTACCTGTGATATGTAACAGTTTTCTGCATAAATGATTTGTGATTTCCATTTTACTTAAGTGTTCAAAACATATATAGAATCTTGATGGACAGCTGATAACATAGGCTTCTGCTCTGGCAAAATCTCATGGGGGGAAAAAATAGGCACCATGGAAAATATGCTTGCCATTCTTAAAGTTGTTTAAAAGTCACTGCAGTAATAAACATTTTCCAAATAATATCATGTTCTAATTGCCCCTTTGGATCTACCTAATATCGAAGTTCTCCGAGATCATGACCCTTTCAGCCTGTATAGTATGTTTATCTTTTTTTATTATTCGTTCATGGGATGTGGGCGTCGCTGGCAAGGCCAGCATTTATTGCCCATCCCTAATTGCACTTCAGAAGGTGGTGATGAGCCGCCTTCTTGAACCGCTGCAGTCCGTGTGTTAAAGGTACTCCCACAGTGCTGTTAAGGAGGGAGTTCCAGGCTTTTGACCCAGTGACGATGAAGGAATGACAATATATTTCCAAGTCAGGATGGTGTGTAACTCAGAGGGGAACTTGCAGGTGATACTGTTCCCATGCGCCTGCTGCCCTTGTCCTTCGAGGTGGTAGAGGTCACGGGTTTGGGAGGTGCTGCTGAAGAAACCTTAGAGAGTTGCTGCAGTGCATCTTGTAGATGATACACACTGCAGCCATGGTGCATCGGTGGTGGAGGGAGTGAATGTTTAAGGTGGTGGATGGGGTGCCAATCGAGCGGGCTGCTTTGTTCTGGATGGTGCCGAGCATCTTGTGTGTTGTTGGAGCTGCACTCATCCAGGCAAGTGGAGAGTATTCCATCACACTCCTTACTTGTGCCTTGTAGATGGTGGAAAGGCTTTAGGGAGTCAGGAGGTGAGACACTCGCTGCAGAATACCCAGCCTCTAACCTGCTCTTTTTGCCACAGTATTCATGTGGCTGGTCTAGTTTAAGTTTCTGGTCAATGGTGACCCCCCAGGATGTTGATGGTGGGGGATTCGGCGATGGTAATGCCATTGATTGTCAAGGGGCGGTGGTTTGACTCCCTCTTGTTGGAGATAGTCATTGCCTAGCACTTGTGTGGCGCGAATGTTACTTGCCACTTATCAGCCCAAGCCTGAATGTTGTCCAGGTCTTGCTGCATGCGGGCATGCACTGCTTCATTATCTGAGGAGTTGCAAATGGCACTGAACACTGTGCAATCATCAGCGAACATTCCCACTTCTGACCTTATGATGGAGGGAAGGTCATTGATGAAGCAACTGAAGATGGTTGGGCCTAGGACACTGCCCTGAGGAACTCCTGCAGCGACGTCCTAGGGCTGAAATGATTGGCCTCCAATCACCACAACCATCTTCCTTTGTGCTAGGTATGACTCCAGCCAGTAGAGGGTTATAGCCATAGAATCAATAATTAGACGACTAATTTCTTTATCCGTAAAGTTACTCATTTGTGGACCACACTGTTAACTAGCACAGTGACGCATTTTAAAATAATGCACAGATTTCCGTTTCGATAGGCCAGGAGAGAAATGGTCTGTGTGCTCTTCACTGAAGACCTAAACATGGACCACACTGGATGACTGAATAACATTTTCTTCTTTGATTATGTTTTCTTAAATTTCTTGTAGTTTTTCTATATATTTTGAATTATTTTATACTTAACATCATGGCCTTTTTTAAACATATTTATTGAATTAAATCCTTTGCTACAGTTGCTTACTGGTACATCAGCTGTACTTTTAGCTCAGTGATTAGTCAGTGGTAAAAGACTATTCCATTATTACAGTCAGCAGTTAATATTATCTATTCTAACAGCATAAGCCAATATCTGAGTTGTAGTGATATTACCCTCTAATGTCACTTCCTCAAGACTTTGAAAATACAATTAATCAATGTACAATAATTGAAATTTCTTAATTTAAGCCAATCACATATAATAGCCACGAAATCAAAAATGAATCACACAAATGTAACTGCGGATAGGAACCAATTATTTTTTAAACAGTGATGTTCTCTTTTTCAATGACCTTTATCGACTGAACCTAACGCTGCTTCCCATTTTCTTTTAATCCCATCATCTACTATTGTTTCATGCTCACTCAGCGCTTGTGTTAAACAGCACTTCAATTCAAGGGAGGTGAAAACTTAGAAGTTACCCTTCTGTCCCTACTGACATTTTTCTCAAATTACCCTGTGATCCTGACCCTGTTTTCTCCTTGGTCTCCATAGGCCAATCTGTCAGTGGGTTCATTTTACCCCATGCCATTTTTCTCTGACAAACAATGCTTCAGCTTTAAGAGAAGGCAGCATCTTTTTATTAACTGCTTGCGCTCGATCATCCGCTGTCCAATCCCTGTGGTTCTTCTAACCATAACGTGCTAAGTGCTGGGAGAGTGGCAAAAAGATTGAAATGAGCTGATCTTGCATTATTGTGCAAAGTCAACTATGTGGGGATTCCTACGTCTACAAAATATTTGTTTTGCTTTTTGTTGGATAGTGTTCACAAATCTTGCATCGTTGTTTACTGATGGTAAAGAACTGCTGGTCAGAAAACCATCTCTATTGTGTCTTGTTCAATACTGGCCCGTGTTAGCACTGGGATTCAAAATTTGGTTTTTTTTTGTTATCAGGATCTTTGGAGCATTCTGAGGACTTGAAAGAATGGGCCAGAACTTCGGGTCCCCACAGGTGAGTACGCGCTGGGTACTCACGCGTAGGCCCAACGAAAGTGCCGGTTTCGTGCATGCACTGCGCATGCGCGGGAAACCGGAACTTCCGTTCCCTTAAAGGAAGGGGTTCACAGGTCGAATGCGTGTGCCGGAGAGGCAGCGCGTACGCCTGGAACTTCCATTTTTTTTGCAGGTTTCTCCAGGAGGGTAAGTCTCCAGCAGCTACGCTTCTAAAAAGCAGTCGCAAGGCCTGCTTTTAACAAGGTAAGTGGTGAATTAAGTAAAATTAAAACATTTTTTCCACAGGTTTATTATTTTTAAATACTTTAAAGAAAGGTAAGTTTATTTTTAGCCCCGTTAGAAACTGTAATTAATTTTTTCAAAAATTTAAATTATTGTTTAAAATAGTTATATTATGTAATTTATAGTTATTTTAAAAATGTGATTTTTAAAAAATTTATTTGAAGTTTTAGTTATGTTTTGGGGCTGAATTGTATTCATAGATTTGACAGGTCTTCCTGCCAAATCTATGAATACAGATTCCCTGCAACCATTGGCTCTCCATGGCCCAGGTGATCCCAGGAGATGCTTCGAACTAACTGCGCCCCTGGGATACGCAAGCACTGCGCGCCAGCAGTTGGCGCAGGCCCAGGATCAGAATCCCACGCGGGCCCACAGCACAATAGCCGGCGTGCTAGGTAAGTGCAGGTCGGAGGCTTGCACCCGCGGGAAGCCTCCGACCCGAATTTCTGGGCCATTAAATTTGTGCCGTAATAAAAACAGAAAATGCTGGAAATACTCAGCCGGTCAGGCAGCATCTGTGGAGATGAAAGGTCATTGACCTGAAACGTTGACTCTGTTTCTCTCTTCACAGAATGCTGCCTGACCTGCTGAGTATTTCCAGCACTTTCTGTTTTTATTTCTGATTTCCAGCATCCGCAGTATTTTCCTTTTGTAATAAATTTGTGCCCTCTTGTTATGGTCCCGCTGACTATCGAAAACAATCTGAAAGAAAGAAAGAAAGACTTGCATTTATATAGCGCCTTTCACGATCACCAGACATCTCAAAGCGTTTTACAGCCAATGAAGTACTTTTCTGAAGTATAGTCACTGTTGTAATGTAGGAAACACAGCATCCAATTTGCGCACAGCAATGTGATCCTGACCAGATCATCTGTTTTAATTATGTTAATTGAGGGATAAATATTGGCCAGGACACCAGGGATAACTCCCCTGCTCTTCATCAAAATAGTGCCATAAGAACATAAGAAGTAGGAGCAGGAGTAGGCCACACGGCCCCTCGGGCCTGCTCTGCCATTCAATAGGATCATGGCTGATCCGAACCTAGACTCACGTCCACTTTTCTGCCCGCTCCCCGTAACCCCTAATTCCCTTATCAGCTAGGAAACTGTCTATCTCCGTTTTAAATGTATTTAATGTCGCAGCTTCCACAGCTCTCTGAGGCAGCAAATTCCACAGATTCACCACCCTCTGAGTGAAGAAGTTTCTCCTCATCTCAGTCTTGAAAGGGCAGCCCCTTATTCTAAGATTATGCCCCCTAGTTCTAGTCTCACCCATCAGTGGAAACATCCTCCCCGCATCCACCCGATCAAGCCCCCTCACAATCTTATATGTTTCGATAAGATCGCCTCTCATTCTTCTGAACTCCAATGAGTAGAGGCCCAACCTACTCAACCTTTCCTCATAAGTCAACCCCCTCATCTCTGGAATCAACCGAGTGAACCTTCTCTGAACTGCCTCGAGAGCAAGTATATCTTTTCTTAAATATGGAAACCAAAACTGTATGCAGTATTCCAGGTGTGGCCTCACCAGTACCCTGTATAACGGAAGCAAGACTTCCCTGCTTTTATACTCCATCCCCCTTGCAATAAGAGCCAAGATTCCATTGGCCTTCCTGATCACCTGCTGTACCTGCATACTAACCTTCTGTGTTTCATGCACCAGGACCCCAGATCCCTTTGTACTGTAGCACTTTGCAGTTTCTCTCCATTTAGATAATAACTTGCTCTTTGATTTTTTCTGCCAAAGTGCATAACCTCACACTTTCCAACATTATATTCCATCTGCCAAATTTCTGCCTACTCACTTAGCCTGTTTATGCCCTTTTGCAGGTTTTTTATGTCCTCCGCACTCACTGCTTTCCCTCCCATCTTTGTATCGTCGGCAAACTTGAATATGTTGCACTCGGTCCCCTCCTCCAAATCATTAATATAGATTGTAAAGAGTTGGGGTGCCAGCACTGACCCCTGCGGAACACCACTAGTTACTGATTGCCAACCCGAGAATGAACCATTTATCCCAACTCTCTGTTTTCTGTTAGATAGCCAATCTTCCACCCATGCCAGTATATTACCCCCAATCCTGTGATTTTTTATCTTGTGCAGTAATCTTTTGTGTGGCACCTTGTCAAATGCCTTTTGGAAGTCCAAATACACCACATCCACTGGTTCCCCTTTATCCACCCTGTTTGTTACGTCCTCAAAGAATTCAGGCAAATTTGTCAAACATGACTTCCCCTTCATAAAACCATGCTGACTCTGTCCAATTAAATTATGTTTATCCAAATGTCCTGTTACTGCTTCCTTAATAATGGACTCCAACATTTTACCAACCACAGATGTTAGGCTAACTGGTCTATAGTTTCCAGCCTTTTGTCTACCTCCCTTTTTAAATAAGGGCATTACATTAGCAGTTTTCCAATCTGCTGGGACCTTTCCTGAATCCAGGGAGTTTTGGAAAATTACCACCAATGCATCCGCAATCCCTACCGCTACTTCTCTCAAGACCCTAGGATGTAAGCCATCAGGTCCAGGGGATTTATCCACCTTAAGTCCCCTTATCTTACCGAATACCATCTCCTTAGTGATTTTAATCGTGTTTAGCTCCTCCCCCCCCATAGCCCCCTGTTTGTCCAGTGTTGGGATATTTTTAGTGTCCTCTACTGTAAAGACTGATACAAAATATTTGTTCAGCGTTTTTGCCATTTCCATGTTCCCCACTACTAATTTCCCCGTCTCATCCTCTAAGGGACCAACATTCACTTTAGCCACCCTTTTTCTTTTTATGTAACTGTAGAAACTCTTGCTATCTGTTTTTATATTTTTTGCTAGTTTACTTTCATAATCTATCTTCCCTTTCTTAATTAATCTTTTAGTTATTCTTTGCTGACTTTTAAATGCTTCCCAATCTTCTATCCTCCCACTAGATTTGGCTACTTTATATGCCCTTGTTTTCAGTAGGATACTATCCTTTATTAGTTTACTTAGCCACGGATGGCTGTCTTTTCTTTTACGCCCCTTTTTCCTCAGTGGAATATATTTTTCTTGAAAGTTGTGAAATGTCTCCTTGAATGTACACCACTGCTCATGTACCGTCTTATACCTTAACCTATTTTCCCAGTCCACTTTAGTCAACTCTGCTCTCATACTTAGTACGCTGGTTTGAGATCCAACTCTCTCACCCTCCAACTGAATTTGGAATTCAACCATGTTATGGTCACTCATTCCAAGGGGATCCTTTACTAGGACATTTTTATTAATCCTGTCTCATTACACAGGACCAGATCTAAGATTGCCTGCCCCCTGGTTGGTTCAGTAACATACTGCTCAAGGAACCCGTCCCTAATGCACTCTATGAACTCTTCCTCAAGGCTGCCCTGCCCAATTTGATTTGTCCAGTCAATATGAAAGTTAAAATCTCCCATGATTATAGCCATGTGATCTTTTACATCATGCTGAGAGAGCAGATGGAGCCTCGGTTTAACGTCTCGTCTAAAAGACGGCACCTCCGACAGTGCAGCACTCCCTCGGTACTGCACTGGAATGTCAGCCTAGAGTTTTGTGCTCACGTCTCTGGCGTGGGACTTAAACCCACAACCACAATCAGAGGCAAGGATGATACCAACTGAGCCACGGCTGGCACTTATGTATGATTATGGTTATGGTTAAAGAACAGATATTCAGCAGAGGTTCTCAGGCATGACCTTAAGCCTGGTATTTCTTGGTGCCACTTGTTGAAGTTCCACCACATAACCCAGTGTGTTGTTTTATTATACAAATAAGGTGGGGATGAATGATTCATGTACTCCATTTTTAGAAATGCATACAAATTATTTAGGTCTGGATTTGTGTTGTAAGATCAACTAATACAAACTTGAGCAATGTAGTGCAATATTAATCCATTTTCACGGCACATCTATAACACAGAAGTGTAATGCGTACCCTTATAAGTCCATCAGTGAGACTGTAACGCATATTATTCAGGACATGTGTGATGATGCAGATGCATCTATAGTTTTTATTAAGTGCATGAAGGTGAGCTGTCTCTGAAATATTGTTCAATCCTTGTTTTGTCCATGTCTTATTTGGGACTACACTATATTGCTAATTAGTTATTCACGAAGTGCTGACTTTGACAAGTGATAAATAGCAGCTGACCCCAATCTACCCTGGCAGTGATGCCAGCTGTAGAAAACAGTTTTACATGCCACAATTACTTGAATTCGCTGCTCTGGCTGGATTTTCACACTTTTCATTTTTTTTGTCCCAGTGCATAAACAATTGTCCTTCATTCCAAGTGAACATTATTTTTGTTGGAGACATTTTTAATGAGAAAAGAGCAAGCTCTGCATTAACGGCTACTAAAAATGAAAATCACTGTTTAGCATGCTAGAGCCAGAATATTCAAAGTACAACATTCAGCCGTGGTTTCTACAACTAAATATTAATGTTACAAATGAAAGGAATTTGAATGAATTACTTTGTAGTGCTTGATGCTATAAAACTCGAATGTAGTAGCACCACATTAACAAAAAACTAATTTTCTCCCCCTGTATTTGTTTTTACAGAATATGTTTTTTAAAAAGGATATCTGCAACTGTAATTGTCCCTTATTGCAGCAGTTAAACAAAATCTTTGAAAGATAAATTTGTAATCATGCACATTTTCAAATATTTCTTTACAGTTATATCTTATCCAGATGAAAGAATAGTTTCTTCCATGATTGTAAGGGATGAAATTGTTACTGACCAGAATAGATTTTACAAAAATCCAGTTCTTTTGAGGACAATACCGCATTCAAAGAAAAGCAGAGCCCAACTGGGAGAACTTTGAGTTACAGTAAAACCTACCAATCTACTTTTAAATATTTTTAAAGGAAAGCTTGAAGTAGTATAACAGTAGTATGGGCTTGGTTTGCTGGGGGTTTAATGTTGTTCCTTAAAGTGTAGTGGAGCAGTTTAGTAGCCCTTTAACTTCACTATGAAGTTGTAGGTAAACATTTAAACTTGCATTATTTTGTTTTATCCAGGATTCAAACAAACTTGCAGGAATTCATTATTTTGAACAGTGAAAGTAATGTAAGATTAGACTTGTTAGAAGCCATGCACAACAGATGACCTGTTAAGGATGCAATAATGGTGTTAACCCAGTTATTAAAAAAACTGGTATGGAGGTACACAAGGAGTTGAACTCTGTTAAACATTACTAATGCTGCTGTTAGTTCTGATTGGTTTGACTGAAACCTAATGTACCCACAAGGTTCTGCCTGCTCCCCATCTCCCATTAGAAGACCACCTGCTTTATATGTAAATAAAACTATAGCTTGTGTTAAAATTATTGTTTGTGGGAATGCTCATTTGATATTAATTATCATCAACTCCAAGACAGACAATCTCAAACTCCTAGAATAAGTGAGTATTTGATACATACTGTGAGGATACATGGCTCAACATTTGCACAGTCATACTGAGAATATGCATTAAATTGTGGCCCTTAAAAGCTCAGGTGTGTATTCATCATATTGGTCAACTTTTTATTATTTTTCAATGTCATAGAATGAAGAAGCATACAAGCATTACTGTACTGAAATCTAACTTATTAGCTTCAAAATTGTATTTGTATATTCATTACTCAACCTGGCCTTTTCATAGATCTTCCTCAGTACTAGTGCCTTGCTAGAATGTGTAGAATAGCTTGAAGTGGTGTAAAGTAAATTCATATTTAAGACCCTTTAACTTAAGATCAATATATGATTCTATAGTTTCTGTAAAAAAGCTGTCAGTGAGGTACAGTATCACCAATATACATGCAGCACTGCAATACTGGATAGCTCTACTTTTACAATTACAGCAGTCTATTCCTATGATCAGTATGAATGCCATCAATGCCTGCTGTGTACTACTGTTAGTTGGGTGGAAGTATGCAGTCCACAGCCTTCCATTGAACTGGTTCATTAAAATCTTCAGGGGGCGACTTTCGGCACCACATTCTGGCGATAAAGAGCCTCCGAGGTGGCCAAGGTGGGGTCTTGAACTGAAACGTTGGTTTAGCCTGCGCTTAGCGCAAGACGCCATCTTGGTAAAGCAGTTGAAGCCTGCACCAAGAACAGCTGCTCAGAGGCTATTTAAGGGACTGACTGCCAGTTAAAATGTCTGTTAGCACTCATTAAGGAAGCTTCACAGCATTTCGGTGGCTGGCGCTTGTCCTAATGCCCTCTCCTCACAGCAACCAGCTGTTTGGGAGTAAACACGGCGTTGATGTGGATTTCAAGCGCTACTTATAGGGATACTCACCATTTCATGTTCACGTCCTGCTGGAACTGTGAAGAGGACCTCTGAAACACATCAGGAGACTTTCTGGGATACTTTGTCAAGACTTCACCAACACTCGAGCAACATTTATTCCGCAAATTCTTTGAGGACTGCACCTAAAAAGAGCAAGTGCTGTGCTACTCCACCTTATAGGAGTCACCAGGAGAAGTGGAGTGCTTGTTCATGGGCATCTTACTAGGGGTCCCCCTTGGTCTTGACGAGGAATTGGAGGAGGACATGAGGCCTGTCAGAGCAGCACCAGCTGCTGCAGGGGAGAGGCACAGAAGGGCAAGGTGGCGTCCTACCCCCCCCTCCTCCTCCTCACCCCCTGTGGGTACAGGACATCTCCCTCCTCTGGACCTCCTCCATCAGGACCTCCAGTACCGCATCCTAGACCCTGTGTGCCCTTTCTCTCAGTCCCTGAGCCATCCTGCAATGTGCCACTGTGTGCCAGCCTGCGCACTCCACCCCTTCAGTGGAAATGGGTGCGAGAAGCCCACATATACCGCTCCATGAAAATTGCATCTAATCAGCACTAGAGTACTAAACCTATAGGTTTCTGGTTTGGCACCTCCAGGCAAGTTCAAATTATGGTAATCAGCAATTAGGACCAAAATTGTGTGCTAAATCCAGACTTTCAAACAGGCGTGTCTTATGAGCACAGCACCCATTTAGTGCCTGTTTTCACCCTTTGGCCAAAATAACCCCCTCAATCTGTGCTGAATTCCTAAAAGCTGCTCTAGGCAAGACGGGCTGGAGGGCAATGGCAGTGGTCTCAGAGAGCAGTGTCAAGAATCACCAACTTAGCTTGGAGCTGCCCTTCTGAATCTGGTGAATAGGAATTTGTTTAAGCTATGTACAGAATACTATTTTGGCTTCTGTCCACATCTACTGAAAAGTCTTGCTGATATCAGTGGCACTTATGGTGCTTATTTGGATTGTTGCAGTCGATATATTGGATGTTCTGGAGGCCTGGAAAGTAATCAAAAAGCAAAATTCTGTTCTCATGAGGAATGTGTAGAAAGGTTATGGCTTTATTGAAGATTTTAGAGTATTATAAAATTCAGGGGAACACCTCGTGAAATAGCTGGAAGCTGTGAGAATATATGGCCAAATCTTGGATTGTATCTGGACGTATATTCTAGCTCCAAGATCCATGTAAAAGTTAGACGAGAGACTTGCTGAGCCCATCTCTCTCAAAAGAGAAATGAGGCAAAGTTATGGACCCATCTGATTCAATGTCTTCAACAACAATAAAAAGAAAGAAGGAAAAAAGAAAGACTTGCATTTTGGGATGCAGGACATCCCAAAGCGCTTTTTAGCCAATCAAGTACTTTTGAAGTGTTGTCACTGTTGTAATGTATGAAACAGGACAGCCAATTTTCATACAGCAATGTGGATAATGACCAAATCATCTGTTTTAGTGATGTTGGTTGAGGGATAAATATTGACAAGGATGCTGGGGAGAACTCCCCTGCCATGGGGCCTTGGTTTACCGTCTCATCTGAAAGACAGCACCTCTGACAGAGCAGTACTGGAGTGTTAGCCTGGATTATGTGCTCCAGTCTCTGGAGTGGACTTAGTGCTCTTTTTCTGAGATGATATTATGCCATTGATGGAATCATTTGGGGATCTAGTGCACTCAACTGTAAGGGGGTGGTGTGTGTGTCAGCTTCACCTCTGACTCCTTTGAGCGGTTTGAATCGCTCCCACTCCCTTGGTTCTAGACCTGGACTTATTTGGGGGTTGTAATGAAATTGCAACAGACAACTGAGTTGTTGAAAAGAACTTGGATTTTATTTGAGACAAGAAAATATACACAACACAATAAATCTTATCACTCTAACAGAGGGAACACTTCGGAATATGCGAGGGAGAATGACAATAGACAAAATTACCTTACCCCCTCCCAATCCCACTATACTAACTAGGTTGAATTCTAGAGGACCAGGAAATTCTTCCAGGTTGGTTTCTTGTTGGTCGCGGTGGCCCAATATTACCTAGTTGTTGGTAATATTGTTGGTTGGTTGTTTCGTGGGGCCCTTGGTTGCTGCGATTCCTTCCGTTCTCCTTCTGTTGTCCCGAGGCTGATGTCATTTGAATGAGCTGTGCC
Source organism: Somniosus microcephalus (assembly GCF_052327205.1). Classification (NCBI taxonomy): domain Eukaryota; kingdom Metazoa; phylum Chordata; class Chondrichthyes; order Squaliformes; family Somniosidae; genus Somniosus; species Somniosus microcephalus. Next base: position 191,457,336 of record NC_140997.1, read on the forward strand.
TTTTTCTGTGTCTGTCCGAACTGTACTGCTGACTTCAATTTACTGACTGCTGTTTCAATTCTCTGTCCTGAACTGTACTGATCGAACCCACCGAACGAACCGCCTTCTTGTGGAGACAGGTCTTTAGTTTATACTAAAACTGTTGGATCCGTGATTCTTAACTTATGATGTTTTCCAATAACTACACGGAGGCTGTAACTTAACAATCAACAGGTGTTTACTGGAGGAGGGTAGTCTAAAGACTGACAGTACAGAGGCATGCTCAAGGCTTATATACAGGTGTGGTCACTGCCGGTACTACAGTATACAGGAGCTGTAAAAATAGTTCTCTCTTAAAGGTACATACACTACAAAAACGAAACCTGCTAATCTTGTTAGATTTTTTTGGCTGGCTCGTTCAGGGCCACTTGATTGGTCCCATTTAGTTAACTGGTTTCGGGATAGCTTCCTGAAACCAATTTAAAATGCAAAACGTTTTTCAATCCTTTTAAAATTGACTTTGGACTGTGCTTTGTTTATAGTAACTGTAGGGCTGATGTTTTCCCTTTGTATGGCTGGAGACATGTCCTGTTTACCTGATACCTGGCCCTGCGACCTTCTGGGCAGGAAAACAGGCTTCATTGTCCTTATGTAAAACTGGGGCAGCCCTTCCATTCCTCAGACAGTCCAATATCCAAACTTGGGGCCCCCCTTTGTTCCAGCCTTCTGCAAGTCTGAACATGTCTCTTTAAACCAGCCAAATCTTCCTGGGATTTTTATTTTAAATCCCTTATGCTCAATAACTTTTAAAACAGTCCAAAAAAATCTCTTCCTTAAACAATCTCTTTAAAATCCTTCTGTTTGGCCCAACCACACTAATTATCCTTTTTCCATATTCCTTCTGTGATGTTCCAAAAATCACTTTAAAATGACTTTCCTTGTGTTCTGGGGTTGTGCAGAAATTTTTGAACCTTACAAGATGTGGGAATTTTGAGAATCCTACACAACCCCCATCTTGAACAATGAGCTAACTAATGAAATATGGAGGGTGGGTGCCTCCAAATGCAGTGGCATGGCGTTGCACAGACCAAAAGGAGATTTCAGCGGTATTGATTGGATGATGCATGGAGTATCATTCTGTTTTCAATTGCTGATTCAAATTGATACCTGGGGAGTCCTGGCCGATCGCAAATGCAGCCTGGTCCTTTAGGACTGGACTGAGAAAGGGTGAAGGGCACTTTTTTCTTTCTCTTTTTTCAGCTACAGCTAAGTCCCAATGCAAGTCAGGCTTGTGGCATCTATAGTTTCATCATGGATTAGAACTCAATACCATGTAAAGGAAGGGCTTCGCAATCCCAGGTATGAGATGCAGGACCAAGCTGTGAGATGGATTTGTAACAAGGCAGGAAAGTGGCTTCAGAGAGGGAGGCCACTGGCCTAAACTGACCTGCCACTGAATACCCCGGAAGGATCAGTTAGCCTCATATCTGGCATGCTTCTTTGCCAAAGCCCATCATGTGATATTTTAGATTAAGCAGTTTATGATGACAAAGCCTTATACATCTAAGAGGACTTGATCATCTACAACATGAAGGTGACACAAAACAGTTCATTCACCACACTGAAGACAGATGTTCATCAACCACATCAACTGCCTTCGTGCTGGCTGGCAACCTATGGCAGCATGTAAATGAAGCTTGGCAGTTAAAATACCCCGGGCCTGAAATTTATGTAAGCAGGCACATTTTGCATTTGCCCCAAACCCACTCTGGATTAAAATCCACCCTTTTGTGTTAAAGAGTGCTTTTGACCTAATACAGTCCATAAATACACCTGGGTTGCGATTTTGCCGGCGCTCAGAGGGCGGGTTTGGAGGCGGGTCAAAGGTTAAAATCATTTTGATTGATGGCGGGTTGCGATCCCGCCGTCAACCCGCCTCCAAACAGCTTTCCCAAGTGTCAGGTCCCTGATTTGCGAATGGACCCGACACCTAGCGGCGGAAAGTGGATTAAAGGCAATTACCTGCCTATTAACAGGTAGTTGCCAGAAGTTGACAGCCTATTTTTGAATTTTGCCGCTTCTAGCTTGGGTTTCCCGACATTTGGACACCACGCCAGGTAAGTGTGGCGTGTTGTGAGTCTGCTGTAATGTTTCTGGATTGATGGCAGCTGCAGTAGTGATGTGAAGGATCCAATGTTGCACATGGTGAGTCTCAGAGGAAAGAAAATGTTAGGAACTGCATTTTTAATACATTTACACTTTTCTTTAGGTTACAACTTTTTAAATCCATGTCCAGTGCCACCTCATTGGGAGAACCTCTCTCACCAGTGACAGATCGCTTCTGCCACCTCACCTACAGCTGCCATCTATTCCAGCCTATGAAGGGAGTCATTGGAGTGCCTGGGTGCAAGAAGTCACCTTTGTGCAGTGATTATCAGTGTTTGCAGCACCTCAATGTAGTCAAACACTGAGAAATCAACTGTCAAAATAAAATTGTGCATGGTTGGTCCCTTTAAGGAAACCGGCAGATGATGCATCATCAAATGACGTCATCTGACCCACTTCCTTTTAATTGGCTGGCAAGCCCACAGGGCCAGCTTAACAAGGTCAATCAAGGCAAAATCACATCTGTGGGCCAGATGCAGCTGGCGGGGGGACTGGAAACCGGAAACCATCTAACCCGTACCCAACCCGCCTCCATTAATAAATTTGCGGCCCTGGTGCTTGGGGATCCTGACTTTTAATCCCAGTGATCTGTGCAAAAGTAAATATGATTATCCCATGATAAGATCAGATCACTAATTTCAGCAGTCCTGTAAGCAAGATGCTGAACACGTGTATATAATAATTCACAATATAATTTTTGAATTGTAGAATGTTATTCTTCAGATCTGCCCTTTTATGTCAAAATATGCAACATCACAGAAACAGAACTGATTGGCTTGACATTATTTGGAATGAATGTCAAGGTTTCTGCAAGGTATTTGTATTTTATGGTGCATTTTCCCATGAGCACAGCATTGGGCTTTCTCTTCTCTCAAGCCATTTCACACGCCTGCTTCCTCATGCTCTGCTTGCTGTTTCAGATCACTTTCATGTTCCTTTCACTGCTCTCACTGTAGTTCTAATGAGACATGATATATGCATTTGCTGTGGGTAATTCAAAGCTTTGGAATTTACTCATGTAATCTCTGTTACTCCAGGGACTTCAGCACATAAAGCTAGGCTGACACTCCAGTGCAGTGCTGAGAGAGTGCTGCTCTGTCGGCGGTGCCGTCTTTCAGATGAGACGTTAAACTGAGGCCCCGTCTGCTCTCTCAGGCGAACGTAAAAGATCCCATGGCACTATTTTGAAGAAGAGCAGGGGAGTTCTGCTCGGTGTCCTGGCCAATATTTATCCCTCAACCAACATAACAAAAGCAGATTATCTGGCCATTATCACATTGCTGTTTGTGGGAGCTTGCTGTGTGCAAATTGGCTGTCGCTTTTCCCACATTACAACAGTAACTACACTTCAAAAGCACTTCATTGGCTGTAAAGTGCTTTGAGACATCCAGTGGTCGTGAAAGGCACTATAGAAATGCAAGTCTGTCTTTCTTTCTTTACTGTCCTTTGCACTGGCTTAGGCAAGTGAGGAATTTTAGAAATAGGTAAGTGCTGCATTAGTGCGAACTCCAGAAATACTTCAATTTTAACACTTCGTTTGCCCAAATGATCATTGTAATAACTGGATGAATCTTTTTCTCTTTGAATATGACAGCACATCAGCAGAAAACTTATGTAAATTAAATGTTCAGATCTCTTACTGTTGGCCATTGTACATGCGACAGTAACTTTTTAATTGATCCCATTATAGAAACATTGGGCTATCATACATCTGAATTTTCTAGTCATCATATATTATAAACAAATAAGATATGAGCCATATACCTTAAAAGAAAATAAAACACAGTGATGGCTTGGAGCTGTTTACATTATGGAAGACAAATGAGACTGTTAGCTCAACCACAGCTCGCTACCCTCAGGTCTTCTAGATGTGGTAGAAGAATTGGATTTGCATTTGCTTTAGAATAATGTTTTTTTTTAATTGTCCTTTTTATGTATATATGTTGAGCTCAATATTATAGATATAAAAATCAAGTCTATGTTGAGTCATTATTGAATAAATGATACTTGCTGCAGAATTCCTGATTAATACTTTATGTAACAATGGGGTAACAAATGCAGCTAGCTTTTTATTTAGACTTTTTTGGTGAGCTTTGACTTGTGCTTATCAAGGTGAACTGTGTCACTGCTGGGGAATAAAATATTTTCAACACCCAGCTTTGTACTATAGATTTTCAACATTGACAACTGAGTGCATACTCATTTTACGTAAGATTGTAACAGCCGTTAGAGGAGACTAAAATTAGTTTTTGCAGTTGCTTATAATTTCTACTGGGGTTGTATAATTATCCATTGGCACAAATGTTTATTTGTAACCTTCCAACGTTTCTGGTGTCTGGATAGTTTTAGCTTTTAAGATGATAATGGAAGCCACAGCCAAAACGAGGAATCAGTTTATGTTGGTTCATCTGGCATTCATATTTTGTTCAGTTCCATTTCAGGCTTGCCTGCCCCCTTTTCAAAAAATACACCCTTGCATAGCAGAACAAAAGGATCTCTGAAGAAGGCCACCCATTTTCATGTTATGCCATGTTTCTGACTCTAATTGGGTCATACTGATGAAAGTTGTTGTTTTATTTTGTTGATTTACAAGAACAGGACCTAGCTGCTGTTCTTGGCAGAGTGTACATCGACTTCCTGACAACTTACTGGGAGAGAATATAGTTTAGAAAGCAGGTGCTTAAGAAGGAACCTCATTGAAGTGTATCTGTATGGTAGTGTAATGGTTGTGGTATTGGACTAGCATCCCAGAGGCTTTGAGCATCCCAGAGGCTGTGAATTCAAATTTGGATTTAATGGGGCAGAATTTGCGGTCGGTATGACGGTGTACACATGTAATCTCTCTCTAATCCTCTCCACCTCGCTCCTTAAAACCTACCTCTTTGACAAAGCTTTTGGTCATCTGCCCTAATTTTTTATGTGGCTCAGTGTCAATTTTTTGTCTTATAATACTCTTGTGAAGTGCCTTGGGACGTTTTACTACGTTAAAGACGCTATATAAATACAAGTTGTTGTTGATATATTTAAGAGTGGTAACTTAGTGCATTTTGATTAATACAACTGAAAATGGGTTTATTACAAAATATAAGCATTTTAATCAGTGTCTAGTTCACCACCTGTGAGTAACCTGATTTTAAATAACTGAAAATGACTTTAAAAAATACTATAAGAACCATTTGCTAGTTATATTGGTGTACAGTAGTCAGTTTCTTAGTAAATTTTTAAAAAGTTATATTCAAAAGCTTTTAAAATGTGCCAATTAGTGTCTTTGCACCCAAAAGAACCAGATTAATTTTAAGAGCCTCCTCGAAGGCCTGCACACGAGCGCAATTAGTAGAAATGCCCAATGGTGATTAATTTGATCTGGGGGTGTGGCCAGTTTTGTGGGCGGGGCCAGCTTCTAGCATGATGTTTCTTAAACTAGCGCGAAAGATCACGGACACTTGATTTGCACTGAACTTAACTTGCGCTAAAATTCGCCCTGAAAAAATTAGCACCCCTGCAGCCGAAATTCATCGGTAGCGCCCCAAGAGGGAAGTGGGGCGCCACTGGAAGCCCTCTTGGGGCACTGCGAGGGAATATCGCGCTGTGGTACTGCAGGCCTTCCTCCCCTTCGTAAAGGGGAGGGACCTAGCACAGCACGACCCGGGACCCAGTTGGGCCACCAGGGATCAGAGTGCCGGCAAAAGAGCCCGTCACACAAGAGAAGTGCCGGGCTCAAAGAGCGCAGCCGGCACTCCGCTGAGGGGCTGCTCAGGAGGCCGGGGACTGCACAGGGGGCAGGTGCTGGCAGGCAGCCAGCAACAAAAATGGCCGCCTGCCACCTTGCCTTTAATTAGCGCCGCCCCGGCCGCAGGTAGGCCCCCCTGACCCTGTTGGACATAGCATCCAGCGGTAAGTCAGGGGGCGCTACCGAAGATCACAGCCGGGGTGCGAGTGGGGCGCTGCGCACGACGATGACGTCATCGGTGCGGGGCGCAAAAGGTTACCGCCGCCGCTAACCTCCCGCTGAATTTTGCAGGAGGCTTTGGCGGTGGTGCGACCCGGCGCTAGTTGCTTTGCGCCCCTGATGTGCCAAATAACTGCCTGAATCCATGAGGTTAAAGCTTAAAACTAAAGGCTTTTATTAAGTAAGAACATGGCATCAAGTTAACACAGGGCAACCATCATTCATCACCGACCCAGCCCTTGGTAGAACATTCCAGAAGAGGGGCGGGGCTAGGGAGGAGCATTAGTGGTTACACCGGCGGAACATTCCAGACATTAACAAGTACAACAACAACAGCAATACAAATGCCAGAACACAGAGTTATTTCATCACATTCACCCCCTGCTATAGATTCAGTCTGTCAGGAGGTCTGATAATCCTCTGGGAACGATGTAACTCTTGCTGAGGCTCCTCCGGGAGTACTAACTCCAGTTCATTCGAATTCCCAGACTCATCAGTATTTTCCACACTGAGGGTTTGTGTCTCTGAAGGTCCAATACCATGATTGAAAACTCTACTCTCAGAGTTGAACTCTTTTCGAGCTCCAGCAGGTGCAAGGTCTTTAATAGAGATCGTATCCTCTCGCCCATCCGGATATTGAATATATGGATACTGGGGATTAGCATGGAGGAGTTGTACTTCCTCCACCAGTGGATCAGTCTTGTGGCCTCTCACATGTCTGTGCAACAACACAGGGCCCGTGGTCGTCAACCATGTGGGTAACATTACTCCACTAGTAGCTTTTCTTGGAAAACTAAACATCCTTTCATGAGGGGTGGCATTCATCGCTGTACACAAAAGAGACCTTATGGAATGCAGCATGTCTGGCAGGACATCCTGCCAGCGAGAGGTTGGCAGGCCTCGCGACTTCAGAGACAGTACGATAGCCTTCCACACTGTTGCATTTTCTTTCTCGACCTGCCCATTACCACAAGGGTTATAGCTGGTAGTTCTACTCGTTGCAATCCCTTTCGATAGCAAAAACTGTCGCAATTCTTTGATCATAAAGGAAGCACCCCTATCACTATGTATATAGTTAGGCATGCCAAACAAGGAAAACAGTTGGCAGAGGCATTTAATTACAACAGCACTAGTCACATCCGGACAGGGGATAACAAAAGGGAACCGAGAGTACTCGTCTATAATATTAAGAAAATAGACATTATGGTCACTCGATGGAAGGGGACCTTTAAAATCGAGACTCAAACGCTCAAATGGTCGAGTTTCTTTAATAAGATGAGTTGGCTCGGACGGCTTATCAGGCAGTTATTTGGCACATCAATTTTATTAAGTAAGAACATGGCATCAAGTTAACACAGGGCAACCATCATTCATCACCGACCCAGCCCTTGGTATAAAATTCCAGAAGAGGGGCGGGGCTAGGGAGGAGCATTAGTGGTTACACTGGTGGAACATTCCAGACATTAACAAGTACAACAACAACAATACAAATGCCAGAACACAGAGTTATTTCATCACAGCCCCATTAGCGCCTTCTTAGGGTGCTAACGGGAGTGCAAAGCAACCAAATTTTTCCCCCGTATACTTTTGTTTTAAAAAGGGCACCTCCATCCCCCAGCCATTATCTTTTCACTTTTTTTTGCCAGTGGTACTGAGCACCCTGTTCATCCACGGATTTCTTGCCAACAAAAAAACAACACTGACTGCAGAAGATATGTTTTCCTCCCTGAGATGAAACATTCCGCCTCATGCTGTACTTTATCCAGTGACTCAACCGAAAACTGATCAAACTCTTTTGGGTAAAGCAAATGGGTCCCAGGTACTGCAAGTCCAGAAACTCAAACTTGTTACGTGTTCTTTGGGCATCAAACCCTTTAATGTTTGAGTTGGCAGGCAGCCTTAGAACATGCAAATCAATCCAACTGATTTGATTTAGTGCAGAATATCAACACCTTTCATGCAAGAATATTTATTTGTAGGTAAGAGACTTTACGGCTACATTGCAGGATATTTTAAATAACTTTCAGGAGAAAAATTGGAGAATAGTGTTTTGATGCCATTTAAAAGGAAATGCTAGTTATAGTTTAAACTAAGGTATCTGTATTGTTCATGGATTGCAAAGCTTGGAGCAGTTTAACTGATTGTTTGTAGCTCAAAGAGAATCTTCACAGAAAAATGTACTCGGAATACTAGTTTTGTTGGTTTAATGGTTATTAGATAATAGTGTAGCAATGTAATTCTGTATTTTTTTGATGATGAAGTAAACATTGAAGTATTTCTGTGTTATATTGTTGTTTAAATGTGAATCTGTTAGTAACTTATATAATAACATAAAGCAATTTGTCTTTTTTTTGTTGATTATTTGTTAAATGATTTATAAGTTGGGTCCTTTAAGGTATGCACATATTTAGTATTTCAGCACTCAATATTACCCAACGTAACTATTCAATTAACATTGCTCTCAAACCTGTGGGTAAGAAAGTGTTAAGTCAACTGTGACAGCAAGTGAGTGACAAAAACAAACTAAAAATAATTTATTTTAGAAAATTAAAGATGAACATGACAGGGTCATTCATTCTGTAGATTATATTAATAACCATTTTCTACCTATTTTAGATGTTTTGCATCTTAATTTATGATTTGTGCTATAAAGTGCTTTAATCTATAAAATTAATGTTGTGAAACTGGTTCTATTATAGCCTAACCTAAAATATCTAAATTAAAATGAAGTGTACAAGAAATGAGAGCAATGAATAATGTAGAGGATACTTGGCAGGGCTGGGTACCTTATTCATAGCCTACATCCAGTCAATTTAGCAATTCATCTAAGATAGCTCGTAAAATTAAGACATTCATATTATGTGGGAATTTACCATTGTGGAAGGGTGCTACATGCTCTTTGATACACTTTTGTCCTGGATGTAATGGTGAGTTCAGCCTTGAGCTGAGCTAGCTATTATGTGAATTATGAAGTGGCAGATAACAGGATGAATGCATTTGTAGTAAATTTTATAATTACAGTGCTGAGACAGAGAGCAAGCATTAATCAATCTCTGCTGTGCGGAGTTTTGCAAGCTATTATCGTTGGTGTGAAGGAGGTCATAGTGAAGTGCTGCTGTCATCAGAAATGCATAAATATCATTTAATATGTGCGCAATCTTGGAAATCATATCTGCTGCATCCATATCCCCAGAAGTCATGCTGAAGCTGTCCAGCGTTGTGGTCAGGCTGCACCTGAAATGCTGCATACAGTTCTAGCCACCTTATAAAGCCCAATTTTTCCCTCACCTGGTCCCATCTTTGCGCCATATGAGAATGCTCTGACACTGGTCTTTATTGCAGGTTGCCAAGGTAAGTGTGTTGATATGTGGTTGATTTCACAATGACCAGGAGCTGCTCCCGCTCTACCATAATTTCACTGGAAGGCTGGCGTAAACCCCACACTTCCGGGAAAGTTATGGTAGTGGAGCGGGAGCAGCTCCGAGGAAGTTCCCAATCAATGATCGCTTATAATTCGTAACCATGCACTTCAATCTAAACTTGATGTACCATCATAGAGAAATAATGCACTTCGTTTTTCTAACTGTCCACATATGTGAATAGGCATGATCATGTTGTACACTGTGTAATGTGTTTTCAATGTATGCACCCTATTCACAATTAGATGTGACAAGTAAGAAGCACCAGGAACGCTGCCAGCACATGGTCCATGAATGCTGCATATTCACACATTTGCTTAATGTACCTGTTGGCCTGGGTACTTTGGTGGCACAGACCATATTACACATGACCCTTGTCAATATACATCCCTTTTATATTTGCACGCAGGAGAAAGTTGCACGTAACAGGAAGGCAACACATGCCAACTTAAGCTGGAACTGTTACTTCTTATGAGGAGCTCATTGGAGAATCTGGACCAAGTGATCAAGAGAAGGCCCACTGACAAGCCCCAACTAAGCAGCTCGCAGCACCCTGCATTACCCACTTCGGCAGTTGCACACCAGCACAGATACATCTAATCTGGAAGGGAAGGCTAGTTAGATTCAGAAGCATGCACTCACTGATGCACATAGAATGAGTGAGTAGGAGCACGTGAAGGTGGAATTGACAAGGAACAGGCTATTTTAGATCTAGTATTGTGCAACGAGAAACGGTTAATTAATAACCTTGTAGTAAAGGGGCCTTTAGGGAAGAGTGGCCATAATATGATAGAATTTTATATTGAGTTTGAAAGTGACTTAGATAAATCCGAAACTAGGGTCTTAAATCTAAACAAAGCAAACTATGTAGGTATGAGGTGCGAGTTGGCTAACATAGATTGGGAAACTACATTAAAAGGTATGACAGTGGACGAGCAATGGCTAGCATTTAAAGAATTAATACAAAATTTACAACAAATATACCTTCCATTAAGGCACAAAAATTCCACAGGAAAAGTGGTCCAACCATGGCTAACAAGAGAAGTTAAAGATAGTATTAGATCAAAGGAAGAGGCTTATAATGTTGCCAAAAAGAGTAGTAAGCCTGAGGATTGGGAGGATTTTAGCATTCAGCAAAGGATGACCAAGAAATTGATAAAGAAAGGGAAAATAGAATATGATAGTAAACTAGCGAGAGACATAAAAACAGACTGTAAAAGGAAAAGATTAGCAAAAGTAAATGTGGGTCCCTTACAGGCTGAGACAGGAGAAACTATAATGGGGAATAAGGAAACGGTCAAGAAATTAAACAAATACTTTGGGCAGGATTTTCACTGGGCCATGGAGTCGGGATTGGAGGCTTGTGGGGGGTTAAAATCCCAAAACCAGGGGTCCCGACCCCATCCCGCACCCAACCCGCCTCCAAGCCAGTTTCAAAGGAGGCGGGTACCCGCCCCACACTGGGACCCGCCTACCCGAGGCGGGAAGGGATTAGTACCAATTAACTGCCTGTTAACAGGTAGTTAACAGGCAGTTTTTAGCCTAATCCCTAATTTTAATACTGAAGTGTGGGATTCCCGACGGCTCCAAACCACGCCAAGTTTGCGAGGCGGGCCATCGGGATGAAGGGCTTGGAGGGGTCGAGATGTCAGTGTTCAGGTGAGTGATGGGTGCATGAGTGCAAAGGTAAGTGTGTTTGGTGTGTCTAAAGTGTTTAAAGAAGTTAAAATTACCTTCTCTTACCTTTTCAGCCTTCCTTCCTTTAGGTCTCGGGCGTCCCTCATCTCACCGGCACAGAAAGCAGAATGGCTGCGAACTGTCAAAAGTGACAGCCTTCAGATTTCTGTGCAGGAGAGATTTCTAACTGAGTCTGTGGAGAAGGACTCAGGTTAGAAGTAAGACTGTCAGTGTTTGACAGCTTCAAACATCTGTGAAACGCTGATATTTCATCTGTTAAAACCTCTTGACAGATGAAATTTCAGTCTGTAATGTCACCTGTTGCCGGGTGACACTTAATTGGCCTGCTGAGCCCACTGGGCGGGCTCAACAAGGTCAATCAAGTTAAAATCGCATGGATTGGCCACATCTCGATGGAGGCGGGACTACAACCCCAAAAGTTGTAGTCCCGCCTCCTACCCGACTCCTGAATAAAAATCCAGCCCTTTGTGTCTGTCTTCATGGAAGAAGAAGCAACAAATCTCCCAGAAATAGTGGAGAACCAAGCGAGAATGAGAAACTGAAAGAAATTAGTATTAGTAAAAAAGTAGTACTGGAGAAATTAATGGGACTGAAAGCCGATAAATCCCCTGGACCTGATGGCCTACATCTTAGGGTTTTGAAAGAGTTGGCTATAGAGATAGTGGATGCATTGGTTATCATTTTCCAAAATTCGATAAATTCTAGGACGGTTCCTGTGGATTGGAAGGTAGCAAATGTAACCCCACTATTTAAGAAAGGAGGGAGAGTGAAAACGGGGAACTACAGATCAGTAACAGGGAAAATACTAGAATCTATTATTAAGGACGTGGTAACAGGACACTTAGAAAATAATAATAGGATTGGGCAGAGTCAACATGGATTTATGAAAGGGAAATCGTGTTTGACAAATCTATTAAGAGTTTTTGAGGTTGTAACTGGGAGAATAAATAAGGGGGAACCAGTGGGTGTGGTGTATTTGGATTTTCAGAAGGCATTCGATAAGGTGCCACACAAGCGGTATTAAACAAAATTAGGGCTCATGGGATTGGAGGTAATATACTAGCATGGATTGAGGATTGGTTAACGGACAGAAAACAGAGAGTAGGAATAAACGGGTCATTTTCGGGTTGGCAGGCTGTAACTAGTGGGGTACTGCAAGGATCAGTGCTTGGGCCTCAGCTAATCTCAATCTACATCAATGATTTGGATGAGGGGACCAAATGTAATACTGTATATCCAAGTTTGCTGATGATACAAAGCTGGATGGGAATATAAGTTGTGAGGAGGATGCAAGGAGGCTTCAAGGGAGTGGACAAGAACATGGCAAATGGAATATAATGTGGAGAAATGTGAAGTTATCCACTTTGGTAGGAAAAATTGAAGAAGCAGAGTACTTTTTAATTGAGCGATTGGGAAATGTTGGTGTTCAGAGGGACCTGGGTTTCCTTGTACATGAATCACTGAAAGTTAACATGCAGGTACAACAAGCAATTAGGAAAGCAAATGGTATGTTGGCTTTTATTACAAATGATTTGAGTATAAGAGTAAAGACATCTTACTGCAATTATATAGGGCCTTGGTGAGACCACACCTGGAGTATTGTGTACAGTTTTGGTCTCCTTACCTAAGGAAGGATATACTTGCCACAGAGGGAGTGCAACGAAGGTTCACCAGACTGGTTCCTGGGATAGGGGGTGTTGCGTTTGCAAAGATAATCCAGAGGCCGTATGCAGAGCTCAGTTCATGTTGCTATTAATGGCTGATCCAAACACACTCTCACAGGCAAAAGCAATCGAATACCTATATTCAATGTCAGACACAATACAATGATAACAGCACTATCAAACTCCATGTGCTCAGGCCAAGGCAATCGAGTACCTATCACCAATGTCAGACATAACATTTCCTCCCCCCTCACAGAATTTCAAACATGAAATGTAGTGACAAAGTCCTGTAGGTGGCCAGGGCGAGAACGTGTACGAACAGGCCGAGGTGCAGACTGGTGAAGAGCAGGCCGAAGTGGGGACTGGTGAGGGGCAGGCTGAGGCACAATATCTGCTTGAGGGTTGGCTGGCTGAGCCACATGTGCATCCCGCCACTCTGAGGGTAAGGCTTGGGGATTAGGTCCGTATAATCCCGCATCAGGGGGTGCTGGCACCTTCCGAAGGCGGCTGGCATGCCACCGAGAGCCGTCAAGTGAGGCAGAAAGTGGCTGGTCCAAGTTGGCGGCTGATTTGGAGAGGGGAGGACCAGAATGAGGCCATCTTATTGTTGCGGTAAGGCCTGCGGACTCTGACCCAATCGGAGACTCAGATGTGGGGCGCCTTGGCCCTCTTCGACTGGTTGAAGCGGAATTTCATCTTCTCCTGTTGTCTAGCGACTGTGGCTTGAGCCCGTGGAGCAGGGCTCTGAGCTAGCGAGGGGCGGAGCCTGCCAAGGGGCAGCATGAGCTCACGGCCTAGCATGAGGGATGCGGGTGAGACCCCTGTAGTGGAATGCTGGGAGGCTCTGTAGTGCAGCAGTGTGTGGAGGAGGGCCTTGTCAAATGCACACCCCTGGGATAGGTGTGCTCTGAGGCCATTTTTCAGTGTCTGGTTAAAACGCTCCACCCTCCCATTTGACTTGGGGTGGTAGTTGCGTATGTGACGGATGCCCTTGCTCTCAAGGTAAGAGGAGAGTTCCGAAGAGACCATTTGGGGGCCATTGTCTGTGGTGATGGCCTTTGGAATCCCCCAGCGGGAGAAGAGGGACTCAAGGATATCGAAGATGACCCAAGAGGTGACGGAGCCCTCGGCAGTGACCTCTGGCCATTTTGAGTGCAGGTCACAGGTCACCACTAGGAACCGTTGATGGTGAGGGACACCATGGATCTCCCCGCAGACATCCAGCTGCAGGTGCTCCCAGGGCTGAGGGGGCCAGGCAAGGGGTTGCAGGGGTGGAGGAGCTTGGTGGCCAGTCTTGCCACTTACAAGGGAGGCTGCACAGTCCTTGACCAGGGCCTCGATTTCCCTGTCGATACCCGGCCACCACACTAGGTCTCGGCATCGTTGTTTGAGCTTCACTATGCCCAAGTGGCCCTCGTGCGCCATGGGTAAAACACGCGTACGAAGGGCACTTGGGACCACAGTGCAGAGGTCACGTGCAACACATGAGTCATTCCAGCAGGAGAGCTCCTCTTTATCTCTGGAGTAGGCAGACAGTTCCTCAGGCACCTTGCGAGGCCAGCCATCTCTGATGAAGGTGCACAGCTGGGGGAGGGCCGGATCCTGTTCAGAGGCCTCTTTGAGCTCCTGGAGAGAGACTGTGGTTTGGAGAGGCGTGTGCAGCATCTGGATGATATCCTGTTCCACATGTTCAGACCCGACGAGTGGGGCTGGGGCAGAGACAGTGTGGGAGAGCAGATCTGCAACAACATTGTCACATCCTGGTGTGAACTGGAGACTGAAATTGTATTGGCGGAGGCGGTCAGACCAGCGGTGTAGACGCAGTGGTCTGTGGCCTGTGCCGGATGTCGACAGCAGGGCAGTGAGAGCCTGGTGATCAGTTCGCAGGGTGAAGGCACGGCCATACGTGTACAGGTGCCACCGCTCACATGTCCAGACGCACGCCAGCGCCTCACGCTCGCCTACTGAGTACTTCTGTTCGGTGGGGCTAAGGGCTTGGGAGGCAAAGGCGATTGGTTTCTCCACTCCATTCTGTATCTGCGATAACACCGCCCCCACAGCTGCAGCGGACGCGTCGCAGGTGACGAGGGTGGGGCTGGCAACGTCAAAGTGAGCCAACACTGGAGGCGACGTGAGCTGCGATTTGAGGAGGCGAACAGCTTCCGTACAGGCTTGTGACCACACCCAGGGCTCATCCTTTCGCAAGAGCTGGCGCAGTGGGGCTGTGGTGGCTGAGCACTGGGGCAGAAACTTCAGGTAGTACCCAGTCATGCCAAGGAAGGAGGCAACCTGTGCTGCAGAGCTGGGTTCTGGGATGCTGTGAATGGCATCCACGTTTGACTGGAGTGGGGATATACTGTCAGCCGACAACCGAAACCCCACAAATTCGATCTCTGAAACAGCAAAGACACACTTTTCGCCATTCAGTGTGAGCTTGTGTTTTCCTAGAGCCGTGAAAACTCTGTGAAGGCGTTCATCGTGAGTGGAGGTCGAGGGCCCATGCACAACGATGTCATCCAGGTAGATGGCCACCCCAGGAATGCCCGCAAGCACAGAGGGCATCACCTTTTGGAAGCAGCTGGGTGCAGAGCTAAGTCCAAATGGCATCCTGGTGTACCGAAAGACGCCAGCATGTGTCACAAAAGCAGTGAGGTCCCTGCTGCTGGGGTGGAGGGGAACTTGTAGATAGCCCTGTCGAAGGTCCAGTTTCGAGAACAGGATGGAACCATAGAACTGCGCTGTCAGTTCCTCTGACGTGGGCAGTGGATATTTGTCAGGGATTACGGCCTTATTCACTGCTCGAAGATCGACACAGACGCGTAGACCACCTGACCTTTTCGTTGCGACCACCAGGTTGGAAACCCATGGGGAGGCATCAACTGGTTCGATGATGCCAGCTTCCAGTAGTTGCTTTAATTCGGCTGTGACCCTGTCAGGGCGAGCAAGCGGGATGCGGCGCAGTGGCTGAATGACAGGGGTAACGGTGGAGTCAACCATGGGCTGGTGGGTGAAGGCAGTCAGGCAGCCCAGACCCTCGAAGAGTGCTGGCCATGTTTGGCGCCATGGTGAGGCGACGTGCAGATTCGCAGACCCGCCGGTGTCCAAGAGAGAAAAACCCAGGTCAGTGAAAAGATCCAGTCCCATCAGGTTAGCTCCTTGGCGTACCACATGAAAACAAAAATCTGGCAAAACTTTTGTTGCATAGCGTACTGTGAGGTTGACTGAGCCCACTAGTCCAATTTTCGAATTACCATACCCGCAAAGGGCAGTGGAGGGCGCAGAGAGTGGCAGGGAGCTGAAAAAACGTTTGAATGTGTCCACATTCAGCAGTGAGACGCTGGCGCCGGTATCCAACAACAGAGGGATGCACACATCATTCAGGTTAATTGTGCATGACTTGAAAGTCACTACTGGCCCAGAGCTCACGTTGTGAATTATAGTGCTTGAGGACTGAGAGTGTTCATTTGTAGCAACTGAGGCAGAGCGGCAGACATTGGCAAAGTGATTTTGTTTTCCACAATTGCGACAGGCTTGGCCGCGCGCGGGGCAATTCTGCGCTCTGGTAGCATGTGAACGAGATCCACAGTTTCCACACTGTTGCCGCGGTAGCGCGCGTTGCTGCCGTCGCGCGAGCATTACTGTGTCAGGGCTGTCGGGGCCGAGGGCGCCATCACTGGGTGTGTGTGTTAGTTTCGCTGCACATTCGGCTTCAGACTCCACTTGATAGGCAATGTTAACTGCCTGTGACACCGACAGATCGTCGGACTCGAGTAACAGTCTTTCACGCACTCTCACGTTGTTGGTGTGCTCTATTAGTTGATCACGCACCATCTCGTCTTGTAGTGCACCGAACTTGCACGAGCTAGCTAACCCCCTCAAATCCGCCACGTATTGATGCACAGACTCGCCGGGAAGTTGGTGACGCTGCCTAAAAATGACTCGCTGCAGGAGGGCACTTTGTGGGGCAGAGAAGTGTGTGCTTAACAGAGCCACAGCCACATCATATGTTTGAATTGAATCTGCTGTGCCTAATGTCCCAAGAACACGCTGGCCCTCCGCTCCCAAGCAATGGGATAACAGTGCCTTTTTCCGTGCTGTACTCACATTTTCTAGTCCGAGAATGGTGAGGTAGGTTTCAAAGGACTGTAACCAGTGAACCCATGGGATCGGGGGCTCACCGGGTAATGCAAGGAAGGGAGGAGGTGGTGGAAGAGAGATTTCAGCCATCTTCGTCGCCAAATGTTGCGTTTGCAAAGATAATCCAGAGGCCGTATGCAGAGCTCAGTTCATGTTGCTTTTAATGGCTGATCCAAACACACACTTCCAGGCAAAAGCAATCGAATACCTATATCCAATGTCAGACACAATACAACGATAACAGCACTATCAAACTCCATGTGCTCAGGCCAAGGCAATCGAGTACCTATCACCAATGTCAGACATAACAGGGGGATTGTCCTATGAGGAGAGATTGAGTAGATTAGGCCTATATTCTCTAGAGTTTAAAAGAATGAGAGGTGACCTCATTGAAACATACAAAATTCTTACAGGGCTTGACAGGGTAGATGCAGGGAGGATGTGTCCCCTGGCTGGGGAGTCTAAAACCAGGGGTCACAGTCTCAGAATAAGGGGTCGGCCATTTAGGACTGAGATGAGGAAAAATTCCTTCACTCAGAGGGTGGTGAATCTTTGGAATTCTCTACCCCAGAGGGCTGTGGAGGCTCAGCCGTTGAGTATATTTAAGATAGAGATCGATAGCTTTTTGAATATTAAGGGAATCAAGGGATATGGGGATAGTGCAGGAAAGTGGAGATGAGGTAGAAGATCAGCCATGATCCTATTGAATAGCGGAGCAGGCTCGAAGGACCAAATGGCCTACTCCTGCTCCTATTTCTTATGTTCTTATGTAGATCTAACCTGCTGGTCAGAGGGTGGACTCCAAGGCTCCTTTAGCCGCTGAGCCCATTTTCTTGTTGTATTAGGAACCCACAAGACCTGTCTATAAATGCAGCTTGGCATCTCAACGTCAGCACCTCCTGGAGTCATTTTAGAGCTTGTCAAGCACTTGAACATTTTGGGTGAGTGTGGAGGTCTCCACAATTCATATCTGTGCAGTGCTGCCTGATGGAGCTGTAGATCATCATAGAGAATAGGGTTCTCTGACGTGGAGCCCACCTTGGCTGAGGTCATAATCTTCCATCATGAATGCTTTGATTAGGGCAATGTAGACTATGAGTTACAGCAATCCATCTTGTCTGCATCACCATGTTTGAGAAAGAGATAACGCTGGGCTTCAACAACCTTATTGCTGCCCAGAGGTCTGTTTCTACACTGATCAGTGGTCATGATGAGGGAGTGCCCAGTAGCAGGAGATGGCATGGATCATGTCAATGTTTCTCAGAGCAACACCACATCAGTAACACCAAATATCTCCACTGAAATAGCTACAGATATGCTATAGAGAGCATACAGGCCCAATCAATGACTGCATCAATACGCATTGTGCCCTGTGTTGCAGGACCTTCCATTGACTTTCTCACCAAGGAACACAAGGTTAGAAACTACACTCCTTGAACTGTCACAAACTTTCCTGAAGGCACTTGCATCACACAGTGGTAAATAAAATTTGATATCATTAAAACAGTAATGTATTGTGAGACTTTGGGCAGGATTTTCATTGGGCCGTGGAGGCGGGATTGGAGGCGTGTGGGGGGTTAAAATCCCAAAATCGGGGGGGCACGAACCCATCCTGCACCCAACCCGCCTCCATGCCAGTTTCAAAGGAGGCGGGTACCCGAACCGCACTGGGACCCGCCTTCCCGAGGCGGAAAGGGGATTAGTGCCAATTAACTGCCTGTTAACAGGTAGTTAACAGGCAGTTATTAGCCTAATCCCAATTTTTAATGTTGAAGTGTGGGATTCCCGACGGCTCCAAACCACGCCAAGTTAGAGGAGGCGGACCGTCGGGATGAAGGGCTTGGAGAGGTCGAGATGTCCGGTTTTCAGGTGAGTGATGGGTGCATGAGTGCAAAAGTAAGTGTGTTTGGTGTGTGTAAAGTGTTTAAATAAGTTTTACATACCTTTACTTACCTTTACAGCCTTCCTTCAGGTCTCGGGAGTCCCTCATCTCACCGGCACAAAAAGCAGAATGGCTGCGAGCTGTCAAAAATTGCAGCATTCAGCTTTCTGTTCCAGGGAGATCTCTAAATCATCCTGAGAGGAAGGAATTAACTTGGAGTACAGATTGTCAAACAGCTGTGAAACACTGATATTTCATCTGTCAAAAGGTCTTGACAGATGAAATTTCAATCTGTGACGTCACCTGTTGCCGGATGGCCCTTAATTGGCCTGCTGAGCCCGCTGGGCAGGCTCAACAAGGTCAATCAAGTCAAAATCACGTGGGTTGGCTAGAATTCGATGGAGGCGGGTCTACAACCCCGAAAGTTGTAGTCCCGCCTCCTACCCGACTCCTCAATGAAAATCCAGCCCTTTATTTCAGATGAGACAGAATGAGCTAATTGGGGAGAAATGCTGTTATATTGGTGGGTCTTGATGTTGGGCTGTGGATGATGGCTACATAAGTTTGTTTGATTTCTTTGACCAAGGTGTAGGCTAATGTTAAATGACTATTGTGCATTAGATGTTTCAGGCATTTGAGTGAATACATCATTAATTACAGCCTGCCTTTAGAAACTTGTTGAGTGATCTAGTGTTTATGAAAATATTTGTCCGGGTCATCTTTTACCACTAGTTACTGCTTCCTGTCTTCTGCTTCCCCTATGGCAAGGCCTGTTGCAAGGTGAAGTTGTGCTGCTGAGAGTTTTCTAGGGAGAAATAGATGAATTGAGCTGCCCTTGCAAACAAAGCATCTAACATGTGGAATGCAGTACAGACTGAGAGATTTGGTAGACATTTCCTTTGGTTGCTGTGAAGGACTTTGTGTAGTCAAAGTTCAAGGCAGCCGGTTCCTTGACCAGCACTGACAATCATCTCTGATGTTTAACTGGTTTTCAACTTTAGCTGCAGGAATGTGCACAGTTCAGTGACAACCTTCTTGGGGAATCATAGGCTTCTTATGTCTTACTTCATGTCCAGAAATGAATGTCTGGCTATGTACAGACAGGTGAATGACATATCCTAAGTAATGGTGCCAACATACTCGTCTGGCACCCATCCTCTGATGATCTGCTTTCAAAACTTGAAAAAAGGAAGATGCCTGAAGAAATACCTATATAAGCAGCACAGTATGAAATGACCCTGATGCACACAGATTGAGCTAGCAGATGGAGCACAGCTTTAAGATGCTGATTGTGCAGATTTAAAGTGCCTTTGTGCCTAAGTGGCAAAGCAGACATTCAACAACCGATATCGGCAGCAAAGTACTAAAAGCAAAAGATAGGAAGGAGAAAAACAAAAGTGGCAGTCAGAGAAATCAACGGTTTAAATCAAATATGGCCACAGTAAATAATAATTCTAATAGGTCTAAGAGCGTTAAAAAAACAAGCCTGAAGGCTTTGGCCTAGAAATTCATTATAGTCACTTTTGGGGCGGTAAAGTTGGGCGGCCGCTAAAGTTTGCACCCGGCGCAAATTCGAGGCCACTTCGCCGATATTCATTAGCTTCGCCCTAAGAGTTTGCTCGAGCGCTAAAACTGGCGATGCACGGCTCTCTTTAGGCGCTAAGCCGGCGACCCGGGCGCTAACACCGGAAGTTGGGCGCAGGGCAGGTGCGGCGAGCTGCTGATTGACGGCAGACACTCTGGCTCTGGTGAGCTCTTAAAGGGGGAGGGTGGATTTGTTTTTTGAAAGGCCGAGACTGGTGTATTTGTGTTGTTGGGGAGGGCTTCTCTCTATCAGTTTGTTATGTGGTACCGGCACACCACAATAATAATAATAATAATAATCAATCATCATCCTCCTCCTCCTCCTCCTCCTCCTCCTCCTTCTCCTCCTCCTCCTCCTCCTCCTCCTCCTTCTCCTCCTCCTCCTCCTCCTAAAACGGCTGCCTTTTCTACTGCAGGAGTGCCCTTTAATTTGCGCTCCCTGCGGCCCACCTCGGCTGTGTACCGTTCCACTTCACAGTCGTTCGGGCCGCCAGGCGCACAATGGTGCGGCGCGAGTGAAGTTCCGGTTCCGGGCGCACAAAGGGCGTTAAATGACGTCATGATCTGAGCGCGCGCAAAGACTTTGCGCCAGCGCTAAGTGTCTACTGAAGTTGGGGTGAGGCGCAGATCGCGCTGCGCCCGGGCGCTAAGCGCCTAGCGCTTGAGATCTGCTCCTCCTAAGGCGTTAACGGCTGGCGCAGCCAACTGAATTTCTAGGCCTTTGTGTCTTAATGCGAGGAGCATTTGTAATAAGGTGGATGAATTGGCTGCGCAAATAGAGGTAAATGAATATGATTTGGTTGGGATTACTGAAACGTGGCTCAAGGATGGCCAAGACTGGGAAATCAACATTCAGGCGTATTCGATATTCAGGAAAGATAGGCAAAAAGGAAAGGGAGGTGGGGTAGCATTACTGGTTAAAGAAGGGATTAACACAATTGTAATGAAGGATATTAGCTCTGATCATGTGGAATCTGTATGGGTAGAATTGAGGAATACCAGGGGGAAAAAAACATTAGTGGGAGTCGTATATAGACCTCCAAACAGTAAGGCAGAGGTTGGGGATGGCATTAAAAGGGAAATTAAAGAAGCGTGCAATAAGGGCACAGCAGTCATCATGGGTGACTTTAATCTACATATAGATTGGGCCAACCAAATTAGTAACAATACTGTGGAGGAGGAATTCCTGGAGTGTTTACGGGATGGTTTCCTGGACCAATATATCGAGGAACCAACTAGAGATCAGGCCATCTTAGACTGGGTATTATGTAACGAGAAAGGATTAATTAGCAATCTTATTGTACGAGGCCCCTTGGGTCGGAGCGATCATAATATGATCGAATTCTTCATTAAGATGGAGAACGAAGTAGTTGTATCAGAGACTAGGGTCCTCAATTTAAATAAAGGAAACTACGATGGTCTGAGGAGCGAGTTGGGTAGGATTGATTGGGGAATGGCACTCAAAGGGTTGACGGTGGATAGGCAATGGCAAACATTCAAAGACCGAATGGATGAGCTACAGAATTTGTTCATCCCAGTTTGGCATAAAAATAAAACAAAAAAGGTGACACAACCATGGTTAACAAGGGAAATTAGGGATAGCATAAGATCCAAGGAGAGGACATATAAATTGGCCAGAAAAATCAATAATCCTGAGGATTGGGAGCAGTTTAGGATTCAACAAAGGAGGACAAAGGGATTAATTAAGAAAGGGAAAATAGAATATGAGAGTAAGCTTGCAGAGAACATAAAAACTGACTGTAAAAGCTTTTATAGATATGTGAAGAGAAAAAGATTGGTGAAGTCAAGCGTAGGTCCCTTGCAGTCAGAATCAGGGGAATTTATAATGGGGAACAAAGAAATGGCAGACCAACTAAATACATATTTTGGTTCTGTCTTCACAAAGGAGGACACAAATAACCTCCCAGAGATGCCGGGGAACATAGGGTCTGATGAAAGGGTGGAACTGAAAGAAATTAGTATTTGTAGGGAAATGGTGTTAGGAAAATTGATGGGACTGAAGGCCGATAAATCCCCAGGGCCTGATAATCTACATCCCAGGGTACTTAAGGAAGTGGCCCTAGAAACAGTAGATGCATTGCTGGTCATCTTCCAGAACTCGATGGACTCTGGAACAGTACCCATGGATTGGAGGGTAGCTAATGTTACCCCACTATTCAAAAAAGGTGGTAGAGAAAAAGTGGGGAATTATAGACCGGTAAGCCTGACATCGGTAGTGGGGAAAATGCTAGAGTCCATTTTAAAAGATGTAATAGCAGAGCACTTGGAAAGCAGTGACAGGATCGGACAAAGTCAACATGGATTTACAAAGGTAAATCATGCTTGACTAATCTACTGGAATTTTTTGAGGATGTACTTGGATAGAGAACTGGTTGGCGGATAGAAAGCAAAGAGTTGGAATAAACGGGTCATTTTCCGAGTGGCAGGGAGTGACTCGTGGGGTACCGCAAGGATCGGTCCTAGGACCCCAGCTGTTCACAATATATATTAATGATCTGGACGAGGGAATTGGATGTAATATCTCCAAATTTGCAGACAACACAAAGCTGGATGGGAGGGTATGCTGTGAGGAGGATGTTGTGAAACTCCAGTATGATTTGGACAGGTTGGGTGATTGGGCAGAAACATGGCAAATGCACTACAATGTGGATAAATGTGAGGTTATCCACTTTGGTGGCAAAAACAGGAAGGCAGATTATTATTTGAATGGCAATAGATTGGGAGAAGGGGAAGTGCAAAGAGACCTGGGTGTTCTTGTGCACCAGTCGCTGAAGGTAAGCATGCAGGTGCTGCAGGCGGTTAAGAAGGCAAGTGGTATGTTGGCCTTCGTAGCAAGAGGGTTCGAGTACAGGAACAAGGATGTCTTGCTACAGTTGTACAGGGCTTTGGTGAGACCGCACCTTGTGTATTGTGTGCAGTTTTGGTCGCCTTACCTGAGGAAGGACGTTCTTGCCATGGAAGGAGTGCAGCGAAGATTCACCAGGCTGATACCTGGGATGGCAGGAATGACGTATGAGGAGAGATTGTGTCGATTGGGCTTATACTCACTGGAGTTTAGAAGATTGAGAGGGGATCTCATCGAAACCTATAAAATTCTGTCTGGCCTGGACAGACTAGATGCAGGAAGGATGTTTCTGATGGCTGGGGAGTCCAGAACCAGGGGTCATAGTCTAAGGATAAGGGGTAAGCCATTTAGGACTGAAATGAGGAGGAATTTCTTCACCCAGAGAGTGGTGAATCTGTGGAATTCTCTGCCACAGAGGGCGGTGGAGGCCAGTTCATTAAATATATTCAAGAAAGAGTTGGATATATTTCTTAAGGCTAAAGGGATCAAGGGATATGGGGAGAAGGCAGGGACAGGGTACTGAATTTGGATGATCAGCCATGATCTCATTGAATGGCGGAGCAGACTCGAGGGGCCGAATGGCCTACTCCTGCTCCTATCTTCTATGTTTCTATATTATATAATGAGCAGGTAATGGCAGTATTTTTTTTAAAGAGCCTATTTTAAGAACTCTAGACAAAATATTACTGAAGGGGTTTCCCTTGCAGTGCCCTTCTGAGATGAGTACTGAACATCTGAAACAATGTTTAGGTGCTTCAGGTGTTCGATGGAATATTTCCCTTATTTAAATAAAATTGAAGGCTCTAAGTGCTCAAACTGCTTTCGGCCCACATCATCATGAAGTGCATTATCAGCCCAATTTTCCTTTCATGGGCATTGCATAAAAGGATATTGATCATTGCCCGGGGCACTCAAAATACTGAAGGAATAGGAGACACAATTCTATAATTAACTAGGAATTGTTCAGAAACGGGCCATCAATTTTTTCTGTTTTTTTTTTAAGATAAACAACATTGTTCTCAAAAGACATTTTTTGTCAATAATTTGTAGTTTCATCAGTACGATGAAAAAGACCAAGTGGACGCAGAAAACTATAATCAACCTTGCTTTTTCATCTTTGGAATGTCAGATTCCAGAATTCCATTTTCAGATTAAGAAACATTAGATTTAATTAAAGATCTGCAGTGGATTACTTTATTCTTTTGAGTGCTGAAAAACCTTGGCTTTCAAAGTCTGCATGTTTTCCTTCATCTAATATCTGCTCAAATTATTTCCTTCAAATTTCTAATGGTTAATTTTATGGAGTAAAATTGGAGACTTGCACACTGTTAAATCAGAATTCACCATATGTTCTTAAAATAAACGGCAATACGTTGGTTGTGTTACATTTTTTAATATTGCAATCTTGAAAGAGTCATTGGGAGTAATTTTGCGAGACAAGGCTTCCGGTGTGAACCATTTCTCGCGTGAGCTACAACGTTGTATATACACAAGTTGTTGTAACCCAATTTGGATTTGCTCAGCATCTGGAGTCTTG
The DNA here is from genome assembly GCF_052327205.1 of Somniosus microcephalus. NCBI lineage: Eukaryota > Metazoa > Chordata > Chondrichthyes > Squaliformes > Somniosidae > Somniosus > Somniosus microcephalus. The sequence goes on from NC_140997.1 coordinate 191,482,217, forward strand.
CATTCTAATATTACCCCTATTGTTTATACAATAAGGATTTTGTTTGCTTGTGTTAGCACATTGTGTATGGGAAAAATGATTTGCAATCTATCAAATTCTACCAGGAAATTATGCTTCTCTTGGGGTAAAGTCAAACTATAATGATAGCTTCAACAGAAAAAATACAGTACTGTACCCCCTAACATTCCAGCTGCAAATACAAACAAATAAATTAAATTGGCTTCATCTACACAGGATGCTGCCTGAATTAAGTGGAGATCTGTGTATCCTAGAGCTATCAGTGATTGAGTAGTATTGCAGGACTAACAGGTAAAAAGCTTCTCCACCCTTCAGAGGGAGTTTTAGGAAGAGAGAAAGATATATGGGTTCTTTTTCTTGTGGGATTGGTGGTTTTGCTTTCTGTAAAGTGCTAGCATTGTAAAATCCTTTCATGTAACGTGGAGGATCAGTATCTCTGTGAAATGTTATGGTGGATTATGGGTTTTTCTCAAATGAATTCAGATGCAAAAATCTCCAGAATATAACTTTATTTAAATGTGTACCAAGAGCTTTCTAGCCTCCAGCTAGTCCATGGTAACCCTGAAACCACACACTCTCCAAACTGGATTGTACCTGCTTCTTTATTATATTTATAAAGTGATGTAACTCTGATGACCTTTATTTATATTATACATATACATAATAACATAGCATCCAGTGCTGCCTCAGGGTTCTCCCTAAACAATCCCCAAGTCTGTCAAAGCAGCATGAGATAGCCCATTCCACTCTGCAACCCCAGACCTCTATGGCAGTAGTCTGAGTATCCATGGGAAATGCACCAGTTGCCCTTAGGGCTTCTGGCATGGTGGAGTGGGGTGCGGGTGAGGGTTCTGCAGATGTCCCTGGAGTTGCCACAAGCTTCTTGGTGGATGACAGTGTTGCAAAATTGCCCCACATGATGCTACACATACAACAACATCAACAACTTGCATTTATATAGCACCTTTCTCGAAGATCTCGAAGGTTTGTAGGGCTGGAGGAGGTTACAGAGATAGGGAGGGGGCGAGGCCATGGAGGGATTTGAAAACAAGGATGAGGATTGTACCTCATATGGCTAGTGAACATACGGCTCATTGACTGCTTCACCGAGCCGCCAATGCAGCACTCTGTTTGCCACAGCTTCCAATGCTTGCACTAAGACTTGATTACCTGAAAGTGAGAAATTAAAATGAGATCAGTAATACCCAGTTGTCAGCATGCATCCCATAGTGGTGTGATGACATGTATATGCAACCGTCAGTTACATTAGATGGGAGAATTATTTTGTGCTGCATGCATGCAAGGATGTGAGTAAAAGAACACTTCTAAATAAAGGCTGGGGCGGTAATTGCAATTGCCATACATGCTTCAAGGACACCCTCAAAGCCTCCTTGAAAAAGTGTAACATCCCCACCGACACCTGGGAATTCCTGGCCAAGACCGCACAAAGTGGAGGAGAAGCATCCGGGAAGGCGCCGAATACCTTGAGTCTCTTTGCCAGGAGCAAGCAGAAGCCAAGCGCAGGCAGCGCAAGGAGCGCACGTCAACCCAAGCACCACACCCAGCCGCCCCTTCAACCACCGTCTGCCCCACCTGTGACAGAGACTGCAGGTCCCGCATTGGACTCATCAGTCACCTGCGAACTCATTTTTAATGTGGAAGCAAGTCATCCTCGGTTCCGAGGGACTGCCTAAGAAGAAGACATGCTTATTATACTGCATTAATGGAAGATCATGGTAGGTTTGCCTATTCTGTCAAATTTAGATTGTTTAAATTATATTTGCAAACAAAAAAGCTTTGCCAAACATTTTCCAAGGAGTGGTGCCTTTTTAAAAAGAGAGGAATGACTTCTTCTGTGCATTACATGTAACAACATTTTTAACTTGTTTATGAAGAATGAGTTTACAGTTTCGCATTATACAAAGAAATCTTTCCCCACAATGATAATCATGCGTTTAGAAAATATCAAACCTAACAATATGATTGGGGCAGGTCACCCTACAGTTTGTAGCAGGGGAGGGGAGGTTCAAACAGGATACTTATAAAATCATTCGGTTCTGAATGTGTAAAATTGAGATGATTCCAGAGTTGCAGTAACATAATTTAGTGTCTCTCTCGCCAGGAATTGAAAGATGACTTATCCAGTCCCAAACAGTTTAGATCCTTACTTTTGAGATGCTCATAGAATCAGTCTGTCAAAGATAAATTTAAAAAAGGGTAAAATAATGACTTGCAGATACATACAGAATTGCTGTCATCAGTTGAGTCGAAGTCACTTGAGAATAGAATTTCTCCTGGGCACGTTAACTTCTATCATTTTCAGCAGGTGGTTGGAATTGAATGATTAGTCTCAGAAGTTTCTGCGACTGTTTTCTGTCTGATGGTTAACATTTTTTGAGCTTTCATTGATTGATTCTCGAAAGTTAATGTACTTTCATATTTTCAATCAATTTTTGTCAATTATTACCCTTTTCAATGAGAGCATTGGTTCCTTGTTTGGGTGCAGTTCTACAGGCACTAGACAATTCTAGTACCTTCCCCAAATGGTCATGCTTCATTTGTAAGTGTCAGCTGTGGCTCAGTGGGTAGCACTCTTGCCTCTGTGTCTGAAGGTTGTGGCTTCAAGTCACACTACAGTGACTTGAGCACAAAAATCAAGGCTGACGCTCTAGTGCACAGGTCGTGCCACACTGTTGGAGATGCCGTCTTTCGGGTGAGACGTTAAACCGAAATCCCGTCTGCTCCCTCAGGTGGACATAAAAGATCCCATGGCACTATTTCGAAGAAGAGCAGGGAGTTATCCCCGATGTCTTGGCCAAAAACAGATTATCTAGTCATTATCACATTGCTGTTTGTTGGACCTTGCTGTGCACAAATTTCCTATATTACAACAATGACTACACTTCAAAAAGTATTTAATTGGCTGTAAAGCGTTTTGGGATGTCACAAGGTCATTAATGGCGCTACATAAATGCAAGTCTTTCTTTGCTTTTTTAAGCTAGACAACAAGTGTTTGCAGCTGAGCTTGATCCTGTCCTCACTTGATCAAGCAAGAATCCTGCTTGATTTTCCCATCCCTAACCCAGGGGACATATAGGGGTCGATTTTATCTCGGGTGCGGGGAATTGGCGGGTTCCCCGAATTTAGTGATTCCAACACAATTGTAAATGGATCTGTGAGTTTGATGCAAATTTAACACAATTGGCCAATTGATTTCCAGCGTGTGGGAAGCCTTGGCAATTGAGTATTTCCAGTCAGAAAGTCACAGAATATGACTTCATCACTGCTGCTGCTTTTAAGGTCCACAGCAAGCCTTGCATCCTCTGCAGGCTTCCAACCTTCAACATTAAGATGGCACAGGAGCCTGCAGGAGAAACGGCCAGCGGGAGGGCCAGATCTGCGCCCAAATTTGATGAGGCTTCACTACAGGCATTTGTAAAGTCTGTGGTTTGTACGGTTAATAACGACACAGACTTCAGGAGTAACAAACAAACAGGTCTTTACTATTCGAAGGTCAGGGCGAATCTGCCCCAGCAATCCTGCCACAACACTTATATACTGGTGTGGTCACTATCGGTATTACAGTATACAGAAGCCAAACAAATAGTGCCACACCTAAAGTAGTTCTCTTAAAGGTGAACGGTTACATTCAATAGTTCCCTTAAAGGTAGACGGTTACATATACTACAGCATTACTGGATGGTGCTAGGGCCCACAGGGAGGTCCTCTTCCCTTCTTCAGGGAGGAAGAGGCCTCCCAGCCAGACCAAGGCTGTGTGGCTAGAGGTGGCAGGTCAAGTCAACTCCTTGGGGTTTACATGAAGAATGTGGTTGCAGTGCAGGAAAAAATTCCATGACCTTCTTCGCACTGGAAAAATAAGTACTGTATGAAGTTTCCATCACCCTCAATCTGTTTCCCATTGCCTTTCCTCACCAGCACTCAGCTTCAGCAATCTCTTCCTGCACATCCCACTAGACACTCACATCCATGCACCCTTAGCCATTCCCTCTCTCTCTATGCTCACATTCACAGAACTATTCCACCATGCAGTCCTCACACTCCCTCTCACTCTGATGCTTTGAACACAACTGACTACACACAGGGAGGGCCCTTGGTATTGCAACCTCACTCCATCTTTGTCTCCTTCTAAGTGTCTATGCTATGCAATCTCTGCACTCACTCCTTCATTCTCACTCAACCTCCACTTGTCTCCCTCATTGCAGGAAAAGAGAGCTCACAACAGGAGAGAGCGAGCCAGGACAGGAGGAGGGCTGCCCTCATTAGCCCAGTTCACCCCCTGGGAAGAAGGTGTCCTGGAGATTGGGGGGGCTGACCACGAAGCGGAAGTTGGGGAAGGACAGACAGGAACATCCCCGCAAGCTGGTGACAGAATAGTTTTCCCTCTCTCTCATTGGCATTGCATGAGTCGCTGATAATGATTCTGAAGCTACATCATATGGACTTATGATCATCTGTAAAATGCAATGTGCATGTAACCTTGGCATCACATCTCTAACTTTTTCCTTGACTCCCTCACAGGACCATCGAGAGCCCCCGTCCCCACTCTGCAGGAGGAAGAGCCTGAGCAGCCAGACTCCTCAGAGGAATCTGCAACCTCTGAGGGCGCAGCGTCAGCAGAAATAAGCGCACCCAGCACCAGCGCAGACACTCACACCTCAGTGGGACCTTCGGAACATAGAGTAGAGTTGTCACCTGGTGTATCACAGCTCACAAGTGAGCATCAGCAGATTGTGAAGACAGGGAAAGCAGTGGAGAGTCCTTGTCGGTGGGCGCAGGACTCTGCCAGCTCAGCTCAGCTGCATGTCGACCCTCTGCCTCTGGGTCCATCCGTAAGATCAGAGGTGATGGAACTCCATGCACAGATGCAGGAGTCTCTGGCAGGTTTTGTCTCCAGGGTCGCTGCGCGTGTGGTGCGAATGGAGGAGTCCATAGCGAACATGAGCAGAGCCTTCGTGGAGTCATTGGCGCATGAACGCATCAACACGGAAAGGATGACCACCTACGTGGAAATGATTGCTGCCTCCATGGTAAGGCTGGCTACGGTAGAGGAGAGGAGGGCTACGGCCATGGAGGAGGTTAGTCGCCAGGGTATGGAAAACATGGTGAGTGTTCAGAATAGAATGACATCTCTTGAGGAGCGATGAGCATCTATTGAACAGAGAAACCAGACCTTCATGGAAGTCCTTCTGAGTAGGACTGCCATTGCAGATACGGGTCCCCATGGCCCCCCTGATGTGCAGCAAGCTGCTCTCAAGCCACTTGCAGGCACTGAGGGGGACCTGACCCACGAGAGGGAGGTTGGTGGCAGACCTCAAGGAAGTGGGGGCTCCGCTCCAAGCACTCACACTTCCATGCCACTGCAGAGCCCTCGGTCAGAGCCCCGCCGGAGTCCACACCCAACGGAGATAGACGTCTCAATTCCTGCACAGCCGCAGGAGCAGCAGACTGCTGGCGAGCCCTCACATTCTCGCCACCCCAGAGGACACCCGCCAAAGGTATCGAGACAGGAGCAGCAGGAAAGTGAGCAAGGGGCCTCCACATCTGCTGAAGCCACAGGGGAACCACTACGTAGGAGCACGCGTAAGAGGAAAATAAAGCACAAATAGTCACAAGGGTAGTCACTTGGGTGAAATGCTGTGTATTTTGGAAAAATGTCATCAGTTGTGTGTGTTTCATAAAAGTTCTGATGGCAACTGCTGCAGTTCTGGCATGTGTCATTTCGCGAATGGGGCTTTCACATTGAGGGCTTAGGATTACTTGCAGTTGTCAGGATGCTGGTCAAATAGCTTGTAATCCGCAGGGTTTGGCCATTGTCGATACTCAGGTAAGAAGCTGCGAGGCAAAAGAGTTTGATTAACTAGGCTAAGCAAATCTGGCCAGGATGAGTGCGTTTCTTGCATCCCGGGCAGCAATGTTCTCGCGTAATGCTGCCACTGTTTGATGGGCCTCTGCAGGATCCTGATCGTCATCTTCTTCTTCTTCTCCTCCTCCTCCTCTCCTCTCCTCTCCTCCTTTCTCTCTTTCTCTCCCTTCCTCTTTTTCTTCCTTCCTCTTCCTCCTCATCATCTGAGGAGGGTATGAGAGGAGCCACTTGGTCCTCAGGAATCTGCAAGCCACGACGCTGTGCCATGTTGTGGAGTGCACAGCAAACCATGACGATTTTGGAGACCCTGGCTGCTGAGTACTGTAGGGCTCCACCTGATCTATCCAGGCATCTGAAGCTCATCTTCAGCAAGCCGATGGTTTGCTCGATTATGGATCTGGTGGAAATGTGGCCGGAGTTGTAGCGCTCCTCAGCTTCGTTGGCTGGCCTCCTCAATGGCGTCATTTGCCAACTCCTCGGGATAGTCCTTGTCTCCAAGTAGCCATCCGTGAAGTTGGTCTGGCAGACTGAATAACGGCAGCACACTAGACTGGCACAGTATGAAGGAGTCATGGCAACTGCCAGGGTACTTGGCACAAACATGCAAAATCTCCTCCTTGTGGTCACATACCAGCTGAACGTTAAGGGAGTGGAAGCCCTTGCGGTTGACAAAAATACCTGGATTGCGATGGGGTGCCCTAAGGGCCACATGTGTGCAGTCAATGATGCCCTGCACCCTTGGAAAGTCTGCCAGATGAGCTAATCCAGCCGCTCGTGCCGTCACATTTGTGCGATCCCTGGTGAAATGGATGTGATTGTGCGCGAGGGCAAAGAGGGCATTGGTTACCTGCGTGATGCAAGTGTGTGCGGCCGACTGGGAGATGCCGCTGATGTCTGCTGCTGATCCCTGGAATGAACCTGAGGCAAAAAAGTTGAGTGCGGTGGTGACTTTGATGGCCACTGGTAATGCTTGTCCACCTGGTCCTCTGGGCTGCAGGTCTTGCTGTATCATTGCGCAGATGTCAGTCACCACCTGTCACGAATGCCGGAGCTGCCTTTGGCACTGCTGCTCAGTCATGTTGAGGTAGCTGACCCTGTGTCTGTAGACCCTGTTTGGGGGGTATCTCCTGTGCCGATGGGCTTCCATGCGCTGGCCCCTTCTGGCCTGTGCTGCCTCAGGTGGGTGAGCAGCAGCCTGTTGCTCCTGCTCCTGCTGCTGCTGCTGTTGCTGGTGCTGCTGTTGTGCCTGGTTCTTGTTGAGTCTGTGTTTCCAAATGTAGTTATGCTGAATAACTGGACACAGACTACAGAAATAATTAAACAGGTCTTTAGTAATTGAGGGTCAGGGCTGAACTGGAATACACTTTGCTCCACAGGGTATATATACCGGTGTGGTCACCACCGGTACTACAATGTACAGGAGCCATCAAAAAGTAGTCCATTACCTTAAGGTATCCTCTTAAGGTGGTACAGGTTACATACACTACAATTCCTCCCCTTTTAGCTTAACAGTGTACACCCCAATTTAAACATTACATGGATAACATATATACAACTTTCACACAAAACTGTTCAAAGATTCAGTCTCTGAGGAGGCCTCCTGATCCGGGCCGGATAATGCCTTTCAGGGGTCTCTGGTTCTCGTTGCTGGGGTGACTCATCCATTTGATCTCCTATGGATTGAACATCATCATGTACGTTCGAGTCTGAGGTAGATGCTACAGGCTCAATAACTTCTTCAACTGGTGTCTCTGCCGTAGACATGGGGTCGACCCTTGTTCTCAATTCCACAAGTTGGTCAGCATGACGTCGTATTACGTTCTCTCCAACGTCTACCGTGTACATCAAGGGTCCTTGTCGGGCACAAATTGTTCCGGATTGCCATTTATCATTCCTATAGTCCCTGGCCAACACTGGTTGTCCTATTTAGAAACTCCGAGTGGCCTTGTTATTTACGTGCTGGAATTGCTTGTTTTCGACTTCCCTACGCACATTGGGTTTTAACAAATCCAACCGGGACCGCAACCTCCTATTATAGAACATTATTGCAGGGCTTTGATTTGTCACTGCATGCGTGGCGTTTCGATATGCCATCAGGAAATTGTCTACCTTGTGTTGTAGTGGAATATGATCTTCGCTCATGGCCTTTATCGCCTTTTTGAACGTTTGTACAAATCTCTCGGCCAACCCATTTGTAGCCGGATGATATGGGGCAGATGTATCGTGTTTCACCCCATTCTTTTTCATGAATTTCTGGAATTCTTCTGACACGAACTGTGGTCCGTTGTCTGAACATATTTGTTCCGGCAACCCATTCCTTGCAAATATGGTTCTTAGAACTGCGATCGTCTTTTCAGAGGTAGTGGTCGACATCTTAATCACTTCTGGCCATTTAGAATGTGCGTCTACTGCTATCAAAAACATGGAATCCATGAATGGACCTGCAAAGTCGATATGCACACGTTGCCATGGGGTTGAAGGCCATTCCCACGGATGCAGCGGTGCAATTGGAGGTGCGTTTTGAACTTTTTGGCACCCTGAGCAGCTTTTAGTCAGATCCTCTATTTGTTTGTCGATACCTGGCCACCACACATAAGCCCTAGCAAGGCTTTTCATCTTGACTCCCCTCAGATGACCTTCATGCAATTCCTTCAGAACTCTCTCCCTTAATTTAGGAGGAATAATCACCCTTGTTCCATACATCAATGTTCCTTGACAGACGGACAGCTGTTCTCGTCTGGCTGAGAATGCTGGTAACAGTGGGTCGCCATGTGCTGGCCATCCCTTCACTGTCAAATCGTAGACCCGAGACAGTGTTGGGTCGTTTCGGGTCTCTCTCTCAATACCCGCATTGGTGACTGGTAAGCATTCGATGATGGTCGAGTGAAATATCTCGACAGGGTCAACTGCCGGTGCCTCTTCCGCTGCAGGTAGTGGCAGGCGCGACAGCTCATCAGCATTACCATGTTGCTTTGTACCTTTGAATTCAATATCATATTGATGTGCCCCTAGGAAAAGGGACCATCTCTGAAGCCTCTGCGCCATCATAACCGGAACACCCTTCTTAGGGTTAAAAATGGAAACCAACGGCTGGTGATCTGTCAGCAGCGTAAACTTTTGGCCTTGCAGGTAATGGTTAAATTTTTTAACTCCCCACACGAGGCTGAGAGCCTCCCTATCTATCTGAGCATAGTTGCGCTCTGCGGAGGTCAATGATCTGGATGCGAACGCGACTGGCCTTTCCAAGCCATTTGGAAACTTATGTGAGAGCACTGCCCCGATACCATATGGAGAAGCATCACAAGCTAAGTGAATAGGCAGCGTTGGGTTAAAGTGAGCCAACACTTCCTTAGAGGTGATCAGTGCCTTGCTTTTTTGAAAAGCCCGCTTACAATCATCGCTCCACTTCCATGGTATTCCCATTTGCAAAAGAGTGTTCAGCGGGTGTAACACCGTGGATAAATTTGGAAGAAACTTGTGGTAATAGTTAACCAACCCAAGGAACGACCTAAACTGGGATACATTTTCCGGAGCGGGAGCTTTCACAACAGCTTCGATCTTGTCAGGTGACTTATGGAGCCCCTCCTGGTCAATGACGTGGCCGCAGTACGAGATTCGCTTTTGAAAGAACTCACATTTCTGGCGATTAACTCTGAGCCCATATTCTTTCAATCTGGTGAGCACCTGCTCCAAATTCGCGAGGTGATCCTTATCATCATCTCCTGTAATCAGAATGTCGTCCAGGTAGCATTGTGTGCCTGGAATTCCCTGCAATACCTGCTCCATGGCCCTTTGCCAAATCGCTGGAGCCGATGCCACTCCAAAAACCAGTCTATTATACCGATATAAGCCCTTATGTGTGTTGATCGTGAGATACTGGCGTGACGCTTCATCAACTTCCATCTGTAGGTACGCCTGCGCCAGGTCTATCTTGGTGAAGTGTTTCCCACCAGACAGCGAAGCGAAGATATCTTCAATCCGCGGAAGCGGATATTGCACCGTGTGAAGAACCGGATTAACAGTGATCTTGAAATCGCCACAGATGCGAACCTTCCCAGGTTCCCCCGGTTTGTTGCTCAACGAACGCTTCATGACAGGAGCAATGGGTGTGGCCCATTCGCTCCAGTCCACCTTTGACAGTACTCTTCCAGCTCTGCTTCCACAGCAGGTCGTATCGCATAAGGTACCTGTGATAATAATAATAACTTCCGGGAAGTTATGTCATCACTTCCTGTGAACTGTGAACTATGAACTATGAACTGTGTACATACCTCACTTCCTGTCATATGTCACTTCCTGTTGGACTGGTATAAATACTGGTCTGTTCAGTATTGTAAGAGGCTTCTACCAGAGGCATGGTAAAGACCTCTCTTGTATATAGTGTGTTTATAAGTTACTTAAAGCTTACTTTAAAGTTACTTGATGGTAAGACTCCTTTTTCTTACATCAATTTAAGTAACTTAGTATTTACACTCACAAATACTAGACCTTCGGACAAACTCGGAGTTAAGGATCCAGGGAACCACCCATCATGGAGAGAATCCTTAGACCTATTCGTCTGGACTTGGACCCGAATACACCAGCAGCTGGCAGGGTATGGAAGCATTGGTACCGTACTTTTGAGAATTTTCTGGATGAATGTAAAGCGGATGCTCCTGCTAGATTGAGGATACTTATCAATTATGTGACCCCAAAAGTGTTCGAATATGTTGATGAATGGGATAATTACGATGAGGTGATTCGGGCACTTAAGAAACTGTATGCCAAGACCCCAAATGAGGTCTATGCTAGACATCTACTGGCCACAGCCCAACAAGGGCCAGGGGAATCAATTAACGAATTCCTGCAAGAACTTCGCAGGCTCAGCATAGATTGTAACTTTCAGGCAGCCTCAGCTGAGCTGTACCGCAAAGAAATGATTCATGATGCTTTCATCTGCGGGATTGCCTCTCCATTTATACGCCAGCGTCTACTAGAAAGTAAAACACTTGAGCTACAAAAAGCTTTTGACCTAGCTTGTTCTCTGGATTTGGCAAAGAGAAATGCAGACCTCTATCAGCTGCCCAGATCTCGATCTGCTGCTGTAGCTGCAACCAGACAATTCAAGCGGTCTCAGGTGAACCCTATCATGGGGGAATCTAATTCTGATAATTCTGATGAAGAAGAGGAGGATGACCCCACTTTAGCAGCCTCTTGGCAATCTAGGAAGGAATGCTTCTTTTGTGGAGATGCTTTTCACCCTAGGAAAACCTGCCCTGCTCGCAATGCAATCTGCAGTTATTGCAAAAAAAAAGGACACTTTGCTAAAGTTTGCCTATCAAGGGCCTCTACGAGGGCCAATCCAGCGAAGGCCTACCGAACTGCCCCAATTAGGGCCTATCAAGATGCTCCAGCTAGGACCTATCAAGCTTCCTCTCGAGCTCTCTCCCGAAGAAGCACACCGAGAGTTTTAGCCACTCTCTGTGCAACGACACCAATTACAGCTGCTTGCCCACAGAACCTGTCTCATGCAGCCACAAAAATTTCAATTAAAGGGCATACCTTAGATGCCTTAATTGACTCAGGAAGTACTGATAGTTTCATTAAGGAACAGATTGTTGCGAAATTGAAACTACATGTCTTCCCATCGGACCAGGCAATTGCGATGGCTCAGTCATCACTTAATACCAGAATCTCCGGCTTTTGTGTTGTTGATATGACACTTCATGGTCGTATGTATCCCTCCACCCGACTTTCGGTGCTCAAGGACTTATGTAGTGATCTCCTCTTAGGGCTGGACTTCCAAAAACAGCATAAGAAACTCACCATTGAGTTTGGTGGATCCAAACCCGGACTTACTATTTCTAATATACCGTCTAAATTACCGTTTTGTGCATTGTCAGCAGCTTCACTTGATGAACCCTCATTATTTGCCAGTATTCCGCCTCGATGCAAATCAATAATAACGAAATCGCGGCGCTTTAATCAGGAAGACCAATCTTTTATTGCGGCTGAAATCTCTCGACTTCTAGCAGAGGATATCATCGAACCATGTTCGTCGCCCTGGCGGGCTCAAGTCATCATTGTCAAGAACCCTCTAAAACCTCACAAACAGCGACTATGCATCGATTATTCGCAAACCATCAATCAATATACCGACTTGGACGCCTACCCATTGCCACGCATTGATGATATGGTTAATAAACTGGCCGAATACAAAGTGTTCTCAACTTACGATTTAAAAAGTGCCTATCATCAGGTACCCTTGAAGGTCTCAGATAAGCAGTACACGGCCTTTGAGGCTAATGGACGGCTGTACCAATTTCGTCGCCTCCCATTCGGGGTTACTAATGGAGTGGCTGTCTTCCAACGGGCAATGGATGGCCTGGTTAAGCAGGAAAACCTAAGGGACACTTTTCCCTATCTTGATAACATTACCATTGCAGGTCACGATCAACAGGAACACGACGCCAACCTCCAAAAATTTCGGGATGCCCTCCATCGCTGTAATTTGACCCTGAATGAATCCAAATCTGTTGAGTCACAACCGACCATCAACATCCTTGGCTACTGCGTAGGCAATGGTATCATTAAGCCAGACCCAGAAAGACTTCGCCCGCTCCAAGAGCTCCCGTCACCTAAGAATCCGGCTTCTTTACGTCGGGCTCTCGGTCTGTTTGCATACTACGCTAAATGGATTCCTCATTTTTCGGACAAAATCCAACCCTTGCTGCATGCTAGATCATTTCCACTGGGAACAGCGGCTGTTGCAGCCTTTAACCTTCTCAAAAAACAGTTGGAGAAAGCGGCTCTTCACTCCATCGATGAGAATCTCCCTTTCGTGGTTGAATGTGATGCCTCGGAGGTGGCGATCTCGGCTACTCTGAATCAGGAAGGTCGTCCTGTAGCATTTATGTCCAGGACCTTACAAGGTGCCGAGCTACATTATCCTCCGGTTGAGAAAGAAGCCACAGCCATCATAGAGGCAGTACGGAAGTGGAACCATTTTCTAGCTCGCCAGCACTTTACATTGATCACGGACCAACGATCAGTCGCCTTCATGCTCGATAATTAAGAATAATAAAATACAACTTTGGAGGATGGAACTGGCCTCTTTTGGTTATACCATTCTCTATCGGCCTGGCAAGGAGAATGTGGCCCCGGACACCCTCACACGGGCATTCTGCTCCACTATGTCATCCTCTACTCTCATGGATGTCCACAATGGATTGTGTCATCCTGGCGTTACGCGCATGCTACATTTCGTACGATCACGGAATCTCCCTTTTTCCACTGGAGATGTAAAGAAAATATGCTCAGAATGCCGGCTTTGTGCGGAATTAAAACCTCAGTTCTTCCGCCCCTCAGATGGTATACTCATACATGCAACCCAACCGATGCAACGACTTAGCATCGATTTTAAGGGCCCAGTGCCCTCTTCAACTCGGAACACATATTTGCTCACCATGATCGACGAATATTCACGTTTTCCGTTTGCCTTCCCCTGCTCTAATATGCTGGCGTCCACAGTAATCTGCTGCCTTGAGCAGGTATTTTCTCTCTGTGGCATGCCGGCTTATATTCACTCAGATCGGGGTCCATCCTTTATGTCAAGGGAACTCAAGGACTACCTCTCAGAACGGGGAATTGCTACAAGCAAAACAACACCATACCATCCCATCGGAAATGGGCAGGTAGAGAGGTATAACGGTATCATCTGGAATTCCGTACGTCTCGCTTTAAGATCTCGGGGCCTACCAGACCAGCAATGGGAAACAGTGCTTCCGGATGCATTGCACTCTATACGATCCCTGCTTTCTACAGCCACAAATACTACACCTCATGAGCGGTTCTTTGGATTACAGCGTCGCTCATCTCATGGGACATCACTCCCGTCATGGCTAACTACTCCTGGACCTGTATTACTCCGAAGATACGTTCGGACGTCTAAAAATGACCCTCTCGTAGACGAGGTCGAACTAACCGATGCCAACCCCACCTATGCAAACAGACGATATTCCGACGGCCGAGAATCTACCGTATCATTACGGGATCTGGCTCCCTGCCCACCAGGACCTAGTGGGACATCGGGTGATGGCATTTCACCAGGAAACTCTTGGGACCTATCGGGTACCCCTCTCCAGGATCCTGATCGGACACCAACTAGCTTGGTGCCGGTAGAACCCCGTACTCAAGGTTGCGACCCTCCCAGTACCACGCATGAAAGTACTGATCCGCCACAGACCAGCTCTGCACCTCCCTCTGAACAGAGGCAGTCCGACTTTGAACCTATTGGGGCTCGTACTCGAAGCCATGATCTCCCCGACCCTTCACAGGGCAATCCAGGCCACACAGACTCTGACCAATGGCCAACCGCATGTAAGCGGACCAGCGACCCTCTACGACGGGAATCCAAACGGGTGCGACTCTTCCTTGTTCGGCGGCTGCGGACCAAAAGGTAGACCACAGCCTCCTAATCCTGCAGGAGGGAAGAATGTGATAATAATAATAACGTCCGGGAAGTTATGTCATCACTTCCTGTGAACTGTGAACTATGAACTGTGTACATACCTCACTTCCTGTCATATGTCACTTCCTGTTGGACTGGTATAAATACTGGTCTGTTCAGTATTGTAAGAGGCTTCTACCAGAGGCATGGTAAAGACCTCTCTTGTATATAGTGTGTTTATAAGTTACTTAAAGCTTACTTTAAAGTTACTTGATGGTAAGACTCCTTTTTCTTACATCAGTACCGGTCTGGCTTTGAAAAATTTTGGGTTTGCATGTTCTTCAACCTTGACGTTTGCCGTAATTCCTTTCAGTGTTCCTAGTCCCTATTGGAACACCTCCTTAGCATCGTCCAATATTTTGGACAGTCGTTTAGGTTTGACGTCGTCCTCTTTACAGGAATCTACAGTCAGTGCTTGTATGGAATGCCAGTCCACATTTATTCTCCGGATCCATTCCCGTCCCAGTAGTGGCGGACCTCCATCAGGTAACACATACAAGTCCATTTCCTGACTTTCTTTACCATTGTAGACCACGTTTACTTTTATCTTTCCGATGGGATATACTATTTGCCCTGTGTATGTTTTCAATACAATCTCTGTATCCCTCAGGGGAATGTGCGAGAATAACCTTTTGTAATCTTGCTTATTCATGACCGTCAATGCCGATCCAGTGTCCAATTCCATCTTCACTTGGACTCCTGCTATCCGAAGCATGACCCAGATAGTTTGGTGGTCTGCTGTGTTACCCACATTATGTATTTTTAGACAACCCAGTTCCTTACTGCTGGAGTCTGAATCCATCTTCTGTTCATCCGAACTGTTCTCTGTCACCTTGTGTACTTTTTTGTACTTCTCCTGCGGCGACTTTTTGCTGCTGGTCTTCTTTCCTGACCGGCATACTCTCGCTATGTGACCAAGTTTGCCACTTTGCCTGCATTCTTTATCTTTGAACCAGCACTGGTTCTGGTCATGCGTTGTCCTTCCGCAACGATAGCACTTTACTGCGCCCAATGCCATTTCATTGGTGCTGAATTCCAATGGCCTTTGCTGTATCTCTGCAGCACCTCATGCTGCTGCCTCATGCGATGCTGCAATGCTGAAAGCTTTGTCCAGCGTAAGATCCTTTTCCTCTAGCAGTCGCTTCTGGGTTCCTTCCCTTAGGAGCCCACACACAAACTTATCTCTCAGTGCGTCTGCTAGTCCTGTACCGAACTGACAGTACTTTGATAACTTGCGCAGTTCGATTAAGAATTCAGCGTTGCTTTCCTCTTTAAGTTGAATTCTTTTGTAGAATTTAAATCGTTCCGCTATCAGCAGCGGCGTGGGGTTTAAATGCTCTTGCAGGATAGTAACAATATCCGCGAAACTCTTTCCTACTGGTTTATCTGGTGTTACAAGGTTCCTTAATAACCCGTACGTCTTCGCACCCATCGAGTTTAATAGAGTTAGTGCTTTCTTATTCTCCGGTACCTCATTCATTGTACAGTAAACTACGACGCGTTCCATATAAGTGGCCCAATCTTCCACATCGCTATCAAAAGCAGTGATGTTACCCGTTTTTGGCATCCTTGTTCAGTTTCCTTTCCTTCGGATATGATTATTTTATTTTATTTTTTTCAAAATGGCGGCTTCCCGCGCTTGGCGGCTTTTCCCGCGCTTGTCTTCTTCCCCCGCCGACTCAAAATGGCGATTACCGCGCTGTTGCCATTCTCGCCTCCCAGCGGTCCTTTATTTTCCCCTACACTGCTGCTCTTGTTCCCCGCCGCTCCCGCGGTCCTTGTGGACATAAACGCTTTTCTGGCTGCTGCGCGTCTCTGCCCCGATTGCAGTCCGGCCCCTGACACCGGCTGCGGTCGTGTTCTCCGCCCTTTTCGTCGTTTCCCTCCCCTTCTCTTACTGACAACTCGGCCGACTTCCCCTCCGTGCCGCTCGATCGGGCTTACCCGCCGCTGTCGTCAAAGGGATGTTCACTGATGTTTGACTTCGTGGCCAGAAACCAACCCGGGTTCCCGATTGCCTCCCATGCTATGCAGTGCCCAGCAGGATGTTAAGGGTGGATGTCCTTGATCGACGCCCGTTTCAGAGGCAAAGCTTCCTTTGATGCAACTGCCGCTAGGTAAGATCAGACTCGTCGCCACTGTTGAGTCTTTGTTTCCAAATGTAGTTATGCTGAATAACTGGACACAGACTACAGAAATAATTAAACAGGTCTTTAGTAATTGAGGGTCAGGGCTGAACTGGAATACACTTTTCTCCACAGGGTTTATATACCGGTGTGGTCACCACCGGTACTACAATGTACAGGAGCCATCAAAAAGTAGTCCATCACCTTACATACACTACAGTTCTGCTGCTGCCACGCCTGGTGCTGGAGGCCCTCTAATGCCAAGAAGGGAAGGAAAAAAAGGCCTCCCATGCTTCTGGTAGATGCCTCAGTTGAGGAAGCGCTGAGTGAGGGTGGCGAGAGGGGTCTCACAGGAGGTCACACTGGAGAAGTGTGTGAGGCTACAACCTTCCACAGGTGTGGCTAGGCCTGGTAAAAGTTGCCCCAGACCTGAAACAACAAAGTCCTGCCACCTGCAAATGATGACTGATCAAATATCCTCTTTAATGTTGGATCTGCAGCTGATAGTCAACAAGCCAAGAGTGTTCACGTCAGGTTTCACAGGCGTCATCCCCACCAGGTGTGTTTTACGTGGGAAAAGGGTTAAACAGGCAAGGGCCTGTTAAAATGGGATTATGAAGGCTAATTAGTGCTGTTTAAGGGCCCTAAAGACCAGTCCCGCCAGTTGCAGGCGGGACTGATTCGGGTCCATCAGACACACCTAGGTTAAAATGGCGTGGAGGCGGGAACCAGGCGGGGGAGGGTCCCGACCCCCAGGTTTTGCGATTTTAACCCCCTGCCCGCCTCAAAGCCCGCCTCACGGCCCAATGAAAATCGAGGCCATAGCCTATTGTGATACCCTGTAGTATCACTTTATCTAAGACCAGCTAATTTAACAGAGACATAGGCTAATTATTTATCAACATGGATGAAATCTGGCAAATTGTTACTCTGCTGCTTCAGAAACTGTACTTAACATACCAACATATGAACAGTAACGGACAGAAAAAGACCCTCTGGTCCATCCAGCCTGTACCACACAACTGTGCATCACAATATGTACACTCCCCATCCCATCTGAAACCATATGAATTCCTCTATTTAATTACATTTTATACCACTCAAGCTTCTAGTTGTGCAAAGAACTGTTAAAGGTGGATTGTGTTTGAAAGAAAGAAAGACTTGCATTTATATAGCCCCTTTCATGACTGCAGGACATCCCAAAGTGCTTTACAACCAATGAAGTACTTTTAAAGTGTAGTCACTTTTGTTATGTCGGCAACGCAGCAGCTAATTTGTGCACAGCAAGGTGCCACCAACAGCAATAAAATAAATGACCAGATCTTTTGCTTTAGGTATTGGTTGAAGGATGAATATTGACCAGGACACTGGGGAGAACTCCCCTGCTCTTATTCAAAATAGTGCCAAGGGATCTTTTATAGCCACCTGAGAGGGCAGACAGGGCCTCGATTTAACATCTCATCCAAAAGACGGCACCTTCAACAGTGCAGCACGCCCTCAGTGCTGCACTGGAGTGTCCTCCTAGATTATGTGCTCAAATCCCTGGAGAGGGTCTTGAACCCACAACCTTCTGACCCAGAGGTGAGAATGATACCACTGAGCTCTAGCACACTATGCCACAGCATTACAGGGTATAGATATTTGCTTACTGTTTCCCCTGTAATAAATTCCTGATCTGAACAATGCCATCACAGAGGCACCCAAGTGGAGACCAAGCACTTCTTGCAGGGAAAGGGGATTAAATTAGGACATGGGTCCCTGTTGATCAGTCTGTTGCACCGCCTAACTGCTGGTTCAAAGTCAGAATAGTCAAAGCTCGGAAAGCCAGTATAAAAAGTGCATGCGATCAGTCCCTCTGTAAATTGCATACATGGCCCGAAGTGCCGAGTAGTTTTACGGGCTAGTGTGCCCAGTTTATGTTTAGTGTTTATAGCTGCACATTTTATTTATGAAGTCAGATAATAGCTAGATCTAGAGTGGTCTTAACATGCTGTGTACGACACCATGTTAGTTTACCCCCATAATGTTTTTTGCAAGGTGGTGGTAGCCGCTTTGGAAGCTGCTGACAGATCCAGAGCTTCTGAATCAAATCAAAGCACAGTTTAATTATTTAAGTAATTTTCTGTATGGCCATGATCTTCTTCCTGCTGCTGTCCCAATTTGAGTATGTGTGTACCTGATATATCCCCAGTCTTCTTTGGTTGAATGAGGGTCTTTAATCAAGGCTTAGCAGCGAAGATGAATCTGCTCGGGGCCTTGTTGTAGTTCATGGAATGGGCGCCATGTGGAGCAGGTAATCTAATCATTTTAATGATGTTGGCTCTAACAGACCATAACACAGGCAGAGCAGGCC
Organism: Somniosus microcephalus; assembly: GCF_052327205.1. Lineage (NCBI taxonomy): Eukaryota > Metazoa > Chordata > Chondrichthyes > Squaliformes > Somniosidae > Somniosus > Somniosus microcephalus. The sequence continues at coordinate 191,501,086 of NC_140997.1, forward strand.
ATCTCTGCAAGTCACTGTGAATAGTTGCAAACAGCTGGAGATAATTAGCAGTGTAACCCTCAGATACTTGCATTTGCACCTAAATATTTAAAACCTATTAAAGCTTGACAGAAAGAAAAATCAGAGCCAATCTCAAGCAATCGCTATTTTTGAGACTGAAATGTCCATGTTTTGATAATGTAGGTTTTAAGTGGTGAAAGTTGATCTTTCTCAGGGACTTTGGGGTAAAAATTCGTCTTGGGCAGAAGGGCAAGACGAGTGGTACCATATTGGCCGCTCCTTATACGCACCACCTGATATTCAGTTCCATTGATTTCAACAGATCTGAATAGCGGGCGGGGTGTAAAGCAGATGGTCTATGCAATACCGACCATTTTGTGGTACTGCTTGAGACAAATTTTTACCCCAAGGATCCTTGTTTTATTAACTTTTATTTAAGAACTTGTTGCAGGGTTTCACCATGTGTGCTGACGAGCAAACATTTGTTCATTAGTTGGAGAAATTATCTGAATTTATCTCATTTGACAATGGTAATTCTCTAAAGTGAAGCGGTAATTGCGTGCACGGATGTTAATTTTGCTTTGCTAACAGCATGCCTATTTGTTGAAGTAATAGCCTAATTTCTTGATTTTTAAAACAGCAAAATGTTTAACAGACACAGTGCAGTACTTCTTTAAGTCCCAGTTGTAGAGTATCAATCAGCCTACATATTACATTAACCTTAGCAGAAATCCGTTAAATATAAATCTAAAAGGTCTCTGTTTGTGCTGCATTATTATTAAGAAAACAACCATACTGGCTTGAGACATGTAGAAAACGACAGCAGGGGCAGTCAAGTTGTTGGATTCTGGCAGATATTTTATAGCTTTTTTTTCACAAAGCTGTTTACTTGTACTAAGTTCAATTTATTCATACACCATTTCAAGTATTGTATTTGGTGAATCCACCCATCCACTGCCTCATGCCCTATTGAGAGCAAGATTGGTACAAATGAAATGGAGAAATAAAAATAAACATATTTTACACCTTTAGAAATAAGTAGTAAACTTCACCTGGTTCTGTTTGTGACTGATTCACTGTAATTCATGAGAGAGGTTTACTATATGCTGAAATCTGACCTCCAGCCAAACTCCATCAAACTGATGGGTACATCTGGGTTTCCTGCAGTCAGACTCATGCCACAAGACCCACAGAAATATTGGGCTGGATTTTACCAGCCCTGAGGAGGCGGGTTTGGAGGTGGGACTGGTGGGAAAATGGGAAAAATTGGGAGCGGGTCCCAACCCGCCTCCGAACCATCTTTCCTGGAGGCGGGTCCCTGAAGGGGATTAGAGCCAATTAATTGCCTGTTAAAAGGTAGTTAACAGGCAGTTAAGAAGCTTTTCACCATGTTACGCCTGTTGATGCGGGCTTCTCGACATAGGGAAACCCCGCCAAGGTCAGCGAGGTGAACTGTGGGTCTGTGGGGGTGAGAGGGGTCAAAATGTCAGCTGTAGAGGTGAGTGATGGGGGCAAGTGTGGACAGGTAAGTATGAGAGGTGAGCTTAAACTGTTGGAAAAAGTTTCCTTACCTTTGCTTCTTTCTGCAGGCTTCAACCTTTGAGGATCCGGAGGTGCCTCATCTCAACGGCAGAGATGACAGAATGGCTGCTGCATTCTCAGATGCTGCAGCCACCTGCTTTCTGCTGAGGAGAGAGGTCTGAGTAAGCCTGTATGCAAAGGCTCACCTTAGAACAGAGATTGTCAGTGTTTGACAGCTTCTTAAAGCTGTCAAACGCTGACAATTCATCTGTTAAAAATTTTTGACAGATGAAGCATCATACGCTGATGTCCTCTGTCACCGGCTTTCCCTTAATTGGCCGGTAAGCCCGCAGGGCAGGCTTAACAAGACCAATCAAGGGAAAATAGCGTGGGTTGGTCAGACGTCGCTGGGGGCGGGACTGAAACCCGGAAACCAGAAGTCCCGCCACCAGCACATCTCCATTGAGAAAATCCAGCCCATTGAGTCAGTGTATTTTTGAACTGATGCTCATTTTCCAACTTCTCAAGCAGTTACCCAGCTGCTTAATCACTGGTACTAACAAACCGACTATAAACACAGCTGTGCAGTGAAGAAATCAGAATGCACAGACAGTGGTTGCTCATCACACAGTCCCTATCTGCCATTACTTTAGAACTTGGATTTAAAGATGAAGGTGCACTTACCTGGATTGGTCCAGGGAATTCTGACTTTGTAAACTGTAATTCATAAGAGAGGTGTGCTATATGCTGAAATTGGACCTCCAGCCAAACATGATACTACTAGTGGCTGTCGAGTTCTTGTACACCTCATGCTTCTTCCAGGGTGCAACAGGCAACACCAGTGCATAAATGTAATACATTAGCTGAAATAAAATTAATTTAATCATGAGTTTGATTTGTGCCTACAGTGTCAGCCATGGTTCATTGGGTAGTATTCTTGCCTCTGAGTCAGGAGGTTGTCAGTTCAAGGGCTGGATTTTGTCAATGGGGACGTGATGGAGGCGGGACTCCCACTTTTTGGGTTGTAGTCCCGCCTCCATCGACTTGTGGCCAACCCACGCTATTTTCCTTTGATTGACCTTGTTAAGCCCACCCAGCAGGCTCAGCAGGCCAATTAAGGGACACCTGGTTACTGGTGACATCAGCGATTGACATTTCATCTGTCAAGAGCTTTTGACAGATGAAACAATCAGCGTTTGACAGCTCTGTGAAGCTGTCAAACACGGACAATCTGTCTTCTAACTTGAGTCCTTCTACTCAGACTCAGTTAGAGAGCACTCCAGACCAGAAAGCAGAGGCTGCAGCTTTTGAAAGTTCAGCGGCCATTCTGCTTTCTGTGCTGGTGAACTGAGGGAGCCCCGAGAATTGAAGGAAGGAAACCTGCAGGAGAAAGTAAAGGTAAGTAAAACTTATTAAAACACTTTACACTTACCTCACACATGTACCTCTGTACACATGCACCCATCACTCACCTGCACAACGGACATCTCAACCCCTCCAACCCCTGCAGACCGACGGCCCGCCTCGCTAACTTGGCGTGGTTCGGAGCCGTCGGGAAGCCCACACTTCAGGGCTAAAAATAGGGATTAGGCAAAAAACTGCCTGTTAACTACCTGTTAACAGGCAGTTAATTGGCACTAATCCCTTTCCCACCTCGGGGAGGCGGCTCCCAGCACAGGTCGGATACCCGCCTCCTGGGACATTGGCATGGAGGCGGGTTGGGGGCGGGATGGATTCCTGCTCCCCAATTCTGCAATTTTCCCACCACTCCCGCCTCCATGGAGCTTGGAAATTCGAGCCCCAAGTCTCACTCCAGAGACTTCAGCACAAAAATCTAGGCTGACACTCCAGTGCAGTACTGAGGGAGTGCTGCATTGTCAGAGGTGCTGTCTTTTGGATGAGATATTAACCCGAGACCCCGTCTGCCTTCAGAGGACATAAAAGATCCTATGACATTATTTCGAAGTAGAGCAGGGAGGTCCTGGCCAACATTTATCCCTCAACCACGAAAAAAAAATGATTATTTGGTCATTATCACATTGCTGTTTGTGGGAGCTTGTTGTGCGCTAATTGGCTGCATTTCCTATATTATAACAGTGCCTACACTTCAAAATTGGCTGTAAAGTGCTTTGGGATGCCCTGAGGTTGTGAAAGGCACTATATAAATGCAAGTCTATCTGAGTTGTAAATTTCAAGCAGTAGACCCCCAAAATTATCAGTTACGATAAATTCCTGTTCAAAACAACAGAAATTATTGTCTATATATTGATATAGAAATCGACTATTTTGATCAACTCCTTTGCAAAACAACATTATATTGAAAGTTCAGAAATCACACCTTGTAATTGGTTTTTGTTTGTCTTTTTATTAGCAAAGGAAATATGGAAGGACTGTTGAGAGTTGTCATTATATAGGGAATATATTTTGGGCTCCAACTGGGTAGTCAGAAATATCTCAGTTATGTTACTACTTGGCCAGTCCATAATTAATTTATTTTTGTGTGTTTTAGCTTTCTTTTTCTTTTTCTTTACAATTGCACCACTTTTTTACTCTTATAATTGATTTCACGGATAAAGGATTAGAGATCAAAAAAGAAAAACTTGCATTTATATAGCGCCTTTCACGACCACCGGACGTCTCAAAGCGCTTTACAGCCAATGAAGTACTTTCGAAGTGAAGTCACTGTTGTAATGTAGAAAACGTGGCAGCCAATTTGCGCACAGCAAGATCCCACAAACAGCAATGTGATGATGACCAGATAATCTGTTTTTGTTATGTTGATTGAGGGATAGATATTGGCCAGGACACTGGGGATAACTCCCCTGCTCTTCCTCAAAATATTGCCATGGGATCTTTTACACCCACCTGAGAGAGCAGACGGCGCCTCAGTTTAACACCTCATTCGAAAGACGGCACCTCCGACAGTGTAGCACTCTCTCAGCAGTGCACTGGAGTGTCAGCCTAGCTTTATGTGCTCAAGTCCCTGGAGTGTCCCACAACCTTCTGACTCAGAGGTGAGTGTGCTACCAACTGAGCCACAGCTGACACTAAATCAAGGTAGGTGTTGATTGATATTCTGAATCATACCCTGTTGGAATTTGAGATATGTGTTAATTTCTATCTGGTTTCCTGATTCATTTCAATCGCACTGTTATTTTCTAGTTTAAATTACCTTGTTTTTGATCATTCCTATTTTCCACAAGAAATAGATATTTGGTGTACTTTCCTCTTGCTTGTAATAGCTGTTACTGCATTTAATTTTGAGTCAGTGGATTTTGATTTGGCCAGTAACAGTCACTAGAAGCATTAAGGTTTTGATCCACTGCTGTAAGAGCAGTGGGGCAGCATTTATGACCCCAGCATTGACCCTGCCTGAAGTTAGAATATTGCTGGGCAGATAAAGGTGTGAGTCACGCCAGCAAATGGCATTTGGGGATGGGGTGGTGGGGGCGGGTTGTGGAAACACTCTGAGAAATTTCTTTCCAACCTCCAATTTCCAGGAGACAACAGTGACTGGGAGACGCATCCTCCAATGTCCCAACTCCCTTCTTTATGTAGTGATGTCAGCCAGAGTCAGGAACTTGTTCACCTTTCCTTTTTTAATATTTGCAGTGAATTTGCACTCGCTACACAAGGTGGCAACTTGTTACATAGCTCAATGTCTGTCTATAAAAAGATTTACCCCTTAAAATCTAACCTAGTTCTATGCTTATATAACGTATACTCATGCTGCATGGTCCTTTCTAACCGGCCAAACTCAAATAGTCTATCGACATGGACCGAATCTAATTCTTCCATTATTTTAAAGACCAAAGTCAAAACTCCTCGAAGTCTATGCTTTTTTTTAAAAGGGTAAATGGCCCCAGCTCTCTTAACTTATTGTGGTAACTAATGGCCTTTAAACTAGGTATCAGTCTAGTGGTTCTCCTCTGAATCTTTTCTAGAGCCTATATATCACCCATCATGTGAGGGGACCAAAGCTGGACACAGTATCCTAAATAAAGCTTAATCAATGTCTTATACAAGGACAGTATAATATTTTTGTATAGTACTTGTTTTGGACTTAAACTTCCTGGCAACAACAACAACTTGCATTTATATAGCACCTTTAACATAGTAAAACATCCCAAAGCACTTCACAGGAGCATTATCAAATAAAATTTGACACAAATAGTCTATCCACATGGACCAAATCTAATCAAATCGAATCAAAATTTGGTAATACGTCCTAGTATCCTTATTTGTTTTTTGCAATAGCTTCATGACACGAGCTGTGAACATTCAGAGATTCATGCACTATAACACTTAGGTATTTCTCTCCCTCAATAGCCTTATGTTTGCATCCCTGCATGGTGTACAAATGCTTGGCATTGGCCCTACCTACATGCATAACACTACACTTATCTATAGTAAATAACATTGCATCTAGATCTGCTTGTAATCTCCCATTTTTTGAGACAGCAGGTGCTGGTCATGGTTCTGCTGTTGCCATTTACAGCTCCTCTAGACCCATTTTTTGTTTCTTAACTTGTCCCATTACCACCCGTTTTGCCTTACACCAGCTTTTGTCATTTAATCACTCCAACCTTCCACCCTATCACAGACCATCCCTTTTGTACTTTCCTTCCCTCCCCCACTTCCCCTGCCTCTGTACTTGCTTACATACCGTTACATCTCTAACTTCTTCCAGTTCTGATGAAAGGTCATCGATCTGAAACATTAACTGTGTTTCTCTCACAAAAGATGCTGCCTGACCTGCTGAGTATTTCCAGCATTTTCTGTTTTTATTTCAGATTTCCAACATCCGCAGTATTTTGTTTTTATCTGCTTATAATCTCTTTTTCTCCTTAGCATTTTAACCAGTTATCATTCAGTACCTTGTTTTAACTCATTAAAATACTTTGCTTTAAATCTCCAGCGTTTAAAAGTAATTCTATTTTCAAATCCTTTTTGTGGGAAAATGGTTCAAATATCCCAAAATGTGATGGTCCTCAAGACAACTAGCTACTGGTAAGTATAATTCTATAGTATGGAATTCTGCATAATTCACTGCTAATTGACACTCAAAAAGGCCATGAAAAATGTGGTGCTTGGAAATGATCTGAAAGCTGGTCTTTTTGGAGTTGGTTTGTGTTGTGTCCGTCAGTAGTAAGACACAAGACTGCAGGAGAACGGTACAACAGGTGTTTACTCAACGTGGCTCACTCTGGAACGGAATTGTACAGATTACTACTCAGTGCTATATACAGGTGTGGTCACTGCCGGTACTACAGTATACATGAGCTGTAAAAAGTAGTTCCCCCTTTAAAGGTATATACATTACAATTCCTCCCCTTTTAGATTAACAGTACCATAACACTCATTCAACAATTAAATATCAAACTAATTACAATTAACACTTTTAACATACAACGTTAGCTGAAAATAGTCCATTTATATATTCAGTCTTTGGGGAGGCTTCCTGATCCTTTCTGGATAGCGCCTTTCCCGAGTGACTCGCTCTTGGTGCGGAGGCGATTCTGGCACCCTGTCATCGGTTGGGTCATCAGCTTCCGATGCTACTGTTTCTGGGGTAGATGCGACCTGTACATCGGGTTCCTCACCAGGTACGTATGGGCGAAGCATGGGGTTGACTTGTTCCTGTGACTCTAGGATCTGGTCAGCATGGCGTCTCACGATGTTCTCTCCAACGTCCACTGTGTACATTAATGGGCCCTGCCGTGCGCATATCGTTCCTGGCTGCCATTTTTCTGTTCAGTAGTTGCGGGCCAAGACTGGTTGCCCTACATTGAAGCTCCTTGTTGGCTTCTCATGGATGTGCTGGAATTGCTTACTCTCAACATCTCTTCGTACGTTTGGTCTGAGCAAATCCAGGCGAGATCTTAACCTTCGGTTAAAGAACATCATGGCCGGGGCCTGGTTGGTGACTGCATGTGTCGCATTCCGGTAGGCGAACAGGAAATTGTCCACCTTATGCTGCAGCGGAATGTTGTCATTGTACATAGCCTTTATTGCCTTCTTAAAGGTTTGTACGAACCTCTCAGCCAATCCATTTGTGGCTGGATGATACAGGGCAAATGTGTAATGCCTTACCCCATTCTTCTTCAGAAACCTCCGGAACTCTTCGGACACAAACTGTGGTCCGTTATCGGAGCAAGTCTGTTCTGGCAAGCTGTTCCTGGCAAAAATGGTCCGCAGGACTGCAATAGTTTTCTCTGTGGTGGTGGAGGACATTTTCATGACCTCAGGCCATTTTGAGTGCGCATCCACGGCTATTAAAAACATGGAGTCCATGAATGGACCAGCAAAATCAATATGCACCCGTTGCCATGGAGATGAGGGCCACTCCCATGGGTGTAGAGGGGCATGTGGTGGTGCATTTTGGACTTTCTGGCATCCTAAGCAGCTCTTGGTCAGGTCCTTGATTTGTTTATCGATTCCCGGCCACCACACATAAGCCCTGGCAAGGCTTTTCATTTTTACCCCTCCCAGATGACCCTCATGAAGCTCATTGAGCACTCTATCCCTTAACTTGGGTGGAATTACCACTCGGGATCCACACATCAAGGTCCCCCGGCACACTGACAGCTGTTCTCTCCTTGTCGAGAATGCTGGCAACAGTGAGTCGCCATGTGCTGGCCATCCTTTCACCGTCAAATCATATACCCGAGACAGTGTCGGGTCATTTCGGGTCTCCTTTTCTATACGAGCGTTAGTTACCGGTAGGTATTCAACTATAGTCGAATGAAATATTTTGACAGGATCCACTGCTGGTGCTTCCTCCACAGTAGGCAGTGGCAGGCGTGATAGCCCATCAGCATTTCCATGCTGTTTCGTGCCCTTATATTCAATCTCATAGTGGTGCGCCCCTAGAAAGAGTGACCATCTTTGTAGTCGTTGCGCAGTCATCACCGGAACGTCCTTCTTCGGATTAAAAATGGAGACAAGAGGCTGGTGGTCAATCAGCAAGGTGAATTTCTGCCCGTGCAGATAGTGATTGAACTTTTTCACTCCCCACGCTAGGCTGAGGGCCTCCCTGTCAATCTGGGCGTAGTTACGCTCGGCTGAGGTTAGTGATCGTGACGCAAAGGCTATTGGCCTCTCTGAGCCGTCCGAGAATTTGTGCGACAGCACCGCTCCAATGCCGTAGGGGGACGCATCACACGCCAACCGAATTGGTAGTGCTGGGTTGAAATGGGCCAATACCTCTTTCGATGTGATTAGTGTTTTGCTCTTCTGGAAAGCTCGTTTACATTCGTCACTCCACTTCCATGGCACTCCAGTTTGCAGTAGGGTGTTCAGTGGGTGTAGTATTGTAGACAAATTTGGCAAGAACTTATGGTAGTAGTTTACCAGCCCGAGGAACGACCTCAGTTGTGACATGTTTTCCGGTGCTGGAGCCTTGACTACTGCCTCAATCTTTTCAGGGGACTTATGTAACCCCTCTTTATCGATAACGTGGCCACAATACGAGATCTGTTTTTTAAAAAACTCGCATTTGGGGCGGTTAGCTCGGAGCCCATATTCCTTCAATCTAGTGAGCACCTGCTCCAGGTTGGCGAGGTGATCACTGTCATTTTCGCCCGTGACCAGGATGTCGTCCAAATAACACTGGGTCCCTGGGATCCCTTGCAGGACTTGTTCCATTACCCTTTGCCAAATAGCCGGAGCTGATGCTACCCCGAATACCAGCCGGTTGTATTGGTAGAGACCTTTATGGGTGTTGATTGTGAGGTACTTTTTTGATGCTTCTTCTACCTCCATTTGCAGATACGCCTGGGCCAGATCAATCTTAGTGAAGCGTTTCCCTCCAGATAGCGAGGCGAAAATATCTTCAATCCACGGAAGTGGATATTGTACGGTGTGAAGGACTGGGTTCACTGTTACCTTAATGCCCCCACAGATGCGAACCTTCTTTGGTTCCCCAGGCGTGCTGCTCAACGACTTTTTCATCACAGGGACGATGGGTGTAGCCCACTCGCTCCAGTCTACCTTGGACAGTACTCCTGAACGTTCCAAACTCTCCAGCTCTGCTTCGACGGCTGGGCGGATCGCATAAGGTACCGGTCTGGCCTTAAAAAATTTTGGGCTTGCGTTTTCTTCAATTCTAGTTGTTGCTGTCATGCCTTTTAGTGTTCCGAGTCCTTGCTGGAACACTTCTTGCGCATCGGTTAGGATCTTTAACAGCCGCCCAGGTGTGACGTCGTCATCCTTTTTGGCAGCCACAGTCAGTGCTTGTATGGAATGCCAATCCAGCTGTATTTTCCGGATCCATTCACGTCCCAGTAATGGTGGTCCTCCATCTTGCAATACATACAAGTCTAGTTTTGGTGTTTCCTTACCGTTATATATAACGGTCACCCTTATTTTTCCTTTGGGGTAGACTTTTTGCCCCGTGTACGTCTTCAAAATAATTTTTGTGTCTCTCAAGGGTATGTGTGAGAATAGCCGCTCATAGTCCCGTCGGTTTATGACTGTTAGGGCTGATCCTGTGTCCAATTCCATTTTTACCTGGACTCCTGCTATCTTGAGAGTGACCCAAATGGTTCGGTGATCCTCCGTTTTGATCATATTATGTAGTTTCAGACAACTCAGCTCCCTGCTTTCGGAGTTGGTATCACTCTTTTGTTCGTCTGAACTATTCTCCGTCACCTTATGTACCTTCTTGTACTTTTCTTTTGGAGATTTCTTATTGCTGATTTTCTTTCCCGACCTGCAGACTCGTGCTATGTGTCCTACTTTTCCACACTGTCTGCACACTTTGTCTTTGAACCAGTAATCATTGTGGTCGTGTGTTGTTCTGCCGCAGCAATAGCACTTCTCTGTTCTGTGTGACATTTTGTTTGTGCCATATTCTTGCGGTCTCTGTTGTATCTCTGCAGCGCCCCGTGCTGCTGCTTCATATGATACCGCAATGCTGAAAGCCTTGTCCAGCGTAAGGTCCTTTTCAGATAAAAGCTGTTTCTGGGTTCCTTCACTTTGAAGCCCACACACAAACTTGTCCCTTAAGGTATCTGCCAGTCCCGTTCCAAACTGGCAGTGTTTCGATAGTTTGCGCAGTTCTGTTAAATATTCAGCATTGCTTTCATCCTTACGCTGGTTCCGTTTGTGAAACTTGAATCTTTCTGCTATCAGCAGCAGTGTGGGGTTTAAGTGTTCCTGTAGTATCGTCACTATGTCTCCAAAACTCTCTTCCACTGGCTTCGCTGGGGTTACTAGATTTCGTAATAAGCCATACGTCTTTGCACCCATTAAATTTAACAATACCGGCGCTTTCTTGTCATCTGACACCTCATTTGCCTTGCAGTATACCTCTATTCGTTCGACATATGTAGTCCAATCTTCGACTTCATTGTCAAATGCGGTGATACTGCCACTCTTCGGCATTTTGGGTGTGATTTAAAATGGCTTAAAATGGCGTCTCCCGCGCTTTCCTTCCTCCCCCGCTGCTGCCAACGCTGCTCTCGGCGGTCCTCAAGGCAATGGCGGCGCCCTGTAGGTTTCACGCGCTTCTCCTGCGCTGCTGCCAATGCCGCTCTCGGCGGTCCTCGTGGCAATGGCGGCGCCTCGCGGGTTTCTGCGCGTCTCTCTCCCTCTCCTCGACGCTGCTCGGCCCCTGAACACCGGCTGCGCCCTGTGCGCTCTGCCCTCTCTCTCTCCCCTGTCGACGCTGCTTGGCCCTTTGCTGTGCCGCTCGGTCGGGCTCTAGCCCGCCGCTGTCTGGGAAGGGTCTGTGCACTACCTGTTGCCAGCCCGTTTCGCTGGACCACCGCGACTGGAAAGCCAAGCCTGGCTCTCAACAGCCTCCCCCGCAATTCTCGAGTCTCTGCTGGATGACTGGGTGGTTGCCCGTGGTCGACGCCCGTGTCTCTGGCCTTGACCTCCAATCTACTGGTCTCCAGGAACGAATCCCTGGGAGGTGATGCAGAGTTGCAGGTAGGATTGAATTTGCCTCGTCGCCAATGTTGTGTCCGTCAGTAGTAAGACACAAGACTGCAGGAGAACGGTACAACAGGTGTTTACTCAACGTGGCTCACTCTGGAACTGAACTGTACAGATTACTACTCAGTGCTATATACAGGTGTGGTCACTGCTAGTACTACAGTATACATGAGCTGTAAAAAGTAGTTCCTCCTTTTAAAGGTATATACATTACAGTTTGGACTTAGGTGCATTGCATTGCAGAGGGAATCTTACTTTGCATGTAATCAGTGCTATGAAAACTTTCAATTGTTTAATTCTGATTCTAGGTGTAAAAAATGGAAGTGTGTTTTTTTTTCAGTACTGACATTCCCCACCAAAGGAACATAGGAATTGCTAGATGTAAAAAGACCAAGGTCCATCTAGTTCGCTTTCTACCATCCTGGTAGTCATATGATACAATAATAATTGAGTTGTTAACTAAGCATAGTAATCAATCTCTATCAATTAGTCTACAACAGGCCCAGAATTAACACAAAAAACACAGTGATGCACAGTTTTGGTCCAAAGTCACCTGTTCCTCCCAAGTATACTACACTTGCCACATGTCATGTCTCCAATTACTCATATATTGTGTCCCAAAATGCTATTTTCTGAAAGAAATCTATCTAATTTGACCTTGAACAACCACCAAAAAAAATTTAAAAATTAAAAATTGAAAGCGGATTCCCTGTCTGGACTGTAATTTTGAATGTGGTTGGATGGATGGACAAACCACATGTACAAAACTCCAGCCCATTTTCATCCAAACTTTATTTCTCATACAGAGTGTGGCACAGTAACAGTCACTATAGAATATATCTCGAAGCTTTTCATATATATTGAAAACGGTAGACCACAACCATTTTTCACACCCCACTCCAGGGAAATAATGGTAAGTAATGGTATTTGCTTGGACAGTTTTTCAAGCGAATGTGATGGAGTAGCAAACTCTCATGCACTGATAAGTATGGTTAGTAGTTGGAACAATCGCATCAAGAACCAAAAGCAGAACAGCATATCCTAAAGTCAACGTTGAAATGTAAAGTAGTTGGGCGTGAAGCCTATGATGTGATGTGGTACAGTTGAAATCTTGTGACCCGCTTTGATCAGTAAAAGTAGTAAATGATTTTACTGCTTTTGAGAAATCACGCACATTTCATGTGAGTGAATATGTTTGTTTTACTGCTGTGATATTTATTGGATATGAATTGCTATATTTGCTATGAGTAAAGTGATTTCAATTTTTAATTTTAAAATACACCTCCAATTTTGAATGAATAATGATGCATTCCAGATGAAAAAGTTAGGATGCATTGTTTCTGTTCCTAGTTCTTTTATAAGATTTTTTAATTTAAAATTGGTGATGTTTTGTTCTTTGGTTTAATTTTTATAATTATCAATATTGCAAAATTATAATTTCCTGTTTAAAGCTACTAAAATTAAAATGCAGTAACTTATTGACTAGTCCCTATCTGCCAGAGAATATTAACTTTACAGCTGGTCATTTTTAGTACTTGGATTGCACATCAAATTATCCTGAAGTTATCAAGCAGAACGTTAAAAACGACTGTAGTTTTGTGTTTAAGATGTTGTTGTAAATTCATCCTTGTTTTACTTGCTGAGTAATTGTAGTTTAATGATGAATGATTTTGTTAACATAATATTATGGTGTAATATATTACAGTGTAATGATAGTCCAAGAGATTTAACACCATTTGTGCAGTATTTTCTCAAGACTCCACAGACCTTCAGCGCTCCATGTATCAGCCTAGCTAACAACTGGTTAAGTCTACCCAATGAGTTTAGAGATGCTAATAGAAGATTTCAACCATTAGAGCTCATGGGAGTCTGGCAGAAAGGTTACTTTCTATTTGCAGTGTGATTTGTCATCCTTGAAATATAAAGGTCATGTCATTCATCAGTAGCACAGTTCCACTATAGATACCATACTAATCATAATAGTAATTTAATTACTAGCTCTGTTCGGTTTCAGTGCCCAGGTGAAAGTTTATGTCCCATACCATTTTCCAGAAATGATTTTGCAATTGATATAGATTAGCTTTTTCCAACATCTTAATATTTTCAAATTTAGCTGGAATTTGTTTTCTATTTTATTAAAGAGTTCTTTTCTTATGTTTTACAGTGACTGGGGAAATATTTACAGCCCCCCCATCATTCTGCCCAGTGAACAACTGAAAGATCAGAATAATACCCTTTCACCCAGACAACCAGCTGTTCTTCAGGATTTAAGAAGTAAGAGAATTTCATACTTGTTGTGCTCAACGATTTAGCAAAACAAATGGGTGCAATATGTGCATCAACGGAACAGAGTATGTCACATGGCAGGATGTATATAGACATTCATTATAGATGGCCCCTTAAGTGATAATTACTTAATGTTTTACAAACAGGTACTTATGCCTGTTCATGTGTATCAATTCACTGGTTGGCATTTTTAAATACTATATATAATGTAACATAAGATATCTAAGTATTCTAAGAGTTTTAGTCACAAAATTTGTGAATTTCTATTAACTTTAAAGAATCCCTAGCTGTTTGTAGTGTACATTAATGATTTAGATATGAATGTCGGAGGTATGATCAGTAAGTTCGCAGATGACATGAAAATTGGTGGAGTGGTAAATAGCAAGGAGGGAAGCCTCAGGCTACAGGACGATATAGACGGGATGGTTAGATGGGCAGAACAGTGGCAATTGGAATTTAACCCTGAAAAGTGTGAGGTAATGCATTTTGGAAGGACTAACAAGGCAAGGGAATACACAATGAATGGTAGGACCCTAGGAAGGACAGAGGATCAGAGGGACCTTGGTGTGCATGTACATAGATCCCTGAAGGCAGCAGGACAGGTAGATAAGTTGGTTAAGAAGGCATATGGGATACTTTCCTTCATTTGCCGAGGCATAGAATATAAGAGCAGAGAGGTTATGATGGAGCTGTACAAAATGCTAGTTAGGCCACAGCTGGAATACTGTGTGAAGTTCTGGTCGCCACACAATAGGAAGGATGTGATTGCATTGGAGAGGGTGCAGAGGAGATTCACCAGGGTGTTACCTGGGCTGGAGCGTTTCAGCTATGAAGAGAGACTTAGAGCAGAGAAGGCTGAAGGGGGACCTGATTGAGGTATACAAAATTATGAGGGGCATAGATAGGGTAGATAGAAAGGAACTTTTCCCCTTAGTAGAGGGGTCAATAACCAGGGGGCATAGTTTCAAGGTAAGGGGCAGGAGGTTTAGAGGGGATTTGAAGAAAAACTTTTTCACCCAGAGGGTGGTTGGAATCTCGAACTCACTGCCTGAAAGAGTGGTAGAGGCAGGAACCCTCACAACATTCAAGAAGCATTTAGATGAGCACTTGAAACGCCATAGCATGCAAGGCTACAGACCAAGTGCTGGAAAATGGGATTAGAATAGATGGGGCTTGATGGCCGGCACAAACACGATGGGCCGAAGGGTCACTTTCTGTGCTGTATAACTCTATGGGGGAGAAATTCAGTTGTGAGCGCCACCTGTTAGTGCCTTAAGAGGGCGATAAGTGGGGCGCTAACCAACTAGTGCCCGGGCATGGCGATACCTGCGCCTCTTGCGAAATTGAGCGGACATTTAGAGGCGGCGCTAAACCATACCGCCCGCTCTCCTGTGCACGCAGATCTTGACGTCATTCCAGAGTGCAACGCCCTTGGGGCGCCCCGGACCGGAAATTCAATGGCGCCCCCCTCCTTTCCGCCTGTCGCTACCAACAACAGGTTGACTGGAACGCTTCCCAGTCGCTGTGGGGCTGGGGGGGCGATATTTAAAGGGGGCTCTTCCTGTCTTCTGTGTGGTAACCATTTTTGGACCATTCGTTCTGAGAGAAAGAGAGAGAAATTTGCAGAGAGACAAAGGGAGAAAGAGAGACTTCTGCATTGAGTCAACGCTGTCTGAGGTAGTTTTGGCTTCTGACCATAACTTTGTAGTTGCTTTGCTTTTTCACCGGCATAACTTTGATTGCCCACATATTATGGGGGCTGCAATGGATGGGAACGTCGTGCTTCTCCATCACATTGAGAGGGCACAGAGACGCAGAGAGAGAGTGGCAATCATGGCCAGACGGAGGAGGGCCAACAGGCATCGGTACAGGAGACTTCACCGTCCCAGGGTTTTTCGACAACAGTTCTCATACATCAATATGTCTGAGGAGCAGTGTTTGCGAAGGCTGCGATTCAGCAAGGAGGTGGTCACTGAGCTCTGCCACCTCCTCCAGCCAGATCTGCAAACTCAACTGGTTGACCTCTGTCGGTGGCAGTGAAGGTAACAGTGGCTCTCAACTTTTATGCCACCGGCTCCTTTCAATCTGCTACTGGGGACATTGCCAATATCTCCCAGTTCGCGGTGCATTGCTGCATCCGTCAAGTCACAAATGCCCTCTTTAAAAGGAGACGAGAGCACATCTCTTTCCCCATGACCCCGGCCAAGCAGCAAGAGCGCGCAGCAGGCTTTGCAAGAATAGTGGGCTTCCCCATGGTGCAGGGCGCCATTGACTGCACCCATGTGGCTTTGCGGGCGCCACAAGAGAATGCCGAGGTTTTCCACAACCGAAAGGGCTTCCATTCCTTGAACGCCCAGTTGGTCTGTGACCACAGACAGCTGATACTCGCTGTCAATGCCCACTTTCCAGGCAGCAGCCACGATGCCTTCATCCTGCGCCAGACTTCTGTGGCAGACCTTTTCGAGGCCCCGCTTCACCCAGGAGGCTGGCTTCTCGGGGACAAGGGCTATCCTCTGTGCACCTGGCTGATGACCCCGCTCCGTTCGCCCAGTACCCCTGCAGAAGAACGATACAACGAGAGCCATCAAGCTACCAGCAACATCGTTGAGCACACAATCGGCGTGCTCAAGCAACGGTTCCGCTGTCTGGACCATTCCGGAGAAGCCCTGCAGTACTCGCCTGAGCGAGTCTCCCACTTCGTCGTTGTGTGCTGCATGCTGCATAACCTGGCAATCCTCAGGACCCAGCCAATGCCACCGGGCCTTGGAGCACCAGCAGAGGAGGAGGAGGAGCAGCCGCACCAAGACGGGAGGGAGGCACAAAGTGCAAGGGCCGTCCGTCAAAGGCTTATAGCAATTCGCTTCTAGGCCCCCTCTGAGGGAATGGCTTCTGCCATTCAAAGAACCTGAATGGAACCATGCCGCAACCCCTAAGCCGGTCAAGGAAACAATGAGTGCAAAGAACAAACATGCACATTTTGAATAAAGACACTTCTTTATTTACAAAACTGTGTATCCTTCCTGCATGACAAAGTAATAGAAAGAAACACACAAAGAAACAGTCAATCATATAACTGGCTCTCACAACCTGGAGACAATGTCCAAAACAGTAACAAAAATATGACCACGATCCTCGGCCTTCAATAAAACAATGAACAACATTTTGCCACACCTTCTACTTTTTGCCCTTCGAGGGTGATCTGCTTCCCTTGTGAAATTGCCCCCTTCCCACCCTGCAGCTCTGCCACACTGGGATCCCAGTGGCTGCAGCAAAGCTGGGGGAAGGCTGCTGAGTGTCAGAAACTGAGACTGCAGATGCCCTTGAGGGACGGCCTGGACCAGCTCTGGGCCTGGAGGGCCCAGCTGCTGACTGCTCCAACTCTGCATGGGTGGCAGCAGTCTGTCCTACAGGTGGTGGCAACTGCAGTGGAGAAGTGACAGTGCTGGCAGCAGGAATGCTGTCATCCTGAGAGAGGACAGCAACTCCCCGCTTGACCGACACACTGGCACTCCCACGGGCCAGCACTTCAGCATGCAGAGCAATCTGCGGGAGCACAGATTGCTGGCCTGCTGCGGCGCGGGGAGGGCCCCGGGGAAACCTGCCTGATCCAGCGAGGGTGACATCAGTTAGTGCTCGCGTGGCCTCACTCTGCGTCTGCATGAGACCAGCCACTGACTGCATTGCAGCACTTAGCATTTGCGTGGCAGCCGCCTGTGCTGCACCGAAGTCCTGGACACTCCTTGCCAGTGACTGAATGGATTCGGGCATCCTTGCCACTGCAACCATGAGCTTAGTGTGTCTTTGCTCCACCTGGGCGCTCATTTCAGTGAGGAGCCGCACCTCTTCTGCGCTCACTGTAGCAGGACTCGAGGCCATACTCTCCCTCCGGGGAGAAGGCCCCCGAGCTTCCCTACCCCCCTCGCATTGCTGCAGCCCGCTGGGTCCTGGAGCTTCACCCTCATCGGACCATTCCCCCCCCCCGCTCCTCTCCAGGGAAGGCGTGTCCCCAGTATGGCCATGGACTGCCTCAGCAGAGGGTTGCGCTGATGGTCCGGCTTCCTCTTCCTCCTCGCCTTCAGATTCACTCCCAGTGGCAGCTTAAGGGCCCGCCTCCTCACCTGGTGAATCACCATCTGAAAGCAGGGAGGTACAAGAGTGGCTTTAGCATGAGGACAGGGTGGCAGCAAGGGAAGCATGAGTGCAGCAATGTGCTGATTCGGATCGAGAGTATCAAAGGATGCTGTTGTGAAGAACAAGTGGAAGGAGAGAGGTCAAAAAGGTGATGACCTTACCATTGCTGGCCAGAATGGGGTCGGCGTCTCCAGTGGCGATGGGGCCAAGCATCCGGCTTGACACAATCCGGTGGACTCACTGCTCCAGATTGGTCGGGGCTTGAAGGTGAGGCCGGCCTCCCCCGGTCCATTGCTGCTGTCTCCTATTATGTGCCAGCTTGCCCTGCAAGAAAAAGGACGAGGTCTGAGTAAAGATGCAGTCATGATCTTGGCTGAAATGCCTCCCATGGTCGAATAGCCCTTACTGTATGCAAAGTGCTGAATGTGTGAGTGAGTTTCCTGAAAGGGCCATAGGTGTTGGAGGAGTGCTGGGCATTGGGGCTTTCAAGACCCTTTGGCCATAAAGCGAGGTCGAGAGGGAGGGATGAAGAGGTTTCTGAAAAAGGCACTCACCCTGACGACCCAAGTGAGGTCGTTGAACTTCTTCCTGCATTGCACAGGGGTCCTAGGCACCATGCTGCTGGAGGTCACTCTGTGAGCCACCTCCCTCCAAGCTTTTCGGTACTCGCTGGGCAGAGGCCTCCTGCCACTCTCCGGGTACAGGAGAGATCGCCTGCGCTCCACCGCACCAACCAGAGCCTCCAAGGTCCCCTCGCTGAAATGCTGCGCTTGCTCCCTAGCCCTCTCCATGGTCCTTGGCTGCAGGATTTGGCAACAGGTCTGTCCAGGCCGAGATTCAGGGCTCCGATGCGCAGGGTGCAGCTGCAAATCAAGATCGACCCTCCCCTTTAAGAGCTGACCGGCACCAGCGTGTCTGTGTGCAATCGGTAAATGACAGCACCTGCGCTGCGCCCGCCCTTTGAGTTAGCGCCTCGCTCCTCCGGCTTAGCACCTTAAGAGAGTCGTGCAGCGCCTGATTTAGCGCTGCAATCAGCTCCAGGGGCGAAACAGACCAATTTCGCAGTAGGTGGCGATAATTTGCGCCGGGTGCAAAACTTTGCACCCCATATGGGGCGATACCGAATTTCTTCCCCTATGACTCTATGGGCTGGATTTTCATTGGGCCGTGGAGTTGGGTTTGGAGGCGTGTGGGGGTTTAAAATCCCGAAATCGGGGGTCCCGACCCCATCCCGCCCCCAACCTGCCTCCATGCCAGTTTCAAAGGAGGCAGATACCCGCCCCGCACTGGGACCCGCCTCCCCGAGGCGGGAAGGGGATTAGTGTCAATTAATTGCCTGTTAACAGGTAGTTAACAGGCAGTTTTTAGCCTAATCCCTATTTTCGTTGTTGAAATGTGGGATTCCCGACGGCTCCAAACCACGCCAAGTTAGCAAGATGGACCGTCGGGATGAAGGGCTTGGAGGGGTCGAGATGTCTGGTATTCAGGTGAGTGATGGGTGCATGAGTGCAGAGGTAAGTGTGTTTGGTCTGTGTAAAGTGTTTAAAGAAGTTCTACTAACAATTACTTACCTTTACAGCCTTCCTTCCTTCAGGTCTCGGGAGACCCTCATCTCACCAGCCCAGAAAGCAGAATGGCTGCCAGCTGTCAAAATCTGCAGCCTCTGCTTTCTGTTCTGGGAAGATCTCTAAATCATCCTGAGAGGAAGGAATTAACCTGGAGTACAGATTGTCAGTGTTTGACAGTTTCAAACAGCTGTGAAACACTGATATTTCATCTGTCAAAAGGTCTTGACAGATGAAATTTCAATCTGTGACATCACCTGTTGCCGGGTGGCCCTTAATTGGCCTGCTGAGCCCGCTGGGTGGACTCAACAAGATCAATCAAGTCAAAATCGTGTGCATTGGCTAGAACTCGATGGAGGCGGGACTACAACCCCAAAAGTTGTAGTCCCGCCTCCTACCCGACTCCTCAATGAAAATCCAGCCCTATGACTCTAATTTGTTAAAAAGAGATTAAAGGAAAGCATCTTGGTATGTTTGAAATTCTGGCAGTCTCTGCACATCGAACACTTATATATTTCTTTTGTTGAGAGCAAGAGCTAAAAATTTGACTGCATAGCGCCCGTTGTTTGGGTTCTACAGGTGCCATTTTGGGTCAAAAATGGCGTTTAAGCAGCACGCACACACTTCTGGTGCAGGTCGCACCAAAAGCTATTTTGATGAGGGCGTTAGCATCGGCTATGGGTCCGTGTGCCAGAAGTATGCAGAGTAAGCAAAGTTTGATGCCAGCGCTGCCATATTTGACCTCAACACTGGAGCTAATGCCCTCTCTTAACCTCCCACATCTGAACATGCGTTCAGCAGCAGGAAGGACCCCCCCCCCCCCCACCAGACCTATTTAAAGGGATCATCACCTACCTACAGGTTAAGAACATAAGAACATAAGAAATAGGAGCAGGAGTAGGCCATTCGGCCCTTCGAGCCTGCTCCGCCATTCAATGAGATCATGGCTGATCTTCTGCCTCAACTCCATTCACTGGCCTTATCGCCATATCCCTTGATGCCCTTACTAGTCAGAAATCTATCGACTTCTGTTTTGAATATACACAATGACTGAGCCTCCACAGCTCTCTGGGGTAGAGAATTCCAAAGATTCACCACCCTCTGTGTGAAGAAATTTCCTCTCATCTCAGTCCTGAATGGCCTACCCTTTATCCTGGTTCTAGACTCCCCAGCCAAGGGAAACATTCTCCCAGCATCCACCCTATCAAGCCCTGTAATAATTTTGTACACTTCAATGAGATCCCCTCTCATTCTTCTGAATTTAAGCGAATACGGGCCTAGTTTACTCAATTTCTTCTCATACGACAGTCCCGCCATCCCAGGAATCAATCTCGTGAACCTTTGTTACACTCCCTCTATGGCAAGTATATCCTTCCTAAGGTAAGGAGACCAAAATTGTACACAGTACGCCAGGTGTGGTCTCACCAAGGCCTTATATAATTGGAGTAAGACTTCTTTACTCCTGTACTCAAATCCTCTTGTAATTAAGGCCAGCATACCATTTGCCTTCCTAATGTCTTGCTGCACCTGCACATTCACTTTCAGTGACTCATGTACAAGGACACCCAGGTCCCTTTGAGCATCTGCATTCCCCAATCTTTCACCATTTAGGAAATACTCTGCCTTTCTGTTTTTTCTACCAAAGTGGATAACTTCACATTTATCCACATTATATTCCAACTGCCATGTTCTCACCCACTCACTGAGCCTGTCGAGATCCCCTTGAAGCCTCTTCACATCCTCTTCACAACTGACACTGCCACCTAGCTTTGTATCATCAGCAAATTTGGAAATGTTACATTTAGTCCCCTCATCCAAATCATTGATATAGATTGTGAATAGCTGGGGCCCAAGAACCGATCCTTGCGGTACCCCACTAGTCATAGTCTGCCATCCTGAAAAAGACCCGTTTATCCCTACTCTTTGTTTTCTGTCTGTTAACCAATTCTCAATCCATGCTAGTATATTACCCCCAATTCCATGTGCCCTAATTTTGTTCACCAACCTCTTGTGTGGGACCTTATCGAAGGCCTTCTGAAAATCCAAATACACCACATCTACCGGTTCCACTTGGTCTACTCCACTAGTTACATCCTCAAAGAACTCCAATAGGTTTGTTAAATTGTATTTCCCTTTCATAATTCCATGTTGACTCTGCCCAATCTTACTATTAGTTTCTAAGTGCCCAGTTATTGCATCCTTTATAATAGATTCCAGCATTTTCACAACTACTGATGTGAGGCTAACAGGTCTGTAGTTCCCCGTTTTCGCTCTCCTTCCTTTCTTAAATAGCGGGGTTACATTTGCTATCCACCAATCTGCAGGAACCATTCCAGAATCTATAGAATTTTGGAAGATGATAACCAAGGCGTCCACTATCCCAATGGCCACCTCTTTCAAAGTCCTAGGATGTAGGTCATCCAGTCCTTGGGATTTATCAACTTTTAGTCCCATTAATTTTGCTAGTACTGTTTTTTTACGAATAATAATTTCTTTAAGTTCGTCATTCTTGCCACACCCTTGGTTTTCTCATATTTCTGGGAAGTTTTTTGTGTCTTCCTCCGTGAAGACGGAAACAAAAGCCTAGAAATTCAGTTGTTAGCGCCAGCCGCTAGCGCCTTAGGAGGAGGAGAAGTGGGGCGCTAAGCGGCTAGTGCCCGGGCGTGGCGCGATCAGCGCCTCTTGCGAACTTCACTCAAGATTTAGCGGCGGCGCAAAACCGCAGCGCCCGCTCAGCTGCGCGCGCAGATCCTGACGTCATTTCATGGTGCAACACCCTTGGTGCGCCCCGAAGCGGAACTTCAGTGGCGCCGCCCTTCTGTGCGCCTGGCGCCCCCAGCGACTGGTAGAGGGGAACGGTTCCCAGTCGCTGCGGGGCACGTAGGGCGCTATTTAAAGGGGACTCCTCCTGCATTATAATTGGCAGCCATTTTGTGGCAATCCTTCTGTGTGAGAGACGGATATTTGGAGAGAGACAAAGGGAGAGAGCTTTCTGCTTTAACTCAGCGCTCGCACAGGTACTTCTGGCTTCAGGCCAGAGCTTTGCACTTGGATTTAACTTTCAGTGCCACAGCCTTGAGTCGCCACATATAATGGGGGCTGCAATGGGTGGAAACGTTGGCTTACTGCATTGCATTCAAAGGGCTCAGAGACGCCGTGAGAGAGTGCCAGTCATGGCCAGATGGAGAAGGGCCAACAGGCGTCGGCACAGGAGGCCTTACCCACCCAGGGTATACCTGAACATGTCTGAGGAGCAGTGTGTTCGGAGGCTGCGATTCAGAAGGGAGGTGGTCACTGAGATCTGCCACCTGCTTCGCAGAGATCTGCAGCCACAGCTGAGGAGCAGGACGTCTCTGTTGGTGGCAGTGAAGGTGACGGTGACTCTCAACTTCTATGCCACCGGCTCCTTCCAATCCGCTACTGGGGACATTGCCAACATCTCCCAGTTCGCGATACAATGCTGCATCCGCCAGGTGACCAATGCCCTTTTCAGAAGGAGACGTCAGTACATCTCCTTCCCCATGACCCTGGACAAGCAGCAAGCGCGTGCAATGGGATTTGGAGGAATAGCGGGCTTCCCCATGGTCCAGGGCGCCATTGACTGCACACATGTGGCTTTGTGGGCACCTCTAGAGAATGCCGAGGATTACCGCAACCGGAAGGGCTACCATTTGCTCATATTAGCTGTCAATGCCCGCTTTCCAGGCAGCAGCCACGATGCCTTCATCCTGCGCCAGACTTCTGTGGCAAACATTTTCGAAGCCCAGGCTCACCCATGAGGATGGCTTCTAGGGGACAAAGGCTATCCTTTGTGTACCTGGCTGATGACCCCGCTCCGTGTGCCCAACACCCCTGCTGAAGAGCGATACAATGACAACCATCAAGCTACCAAGAACATCATTGAGCACACAATCGGCATGCTCAAGCAACAGTTCCGCTGTCTGGACCATTCCGTAGGAGCCCTACAGTACTCGCCTGAGCGAGTCTCCCATTTCGTTGTAGTGTGCTGCATGCTGCACAACCTGGCTATCCTCAGGACTCGGCCACTGCCAGCAGACATTGGAGGACCACCAGAGGAGGAGGAGGAGGAGGAGGAGCACCAAGACGGGAGGGAGGCACAAAGCGCAAGGGCCGTCCGCCGGCGGCTTATTGCAACTCGGTTCTAGGCCCCCTCTCAGGGAATGGCTTGTCCCAATGAAAGAACATGAATGGAGCCACTCCACAACCCCTCAGCCGGTCAAGGCAACAAATAGTTCAAAGTGCAAACATGGACAATGTGATTAAAGAAATTTTTTTACTGTGCAAACTCTGTGCCCTTCCTGCATGACAAACTAATTCAGATAAACCCCCCAAAAAACAGTCAGAGACATAACTGGCTCTCTCAACCTTCAGAAAATGAAAAAAACAGTTAAACTAAAATGACCATGATCCTCGGCCTTCATATAAAAAACAAACACAACAGTCTCGGCCTTCATATATAAACAAAACATTCTCGGCCTTCATATATAAACACAACATTTGGCCACACCTTCTAATTTTTCCCCTGTGAGGGTGATCCGCCTCGCTTCCGCGAATGGCCCCTTCCCGCCCTGCAGCTCCTCCTCAATGGGACCCCAGTGGCTGCAGCAAGGCTGGGGGAAGGCTGCTGAGGGTCAGATGGTGAGACGACAGATGCCCTTGGGGGATGGCCTGGACCAGCTCTGGGCCTGGAGGGCCCAGCTGCTGACTGCTCCAACTCTGCTTGGGCGGCAGCAGTCTGTCTTACGGGTGGTGGCAGCTGCAGTGGAGGAGTGACAGTGTTGGCTGCAGGAATGCTGCCAACGGCACTCCCTGGTCGGCTGATACACTGGCACTCGCACGGGCCAGCACTGCAGCATGCGCAGCAATCTGCTGAAGCACAGACTGCTGGGCTGCTGCGGTGCGGCGAGGGCCCCGGCGGTGCCTGGCTGATCCAGCGAGGGTGGCAGCAGTTAGTGCCCATGTGGCCCTGATCTGTGTCTGCATCAGACCAGCCAGTGAATGCACGGCACGACTGAGCACTTGGCTGGAAGCCGCCTGTGATGCAGCGAAGTCCTGCTGACTCCAAGCCTGTGCTGCCGCGAAGTCCTGCAGACTCCTTGCCTGTGCTGCACTGAATTCTTGCAGACTCCTGGCCTGCGCTGCCCCGAATTCCTGAGCACTCCTTGCCAGTGACTCTATGGAGTCAGGCATCCTTGCCACTGCAGCCATGAGCTCAGTGTGCCTGCGCTCAGTCTGGGCGCCCATTTCACCAAGGAGCACCTCCTCTGCGCTCACCGTAGCAGGACTGGAGGCCGCACTCACCCTCCGGGGAGAAGGCCGCCGAGCTTCCCCACCCCTCCCGCGTTGCTGCAGCCCGCTGAGCCCCGGAGCTTCACTCTCCTCAGACCCTTCCCCCCTGCTCCCCTCTAGGGAAGACGTGTCCCCATCATGGCCATGGGCTGCCTCGGCTGAGGGTGGCACTGATGGGCCAGCTTCCTCTTCCTCCTCCTCGAATTCAGAATCACTGACAGTGGCAGCTTGAGGGCCCGCCTCCTCACCTGGCGAATCAGCATCTGAAAGCAGGGAGGCACAAGAGTTGCTTTAGAGTGAGGACAGGGTGGCAGCGAGGGAGGCATGAGTGCTGATATGCACTGCATTGGTTCGATAGTGGCAAAGGATGCTGGTGTGAGGCACAAGTGGAAAGAGAGAGGTCAAAAAGGTGATGACCTTACCATTGCTGTCCAGAACAGGGTCGGCATCTCCACTGGCGACGGGGCCAATCAGCCGGCCTGCCATAATGCGCTCCACACGCTGCTCCAGGTCGCTGAGCTCTTTGAGGTCAGGACGGCCTCCCCCGGTCCGTAGCTACTGCCTGCGATTGTGGGCCAGCTTGCCCTGCAAGAGAAAGGATGGCCTCTAAGTACAGTGTCAAGCCCTGATCTTGCCTGCACTGCCTCCCATGGTGGAATAGCCCTGACAGTGTCAAGCCCTGATCTTGCCTGCACTGCCTCCCATGGTGGAATAGCCCTGACAGTGTCAAGCCCTCATCTTGCCTGCACTGCCTCCCATGGTGGAATAGCCCTGACAGTGTCAAGCCCTCATCTTGCCTGCACTGCCTCCCATGGTGGAATAGCCCTGACAGTGTCAAGCCCTCATCTTGCCTGCACTGCCTCCCATGGTGGAATAGCCCTGACAGTGTCAAGCCCTCATCTTGCCTGCACTGCCTCCCATGGTGGAATAGCCCTGACAGTGTCAAGCCCTCATCTTGCCTGCACTGCCTCCCATGCTGGAATAGCCCTGACAGTGTGTAAAGTGCTGAATGTGCAAGTGGTTTTCATGAGAGTCCCATAGCTCTTGGATGAGGGCTGGGCATTGGGGCTTTCAGGTCCCTTTGGCCAGAAACTGAGATGCACATGCAGGGATGAACAGGATAGTGGAAAGGGTACTCACCCTGACAGCCCGAGTGAGGTCGTTGAACTTTTTCCTGCATTGAAGTGCAGTCCTGGCAACCATGCTGTTGGTGGTCACCCTGTTTGCCACCTCCCTCCAGGCTTTTCGGTATTCGCTGGGAAGCGGCCTCCTCCCACTGTCAGGGAAGAGGACAGGTCGCCTGCGCTCTACTGCGCCAACCAGTAGCCTCAGGGCACCCTCGCTGAAGCGCTCCGCTCGCTCCCTAGCCTTCTGCATGGTCCTGGGCGTAGAAATGATGATCCAGCAATGGTCAGGCCTTGCTTCAGGGCTGCAGTGTGCAGGGCGTGGCAGCCAAACAAGTCCACCCTCCCCCTTTAAGAGCTGACCGGCGCCAGCGTGTCTGCCTTCAAGCAGCAACTCGCCGCACCTGCGCTGCACCCACCCTCGGTGTTAGCGCCTCAGCTCGCCGGCTTAGCACCTTATGATAGTCGTGCATCGCCTGCTTTAGCGCAGCAGCAACCTCTTGGGGTGATGCAACTCAATTTCGGCGAAGGTGGTGCTAAGTTGCGCTGGGCGCTAAATTTAGCGAACGCCCGGCTGTAGCGCCCCAAACGTGGCGATACTGAATTTCTAGGCCAAAGTATTTATTTAATTTCACTGCCATTTCCTCATTCCCCATTATAAATTCTCCTGTCTCTGACTGTAAAGGACCTACATTTACCTTCGCCAGTCTTTTCCTTTTCACATACCTATAGAAGCTTTTACAATCTGTTTTTATATTTTTCGCTAGTTTGTGCTCATATTCCATTTTCCCTTTCTTTATCAATTCCTTGATCCCCCTTTGCTGATTTCTAAAAGGATCCCAATCCTCAGGCTGACCACTTTTTCTGGCAACTTTATAAGCTTCCTCCTTTGACTTAATACTAGCTTTAATTTCTTTTGTTAGCCATGGTTGGATCACTTTTCCTTTTGGGTTTTTATGCCCTAGGGGAATATATGTTTGTTGCAAATAATGCATTATTTCCTTGAATGTTAGCCATTGTATGTCCACCTTCATACTTTTTAGTGTAGTCTCCCAATCTACCATGGCCAACTTGCCCCTCATACCCTTGTAGTTTCCTCTGTTTAGATTGAAGACCTTAGTTTCAGATTGGACTACATCACTCTCAAACTTAATGTAAAATTCAATCATATTATGGTCACTTGTCCCTAAAGGCTCCTTTACCACAAGATTATTGATTAGCCCTTTCTCATTACACACTACCAGAATGGCCTGGTCCCTGGTTTATTCCTTCACATACTGGTCCAGGAAACCCTCTCGCATGCATTCCAAGAATTCATCCTCCACACTATTAGTGGTAATTTGATTTGCCCAGTCAATATGTAGATTAAAGTCCCCTATGATTACTGTATTGCCCTTGTTACATGCACTTCTAATTTCTTATTAATTGCTGATTGATTTCTACTAGCTGTTTCTGAGTTCGTAGAAGTGTTTGGTGCTTTCTAGACTTCTTTAAAGTTACCTAAAGTCTACAAGGAGTGGTGAGGTACATGCTCAAGGACTTGGTACTGACTCGCAAGGGGTCTGCTCAGACCAGTTGCTCCCAGACATGGGTGCAGTAGTTTGTATCCCCCTTGGCCTGCAGCATGACAGGGAGAATGAGCAGAGGTGACACAGAGCAGGATAAGCTGCCAGAAGAGGCAGGAGGAAGAGGAGGTTGGGGGAGAAGGGCTCTCAGCAGGAGGTCATTGAACTTCTTCCGACACTGCATCCAAGTCCTTTGGGAAACACTGTTGGCATTGACCTCTGTGGCTATCTGCTCCCACTGCCTTCGCAGTGTCTGTCTGGAGGGCCTCCTGGCCCCCTGTGGAAACAGGACCTCTCCCCTCTCCGCCTCTTGTACTATGGCCTCCAGTGCTGCTTCTGAGAACCTTGGAGCCCTCTTTCTGGCCTGTTGTGCCATTGCTGAATATTTCCCAGTTGAAACTACCTCCTGGAATGACTTCCAGCACCTGGTCTCATCAAACTGCACCTCCACTTTAAGAAGTGCAGGCTGGCTTTATAAAGTGCAGGCTAGCTATAATTGGTGCTAGCCTCGCCAAACTTGGGCCCCCTGCTGAGCGTACAGCCATTCAGCAGCGCGTTTAATGTTGGGCTGCACGCCACTATCATTTAAATTAGCTAGCAGCACCAAGTTTGCATGCTGTCTGCATTACCTTGAATGGACACGGGTTAATTGCACATTGCGACTATTTTCGGGGGCTATCGAATTTTTAGCTCCAAATGTTTGTTGTTTATCAATGGTAACTTCCTTTGTATAGCTTAATACTGAGAGAATATTTATAACCCCCAGCAAAACATGAGGAAGAGAGAGTTTGAATATAGGATTTAATCTTAATGAATTGCAAATTATTTCTCAATATTACCAACAAGTTTAGTTTCCTTCTGTAAATGTAGATTAGATTTTTTCATAAATAGTCACACACATACAGGAAAGAAACATAGGCCTATAAATTTGGCTGCACAGCTGAGCTTCCATTGAGTTCATTGTAGTCCAATCTGAAACTAAGGTCTTCAATCTAAACAGAGGACACTTCAGCTGGCTGTGGAGGAGGCCTTGGAGGACTACCTCGAGCAGCTGTCGGCCTAGAGGGACTGGCTGGAGACTGCAGCATCTCTGCGTGGGTTGCAACAATCTGGGCCAGCTGGATGAGTGGCACCAACAAGAGCACTGGCAGAGTTTCTGGCAGGGGGAAGTAGGTATGTTGTCATCCTGAGAGAGGAGAACAGGTGCCACTCACTGGATCGGCACAGCCACAACAACGCACAAGAAACTTGACATCATCCCGGACTGAACAGTTCAATTGCTGCTGCCTCTGGACTCAAGATCCACTAACGAGATGTGACTGCAGTATGTAACCTCTACAGGATACATTGCAGCAACTCACCAAGGTTACTTCAACAGCACTTCCCTGCCCTGCAACTTCTACCACTGAGAAAGACAAGAGCAGCAATGTCAGGGGAACACCATCATCTCCAAGTTCCCCCCTGAGTCACACCCCACATTGACTTGGACATATACTGCCATTGTTTCAGCGTCACTGGGTCAATATCCTGGAATTGCCTACCTAACACCATTGTGGGAGTACCATCACTACAAAGACTGCAGCAGTCCAAGGAGTAGGCCCACCACCACCACCTTCTTAGGGAAGCTAGAGATAGGCAATAAATGCAGTCTTGCCAACGACACTCACTTCCCAAGAATAAATTAAACATCTATATTTCAATCACCCTAAGCGAATTTAGCCAGGATTTTGCAGTACAGAAAAGAACTACCTCCTAACATCTAACCTAGTTCTGTCATTACATTCCTTGAGATTGTGACCCCTGGTCCTCCCTAACCTATTTAACTGAAACAAATTGTCTACGCAAACACAATCTAATCCCTTCATCATCTTATAAACCTTGATCAAATCGCCCTTAAGTCTACGCTTCTCTAAAGTTTGGAGACCCAGCTCTTTGAGTCGATCTTGATAACTAAGATGCTTTAAACAGGGAATTAATCTTGTAGTCCTCCTGCACCCTTTCCAAAGCCTCAATATCACCCACCAAGTGAGGAAACCAAAACTGGACACAGTATCTAACTGAAGCCTAACCAAGGACAACATAATATGCTTTGTTTTATCATTAATTGTCCTGTAAGTACACCCTAGCACCCTATTTTCTCTAGCTATTGCTTCATGGCGTTGGTCATGAATCTTGAGATCTATGCACTAGAATACCCAGATCACTTTCTTCACCAGCTTTAGTTTTTTTTCCCTGAAGGGTGTATGTATGTGCAGCATTCGCCCTGCCCACATGCACAACATTTCACTTTTTAAAGTTAAACATCATATGCCAGTCACGGGCCCAATCCTCCAGCGCATCTAAATCCGCTTATAGTAGTCGAGCATTGTCTACAGTTCTGACTCTCGCACATATCTTAGTATCATCTGCAAACTTGCAGATCATTCTCCTCACACCTACATCTAGATCATGAATGAAAATAGCAAACAGTAACCGTCCAAACACTGATACCTGTGGGACACCATTGGTGACCGATCCCCAAGCAGATCCAAATCCATCTGCAACCACTTTCTACCTACAGGCTTTCAGCCAGTTTTCAATGGTATTTCAACACAAACTCCCAAATTTACACACCTCCAATTTAGTTTGTGAGCTACTGCTTACTCTGAGTCAATTAGACCCTCTCTTCTATTCATTAATATAATTAGATTCAACGAAATGATTTCTTGGAAATATGTGACACCACTATTGGGCCTAGAAATTCAGTTGTTAGCGCCAGCCGCTAGCGCCTTAGGAGGAGGAGAAGTGGGGCGCTAAGCAGCAAGCGCCCGGGCGCAGCGCGATCTGCGCCTCTCGCGAATTTCACTCAAGATTTAGCGGCGACGCAAAACCGCAGCGCCCGCTCAGCTGCGCGTGCAGATCGTGATGTCATTTCATGGTGCAACGCCCTTGGTGCGCCCCGAACCGGAACTTCAGTGGCGCCGCCCTTCTGTGCACCTGGCGCCCCCAGCGACTGGTAGAGGGGAACGGTTCCCAGTCGCTGCGGGGGGCGCTATTTAAAGGGGACTCCTCCTGCATTATAAGTGGCAGCCATTTTGTGGCAATCCTTCTGTGTGAGAGACGGATATTTGGAGAGAGACAAAGGGAGAGAGCTTTCTGCTTTGACTCAGCGCTCGCACAGGTACTTCTGGCTTCAGGCCAGAGCTTTGCACTTGGATTTAACTTTCAGTGCCATAGCCTTGAGTCGCCACATATAATGGGGGCTGCAATGGGTGGAAACGTTGGCTTTCTGCATTGCATTCAAAGGGCTCAGAAACGCCGTGAGAGAGTGCCAGTCATGGCCAGACGGAGAAGGGCCAACAGGCGTCGGCACAGGAGGCCTTACCCACCCAGGGTATACCGCCAGCAGTTCTCATATCTGAACATGTCTGAGGAGCAGTGTGTTCGGAGGCTGCAATTCAGAAGGGAGGTGGTCACTGAGATCTGCCACCTGCTTCGCAGAGATCTGCAGCCACAGCTGAGGAGCAGGATGTCTCTGTCGGTGGCAGTGAAGGTGACGGTGGCTCTCAACTTCTATGCCACCGGCTCCTTCCAATCTGCTACTGGGGACATTGCCAACATCTCCCAGTTCGCGGTACATTGCTGCATCCGCCAGGTGACCAATGCCCTTTTCAGAAGGAGACATCAGTACATCTCCTTCCCCATGACCCTGGACAAGCAGCAAGAGCGTGCAATGGGATTTGGAAGAATAGCGGGCTTCCCCATGGTCCAGGGCGTCGAACTGATGAACCAGCAATGGTCAGGCCTTGCTTCAGGGCTGCAGTGTGCAGGGTGTGGCAGCCAAACAAGTCGACCCTCCCCCTTTAAGAGCTGACCGGCGCCAGCGTGTCTGCCTTCATTCAGAAACTCGCCGCACCTGCGCTGTGCCCGCCCTCGGTGTTAGCGCCTCGGCTCGCCGGCTTAGCGCCTTATGATAGTCGTGCATCGCCTGCTTTAGCGCAGCAGCAACCTCTTGGGGCGATGCAACTGAATTTTGGCAAAGGTGGTGATAAGTTGCGCCGGGCGCTAAATTTAGCGAGCGCCCGGCTGTAGCGCCCCAAACGAGGCGATACTGAATTTCTAGGCCTTGATTTCTAAAACAATCTAAGTAACTCATTGAACTGTTGAATCAGGTTATGAATTACCATACAAAACCAATTGTATTATTTGTGCAATTAGAATGCAACTCTAGACGTGAAATAGAAAAATTGACTTGAGTCTACTGACCATTTATCTTTCATGGTCAGCATCACACTTAACACTCAACTGCAAACCATGGATGAACTCAGACATCCGCAACAAACTAAGAGAATGGTGTACCGCTTTCAAATCAGGGGACACCGAACTCTACAAGAAAGCCAAATATGACCTCAGAAAGGCCATCAAAACAGCAAAAAGAGACTATAAGAACAAACTGGAGTCCCAGTACGGCGGGGGCTCTGACGCCAGATGCATGTGGCAGGGACTAAGGGCCATCACCAACTACAAGGGGAGCTCAGCGGGAGTCACCAACACCGATCCCTCCCTACCAGACGAGCTGAACACTTTTTATGCTCGCTTTGAGAGGGAGAACACTGAGCCGGCCATCAAAACCCCCAGCCACCCAGAGGATTACACATTACAGCTGACTGAGTCCGAGGTCCGGAGAACCTTCAGGAGGGTGAAAGCATGGAAGGCAGCCGGCCCAGATGGGGTTCCACCCCGTGTCTTCAAGACCTGCGCAGACCAGCTGGCTCCTGTGTTCACGAACATTTTTAACATCTCACTGCAGCAGTCTGTTGTACCAGTGTGCTTCAAGGAGACAACCATTGTGCCATTACCTAAGAAGACC
Source organism: Somniosus microcephalus (assembly GCF_052327205.1). Classification (NCBI taxonomy): domain Eukaryota; kingdom Metazoa; phylum Chordata; class Chondrichthyes; order Squaliformes; family Somniosidae; genus Somniosus; species Somniosus microcephalus. The sequence goes on from NC_140997.1 coordinate 191,533,379, forward strand.
AAGGTAACAGGCCTCAATGACTATCGACCCGTGGCTCTAACATCTATAGCCATGAAGTGCCTGGAAAAGCTGGTCATGGCACACATAAACAGCATCATCCCCGACTCCTTGGACCTGTTCCAGTTCGCATACACAGCGAACAGGTCTGTGGACGATGCCATCTCCCTAACACTACACACTGCCCTGGAACACCTAGACAGGAGGGACACTTACGTCAGATTGTTGTTCATTGACTACAGCTCTGCATTTAATACTATTGTTCCCTCCAAGCTGGTCCTGAAACTGAGGGACCTAGGCCTGGGCACCCCCATCTGCAATTGGATTCTGGATTTCCTGACTGGCAGGCCTCAAGTGGTGAAAATAGGGAACAACACCTCATCCACTCTGGTCCTCAACACCGGAGCGCCACAAGGCTGCTGCCTCAGTCCTTGGCTGTACTCTCTGTTTACACATGACTGTATAGCCATACACAGCAACAACCGGATCATCAAGTTTGCCGACGACACCACAGTAATTGCCCTGATAAGCAACGACGACGAGACGGAGTACAGATATGAGATAGTCCAGCTGATGAGATGGTGCAATGACAACAACCTTGCCCTGAACGTTGGCAAGACTAAGGAGCTCATCGTGGACTTCAGAAGCCACCGAGGGAACCACCGCCCCATCAGCATAGACGGGACACCAGTGGAAGTCGTCAGTTGCTTCCGATTCCTGGGACTGCAGATCTCCGATGACCTGGCCTGGAACCACAATACTGAGGCCATGCTGAAGAAGGCACACCAGCGCCTCTACCCTCTACGGTGCCTGAGGAAATGCGACATAAGCACACAGTGGCTTGTGAACTTTTACCGCGGCACCATAGAGAGCGTCCTGATGGGTGGTGTCAATGTGTGGTATGGTAACACCACTGCACAGGACAGGAAAGCCATCCAGAGGGTTGTGAGGATGGCAGAAAAGATCATCGGGTGTGCACTTCCGTCCATCGAGGAGATCTTCCAGACCAGGTGTCAGAACAAGGCCCGCTCCATCACCCAGGACCCCAACCACCCTGGGCACGAACTGTTCTCCCTCCTGCTGTCCGGCCGTCAGTACCGCAGCATCCGAACCAGGACCAGCAGGTTCAAGAACAGTTTCTACCCACAGGCAGTGCGCCTACTGAACTGCTAACCGCACTGCCCCACATATCATAGTCACATTCTCCCCCCAACCCTGGAACTGTATATCACATGAACCGTGAGCGCACAAGAACATTCTTGATCACTGGACTGTGTGCACATAGGACTCTTGTACCTCAACCTTAACTTATAACTCATTTGTACATTGCACACTGCATTTTAATTTATACTTATTTATATATAAATATATATATTATACTTATACTACCATATACTTATATTATATTACTATTACTTCCAGTGGTAATAGAGGCTTTTTGCACTATTCATCATATCCTGCAACTTGGACTGTCATTGCTATACTTATTTGCTTATTGTTTCTATATTTATACTTGTTTTTACTTTTGCTTTTTATATTTATACTTATATTGTGGGAGTGAGTGAGGAGTAAGCATTCCATTGTACCAGTTACATATGGCAATAAAATAATCTTGAATCTTGATATACAATATTCTTCCACAAATGTCATAATCTTGAAATCAAATTGCTGTGATTGTCAACATCTGTGATAAATGTAAGTTTAAAGCATCATTTTTTAAAAATAATCCTTTCTTAACAGAGCAGAAGTTATTTTTTTTATATTGAATGACTTTTGCATCTGTGTGAACATTCTCTATTCTGGCCAGTGAAGCTTCTGACTAAAATGTAGTTTAAATCCATGACTTGGAACGAGACATGCCATTTGGCCCATTAGTTCATTTGAGTTGTGAGTCTGTGCTTTGAATTCTCTATTTCAAACACGTTTTTGTATTGCCATTTCAGCCCTGGTACAGCCAGTTGCCTCTTGAACTATTCAACACATTTTGCATTCACTGGAGTTGGTGACAAGCATATTCTGAAAATCCATACAAAGTATGAACAGGTTGGACCTTAACTCAAATTTATGTCAATTAAAGAACAGAAGGAACAGGAAAAGGCCATTCAACCCATCAAATTCAATCAAATCCACCCACGCCCCTTTTCACCATGGGAGAAAATGTCTACATATGCACAAAACACATTATAATACACATAAGTAACTGTTGGTTTAGTTCGTTCTGACAAAACAACGTTAACCTTGTGTTTCTCTCCACAGATGCTGCTTGACCGGGTGCTAGGGTTTGGATGATCAGCCATGATCTCGTTGAATGGCGGAGCAGGCTCGAAGGGCCGAATGGCCTACTCCTGCTCCTATCTTCCATGTTTCTATGTTTGATCTGCTGAGTGTTTTCAGCATTATCTGTTCTAATTATAGAAGATTTCATAATACATAAGAAATAGGAGCAGGAATAGGCCATGTGGCCCCTCGAGCCTGCTCCGCCATTCAATAAGATCATGGCTGATTTTGGGCTCAAAGCCACTTCCCTGCCCACTCCCATAACCCTTCACTCCCTTATCTTGTAAAAATCTATCTATCTCCACCTTAAATGTATTTAATGACCCAGCCTCCACGGCTCTCTGGGGCAGAGAATTCCACAGATTTACGACCCTCTGAGACAAAAAATTCCTCATCTCAGTTCTAAAAGGGCGACCCTTTATTCTGAAACTATGCCCCCAAGTTCTAGATTTCCACTGTTTGCTATTTATAATAAAATTATACATGGCTATATGAAGGACATATTTAAGATTTTACTATAAATAGTAAACAACCAGTACCCCCCATGCCTCCCCCATGTCACTCAATCCTTTCTTTCTGCAGAAATGTATTTAATGGACTCTTGAACCCAATTATACTGCCCACTTCAATGATCTTCTCTAGTAGCTTGTTCCACGAAGCTGTGTGGATTCCGTGTTGGTTGTTGGATCTGATTGCTGACGGCTACTTTCAATTTTACATTTATAGGAATATGAAGTACTGAAATACCAGACTGAAGATAACTGTCAGCTTTAGTAAAGGTTCTAAACTAACAGTTACTTTTGTGTATGTTAAAATCTAATTTATTTACATTTATTTAAATAACCATAGTTAAAAGGTACAAAAATACAAATAACAAAACTAGTATTTGATAGTAATGTTTACACTCTGAACATTTGCTGTGTATAGTTCATGGTTCTTTGTTCCTGATTTTCAGAGGAATAACAGGTGCTTACGAAGAAGACTAGCATTTTCCATTGACATTAAAACTTTTCAGGCAGTTAAGAAACGATAAGCAATGCGTAACTGGACCTAATTTGTGAAGTTTACTGTAACTTGAAGTGAAATGATTTAGAAATCCCTAATAATCATCTGTGTTATTTTGCAGAGCATTTTGAATTATACATACAATCCTACAATAGTACAGCACAGAAGGAGGCCATTTGGCCCATCGAATCTGTGCCAGCTCTTTTGAAGAGCAATCCAGTTAGTCCCACTCCCCCGCTCTTTCCCCATATCCCTGCATTTTTTGCTCTTTCAAGTATTTATTGGATTTGGTTGAAAAGAAAGACCGAGGGGTTCAAATGCACGATTCCCTGAAAGTGCGAGTACATGTAGATAAAGCCAGAAAGGGCAATCATAGAATGGTTACAGCACAGAAAGAGGCCAATCGGCCCATCGAGCCCATGCCGGCTCTCTGCAAGAACACTTCAGCAAGAACACCTCAGCTAGTCCCACTCCCCCGCCCTTTCCCCGTAGCCCTGCAATTTTATTTCCTTCAGGTACTTATCCAATTCCCTTTGGAAAGCCATGATTGAATCTGCTTCTACCATCCTTACAGGCAGTGCATTCCAAATACTAACCACTTGCTGCGTAAAAAAGTTTTTCCTCATGTCGCCTTTGGTTCTTTTGCCAATCACCTTAAATCTGTGTCCTCTGGTTCTAGACCCTTCCGCCAATGGGAACAGTTTCTCTCTATCTACTCTGACTAGACCCCTCATGATTTTGAACACCATGATTTGGGGCTTTTCTTTATCCGGTGAATGCTAAAACAGCATATATGAACACCAACCATAATTTATTATAGGGGCATACTGGTGGCATAATTCAGTTGTGCTCAGGCTGGAAATTCTGAGATCAAGTGATATTGGGCTATTTGCTTTCCCATAATAGTAGTAGCTGATTGTATCCAGAATGTCAGCTATTGGGAGGGAATGCAAATCAACCGACTTTATCTTACGTTGCTCTTCAGCTTCCTCCATTAGTTCGTGAAAGCCAAGGAGATATAAGCTGCTACATATCTGAGCCTAGTTTTTCCATTCAGTATTATTTTAATGGTGTTAACCCATGGTTTAGAGTCAGCATTAAAATAATACTAACTGTAAAGTCTAGGCTCTGGAGTCCAGAGTGTGAAGTCCAGGAATCAGTGACTAGGATGAAATGTGCTGAAAATTACTGAGATTTTTCTTAAAAGCATCATCCATTTTAGAATTGGAGTTTACCCTTTTCAAAGCCCAGTGTTTCATCTCAAAAATGTAACATTATTATCAGAATTCTGTAAATTAAGAATAGTTAAGGAGTGTGTCATGGCATTTGGTTGGACATAGGTTCACAACTGCAAAATGTTAATCTTAAGATCAAAGTGACTTTCTTAAGATACAGCTACACTACAAGTGCATCGGCCCTAAGCGATTGCAGTTTAGAAACAATGCTGAACAAGCAATACAAAGCCAAGTTAAGATCAGGGGTGAAGTGGAATGAGACTTTTTGGATGGGGTACTTTCACACCACTTTGGTTTGGTATGTAAATACACTGCATTGTCAAATCTGGTTGAATCCCTACACATTCATAATCCCTACCTGTCTTTAATTTAAATGTTTGGAAAGTGAGAATTTTCTCCTCCCTGCACTCTAAACATTTAAATTTCCAGCTTTTGGGGAGATAGCCCTGCACATGAATGTATCTGGGCATGCGTAGAGCTAAACAGGACAATCGAAATTCCAGCCAGGCAGGCTGGGGGCCAGTAATATATGCAAGGTTCTGCCTGACTGGAAATTGAACTTTAGCGATTGGTCTCACATCAGTAGCTGCAATGTAAATGCCTCCTTAGTTGTAATCATAGAAGAGCTTTAGTTTGTAAGTACAGCTTTAAAAGTTTACAATATAAATCAATACAAATCATATGGTACAATCTCACTGCAGATTGAGTTACATGGCATAGCAACATTTTACTTTAGTCCTATCTTACCTGTCAAGGATATCATCTTGCTTTGATCTGTTCAAATTGGAAATGTAGGAATTCATCAAACAGCTAAAAAAAACTTAATTTTTTTCCAGTTTTTAGAGTATACATGAATAACAAATATAAAAATGTGTTTCAAGACTACAATGTACCTCAGGGTTCTGATGATATTCCTAATTAGCTCAGTTTACCAAAATGGCTGACCCTCAATGTGTTAGCCTTGTAACATAATTCTATTTATTATCCTTTGTATAATCTTTATTTGAAGTGCATTTTCTATTGTAAGAAGGATTTTACTAGCCCAAGTTGAAGCTGCGTGAACTCCTGATAAGTGCTGAGCCAGTCCCACAAGTTGGTAATAACAAGGTGTCTCTACCTATATGTACTTCACACACAAGTATTGAAGGTTGAATCTCAAAAGTATTACAAGAAAAAAAATCTGCTTAGTAAATTTAGTTTTGATGAATTGCCAGCATTTGCGGTACTTGGCACAAAATATGCACTATTTTATTGTTTTTCATGCAAATGAGCATATCTGCTATGACTCCTGCATTATTCAACACACTTGGTGTCTTGGCCCAAAATGTAAAAAGAATCACAAAGTGCAGAGGAAGACATTTTAGCTGGAGAACAGAATGTTTTCACTTGTGCCTCATAATCCTTTTGTGTTATATTTGACAGATAACACCGCCAGTAATACTGAAGATCAGGATGAAGTACTGGATCTGTTGTATGATCCCTGTTTGAATTGTTACTTTGATCCAAAAACAGGAAAATACTATGAACTGGCATGAGTCAAAGATTGAGGCCTTTGAAGCATGTTGCATGGCAACTGTTTGAATTTTTCTAAGACTGCAAGAGCATATTGCTTCAAAGAAAACCCTGGCAGTCATCATAAAATAGGAATACTCCAATCCAAAAGAAGGCTGAATGATGCAGAAATGAATGTATTCATCATCTGAGGTCTGCAGCAGCATTTCAGCATAAAAAAGTAAAGATTACCCTTTTTAATTACCAAACATTGTAACTGGACAGATTTCACAGTTCCATATGTTTCTTTTTCTAAATATGTTCTCAAATGCACGTTTATGTTTATGCATGCATGTGCCATGTAGTATGAACCATGTCTTATTTTGAAACCTATGAAATATAATTAGCATTTAAGAGGTACTGCATTATAACTAAATGTCAAATTTAAAAATTAACTTTGCAGATATTACTAGGGATAGAGAACTTTGAATCTTGTGTTTACAGTTGGTCAAACTCACATTGATACAGTACATGCATTGAATAAAGTACCTAACGTGGATTGTATGCTGTACTGGAGGGTGGTAACCTGATATATATGTGTATGAGAAATTGAGGATAACTTGTTGAACATTGAGTGTTTGAGGTTCATTCATATATATCTCAGCAAAAACTAATTTTTGGTGAATTGTGATGGTTCTTGGATATATATTTTACATCACTTTTTAAAGGAGAACTTTAAGTTGGCAAAACTATAAATTGAACCAAGAGAATTTTCCTCTAGATGGCGAAGTGTAAAATTAATTGGTTTTAATAATTACTTATATTTAGAAAAGGCCCACAAAAGAACTGGGTGGTGTATTAAACTGGAACACTGCCCCAGTTTTCCTCCTCGTGCTTAGTGGGCAAATACATCCTAAGATTAACCTCAGCCAAGGTTCCTCAGCCAAGGTTCCAGCTCTAGTCCAGTTACCCCTGCTGTAAAGCTTCCATGTGTAAACATAGGGGCTGTGAAACTGGCTTTAGTGTTGGAAACCGCTGCAAAATGGACATTGCCAAGTGAACAAACTTCCGATGACGTCTCCCGAGGCCCATTCAAAATTGGGCCTTCGGCCTCATCTGCATAAAACCAGCATGCTGCAGACACCAATTGGGTGCTTAGATGCAGCTCACTGGTCGGGGCCTGAAGAGATTTGGCGGACGCTGATGCTAAGCCATGTCCTGGAGGGAGAGGTGTATCAGAGAGGGTAAGCCCGGCCGACAGCTTCTCCAGACTCCATGGAAATTAAACTATAAAAAAGTTCACTTCCCTATTTGGGGTGGCCTCGAGCAGTGCCTTTAACGCCCGCTGGTTAGGTTGCTGAAGACCCAGATTAACTGGGTGGAGCATATGGGGTCCTAAAACAGGCACAAGGACCCTAATTTTCAAATTCAAGGTGCCTAGTTCCCAATTTAGGTCGTCACCCTGGACACTTGGAAGTCACCTGCCTCATAAAGCTTCTGCTACACTGCCCAACATTGCACCTAACACCAGTGTCAGGAAAGCAATCCTCACCATATCAGCGCTATCTTTCCACATCTTATAATGTGGTCTTAAGTAAGACTGCCAATTTAAATATGGATTTATGCAGAAATTTGAGCTGTTTTCTGTTGTGAACACTGGCAAAGAATACTGATTCAGAGCTGTCTAAACTCATTTCACTCAGGAGCCTTACAGCCCAGACAGAAGATAATTTCCCCATCAGTCTAAGTTAGATCTGAACTCAAGGCCCAGAGGTGAAAGGAAAGTGATTTTCCTCCTTTCGCCTGAAAGCTCCTACTTAGACTGGGATAGAATTACATGGATGCAATTCTTCAGTTGTGAGCCCAAACAGTGAGTATTAGCAGGTGTTCTGTGGCTGAAGCTGATCCTGTTGGTACCCTGGGAGACAAATTGGAGCTCATCGTGCCCACCTTTTGGGCAAAAAAGTGTTGGGAGGGAGGCAAATTTTTCTCTGGGAACTGCGCCGGCTGTCAAATTGGACAGCAAACTAGCTGCAAAAATTAAACACTCCTCCATTTTCTAGCACTGATTGGCATCCTTCATATTGTTAGGCAATAAAAAATGATAATTATTTTCTTTTCATTTTTTCTCCTTCATAGCCACTCGTTAGTAAGAAATATTATTTTCTATTGAAATTATGAGATCCATGAATGAGTTTGTTAGAGTTTCTATCCCACTGAATTCCCTTGCTCAGCAATTGCACTGTGGAAAAGCACTGATTGAAGCCATATACTTGGAATTAGAGGGTGAATGATTTAGAACTACATTAGTACGCCTACTTGTGACCAGTTCAGAGAATTAATTCATGCATCTCATCTAACAGCCAGAGGCCTGGGAGTAAAGATAGAAACATAGAAGATAGGAGCAGGAGTAGGCCATTCGGCCCCTCGAGTCTGTTCCGCCATTTAATGAGATCATGGCTGATCATCCAAATTCAGTACCCTGTCCCTGCATTCTCCCCATATCCCTTAATCCCTTTAGCCTTAAGAAATATATCTAACTCCTTCTTGAATATATTTAATGAATTGGCCTCAACTGCCTTCTGTGGTAGAGAATTCCACAGTTCACCACTCTCTGGGTGAAGAAATTCCTCCTCATCTCTGTCCTAAATGGCTTACCACTTATCTTTAGACTGTGACCCCTGGTTCTGGACTCCCCTGCCATTGGGAACATCCTTCCTGCATCTAGTCTGTCTAGTCCTGTTAGAATTTTATAAGTTTCAATGAGATGCCCTCTCATTCTTCTAAACTCCAGTGAGTATAAGCCCATTCGACCCAATCTCTCCTCATACGTCATTCCTGCCATCCCCGGTATCAGTCTGGTGAATCTTCGCTGCATTCCCTCCATGGCAAGTACATCCTTCCTCAGATAAGGCGATCAATACTGCACACAATACTCAAGGTGTGGTCTCACCAAGGCCCTGTACAACTGCAGCAAGACATTCTTGCTCCTGTACTCGAATCCTCTCACTACGAAGGCCAGCATACCATTTGCCTTCTTAACCGCCTGCTGCACCTACATGCTTACCTTCAGCGACTAGTGTACAAGGAGACCCAGGTCTCGTTGCACTTCCCCTTCTCCCAATCTATTGCCGTTCAGATAATAATCTGCCTTCCAGTTTTTTCCACCAATGTGGATAACTTCGCATTTATCCACATTGGCCCAGAAATTCGGGTCGGGGGCTTCCCGTGGGTGTAAACCCCCGATCTGCACTTACCTTGCGCGCCGGCCGTTGAGCTGTGGGCCCGCATGGGATTCCGATCCTGGGCCTGCTCCAGCATCCGGCACGCAGTGCTTGTGTATCCCAGGGGCGCAGTTAGTTCGATGCGTCCCCTGGGATCACGTGGGCCATGGGGAGCCAATCAGAGCAGGGAATGCTCTGCTCCATTCATAAGTTTGACAGGAAGAGCTGTCAAAACTTAGAAATACTACAGCCCCAAAACATCACTAAATCTTCAAATAATTTTTTTTTTAAATCACATTTTTAAAATAAACTATAAATTACATGAAATAACTATTTTAAACAATAATTTAAATTTAAAAAAATAATTATTTTATTTTCTAACGGGGCTAAAAATAAACTTACCTTTCTTTAAAGTATTTAAAATTATAAACCTGTGGAAAAAATGTTTTAATTTTATTAATTCACCACTTACCTTGTAAAAAGCAGGCCTTACACCTGCTTTTTAAATGTGTAACTGCTGCAGACTTACCCTCCTGGGAAAACCTGCAAAAAAAACGCAAGTTCGATGCGCACGCGCAGCCTCTCCTGTGCACGCGTTCGAACTCTGAACCCCTTCTTTCAGGGGAACGGAAGTGCCGGTTTCCCGCGCATGCGCAGTGCATGCAGGAAACCGGCACTTCCATTGGGCCTATGGGTGAGTACCCCGTGCGTACTCACCCGTGAGACCCGAATTTCTGCCCCAATATACTGCATTTGCCATGCATCTGCCCAATCACCCAACCTGTCCAAATCATACTGGAGTTTCTCGGCATCCTCCTCACAGCACACATGCCCACCCAGCTTTGTGTCATCTGCAAACTTGGAGATATTACATCTAGTTCCCTCGTCTAGATCATTTATATATATTGTGAATAGCTGGGGTCCTAGCACTGATCCCTGCGGTACCACACTAGTCACTGCCTGCTACTCGGAAAAAGACCCGTTTATTCCAACTCTTTGCTTCCTGTCTGCCAACCAGTTCTCTATCCAAGTCAGTACCTTACCCCCAATCCCATGTGCTTTAACTTTACATGCTGATCTCTCATGCGGGACCTTATCGAAAGCCTTCTGAAAGTCCAAATACACCACATCCACTGGTTCTCCCTTATCTATTCTACCAGTTACATCCTCAAAAATTTCCAGTAGATTAGTCAAGCATGATTTAGCTTTTGTAAATCCATGTTGACTTTGTCCGATCCTGTCACTGTTTTCCAATTACATCTTTTATAATGGACTCTAGCATTTTCCCCACTACCGATGTCAGCCTTACCGGACAGAACCAAAGTATGTATTTAATTGGTCTGCCATTTCTTTGTTCCCCATTATAAATTCCCCTGATTCTGACTGCAAGGGACCTATGCTTGACTTCACCAATCTTTTTCTCTTCACATACCTATAGAAGCTTTTACAGTCAGTTTTTATGTTCCCTGAAAGCTTACTCTCATACTCTATTTTCCCCCTCTTAATTAATCCCTTTGTCCTCCTTTGCTGAATCCTAAACTGCTCCCAATCCTCAGGTTTGCTGCTTTTTCTGGCCAAATTATATGTCCTCTCCTTGTATCTTATGCTATCCCTAATTTCCCTTGTTAACCATGGTTGAATCACCTTTTTTGTTTTATTTTTATGCCAAACAGGGAGGAACAAATTCTGTAGTTCATCCATGCGATCTTTAAATGTTTGCCATTGCCTATCCACCGTCAACCCTTTAAGTACCGTTCCCCAATCCATCCTAGCCAACTCGCGCCTCATACCATCATAGTTTCCTTTATTTAAATTCAGGACCCTAGTCTCTGAGTCAAATACTTTACTCGCCATCTTAATTCAAGAATTCTATCATATTATGATCGCTCCGCCCCAAGGGGCCTCGCACAACAAGATTGCTAATTAATCCTTTCACATTACATAATACCCAGTCTAAGATGGCCTGATCTCTGGTTGGTTCCTCGACATATTGGTCCAGGAAACCATCCCGTATACACTCCAGGAATTCCTCCTCGACAGTATTGTTACTAATTTGGTCAGCACAATCTATATGTTGATTAAAGTCACTCATGATAACTGCTGTGCCCTTATTGCGTCTCTAATTTCCCGTTTAATGCCATCCCCAACCTCAGCATTACTGTTTGGGGGTCTGTATACAACTCCCACTAACGTTTTCTGCCCCATGGTATTTCTCAGCTCTACCCATACAGATTCCACATCATCAAAGCTAATATCCTTCCTTACTATTGTGTTAATCTCTTCTTTAACCAGCAATGCTACCCCACCTCCTTTTCCTTTTTGCCTGTCTTTCCTGAATATTGAATACCCCTGGATGTTGAGTTCCCAGCCTTGGTCACCCTGGAGCCATGTCTCCGTAATCCCAATCATATCATATCCATTTACATCTATTTGCATCTATGAGTAGGTCATTTGCCAACGCTCTCGGCTCCAGTTAGTGTGTAGCTTATAGAAACCACAGAACAATTAGAAAAATTAAAGCTTTTCTTCCATCATGTCAAAAAAGTATCATTTATATAATGAAAGTATCACTTTCATTTTTCATATTTTTAATTCATTTTCTTGCTCCTTTTTTGGTTGTCGAGCATTGCTGCCTGACTGACATGCTGGGCAGGAAGCCTACTCGTAGGCTTAGACCATTCAGCCGCCAGCATTAGCAGATCTGTTAAGAGTACAATGGAATGATTTGCCCACGTGGAAGAGTCATGCCTCCTTTCAGCCGCTCAGTACTTATTGGTACGTGTACATGCTGTGCAACCCCACTGCTCAAAGCACTAGCTCTTTTATAAATGTCTTTTTTGTCTTTATAACCTTTCAGCTTCATATATTTCAGCTCTTTCAACTTCCTTGAAACCAATTCAGAATTTAATATTTGTTATTATGTTAATAACTCATGTCTTCTTCCTCAGTATATTTTTTAATTTGGCTTCCTTTCTATCTGTGTATTTGTTCATTCTTCCTCTCTTAGTATAAAAATGGCCTTCAGAAGGCAAAGCAGTCTTGCTATAAAGGAATGTCTTTTAATACAGAGTTAAGTGGCCTGTCTGGAAAATGTAGAGCCACCTGGAAGATTGCATTTATTTTATCACTTAAGCTTTATCCTTGTAATGCTCCACTTATTTCATGGTGATGTACTAAAACCAAATATTTCTACAGTTGGTGCAGACAGTTGGTTAAATTCAGTGCTATAAAAGAGCAGACCTGCTGATGTCAGAGCTGACGTTTTGTATCATTTGCTGCAGAAAATCTGAAACATAATTTGTGTTGAAAATGCTCCCAATATGGTTTCATGTAGTTTTGATTTATGATTTGAAATTAGAAGTTTTACTGTTGTAATCTGTTTTTTATAGTTCCTGGGGAAAAGTATACTGATTGTAGTATTCAATAAAGTCTTTTTATCCTTGTTAAAATGTGTTAAAGTTTTCTCTAAGGTTAGGGAAGGGTGGTTAGGACTTAGTATTGGTATGGATTTGATTGTCGTTAAATAACAGTCGTTATAGACCAGCAACAGTAATACCTCCATCTAATCCATTCTTTCTGATAGTTTTGATGATATCAGCCATTTTTTTCATTTGCTTAGCAAAAAATGCTGAGCACAGCTGATCAGGAAACACAATATCTATCAGTATGTGTGCAATTGCAGCATCCAATTCAGTCACAGCAGTCCTGTCGACACTTTATCCGTAGAGTAGCTTAGCCAACCCAATTTTGCCCTTCAATGTGCTATAAATTACATCTGAAAATTGGTGATAGTAAAGCTGGAAAACAGCAGTAAAACTTCAGTTTTCAATCACAGTACTATGTGAATTGTTTTTTGTATTGCTGAGATGCTAATAATTTTTTGCCAGAAGTAATTCAAAGTGCATGAGTTTTTCTTTATCATATTTGCTACAATGTGAACTTATTTGGAGCTAAAAGACTAGTTTCAATGTGAACATATTTCAGTCTATACCAAATGTCAACATTTGTTTTTTGAGTAAATTAACAAGTTACAGGCTAAAGATAATTAAATGACCTGAGATGGCAAATAAAATCTTCCAATAACTGCAATGTTTAATTTTTTTCTCTCCCATAAGAGTTTTATAACCGTCAAAACCTGATTTAATAGATTGATTTGATGGCTTGATTCTCATAATATAGTAAGCATCAAATATAAATGTGTCCTTAAATGATGCAGCAACAAGCTGCTGACAAACGATGGCAAACTCGTTAGCTGTCAGAGGGTATATACAAAAGGAAAAATGGATATTTACTATTATGTTGGCCTGCTACAAGGTAATAAATGGTAGATGCATTTTGAACAGTTTCACTTTTATGGCACAACAGGGTGCAGTGAAGGTGACTGTAATGAGGACAGATCTGTTACAAATTTGACCGATGGTTGCTGACCATCTAGAAAGACTTGGCAAATCAATAGTTTTGATGTCAACAGGAAACCCAGAGATTTCTATAGCTCAATGTGTGCTCCAACAACCCCAGTTTAGTAAGTTAACCCTGTTTTTAATGCTGTGTATAAGTAATAGATGATGCTGTGTGAAGAATAGGTCCACAGGCAGGAGACATGGTTGTGGTGTATGTGCCTTTAAGAGCAATTGTGGTGTATGTGCCTTTAAGAGCCCCAGGTGTGAGTAATGCCGGTAATTGCCACTTGGGCTACATAAGCCTGTGTATTGTGTATATCCTTTAGAACCCCCCCCCCAGACTTGCTTAGTAAATACCTATGAACCAACTCCTGTCTTCAGTGTCTTTATCTACACACGGACACTACAGTGGCGACGAAGTGGAAACGGACTTACCTGCAATTCGGCAGCACCTCAAGGACATCGATTCCTCCAGCGTCCAGAAGACTCAAGGAAGTAATAGAAACTGTGGTTTCACCAGCTGGCCAAGCTGGTGGCAGGTACTGCGCTAATCCTTCCTGGGCGTCAGGCTGGGGCTCCAGCGGCGAGCTCTGCAGCTGAGACAGGCAGCGAAATCGGAGGCAAGCAATAATGGACTGGGAGGGTGCACTCGGGAGACGGCCGGCGCGGCAAGCAGGTCAACGTTTAGACCTCCGTCGGGAATGAGTCTCCAACAGTGAATAAACGGAAACCACAGTAAAACAGCGTTGTTATCGATAGCAGCGGCGGGAAGCGCCATATCGTTGCTACAGAGAGAAAAAAAAAGCGCGGAAAGCGCCATATCTTTTTTTTTGAAATGCCTAAGTCTGGCAATATTGATGCTTTTGATAACGAAACAGAGCCTAACTTTGGCAATATTGATGTTTTTGATAACAACATAGAGGATTGGACCACATATGTAGAAAGAGTGGAGGTGTTTTGCACCGCAAATGGAATAGAAGATGAAAAAAAAGCTTCAGTGCTTCTGGATCTAATGGGCGCAGAAACATACAAGCTGTTACGCAACTTAATCACTCCAGCCGAACCGATGGACAAGAATTTTGAAGAGATTGTTGATACCCTACACTGCCAATTCGAGGCAGGACTGGCAGATTCTCTGCAAGACAAATTCATCTGCAATCCCCTAAGTGTAGAAACACTTCTGGAAAAGATTTAACACTGGACAAGGCTTTCAGTGCAATAGGAGCGGCAAAGATACAGCAAAGGCCACAGGACTTCGGCACCCATGAAATGACACGGGGTTTCGAGAGATGTTATCGCTGCGGCAGATCCAACCATGACCAGAGGGATTGCTGGTTCAAAGAAAAAGCATGCAGGCGATGCGGAAAGATGGGACACATTCCACGTGTATGCCGATCTGAAAATAAAAAATCCACTAACGGGAAAAGAATCAATAAGGAAAAGCACAGAAAGGTACAAATGATGACGGACAGTAGCTCCAAAGACCAGAAGAGCGATAGCGACTCCGGGAACAAGAGACTAAGCTCTCTCAAATTACATAATGTAATTGCCAATGAAGATTACCAGACCATTTGGGTTACCCTCATAATAGCAGGGTCCCCAGTTAAAATGGAGCTAGATACAGGATCAGCTCTAACCGTAATAAATCGACGAGATTACGAGAGGCTATTTTCGCATATACCTCTAAAAGACACATCCATTATCTTAAAAACATATACGGGGCAGAAAGTATACCCCAAAGGAAAAATAAAGGTGCCTGTGGTATACAACGGCAAAGAAATACAAAAGTTGTATTTATACATTCTACAAGATGGTGGTCCACCGTTGTTGGGACGTGAATGGATAAGGAAGATACGTTTAGACTGGCACTCCATTCAGGCACTGACGGTGACCAAGAAGGAAAAAAACAATGATGACATCATACCTGAACGATTAAAAGACATCTTGGCCAACGCCAAAGAAGTGTTTCAAGAGAAACTAGGAACCTTGAAAGGCATCACCGCCTCAATAAAAGTGGACGATACAGCAATTCCCAAATTTTTTAAGGCAAGACTGGTGCCATACGCAATACGTCCGGCAGTCGAGGCAGAGCTGGAGAATTTGGAAAAGTCAGGCGTATTATCCAAAATAGATTGGAGCGAATGGGCAACACTCATCGTTCCAGTCATGAAAAAAGCATTGAAAAATAACTCTGAGGAACAGAGAAAAATTCGCATCTGTGGGGACTTTAAGGTGACTGTAAACCCGGTCCTTCACACGGTACAGTATCCTCTTCCGAGGATAGAAGATATTTTCGCCTCACTATCCGGAGGGAAACGTTTCACAAAAATTGACTTGGCACAGGCATATCTACAGATGGAGGTTGAGGAGACCTCTAAAAAGTATCTCACAATAAACACACACAAAGGCCTGTACCAGTACAATCGACTGGTTTTTGGAGTAGCATCAGCTCCAGCTATCTGGCAAAGAGCTATGGAGCAAGTCCTGCAAGGGATTCCGGGGACTCAATGCTACCTAGACGACATCCTTATAACAGGAGAAAACGACAACGAGCACCTTGCCAATTTGGAGCAGGTGCTCACTAGGCTGAAAGAACGGGGCCTACGAGCAAATCGCCCCAAGTGCGAATTTTTCCAAAATCAGATATCATATTGTGGCCACATAATTAATAAGGAAGGGTTGCATAAGTCACCTGAAAAAATTGAAGCAGTTATAAAAGCCCCAGCACCTGAAAATGTTTCACAATTAAGGTCATTCCTGGGATTAATAAATTACTATCATAATTTTTTACCGAACTTATCAACTATTCTACACCCTCTTAATGATCTTCTACAGACAGGAGTGATTTGGAAATGGAACGAAGACTGTAAATGTGCCTTCCATAAATGTAAAGACTTAATCACATCCGAGAAAGTTTTGGCTCATTACAACCCATCACTACCAATCAGACTGGCGTGCGATGCATCCCCTTATGGCATAGGAGCAGTATTATCCCATAAATTCCCTGATGGCTCAGAACGGCCGATAGCTTTTGCGTCACGCTCATTAAACTCAGCTGAGCGTAACTATGCCCAAATAGACAGAGAAGCACTCAGCCTGGTATGGGGAGTGAAGAAATTCAACCATTACCTACACGGACAAAAATTTACCTTGCTGACTGACCATCAACCCCTCATCTCCATATTCAACCCTAAAAAAGGTGTTCCCGTTATGACAGCACAAAGATTACAGAGGTGGTCCCTTTTTCTAGGGGCACACCAATACAACATTGAATACAAAGGGTCAAAACAGCATGGGAATGCTGACGGTTTATCGCGCCTACCGTTGCCAACGATAGAAGAGGCACCTACAGTAGACCCAGTGGAGATATTCCACTCTACCATAGTGGAATGTCTACCGGTGACAAATTCTGCCATTGAAAGGGAGACAAGAAATGACCCTACTCTCTCACGGGTCTACGATTTAACAGTGAAGGGATGGCCAGCACATGGCGAGCCACTATTGCCAGCATTCTCGCAAAGAAGAGAACAACTGTCAGTGTGCCGAGGAACCTTGATGTGTGGATCCAGAGTGGTGATTCCACCCAAACTCCAGGATAAAGTACTAAAGGAGCTTCACGAGGGGCATCTGGGTGGAGTGAAAATGAAGAACCTAGCTAGAGCGTTTGTATGGTGGCCAGGTATCAATGGAGACATCAAAGACATGACCAAGAGCTGCCTAGGATGCCAGAAGGTCCAAAATGCTCCGCCACAGGCCCCTCTACATCCATGGGAGTGGTCCTCATCTCCCTGGCAAAGGATGCACATCGACTTTGCTGGTCCATTTATGGACTCAATGTTCTTAATCGCAGTTGATGCACACTCCAAGTGGCCGGAGGTAATAAAGATGTCCTCCATCACCACGGAAAAAACCATCACAGTATTAAGGACCATATTTGCCAGGAATGGGCTGCCGGAACAGATATGTTCTGATAATGGACCGCAATTTGTGTCCGAAGAATTCAGAAAGTTCTTAACGAACAATGGGGTAAAGCACTACACGTCCGCCCCATACCATCCCGCCACCAATGGATTGGCTGAAAGGTTTGTCCAGACCTTCAAGAAGGCCATAAAGGCCATGGGTAATGAAGACATAAAACTTCAGCACAAGGTGGATAACTTCTTATTTGCATATAGGAATGCAACACACATGGTTACCAACCAAACTCCCGCCATGATGTTCTGCAATAGAAACCTAAGATGCCGGCTGGATTTGGTCAAGCCCAACATCCGAAGGGACGTGGCGAACCGGCAGTTTCAGGGCATGAATGAAAGGCCAACTAGGGCCTTCCAGATAGGCCAACCGGTTTTGGCCCAGGACTACCGTACCGAGAAATGGCAGCCTGGAACTATCTGCACACGACTAGGACCACTGATGTATACCGTGGACATCGGAGAAAGCATAATAAGGTGCCATGCTGACCAAATCATCAAGTCATCCGAAAAGGGACAACCTACACCACCACTCTATACATCTAACGATGAAGTAGAGATACCCATATCTACCTCCGATCCGGTGATACTGGAACCCGATGAACCCGACACTGGCATTCAAGCCGAATCAGCCTTGCCAGAAGAACCTACTACACCACCAGAAACTACTACACCCCCGAGGCGTTATCCGGACCGAGTCAGGAAGCCTCCTGAGAGACTAACTTATAATTAATTAATACAGCAATGTATATTATTTTGCATATAACATGTAATTAATAATTACTTAAAAATATGATGTACTGGTTAACTAAAAGGGGAGCAATTGTGGTGTATGTGCCTTTAAGAGCCCCAGGTGTGAGTAATGCCGGTAATTGCCACTTGGGCTATATAAGCCTGTGTATTGTGTATATCCTTTAGAACCCCCCCCCCCAGACTTGCTTAGTAAATACCTATGAACCAACTCCTGTCTTCAGTGTCTTTATCTACACACGGACACTACAATGGTGGTTAAAGCTTCACTGTTGGTAATCCTTGCAGAATTTTTGGGTTGATGCAGAATGCTGAGGTGCAGCAACTTTTGTGTTTTGGCATGAATGTGGAAATCTACTTTACACACTGGTAACTCTTGTAACCTTGCTATAGTCATGTACCTGAAATTCTCGTGGGAGGTCTCCAACGGGAGATCGTCAGAGATCCTAGAGAAACAGCACAAATGGCCATTTACGCTGTTTCTCTGGAATTCCATTGATTTCCCATTGGAGTTATAGCAGGGTGTCAGGAGCATCACATGGAAATCGAAGGCAATGATGTTTTAGTGGACTGACAGGCTGACTAAATCTGTCTGATGTTGTACAGGAAGTACTCGGGCATGACTGGACTATTTCTGGTGCTAGAATTTGATTTATTTTTCCTCTGCAGCCAGCCAGAGGACTGCATTATTGCATCATAGGGTGACTACTCAATTTATAGAACACTGAAGTTGCTAAATGTGAGCATTCCCATTTTTCCGCTAGCTCTTTCATTGATTTTCACCATGTCCTTCCATAGTTTCAATCTGATTACCAATTCAAGGAAATTAATATTTGTAGAGTGCAGGTTGGTGAGAAACGTCATGATAAGTCTCTCGTGACAGTTTGTGACTTCATAGTGCTGAAGATAAAAAATGTTGTCCACAGTTCAATTTTTGCCTGTCTCTCTCCAGTTATCACTTGTCTTTCAGATTCGGAATGAACCACTTTGTAGAAGGTGGCATCATCAGCAATGAGATCATCATCACTTAAGTTTGTTGACAAATAAAATAAATCAAGCGGGGACAAGCGCACTTCCCTGAGTGACCCCTGCATAGAAATGAATATGTATTCATCAGGACCCAATGTTTGATATAATTCTCTTTCAAAGCCTCCAGAAAGGAGGGCTACTGTTCCAACTTAATACTAGTTAATGCGAGAGTCACTGGAGCTGATTTTAACCGGCCAGCAGGAGTAAGTGGGGCACTAGCAGCCTGAAAATGAAATAAAAACAGAAAATACTGGAAATACTCAGCAGGTCAGGCAGCATCTGTAGAGAGAGAGAAACAGAGTTAATGTTTCAGGTCGATGACCCTTTGTCAGAACCTGAAAATGTAATTGGGTCACTTACTGGCTTGTTTATGCAGACATTCTGACAGCCATCATCTTGATTAGGGCATTTAGATGGACAGCTGGAGTGCCTGCCTGTTTCAGACAGGAGGTCACTTTGAAATGCAATTCGGGGTCCTGTGGCAATTGAAATTTTGAGGTACAAATGGGAAGAGCATGTGGCAAAAATATTTTCATTCTTACTTTTGCGGAGCCAGGAGGAGCAGGAATAATGCTCCAACCCATACGGGCCGGCCCGAAATATCTGCCAACTTTGCGTAGGAGCTGCCGATTTCCCACCCACCCCAAATGGTGAGCTACCTCAGAGAGCCGGTTTAGCATGTATAGCTCACCAGATCCATGCAAGTGAGCTTGGGACTCATGGCTGCGACAGTGGGCAGGTGGTGGCCGAACTCTACCTGCCAACCGCCCACTTAGCACCGTGTTAAAATCGACCTCATTGTCAATCAAGAAAATTAAATTTAAAGCGTCCCACTTTGGCCAATTACACTGAGCCCATGTTAGGCCTGACTTACAACAGCAGTGATCATTTTGAAGGTTTTTGACAATGTACAGGCCTAGAAATTCGGTTGAGGCGCCAAAGTGGCGCCAAGTTCGCCTGGGCGCTGTTTTTTGCGCAGCGTTCGGAGTAATACCGCCAGAAATTCAGTTTCAGCGCCCCTAGAGGGAGACGGGGCGAGGCTCGAGGCGCTCCGCGTCCCTCTTAGGGCGTTGAAACTGAATATCGTAGCGCAAACTGCCGCAGCACCACACGCTGCGGTACTGCAGGCCTTCCTCCCATTGTTAAGGGGGAGGGGCCTGCAACAGCGCGATCCCCGATCGCGAGTGCCGGCAAAAGAGCCCGGCACCGAGGAGAAGTGCCGGGCTCTCGGGAAACAGCCGGCAATGCCACGGAGGGGGGGGATCAGGAGGCCGGGGACGGAGGTGCTGGCAGGCGGCCGCCGAAAAAAGCGGCTGCCCCGCACCTCCACCTTAACTTGTGCCACTGCCGGCACAGCAAGGCCCCGTGAACCGGGCGCGGGTAGCGAACGGCACTACAGCGGTGTTCGCTACCAAATATCATGATCGGGGCACTAATAATAATAATAATCAACTTTATTGTCATTGTTAGTGCACAAGTGCAGTACAACGAAATGTAGGCTTGCGGCTCCTGAGAGTGTACATTTAGATTAAGACATTTAAACATTCAACATTCATTTGGCTTGTAATACATTAACATAAACATAATAAAATGCATTGGCAGATGTGCAGGCTTTAGCGTTTATTTGTGGAGTTCAGTAGGATGACAGCC
This sequence comes from Somniosus microcephalus, assembly GCF_052327205.1. Lineage (NCBI taxonomy): Eukaryota > Metazoa > Chordata > Chondrichthyes > Squaliformes > Somniosidae > Somniosus > Somniosus microcephalus. The sequence continues at coordinate 191,554,408 of NC_140997.1, forward strand.
CTGGGAAAGAAACTGTTCCTAAATCTGGTCGTTCGGGTACGAATGCATCTGTAGCGCCTCCCAGATGGCAGGAGGGCGAACAGACTGTGGCTGGGGTGGGTAGGGTCTTTGATGATGGTCCGTGACCTCCGTAAACAGCATTTCTCGTATATGTGCTCTATGGTCGGTAGCCGGGTGCCGGTAATGCGTTGGGCAGTTTTGACGTCATCGGTGGCGGCGCAGCGCAACAGGCTAACGCCACCATTAGCGCCCCCGCTGAATATCGCGGGAGGCGCGGCCAGTGGCGCTACAGACACTGACTGCCCTCTTCAGGCGCTAACAGGTGGCGCTACATACCCAATTTCTCCCCCTATATTATGCTATTGGTTTTGCATTGATATGAAGTGGTTTTGGGTGCTCAGTGTAACTCAAGAGTCATTTGGTGTTTTTGACTCCTGAGCACACCAAAGAAAAATATGTGAGGCCACCTGCAATAAGTAGTTTCACACTGCTTGTACTGAATGTAGTGTGATTCCAGGGTAAGGAGAAGCCAATTTAAAAAAAATGATCTATTCAAACCCCCTGAGAACTTCATAAACCTACTTTTTAAACATTTTATTAAGAAACAAGCATTCCTATTGCCTAGTCTCTTAACATTAAAACATAACTGCCGAAAGAGTAGAGCTTTACACAGGTGTTTGATCATGTATATGCAAGAGATCCATTGCTTTTGAGCTCAGTGTCAGGAGTAACCGGTAGTTAACTTGCATCTGCTGGCCGTGTATTACACTATATGGATACCGATCTAAATGCAGTTACCATTTAACTGCAACCTAAAACTCAAAAAATAATTTCAGAGAAATGATGCTCCTAAACCGCATGGCAAGAGAGAAAGTGACATCAAGTGGTTCTGAAAAGAAATGCTTCTGTTTCAGTTGGCAGAAGACAGTGGATTACCTCATTACCTGTTCAAGGACAAATCCAACAACATGTTGACATCTGCATGTAGCCATGATATTTGGGGACATCTGAGATGAGGGTTTAGAAAGCTATTCAGTGATGTGGATTATACTATTTGAGCTGCTGATCACACAAAGGACATAAATCTCAAAATATGTGGCAAGAAAATGCAATAAATTCTCATGCAAATTCCTACAGTTTCATTATTTTAGAAGAGTGCTTGAAGCGCAAAAGGTCAGGATAATTACCAATTCTTCATGACCTTATTGATTCTATTATTAGCAAATAGTAAAGTAATAACTTGTGAAAAATATTGAACTGCTGAATAATAAAATTACAATCTTAAAAAGAAATTCACTGTCACCTTACATCAACTTGACAGGGAATAATAGGCCATGAGAGTGAACGAGTCCAAGTTTTATATTGCACAAAGAGTGAAAGGTTAATAGAAGTATTAGTATGCATCACTCAACAGTGAATTCTCTCAGTGAGTTTTGTTATTCCAATTTACTACTTTTAAATTATGGGTGTGTTGTGTTGCTTTTTTGATCCAATGATGTTTGGAGATATAAGCTGTGTTCTAGTTACCCTGCAACTTTGAATGCTTTGAACACCATCAAATACTTGATCCAATGCTGGATTGTAGCACCTTTTAGAATCGTGGATAATTTAGACAACATACACTCGTGGATAATTTTGATCAATATATGTATCATTGTAAACATAATTGGAAGATTATCTATTTTCTCTATTTCTAGCAAAATCTTAAAGCCATTCTTTTTTGAAGGAAAGTCATCTCCATATGTGTTAAAGTCAAAATATAAACACATAAGGAAGGAACCTTACAAAACAATCAATGGATTTAAAAAAAAAACATGGCGTATAACCCATCATATCTTAAAATGTTTATGTGTAAACTGACTGCAATTACATCACTCGCAAATAAAGCAGAAAAGGCTGAGAATACCCAGCAGGTCCATCCATATCTGTAAAGCGAAAAGCAAGTTAATGCTTTAGGTGGTGACCCTTTATCAAACCTGATTCAGTTTTTCTTTTCATCTCATAATCCGGCTTCAATTACATTTAGTGGAGAATTCTATCAATGACAACATAACATAATTCAGATATTCGCTAATGTTCAATATTTGACAGCTCATGGCTTCATACCAGATTCTGGAAGAAGAGTCATTGGGGCAGAGCTTAACTTCAGGCAGCTATTCAGCGGAGCAGGTCAGTCAGGTGCCCAAGCCAACAGGAGTCTCAGCCCATTTTCAGGGCCGGACCTCGTTCCTATATGGCCAGCGGGCTGCGGCTGACAAATGGGCACAACGGCTCCAAGATGGTGCAATATCGGGCGACCGAGAGGCCAACCTGGCCGGCATCAAGCTAGGGTGGGAGGGGGGCGAAGGCTGTTTGCAGACGGGGAATCTGGTGCAGCAGCAACCCACGTTATATTTGTCGAGCCCAAAGATGCTCTCTTGGCCCCACAAAAACAATTAAAAACACAGCTTTTTGCTTCCTTTTCGGCTGGACCACCCACCAGAATGGCTAATGGGGTTGTTTGTATGGCATAGAACCCAATCTGCAGCGTACAAGGGGCTTACCAACTGAACCAGGCTGGGATTCAAGCTGTCCTAGGTAGGTCCTTCCAAAGATTTTGTCGACTGAATCGAGAACGAGGAACAAAGCTTCTCCTCACCATTTTAGGTCTGCTAGCGCTCTAATTTCCACCCAGCGGCATCAGTGAAAATCTCCCCATCGACTCTAAACCAGAAATGAGTAAATCACAGTCGGCTGTTACCTTTGATTTTGTAACTGGAAGAACTGTCCAGATCATCCAATTCTCTCCAACTAGAGCTTGATGAAAGATTAAATAAAAGAGAGAGAATGCTCTGTGCTGGTGACATCTACAGTACCAGACTATAATCTTCTAACAGTCAACAAACGCTGTAGTAACACACAGTCGGTGTTCTTGCTCGGGCCAGCATCCCCAACATCGGGGCTTTGGCCGCGCTCAGTCGGCTCCGATGGACGCGTCACATTGTCCGCGTGCCTGATGCGAGACTCCCGGGACGGCCGCTCTGCTCGGAGCTCCGACATGGCGGGGGAGCCCCGGGTGGGTAGAGGGGGTGCTTCGGGGACATCCTCAAAACCTCCTTGAAGGGGTGTAGCATTCCCGCCAACACCTGGGAGTCCCTGGCCCAAGACCACACGGAGTGGGGCGGAAGCATTCGGGAAGGCGCCGAACACCTCGAGTCTCTTCGCCGGGAGCAAGCGGAAGCCAAGCGCAAACAGCAGAAGGAGCGCACGTCAACCCAAGCACCCCACCCACCCGCCCCTTCAACCACCGTCTGCCCCACCTGTGACAAAGACTATAGGTCCCGCATTGGACTCATCAGTCACCTCAGAACTCATTTTTAATGTGGAAGCAAGTCATCCTCGGTTCCGAGGGACTGCCTAAGAGAAGAAGGAACACACAAGCATATTGACACGTGCTTCATTGACAATATTGTCATCAAATTACGTGATCCATTCTTGAACAAATTGGACAAGAATGACATTTTATTTTAAAAGCTTTTTTATTGTTGGGTTATTCAAGCTTACATTATGGAGACTCCTTCAGAACTATTTATTATAGTGGAAAAACAAAGGTCAACATTTCCATGCAAGTCTTTAGTTTCCCTCGCTAATTGCCCTACATGACCTCTTTCTCACATTGTCAAGTTGTCTGAAGTACATTTTCTTCCAAATGATATATGATCTGATCTTTTGTTTGACCCATGTTCGCATAAGGTCCTTGCCTACCCTTTCTGGAATTCTCTTGATTTATTTCAACAAATTGCAGTTGCTGAGTGCCAGTAAAATGAAACTCATTGCTACATCAGTTCAACACTGAAATATATAGGTTGTTAATTATTCATTTGATTTTAAGTATGGTTATTGATGGTCTCAGCACACTTGTTGGCCTGTCTCTACATGTTGGGCGGCACTGACCTATTGCTAGCTGATATATTTAGAGAAAATGAAGCATATTATCATTGCAACTTCCTGCTCAGATAGTCTGGATAGTTTACTTTGATGATGAGGATTACTTTGGCATTAAACTTGTCAAGTAAGATCTGTCCTGGATCTGGACGAGTTGTGGCATTCCCACTGTTAGGCCCAGCATCCTCCCATTTACCTTCCTCTTCTGGAAGATGCTCTCAGGACTTTTAACCCCAATTTTTAACTATGGCTCTGGGGCTGTGGATGATCATCTCAGGTTGCCTAGTCCCATATGGTGATCTTATTAGACTGGGTTCTCCATATCCACCTACTCAGAATGCATTGAGTGAGGAGATGGTCTCATTTGATTTTTTGCTTTAATAATATTACTAAGTGGCTGTAATTCCTATCTTTTCTAATTTAGCCAAAAAAAAATTGAGTATGTAGTATTGAGAGAAAATGGCAACAGATCTGCTTTTGCAGATTTGGGGTGTGTCTGGTGGTACTCCTCCCTTGATTTTCTGGCATCAGGGTCATTGCCATAATTATGTCAAGCTTTGGGAACCTAGTCGCGTATCAGTGTTTGCTGACAGAACAGTGCACCTGGGCCCCCTCTGGCTTAAGCAGTGGATCAGGTCCCTGTCTACTCTTAATCTCACTACCAGCATTAATGGGTGGGATTTCTCCTTTGTAAGTTGTAACTCTTTTCAGAATAGGAGACAGGTGGAAGGAAGGGGATAGAGTGGAGATTTATTTTCAATTTGCTGTATCCACGCTCATAGGTTCTCACCCATTCAGCTAATTTGTTGCTTGTGCACCAACCACAGATGCCCTCTTTCTTAGGAGACAGCAATACATCAACTTTCTCATCGAGGCTGCCGATCTGGATGGGAGAGCTCTCGGATTTGCCCGCATCACTGGATTTCCTCAGGTGCAGGACATAATTGACTACATACACATTGCCCTGCGTTTATCCCTTCAAGAACCAGACATGTTTTATAACAGGAAAGCGTTCCACTCCCTGAATATGCAGCTGGTTTGTGTTGCTCCAGCTGGTTTGTACAGATAAGCTTAGACCTACATCCCAGCTCGTATCCTCTGCTGTTCTCTGTCTGAACTATTCTGCATGCCACACTTCCTCTGCTTAATCGGTGGCAGAGCAATCAATCGTGTAGTTCTCCACTCTGGGATTCTCCCCCTAAACCCCTCCACCTTGATTCATCTCTCCTTATCTTCAACAAGCTCCTCAAAACCAAACTCTTCAACATCATCTTTAGCTGCCCTCCCTTCTCCCAATCCCTAGTGTTCATTTTCCCTCTCTTGTGAGGTGCCTTTGGACATATCACTACATTAAAGATACTTTATTATTGTCAGTGTTGCTGTTACTTACATCTATAGACCTCTTAGGTTGTTCCTGGCACCCAATGAAACTTCTGGTCTGTAGTAACACAACTGGCTAAAATATTCAACATTTCAACATTTCGTGGACATCTTGCATTTTGAAATTCTGAGACTTCACCATAATCAAATTAAAGGCAGGAAAACACTATTTTACTGATTAGTTAATTAACTGCAAGCCAGTTAATTCTCTGTGCAATCTAGCTAAAAATGACTGAACTTTAAGAATGTAAGAACATAAGAATTAGGAGCAGGAGTAGGCCATTCGGCCCCTCACACCAGCTCCTCCATTCAATAAGATCATGGCTGAACTTCTACATCAAATCCACTTTCCCCTCCATCCCCATATCCCTCGATTCCCTTAGTGTCCAAGAAACTCAGTCTTAAATATACTCAACAACTGAGCATCCACAGCCCTCTGGGGTAGAGAAGTCCAAAGCTTCACAACCCTCTGAGTGAAGAAATTTCTCCTCATCTTAGTCCTAAAATGCCGACCCCTTATCCTGAGACTATGACCCGTAGCTCTAGATTCTCCAGCCAGGGGAAACAACCCCTCACCATCTACCCTGTCAAGCCCTCTAAGAATTTTGTACATTTCAATGACATCACCTCTCATTCTTCTAAACGCCATAGAATATCGGCCCATTCTACTCAATCTTTCCTCATAGGACACCACTCTCACCCCAGGAATCAATCTAGTGAACCTTTGTTGTACCACCTCTAAGGCAAGTATATCCTTAGGTAAAGAGACCAAAGCTTTTTTTTTATTCGTTTGAGATGTGAGCGTCGCTGGCAAGGCCAGCATTTATTGCCCTTGAGAAGCTGGTGGCGAGCCACCTTCTTGAACCGCTGCAGTCTGCGTGGTAACGGTACTCCCACAGTGCTGTTAGGGAGGGAGTTCCAGGATTTTGACCCAGCGACGATGAAGGATCGGCGATATACTTCTAAGTCAGGGTGGTGTGTGACTTGGAGGAGAAATTGGAGGTGGTGGTGTTCCCATGCACCTGCTGCCCTTGGCCTTCTAGCTGGAAGAGGTCACGGGTTTGGGAGGTGCTGCCGAAGAAGCCTTGGCGAGTTGCTGCAGTGCATCTTGTAGATGGTACACACTGCAGCCATGGTACGCCGGTGGTGGAGAGAATGAATGTTTAAGGTGGTGGATGGGGTGCCAATCAAGTGGGCTCCTTTGTCCTGGATGGTGTCGAGCTTCTTGAGTGTTGTTGGAGCTGCACTTATCCAGGCAAGTGGAGAGTATTCCATCACACTCCTTACTTGTGCCTTGTAGATGGTGGAAAGACTTTGGGGAGTCAGGAGGTAAGACATTCGCCGCAGAATACCTAGCATCTGACCTGTTCTTGTTGCCACAGAATTTATGTGGCTGGTCCAGTTAAGTTTCTGGTCAATGGTGACCCCCAGGATGTTGATGGTGGGGGATTCGGTGATGGTAATACCATTGAATATCAAGGAGAGGTGGTTAGACTCGCACTTGTTGGAGATAGTCATTGCCTGGCACTTCTGTGGCGCGAATGTTACCTGCCACTTATCAGCCCAAGCCTGAATGTTGTCCAGGTCTTGTTGCATGCGGGCATGGACTGCTTCATTATCTGAGGAGTTGTGACTGGCGCTGAACACTGAAACACATTTCTGACCTTATGTTGGAGGGAAGGTCATTGATGAAGTAGCTGAAAATGGTTGGGCCTAGGACACTGGCCTGAGAAACTCCTGCAGCGATGTCCTGAGGCTGTGATGATTGACCTTTAACCACCACAACCATCTTTCTTTGTGCTAGGTATGACTCCAGCCAGTGAAGAGTACCCCCCCCCCACCCCCGATTCCCATTGACTTCAGTTTATCTAGGGCTCCTTGATGCCAGACTCGGTCAAATGCTGCCTTGATGTCAAGGGCAGTCACTCTCACCTCACCTCTGGAATTCAGCTCCTTTGTCCATGTTTGGACCAAGGCTGTAATGAGGTTGGGAGCCGAGTGATCTTGGCGGAACCCAAACTGGGCATCAGTGAGCAGGTTATTGGTGAGTAAATGCCACTTGATAGCACTGTCAATGACACCTTCCATCACTTTGCTGATGATTGACAATAAACTGATGGGCGGTAATTGGCCAGGTTGGATTTGTCCGGTTTTTTGTGGACAGGACATACCTGGGCAGTTTTCCACATTGGCGGATAGATGCCAGTGTTGTAGCTGTACTGGAACAGCTTGGCTAGAGGCGCGGCTAGCTCTGGAGCACAAGTTTTCAACGCGATAGTCGGGATGTTGTCGGGGCCAATAGCCTTTGCTGTATCCAGTGCACTCAGCCATTTCTTGATATCACGTGGAGTGAATCAAATTGGCTGAAGACTGGCTTCTGTGATGGTGGGGACCTCAGGAGTAGGCCGATATGGATCATCCACTCGGCACTTCTGGCTGAAGATGGTTGCAAATGCTTCAACCTTGTCTTTTGCACAGTACACTGTACTCCTGGTGTGGTCTCACCAAGGCCCTATATAATTGCAGTAAGACTTCCTTATACTCCATACCCCCCTGCAATAAAGGCTAACATACCATTTGCATGTTAACTTTCTGTGATTTGTGTACAAGGACCCCCAAATCACTCTGAGTGTCAACATTTACTAGTCTCTCACCTTTTAAAAAATACTCTGCTTTTCAATTCTTCCTACCAAAGTGGATAATTTCACACTTCCCCACATTATACTCCATCTGCCATCTTCTTAATCAATGAACCAGTCTATATCCCTTTGCTATCCTCTTTGCGTCCTCCTCGTGCCACCTTTATGCATAAGGTTTAAAAAAAATCATATTAGCTAATGTTCTACTAATATGTTTTGAGGCTCAGTTTCTTGGATTTATTTTGTCTAATTTATATTTTATTGTTATTGACATCTTAGTACATGTATTAGTGATGACAATTCATAGTAATTAAATGGAGGTAAGAAGTGCAGAAATAAAGAAAATTGAACACAAATGCAGAATAGTCAAGGTAATTTTATTTCTGGAATAATTCTCAACAGGTAAACAAAGAAACAAGAGGTTTAACTATTTAGGTCAAGTCACAGTTCTGGGAATTCAAATTCATAGGTCGCGTTAACTGCCTATTTTTGCGGTGTAAATTGGGCCGCCAGTAACAAAAATGGATGAGGGTTCCATCCTACAGGAATTCTTGCCACTTTCCATCTTTGACATGGTATCTGCAGGACCAGCAGTAGTGGAAGTTCCCACCTCAACAAGTGAGTGCTCATTTAGATATTAATTTGGGGCCATGTCCATTCTGCACGTTATTCCTACTCATTCAAGCAAGTTGGTTGTTGGGTGTAAATTAAGCTCACTTTGGCAGACACTTAGTGCAAAGGCTTGTATGCCCAAAGGAAACTGGGACTGCAGACCCAATGGTAACACTAAGATGTGTGAATGCTCAACTAAGTACTTTTGGATGTACGCTGCCAGATGCTGCCAACCGTGTCTGTAGGTACATAGGAACAGGAGTAGGCCATTCAGCATTCAATGAGATCATGGCTGATCTGTGACCTAACTCCATTTATCCGTCTTTGGCCCATATCCCTTAATACCTTTGGTTAACAAAAATCTATCAATCTCAGATTTAAAATTAACAACTGACCTCGCATCAATTGCTGTTTGCAGAAGAGAGTTCCAAACTTCTACCTCCTTTTGCATGTAGAAGTGTTTCCAAACTTCACTCCTGAAAGATCTGGCTCTAATTTTAGACTATGCCCCCTAGTCCTAGACTCCCCAACCGGCGGAAATAGTTTATCTCTATCTACCCTGTCAGTTCACTTTAATATCTTGAAAACGTTGATCAAATCACCCCTTAACCTTCTAAATTCTAAGAAATACAATCCTATAGTTTGTGTAATCTCTCCTCGTAATTTAGCCCTTGGAGTCCAGGTATCATTCTGGTAAATCTACGCTGCACTCCCTCCAAGGCCAGTATATCCTTCCTAAGGTGTGGCGCCCAAAACTGCTCACAGAACTCCAGGTGTGGTTCAATCAGGGCACTGTATAGTTGTAGCTTAACTTCTACCCCCTTGTATTCTAGTCCTCTAGATATAAAGGCCAGCATTTAGGGCCTGGAATGCCTACTTTTACTGATTGTGAGAAACTGTCTTCACAGGGTCCTTGTTAGCAGAGAGCTAGATATAGAGCCATGCCATCTACTACAAGGACACTTGCAGCTACCATGCAGTTAGAGCTGACACATTTAGTGGCAGTAGTGATCAACTGTGGTCTAAAACATGGTCCGATCTCCTTGCAGATGTACCACAATGCTGACCTATAGTGATGGTGCTGTGCAGTGGCATGCAGGACCACTATCCTCTCAACCACCACATCTAGCGGCCATCAAATAAGGGGTTAGTGTTGGGCTGTTCTGTCACTTGCCTGAAGACTCATGTCTGTCCTGTGGGTTTCATTTCCCTTCATTTTTGCTTGTCATTTCATAATCCTCTGCCCCTTCAACCTTCACGAAGACTACTATTGGGCTGAGATGCCTTTTGGGGTTCTCCAAAGGCTTTCAGAATTTTTGTCACCCTATTCTGCTACTCCCCCTTAATTGCCCCCAGTCTTTTAAATTTCAGTACACGTAACTTTCTGCCACCAGAACTCGTATAATCCCACCCAAATCTGCACCTGAACAATAAAAAGCTGGCTTGGCTCAATTTAGTACAAGTAACGTATTTTAATTTGAATCTGTCTGAAACCCACCATTCAGATTTGAACTACACCAACGGTGGAATTTCTAGGTTACAATCTCTTAATTATGTTTTGTTTATTGAGCTTTAGCACAGATTGTAATTATAAAATCAGAATTTGACACCATCAGCACAGCCATCATTGTTTCAGCAAATTAAAGCAAAATCATTAACATTTAAGCTTAAGAAATATAAACATTTTGTGCGCCGCATTTAGTAAGATAATGCTTTTTTTCTTTGCAAATTACTCACTGAATAATTCACACCTCTCAGTTCTAACCATGTGGGTTTTGTCTTAATGTTTTCAATTTGGAATATTAAGCACAGTCTGGCAATTGACATGGAATTTTCACACTTCAAATATATATGTAAAGCACATCTGTGTCGGCATCCCGTTATCCGAACTTGGTATCAGCTGATGGCCACTATATTGGCAGTTCTTTATTTGAAAAAACATTCCAGTTGCTCCTATTGCTTGTGCTTTTCAGGTCAGAATGATTTTCGCCTTGCTTGCTCTGCAAAGTTTGAAAATATTATTTATCACCATAGCAAAATTCTTCTCTTTTCCCTATATAATCCTACATTTAACTGCTATCTTCAAAGACACTGGCCTCGAAGTTCGATGGCGCTGCGCCCATTTTTTGTGCCCAGTCGCCCACCCTCGCCCAGTCCCCTTTAATGACTTAACTGAGGGCCGCTGCCGACGACGCAGCGGCCCGATCTTCAATGCCTCTTCTCCGGCGAGCTGCCTGTGGATGCCTATTTGGTGTCCACAGCTCACCAGTTCAATGATAATGATGCCCAAGGCCTAATATTAGGTGTGCCTCGGGCCTATCCATTCAGGCACCCCCTGCCTGCTTGTTTTATGGTGCAAACATTTTTACTCCACTGCTCACATATAACAGATATTGTGCTTGACTCTTTGGATATGTTGCACCAGTTTTTATCCATGAGGCTCACTGACATATCTTTGTTTACTGGGAAAGCTATAAATATACCCACCAAGATATATGAGTCAAACCTGTGAAACTAAAGGAGTCATTATATGGTCTCAACTATAATCTAATTAATTTTCAGGATTCAGGAAATTTTGGGCCTCGTTTATTATTTCTTGGCAGGATAAATCTAGATTTATGATCTGGGCTTATAATGTCTCAGGATTTGTAAAATTAATTTGGAGGTTTTTTTCTAGAATTATGATGAAACCTTTCCAAAATTTTTCCATTGGGAAATTACCTTAGAAAGGTCAGAGGGTACACTCCATTTTCAAGTAACGCTAGTAGAGAGAGGTTTAAATCCTTTACTAATGGCCAGTTAAGTAATGAACTTTAGTACAATTTAATAAATTACTACCATTTCCTAATTTACTTTTCCTTACACCAGTTAGTTGGTTGACATGAACTTTTTGTGGCCTGAGCAGAACCTTGTGCACACATAAATATTCTTGTTAATAAAAATGCTTACTTCAACAAAAAAGTAATGGGTATATTGACCTGTAGTGCATTTTTGCTAATGTAAAAGGCCATGGTCAACATGACTGCACACAGAAAGCTGTCACCCAAACAAATCACTAGCAGTATTTCCATCCTAGCTGCTTTGATAGAAATGAAGTGCTGCGATATACAAAAATGCAATTCTAAGACAGTTGAGAAATGAAAGGGAGATGAGAAATGTGTTTAATCAAACTACTAAACAATGCTGACAAAATGAATACCCAATGCTAAAGAGCACTGATGTAGAAATTATTAAAAAGAAATTCTAAAATCGAAATATTTTGATAAATATAGAAAAGAGATAACGCTACTATTACAGGTATCAAGTTACGATAAGGCTCTTCTGTTAGTGTCTAACTAGCTGATCTCCAATGGCACTGCTGGCACCTACGCAGAGGCATGTCTCACTCTGCCACCGTAACCGTGGCGGAGGTTTGGCAGCTGTCCCGTTTACTTGCGTAAACAGAGTTTCGGTCGAACTTCTGCCAACCTTACGGCGATGGAGTGGGAGAAGCCCCAAAGAAATTTCCAGAGGCCATCTAGAGTTTGGAGCATGATTGATGTTTTGCTGCTAACCTGGTCTGTCCCTTTAAGACCCTGATTCAGGGACTCTGTGGCAAAGTGGTCTACATAGGTCCTGAGGTCAATCAGAGTTTAATTGCTGTTTGGTGAGGGAAGTTTGTAGAATGCTCGGTGCTTGTACATTTACAGCTCCAAGTTGGGAAAAAAACAGAATACCTTTAGTTCTCTCTCTTTTATACTTTTGACACTTCGACCTCTGGAGTGTTATGTGTGTTGTGTATGTAACCGTTCTACCTTTAAGAGAACTATTGTATGTAACCGTCCACCTTTAAGAGAACTATTTTAGGTGTTGCACTACTTTATTTTGGCAGCTGTATACTGTAATACCGGTGGTGACCACACCGGTATATAAGTGCTGTGTAATGAGTGATTGGGCAGATTCGCCCTGACCTTCGAATAGTAAAGTCCTGTTAAAGTTACTCTTGTAGTCTGTGTATTAATTCGCTATACAACACACAGACTTTACAGTGGCGACGAGTTCGATCTTACCCTGCGGCAACAATACTTCCGAAGCAGTTAACGAGCGTCGAGAAGAGGCACCCGCCCTCGTCGTTCTGCTGAGAGGAAACTCGAGTCTGCAGAGCAAGGAAGAAGGAAGAATTCAGACACGAAGCCTTCCATCAGCAACAGGCACTGATTGTCCCTTCTGCCACGGTGGTGAGTGAGCCGATCAGCACGAGAAGCAAGTCGGCCACGTTGACTGTGAGTAAGGGGAAAAATAAAAAAGAAACGGAGGAAAAGGGCGGTGAACTCGACCACGGCCAGGGGAAAGGAGCCGGACAGAAGTCGGGGCCAGAGGCGCTGAGACTGGGGCAGCGTAGGGCACGGCAGCCGCGGTGCAGGAAACGCAGCCGGTGTGAGAGACCGGACTACAAGCGGGAACGCAGCGGGTAAAAGGCCGGGCACCTACCGAGGCCGCGAGGCGCTGTGACCGGGATCATAAGGCGCAGAGGCAATAAATAAATAAATAAACCGCGAGGGACTCGGCCGCAGCCGGGGGAGGAAAGGACCGGACTGCGGGAGGTCTGGGAGAGCTGAGCGAGCGGGAGAGACGGAGCCCGAGAGAGAGAGCGAGCGAGACCGTGCCGGCGAGCGGGAGAGACAGAGCCCGAGCGAGGGGGGAGCGGGGCCGAGCGAGGTTCCGGCCAGCGGCTTACAGCGGCTGCCGTGAAGGTCCGGGAGCTGGAGCTGTCCGACGCCAACTGGTTGTCCCCAGCACCGGTTGCCCCTGCCGAAAAAGGGAACGCGATCGGCTGCCAGCGGCTTACAGCGGCTGCCGTGAAGGACCGAGAGCTGGAGCTGTCCGACGCCAACTGGTTGTCCCCAGCGCCGGTTGCCCCTGCCGAAAAAGGGAACGCGATCGGCTGTTCTCGCGCGCGCTTCAGAATAAACTGAAGCCGGCGCGCAGGCTGCAAACCCCGTAAACCAGCAGTCGTCGCCCGAGGGCAAAGCTTACCCCTCCCATCAGAGGAAGAAACGCGGGAAGCCGCCAGTTAGGCGGGGAAGAAGATCAGCGCAGGAAACCGCCATTTTAGAAAAAAAAAAGTTAAAGGAAAACTTCATTGTTGTTTCTTAGAAAGATTGGAAGATGCCTAAGCGTGGTAACATCAACGAATTCGATTCCGAGGTAGAAGATTGGGCCACGTATGTAGAACGCATCGAGATATATTGTGAGGCCAATAAAATAGAAGATGATGATAAAGCTATAACCTTACTAAACTCAATGGGGGCGAAGACATACGGGCTATTGAAGCATCTTCTATCACCGGCTAAACCGGCGGATCAGACGTTCGCTAATATTGTTGCTGTCCTGAAGGATCATTTGAACCCCACACCACTGATGTTGGCGGAACGATTCAAATTTTATGCGAGAACGCAACGGAAAGAGGAAAGCAACGCGGAATATTTGGTTGAACTACGTAGACTAGCGAAATACTGTCAGTTTGGGGAAAATCTGACAGAGGCATTGAGAGACAAGTTCGTGTGCGGGTTGTCGAAGGAAGGAACACAAAAGCGACTGCTTGAAGAGAACGATCTTACACTTGATAAGGCTGTCCTTATTGCAGCATCGCACGAAGCCGCAGCGAGAGGCATGGCGGAAATGCAGCTGAAGGCAGCGGTACTCAGCGTGGATCAAATGACTTCGGGTACAACGAAATGTTATCGTTGTGGGAAGACAACACACGACCAGAACCAATGCTGGTTTAAAAACCAGGAATGTAGAAAATGTGGCAAGATTGGTCACATAGCTAAAGTATGCCGGTCAGGCAAGAAGACCAGCAACAAAAAAAAGTCACCGCAGGAAAAGCACAGCAAGGTACACAAGGTGACTGAGAAGAGTTCAGATGAACAGAATTCGGATTCAGACTCCAACAGCCAAGAACTGGATAGTCTGAGAATTCACAATGCGAGTAAGGAAGTTGACCTACAAATTATCTGGGTCACACTCAAAATAGCCGGAGTCCCAGTGAAAATGGAATTGGACACAGGATCAGCCCTAACAGTCATAAACCGAAAGGACTACAAGAGGCTATTCTCACATATTCCCTTGAGAGATACCAAGATTGTATTGCAGACATACACGGGGCGAAGAGTATACCCCATCGGAAAGATAAAAGTCAAGGTGAGAGACAAGGGCAAAGAACACCAAGGAATGGACTTATATGTACTGCCGGAGGGGGGTCCACCACTTCTGGGACGGGAGTGGATCAGGAAAATAAATATGGACTGGCACTTCCTAAAAACCATAAAGAGTGAGAACTCGGTGAAGATAATCAGCCCAGACTCTGGAACTGATGATGGTAAGACCAACCCATGTGCAAAAGACAAGGCTAAAATGGACTTGCAGACTAATGTTGGAAAAACGAAGGAGTGCATAAATGCTTATGCTTTAGAGGAGAACAAAGTTTCAGAACAGAATTCCACTGAGCAACAACAACATAGTTTGACAGAGAATTCTGAGTCTGTTCAGCCTACAGACATGCACGCTTCTCAGGGACACCGGGCTCGAACTCAACTCCAATTCAAACTACAACAACAATTAGAACAAATGATTCGCCGTCTTGAGCAAGAGATGAATGCAACGAAAAAGTTCTTTGATACAGAGTGGGAGAATCTGGAAAGACAACAGAAGCAGCTGATGGAGAAAATGGAGCAGGAGCACACAAACCGTCTGCGCGAGGAGGCCAAACGAATCAAAGCTGATTCGGGTTCTGAAGGGGCGTGCCCTAATCTGGTGGAGCAAGATGTTCAGCAACTGAAGGCGCTTGTTAGCAGGTTGCAGGCAGAAAAGGTTGATTTGGTTGCCATGAATTCCGAGCTCCTACTGAAGTTGGGTGCAGCACCACCGAACGATTCATTTGTTGAAATTCGAATGGTGGAGGCTGCAGATGATGGAGAATTAGAAGCAGCAAAGGGACCCCAGTGCAAGGTTACCAACAGCCCTGTAGCCTATCCGTCAAAAACACAGGATGACGATACTGGGAAACGTCTGATGTCAGAAGGGTTAACGGTCAGTCAACTCCTTCATATGCTGAGGGACAAGACTCTGAAATGGGAAAAACTTGAACACGAGCTTCAATCTTCAAAGGAAAGGGTTTCGGAGCTCTCAAAAGTTATTGAAATAGCTGAGGTGACAACACAGACTGAGAAGACTGCAGCAGAGCAGCCCGTGGATGCCAAAAGTACGCTGACTCACATCAATGTAGAACAACAGAAGGCTGAAACAGCTGCTCCAGTAGAGGGATTGAATAGTCCGATCAATCAATCTCCGAATGAAGTTGAAGTATTGAAATCACAAATGAGGTCATTAGTAAAAGACTTGCAGAAAGCCCAGAAAAAGCTGGATGAAGCTGAACACATGAAGAAGTCTCTTCAGGAAAAATGTATGGATTTGGAACAAAAGCTGGCTAACGTCCAGCTGGGTATGGAGGAAATAGAAGACCCTCTCGCTGGCCTAGCTCAGGACGACACCGAATATTACCATGACCTGTTGGACGACACCGAATATTACGATGACCTGTTCTGCCCAGCTTGTGATGAAAACTCCCAAAGTGCAGAAACCATGAAGAATCACAAAAAGTCTAAGGAACACCGGGAGATGGTGGCGCTACTACGGAAAAAGGAGGAAGAGAAGGAGGAAATGTGCATGCAGCTGGCAGCTGACAGTGGAGCCCAGAGAGTCTCCAAGAAGCAGAAAAGGAAAAGTCGAAGCAGAAGATGACCATCTGAACCATTATCACCTGCCAGATCACACACGTGGTCCCTCCGAACGGAGCCAAATCAGTTCGGAAGTAGAAAAACTTTCCAAGGTACTCAAGCTTTTAGAAGTCAGCAATGCTGGTTCAGAAGTGACGGAAGTTCAAGCTGTTAAGTCCATTGAAGGACTATTGGATGACTCACTCCAGCAACGTGAACCGACTACACCACAGTGAACTGTTTCCGCAGAGACTGAATCTGTGAACTGTTTTCCGCAGAGACTACATCTGTGAACTGTTTTACATGAAGTTGGATATATGTTATGTTTAATGGGGAATAAGTATGTTGTAAGCTAAAAAGGGAGGATTGTTGTGTATGTAACCGTCCACCTTTAAGAGAACTATTTTAGGTGTTGCACTACTTTATTTTGGCAGCTGTATACTGTAATACCGGTGGTGACCACACCGGTATATAAGTGCTGTGTAATGAGTGATTGGGCAGATTCGCCCTGACCTTCGAATAGTAAAGTCCTGTTAAAGTTACTCTTGTAGTCTGTGTATTAATTCGCTATACAACACACAGACTTTACAATGTGTGCCCTCAAAATGTTATTTAGATAGACGAACAGATCACAATGAGTTAGAGGATACACTGTTTTATACCATTAGAAGTGTTGTCCCAAGTAATATACAATATATTATTAGAGTCACAGATTCATGGCAATCGAATGACATATTATTTTACATTATATGGTATTCTGGGATTTTTACTGACCTTTTGGAAAATGAATTCTGCAACTCTATACATCTTTCAGTGTAAACTGTAAAGGAGGGTCTTGATTGTTTTCTGTCCTTTTGGATGTACTCATTTTATCTCTTACCTTTGTATTAATACACAGGAAGATAGTAGGAAACATGCAGCAAACTGGAGATAGGTATATGGGATTCAGCAGAAGTCAGACTGTGGCTGGGCTCCAGGGACTGGTACCACTAAGGCAGGTACCAATTGTGGGAAAGAGGGTGGTGCAGGAGGTAGAAGTACTTGGCAGGTGGTAAAACACCGAGGAGGAGGTTCTAAATTGTGTTAAAACTGGGGGTCCAGGGTTAGCCAGCTCTAGGGCTCAATATGACTGCACTGAGGCAAAAATGAGCAGATTTCCTGTTGTGTTAGTGAATCAAGTGGGAAACCTGTGAGAAACCCACCCATAAGATTATAATGAGGCTCGGGAGTTAAAATATCCCAGGCCTGTTTTCTGCTGCAGTGGGTGAGTTTCTAAGTCATCTCGCTAGCCACCCACCATAAATTGCCTGGAGTTAAAATTAGGGCAATGGTATATTGAGTACAAAGTGCAGACTTAATAAACATTTGCACAAGTTGAGCACCTAGTGGATGCAAAGAAACAATCGAATTAATCGACTGTGGATTTGGACTTGGTAGACATTCTTCCCTTGACTGTTACAGAAAATGTTTCTAAATTAATTGGTATGAGATTGGTGAGCACAGCACATTAAAATTCGTTATGAAGCAAGCTAAGTATCTGTAGAAGTAAATCTGTCTAGTTACACGCAGAAATTTTGCTCAATAAATTTATAGTTTAGCTGTTATTTAAAATTAGATTTTTGAAGGCTTAGATAATTTCATGCAGATCTCCACAGTCATTCACAGAGATTCATTTGTTCAGCCTTCCAGTTGTCGGACATGAATTTATTAAAGCAGAAATCAGATTTATTGCTTTAGATTGGCACAGTATTAAATTATACTCAGTACTTCGAATATTCACTTTAACTTTTCAGAATATCAAGAATTGCAGTTGGTCATTCATGTGATCAATAACAATGGATCAATTATAAATTTTGTTATAATAGTTTCTAGATAATTTGGTTAAGTTTCATACTGCAAGGAAAGAATGATAGTAAATTAAAGCAGATTTTTCATTATGGTTGCATTTTATTTGACTGTTTGTATGTTGAGGCCACCACTAAAGTGTAAATTGGATATAAGCTGAAGGTTAAGTTGACATGTTCCACTGTGGAGCTCCTCTTATGAACCTTTATTATTCTAACCTTGAGCAACATTTAGATTGCTTTCCATAGAGCTAGCAGGCCGCTTACTCTCACACCAGCTTATTAAAGAACTTAGTGAAATAGTCGATCATCAGGTCAACTGGGATAAAAAGAAAAGCAAGATTCTGAACCACGAGCGCATCACGCCAGATGTGAATAGGTTCTCACTGCAAATGATTTTTAGATATTCTGACATATTGGACATTCAGATCACGTTAAGATAGCTGAAAAGGATTATAATACACTATTTGATAAGATCAGGCGGTCTTTGCTGGGTGAAATTCTCTACCACTATCTTTTTACATTACAGTATGATTGCAGTAAAATTATGTCATAGGTAAACTACCTTAACATGATTCCATTTGAGGCATTATTAATATTGTTCATAAAACATCTATTCAGTCCCTTTGATTCAGTTTGACTAAATCCCAGCAAGATAAGTGAAATGAGGATCTGAAATTACATATTGCCCTCTTATGGAACTTTGGGGATATAGGAGTAAATTCAGCATTCCAACAGGAAGCTGAGCTTGGAGGGAGAATCAGGCTATAGTGCTGTAGCTCTATCTCTACCTCCTTAATTATAGAGGTAAAAGCTCTTATTTGTAGAATTTACTATGCTCAAATTAAGAATGTGGATAGGTGCCATTTTGCTTTTGGAGTTTTCTACCCAATCGGAATTCATTAGCATTAACAAAAGGAAAAGAAGCTACAGGCGCCAATCAGGTGCCCCTCTCGGCAGTTCTGGAAGGGCGGAAAATTGGGCGGCTCCAATGCTTAGCTGGCCCAGCAGGTCAGGCCTTGGTGGGGAAGCAAACCCAGGAAGGCCTTGCATAGGCCAGCGATGTGCCAGAGGTTTTTGTGGGACTTGGAGTAAACCTCCTGACCCCACAAAAATTTCTTCAGTAGTTTTTTGCGCATCCTCCAGTGGTCCCTTTAAAGACTGGTGCAAATGGGTGGAGCATGCACAGTGCATGCTCTGCCCACTTGTACCTGAAAATTGCAATTAGATTCCTACAACCAGCATAGGGCACAGATTTCCACATTTAAGCAGCCTTCCGCCAGAAACAGGTGGGCATGCTGCTCGCCTATTTAAAGGCCCATCTGAAAATTGCATCAGTTGGGCCTTGGGTGTCAATGGTGCAGCCAAGTTGCCCCCTCCAATTTTCAATGGGCAGTCAGTAGTTGAAAGTCAGTGCCAATGTATTCAAGTCCTGGCCTGGGGCTTGAATTTTCAGCCTTCTCATTATCTTGATTTCAAGGATTTAACAGTTCTTAGCAACCAAAGTTTTTTTTGTAGGGTTACTTTCTTAAGCACATCTTAGTAGGGAAGCAAGTATGGAGTTGTGGTGAAAATCTGAAGAAAAGTCCATTCCCACTTTCTGCCAGTCTTGCTCATCAGTCTTGTTCACATGTTTTCAGTAAAATTAATGGAGAGAAAAATATGGCCTTTATTCCTCAAATTTGGTCACATATTGAGAACGTTCCTGCAATATGCCATTGACTCTCTCTGCTACCTGCATCCATGCAGCTTCACTGTAGTGTGCTCTCCAATTCCAACCAGTGCTACCCACCTTGGCTGCACCACATGCATGAACATCTTCCTGAAAAGGAATGTGTTGCTCACATTGGCCCTTGGCTTAACTTCCACAAAAGATTTCTTCAAATACATTAAAAATCACTGCTTTTTAAGAGTGAATAACAGCCTTTTAAGAGGCTGCCTTGCCAAAATTCCCACTTTACAGTCAATTGCACTTCTGTCCTTTTTCCAGGTGTTGGGAGCCTATTACAATTAGTGGGAGGGGCTACCCTCACAATTTTAAGTGAGGTCAGTCCTCTCCGCAGTTGATATGGGTGCACCCACATCTTGGGTGGTGCAGCCCCAAAATTGCCAACATTGTTGAAATGTGCTGTTGAAACAGAAATCAATTAGTCAAGGTTTCAAAGCACAAATATAAATTAGCAGTAAATAACAAGTTATCTCAACTGGAGCAAGCTCTATAAGCTGAATTTGTGTAGGCAAAATATCACAGCTGACTGATCAACTAAGATGTTGCAATCTTCAAACTGCTGATCTTACATAGAAACATAGAAGGTAGGAGCAGGAGTAGGCCATTCGGCCCCTTGAGCCTGCTCCACCATTCAATGAGATCATGGCTGATCATCCAAACTCAGTACCCTGTCCCTGCCTTCTCCCCATATCCCTTGATCCCTTTAGCCTGAAGAAATATATCTAACTCCTTCTTGAATATAATTGGCCTCAACTGCCTTCTGTGGTAGAGAATTCCACAGTTTCACCACTCTCTGGGTGAAGAAATTCCTCCTCATCTCTGTCCTAAGTGTAAGATTCGAAAATTTTCAGCAAAAATCAAGCAAGAAAACTGGATAAAATAAGACTGTTTATTGACCAAAGTAAGCTTGCACAGAAAAACCTTTGATAAAAGGGCATACAAAATGGCCGCCAGGCCCCGTGATCAGTTTCTGAACCAGTTTATTTCTGTTACTGCAAGCTAGACAGGCTTGTGGATTGAAGACAGTAAACCCGCGAAAGCCAGTATCTGGGAACCGAAACTCAGAGCAACAGCATACATATTCAATGGATTATAAGTACAGGATGGGGCCCATCAAGATATGGGCGGACAATGTAAAAACACTTATACCCATTTATTGTCCAAAGGAAAAACCGTTTAGCAGCCATCAAGGAAAATGTCCGGACCGATCAATATGCGAACCGAGCCGCGGTGACAATGCAAAGGACATTAACAGACATTATCGGCCAGGAAGGCCAGTTCAAGTTATCACCGGCTCCGTTACAAGACAAAGCGCCCCTGCAGAGATCTCTGCCCGCCAAAATTAATACAAAGACAGGACTATGATTTGGCGGGAGATAAGACTGTCCCAAAAGAGTATAACTATGGATTGAAAGTCCATCTAAGTTACTTCTTCACTGCTACGGCTTCTTGTTGGGCGACTTCAGGCTTCCATTTCTTCAAGAACTTTCTTCTACGAGGAACGAACGAAGGGCGGACGGTGCCCGGATCGGCGCCTCTTCCACTTCGGCAGATCGATGAAAACGTTTTCGTCTTTTTAAAGACGGACGGTTTCGGAAAAAGGACAACGTGGCCGGTGTTCAGCCAAACAAGGCTCGGCCACGACGAGAAGACGACAAGGGTGGCCCAGGTACTGGGGTCGGGAGATCATCGACGACCCAGGCTGACGGAGAAGAAACCCTCTGGAGAACCGGCGATCGATGCCACAAGATTCTCCCATGTGCATAACCTGCATCTAGGTCTACTCCACGAACAAAAATCCACGACAGGCCTAGTGGATCTCAACCTTGACGAGCGCTCATCGAGGCTGGGTCTACCCCACCGCCTCGAGGGAGGAGAGAATATCGACTGCGCCAGAAGCTTCCAATCCACGTGACGACGGGAAGCGGTGTCAAAAAGGCTGCGAACCCCTTTTCGCGATTTCGAGAGTGGTGAGCATGATCCCAAGTTCCCCAGGTCGAAACTTAGTTTAGGTATAGGGGAGGGAGTTAAGGGAAATCGTAATGTGTTTCCCCTTTTACGATGTGCCGTGTGTTCCCCATTTCCATAGAGTCAAGTTCATAAATTTGTGCATGATTGTAGTTACTTTAATCTGTGCCTATGACATGTATTTTGTAATGCTTCCAACTGTTCAAAAATAAAAGCATCCATTTTGTGCTATTCAGCCTGGTCTATTGAGTCCTCTTCTCTGCATTACTGTTCTCTGCATCTAAGTCCAAGGTCTAGAACCGTAGGGGGGGGTGGGTCGAACCACTCAAGGGTAATTCTTGCACGAAGCCTGGCAGGGGGCCAGAACGGGCAAGAGAGCAGGAAAAAAAAACCTACAGAAATGGCGACCGCGGCAGGACCTTGGCAGCAGGAAAGTAGTGTGTTAGATCAAGATCTGAATAAACGAAATGTGATGGATGAAAGAATAGCAGATTATGTTTTCGGAAAAGTCAACCTCACAAAACAATGGATATCTGATCTATTAAGGGATAGGCGCCCGCTAGACGCAGCCATCAGGTGGACAGCGGGTAAAGAGCATAAGAAATCTGTAGAAAAGGCGGTCTGGCTGATGTGCTACAAGAAGCAAGTCCAGCTTTTGGACCAGGTAGTTGCAGCACAGACAGTCCAGATCAACGGCTTGCTTAAAGACGTAGAGGAAAAGGTTGCGGGAGGTCAAAAACTGATTGAATCGCTTGACACGCTGAATCAGGAACGCCGCTCCGTAATTCGCTGCCACGAAACCCGGGTAGAATATTTAAAGTGTCAGGTCGTTGAGGCCAAGGCCAGTGAAGGTAGAATGAGAGAGAGGTGTTTCCGTCTAGCCAAACAAGTAGATGCCCAAGAGGAAAAGCTCCTGGGAGCCAGGGCAGCATATAAGATGGCCATGGAGGATAGATCTGAGAACACCGACCACAGCGCTTGCCGCCGGGAGCTAGAGGACCTGAGAAAGGCCCTAGCGAAGGCAAACGGGTTGGTGTGTCTCATAAATCCACCAGCGAGTCAGCTGTTGCTAGCCAAGGAATCCAAAAGACCGATTCCACAAGAGGCAGTTGGGGTACCAACCCCCGAACCCTCTGCGCCTCCTGCCTATGAGGAGTCTTGGACTCCGGGACAGGAGACGGAGGCGGTAGAGAAAGAGAGCCCTGAGGTAGAGCAACCCCAGACAGTAGAGTCGGGGCCGGCGCCGATGTGTCCAACGAGACACCGGAGGCTCGGTCCAAATGAAGAAAATGGCGATGACGGACCCCTTGAGAGTCAGATCATAATGCCTCATATAGCACGACAGCTAAGAGAGATGATAAGTCACATCCCAAAACTCTCCGAGTCAGGAGATCCCTCCGTGCATTTCAGGGACGTGGAGCAGACCGCAGCAGTCAATGACTGCGACGGGGTTGAACAGTCTAAAATGCTGCTGTTCTCCCTGGACAGTTCGCTCCTCCAGTGTCTCCCTGACGAGAGCAAGAGAGGGCACAGGGACTATGAGTTGCTACGGGATGAGATTCTGGAGATCATGGGAGAGGGGGACGGAACTCCGTTCCTCCGTTTAGAAAAGACAGTGCAGCTAGAGGGAGAACCCCCACGGGTTTTCGCCGACAGGTTGTGGCCAGTGTATCGGCGCAGCTGCCCGGGCGGGCCGGCCCGGGCCGGGCTGGATGGCGAACAAAGGGCTCACTGGCTTCGGTGCCTGGTAGCAGGTTGCCTGCCAGTAGTGAAGGAACAGGCCAAAGCATGGTTTGACCCCACTAACGCCCGCTCCACGGAGGAAGTAGTACTAGATCAGCTCACAATCAGTTATAGAAACAACAAGGGCAAGAAAACGCCTGTTGTGAAAGGAAAGGTGCATGAGGTGAGACCCGCAGCCTCTGCTAAAAAGGAATGGCGTCAGGAGGGAAATCGCCATCCCCAAGCCAATAGCAGTTGTTACGGGTGTGGGAAGGAGGGTCATTGGCGCAAGGACTGTAGGAATCCTTGGAAGGATAAGAGGGAGAGAGCGTTCGCCGCAGCCCAAGATCAAGCCCAAGCCCGAGTCGCCAACGGCCCGAGAGTTTACCCAACACCAGCACAACCACAAGTGCAGGCCGCTGCCCCAACACCAGTCCAGAACCCAACCGTAGCCTCTGCCCCGAATAAAGGGGGTGGTGCGGTTGTGGACCCCGCTGCGATCGAGTCAGTCTTGGAGACTATGCGGTCTCTGATGACCTGGCAGGGGAAGGTAGCGGTTGCTAACAGCCCTATCGCCCCCGAGACCCCAGCCGAAACACCTAAATGACTGATGCCCACGCAGCCCGTCTACTTGTGTCCGCTCCGCTATGACGCTTGGAGAAGACCTGTGGTGGAGATGGAGGTGGAGAAACAAAGGGGTAGTTACCTGTTGGATACGGGAGCTTCGTGTACCGTGATCCACACGGACAAACCTTTTGCCTCACCTCTGTCCGCCCAGGCTCCATATTTAGTAGCGGGTTTCACAGGTAGAGAACAGGCTGGCGCGTACTCCCTCCCACTCTCCATTCAGTTGGGAGCGCTCCACACCACATGGACGTGCATCCTATTGAAGTGGAATGAGGGGGGGGGGAAAGGCATCCTCGGGGCTGATTTCTTGGTGGAACACGGGATCCTCGTGGACCTGAGAAATCACTGTCTCTGGGGAGCCGAGGGCGGTTTAGGTAAGGTAGTTGTAATCCCGGGGAAGGAAGAAAAGGGGGCCCTGTGCACTATGAAGCCGTCAGGAGGTTACGATCTTGAGCTCATGGTAACAAACGTCCCAACGGACTTGCAGGCGCGTGTGTCAGAAAATCTGACCGCGTTCGCCACCCACAAGCACGACTGTGGGAGAGTCACTGGGTTTGAAGTCAGCGTAGACGGGGACCCCATGATCCGACCCCAAAAGCAGTATAATTTCCCCAAGGAGGCAGAACCCGACATGGAGACAGCAATATCTTCATTGGTACAGCAGGGCGTGTTGAGGACGATAGCCACCCACGTGAACTCCCCATTATGGCCGGTAAAGAAACCGGACAATTCGTGGAGAGCCACGGTGGACTACAGAGTCCTCAATAGTAATATCCCAGCCTGCGCGCCCACGGTAGCAGCAGTTGCAGACTTAATAGGGAGTATTCCAGCATCGGCGACCACATTCACGGTGCTGGACATCTCGAACGGTTTTTGGTCCATTCCGCTGCGGCGGGAGGACCAGTACAAGTTTGCCTTTACTTTCAAAGGGCAACAGTACACTTGGAACTGCTTACCACAGGGTTTTCACAACAGCCCCAGCATTTTCCATCAGTGCATGGCGGGGAGTTTGAAAGAGTTCAGCCAGCCCAACCAGATAGTGCAGTATGTGGACGACTTACTCCTGTTCACAGATACAAGGGAGCAGCACGGCCCACTGTTAGCCGAATTGTTGGAACTGTTAGAAAGGAAGGGTTTCAAAGTAAACCCAAAGAAAGCCCAGATCGGCCAGCAGGAAGTTAAATTCCTGGGTCTGGCCATCCGCGCTGGGGAAAGAGCCATAGATAAGGCCAGACGGGAATCTATACAAGATCTGCCGATTCCCAACACAGTAACGGGTGTAAGGTCCTTTTTGGGATTGACCGGGTACTGCAGAGATTTCAGCGAGGACTATGCTGCCACAGCGGCCCCGCTACTTCGACTCTTACACAAGGGAGTCGAGTGGTCTTGGGACGAGGGGTGCCAGGCAGCATTCGAGAAGTTGAAAAGAGATCTGCAGACCGCGCCAGCCCTAGGGGCCATAGATGGGGGAGAGGAGTTCTTTCTGGAGGTAGCCGCTAGTGGGGACAGCCTGAGCGCAGTGCTGCTCCAAGAGCGGCACGGCAAGCTAAGACCAGTAGTTTATTCCTCCAGGGTGCTCATGGATGTGGAGAGGAGTTTCTCCAATTGCGAACGGCATCTCCTGGCCACGCATTGGGCTGTGAACAGATCAGTGATCTTCACAGGGACCTCTCCCATTACGCTCCTCACCCATCACACCCCCACGAAGATGTTTCTGGACGGGAGGATTAAGGATGGGACCGTAAGCAGCGCTCGGATTGCGCGCTGGACCCTCCTCCTTTCCCAGATGGATCTCAAAGTTAAAGGCCTCTGCGCGCCAAGGCTCGCAGCCAATATGGCATATCCCGGGACAGCCCATCAATGTTCCGTAGAAGGGGTATGGGAAGTTAACATAGGTTTACGGGCCGGGATACATCCCACAGGCCGCGAGATCTACATAGACGGTTCTAGCACTGTAGCTGACGGCAAGCGACTCACAGGGTGTGGAGTTTATGACCCTGCGGCAAACATTGCCCTGGCAATTAAGCTCCCCAGCACTATGAGCGCGCAGCAGGCTGAACTGTCCGCGGTGGCGTACGTGGTTACCCACCCCGAGATTTTCCCAACCCCATACACGATTTGCTCAGACAGCATGTTCACGTGCAATTCGTGTACAGAGTACCTCGCCATCTGGTCCCGACGCGGGTACACCTCCGCGGACGGGCGGCCTTTAACAGTTAAGCCCTTGCTGGAGAAGATCCTAGCAGCTGTGGGGGAGAAAGGAGAGGTGTTCATCCATAAGGTGAAGGCTCACTCCACTACAGAACCCCGCAGTCAGGGCAACCAGCAGGCGGATGCGCTAGCCAGGGAGGGTGCCCGCAACGGCATTCTCTGGGACCCATACGAACCCGGACCCGTGGCGGCGATCCAAGGCAGGGAGGGAATTCCCGGGAACACAGGGGTGACACCGCCCCCAGACCTAAAGACCGTCCAAACCCTGGATCCCGCCCTAAAAGCAGTCCTAAAAGCCATCACAGAGGGCAAACAGGTAGAAGGTCCGTACAGTACGGCAGCCCTCACAGTCAAAGAAGGTATGCTGTTCCGAGAGGAGCGGTGGGTTGTGCCGCAGCAGCACCGAAGGGAATTCCTGCAATTGGCCCACGAGGGTCCAGGAGCGGGACACCCCGGACCTGAGGTCACCTGGCAACGGGTGGAGCAGGCGGGATGGTGGCCGGGACTTCGGGACGATGTCCGCGAGTTCTGCGCAAGCTGTCTTGTGTGTTCTGCTAACAACCCAGACCCCCACAAAAGGAAGGTGCCCATGGGGCACATCAGGAGGGTAGAGGGACCATGGCAGTCGATTCAGGTCGACTACATAGGGCCCCTGCCCGCCGCCCAGGGAGGCTATAAGTACTGCCTTGTCCTGGTAGATGTGTTCACCAAATGGGTAGAAGCCTTCCCGTGCAGAACAGCTACGGCACTGGGTACTGCTAAGATCTTGATTCGGGAAGTGTTCTCACGGTGGGGACTCCCCCGTTTTGTAGAGTCCGACCAAGGGAGTCAGTTCACCGGTCAAGTAATGCAGAACGCCCTCATGCTTTTAGGCATTGAGGGAAAGTGGCACGTAGCATACAATCCCCAGTCATCCGGGATTGTTGAGCGTATGAATCGGACCCTCAAGGAAAAGCTGAGGAAAGAGACAATGGGCTCGCCCCAGAAATGGGCGGAGGTCCTGCCTTTAGTCCTCATGGGGATCCGAGCCAGCCAGTCCAAAAGCACGGGGTATTCCCCGCACGAGTTAATGACTGGAAGGATCATGCGAACACCCACCCATGTGCTAGCCCCGGTGCTCACTGAGGGCCAGCTCCGAGAGGTGAAACGGGACAAATTCGCCCAAACCCTCTTGGAGCGCCTGAGACAGATTTATGGACAGGCGGCTGGGAACATGGGAAGACAGCACCAGGGAAATGAACTGTTGTTGGAACCTCGGAAACAACAAGAGTGGGTAGTCGGAGACCAGGTCATGGTCCGAAACTATGCCAGGGTAGGGAGTTTTGAACCACTGTACATGGGGCCATACAGCATTGTAGACAAGGCCAGCCCCATGGTTTATGCAGTGAAGACGCCCCGACGTACCAAATGGTTTCACATCAACCAGTGTAAACTGTTTAAACCGGGTACACAAGGGCCACCAAAGGGGACCAGGTCTGAGAACAAAGATCCTCAGCCTGTAACAGAGTCACAGACCACACAGGCTGGAGCAGTAGCCTGCGTGAAGGGAGAGGCCATCCCATTGGAGTGGGAGGTCTCATCTTTTGAATGGGATTTAGGCAGGGGAGAGGCCGAACAGCTCAACCTCGCTTTAGACCCAATCACGGAGGAGGAAGAGTCAGAGGACGGCAGTCCCGCCCTCGACTCAAGCTTGGGGGAGGTAGGGAGTGGGGGCGGAGACTCGTTACCTGTAGGGACAGGTGAGGTGGAGTCAGAAGCCACAGATCCCGACCCCAGGGGGGCGGAGCCTGAGGGAGGGGAGCTGGAGCCGGCAGCTGTGGAGGAACCACAGGCTGTAACGGTAACAGTCCCAACCCCCGGTCCATTGGCCCCGGGAGCCCAACCCAAAGCAGCCCCTCGTAGGTCGGCTCGAGCGCCCCAGCCCAGAAAAGTTTGGCCAGATTCTCCCCATCCTTCCCAACCACGGTTTAAAGCAGCCCCAGGAAGACATGATCCCCGTTCAGCAGTGACAGGCTGCGGGGGATCAAAGCCAAAGATCAATGCAGCCCCACCGCAGGGTGTGGCACACGACAGACCTCACAGGGATTCGGAAAGCCGCCCCACGGAGGGCGGCGCTGTACATAAGTTAAGTTAGGTAATTATGGTCATAGTTTAAGGAATGTAAAGTATATGGTGTTAAGAGTACAATTTTGAGGTCTGCCCGGTATGTGTGTTTGTTAGGGAGCGGGGTCCAGGAACCCGCGCGTCCAATTAATTTAGGCCAGCACCTATCGGGAGCCCGGCTACATCGTTTTGTTGGTTACAGAAACCTGGGATACGATGGAAAGGATTGTCGTCGCGTTCATGGCGATCGGGTGCGGGTGGGCCTACCGAGGCCGCACCAAGGACGTCATCATTTTCGGGTGCTCCGGGGACACGGCCCCCATCGCAACGGATGGGACGGGGGAGCGAGAGGTAGAGGAAACCGTCACCTACTTCCACCAAGGGAGATGGCCAGGTTGGCTGGGAACGAATTCTACGGAATATTCCATCAATTTCGGTTTTGCCTACCAAGAGACTTCATTAACGTGCCCTCGAGTGAGGATCCTAGCGCCCAGAGTCAGCGTTACCGTGGGAAAGAGGATTTGTCTGGTGTGCAATGGGAACGTACCACCAAGGCGATGGTGGTGGTTACGAAAGCTGGGAAAGGACATGAGAAACTCTACGGTCGAGTGGGAGCGACTGGGTAATAACACCCATCGGACTATTACGGGAACTCACGGACAATTACGTGTGTGTTGGGACAAATGGTGGGAACCAGATGAGGGAATATATGTCTGTATGTGGGGTTCGAGACACGTCTGCCCCAAGGGCGTGTCCATCTTCTTCCAGAGGCAGTGGCAGGATGAAGGGAAGGGGATGAGATGGGATGTTAGCACTCGAGCGTGCGGAGCCCCATACTCCCCTATTCCGGTGAACGCCACTGAACTCATCACCCGCCCACGCAAGCCCCTGCCCACGCTTCCGGTAGCACTAGCCCAGAAAGGAGGGTGCCCAACCACCACCAAGGGACCCGGGAACGGTTTAGTATTGGTACCCACCGGTCAGGTGCTGTACCAAGGGGTACACTACGCGGTGGCCTCAGTGATTTTAAATCTCACTGAGGTAAGATTGCCAGAGTGGTGTCCCAAAGAAATGGAACAATTATACCAGGTCCTGTTAACCCGTATGTTTAGACAATTTTATGAATTTGACTTTGCCGACATCGACAGAGACAAATTATACACCACACCGCCAGAAGTTTTGGATCGAGTCGGGAGGCAAAGAAGGGGTACTGTAAATGACATATTCACTGCTTTTAATACCGGGACATCTGTTGTCAACGCCCTAGATAACGTGGAGCTGCAGACACAGATCAACGGTTTAAAAGCCCAGTTAAGGAACATATTGACAGACGAAAACAAGGTAGTGGGTTCTGAGTTGCATGAGGACCAGGCCATGACACTACACTTTAAGGACATAATTGCTGAGCTGGAGAAACACGCGAGAACGGTAAATGCACTCATTAAGGAGGATCGGAATGCGTCCGATCAAGCTGCGCAAAACGAGGCCTGTGTGCTGTACGGGGCGTGGTTATTGGGCGAGGGCAGCAGTAATCTTGAGGATTTAAAACAGGGTTTGGTCCCGTCCTGGATCAGCAACAAGCACTTGCAAGCGCTCCACCCTTTTGAGAATGCATTAAGCCCGTGCCAGCTCAGGCTAGCCGCAGAAGCATACCCAGTTCCAGTGGACTGCGGACATTCGAATCACACTATTATGGGAATAGTAGTAAGAATGCCGGTGTTGGGTCCCACAGCAAAGCCCGCCCCGGTATACAGAGTAGAGAACATTGGAGTCATTCAGGGGGGCGCACACATTCGTTACGCAGTGGTCCCGCCTTACGTCATCAGATGGGAGCGTACGATGACAGGCACCGACCTCTCGGGATGTCGGAGCCGGGGAGCACACATCATCCTGTGTCCCCAGCACTTGAATGCCTTTTTGAAACCACAGTGCGGGTTCAGAACCGCTAGCGCGAAGCCGGTGAATTGCACCATGGAGGCAATGGCAGAGGACCATGTGCCCCCACAGGTAGCATATATCGGGGGTGGGACATACTGCGTCACCACTGCAGCGCCTCAGTACCGATATGGACAACACGAGTGGTGTTCGGTCGGTGATAGCAGTTTCTGTTTCAAACCCAGGGCCGAGGTTCAAGTGGCACAGCAACGAATTGTTCCCATTCCTGCGCCCTCCACCGTACACATCACTATCAAAGAGAATTTCACAGACTTACAACGATTTGTCGCGCATTTTGGTTATGTCATTCCCCCTCTTCCCGAACACCTCACCAAGATTTTAAAAGCCGTTATAATTTCGCAGAAACATTTCTACACACTGGAGCAGAAGACTTTAGAGATAGGAAAAGACATATTGGACATAACCATCCCACCATGGTGGGACTTGTTCACCAACATAGAAATCCCAGCCTGGATTAGAATAGCATCCCATATCCTAGTAGGATGTCAGGTTTTAATTGTGATATTTTTGCTCTTCGTGCATTGTAAGAGAGGCAAACGCCTCCAGAGGCACGAGAACGTGGGCGAATGGAAAGAACGCTATGTGCGAATGGGGGAAGAAGACACCCCACTTTAAGCTGCTAGTAGAAGATTAAGAGTCCATCCATTTTAAGATTTTTTTGGGGGGTTTTTGTTTCTCTTTTGAACATCCGTGTTTTCTTTTGCGTTTGGTTTGGGTTATAAGGAATTAAGTATTGTTATGTTATTAGTCGTTATTAAGTTTTGATTAATAAAAGGTGTATGCAGATGGCGCAAAAGGGTATCAACCCCTGCCCATCTGACAGGTGAAGGTGTTATAGTTTAAGATTTGCTGTCTATGATTCCAAATGTGCATGAGGTAATTTTCATTTTCTCCGGAAATGGGAACTGCATGTGTCGTGAGGGGCATAGATAGTTAAGTGCCAGGAATGTTTGGATGTGGGGAATCAGGGAAAATTTGCTCATCAAGGATTGATACTTTAAGCAAGCTATCAGTATCACAGGGGGGCCTGTAAGATTCGAAAATTTTCAGCAAAAATCAAGCAAGAAAACTGGATAAAATAAGACTGTTTATTGACCAAAGTAAGCTTGCACAGAAAAACCTTTGATAAAAGGGCATACAAAATGGCCGCCAGGCCCCGTGATCAGTTTCTGAACCAGTTTATTTCTGTTACTGCAAGCTAGACAGGCTTGTGGATTGAAGACAGTAAACCCGCGAAAGCCAGTATCTGGGAACCGAAACTCAGAGCAACAGCATACATATTCAATGGATTATAAGTACAGGATGGGGCCCATCAAGATATGGGCGGACAATGTAAAAACACTTATACCCATTTATTGTCCAAAGGAAAAACCGTTTAGCAGCCATCAAGGAAAATGTCCGGACCGATCAATATGCGAACCGAGCCGCGGTGACAATGCAAAGGACATTAACAGACATTATCGGCCAGGAAGGCCAGTTCAAGTTATCACCGGCTCCGTTACAAGACAAAGCGCCCCTGCAGAGATCTCTGCCCGCCAAAATTAATACAAAGACAGGACTATGATTTGGCGGGAGATAAGACTGTCCCAAAAGAGTATAACTATGGATTGAAAGTCCATCTAAGTTACTTCTTCACTGCTACGGCTTCTTGTTGGGCGACTTCAGGCTTCCATTTCTTCAAGAACTTTCTTCTACGAGGAACGAACGAAGGGCGGACGGTGCCCGGATCGGCGCCTCTTCCACTTCGGCAGATCGATGAAAACGTTTTCGTCTTTTTAAAGACGGACGGTTTCGGAAAAAGGACAACGTGGCCGGTGTTCAGCCAAACAAGGCTCGGCCACGACGAGAAGACGACAAGGGTGGCCCAGGTACTGGGGTCGGGAGATCATCGACGACCCAGGCCGACGGAGAAGAAACCCTCTGGAGAACCGGCGATCGATGCCACAAGATTCTCCCATGTGCATAACCTGCATCTAGGTCTACTCCACGAACAAAAATCCACGACAGGCCTAGTGGATCTCAACCTTGACGAGCGCTCATCGAGGCTGGGTCTACCCCACCGCCTCGAGGGAGGAGAGAATATCGACTGCGCCAGAAGCTTCCAATCCACGTGACGACGGGAAGCGGTGTCAAAAAGGCTGCGAACCCCTTTTCGCGATTTCGAGAGTGGTGAGCATGATCCCAAGTTCCCCAGGTCGAAACTTAGTTTAGGTATAGGGGAGGGAGTTAAGGGAAATCGTAATGTGTTTCCCCTTTTACGATGTGCCGTGTGTTCCCCATTTCCATAGAGTCAAGTTCATAAATTTGTGCATGATTGTAGTTACTTTAATCTGTGCCTATGACATGTATTTTGTAATGCTTCCAACTGTTCAAAAATAAAAAAATCCATTTCGTGCTATTCAGCCTGGTCTATTGAGTCCTCTTCTCTGCATTACTGTTCTCTGCATCTAAGTCCAAGGTCTAGAACCGTAGGGGGGGGTGGGTCGAACCACTCAAGGGTAATTCTTGCACGAAGCCTGGCAGGGGGCCAGAACGGGCAAGAGAGCAGGAAAAAAACCCCTACATAAGTGGCTTACCCCTTATCCTTAGACTGTGACCCCTGGCTCTGGACTCCCCCGCCATCGGGAACATCCTTCCTGCATCTAGTCTGTCTAGTCCTGTTAGAATTTTATAAGTTTCAATGAGATCCCCGCTCATTCTTCTAAACTCCAGTGAGTATAAGCCCAATCGACCCAATCTCTCCTCATACGTCATTCCTGCCATCCCAGGTATCAGTCTGGTGAATCTTCGCTGCACTTCCTCCATGGCAAGAACATCCTTCCTTAAATAGGGCGACCAAAACTGCACACAATACTCAAGGTGTGGTCTCACCAAGGCCCTGTACAACTGCAGCAAGACATCCTTGTTCCTGTACTTGAACCCTTTCACCAACATACCATTTGCCTTCTTAACCGCCTGCTGCACCTGCATGCTTACCTTCAGCGACTGGTGCACAAGGACACCCAGGTCTCGTTGCACTTCCCCTTCTCCCAATCTATTGCCGTTCAGATAATAATCCCCACGAGACTTATCTCTGGGCCTTGGCGTGGGTTGCAATTCCTAAGGCCCCAAAATGGCTAACTACATGCCTGATTGGTTCCCGCAGCTTACCTGATTTATTCTGATGAGGCCCGAAAATTAATTTACTTCGGGCCTCCGGCCTCTCCGTTCTAGCACTGCGTGCCACCGAAATCACGCCAGGTTTGAGATGCTAAGGAATTTAAGCCACATTATTTTTAACTTCGTATAGTGAGAAATGGATGTTGATAATTGCCTTCAGGTTAACTGGAAATCCAATTCATTTAAATGATCTGAAAATGTTGGGGGGTAAAATTCAACTTTGGCAGGGCCGGAGCAGCTGCCCGTTATACACCCCACCCGATTTTACCTTCTATTTAATGGAAAGGAAAATATGGTGGGGTGTATAACAGGCTGCCGGTCCACTACTGCCCACTTTTCACCTATGCCGAAGTTAACTTCCATCCCTGGGGGGGTGGAGAAAAAAGATTTTGAAACTGAGTTTTCATTCGCTTAAGTTCATATTCACTTATCAGTGTCAGTTGTGGCTCAGTTGGTCGCACCCTCGCCTCTGATTCAGAAGGTTGTGGGTTCAAGTCCCAGTCCATAGACTTGAGCACAAAAATCTAGGCTGACACTCCAGTGCAGTGCTGAGGGAGTGCTGCGCTGTCGGAGGTGCCGTCTTTCGGATGAGACATTAAACCGAGGCCCCGTCTGCT
This sequence comes from Somniosus microcephalus, assembly GCF_052327205.1. NCBI lineage: Eukaryota > Metazoa > Chordata > Chondrichthyes > Squaliformes > Somniosidae > Somniosus > Somniosus microcephalus. The sequence continues at coordinate 191,588,656 of NC_140997.1, forward strand.
CTCTCAGGTGGACGTAAAAGATCCCATGGCACTATTTCGAAGAGCAGGGGAGTTATCCCTGGTGTCCTGGGCAATATTTATTCCTTAATCAACATCACTAAAACAGATTATCTGGTCATTATCACATTGTTGTTTGTGGGAGCTTGATGTATGTAAATTGGCTGCCGTGTTTCCTACATTACAACAGTGACTACACTCCAAAAGTACTTCATTGGCTGTAAAGCGCTTTATTGGCTGTAAAGTACTTCATTGGCTGTAAACGTCCGGTGATCATGAAAGGTGCTATATAAATGCAAGTCTTTTTTCTTTATCAGGTGTTCAATTAAATGGGCTTCATTGCATAATAATGTGATTCAGAAAGGCTAACTTAATTTTATAGCATCAACAATAAAAATCTTTATGCAACTAACTGGGAAATTTGATTAAATAGATCAAGATTTCACAAGACTTAACAAAAATGTTGAACAAATTGAAATGCCCTCTGTTGTTTCCCCTAAATGTTTTGCCTTGTATCTTGCAGACTAGAATTGTGAGCAATAAAATCCTAATCATTTTGTATGTAAATGATTCAGGGATTATGAGAAATATTAATACTTAACACAGTGGAAAGTAAAAAAAAAACAAGATGTTGATGTATGTAAGTGGGTTATGCACTTTCAGAAACATAATGCCAGTGCAAATTAATTGATTTTGAAGATTTAGATGCAAATTATAGTGGAGTGCAGAATAAAGATGGATTGCTAAGTGGGATCCATTGTATAATGAATGTTACAGCATGTATTATGCAGGAATACGAGACAAGGAACTGATTAAAAGCAAGTTGCAGGTAAGTGCTTTAATCAACTCAAGGGTTTCTTATTCAAGCATAAAACACACTGGAATATTCATTGTAACTAATAGTGGATAAGGCAATTTTGAAATCCTTTATTAGAATGTGACAATGAATAAAGTATTAACATCTCACACAGAATACCACAATGGTCACTTTAGGAATTCAGGCTTTTACTGTGAATTAATGTCTGCTCTCTCGATCATTTAGGTCACTTGATATGAATACTACTCATGTTACCTGAAAATCACAGGTGGTACTTACACTCAGTGATAGTTCACTTGTTCATTCCACACCTAACTGGTTTCAATATATGTAAGTGGGATTAGTAAGCTTCAAATAATCCCCTTTAGATAAGATTCTGTTATGTATCTACATATATCAGACCATCATGTTGGAGGGAGGAGAGAGATGAATTGTCACAAACTGACTGTTGTAGACCAAAACGATATGGCTCAGAAGAAGCTAGGTACAGGGAGCTCAAGTGATTGCAAATGTTATAGAATTGGCTCATTACCCTTATTTGACAATGTATACTTATTTAAAAGGTAATTTCAAAAATAAAGGTGGCCATTCTGAACTTATCCACTAAAAAGTCAATAATGAATTAAAAATTTGTGTACACCAGTTTAACCAATAGATGTACATTTTTGAGTTCATTACTTTTGCCAGATCCCACAAGTATTCACTTAACTGCAAGTAAAAAACAATTACTCTTATAGGCAGTTCTTATTAACTGTTTTAAAGATTAACTGTACAGCTCAAATTGTTTTCAAATGAAGAGTAAACTTACCTTGGAATTGTGTTGCATTAGCAATGAACAGAATCTTTATGCTGAGGACATAATTAACTTTCAAAAAATGGTATTCCTGTGAGTACGCGCAGGGTTTGCATATCAATTTAACATTTGATTATCCATACCTCTCAACTACCCCAATTTGGTCAGCACATCGGATTTTTCAGGTTAATTTCAGTCTTATTCTAACTTCACAATAGTAGTCCCAAATTTTTTAATGTTCTCCCGCCATTTGTTCCACGGGCTTCGTTTTCAGTTACAAGAATTGTGGAATAAAGCAAGTCTTATACTTAACATGTTTGTTTCAGACCTGAGAATCAGAGGGAATAACATCTTGTTGTATTGTACATGTGCTTAAGGTATGTACAATCAAAGTACAATAAGGTATTAATCTTACTGAAAAATGTCGGGGGGTTGGCTCTGGACCTAAACTTCTTTGATATATATATTGGAATTTGTAGAAAACATTACAAAGTATTAAACTCATTAGAACATATAGTAATAATAAGGGGTGAAATCAAAAAGGAAATTAGGAAAGCAAAGAGAAGGCATGAAAAAATATTGGCAAGTAAAATCAAGGAAAACCCAAAGATGTTTTATCAATACATTAAGAGCAAGAGGATAACTAAAGTAAGATTATGGCCTATTAGGGACCATAAAGGTAACCTGTGTGTGGAAGCGGAAGCCATGGGTACAGTTTTTAATGAATACTTGCTGTCTGTTTTCACAAAAGAGATGGACGATGCAGACATTGCAATCAGGGAGGAGGAGTGTAAAATATTAGATGAAATAAACATAGTGAAAGAGGAAATATTAAGGGGTTTAGCATCTTTGAATGTGGATAAATCCCCAGGCCTGGATGAAATGTATCCCAGACTGTTAAGAGAAGTAAGAGAGGAAATGGCAAATGCTCTGACCATCATTTTCCAATCCTCTCTGGCTACAGGTGTGGTGCCAGAGGACTGGCGGACTGCTAATGTGGTACCTGTTAGATCTGTGATTCTTTAAATAGGAGGTTTCCCCAAGAACTACACGGAGGCTGTAACTTAACAATCAACAGGTGTTTACTGGAGGCGAGTAGTCTCAAGACTGGGAGTATAGAGGCAGGCTCAAGGCTTATATACAGGTGTGGTCACTGCCGGTACTATAGTATACAGGAGCTGTAAAAGTAGTTCTCTCTTAAAGGTACATACACTACAATTCCTCCCCTTTTAGATTAACAGTACCCATAACATTCAAATAACAATTAACACTTTAACATGCACATTAAACAGAAATAATCCATTTATAAATTCAGTCTTTGGGGCGGCTTCCTGATCCTTTCTGGATAGCGCCTTTCCTGAGGTTCTTGTTCTTGGTGTGGAGGCGATTCTGGCCCCTTTCCATCGGTTCCCACTGCTACTGTTTCTGAGGTAGATGCTGCCGGTATGTCGGGTTCATTCCCAGGTACGCGAGACATGGGGTTGACTCGTTCCTGTGACGCTAAGATCTGGTCGACGTGGCGTCTCACAATGTTCTCCCCGACATCCACTGTGTACATTAATGGCCCCTGCCGTGTGCATATCGTTCCGGGTTACCATTTCTCTGTTCGGTAATCATGGGCCAAGACTGGTTGTCCTACATTGAAGCTCCTTGTCGGCTTCTCATTGATGTGCTGGAATTGTTTATCCTCGACATTTCTTCGCACATTTGGTCTGAGCAAATCCAAGCGAGATCTCAACCTTCAGTTAAAGAACATCATGGCCGGGGTCTGGTTGGTGATTGTATGTGTCGCATTTCTGTAGGCTAACAGGAAATTGTCCACCTTATGCTGCAGTGGAATGTCGTCATCGCACATGGCCCTTACTGCTTTTTTAAAGGTTTGTACAAACCTCTCAGCCAATCCATTGGTGGCTGGATGATATGGAGCGGAGGTGTAATGCCTTACCCCATTCCTTTTCATAAATCTTCGAAACTCTTCGGACACAAACTGTGGTCCGTTATCGGAGCAAATCTGCTCTGGCAAGCCGTTCCTGATGGTCCGTAGGACTGCAATAGTTTCCTCCGTGGTGGTGGAGGACATTTGGATCACCTCAGGCCATTTCGAGTGTGCATCCACAGCTATTAAAAACATTGAGTCCATGAATGGACCAGCAAAATCAATATGCACCCGTTACCATGGAGAGGAGGGCCACTCCCAAGGGTGTAGAGGGGCATGTGGTGGTGCATTTTGGACCTTCTGGCATCCTGAGCAGCTCTTAGTTAGGTCCTCGATTTGTTGATCAATCCCCGGCCACCACACATAAGCCCTAGCAAGGCTTTTCATTTTCACCCCTCCCAGATGACATTCGTGAAGCTCATTTAGCACTCTCTCCCTTAACTTGGGTGGAATTACCACTCGGGATCCACACATCACTGTCCCCTGGCATACTGACAGCTGTTCTCTTCTGGATGAGAATGCTGGCAACAGTGAGTCGCCATGTGTTGGCCATCCCCTCACCGTCAAATCATATACCCGAGACAGTGTCGAATCATTGCGGGTCTCCTTCTCTATATCCGCGTTAGTTACTGGCAATCGTTCAATTACTGACGAATAAAACATCTCGAAAGGGTCCACTGCTGGTGCTTCCTCCACCGTAGGCAGTGGCAAGCGTGATAGCCCATCAGCATTTCCGTGCTGTTTCGTGCCTTTATATTCTATTTCATATTGGTTCGCCCCTAGAAAAAGGGACCATCTTTGTAACCGTTGTGCAGTCATCACCGGAACGCCCTTCTTTGGATTAAAGATGGAGACAAGTGGTTGGTGGTCAGTCAGCAAGGTGAACTTCTGTCCATGCAGATAGTGGTTGAATTTTTTTACTCCCCATACTAGGCTGAGGGCCTCCCTGTCGATCTGGGCGTAGTTGCGCTCGGCTGAGGTTAGTGACCAAGACGCAAAGGCTACTGGCCTCTCCAACCCGTCCGGGAATTTGTGCGACAACACCGCTCCAATACCATAGGGTGATGTATCACATGCCAACCGGATTGGTAGTGCTGGGTTGAAATGTGCCAACACCTCTTTTGATGTGATCAAATCTTTGCACTTCTGGAAAGCTCGTTTACATTCGTCATTCCACTTCCATAGTACCCCCGTTTGCAGTAGGGTATTCAGTGGGTGTACTACTGTAGGCAAATTTGGTAAAACTTATGGTAGTAGTTCACCAACCCGAGGAACGACCTCCATTGTGACACATTTTCCGGTGCTGGAGCCTTGACTACTGCCTCAATCTTTTCAGGGGACTTATGTAACCCCTCTTCATCAATAATGTGGCCACAATACGAGATCTGCTTCTGGAAAAACTCGCACTTATGGCGATTAGCTCGTAGCCCATATTCCTTTAATCTAGCGAGCACCTTCTCCAGGTTGGCGAGGCGCTCACTGTCATTTTCGCCCGTGACCAGGATGTCGTCCAAATAACACTGGGTCCCTGGAATTCCTTGCAGGACTTGATCCATTGCCCTGTACCAAATAGCCGGAGCCGATGCTACCCCGAACACCAGTCGGTTGTATTGATAGAGACCTTTATGAGTGTTGATCGTGAGGTATTGTTTCGAGGCTTCTTCTACCTCCATTTGCAAATACGCCTTGGCCAGATCAATTTTGGTGAAGCGTTTACCCCCAGATAGCGAGGCGAAAATATCCTCAATCCGTGGAAGCGGATATTGTACCGTGTGAAGGACTGGGTTCACTGTCACCTTTAAATCCCCACAGATGCGGACCTTCTTTGGTTCCCCAGGCGTATTACTCAATGACCTCTTCATTACAGGGACGATGGGTGTAGCCCACTCGCTCCAGTCTGCTTTGGACAGTACTCCTGAACATTCCAACCCTTCCAGCTCTGCTTCAACGGCTGGTCGGATCGCATAAGGCACCGGTCTGGCCTTAAAAACTTTGGACTTGCATTTTCCTCTATTTTAATCGTTGCTGTTATGCCTTTTAGTGTTCCGAGTCCCTCCTGGAACACTTCTTGTGTGTCAGTTAGCATTTTTGACAGTCGTCCAGGTGTGGCGTCGTCATTCTTTTTGGCCTCAACCTTCAGTGCCTGTATGGAATGCCAATCTAGTTGTATCTTCTGGATCCATTCACGTCCTAGTAGTGGCGGTCCTCCATCTGGCAATACATATAGGTCCATTTTAGGTATTTCCTGGCCTTTGTATATCACTTTCACCCTTATTTTTCCTTTGGGGTAGACTTTTTGCCCCGTGTACGTCTTCAAGACAATCTCTGTAGCTTCCAAGGGTATATGTGGAAATAGCCACTTGTAGTCCCTTTGGTTTATGACTGTTAGGGCTGATCCAGTGTCCAATTCCATTTTCACTTGGACTCCGTCTATCTTGAGTGTGACCCAGATAGTCTGATGATCCTCCATTTTGGTTACCTTATGTAGTTTCAGACAACCCAGCTCCTTGCTTCTGGAGTCTGTATCACTTCGGCTTCTAAAAATGGCATCTCCCGCGCTCTCCCTTCTTCTTCGCGGCTCAATGGCGTCTCCCACGCTCTCCCTTCTTCTCCCCGCGGATGCGGTTCAGCCCTTGAGCCCTGGCTGTGCTCTGTGCGTTCTCCTGTGCGCCTTTCCCGTTGCCATCGCTCGGTCCTGAACCCGGCTGCTGCTTTACCCTCTCTCTCTCTCGCTACTTGTTTTTACCTCGACACCGCTCGGTTTTTAACTCCCGGCCGCGCCCTGTGCGCTTCACCCTCTCTCTTACCCCATCGACGCTGCTCGGCTTTTCTACGCCATCGGTCGGCTCCCGCCGCCGCTGTCCGGGAAGGGTGTGCGCTGCACCTGTTGCCAGTCTGTTGCTGGGTCGTCGTGGCTGGGGTACCAAGCCCAGCTCTCAACAGCCACTCCTGCAATGTTTACTTGCTGCCGGATGACTGGGTGGTTGTTCGTGGTCGACGCCCGTGCTTCTGGACTCGACTTTCTTCCACCGTCCTCCCGGAGCGACTCCTTGACGGGAAATGCAGAGTTGCAGGCAGATTCGAATCAACCTCGTCGCCACTGTTAAATCCGTGATTCTTTAAATAGGAGGTTTCCCCAAGAACCACACGGAGGCTGTAACTTAACAATCAACAGGTGTTTACTGGAGTAGAGTAGTCTCAAGACTGGGGGTACAGAGGCAGGCTCAAGGCTTATATACAGGTGTGGTCACTGCCGGTACTACAGTATACAGGAGCTGTAAAAGTAGTTCTCTCTTAAAGGTACATACACTACAGTACCATTGTTTAAAAAGGGGGAAAGGGATAGACCAAGTAATTACAGGCCAGTCAGCCTTACCTCGGTGGTGGGAAAATTATTGGAAAAAATTCTGAGGGACAGGATAAATCTTAATTTAGAAAGACACAGATTAATCAGAGACAGTCAGCATGGGTTTGTTAAGAGAAGGTCGTGTCTGTCTAACTTGATTGAATTTTTTGAGGAGGTAACAAGGAGGGTCGATTAGGGTGGTGCATTTTATGTAGTTTATATGAATTTTAGCAAGGCTTTTGATAAGGTCCCGCAAGGCAGACTGGTTACGAAAGTAAAAGCCCATGGGATCCAAGGCAAAGTGGCAAGTTGGATACAAAATTGGCTCAGAGGCAGGAAACAAAGGGTAATGGTTGATGGGTATTTTTGTGACTGGAAGGCTGTTTCCAGTGGGGTTCAGCAGGGCTCAGTACTGGGTCCTTTGCTTTTGTGGTATATATCAATGATTTGGACTTGAATGTAGGAAGTATGATTAAGAAGTTTGCAGATGATACAAAAATTGGCTGTGTGGTTGATACTGAAGAAGAAAGCTGCAGACTGCAGGAAGATATCAATGGAATCGTCAGGTGGGCAGAACAGTGGCAACTGGAGAAGTGTTGGGTAATGCATTTGGGGAGGATTAACAAGGCAAGTGCAGAAGATCAGAGGGACCTTGGAGTGCATGTCCACAGATCCCTGAAGGTAGCAGGACAGGTAGATAAGGTGGTTAAGAAGGCATATGGAATGCTTGCCTTTATTAGCCGAGGCATAGAATATAAGAGCAGAGAGGTTATGCTTGAATTGTATAAAACACTAGTTAGGCCGCAGCTAGAATACTGCATGCAGTTCTGGTCACCACATTACAGGAAGGATGTGATTGCACTAGAAGGGGTGCAAAGGAGATTTATGAGGATGTTGCCTGAGCTGGGGAATTTGAGCTATGAGGAAAGGTTGGATAGGCTGGGGTTGTTTTATTTGGAACAGAGGAGACTGAGGGGAGACCTAATTGAGGTGTATAAAATTATGAGGGGCCTAGATAGAGATAGAACAGTTCCCATGGATTGGAGGGTAGCTAATGTTACCCCACTATTCAAAAAAGGTGGTAGAGAGAAAACGGGGAATTATAGACCAGTAAGCCTGACATCGGTAGTGGGGAAAATGTTAGAGTCCATTAAAAAAGATGTAATAGCAGAGCACTTGGAAAACAGTGACAGGATCGGACAAAGTCAACATGGATTTACAAAAGGTAAATCGTGCTTGACTAATCTACTGGAATTTTTTGAGGATGTAACTGGTAAAATAGATAAGGGAGAGCCAGTGGATGTGGTGTATTTGGACTTTCAGAAGGCTTTCCATAAGGTCCCGCATAAGAGATTAGCATGTAAAGTTAAAGCACAAGGGATTGGGAGCAAGGTACTGACTTGGATAGAGAACTGGTTGGCAGACAGGAATCAAAGAGTTGGAATAAACAGGTCTTTTTCCGAGTGGCAGGCAGTGACTAGTGGGGTACCGCAGGGATCAGTGCTAGGACCCCAGCTATTCAAAATATATATTAATGATCTAGATGAGGGAACCAGATGTAATATCTCCAAGTTTGCAGACAACACAAAGCTGGGTGGGCGTGTGTGCTGTGAGGAGGATGCCGAGAAACTCCAGTATGATTTGGACAGGTTGGGTGATTGGGCAGATGCATGGCAGATGCAGTATAATGTGGATAAATGAGAGGTTATCCACTTTGGTTGCAAAAACAGGAAGGCAGATTATTATCTGAATGGCAATAGATTGGGAGAAAGGGAAGTGCAATGAGACCTGGGTGTCCTTGTGCACCAGTCGCTGAAGGTAAGCATGCAGGTGCAGGAGGCGGTTAAGAAGGCAAATGGTATGTTGGCCTTCATAGCGAGAGGATTCGAGTACAGGAACAAGGATGTCTTGCTGCAGTTGTACAGGGCCTTGGTGAGACCACACCTTGAGTATTGTGTGCAGTTTTGGTCACCTTATCTGAAGAAGGATGTTCTTGCCATGGAGTGAGTGCAGCGAAGATTCACCAGACTGATACCTGGGATGGCAGGAATGACATATGAGGAGAGATTGGGTCGATTGGGCTTATACTCACTGGAGTTTAGAAGAATGAGCGGGGTTCTCATTGAAACTTATAAAATTCTAACAGGACTAGACAGACTAGATGCAGGAAGGATGTTTCCGATGGCCGGGGAGTCCAGAACCAGGGGTCACAGTCTAAAGATAAGGGGTAAGCCATTTAGGACAGAGATGAGGAGGAATTTCTTCACCCAGAGAGTGATGAACCTGTGGAATTCTCTACCACAGAAGGCAGTTGAGGCCAATTCATTAAATATATTCAAGAAGGAGTTGGATATATTTCTTAAGGCTAAAGGGATCAAGGGATAGGGGGAGAAGGCAGGGACAGGGTACTGAGTTTGGATGATCAGCCATGATCTCATTGAATGGCGGAGCAGGCTCGAGAGGCCGAATGGCGTACTCCTGCTCCTATCTTTTATGTTTCTATGGATAGGAAGGACCTATTTCCCTTAGCAGAAGGGGCAATAACCAGGGGGCATAGGTTTAAAGTAATTGGTTGGAAGTTTAGAGGGTATTTGAGGAGAAATTATTTCACCCAGAGGGTGGTGGGGGTCTGGAACTCACTGCCTGAAAGGGTGGTAGAGGCAGAGACCCTCATCACATTTAAAAACTACTTGAATATGCAGTTGAAGTGCCGTAACCTACAAGGCTATGGACCAAGTGCTGGAAAGTGGGATTAGGGTGGATAGCTCTTTGTTGGCCGGCACGGACAAGATGGGTCAAATGACCTCCTTCTGTGCTGTAAATTTCTATGAGTCTATGAATAGTTCAAAAATATTAGGTTATTTTAATAATCATGCATTGTGAAATAAAATTTCCTTGATTCTACCCATTTGTACTTGACTTTTAGGATCTTCATCCCTGATTTTCAGATCTTCTGTTTGAAAGATGCAGAATGATTAAGCAATGATTTAATTCTCTGCAAGACAACGACCAGCCTGCAGGCAAAATCCAGCCTTCTACCTTTTCTTAGCCAGCCATAGGGCTCCAGCTTCACCCACCAGTAGAAACAGCTGATCCGCCGGGAGGTTGGAGGGAATTTGAAAAAGAAAATCTCAGGCAAGTGAGGCAATGCTATGGGTTGTGTCAGCGGGCACACCTCGAACTGATGTGCAGCTCGAGCTCCAGGCAGCCCCACACTCTGCCTTCAGTCAAGTCCTGTAGATGGAAGGAAGGCAAGGCTGCCGGAGAGAGTGAAGGTGGGGGAGAGGAATTCAAGTGAAGCAGCAGAAAGACTGAACTGAACCTGGAGAGGGAGATGAGAGCAATTTGGGAAGTATTTACAGTAGGATTTTAGCATCAGGGCAAAGCAATTTCTGTTTTTGCATCCTGACTAAAGTTATGGGGTAAATGCGCCATTAACCAGGTGTGGCTCACTGCTCCAGGTGAGCAGCTCAGGTACGTCATAGAGTCCGGAGGCATCAGCCAATCAGAAGGAATCTGTCAGTTGTTGCTGGGCAGATGCGGGGCTGGAAGAAACGAGCAGAGAAATGGCGCAGATAAGAGAGTGCGGCGCAGTGCTGCTAAATTTAATCTACTCAGTAACGTGGCTCTTTATTAAAGGCGCCAGCGCCATACAGGCGGCTTCGTACATAGACAGCGGGCTCGAGGTGTTAGAAAGCGCTGGGAAAAGGGCAGGGAAAAGCCCAGCGGGCAGCGCTGGCGTCTCAGTGGACTCTGCAACTCAGGTGAATGGATGTCTGCTGTCAGCACAGTCCCAGGCACGGCCTCACTCAGCTCGCTGACTTTAACCCAGGCTGGACCTCCTCCACTCTTCTGCAGATGCTAGTAACACTTACTATTAGTTGCTGTTGGCTGAGCATGATTTTGTTGTTTCCACTGTACTGACCCCAGCAAATCGCGAGGGTGCAAGATAATATTTTGCAAGAGGGGAAGGAAAATTGGCGATTGCAGGGATTAAACGGTATTAGGAATATAATTAAATATTAGAGCTATCTTTAGGAAAAGGGACACTGCAGAGATAATCCACAGTGCTTGTTTTTGTTGTTTAGATTTTCTAACGCACTGCCCTTCGCTGTCTCATTTAATCGTAATATTCAGTAAAAACAACTGAAAATCCATTGTCCAGCGAGCACTGCGCACGGACTGGAATTTCAAAAAGAGCTGAAGTTCACTGGTTACAAGTGACTCATTAATTAAAATACCTCAATCCAAATTTCAAGTGTCCGCCCACATGCTTAGATTGATCTCTCCACCACTGCCCTTAAACCCACAGCTGTCACTTGCTGCCTCTCCAAAAGATGAGACAAAACTTTTTGTAACTCAATAGTGGTAAAACTAAAGCCATGCTGTTCTGGCCTGACCCCCCTCCCATCCTGAATGCTCACTCAACCTAATGGCACATAACCGTCAACCTAAGCTACAAACCAGAACATCTAGTCCAAGGCTTTACTTCCACCTCTGAAATATTACCCATCTCTATCTCTGCCTCAACCTCACTGTTGCTGAAATCCTCATCCGTATATTTGTCATCACCAAAGTTGACTTTTTAAAACACCTTACACGTTGCCCTCCCAAACTCCACCCTATATAAACTGCATCAAGAACTCTGCTACCTGCACCACATTCTGCACAAAGTCCCACTCATTAATCCCCTTGTTCTTGCTAACTTCCGTTGGATCCCCGTTCCCTCGGTGCATCAACTTAGAAATCTTTGCCCTCTGTCTTATTTCATGTTACCTCCGCAACTCTTCAAGCTTTACATCTCTGCTTGCACAAATTCCATTGTACATTTCATCTCTTTCCCCCCCACCCTTCCTCTGTTTTACCATCTCTCCCCAAACCCATCTGCCTCGCTGTATGTCTCACCAACATCAAAGGCCTTTTTAACTGTACCTTCAGCTATCTCCCCTAACTCCCCCCTATTGCCTGTGTTTGATTTCCAACTGTGAAGTGTCTTGAGATGTTGTGCTACATTCACGGCACTATGTTGATGTACATTGTTCATAGAACAAATAGAATATATTGCACTACAAACAAATGTGGTATATTCACAATGTTAGTGCTGGTTTACTTTTCTGAAAACCTGGGGTTTGTACGGGGAAGGAAAGACTAAAGGAAATAATACCAAAACGGCAGTACTGTAACTCCCAACTAGTGTCTGAAAGATGGTCAATATTCCACATATAGCAGCAGAATAAGCCTAATGTTTCACACCTGCTGGCTTGTTCCATGATAAATAAATGTGACCTTTCAGACATGCACTTGCACAATATTTCATTTGCAGTCCTTCATGGGAATTCGTTTCATCTAAACTTGCCAGGAAATACATTGCCTACACTGCTAATATCATCTCTGATCTGTTTGACTCTTAACTACCTAAAATAAGCATTTGGAGACTTTAATAATCTCGCATGTTGAATGAATAATGCAAGCAAGCCCCTGTGGTGGTTTACAATATTTTTATCCTTCATGACTATGAATATTTTTAACAATCACTGCGACGTGTGTGCATTTTTTTCTAACATTATGGTCCATAAAATATTCAAATAAAATTTCTAGTTATCATTTTTGTGTCACAAAATGGTATACCCCTGTATACTTGGCCTAACAAAACTTAATGGTGGTTCAGATTTTCTCGCAATGATGAGATTAGTGATGTGTACCATGAATCTCGCCATCTGGTCATCAAACCTGCCTTTGATAACTTGCTCCAAATTTTGCTGGTTTTCTAGTTAGCATAGCGGCGAATCAGTCATTCAGCACCCATCTGAGAGCTGAGATAGCATCTTGCTGTAAAAATAACAGCGTGTTAACGATGCATGCCGTTATTAATGTGCAAATCAGCCAGCAAGTTCAGGGGATTAAGAAGTACGGCGTGAGTTGCCAATCTCCAGAACTTGCTGATCGATTTATGCTGCTCCGCCATTTGCTTCGCACAAACGGAATATCACCCTTTGGCTCCCCGTTATTTTTAAGAAGTCAGTGGATTTGTACATTAATTACTCATTAAACTAGTTAAGTCTGGTAATGAACAGCGTAAATACATTTTTAAAGATGTGATAATTGTTAATGCAATGCCAATCAACCTCTTTGGCCAAGAAATTGAACAGTTTAAACTATGGAGTCTCGTTCCTTCAGGTGGTAAATTGTTCTTGGAGATTTTAAAAATGTCAAATTTGAAAATAATTTTTTTAAACTTTTTTTTTCTCTCTGTTAATCCAATATTCTTTCCCTCTATTTCTCTTTCTCTACCTGATTTGACTCTAATTCGCCCACTCTAATTTACCTTCCCTCTCCGTTGTTCCACTGTTTCTTTCTCAATCCTTAAATCTCATTAGGTAAGGAGATACATTGTTGGTCCCACCAATCACGCAGGTCCCAGATGCCCTGTTGCCATCACCACACCGTTATCAGCTTGCACTTCCAGCAAGTTACAGGGCAAAAACACTTGAGTTGAGGGGTGCAGAAAAAATTCAAACGAACAGGCCCCACTCCAGCAAGATCCAGCCCAATGGCACATTCACCATGCAGAGCAGCGGGAGGGTTTAAGTGAGGGTTTAAGTAACTACGACGCCCTGAAATGCCAAGAGCTGACCATAAAGAAGAATACCCTCAGTCAACTAGTCCTGGGACTCAATAAAGTAACTAATAACAATACTAACAATAACCAGCCCCAGGACAGTGACAGGGTAACACAAAGAATTCGACCCAACACAATCGTCGCTAAGCAAAAGGAAAAATATCTGTCATATTGGGCAGAAACAACAAAAACCCAAAGCAAACTCAATTGCTACTTGGCCCTAAACAGACAATACAACATAGCTGATTACCTGACCATGGTAAAGGATAACAAACTGAGAAGAACCTTGACAAGGTACAGACTTAGCGAACATAGCCTAGCGATCGAAAAAGGCAGACACAGGCAGACCAGGCTGCCAAGAGAAGACAGGATATGCTCTCACTGCAGTCAGGGAGTAGTTGAGACCGAGATGCACTTCCTCACAGCCTGTGGAAAATATCAGGGCATCAGAGAGAATTTCTATCAAAAATTCTCACAAATATGCCCTGAATTCAGAAATCTGACTGACAACCAAAAACTCCCATTCCTACTGGGGGAGGAGAGAAGCTGTGTAACACTGGCGGCACACTATGTTACAGCTTGCCATGAACAGAGGGACAACCAGTAAACTAAGACAAGAGTATATATAAACAAGGCGAAAATATATTTATAAACTCAGGGATATACCTGTTTATACACTGTATGAATGGAACCGCGTTTATGTGTTCAACCATAAATGTATTTTGATGCTTTGGCAACATAAGATGTATCTTATCATGCCAATAAAGCGATTTGTATTGTATTGTATTGTATTGAATGGAAGGGTAACTTCTTAAATTAACTTTCATTTACATTTATTTTAAGCTGTAGTGTCCCTTTTCGACTTCCGAGTTTTTTTTTGTCTGTTTCACTGTTGTGTTATTGGCTTTCGTGAGGTCAAGCACTGTGAGAAAACAGAGAAGAGGTGATTTAAATTCTGAAAACGACCCCATGAATTGAATAGCATAGCAATATTAAAATTGAAACTCCTACATGCAGGGTGTGGATAATGAAAGATCCAAGTTGTTTAATCTTTGCAGCAGTAATATATTTTTAACAACTGGAGGTTTAAACCTGATCTTGGAGCAATAAAACACGCTGGTGCCAGGCCACTTAGATTATTATTTTTAAGTCCGAGTGGCAGATGCGTGAAAACTGACCTAAGTGCACGAAAATTGTGTTCGCCGTTGATTTTAATGGGGATGGAGCTATGATAATTATCGTCTTAACTGTTTTCAGCGAGGATAATGGAGAAGCTGCACAAAAGTCCCCATAAAATATGAAGTGGCATAATTATCATATTAAACTTTGAACATTCATAAATTAGTTAGTCACGGAAATATAAATCCTGCCAAAAAGATGACATTGATTTTTTTACAGTACTGTAACTTTTAGATATACGATGTTTGTGGAGAATACAGTGTTTAATTTGCTTTGCGATGAGTGATAGAACCTGGACATGTACATAAAACAGAAATCATGATCTAAGCTATGGTTACAAGGGGAGTCACAGTAGAGATTAAACATTTTCCCCACAGGAAATGTATGATAGCCAACAAGGACTAGGGAACACAGATTTAAGGTTTTGGGCAAGAGATACAGGGGGGATGTGAGGAAAAACTTTTTTACGCAGCGAGTGGTGAGGACCTGGAACTCGCTGCCGACGGAAGTGGTGGAAGCGGAGACACTCAGTGTTTTCAAGGGGCGACTGGATCGGCACTTGAGGGAAATAAACTTGCAGGGCTATGGGGATAGAGCGGGGGAATGGGACTGACTGGATTGCTCTACAGAGAGCCGGCACGGACTCGATGGGCCAAATGGCCTCCTTCTGTGCCATTATGACTGTAAGTGAGTGACCCCTGAGCTCTCTCTTGCTGCCCAACCTCTTTGGTTGAATAGCATGAGGTGTCTGGATTAACATGCACTTGAAGTGACAAACTTGCTTGAAGCATTTTGGGTTAATAACTGTGCCTGTTGACGTTAGTATAGCGACCACATGCTGGAGGACGAAGTAGCTCCTCAAAATTAATTCTCCCACAATTATGTTATGAGCAGCCATTGTGTAAATACAAATATTTTAAAAATAACCTTTCTAATTCTTTGCATGGTAGCACTCCCTTTTTTCCTAATGAAAATATCTATTCATCTATTTAAAAAGTGCAATGAATCAACAAATCAGCTGATACTATTAAGATAAAAACATGTTGGAAGGCTTCAAATTGACTGGCAAATGACTAGATGCTAGTGATGTTTTTGATTTTGTGGGTGTGAATGATGACAGTGTCCATGTTCTACAGTATCCAGTTTCAAATCTCTGAGGCTGCACGAATGGTCATTTTAAATGCATTTTTCACTAAAGTGGATATCATTTAGTGGATTTATTTTTGGTCAAAATGATTTCTATATGTCCAGGAACTGTATTAACATTAGAGGCTCACTATGTAACTGTTCTCTTAAGCTAGAGTAAAGGGCTTATCAGGAAGTAATAAATGTTGGCAGAGCATAACTGAATTCATGCCTTTCGATTTCTATTACCCCAGCCCATTTATTCTGAAGGGTCAGTCTCTGAATGTTTGGTCGTCAGCAAGTTAGTTAATTATACTGTTGCCATTATTTCCAGAGACCTGGAAATGACCTTCTGTTTCCCAAAGAATAAAAATGAATGCTATTATATGAAATGCTATAAAATCTCACTTCTTGATTTGTTCTTACTGTACCTTGGTAAATCAGGCATCCCTGTACTTTAAAGAGAGCTTAATCCTACACCACGTGATATTCTCTTTCTGTGACTGATGAATAACACCCCATGTGGTCTGTGTTTGCTTTTTATTCTTCTACCACTGCTGCCAGTCCCACTTACTCCTTCTGGAAGGAAAATATAGAGAATACTTTGTGAAGTTCCCTGGGTTGTGATTTATATCCCAGGAGCTGGCTGAACTGGTAACAGAGAGAAAACATTACAGCTGAGTTGTAATCTGCACCACAAGTGGGATTTAAATCATATCATAAAATGTTCTTCATGATCTGCCCTGTTTATACCACATGTTAAAATATTAACTAGGGCAAGTTAATTAGAGGGAAACATAGAAGATAGGAGCAGGAGTAAGCCATTCGGCCCCTCGAGCCTGCTCCGCCATTCAATGCGATCATGGCTGATCATCCAAGTTCAGTACCCGGTACCTGCTTTCTCCCCATACCCCTTGATCCCTTTAGCCTTAAGAAATATATCCAACTCCTTCTTGAATATATTTAATGAATTGGCCTCTACTGCCTTCTGTGGTAGAGAATTCCACAGGTTCACCACTCTCTGGGTGAAGAAATTCCTCCTCATTTCTGTCCTAAAAGGCCTACCCCTTATCCTTAGACTGTGACCCCTGGTTCTGGATTCCCTGACCATCGGGAACATCCTCCCTGCATCTAGTCTGTCCAGTCCTGTTAGAATTTTATAAGTTTCAATGAGATCCCCTCTCATTCTTCTAAACTCCAGTGAGTACAAGCCCAATCGACCCAATCTCTCCTCATACGTCATTCCTGCTATCCCAGGTATCAGCCTGGTGAATCTTCGCTGAACTCATTACATGGCAAGAATATCCTTCCTCAGATAAGGCGACCAAAACTGCACACAATACTCAAGATGTGGTCTCACCAAGGCCCTGTACAACTGAAGCAAGACATCCTTGTTCCTGTACTCAAACCCTCTCGCTGTGAAGGCCAGCATACCATTTGCCTTCTTAACCGCCTGCTGCACCTGCATGCTTACCTTCAGCGACTCGTGCACAAGGACACCCAGGTCTCGTTGCACTTCCCCTTCTCCCAATCTATTGCCATTCAGATAATAATCTGCCTTCCTGCTTTTGACACCAAAGTGGATAACCTCACATTTATCCACATTATATTGCATCTGCCATGCTTCTGCCCAGTCACCCAACCTGTCCAAATCATCCTGTAGTTCCTTGGCATCCTCCTCACAGCACACACGTCCACCCAGCTTTGTGTCATCTGCAAATTTGGAGATATTACATCTAGTTCCCTTGTCTAGATCATTAATATATATTGTGAATAGCTGGGGTCCAAGGACCGATCCCTGCGGTACCCCACTAGTCACTGCCTGCCACTCGGAAAAAGACCCGTTTATTCCAACTCTTTGCTTTCCATCTGCCAACCAGTTCTCTATCCATGTCAATACCTTGCCCCCAATCCCATGTGCCTTAACTTTACACGCTAATCTCTTATGTGGGACCTTATCGAAATCCTTCTGAAAGTCCAATTACACCACATCCACTGGTTCTCCCTTATCTATTTTACTAGTTACATCCTCTAAAAATTCCAGTAGATTAGTCGAGCACGATTTACCTTTTGTAAATCCATGTTGACTTTGTCCGATCTCGTCACTGTTTTCCAAGTGATCTGCTATTACATCTTTTATAATGGACTCTAGCATTTTCAGGCTTACCGGTCTGTAATTCCCCGTTTTCTCTCTACCACCTCTTTTGAATAGTGGGGTAACATTAGCTACCCTCCAATCCATGGGTTCTGTTCCAGATTCCATCGAATGTTGGAAGATGATCAGCAATGCATCTACTATTTCTAGGGCCACTTCCTTAAGTACCCTAGGATGTAGATTATCAGACCCTGGGGATTTATCAGCCTTCAATCCCATCAATTTCCCTAACACCATTTCCCTACAAATACTGATTTCTTTCAGTTCCTCCCTTTCATCAGACCCTATGTTCCCCAACATTTCTGGGAGGTTGTTTGTGTCCTCCTTTGTGAAGACAGAACCAAAATATGTATTTAATTGGTCTGCCATTTCTTTGTTCCCCATTATAAATTCCCCTGATTCTGACTGCAAGGGACCTACGCTTGACTTCACCAATCTTTTTCTCTTCACATATCTATAAATGCTTTTACAGTCAGTTTTTATGTTCCCTGCAAGCTTACTGTCATATTCTATTTTCCCTTTCTTAATTAATCCCTTTGTCCTCCTTTGTTGAATCCTAAACTGCTCCCAATCCTCTGGATTACTGCTTTTTCTGGCCAATTTATATGTCCTCTCGTTGGATCTTATGCTGTCCCTAATTTCCCTCGTTAGCCACGGTTGAGTCACCTTTTTTGTTTTATTTTTATGCCAAACTGGGATGAACAAATTCTGTAGTTCATCCATGCGGTCTTTGAATGTATGCCATTGCCTATCCACCGTTAACCCTTTGAATGATATTCCCCAATCAATCCTACCTAATTCGCGCCTCAGACCATCGTGGTTTCCTTTATTTAAATTCAGGACCCTAGTCTCTGAGTCAACTACTTCATTCTCCATCTTAATGAAGAATTCAATCATATTATGATCGCACCGACCCAAGGGGCCTCGTACAACAAGATTGCTAATTAATCCTTTCTCGTTACATAATATCCAGTCTAAGATGGCCTGATCTCTGGTTGGTTCCTCGACATATTGGTCCAGGAAACCATCCCGTAAACACTCCAGGAATTCCTCCTCCACAGTATGGTTACTAATTTGGTTAGCCCAATCTATATGTAGATTAAAGTCACCCATGATGACTGATGTGCCCTTTTTGCACGCTTCTCTAATTTCCCTTTTAATGCCATCCCCAACCTCCGCCTTACTGTTTGGAGGTCTATATACAACTCCCACTAACGTTTTCTGCCCCTTGGTATTTCTCAGTTCTACCCATACAGATTCCACATCATCAGAGGTAATATCCTTCCTTACAATTGTGTTAATCCCTTTAACCAGTAATGCTACCCCACCTCCCTTTCCTTTTTGCCTATCTTTCCTGAATATTGAATGCCCCTGGATGTTGAGTTCCCAGCCTTCGCCACCCTGGAGCCATGTTTCCGTAATCCCAATCAAATCATATTTGTTTACCTCTATTTGCGCAGCTAATTCATCCACCTCATTACGAATGCTCCTTGCAGCAAGACACAAAGCCTTCAGGCTTGTTTTTTTAATGCTCTTAGACCTATTCGAATTATTATTTACTGTGGCCATGTTTGATTTAAACCGTTGATTTCACTGACTGCCACTTTTGCTTTTCTCCTTCCTATCTTTTGCTTTTTTCCTCGTTTCCCTTTCTTCTGTCCCCCTGCTCAGGTTCCCAACCCCCTGCCATTTTAGTTTAAACCCTCCCCCAGAGCATGAGCAAACACTCCCCCTAGGACATCGGTCCCGGCCCTGCCCAGGTGCAAACCGTCCGGTTTGAACTGGTCCCACCTCCCCCAGAACCGGTTCCAATGTCCCAGGAATTTGAATCCCTCCCCCTGGCACCATTCCTCTAGCCACGTATTCATCTGAAATATTCTTCTATTTCTACTCTGACTAGCACGTGGCACTGGTAACAATCCTGAGATTACTACCTTTGAGGTCCTATTTTTTAATTTACCTCCTAACTTCCTATACTCAGCTTTTAGGACCTCATCACGTTTTTTACCTATATCGTTGGTACCTATATGCACCACGACAACTGGCTGTTCACCCTCCCCTTCCAAGATGTTCTGCAGCCGCTCTGAAACATCCTTGACCCTTGCACCAGGGAGGCAACACACCATCCTGGAGTCTCGTTTGCGGCCGCAGAAATGCCTATCTATTCCCCTTACAATAGAATCCCCTATTACTATAGCTCTACCCCTCTTTTCCTCCCGTCCTGTGCAGCAGAGCCACCCCTGGTGCCAGGAAGTTGGCTGCTGCTGCCTTCCCCTGGTAAGCCATCCCCCCCATCAGTATCCAAAGCGGTATATCTGTTTGAGAGGGGGATGGCCACAGGGGACCCCTGCACTACCTGCCTGCACCTACTACTCTGCCTGTTGGTCACCCGTTCCCTTTCTGCCTGTGCCACCTTTACCTGCGGTGTGACGAACTGATTAAATGTGCTATTCACGATGTCCTCAGCATCGCGAATGGTCCAGTATGTATCCACTCGCTGCTCCAGCACTGCAGTGCGGTCTGCCAGTAGCTGCAACTGGACACACTTCCTGCACACATGGTTGTCAGGGACACAGGAAGTGTCCCTGAGTTCCCACATAGCGTAGGAGGAGCATACCACGGCACCGGGCTCTCCTGCCATGACTTCCCCTTTAATTAATTTAAATTAAATTAAATCAAATCAATCCCACCAATTACACTACAGTTAAATGGTATATTTAAGGGCCCTGGTTTACAAACAGTCCCCGCTACACAACAGAGACTTTAAAAACTATAAACCACAGAGTTAAGGTTTAAAAAGAGAGAACTACTCACCAACCAATCACTTACCTGCTTTCTTGTGACGTCACACTTCGATTACTTTTTACTTCTCTCCTTCCCTCGGAGTTCGGAGACTGGTACGCCTACCTGGGTCTCTTGGCCTTTTATACAGCCACCGCTCCGCGATTCCCGCCGCCTCGCGCTCCACACTGAGGCCTACCTGGGTCTCTGGAGCCTTTTATACAGCCACCGCTCCACGATTCCCGCCGACTCTCGCGCCGCACTGAGGCCTACCTGGGTCTCTGGGCCTTTTATACAGCCACCGCTCCGCGATTCCTGCTGACTCTTGCGCCGCACTGAGGCCTACCTGGGTCTCTGGAGCCTTTTATACAGCCACCGCTCCGCGATTCCTGACAACTCTCGCGCCGCACTGAGGCCTACCTAGGTCTCTGGAGCCTTTTATACAGCCGCCGCTCCGCGATTCCCGCCGTCTCTTGCTCTGCACTGAGGCCTACCTGGGTCTCTTGGAGCCTTTTATACAGCCGCCGCTCCACGATTCCCGCCGACTCTCGCGCCGCACTGAGGCCTACCTGGGTCTCTGGGCCTTTTATACAGCCGCCGCTCCACGATTCCCGCCGCCTCTCGCGCCACACTGAGGCCTACCTGGGTCTCTGGAGCCTTTTATACAGCCACCGCTCCGCGATTCCCGCCGTCTCTCGCTCCGCACTGAGGCCTACCTGGGTCTCTGGAGCCTTTTATACAGCCGCCGCTCCACGATTCCCGCCGACTCGCGCTCTGCTCAAAAAAGGATGAATTCAGGGGTACATGCTGTTCCTTTGTGGTTTGGTTCTAGTACACCTGGGGACAACTTAACTGCAGATTTGGTGTCTATGGTGATGACCTAAGATGTTTGTGTTTTGAAAATTCTCTTCAAATACATTTTTAAAGGAAATCCATTTCAGTAATTAGGAAATGATGATACCTCCATATTTAATGGAAATAATCTCGGAGGTTAAAATGGCCCAAACTTTAGCAGTACCATGTCCAACTTTTGGCAAATGGACTTCAACATTTTGGGCCTCAGTCTGTGCCAACTACAGAAAGGATTTTTAGCTGTTTTATCGTTGTCAACATTGTGTCATGTAAAATATTGCAAATGATGACCCAGGCAGGCTGCATTGGTTTGAAGAGCTGATAACTTCCGGAATGGATGAAGAATGACCCCACCCTTTGCCCTTGCATGATTAAGACCAATGTATTTATTTTTGTCCCACAAAGGAAATGGTGGAGGCAGACTAGGAAGCAGACTGTGAACTCTGTGAGGTTACATTAATTCTGTATAGTGTGCTGAAACACTAGATCACTATTCAGATGCTTCAAATGGACTTGTACATACTTCCTTCCCCTTTCCGTTACTGATGGTACCAGATTGCAACTTAGGTTACATTTTTAACTTTTTAGGAATTAGATTGGCTTCAAATCTGTTTGTTAAAACTGGACAATTTCCTAAGAATCATAGTGAAATGTGTTTCGGCAATCTGAACTCTTACAGTATGAGGACTGAGGACTCAGAAAAGAAAGGCATTTGTGTTCCTATTTTAGCTAATGGCTGTTTAAAGGACAATAGTGTAGGTGCAGTAAATCTATACATAAATCTCCTAAAATCAGTTGTTTCTCCCTCTCCCTGTATGCAATCTTTTAATGATGGCATAGTATTAACAGAGCTCTAACGTGAAGTGCAGAATTGGGATTCCCTTGCTTCACATATGCTCAATATCATTGTAGCAATGCAATCTGTCTATTTATGGTCTATTCTTGCTCAGCTGTCTCTGCCACAGCCCATCCCCCTTGCCCACCAAACCAAACCTCCCCCCTGTCCTAGCCTTGAACCCATATCGTTTTCTAGTTTCTCTCCTATCTCCCTTCTTCCCCTTTAGTTCCGGTTGACCGAGACCCACCTCCTGCTTTCTTGACGCCATTCCTACTAAACTGCTGACTCCCCAACTTTCCTTCCTAGCCCCCATGCTAGCTAACATTGTAAATGGTTGCATCTCCTCAGATATTGTTCCTCTCCATTTCAAAACCCTAATCAACCCCCTACTCACAAACCCCGCCACCGACCCCTCTGTGATTGCAAACAACCACCCCGTCTCAACCTCCCTTTCCTCTCCGAGGTCCTTGAATGTGTTGTAGCCTTCCAAAGCCATGCCCAATTCCATATTTGAACCTCTCCGATCCGGTTTCTATCTGTCACAGCACTGAAATGACCCCAATCAAAGTCACAAATTACATCCCCTGAGACTATAACTCAAGGTGGTGCAATATCTCTCCTCATCCCTCTTGACCTCTTTGCAGTCTTTGACATGATTAACCCCACCATCCTCCTTCAGCCCCTCACCTTCATTGTCCAGCTCAGTGAGCCTACCTTTGCTCAGTTCCACTCTTACCTAGCCAATCGTAGCCAGAGAATATCCAGCGCCGTTACCTCTGGAGTCCTTGAAGGATCTATCCTTGGCTCCCTTCTCTTCCTTAGCTACATACTTCCCCATGGCGACATCATATGATGTAGGAGCAGGTTCCATGTGTACACTAACGCCACTCAGTTCTACCTCTCCATCACTTCTCTTGACTCCTCCACTGTCTCTGTGTTCTCAGATGGTTTGTCCAATATCTAATCCTGGATCAGCCCCTATTTCCTCAAATTGAACATTGGGTAGATCATAGTCATCGTCTTTGGCCCCTGCCATAAGCTCTGTACCCTCGCCACTGATTCCATCGCCCTCCCCAACCAGTGTCTTGGGTGGAACCACACTCTTCACATCCTTGACATCCTCTTTGTCCCTGAGCTGAGCTTCTGACCCATATCCTGTCCATCACAAAGACCGCCTGTACTATCCCTTTAGTATCCATCACCTCTGCTGTAGCCTCAACCCAAATCTGCTGAAATCCTCTTTCATGCCTTTGTCACTTCCAGACACAACTGTTCTAAATGCTTTCCATCCTCCGCCGTGCATAAACTTCAGCTAATCAAAAACTCTGCTGCCTGTATCCTATCCTGTACCAAGTCCCATTCACCCATCGCGTCTGACCTGCATTGGCTCCTTAAACACCTCAAGTTTAAACTTCTCATCCTCGTGTTTAAGTACCTTAATGGACTTGTCTTTCGTTACCTCTCCAATCCCGCAGCCCTTTGAGACTTTGGCCCCGATATTTATGGGAAGGTTGGGTGGGGGTCTCATAGCAGCTGGGAAACCTGGAAATGCGGGTAACACGGAGGTCCTGCCAAATTTAACAGCAGGACCTCATTTAATTTTTTTCTCCGTTCCCCCGCTGGCAGCCAGCCAGATTGAGAGGCTGGCCGTCTGTCGAGCGGGAAGGTCTATGCTGGTAGGCTGCAGCCGGGGAGCGAAGAGGAGGGAAGGAGGGAGGGATTGTTGAGTCGGGGAGGAGATCGTAGATGAAAGGTCGGGGGAGGCAGTGGGGGGAGATCGCATGGGGGGTGGGGGAGGGCGGTCCGATTGTGGGGAGGGAAGCAAGTTAGCTTGGGGGGCAGGGGGGAAGCACTCCTGCTGCTCCTGGCCCACAAGTAGTGCTGGAAAGGTATTCACTGGATGGACCCGGCCCTTCTCTTCAGAGACCTGGGAAACCCGGCTCGCAGTCGTTAAAAGTAAAACTCTGGTCGAATTTGAGTCTGCAGCCTCATTAACATATTTAAATAACTGACCCAGCTCTCGAGAGCAGGTTAGTTGGCCGCCTCCCAACCCGCCTCTGTTAAATCTGGGAATGGGGTCAGATTTCCGACTTTTGAAATTTTATGACACAAATTATTGAGTTAAAACTTTGCTGTAGTAGATATAGACTTGATGATCAAAAGAAGAAAAATTAATACTATTTTAACTGCAGGCTATAGAAAAGAAATTGCATTCTTAATTTCAATTATGATTAGTCAATCTGTTTTTGGATATTAGTATAACTTTTCCTTTTATTGAATTTGCAGGACCGGCCACACCCAGGCCTTATTGTAGCTGTAGTGATTGTTGCACTGCTGGCTTTCTTATCTGCAAGCTGTATTGTCAGAAAGTATTGCTTTCCCCAAAGGTAAGAACTTTTTCATTGATCATTTAAATTCATACGTAAACAACATTTGCTCCACCATTGCTGGCATTGCCGTCAATCTAGATCCCCCACTCTGAAATTCTCTCTCTAAAACCCTCCGCCTTTCCGCAACCCTCTCCCCCCCTTTATGATTCACCTTAAAATCCATCTCTTGATCAAGCTTCTGGTCACCCCTCTTACTATCTCCTGCCTTCGCTCAATGTCCATTTTTTGATTAGGCTGCTGTGAAATGCTTTAAGATGATTTTCTACATTAAAGGCGCTAAATAAATGCAAGTTATTGTTTTAAAGAAGAAAAGGAAGTGTTTGCATTTATATATCATCTTTCACGACCTTGGAATGTCCCAAAGTGCTTCACAGCCAACTTTCTTTTGAAGTGTAGTCATGCTGCCAATTTACACACAGCAAGATACCAGAAACAGCCATGAGATAAATGACCATATTATCTGTTTTAATAATGTTGCTTGAAGGATAAATATTGGCCAGGACTCCCTGTCTTCTTCGAATAATGCCATGGGATCTGTAACGTTCACCTGAGAGGGTAGGCGGGGCCTTGGTTTAACATCTCGTCTGAAAAACAATACCTCTGACAATGCAGAACTCCCTCAGTACTGTTTTAGAATAAAGGATAAAACTGACCATAAGTAATTATTATCTTTTATACCACTTCAGTTCACTTAGATCAGGAGGGATTTCCACAATTATTATTATTAGAGACATTTACATTTTGCTAAACTCTTCAGCCAGGGTCTAGTTGTGATAAAGGCATGAAGGACAGCTGCATCAAAATGCACTGCTGAAAAACCCTGCACATCTTGAAAATATGTTTTACAATAGTCATTTTCATAAAACACAAAAATAATGTATTGGATAAGAAAAGGAAAATGTGCATTATAAACTGATGTTAGAATATTATGTACTGAAATGTGATTGTATCATGCCCCCATGTGGCAGTGCTGAGTTGGTACATCCAGTGAAATTGTAAACTTGCTCATTATACACACAGTTATGATTTTGCTCTAAATAACAAACAGTGGAATTGTTCCCCATGGGGATTAAGTTTGTGTTCTCTGTTGTGTATGTACCTTTAAGAGAATAACTGGTCTCAGACTGCAGTACCGGCAGTGACCACCCCTGTATAAAAGGCGCCAGTGGGCCTCTGTTGTTTTCAGTTTCACTATTGACTTCCATCAGAAAAGACCTGTTTTGTTCAACTCCTGCTGTCCGTGTCTCAATCATTCACGGACGTAATACTGGCGACGAGCAGATACAAACCTACCTACAGTCTGCACCACCTCCTGGGATCCATTCCTACAGTGAAGTGAGCAGAGGTCGAGGCCAGAAAGAAAAGAAAGTAAGAGGCAGCAGAAACGGGCGTCGACCGTGGGCATCCGCCCCTGTGTTTGCGGAGTTGAACATTGCTGGAGAAGCTGTCAGAAGCGGGGCCTGGTTCCTGTCGACGGTGCTTCAGCTAATCAGGCTGGTGGCAGGTAGTGCACTGATCCTTCCTGGGCTGTGGCAGTCGCGAACTCGAGCGGGTGGTTTGCAACGGGGCCGAGCAGCGTTGTCGGGAAGAAGAGAGAGAGAGGGTGGAGCACACAGGGTGCGACCGGTGCTACGAAGCCGGGCTGCGTATAGACCCGCGAAGAGGGAGGCAAGAGTCCCACAGGGTTGTTCCACGACAGGAATATAATAAAAAAAGAAATATTAAACGCGCAAGAAACCGCAAGGAGCTGCAGGTTGCAACGGGAACCGCGGAAAGCAGCGCTAACAACAGCGGGGAAGAAGGCAAAGCGCGGGAGGCGCCATTTTAGATTTGCAAGATGCCGAAGACTGGCTGTATCACTTCTTTTGATAATACAATAGAGGACTGGACCACGTATGTGGAAAGAGTCGAGGTATATTTCGAGGCAAATGAAATAGCGGAGGAGAAAAAGGCATCGATATTGCTAAACTTAATGGGCGCTAGAACGTACGGCCTATTGCGGGACCTGATTACTCTAGCCAAACCAAAGGCGAAGAGTTTTAACGAAATTGTTGCTGTCCTACAGGAACACCTAAACCCTGCACCGCTGTTGATAGCAGAAAGATTTAAATTCCACAGGAGAACTCAGCATAAAGATGAGAGCAATGCTGAGTACCTTACGGAACTACGCAAGCTATCAAAGCACTGCCAGTTCGGAGCAGGACTGGCAGATACCCTACGGGACAAATTTATTTGTAGACTCCTGAGTGAAGGAACACAGAAGAAGTTACTCTCAGAGAAAGAGCTGACGCTAGATAAGGCTTTCAGCGTGGCAGTATCGTATGAAGCAGCAACCAGGGGAGCTGCAGAAATTCAACAAAAACCACAGGAATACGGCACCCACGAAGTGACACGGGGATTTGCAAAATGTTATCGCTGCGGCAGAACTAACCATGACCAGAAGGACTGCTGGTCCAAAGACAAAATATGCAGGCAATGTGGGAAGATGGGACACATTGCACGAGTTTGCAGGTCTGGGAAGAAGACCAGCGACAACAAAAAGGCTACTAAGGAACCGTACAAGAAAGTACAAAAGATGACGGACAGTAGTTCCGAAGACCAGATGAGCGATAGTGAATCCGAGAACAGGAGATTAAGCTGTCTCAAACTTCACAATGTAATCGCAAAAGAGGATCACCGAACCATTTGGGTCACCCTCACGGTAGCAGGGTCCCAAGTTAAAATGGAATTGGATACAGGATCAGCGCTAACCGTCATGAATCGACGACACTACGAGCGGTTATTTTCACACATACCCTTGAGAGAGACATCCATCGTCTTGACGACGTATACGGGGCAAAAAGTATACCCCAGAGGAAAAATAAGGGTGCTTGTCGAATACAATGGCAAGAAAATACGGAAATTGTATCTCTACATACTGCCAAATGGTGGACCACCGTTACTGGGACGGGAATGGATCAGGAAGATAAACTTAGATTGGCACTCCATTCATGCAATGACGGTGGACGGTAAAAAAGATGAAGACGTCACTCCTGGACGATTGTCAACAATCTTAGCTAACGCCAAAGAGGTATTTCAACAAGAACTGGGCACGCTTAAAGGCGTAACAGCCTCGATAAAAATAGAAGAGAATGCAGTTCCCAAGTTTTTCAAAGCAAGACCGGTACCATATGCAATTCGCCCAGCCGTCGAGGCAGAGCTGGAGAATCTGGAGAAGGCAGGCGTGTTGTCTAAGGTCGACTGGAGCGAGTGGGCGACACCCATCATTCCTGTCATGAAGAAAACGTTAAGCAATAAGTCCGGGGAGCCAAGGAAGATTCGCATCTGTGGGGATTTCAAGGTGACGGTGAACCCAGTCCTTCACACAGTACAATATCCTCTTCCAAGGATAGAAGACATCTTCGTCTCACTGTCTGGAGGGAAGCGTTTTACAAAAATTGACCTAGCACAAGCATATTTGCAGATGGAGGTTGAAGAGTCCTCTAGGAAGTATCTCACGATAAACACTCACAAAGGTCTTTACCAGTATCATCGATTGGTATTCGGAGTAGCATCGGCTCCGGCGATATGGCAAAGAGCGATGGAACAAGTCCTGCAAGGGATTCCGGGGACTCAGTGTTACTTGGACGACATCCTTGTGACAGGTGAAGATGACAGTGAACACCTTAACAACCTAGAAGAGGTGCTCACTAGACTACGGGAATATGGGCTGCGAGCCAACCGCCCCAAGTGCGAATTTTTTAAGAAACAGATATCGTATTGTGGCCACGTGATTGATGAAGAGGGGTTACATAAGTACCCTGACAAAATTGAAGCGGTTGTTAAGGCCCCAGCGCCTGAAAATGTGTCGCAACCGAAGTCATTCCTCGGATTGGTGAATTACTACCATAAGTTTTTGCCGAATTTGTCGACAATTCTGCACCCACTGAACGCCCTGCTACGAACTGGGGTAGCATGGAAATGGGGCGATGATTGTAAGCGGGCCTTTCAGAAGAGTAAGGACTTAATCACTTCAAGGGAAGTATTGGCTCACTACAACCCAGCACTGCCGATCAGACTGGCGTGTGATGCGTCTCCCTACGGCATTGGGGCGGTACTGTCACATAAATTCCTTGATGGTTTAGAGAGGCCGATAGCTTTTGCGTCACGCTCGTTAACTTCTGCCGAGCGTAACTATGGCCAGATTGACAGAGAGGCCCTCAGCCTAGTGTGGGGGGTGAAGAAGTTCAATCACTACCTGCACGGTCAAAAATTTACTCTACTAACCGATCATCAACCTCTTGTCTCCATTTTCAACCCTCAGAAGGGCGTACCGATAATGACAGCACAGCGGCTGCAGAGGTGGTCCCTTTTCCTAGGGGCACACCAATATGACCGAGTACAAAGGAACTAAACAGCATGGAAATGCTGATGGATTGTCACGCCTACCATTGCCGACGGTGGAAGAAGAAGACCTTGCAGTGGATGCAATGGAGTTATTCCACTCGACCATAGTCGAATGTCTCCCTGTGACGAATGCAAACATAGAAAAGGAAACACGGAATGACCCGACACTATCACGGGTCTATGATTTAACGGTGAAGGGATGGCCAGCACATGGCGAACCACTGCTGCCAGCATTCTCGCCGAGAAGAGAACAGCTGTCAGTGTGCAGAGGAACCTTGATGTGTGGATCCAGAGTAGTAATTCCACCTAAGTTGACGGATAGAGTGCTCAATGAGCTTCATGAGGGTCATCTGGGTGGGGTAAAAATGAAGAACTTAGCCAGAGCGTTTGTGTGGTGGCCGGGAATCGATAGAGAAATCGAAGAGATGACCAAGAGCTGTGCAGGATGCCAGAAGGTCCAAAATGCCCCACCACAAGCTCCTCTGCATCCATGGGAGTGGCCCTCATCTCCATGGCAAAGGGTGCACGTTGATTTTGCTGGTCCCTTCATGGACTCGATGTTTTTAATTGCGGTGGATGCACATTCAAAGTGGCCAGAGGTAATAAAAATGTCCTCAACCACCACGGAAAAAACTATCACAGTTTTACGAACCATATTCGCCAGGAATGGGCTGCCTGAACAGATTTGCTCTGACAATGGACCACAGTTTGTGTCTGAAGAGTTCCGGAGGTTCTTAAAGAACAATGGTGTTAAGCATTACACATCTGCCCCATATCATCCAGCCACTAATGGATTGGCCGAGAGGTTTGTCCAAACATTCAAGAAGGCTATCAAGGCAATGTGTAATGAAGATATACCCCTACAACACAAGGTGGACAACTTCTTGTTTGCCTACCGGAATGCGACACATGCGGTTACCAACCAAACTCCAGCCATGATGTTCTTCAATCGCAGACTACGATGCCGCTTGGATTTGGTTAAGCCAAACGTCCGAAGAGATGTGGAGAACAGGCAGTTTCAGAATATGAATGAAAGGCCGACCAGGAGTTTTAAGATAGGTCAACCAGTTTTGGCCCGGGACTACCGCACTGAGAAATGGCAGCCAGGAACGATTTGTACATGGCAAGGACCTCTCATGTATACTGTGGACGTTGGGGAGAGCATTGTAAGACGCCATGCTGACCAGATTCTAGAGTCACTGGAAAACGTCAACTCCACACCACGATCTGATACACCTGGTAATGAAATCGACGTTCCAATTGCAGCTACCGCAGAACCGGTAATATTGGAAGCAGATGAACCAAACAACGACATTGATCCCGACTTAACATTGCCAGAAGAACCTGATACCCCAAAGAGGTGTTACCCAGACAGAATCAGGAAGCCTCCTCAAAGACTGAACTTATGACTGCTTAAACTTAACCAATGTATCTAGCAACTGTAATTGTGATTGTAATTAGTTATCATTTAGTTGTTAAATGAATGTTATGTACTGTTTATCTAAAAGGGGAGGAATTGTTGTGTATGTACCTTTAAGAGAATAACTGGTCTCAGACTGCAGTACCAGCAGTGACCACCCCTGTATAAAAGGCGCTAGTGAGCCTCTGTTGTTTTCAGTTTCACTATTGACTTCCATCAGTAAAGACCTGTTTTGTTCAACTCCTGCTGTCCGTGTCTCAATCATTCACGGACGTAATATTCTCTACTGGGTATGTGACTTTCTCTGTACTTTCAGGACAGAAGGTGCCATTTGGCTCATTCTGATTTCCGTATGAACTTGCACCTTCAAAGGCGGCACGAGGACGTATTCACCGCAAATTCAGGGCCATTAAATTATCGGGGAACCGAGAAATATGTCGCCTGGTAACCCTCCAAAAATCTTTCCTTTTATTACCCCCACCCTTTTAGAATCCTCTGTACCATGTACCATGCACAAGTAACAGGGTGGATAGATGTCCTATTTCCATTTCTTTGTTATGCTGAATTTATTTCACCACTTAATGTGCAAGGGTGAAATTCCAGTTCACTCTCTGTGCTCAGTGCCTGCATCCTACAGAGGGCCTGGCTCAGACTAAGAACCATTTTGTGGGAAATCAAGCCCAACCAAGCATAATACCCAATTCTAGTAATCCAGAGGCAGTAAATTGGTATGCCAATATGTAACCCCTCATTGCTGGCAAAAATTTGGGCTAATTGCCCACCAACTGTGCATCAATTATGCTGGAAAATTTTACAGCTGGTGCAAACAGGCGCAGGAGCCTGTTTGCACAGCGTAAGCGGAGGAGGGATGAGAAAATTGCAATTTCAGGGCCATAGTAATTCATGTGTCATATATATAATGTTATAGAAACATAGAAGATAGGAGCAGGAGTAGGCCATTTGGCCCTTCGAGCCTGCTCCACCATTCAATGCGATCATGGCTGATCATCCAAATTCAGTATCCGGTCCCTGCTTTCTCCCCATACCCCTTGATCCCTTTAGCCTTAAGAAATATATCCAACTCCTTCTTGAATATATTTAATGAACTGGCCTCCACCGCCTTCTGTGGTAGAGAGTTCCACAGGTTCACAAGTCTCTGGGTGAGGAAATTCCTCCTCATTTCTGTCCTAAATGGCCTACCCTTTATCCTTAGACTGTGTCCCCTGGTTCTGGACTCTCCGACCATCGGGAACATCCTTCCTGCATCTAGTCTGTCCAGTCCTGTTAGAATTTTATAAGTTTCAATGAGATCCCCTCTCATTCTTCTAAACTCCAGCGAGTACAAGCCCAATCGACCCAATCTCTCCTCATACGTCATTCCTGCCATCCCAGGTATCAGCCTGGTGAATCTTCGCTGAACTCCTTCCATGGCAAGAACTTCCTTCCTCAGATAAGGCGACCAAAACTGCACACAATACTCAAGATGTGGTTTCACCAAGGCCATGTACAACTGCAGCAAGACATCCTTGTTCCTGTACTCAAACCCTCTCGCTACGAAGGCCAACATACCACTTGCCTTCTTAACTGCCTGCTACACCTGCATGCTTACCTTCAGCGACTGGTGCACAAGGACACCCAGGTCTCGTTGCACTTCCCCTTCTCCCAATCTATTGCCATTTAGATAATAATCTGCCTTCCTGTTTTTGCCACCTAAGTGGATAACCTCACATTTATCCACGTTATATTGCATCTGCCATGTTTCTGCCCAATCACCCAACATGTCCAAATCATCCTGGAGTTTCTCGACATCCTCCTCACAGCACACATGCCCACCCAGCTTTGTGTCATCTGCAAATTTGGAGATATTACATCTAGTTCCCTTGTCTAGATCATTAATATATATTGTGAATAGCTGGGGTCCAAGGACTGATCCCTGCGGTACCCCACTAGTCACTGCCTGCCACTCGGAAAAAGACCCGTTTATTCCAACTCTTTGCTTCCTGTCTGCCAACCAGTTCGCTATCCAAGTCAATACCTTGCCCCCAATCCCATGTGCCTTAACTTTACACGCTAATCTCTTATGTGGGACCTTATCGAAGGCCTTCTGAAAGTCCAGATATACCACATCCACTGGTTCTCCCTTATCTATTTTACCAGTTACATACTCAAAAAATTCCAGTAGATTAGTCAAGCACAATTTACCTTTTGTGAATCCATGTTGACTTTGTCCGATCCTGTCACTGTTTTCCAAGTGCTCTGCTATTACATCTTTGATAATGGACTCTAGCATTTCCCCGTTTTCTCTCAACCACCTTTTTGAAATAGTGGGGTAACATTAGCTACCCTCCAATCCATGGGTACTGTTCCAGATTCCATCGAATGTTGGAAGATGATCAGCAATGCATCTACTATTTCTAGGGCCACTTCCTTAAGTACCCTAGGATGTAGATTATCAGACCCTGGGGATTTATCGGCCTTCAATCCCATCAATTTCCCTAACGTCATTTCCCTACAAATACTGATTTTTTTCAATTCCTCCCTTTCATCAGATCCTATGTTCCCCGGCATCTCTGGGAGGTTATTTGTGTCCTCCTTTGTGAAGACAGAACCAAAATATGTATTTAATTGGTCTGCCATTTCTTTGTTTCCCATTATAAATTCCCCTGATTCTGACTGCAAGGGACCTACGCTTGACTTCACCAATCTTTTTCTCTTCACATATCTATAAAAGCTTTTACAGTCAGTTTTTATGTTCCCTGCAAGCTTACTCTCATATTCTGTTTTCCCTTTTTTAATTAATCCCTTTGTCCTCCTTTGTTGAATCCTAAACTGCTCCCAATCTTCAGGATTATTGCTTTTTTTGGCCAATTTATATGTCCTCTCCTTGGATCTTATGCTATCCCTAATTTCCCTTGTTAGCCACGGTTGAGTCACCTTTTTTGTTTTATTTTTATGCCAAACTGGGATGAACAAATTCTGTAGTTCATCCATGCGGTCTTTGAATGTATGCCATTGCCTATCCACCGTCAACCCTTTGAGTGACATTCCCTAATCAATCCTACCCAACTCGTGCCTCAGACCATCGTAGTTTCCTTTATTTAAGTTTAGGACCCTAGTCTCTGAGTCAACTACTTCATTCTCCATCTTAATGAAGAATTCAATCATATTATGATCGCTCCGACCCAAGGGGCCTCGTACAACAAGATTGCTAATTAATCCTATCTCGTTACATAATACCCAGTCTAAGATGGCCTGATCTCTGGTTGGTTCCTTGACATATTGGTCCAGGAAACCATCCTGTAAACACTCCAGGAATTCCTCCACCACAGTATTGTTACTAATTTGGTTAGCCCAATCTACATGTAGATTAAAGTCACCCATGATGACTGCTGTGCCCTTATTGCACGCTTCTTTAATTTCCCTTTTAATGCCATCCCCAACCTCTGCGTTACTGTTTGGAGGTCTATATACCACTCTCACTAACGTTTTCTGCCCCTTGGTATTTCTCAGTTCTACCCATACAGATTCCACATCATCAGAGCTAATATCCTTCCTTACAATTGTGTTAATCCCTTCTTTAACCAGTAATGCTACCCCTCCTCCCTTTCCTTTTTGCCTATCTTTCCTGAATATCGAATACCCTTGGATGTTGAGTTCCCAGTCTTGGCCGTCCTTGAGCCACGTTTCCGTAATCCCAACCAAATCATATTCGTTTTCCTCTATTTGCGCAGCCAATTCATCCACCTTATTACGAATGCTCCTCGCATTAAGACACAAAGCCTTCAGGCTTATTTTTTTAATGCTCTTAGACCTATTAGAATTATTATTTACTGTGGCCATGTTTGATTTAAACCGTTGATTTCTCTGATTGCCACTTTTGTTTTTCTCCTTCCTTTCTTTTGCTTTTATCCTTGTTTCCCTTTCCTCTGTCCCCCTGCTCAGGTTCCCAACCCCCTGCCATCTTAGTTTAACCCCCCCCCAGAGCACTAGCAAACACTCCCCCTAGGACATCGGTTCCAGCCCTGCCCAGGTGCAAACCGTCCGGTTTGAACTGGTCCCACCTCCTCCAGAACCGGTTCCAATGTCCCAGGAACTTGAATCCCTCCCCGTTGCACCATTCCTCTAGCCACGTATTCATCTGAAATATCCTTCTATTTCTACTCTGACTAGCACGTGGCACTGGTAGCAATCCTGAGATTACTACCTTTGAGGTCCTATTTTTTAATTTACCTCCTAACTCCCTATATTCAGCTTTTAGGACCTCATCCCGGTTTTTACCTATATCGTTGGTACCTATATGCACCACGACAACTGGCTGTTCACCCTCCCCTTCCAAAATGTTCTGCAGTTTATGGAGTCAAAATAAATTTCAACTTTTTGTCAGGTCATTTACAGATATATGGAAATGTATTGATGTAAGCTTGCATGAAAGCATGTTTTGAAAGTAAAATAAATCTAAGAATCAAGGCCAGCCAGTATTTATAGTGAGGCTGTCAGGTTGCTATGCTTAACTCTGCTGTATTAGTCAAACAGGACTTTCTATGTTTCCTGATTGGCTAGTGTAAAGTCCGCGCCTCAATAATACACGGACTTCGGGAGAACAGTTTAACAGGTACTTTACTGAACAAGAGGCAGCTTGAAACTGAAACTACAGAAGCCTGCTAGGGCCTTTTATACAGGGGTGGTCACTGCCGGTACTGCAGTCTAAGACCAGTTATTCCCTTAAAGGTACATACACAACAATTCCTCCCCTTTTAGATAAACAGTACATAGCATTCATTTAACAACTAAATAATAACTAATTACAATTACAATTTTCTCAGTAATATATACATCAACTGAAATAGTCATTTATAAGTTCAGTCTTTGAGGAAGCTTCCTGATCCGGACTGGATAGCGCCTTTCTCGAGTATCCTGTTCTGGCGATGGAGTCAATTCTGGCTCATTGTCATTGGTTGGTTCGTCAGCTTCCAATACCCCTGCTTCTGAGGTAGACGCAATCTGTACTTCGGGCTCATTACCAGGTGCACATGCTTGTGGTACAGGTTTGGCTTGTTCCTGTGACTCTAGAATCTGGTCAGCATGGCGTCTCACGATGCTCTCTCCAACGTCCACTGTGTACATTAGTGGTCCCTGCTGTGTGCATATCGTGCCTGGCTGCCATTTTTCTGTTCGGTAGTCGCAGGCCAAGACTGGTTGCCCTATCTTGAAGCTCCTGGTTGGCTTCTCATTTATGTGCTGGAACTGCTTATCCTCAACATCTCGTCTTATGTTTGGTTTGAGCAAATCCAAGCGACATCTTAGTCTCCGGTTGAAAAACAGTACGGCTGGAGTTTGGATGGTTACTGCATGTGTCGCATTCCGGTAAGCAAACAGGAAGTTATCCACCTTGTGTTGCAGTGGTATGTCGTCATTATACATTGCCTTTATGGCCTTTTTAAAGGTCTGAACAAACCTCTCAGCCAATCCATTTGTGGCTGGGTGATATGGGACAGATGTGTAATGTTTCACCCCATTATTCTTCAGGAACCTCCGGAAATCCTCAGACACAAACTGTGGGCCATTGTCGGAACAGATCTGTTCTGGCAACCCATTCCTGGCGAAGATGGTCTTTAGGACCGCAGTAGTTTTCTCCGTGGTGGTGGAGGACATTTTAATGACCTCTGGCCATTTCGAATGGGCGTCCACAGCGATTAGAAACATTGAGTCCATAAATGGACCAGCGAAATCAATGTGTACCCGTTGCCATGGAGATGAGGGCCACTCCCATGGGTGTAGCGAGGCCTGTGGTGGAGCGTTTTGGACCTTCTGGCATCCTGTGTATCTCTTGGTCATATCCTCGATTTCTTTATCGATTCCCGGCCACCACACACACGCCCTGGCTAGGCTCTTCATTTTTACCCCTCCCAGATGACCCTCGTGAAGCTCATTGAGTACTCTATCTCTCAACTTGGGTGGAATTACCACTCGGGATCCACACATCAAGGTTCCCCGGCACACTGACAGCTGTTCCCTCCTTGGCGAGAATGCTGGCAACAGTGAGTCGCCATATGCTGGCCATCCCTTCACCGTCAAATCATAGACCCGAGAGAGTGTCGGGTCATTTCGGGTTTCCTTCTCAATACTTGCGTTTGTAACAGGCAAACATTCGACTATGGTCGCATGGAATATCTCCACCGGGTCCACTGCAGGTGCTTCTTCCGCCGTAGGCAACGGTAGGTGCGACAGCCCATCAGCGTTTCCATGTTGTTTCGTACCTTTGTACTCTATGTCATGCTGATGTGCCCCTAGAAAAAGTGACCATTTTTGCAGCCGTTGCGCCGTCATCACTGGAACGCCCTTCTTTGGGTTAAAAATTGAGACCAGGGGTTGATGATCAGTCAGTAGGGTGAATTTCTGCCCGTGCAGATAGTGATTGAACTTCTTCACCCCCCACACCAGGCTGAGGGCCTCCCTGTCAATCTGGGCGTAGTTACGCTCGGCTGAGGTTAGCGAGCGCGATGCAAAGGCTATTGGCCTCTCTGAACCGTCACGGAATTTGTGTGACAGCACCGCTCCAATGCCGTAAGGTGACGCATCACATGCCAACCGAATCGGTAGTGTTGGGTTGTAGTGGGCCAATACTTCTTTTGAAGTGATTTGGCATTTACATTCCTGAAAGGCACGCTTACACTCATCACTCCATTTCCATGTTACACCAGTTTGAAGGAGGGCGTTCAGTGGGTGCAGAATTGTAGATAAATTCGGCAAGAACTTATGGTAGTAGTTCACCAACCCGAGGAACGACCTCAGTTGCGACACATTTTCTGGTGCTGGAGCCTTGACTACAGCCTCAATCTTGTCCGGCGACTTATGCAACACTTCCTCATCAATCATGTGGCCACAATACGAGATTTGTCTCCAGAAGAACTCGCATTTGGGACGGTTGGCTCGTAGCCCATATTCCTGCAATCTCGTGAGCACCTGTTCCAGTTTGGCAAGGCGTTCATTGTCATTTTCGCCCGTAACCAGGATGTCGTCCAAATAACACTGGGTCCCCGGGATCCCTTGCAGGACTTGTTCCATTGCCCTCTGCCACATAGCCGGGGCCGATGCTACCCCAAATACCAGTCGATTGTACTGGTAAAGACCTTCGTGAGTGTTTATCGTGAGGTATTTCCTAGATGCTTCTTCCACCTCCATTTGTAGATACGCTTGAGCCAGGTCAATCTTTGTAAAACGTTTCCCTCCAGATAGTGAGGCGAAAATATCTTCTATCCGCGGAAGCGGATACTGTACTGTGTACAGGACTGGGTTCACAGTCACCTTGAAGTCCCCACGGATGCGAACCTTCCTTGTCTCCCCAGGCGTGCTGCTCACTGCTTTCTTCATTACAGGAATGATGGGTGTGGCCCACTCGCTCCAGTCCACCTTAGACAGCACCCCCGAACGCTCCAGACTCTCCAGTTCAGCTTCCACAGCTGGGCGTATCGCATATGGCACCGGTCTGGCCTTGAAAAACTTTGGGGTTGCGTTATCCTCAATCTTTATGGTTGCCTTTACTCCTTTTAGAGTCCCAAGTCCTTGTTGGAACACCTCTTCCGCGTCAGATAGAATTTGTGACAGACGTCCAAGTGCGACGTCGTCATCTTTTTTGTCAGTCACAGTTAGTGCCAGAATGGAATGCCAATCCAATTGTAGTCTTCGGATCCATTCACGTCCCAATAATGGTGGTCCTCCATCTTGTAGTATATACATGTATAGTTTCTGTGTTTCCTTTCCTTTCCGTTATATTCAACTGGCAGCCTTATTTTTCCTCTGGGGTAGACCTTTTGCCCCGTGTATGTCTTCAATACAATGGACGTGTCCTTTAAGGGTATGTGTGAGAATAGCCGCTCATAGTCTCGTCGATTCATGACAGTTAGGGCTGATCCTGTGTCCAATTCCATCTTCACTGGGGACCCTGCTATCATGAGGGTGACCCAAATGGTTCGGTGATCTTCTTTTGCGATCACGTTGTGTAACTTTAAACAACTTAGTTGCCTGCTCCCGGAGTCCTTATCACTCTCCTGATCTTCGGAACTACTATGTCAGTTTCTTTACTTTCCTGTACTGTTCCTTAGTAGTTCTTGTCGTGTTGGTCTTCTTTCCCGACCTGCAGACTCTTGCTATATGTCCCATTTTCCCGCATTGCCTGCATATTTTGCCTTTAAACCAGCAGTCCTTCTGTTCATGGGTTGTTCTGCCGCAGCGATAGCACTTTTCGGCTCCATACGCCATTTCGTTAGCGCTGTATTCTTGTGGTTTCTGTTGTATTTCTGCAGCTCCCCGTGCTGCTGCTTCGTAGGATACTGCCACGCTGAAAGCCTGTTCTAGCGTCAGGTCCTTTTTTGAAAGTAGTCGTTTCTGGGTTCCTTCACTCTGGAGCCCGCAGACAAACTTATCCCGTAAGGTGTCTGCCAGTCTTGCTCCGAACTGGCAGTGCTTCGATAACTTGCATAGTTCCGTAAGATAGTTAGCATTGCTCTCATCTTTGTGCTGGTTTCTTTTATGGAACTTGAATCTTTCTGCTATCAGCAGTGGTGTAGGGCTTAGATGTTCCTGTAAGATATGAACAATCTCCTCAAAACTTTTCTCCATTGGTTTAGCTGGGGTAATTAAATTCCGCAATAGGCCGTACGTACTCGCACCCATCAGATTTAATAATACCGACGCCCTCTTTCCACCAGCCACCTCATTTGCCTTGCAGTACACTTCAATTCTTTGCACATACATGGTCCAGTCTTCTACCTCGTTGTCGAAAGCAGTGATACTGCCACTTTTCGGCATCTTGGGCGATTTAAAATGGCGCCTCCCGCGCTTTTGCTTCTTCCCCAATGGAATAAAATGGCGCCTCCCGCGCTTTTGCTTCTTCCCCTTACTGCCACGCTGCTCCTAGCATTCTACGGGGTAATGGCGGCGACCCGCAGCTTCGGCGCGTCTCGCTTTCCTTCCCCCCCGTTTAGTTTCTCTCCGCTGTCCTGTTCTCGAGCACCAACCGCGCCCTGTACGCTCCACCCTCTCTCTCTTGTTTTCTTTTCCCGGCGACGCTGCGCGGCCCGATTTGTCGAGCCGCTCGATCGAGCTTGAGCCCGCCGCAGTCCGGAAGGGTCAGCGCGCTACCTGCTACCAGCACGATTCGCTGGAACCACAGTCTCTCCCGCAATTCTCCAAACACCGATGGATTCTTTGGGCGGTTGCCCTCGGTCGACGCCCGTTGCTCAGACTACGACCTTCCAGGACCTTCCTTTAAGGCGAGATCCCCGTGAGATGATGCCACACTGCAGGTGAGTTCGAACTTACTCGTCGCCACTGTAAAGTCCGCGCCTCAATAATACACGGACTTCGGGAGAACAGTTTAACAGGTACTTTACTGAACAAGAGGCAGCTTGAAACTGAAACTACAGAAGCCTGCTAGGGCCTTTTATACAGGGGTGGTCACTGCCGGTACTGCAGTCTAAGACCAGTTATTCCCTTAAAGGTACATACACAACAGCTAGTGAAAGGAGCATCACCCACGCGATCCCAGGTACGCTTATGCACAGCGGTGCGCCCCTGTGATCCGTGGGCCACTACACTGCACACAACTTTGCACCATGTCAAAGCAAGTTTTCATTTGAGACCTCGCACCAGGTAAGTGCGGATTTTGTTCGGAGGTCGGCAGCATACGCTGCCAACCGCAATTTCAGGGCCATAGAGTTTATCCAGTAAGTAGCTGAGCCATATTGACCAAGAAGATCCCAGGTTCAATTTTGCAAGGTTCAAACCTGGTCCTTGGTTTGATTTTAATGGGAATTTTTTGACTTGCTTCTTGTACCACTGTGTAATTTCTTTGTGTTTCTGTTCTAATTGCACTCAGAATCAAATTGAGAGGCATTGGGGGTTATTTTGGTAAAAGGGTGAAAACAGGCGCTAAATGAATGTTGTGCTAATAAGACACACCTGTTTTAAAGTCTGGATTTAGCATGCAGTTTTGGTGCTAATTGCTGATTACCATAATTTGAATTTACCTGGAGGTGCTAAATAAGACACCTGCAGCTTTCGCACTCGAGCGCTGATTTTTTTAAATTTGTTTATGGGATGAGGGCGTCGCTGGCAAGGCTAGCATTTATTGCCCATCCCTAGTTGCTCTTGAGAAGGTGGTGGTGAGCCGCCTTCTTGAACCACTGCAGTCCGTGTGGTGAAGGTACTCCCATAGTGCGGTTAGGAAGGGAGTTCCAGGATTTTGACCCAGTGACGATGAAGGAACAGCGATATACTTCTAAGTCAGGATGGTGTGTGACTTGGAGGGGAACTTGGAGGTGGCGGTGTTCTCATGCACCTCCTGCCTTTGTCCTTCTAGGTGGTAGAGGTCACGGGTTTGGGAGGTGCTGCTGAAGAAGCCTTGGCGAGTTGCTGCAGTGCAGCTTGTAGATGGTACACACTGCAGCCACGGTACACCGGTGGTGGAGGGAGTGAATGTTTAAGGTGGTGGATGGGGTGCCAATCAAGCGGGCTCCTTTGTCTTGCATGGCATCGAGCTTCTTGAGTGTTGTTGGAGCTGCACTCATCCAGGCAAGTGTATTCCATCACACTCCTGACTTGTGCCTTGTAGATGGTGGAAAGGCTTTGGGGAGTCAGGAGGTG
Organism: Somniosus microcephalus; assembly: GCF_052327205.1. NCBI lineage: Eukaryota > Metazoa > Chordata > Chondrichthyes > Squaliformes > Somniosidae > Somniosus > Somniosus microcephalus. The sequence continues at coordinate 191,629,934 of NC_140997.1, forward strand.
AGTCACTTGCTGCAGAATACCCAGCTTCTGACCTTCTCTTGTTGCCACAGTATTTATGTGACTGGTCCAGTTAAGTTTCTGGTCAATGGTGACCCCCAGGATGTTGATGGTAATGCCGCTGAATGTCAAGGGGAGGTGGTTAGACTCTCGCTTGTTGGGGACAGTCATTGCCTGGCACTTGGGATGAGAGGGCTGTCCTATGAAGAGAGATTGTGTAGATTGGGCCTATACTCTCTGGAGTTTAGAAAAATGAGAGGTGATTTCATTGAAACATATAAGATTCTGAAGGGGATTGACAGGGTTGATGCTGAGACGTTGTTTCTCCTGGCTGGAGAGTCTAGAACTAGGGGGCATAGTCTCAGGATAAGGGGTAGGCCATTTAAGACCGAGATGAGGAGGAATTTCTTCACTCAGAGGGTTGTGAATCTTTGGAATTCCCTACCCCAAAGGACTGTGGATGTTGAATCGTTGAGTATATTCAAGGCTGAGATAGATAGATTTTTGAACTCTAGGGGAATCGAGGGATATGGGGATAGTGCGGGAAAGTGGAGTTGAGGTCGAAGATCAACCATGATCTCCTTGAATGGCGGAGCAGGCTCGAGGGGCTGAATGGCCTATTCCTGCTCCTAATTCTTATGTTCTTATATTCTTGTATATCTTTAAGTAGTGCTCGAAGTCCTCTGCAACAATTTGTTGACTCCCAATCAACTGGTCGCTGTTAGGAGAGGGCATTGGGTTAAGCGCTATCCACCAGAATGCCGTGCAGCCTCCTTAATGAGAGCTAGCAGGCAGTTTCAGTGGCAGTTTCAGTGGCAATCAGCCGCTTAATTCTCCTCTGGGTGGCCGTTCCTAGTGCAAGTTTCAACTCCTTTACCGATGTGGCATCTTGCACTAAACGTGGGCTAAACCGTGTTTTAGCTCAAGACCCCATCTTGGCCACCTCGGAGGGTCTTTCGCGCCTGAAGTATCCGGGGAAAATCGCCCCATTTAACCATGTTACTGCTGTTTGCACTCTATTAAGACATCTAATGTAATTCCCCGGTTCATGGAATACCCCAGAATCTTGGAGCGATACTACTACTAAACTGGTTCTTAATGAGTCTCCTATGTTATATATTTTTTTGTTTTCATTATAAAAACATTTTTTCACTCCTCAATGTTTCAAATTGTCTTATTGTTTCTTTCTCTTTGTTTATTAACACTATTCCTCTTAACATTTGTTTGGTGGTATTTCTTTTCCCCATGCCATGCACCCTTCCTCTTCAGCCTTTGGTGTTGCTCCCTGACAGCACAACTGTGAGGGTTTAACTGACACCAATCTCTGCCAACTGTGAGTGTTTTGCACACCTGAACAGTTTGAGCTTACGACCTGCGGAAGTAGCTGTTGTACTGGGGGAATGACAGATTGTCCGAGATCTCTTTGGAACAAGGACATAAAAATTGAAGGCAGGGTACTTGTGCAGGAAATCTACAGGAACATCGATATCATCGCAGATGGTTTGCCAGAGAAGGGGAAGGTGGAATTTCAGAGGGCATGACCAGAGCTGTTAGGAGCAGTCTGACTTTACACAAAGATGAAATGTGAATTTGCACTGTAACTAAAATGCCTGATTGTGGCTAAACTTTACATTCAAGTTGGATTCAGTTTCAACACTGACTTCTCTTGTCATCAACCACGTAGTCAGTTATCTGAATTATTCACTTGTCCAATCAGGGTGTTTCTGGATCTGTTTGAATCAATGGCCACTTGCTGTAATGAGGTATACCATGTGAATCTTGCTATTAATGAGGAAAGTTTTAGCTTGTTGTATTTTAATTTATCATTGCTGAAAGTCACCATTCGTAGTACACATCGGGGGGTCAAGTTTCTACTTGTTTGCGCCAGTTATAACCGTGCAATCTGAGCCGAACCAGCTCAAAAGATCGGGAATTTTTAATGGTAAGTGAGTAAGCCCAAAACCACTTGCGTTTGTGTTTTTACACTAGTTCAAGATTCAATCTGTCCAAATCAGGCCCCGTCCACCAAACTAGGCATACCCCCAGGTCAAAATTGCGAGATTTAGCCGAATGTGCTGGTTTGGGAAGGGTCTTCAAATTTCGCTCATTTTCTTAGGCGTACAGGCACTAGTAGGCACGTTTTAAAAGTTTTGTCATATTAAAAAATATTTAATTTACTATGAAATTGCCTAGTGTGCACGAACCAAACTATTAAATGCTTCAGGATAGTTTTTTAAGTCATTTTCAGTGATTTTAAATCAGGTTACTCACAGTTGGAGGACTGGACACCCTTACGAAAAACGCTTATTTTTGTTGATAAGCCCATTTTCAGCTGTATTAATAAAACTGTGCCAGGTTACTACTCTTAAATACACCAAGAAACACTTTTTAATGGAAAAAAAAATTACATTTTGTTACGCTGCCCAATTGCGCAGGTTCATGGAAGATTTTGTGATTATGCAAATTAATTTTAGCAGAAACTTGAACTGTAACCTAACCAATGCAATTTCAAGCACATTCTGGGTGCAATTTCCCAATTGTGTCCAAAGTAGAAACTCTTACCCCCGGGTATTTATCCTGTCCCAAGTGGTTATCTGTCATTGATGTGGAATTAAGGTAACCACCCATCCAGTTTTGAATCAGACAGTCTGGTTTTGAGAGTGACCACTCGATAAATGTGACAACAGATGTCTCGTTTTCCAAAACTAGATTTGTGAATGCATAAAATGGGAGGGGGAATGATTGCATATGTGGGAAACGGTCCACTCACACACATGCATGAACATGATGTGGGCCTTTTTCAGGTGTCCCATACACAAGCAGTACATTTTGTGTATGTATGCATCCTTTTTTTAAATGCTGAGTCTGATTTTGGACTAAACAAAAGACAATCAACTATAGTTTAATGTATCATCAAATTATTTAATTTTGCAACAAACAACTTGTTGATTTACTATGTCTTATTACTATAATAAGTTTATTTAATTATGCACAGTTATTGATGTGTTTTGACCATTTGCAGCAATCAAACTTATAGGTATTCAACACTGAGGCGGCATGAGGAGCTGGGTATTTCAGAGGAGAATACCCTGTGCAGGCAGCATCTAGACAGTAATGACTCCGATGAGGTAAAATAATGAAATGGGTATTATTTTTGATAAGGCTATCTACATTGTCAGTAATTTAGTTCTTTTTTCCTTTAGTGTGATCGTAACATATTGTGGTTTTAGGTTGCAGCACCACACAATAACAAAATGGAAGAAAAACATAATTCATGGACAATTTTCAGGCCCCAATGGAATTCTCTTTCTCACTTGTCTATTTAGCGTTTTATTTTTGCATTCTGTTTATTTTGTGAAAGTCCACAGAAACGGCTTTTGGATTTTTTAATGCGGTTTTGTGCATGTCCTGATGTAGGATGGGGGAGCATTTATAACTTTGAATATTTAGTGTCAGTGTTAGGAATGCCAATGTCTCAGAAGAACATACCAGATGTATGATTTTTTTCCCCCTTTCTCATACCCAACCTCACTTCAACTGTTAACATTTTCTTTAGCTTAATGTAGCATCCTTTCAGATCCCATTAGCACTTAATGCCACTGGCTCTGATTCCATCAACCTCCCTGGCTGCTCTCAGCTTTGCTTTTTACTTCAAATCCCACATTTGGCCCATTGCAAAGAGTGCATTCCATCTCCAGAACGCTCTTTACCTCTGTTCACCCCTTCTGAAACCCTAGTCCATACCGCTAGGATTGATTTCTGAAGTGCTATCCTCATCAGTCTGTATGCTTCCACTCGTCACAAACTTGGATAATCTAAAGTTCATGTCTGCTCCTACACAAAGTCTCATGCGCACATCACCACTTGTCAAGCTTCACTGGCTCCCTGTGCCCAACCAATCAACCTTGCTGTACCTGAACAACGTTCTTCAAACATACATCTCTTGTCATACTCTTCACTCCTCTGACTCTGGATTTATGCTTGCTCTTCATTCCATCAGCTACCATCCAAAGCTGATCACTCATACGTTATGCTCCCATCCTTTGATATTATCTACCGTAACTCACTTTGCCTCACTACCTTTCGCCTTGTCTTCAGAAGCGTCCTAAAAATCCATCTTAGGCTTTGCTTTCTGTCTCTTTCCCTCCTCACCCCAAATTCCTATTCGTTACTCAGTTGCCGCCTTGTCAATTGCTCTGGAATGTTCTTGTGTGCTGTATAATTGCTGTTGATAATCAGATATGCTGTGTAAAAGGCCTACCTCCATTCCCCGTGGCCCGTATGTGTTTAATTATATGAGCAGGACAATATGAGAGGTATCGCTGACATTCAGGGAGGCCTGTGGAGAGCATCAGTAAGGATGGTTGGGGAAGAAGCAGTTACAGGAGTCAACAGTACTCTGACTCCCCCACCCCTCTCCCCCCCCCCCCCGCCCCAGTTAATTTGGAGCTCGATTTTAAATCGTGTTTTAGGATGAGATCAAATACAAAGTATTTACAGTACAGAAACAGGCCATTCGGTCAGACTGGTCTATGCCGGTGTTTATGCTCCACACGAGCCTCCTCCCACCCTTCTTCATCTAATAGCTGCTTCCATTTTTTGGAAACTCGGGGGTCACCTCTGCCAGGTTTCTTGGAAGCAACAGATGGTGATTGTATTGTGAGCTCCAGTCAATAACACAGCAGTTTAAGCCAGGATTTGTACTGAATTGCAAAATAAATGGTATCATTCCTTTGCCATGACAGGATCTGCTTACAGTGTGTGTCTATTTCAAATAACATTTTCTCCAAAATCAAAATTTCTGAACTGTATCAACTTTGTAAGAATCAACTTTGTCCAGCCATTTCATTTTCAGGGTCGATTTGCTCCATTTATCTATCTCTCTATATACATTTGATTATAATTTTAATAAATCCAATTTGGCCTTTCTCTTTCTGGTCAGGAAGAACATTTTTAGTTCCAGTGCTTAACCTGTTAGGTAAGATTTTACATTCATGTTTTGGGATTCGGTCATTGACTGTTAAATATCACTGTTGGATTCAAGAAGTACAAAAGTAACTAGATCACAATAATTAAGGGATAAATTATTTTCCATGCCTTGTTCTGTATTTGGAGAAGCAAGAGTTACATAGATTATTGCTGTTAGATGCCAGCCAGGTAGCCATGGGCTCGGTGCTTTTTATGATGTAAAAGTTTGGATGGCAGTTACCATGGCCGGAATTTCCTGGAGGGTCAGTGGGCGGGATCGGTGGTGGGTCAGGTGGGAAAGTGGTTTTATTTTACAGCGGGTTGGGACCCCGCTGTCAACCCGCCACCATGAGCCTTTCCCAATGTCGGGTCTGCCAGTGCTGAGCAGACCCGACAGGCAACAGCGTGGGACCCAAGTAAGTTCATTATTGCCTTGTTGACAGATCATTAACAGGCTTTTTTAACTTACCTTTTCACTTCATGGCCACGGGAACCACACTGTTCGGGGACCACGGCAGTCAACCTGAGGCGGGAGTTCAGTGGCCATTGCTCCAGCTGATTCCTTGACAGCTTCAAATGTACAGTAAAAGCTCCCACCTGACAGATCTTCACTTTCCTCAGCCACAAGCTGTTTCTCAGTCCATTTCCAGCACAGATTCTGCAGGCTTTCCACTTTCTATTCTCCATCCAGAATCACCTCTTTGGAAGAACTCGCTCACCATTGAGCGAATGCTTCTGTCATCTGTACTTCACCTGCCATCTATTCCATCAACATGGGTGCTCTTGAAAAAATCTTACCTTGGTCCTCAGTATCCGACCACGATGAGCCCCAACATCAGCAGCACCAGGCACACCAGCAGCACCAACAACAACACCACCAACCTTCTCCGCAATCACCTGGTGCTGCACAGAACACAAGGGCATCAGCACCCAAGCACATTGCTGCCTCCCATCAGAATTTGCAGCCTCCCAAAAAGAACACAATGTGCTTAAGGATATGGGCCTCACCATGGCCAGATTTACTTCACTTGGTGGAGTACACCCTGGCTGCCACATGATGCGCCAGGTTGGCACCACCCCACACCAACACCATAAAGCATCCCTACAATGCCCAAACCATTCCTTTCACACTCACCACCATTGCAGGGGGCACCGTTATGTCTCACCATTCACTGCAACTCACGAAGCCACTTCCAAAGGTGCACACAAATCTGTCCAAGAACGGAAAGTATTGAAAATAAAGGTTTCAATGTTTGACAGCACATTTAACAGAAACTTTACATGATCATTGGATAAAACACCCAAGTGTCTACCCTTGTGTGTTGTTAGTTGGTATGATTGCACTAGGATGAGGGTGAGTGTGAGGGGTAGCGAGTGAGATGATGATGTGATAATGTAGATAGAGAGAGAGGGATGGGTGGAGGTGCAAGGTAAGTTGGTGTGAGTAAGGATGTGCAGGAATAGGGTAGGGAAGGCAAAGTGTTGGGGATGTGAGTGAGGCACTGCAGGATTAAGGTGAGTGTGGCTTTGTACTAATGTTTTGTGATCTACTGAGATCATTGAAAGGTTTGCACCACTGCACTCAGGGTGGTCCTGCTTGTGCCCTCCTGTGCAATGTGCAACCAGGCTGTGTTGGTCTCCTGGGGAGGTCTCTTCCGCCCATGGGAAGGGAAGAGGACCTCCCTGCATGCTGTGACTCCATATGGAGGGAGTCATGGGGAGAGCCTGGGTACAGCCCTGCACCTCTGTGCAGTCATTGTCAGTGTTTGCAGCACTCCAATGCTGTAGAACACAGAGCACAAATGTCAAAATAAAGTTGGCCATGGTCCCTTTAAGGAAACCGGCTGATGACGCGTAATGAAATGACGTCACCAGACCCACTTCCTCTAATTGGCCCGGCAAACATGCTGGGCGAGCTTAACAAGCCCAATCAATGGAAAGTCATTTCACATAGCGGGATGGAGCCAGCAGCGGGGTCGGGACCCGCCACCGACGTCGCCCGCCCTGGACCCACCGAGGGAAGTAAAATTGCAGCCCATATCCTTAAGCACATTGTGTGCTTTTTGGGAGGCTGCAAATTCTGAAAGAACTTGCTAGGACCTTTCTCAATGTTGCCCTAAAAGGTTTATCATAACACTTCCTGAAAGTCATGGTTATTTGAGAAGCTCCCCTCATTTGCCATGTAAACCAAATACTATAAAATAATTCTCTTAATTTGCCTGTCAAGACTAACACTGACACTCCTCACTCTGAATGGTTTGTGTTGGATAAGTCCTTTACCCTTTTAACAGATTCATAGGACTATATCTTAACTCCCAAAAACGGGGGGGTTAGTGTCGGGTCAGAGGTTAAAAATTCAAAAAATCTGAATCAGGAGCCCAACACGTCTCGAACCCGCCCATTTCCGGTTTTAACAGAGGTGGGATGAGGGGCGGGTGACCAATCCACTTGCGGGAATCATGTTGGTTATTTAAACATTAAAATGAAGGCAGGCAGACTCATTTTAACAGTCATTCTATTTTTAACTCTTGTCGGCCAGGTTTCCCAGGCCTCGGGAAACCCGACAGCTGAAAGGAGGCGAGAAGGGCTGATTCCATAAGGTAAATGCCTGTACAGCACTGCTTGTGGGTCAGAAGGAGAAGGAGTGCTTCACCCAAGCCCAACAAGCTACCCTGTAAACTCAGCCCCCCCACCACCCACCCCGGTCTGTCTGCTACCACCCCCAACCACCTTCGTACACCCCCCCGACCATCATCGTACACCCCCCCCACCATCGTCGTACACCCCCCCGACCATCATCGTACACCCCCCCGACCATCATCGTACACCCCCCCGACCATCATCGCACACCCCCCCGACCATCATCGCACCCCCCCCCGACCATCGTCGTACACCCCCCCGACCATCATCGTACACCCCCCCGACCATCATCGAACACCCCCCCGACCATCATCGCACACCCCCCCGACCATCATCGCACACCCCCCCGACCATCATCGCACACCCCCCCGACCATCATCGCACACCCCCCCGACCATCATCGTACACCCCCCCGACCATCATCGTACACCCCCCCGACCATCATCGTACACCCCCCCGACCATCATCGTACACCCCCCCGACCATCATCGTACACCCCCCCGACCATCGTCGTACACCCCCCCGACCATCGTCGTACACCCCCCCGACCATCATCGTACACCCCCCCGACCATCATCGTACACCCCCCCGACCATCATCGTACCCCCCCCGACCATCATCGTACCCCCCCCCCGACCACCATCTGCTCCCCCCCCTCGACCACCATCGGACACCCTGCCTGACCACCATCGGACACCCCGACTGCCTTCTGCTCTCCTCCACCCCCGACCACCATCTTCTCCCCCCACGACCGCTATCTGCTTCCCCCGACTACCATCCCCAACCACCATTTGGACCCCCCCGCTACTGCCATTTGACCCCCCTCCCCGTGATTAAGACCCCCCACTGCAATCGGGACCCCCCCTGAAATCAGGACTCCCCCCTCCCCACCGCCCGCCCCCCCCCCGCAACGATCGGGACCCTCCAACCCCGTGATTGCGTCCCCGCCCACCCTGCGATCAGGACCCCCCACCCTGCGATCAGGACCCCCCACCCTGCGATCAGGACCCCACTCTTAGACCTGCCTGACCTCCTCATCCTCAGCTTCGGCCTTGTGAAGCTGACTTCCTGCCCAAAAGACCTCTAGCCTGTCAATCAGGCTGCCTGTGGCGGGAACCCGACAGAAAAAATTTAAAGGAGCCCTGCAGTTACAAACTGCAGGACATTCAGGAAACCCATTCTTTTACATTTCCTGACCTCACAACAGCCCCTCAGCATGGAACTCACCTCCATGCTAAAATCCAGCCCATAAAGTTAGAGAGTAATATGTGTAAGAAAAAATTGGCATCCCTTAGAACTGTCTGTTTAAAGGTTAGAAACTGACATCATATTTGTAACAGTTATGATTTATTTAAGCATAAGTGAGACTTAATACGTTACAGTATTTGAGCAGCAGTTTACAAAGTACAATTAAGAATCATATTACCCATTATAACTGTCCTTTTGGGTAGTAGGCATGGCCCATTCTTGGTTCCTTCTACTCGCATACACATTTGCACCAGTCTGGAGCGGTAACCTTCCTGACCCTTCTAGAGTGAGAATGACCCAAACTCACTAGGATATACTCCAAGACCCGGAACTACAGGAAGATCTATCCAATCATGTATCTGCCATACCCCTCATTCTACCCAATCAAGAGCCTGGCAAGGTCTATGACCAGCACATGCCTTGGGCCCTCCCTTATCTGAGCCCAGCACAAGCTTTTTCTGTTTCCATGGCGATGACATAACCCAGGACTTTGATGACAACGGCTTCTACTTCGAGTCTGGTTTTTAACATACTTTAACCTAATTCTAGCAGGAATAAGACCAAATTACCAAAACCATACTAACTAAATAAAAATTATAAACGCATTCTTAGTATTAAACTACAGTCTAGCAGATCTTAATACTGAAAATTAATAAAAGGAATTTAGCTGGTTATGCTTCAATGGCTCATTTTCCCACATAGAAGAACCAGATAAGAGATAAAACTGAAACAACTCAGAGCCTCCCTGTTCTCTTCCCTAGCCTTTCTAACAAAAACAAGGGCAATTCAGCCATAAATAAGGCCATCCAATGCACTCCCAGCACCTGCAATCTGCAAGCTGTGGATTTTGCAGTATAGCAGTTTAACTCTTTGCAATGCCTGATTCCTCAAAATACCCTCAAAATCCATATTCTTACATATGTCTGATAATTTACTTAATTTAAAATCATAGAATCATAGAATGGTTACAGCACAGAAGGAGGCCATTCAGCCCATCGAGCCCATGCTGGCAAATTTATTATTTACAAAACATTCATCTTAAACACCCTAGGCACCCTTACAGAGTAGTGCACATTAGTTTCACGTCTGACACTCGTGCGTGGATTTTAATGAGGCATCGTGAAGATGGCTTCTCCTAGCCTGTTCATGCCACCGGGCATCGAAGGTCTCTTTCTTCCTAACTAAGTAAAAACATGGCATCCCTTTTATACCATTTTCTTTCTGGCCTTCTTCCTTCTGGATGCAACGCTCATTAAAATATTTAAATAAGGGTGCTTTTGTAAAATTGATCTGCCCCAGTGCCTGACTCGCCACATGATAAACTTGCTCAGCAACTCGTGGCGCTAACGGGCAGCAAGGACCCTTCATCAGTGTTATTTAAAGGGCTCATCCACTACAAACAGGATAGTTGCTGGTTTTTCCTTTCAGGCCGCTGGTTAACTTATGAACCTTTTAGGCCTATATTCTGACCCCTACCACTGATTTCTGACTTCTGCTAAGAAGTTTTTGCTGGTATTGGACTGTTTTTGGCTGCCTTTGAAAGTTTCAATGCAGTCATGGGTGGTCTAGTCCGTCTGCCTTTGGGCTGTAGGACGAGAGGGAGCAGCTAAGAAGACAGGAGAGAGGAGGAGCAGCTTGGAGAAGATGGGGGAGGAGGAGAGCACTGCGCAGGAGGCCATGCCCACAGTGGGTCGTCAGGGACGACTTTTTCTACCTTAACTTCACTGAGGAGCAATGTGTTGGGCAGCTTCGCTTCACCAAGGAGACTGTCACCGAGCTTTGTTACCTGCTGCTGCCATGATTTGACCCACGTACCAGGGCATGGACAGCACTGCCTGTGGCTGTCAAGGTCACCGAGGCTTTTAACTTTTATGCAACAGGCTCCTTCTAGGTTGCAGCAGGTGACATCAGTGACATCTCCCAGTTTGCTGTTAACTGTTGCATTAAACATAGAAGATAGGAGCAGGAGTAGGCCATTCGGCCCCTTGAGCCCACTCCTCCATTTAATGAGACCATGGTTGATCAAACTCAGTACCCTGTCCCTGCTTTCTCCCCATATCCCTTGATTCCTTTAGCCTTAATAAATATATCTAACTCCTTCTTGAATATATTTAATGAATTGGCCTCAACTGCCCTGTGTGGCAGAGAATTCCACAGGTTCACCACTCTCTGGGTGAAGAAATTCCTCCTCATCTCTGTCCTAAATGGCTTAACCCTTATCCTTAGACTGTGACCCCTGGTTCTGGACTCCCCCGCCATCAGGAACATCCTTCCTGCATCTAGTCTGTCTAGTCCTGTTAGAATTTTATAAGTTTCAATGAGATCCCCTCTCATTCTTCTAAAATCTAGCGAATATAAGCCTAATCGACCCAATCTCTCCTCATACGTCATTCCTGCCATCCCAGGTATCAGTCTGGTGAATCTTCACTGCACTCTCTCCATGGCAAGTACATCCTTCCTCAGATAAGGCGACCAAAACTGCACACAATACTCGAGGTGTGGTCTCACCAAGGCCCTGTACAACTGCAGCAAGACATGCTTGCTCCTGTACTCAAATCCTCTCGCTATGAAGGCCAACATACCATTTGCCTTCTTAACCGCCTGCTGCACCTGCATGCTTACCTTCAGCGACTGGTGCACAAGGACACCCAGGTCTCATTGCACTTCCCCTTTTCCCAATCTCTTGCTGTTCAGATAATAATCTGTCTTCCTGTTTTTGCCACCGAAGTGGATAACCTCGCATTTAAGCACATTATACTGCATTTGCTATGCATCTGCCCAATCACCCAACCTGTCCAAATCGTACTGGAGTTTCTCTGCATCCTCCTCACAGCACACTCGCCCACCCAGCTTTGTGTCATCTGCAAACTTGGCGATATTACATCTAGTTCCCTCGTCTAGATTATTTATATATATTGTGAATAGCTGGGGTCCTAGCACCGATCCCTGCGGTATCCCACTAGTCACTGCCTGCCACTCGGAAAAAGACGCGTTTATTCCAACTCTTTGCTTCCTGTCTGCCAACCAGTTCTCTTATCCAAGTCAGTACCTTACCCCCAATCCCATGTGCTTTAACTTTACACGCTAATCTCTTATGCAGGACCTTATCGAAAGCCTTCTGAAAGTCCAAATACACCACACCCACTGGTTCTCCCTTATCTATTCTGCCAGTTACATCCTCAAAAAATTCCAGTAGATTAGTCAAGCATGATTTACCTTTTGTAAATCCATGTTGACTTTGTCCGATCCTGTCACTGTTTTCCAAGTGCTTTGCTATTACATCTTTTATAATGGACTCTAGCATTTTCCCCACTACTGATGTCAGGCTTACCGGTCTATAATTCCCCGTTTTCTCTCTACCACCCTTTTTAAATAATGGGGTTACATTAGCTCCCCTCCAATCCATGGGAACTGTTCCAGAGTCCATAGAATTTTGGAAGATGACCAGCAATGCATCTACTATTTCTAGGGCCACTTCCTTAAGTATCCTAGGATGTAGATTATCAGGCCCTGGGGATTTAACGGCCTTCAATACCGTCAATTTCCCTTACACCTTTTCCCTACAAATACTGATTTCATTCAATTCCTCCCTCTCATTGGACCCTATGTTCCCCGACATCCCTGGGAGGTTATTTGTGTCCTCCTTGGAGGTCACCGAGGCACTCTATGCCAAGAGGAACAGCTACATCTCTTTCCCAATGGACAAAGCGAAGCAGGATGGGAGAGCACGAGGCTTCGCCCACATTGCAGGCTTCCTCAGGGTGCAAGGTACCATAGTCTGCACACACATTGCTTTGCGTGCTCCCAATTAACCATCCTGGCATCTTTCTAAATAAAAAGCGATTCCACTCTCTCAATGTCCAACTTGTTTGTGACCACAGGGAGTTCATCTTGCAGGTCTGTGCCCGGTTTCCTGGCAGTCTTTCATTCATCCTGTGCCAGTCTTCTGTGTCACTTTTATTCCAACCAGGCCGTCGGGTCACAGGCTGGCTACTTAGTGACAAGTGATATCCTCTCCAGACATGGCTCATCACTCCAGTCAAGGGTCTGGGCCTACAATGAGGGCTATGCTATCACGAGAAACATTATTGATAGACAGTTGGCCTGCTCAAGCAACGATGTCGCTGCCTGGACCGTTCAGGAGGAGCTCTGCTGTACAGCCCTGATCGTGTATCCAGATTTGTGGTCATCTGCTGCATGCTGCATAACTTTATAATATTTAACAGGATTAATTAAGAATGCCTTTCTTCTGTGCTTCTTTGCCTATCCTAGTGCTTCTATGAAGTTTATCCCCAGGGGTGAGAGCTTGGGAGGTGAAAGGCTGCTGAGCTTCCACTGATGACACTTCAGATGGCCATGGCGGGTGACCTCCAGCAGCTCTGAGCTTTTAGGGCCCAGCTGCAGACTGCAGCATCTCGTCACGGACAGGAGCCATCTGGCCCAGCTGGTTGCACTAACGAGGGCACTGGCAGAGTGGGTGGCGGGGAGCAGGGCATGCTGCCATTCTGAGAGAGGAGAGGAGACCAGGTGCCTCTCCCACGGAGCCAAGGCCCCTTTGCAGGACTGCACCTCAGCACCGCTATGGCTCTGCGCGAGAACAGAGTGCAGGAGTGATGTGATGCTCTGAAAGCCTCTGTCAACACTGGTCCCTAGAGCCAATGTGGCACCTGACAGAGCTTCCAGTATGAGCCGCCAGGGAATCTGTCAGCAAAGGCTCCATCATGGTGGGTGCCACTGTTGCGTGCATGGAGGGAGTACAGTGAAGATTCACCAGACTGATACTTGGGATGGCAGGAGTGATGTATGAGGAGAGATTGGGTCGATTGGGCTTATATTCGCTGGAGTTTAGAAGAATGAGAGGGGATCTCATTGAAACTTATAAAATTCTAACAGGACTAGACAGACTAGATGCAGGAAGGATGTTCTCGATGGCGGGGGAGTCCAGAACCAGGGGTCACAGTCTAAGGATAAGGGGTAAGCCATTTAGGACAGAGATGAGGAGGAATTTCTTCACCCAGGGAGTGGTGAACCTGTGGAATTCTCTACCACAGAAGGCAGTTGAGGCCAATTCATTAAATATATTCAAGAAGGAGTTAGATATATTTCTTAAGGATAAAGGGATCAAGGGATATGGGGAGAAAGCAGGGACCAGGGTACTGAATTTGGATGATCAGCCATGATCGCATTGAATGGCGGAGCAGGCTCGAGGGGCCGAATGGCCTGATCCTGCTCCTATCTATTATGTTTCTATGTTTCCATGTTGGACAGAATGGCCTCCCTGCTCTGTGCGAAGCCCTGATACAAGTTGGAGCTGGATTTCCCATGCTCTGGGCCATTGCGCGCAAGCTCACTGTCAGACTGCTCAGTACACCTAGTATTTCCTGGTGTATGCCCATCAGCCTTTTTCGGTAGACTGAGCCCTCAAAGTCAGCATCTGATTCTGTTTCATTTATTTCCTTGACCTAAAAAAGGGTACAACTTGGAACCTTAGTTAAAAGGTGCCAATGTTCTCTTTCCAGATAAATAATCACAGGGAGTGGCTGTACTTCAGGGATCCTCTTGGCTAATATCACAAGGAAATGCACTTCTTGTTATCCACAGAGATGCTCAGTAAATGCAGCAACTTTTAGACAAATAAGATATGAAAAAATAATGAAATATCTGAGACACATCTTACCAAGAATATTTTATTTGTTGTACTTAGTCTGAGTTTTCTTCTCCTTTAAAGATGTATTGAAACAATTCAGTAAAGGGAGCATCTCACTAATCGAAGTTCCAATCTTTCATAATTGGAAGAAACCTTGCTAAGTGCTTGTGAGTTATGGACCTTCACTCTCCTTAAAGAACGTGGATTGCTTACTGTTACTGGATTGTGCATACAGCATTGCATTTTGATAGTTAATTTGAATTATTAGATTAAATCAAACAAGTGCATACTTATGCCCTTTTAACTTTTTTTCTGCTTGCAGGATCTTTTGGAATGAAACAGTTTATGATGGAACCAGAATGCAGACTGTGCTGAAATTCACTTTTGTTTTTTCAGTAAACCCAAAGTGCAGGCATTGAGCTGAATGAATTTTGCTTTCAGTGCTTCTGTTTTGTGTGTGCTTGTTTTTGTGGATTCTGTGTACATGGGATGAAAAGGAACAGAATGATATCTTATTTTGTCTCATTTGCACACAAATGGGAAATGACTGAGAAAACAAATGTAGCCATCATGGATATACTAAGCATCTACATAATCATATTTGCAAAAATACTAATGGTTACTAGTATGATCTGTTCATTTATTAGAAATTCTTACTATGGATTTCATTATTCAGTCTTACCATTAAATTCTACAGTAATTCAGCACTGTGATTGATTTAATATATTTGAGAAAGTCAGAATTTTCCAGTATTGCAAAAACTAAAATTAAATCCTAAGTAATAGTTATGTTGTGTCATTATAAAATGATTATGCAGAAAAAATAGCAGTTGATGATACTATGCACTGCAATAAGGATGTAATTAAGGTCTTTTCAATCCTTCAGTTTTAGTGATATATTTCAAAAAGTTATAATAGGGAATTTCACAGAACACAGCAGTTTTATTTCTTGTGCAGTATTATATTGAAACGAAAATGGTCTGTGTGTTCGAAATCACTCGCACCACTAATAATCTATCAAACTTCTGAAAAATTCGATTCAGATGCATTTGTAGATTGAGCTCTTTCATTGGCTTTTCTTTGGGGAATGCAGTTTCTATTACATTTTTGTTCGCTTGTGTGTGTCTACATCCTTCCTGTCACTCATCGTTACATCAGCTGCACCCTCCGATCCCATTGCACAATGAAATCAGGATTGTTAATAGGAAAGTATTCGGAGTGTGCTAGGCTGTCCTTTTTATTGATTTAGACATATAAAAACCCTTTTCTTTCTCCCGAGGTTCCCCAAGCTCTCTTGACTATAGAGTTCAGGTGGCATCGCACTTCTAGACCTCCACTAAAGCCATTTTGAGCTGGTATCAACTCTTGATGGCTGTAGTAGAGGTCTGGGAGTATTTTCAATTATCCTTTCTTCCTCTACCCTAGGAATATAGGAACAGGAGTAGGCCATTGAACTCCTTGAGCCTGTTCCACCATTCAATGAGATCATGGCTGATCTGTGACCTAACTCCATATATCCATCTTTGGTTAACAAAAATCTATCAATCTCAGATTTAAAATTAACAATTGACCCAGCATCAGCTGCCATTTGCAGAAGAGAGTTCCAAACTTCTTCCACCCTTTGTGTGTAGAAGTGTTTCCTAACTTCATTCCTGAAAGAAAATGGGGAGGCATCTAATCCCCTCATAGCAGCACGACTGACATCACATCCTCAATCCTGAATCTCCTGCCTCCTCATCCCCCCATAGCAGCACGACTGAGATCACACCCTCAATCCTGAAACTCCTACTTCCTCATCCCCCCCATAGCAGCACGACTAAGATCATATCCTCAATCCTGAATCTCCTGCCTCCTCATCCCCCCATAGCAGCACGACTGAGATCATATCCTCAATCCTGAATCTCCTGCCTCCTCATCCCCCCATAGCAGCACGACTGAGATCACACCCTGTAAGGGGTTTTGGTTTTGGTTTGGGGTTTTTGCCTGGTCAGTCAGCCGTGTGTCTGAGCTGTTCCAGCCCCGTGTGGTTCGAATCGCTTCCCCTTTGGTTCTGACCGCCGGACTTATTTCAGTAGCGATATAGACAAAACGAGACCAGTGGTTTGGTGCAAAGAGAACCAGTGTTTTATTGAACTAAAGAATTAATTGCGATACAGTGAAAACAATTATGAATACAGCACACTTTTACTTAACGGGGAGGAGAAGAAGACGGACACATCGAGGGAAAATTGACTAAAAATGACAATTTAACAAAATTCCCCTTTTAGTTCCCACCCCTTATGCCTATCTAGGTTGCCTTGTAATGGGCCAGAAAGTTTATGCTCACCAGTCTACGATGTTGAAATGCCTGCTCCGTGCCCTGCTGTCTGCCTTGGATTTTTCACCACCCGAAGTAGAGATACCCCAGTAATTCAAAAATAACTGCGGGTATTCCACTTTTATTGGGTGGGCTGTTACAATCTTCCTGAAGGCAGGGCACCGGAGGTGAGGCGGTAGAGAGAGAGAGAATGGCTTCCTGAGGGGCTACCTTTATACCCCATTGGGAGCCCTTCTCTTCGTGCCCAAATCTGGATGTATCTGGGTTACACAAAAGGGACCGATCTGTCCCCATTGACCGTAATGGGTTTGAATGCGTTTCTCATTCGTTTAACTGGTTTGTGAATGGAGCTGTCCCAGTTTGAAAAATGTCCTGTTGGTTTCTTGAGTGCTTGATAAACAGTACTTGAATGTTAGTGTAAACAATCCTTTGTCCTGTGAGTGCTCGGTAAACAGTACTTGAATGTTAGTGTAAACAATCCTTTGTTCTGTGGTTACAGCCTAACCGCAACTAAATTGGCAGCAATCACTTAAGCCCTTGAGTCAACACTGCTGAGGGCTTGTAAACAGAGTCCTTTGTTCCGTGTTGAAACTTCCTAACCGCAGTTGATTGACAGTTTCAAGTACCTTGCGTCAGCCAGTGTTAGGAGATCCTGTTTTTATATTCATACAGGCTGTCTTTCCCTTTTGCCATGAGGCCGGCTACAGCCATCTTTAATGTCCTGGGTTTTTAAAGCACATTCCAACCAGGTTTTCTTTAATCAAATAATCTTCGGGGGCTGCCGAAATTTAGTGAACCTTACAGTCCTCCCTTGGATAGATACTAAAACTTGCTTGCAGTATCCTATAAAGGTGAGCAAAAATTTCTGACCCCCCCCCCACAAACAACCTTCCCTTATACTTATCTATATCTATCTCTGATCCCTCGACACCTCCATCCCCCTTACTCAGAGAGAACCGCAGTGCACGGTCGGCATCTATCGATAGAAAAACATGATTAATACAATAATTCAAGCACGGAGGGGGTCCGATACCCCTGCACCACTTGTGACATCATAGAGCTTTATCATGATACAACATCTTTAATGAAATTAACACCAAGCCAAAACATATTTGTTAAAAATACAAACGGAAGAAAACGAGCTTCGCTTTTTTTTAAAAGAGAAAAAAAAACGAATCTGCCATCACTCATGATTAGTTTCAATTCGGTCTTATTAACCTCCGAAAAGTCAAATTTACAGAATTTCCGAAACATCTTTTCCTTGGGGTGACGATTTGTATCCTCAGGCACTGGAGGGAGGCCTCCCCATACGTGAAGCTGGTCTCACTAGAATACTGGGTTGAATTGGATCCCAGTCATCCTGGCCCGCTCCCCTTGTGGGCATCTGCCTCCCGCAGACCCCTCCCGTCATGGGCTAGGGGTGCTCCCTTCCCCGAGTATCCAAAGACACGATGGTCCTCCGCACCTTTCAAAACTCTGAAAAAGACTTTAAAAAAAAATCTAGCCAGGTTCCCTGGCTCGGGGGAATGTGATCGGGTCCCGCGACCTCGGCTCACATAGACAACACTCTGGAACGGTTCCATACTTAAAACTTATACTTTAATACTTTAAAACTACCGATTGCAATATAAAATTAAAATTAACACACTCTAACTTACTTGTACACATTATTAAGCTTAAACAAAGCTATATACAAGCGCCGCCCGTCTCCGGGTGGCTAGCTAATCTCTGTTAGGACTGTTGCAGGCTACTGCCTGCAGTGAAGCTGGACTGATCCCAACTTCTTGTCCCTCGCAGCTTATGGCTGCTGGTTGGGGATCTCTGTCTTTTGGCTTCGCCCTTTTCCACTGGAAAGCTGGTGACCATACTTTCCTGGGCTGGGGTACCCGCTGGTGGGGCTACCCTGGCGAGTGGACCCTTCGCTCGGGTCACAGTCCTTGCTGGCTGGGTACCTTCTCCCTCGGGCCCCTCCCTTCCCAAACCTGGGCTGGGGATGGGCAATCCCTTGCCACCGGCTGCCGGTGGCTGAGAGTCTTCCCCTTCAGGTTTAAAACCTGGTTCAGGCTCCTCCCCGGAGTCCCATAAGAGAGGGGGAATCGCTCGGGCCGAGTGCTGGGGAACTTCTCCTCTCACGCACATGACTGCACCTGCGTGTGCAGTCTGTGAGTGTACCCGATGCAGGCTGAGGATTTCTAACCTGAGGTACAATCCCAGCTGCCCGTTTCCCTGCCTCCGGCTTAAACAATTTACATTGTTTAATATAACTAGCAGCCTGCCAGTAACCCTGTTCTAAATTCTTTCTCCTTACCAGGGCGGCCTTAAAGGTGGAATCTTGGGCTTGGACCTGCTTTTGGTCCGGGGTCGAAGCTATCCCATGTGTGCCTCCCTTGTCCCGGATTGCTGCTACCGGGCCTGCTCTACAGGGGTCCCAGAACTCTCCTTCCCTGTCCCCCTGCTTGGCCACCTCGTCGGTCTTGTGGTTACCCTCCCACATGGTATGGAGGGATCCTAAACCTATGGTCAAAGGTTTTGACCTTTCCCCAGCCTGTTCATTCCCTGTGGATCCCATTAAGCTAAATTGGACCTTGTTAGACCAGGGTGAATTGGTCAGGTCTTCCGAATGGACCACCATGCTGGAAGCTCCGGTGTCCACCGAATATCTCCCCTGCACCATCTTCACCCCCATCCTAACATAGGGCCTGCTCCCCTCAGCGTTTTCGCGGGGACACAGGTCGACAAGCTGCGCTGGCTCTAGTCATTGCTGGGAGTGGGATGGGGCAGATGGGGTCAAAGCACCGGTGGTGGCTGCTACTCTTCCCTGGCTGGCCAGGAGGAGAGATCGTATCGACTCCATGATTAGCTCGATCGCAGCGGGAGGGATATCTGGCCCTGCCTTTTGGGCTGGGGCTGTGGGATTCTTTGCTTTATTGTCCTTCCAAGGATTTCTACAATCCTTGCGCCAGTGGCCGTCCTTCCCGCACCCGTAACAGTTTAACTTAGTCTGGGAGGGACGGGTCCCCTCCTGGTGCTGCTCTTTCTTATTCGGGCCCCCAGGTTTAACCTCATGGACTTTTCCCTTGGGTTGGTGCGTCTCGGTACCCCTCATGTTTCTAAATGCTACTGTGAGCCGGCGGATCACCGTTTCTTCGGTGGTCTGGGGGTTTCGGGGGTCAAACCAAGCCACGGCCTGGGCTTGGATCTGGGGCAGGCAGTTTGTCATAAGACAACGGAGCCAGTGAGTCAATTGGGCTGGGTTCAGTGCTGCCTGCCCTGGCATTCCCGGGCATGCGCTCCAGTAGACTGGCCACAGCCTGTCTGCGAACTCCTGCGGGGACTCCCCTGGGAGCTGTACCGTTCTTTCTACCCGGGCGAACGGACCACCATCATTGAGTCCCATGGCCTCCAATATCTCATTCCTCAAATCCTCGTATTATTTCTGCCCCCTTTTGCATTCGCCAGATAGGGTCTGGAGGAGATCACCTCCCAGGGAAAACAGCAGCATTTTAGCTTGCTCTGTGTCATCGCAGTCATTAACACAAGCTGCTTGTTCTATCTCCCTGAAGTGCAGAGAGGGGTCTCCCTTTTTAGTGAGCTTGGGGATGTGGCTAACCATGGCCCTGAGCTGTTGGGTGCCATAAGGCACCACAAACTGATTCTGGAGGGCCCCTGGGTCATCATCATCAACGGGCGGACCGTACCTCCGTTGTCGGAGGGGATACACGGGTCCTGGTCCCGGCCTATCTAGCGGGGCCTGCTGTGCTTCCTCTACCTTCTCATCCTCCACCCCCCCTTGCTGCCAGAGCACCTGAAAGCTCGGAGCTATGGGTGGCGGTCGTGGGACCTCTGATTTCCCAACCAACTTTGTTCTGGGTGTTGCCTGTGGGACGGTTCTATTTGGGTTGCCGGTAAAGTCCGACTGGCCAACTTCGGGCTGATAAGACATATCATTCCCTTTGCCCTCTTTAAAGCCATATTCAAGCTTTCTATCTCTTCCCTACAGGGGCCATGATCTCCTTCCTCGAGCCCTTGGTCGCAGGCCAGCTTATACGCTGCCTTTACCGCCCTAACCTTTTCTTCTTGCTCTCTTCTTGTATGAGGCGGGCATTCTCCTCCCGCACCCTCATCTCATTATTCTTGGCCTCTGTAACTAGGCACTTCAGGTACTCTAACTCGTGCCTCGTGTGGCTTTTGTCCTCATTAAACTGGTCCACCAGGCACTCTATTCTTCAATCTCCATTTCCTTATCCCAACTCTCTGCTTTAACTTCCCTAAGCTTGCGGGTACCTAACCGCAAACAGATCAGTGGTGTGATAAAAAGAAAACCAATAACTGCTGCTGCTCTCCAGACCCAGACCACTGTCTGCTACATCGCATACTGTCGCCGACGGTCCTGCCGCGGTCGCCATTTTATATGGGGTTTTGGTTTTGGTTTGGGGTTTTTGCCTGGTCAGTCAGCTGTGTGCCTGAGCTGTTCCAGCCCCGTGTGGTTCGAATCGCTTTCCCTTTGGTTCTGACTGCCGGACTTATTTCAGTAGCGATATAGACAAAACGAGACCAGTGGTTTGGTGCAAAGAGAACCAGTGTTTTATTGAACTCAAGAATTAATTGCGACACAGTGAAAACAATTATGAATACAGCACACTTTTACTTAACGGGGAGGAGAAGAAGACGGGCACATCGAGGGAAAATTGACTAAAAATGACAATTTAACAAAATTCCCTGTGAATGGAGCTGTCCCAGTTTGAAAAACATCCCGCTGGTTTCTTGAGTGCTTGATAAACAGTACTTGAATGTTAGTGTAAACAATCCTTTGTCCTGTGAGTGCTCGGTAAACAGCACTTGAATGTTAGTGTAAGCAATCCTTTGTTCTGTGGTTACAGCCTAACCGCAACTAGATTGACAGTAGTCACTTAAGCCCTTGAGTCAACACTGCTGAGGGCTTGTAAACAGAGACCTTTGTTCCGCGTTGAAACTTCCTAACCGCAGTTGATTGACAGTTTCAAGTACCTTGCGTCAGCCAATGTTGGGAGATCCTGTTTTTATATTCATACAGGCTGTCTTTCTCTTTTGCCACGAGGCCGGCTACAGCCATCTTTAATGTCCTGGGTTTTTAAAGCACATTCCAACCAGTTTTTCTTTAATCAAATAATCTTCGGGGGCTGCCGAAATTTTGTGAACCTTACAACCCTCAATCCTGAAACTCCTACCCCCTCATCCCCCCATAGCAGCACGACTGAGATCACATCCTCAATCCTTAATCTCCTACCCCCTCATTTCCTCTTAGCAGCATGACTGAGATTACATCATCAATCTTGAATTCCACCCCCCCCTCCCCCCACCAAAGATGTTGTGAGTTCGGCTCTTCTTTTCTGATTTACACTCTTAATCCAAAAACCTTTAACAGCAATTAAAACATATTTCTGTAGCCAGGTGTTAGCTCTGTCAGTTGATTACCTGCTTTATTTGTGTTGCCTTGAAGAATATTGTTCCAATGTTATAAGACAGACAGAAGTGGGCTGTGCTGGCAAATGGCACAGACACACCTACACCAGTAGCTTATGGGATGGGTCATGCTAAATTTGTGGTGGCAGTTGCTCCCCCTAATTTGAATAAGCTACTGACACGGGATGAGCTTGTCGAGAGAGTGTGAACTGCAGCACCCTTGGCTGAGGAGCAATGTTCCCGTTAACCCACGCAACGGTCTGGAGGTCCCACGCAGCCAGCTCACCGGCTTTTAAATGGAAAAATCGCGCATGGGCCGCAGAGCCCTTTAAAAGGGCCGCGCATCCAAAAAAAATTAGAGGGAATACTGCTGAGGAGCACAAAATACAGTGACGCAGCAGGTTTTAAAAGTCCGCAGCTTGTCATAAAAGGGGAAGTTATGGTGGTGGCAGAAAAGTGGGCTAATTGTTCCACTGGCCCAGTGGAGATTTGTGGGCAACATTGCTTCCTTTGGTGTTGTAGAGTTGATGGAGGTGCACAAAAGGAGGGTAACTCTATTTCGGGCTGAAAGCCACCCTCCAGTAAAAGTGTCAGGTGACAGAGGAAGCTCAATGACAGAGTCACGGCAGTGAGCCAGGCCCCTTGTACCTGATGGCAAATGAAGTAGTGTGCGGGTGTGCTCCTAAACATATAAATGCAAAACAACCCTTTAAGCAGAAACCATCATCTCTGTTTAAGAGGTATATTTGAGTAGGCCAGGACCTAGGACTGTGCCTAGTTTTTAAGGGTAGACCTCACCCGAAATTTGTTGGGGGATGATTAATTAGGGGACTTAATTGTTAAAATGATACCATAAATGCTAGTGTATGGTCTCAGATTTTGCACTGTAATTGTCCGTTAGAGAATTGGTCTTGCAAAATTGGGTGCCCAATTTTCCAACCATCGGTTGGTCAGGCCCTGTAAAATCAGGGCTTACAAATCCAGTTTATTTATTGTGTCTTGATCAAGTTTGCAGATGATACAAAAATGAGCCGTGTGGTTGATACTGAGGAAGATAGCTGTAGACTGCAGGAAGATATCAATGGACTGGTCAGGTGGACAGAAAAGTGGCAAATAGAATTCAATCCGGAGAAGCGTGAGGTAATACAGAGGAGATTTACAAGAATGTTGCCGGGAGTAGCTATGAGGAAAGACTGGATATGCTGAGTCTGTTTTCCTTGGAACAGAGGAGGCTGAGGGGAAACCTTATTGAGGTGTATAAAATTATGAGGGGCATAGATAAAGTGGATAGAAAGGACCTATTTCCCTTAGCAGAGGGGTCACAGATTTAAAGTCATTGGGGGAAGGTTTAGAGGGGATTTGAAGGGAAATTTCTTCACCCAGAGCGTTGTGGGGGTCTGGAACTCACTGCCTGAAAGGGTGGTAGAGGCAGGAATTCTAACCACATTTTAAAAAGTACTTGGATGTGCACTTGGGATGCTGCAACCTGCAGGGCTATGGACCAAGAGCTGGGAAGTGGGATTAGGCTGGATAGCTCTTTGTTGGCCGGCGCGGACACGATGTGCCGAAATGGCCTCCTTCTGTGCTGTAACTTTCTATGATTCTATTAATGCATTTGAGGAGGGCTAACAAGGCAAGTGACTGCATAATAAATGCCAACATATTGAGAAGTGTAGAGGAACAGAGGGACCTTGGCGTGCATGTCCACAGATCCCTGAAGGTAGCAGGACAGGTAGATAAGGTGGTTAAGAAGGCATATGGGATACTTTCCTTTATTAGCTGAGGCATAGAATATAAGAACAGGGAGGTTATGACAGAACTGTAAAAAAACACTTGTTAGGCCACAGCTAGAGTACTGTGTACAGTTATGGTCGCCACATTACAGGAAATATGTGATTGCACTAGAGAGGGTAGAGAGGAGATTTACGAGTATGTTGCCTGAACTGGGGAATTTTAGCTATGAGGAAAGATTGGATAGGCTGAGGTGGTTTTCTTTGGAACAGAGGAGGCTGAAGGGAGACTTGATTGAGGTGTATAAAATTATGAGGGGCCCAGCTAGAGTGGATAGGAAGGACCTATTTCCCTCAGCAGAGAGGTCTATAACCAGGGGGCTTGGTATTAAAGTAATTGGTAGAAGGATTAGAGGGAGTTGAGGAGAAATGTTTTCACCCAGAGGGTGGTGGGGGTCTGGAACTCACTGCCTGAAAGGGTGGTAGAGGCAGAAACCCTCATCATGTTTAAAAAGTACTTGGATATGCACTTGAAGTGCCGTAACTTGCAAGGCTACGGACCAAGAGCTGGAAAGTGAGATTGGGCTGGATAGCTCTTTTTCGGCCAGCACAGACACGATGGGCCAAATGGCCTCCTTCTGTGCTGTAAATTTCTATGATCAAGGTCCAGCATTTTGTTTCTTTGGGTGATTGAGTTTCCCAATTTTTACTATAATTGTTGCATTTGATACCTTCCTGACGATGATCAATCCATCAGCGTAAATGAATCGTTGCATGTTGATGGTCTGATTCCAACAGACTAGCACGGTGTTATTTGTGCTAATGAAACATGCAGGTCAAAATGATCTGGATATTCTATGGAAGAAAAATCAATCAAGCAGGTTATTTTTTCAAATGTTTGCTCTGGGAGGGAGGGGCACGAATATGAGATTCTATATCTGATGGATTACTGTGCATTCATTACAAGGTGTTCAAATACTGTTAAGTGTATCATTGTTGCTTTAAGATGACTTTATTGTTCATACTTAACTACAATACAGAAGCATTAAACAAAGCCGCTGTGATATCCGTAGCTGTTTTTGTAAGAGTGAATGTTTCTTTAAACCGATTGTTCACTCTATTGGTTAATAATTGAACTAAATTAGCTGCAAGTCCTCTTTATTCACTTGCGGCATGACAACCACACCTTTCAGTATGAACATTTATTTTACTGACATTCAGAAGGTATGGAAGTGTGTATGCCTCATTTATTTATTAGAGGAATTGTCCAAAAGAGTTACTGAAACACCTTTGTCAATTTTAGATTAGGAATTATGATTATGAAAGACCAGTATTGATTGGAGTTCATGTTATTTCCAGGAAATTTTCTTCCACTTGAAAAATTAAATTGCATAATGTTAAAAGAGACCATTCAATGGGGAACTACGTGAGTAACAGAATTTATTCCACTCGCAAGGAAAACCCAATAAATTAAATGTGGTAAATTCACAAATGGTTAACTCTTCTCTACAGATGGAATAAATTCTGAATTCTACAATCCCATTGAGTATTCTATTTGCAAAAATGCATTATTAAAATTTTATTTTGTAGTGATTGGATGGCAATTTGAAAATTCCCTTAGCAGGGGAATTCAATTCATAATATCATCTTGGCAAAAATAAATGAAATCTATCTTCCTGCCCCATTTTTAGTAATTGGAGCATAGTTGGAAGAGGAAAAACTCGTCTGTCAATAAGCTTTTGATATTCTGCAGCTGGGAAGTGCCTGGCAGCGTTGCAGGTTGATATGTCTGCCAGTCTTGCCTTTGCCTGTCATCTGCATATGATGGCTCAGTCGAGATTGATACTTATGTGTGGAATTGTAGGGATAACTCGACTTCCTCACTGCCCATGATGTAGCATGTTGCTGTTGGTCCATCAACATGCTGTATTGGTAAGCTGCTTCATTTGATTTTTTATCATGGTATTTGTTATACACCCACCCAGGACATGTCCTGACTATATTTTATCTACATGTCAGCTTGGTCCAGTGGTAGCACCCTTGCCTCTGAGTCAGAAAGTTGTGGGTTCAAGCCCCATTCCAGCACATAATCAAGGCTGTTACTTCAGTGGAGTGCTGAGGGACAGCGGCGTTGTTGGAGATGCTATTCTTCAAATGAGATATTAAACCAAGGCCCTGTCAGGTGGACGTAATAGATACCACGCCATTAATCGAAGATCATCAGGGGAATTTTCCCAGTGTCCTGGCCAACATTATCCCTCAACCCATGTCACCAAAACAGATTAACTGGACATTGCTGTTTGTGAGACCTTGTGTTGTGCAAATTGGCTGCCTATGAAACAACAGTGATTACATTTCAGCAATTCATTGGCTGTGAAGCACTTTGGGACATCCTGAGGTTGTGAAAGGCACTATCTAACTGCAAGTTTTGAAGAATTGGAATCTTTTTGTCAATTGTAACCGTTTATTTTGAAAAATAGTATTCTTTACACGGTGCATTAACTGATGCTGTGCGATTAGATTTTCTTTTATACTATATTATGTCATTGTTTCTATGAAAAAATGTATTGCTGTGATCTTGATGACTGATGGACGCATTAAAAACCAAGTTTGCACATGAAACTTGTGATCTCAGTTATTATTAATGTTACACATTTAGTCAATCTGTACATTAAGCAGAGTAGAGCTTAAAAATTCCCCTTAGCAACGAGCAATATATTTTCCATCTTATGTGGAACTGAAAAATGAAGGAGCCCTTCAGCAACTAACGTCACTCTGTCTAACACAGAATCTCTAGTCCTTTTTCTGCATCTTAACTTTTGTGGCCTCTTGCAGCTCATCCTCGCCTCACTGACTAGCTCATGGTCTGTATTGAAGTTCAGCTTTATTTTTATTTTTTTACAGGGTTTGTATTCTCTAGTTAGATATCTTTGGTGAGTTGAAAATAAAGCCTTCCTTTTATCAAATGAGAAATATGGGCCGGAATTTTGCCAACCTGGGCGGGTCCATTGCGGGCGGTTGACGTGGCGGGTCGTGACCCTGCTGCCGGCTCCATCCCGCTGCTGAAAATGACTTTCCCTTAATAGGGCCTATTGAGCCTGCCCTGCGCGTTACCCAACCCAATTAAATGGTGTGGGTCTGGTGACGTCATCAATGACGTGTTTTCAGCTGTGATCTTTAAAGGGACCATGGCCACATTGGATTTGAACGTTAACGTAACACAGTGCTGTCAGTGCACTACAGCATTGGAGTGCTGCAAACACTGACAATGACTGCACAGAGGCAGAGGGCTGCACCCAGGTTCTCCAATGACTCCTTCCATATGTTTATGGAGGAAGTCAGAGCACGCAGCGAGGTCCTTTTCCCTTCCAATGGGCAGAAGAGACCTCCTCAGGACACCAACACAGCCTGGTTGGAGACTGCAGAGGGGGTCACCAGCAGGGATGTGGGCAGGAGGACCTGGGTGCAACGCTGCAAACGTTTCAATTATCTCATTATATCAGGAAATGTGAGTACAAAGCCACACTCACCTTCATCCTGCTGTGCCTGTCATCACACCCCCATCACTCTGCCTTCCCAACCCTGCTCCTGCACATCCTTACTCAACCAACATACCTTGCACATCCACCCATCCCTCTCTATCTACATTATCACATCCCCATCTCACTAGCCACCCCTCACACTCACCCTCATTCTAATGCAATCATACCAACTAATAACACACAAGGAGGCCACTTGGCATTGGCACCCCACTCCATTATAGTCAATCTCTAAAGATTTAACCCATCCATTCCTTACACTCATTCCATCACTCTCACTCAACCTTCTCTTTACCTCCTTGCAGGAAAAGAGAGCCCAAAATATGAGGGGGAGAACCGGCGTTGGCCCTCCATCATTTACAAACCTTACAACAGCAGAGGAGGCTGCTTTAGAAATATCTGGAGTCGCCGAGTTGCTGGAGGTGGGAGATGAAGAGAGGGGGACATCTCAGCAACCAGGTGACAGAATTACATATTATACAGCTACATGGCGTACATCAGTCACTCATGGGCACTGATGTCAGCAGCCACTGAATGGTCTCTTTTTGCATAATGGTATCTGTACCCATTCTTCATATGACATATCTAACTCATCTCTTTACTATCCTGCAGGTCCATCAAGAGGCCCACCCACTGTCCAGGAGAAAGAGGAAGATGATTCCTCAGAGAAGCCTCCAGCCTCTGAGGGCGCACCATCACCAGACATAAACGCACCCAGCACCAACGCAGATACGCACATGGGACATGAGCACCACGGTGTCGCAGGCGATGGCGACTGTAGGCTCCTCCATGGATAGGATGGCCACCTGCATGGAGCAGCTAATGCACCACTCACAGGAGAACATGGTCTCTGTGGAGAATAGATAGCTATCTATGGAGGATAGATGGCAGACGCTCATAGACCTCCACTCTAGGAGGGATGTCAGGGTAAACGTGGGTCCTCATGGCCCCACTGATGTGCAGCAAGGTGCTCTCCAGCTCCTTGGCAGCTAGGAAGTGAGCAGGCAGCCTCTACCTCTGCTGAAGCCACAGGGCTAGCACCTCATAGAAGCATGCGGAAGAGAAAGATGACACACAAGTAGATTCACAAGGGTGTTTTATCAAATGTTTATGTAAGGTTTCCGTTAATGTGCTGTCAAACATAAAACTCTTTATTTTCAACACTTTCCCGTCTTGGACAGATTTGTGTGCACCTTTGCAAGTGGCTTAGTGAGTTGCAGTGAATCTTGAGACGTAATGGTACCTCCAGCAACAGTGGTGAGTGTGAAAGGAATGGCTTGGTCATTGTAGGGATGCTTTATGGTGTTGCTGAGGGGTGGTGCCAACCTGGCGCATCATGTGGCAGCCAGGGTGTACAGCGTCAAGTGAAGTAAATCTGTCTATGATGAGGCCACCCCTGGCCTCCCAGGCAGCAATGTGCTCGGGTGCTGATGCCCTCTGTCCTGTGCACCATCAGGTGATTGTGGAGAAGGTGGTGTTGTTGTTGGTGTTGCTGGTGTTGGGGCTCATCGTGGTCAGATTCTGAGGACCAAGGTGAGACAGTATAAATGAAATAGATGGCAGATGAAGTAGAGATGACCGAAGCAATCTGTCAATGGTGAGAGAGGTTCTTCCAATGAGGTGACACTGGATGGAGACTTTGCTGGAAAAGCTGCAGCCTGCAGAATCTGTGCTGGGAATGCAGTAAAAAAACTGCTTCTGCTGAGGAAAGTGCTCACCTGTCAGGTGGGAGCTTTTATAGTACATTTGATGCTGCCAACTAATCAGCTGGAGCAATGGCCACTGAACTCCCTCCCGCCTCAGGTTGACAGATGTGGTTCCCGAGCAGCGTGTTTCCCGTGGCATCCAGTTAAATTTAAAAGGTAGGGTTAAAACCATTCTTAAGGGTCTGACAACTAGCTACAAATAATTTAAATTGGGTCGCCCGCCTCTGCCGGTCGGGTCCGCGCTGACAGACGCGCCTGGGGGAAAGACATGAGGGAGCAGGATGACAGAGGGTTCCCGATCCACTCCAAAAGATAACAACTTTCTCACCCGACCTGCCTCCGATTGCACCACTACCACCCCAGAAAATTACGGCCATAGTTCCAAGTGTAGGATGGTGTTTGTTGATCCAGTGTGGCGTGTGGCCTGGTTAGTTGTTTAGTATCAGCAGTGGTACTTGACATTTTAAATGAATTGTTTTGATACGAAGTTCAGTAGGAAAATGTATGAACTGTGTTATCTGTTACCAATATGCCAACAATTAGCTCGTTCTGTGATAGTTAAGTGAGAAACTAAATAGAATAAAAGTTGTTTCCCAAAATGTTGTTTCCAGCAGATTGCTACAATCAAGGGAATTGTACAAGCTAAAGTTGTAAAGAAATTCTGTCACAGGAATGGTGACAAACCACTTTGTGTGTTGAGATCTGATACTGTAACTGAGCCCCAGGAGTACATGGTCAGAAAGTCCACATTAATTGCTCGATAGTTCCCAACAAGACACAGTTGAGGGGTAATGATAGTTTGGTACATACAATGGTGACTTTTTTGCTGCAACATCTGGAATAAAATGAATAAACAAATGTCTGGCTGGATTGATGAATGTTATTACCCCACTGGTTCTCTGAGCCAGTTGTGATTTTCTGAATGATGGATATGTGATACTTTGGAGGTGTGTTGCCTCTGGGGTCACATTTTCAGGTGCCATGCCTTTGAAAAACATGACACATTGGCACATTTTAGACGCAACACTTTTAATGATATGCCTATGGTTGTAGTGGTTTGTTTCCATAAAAAGTATACCTGACATCTGTGCTTTATATAAATGGCAAGATTAGTTGAGATTACAGAAATATTATTGGGCCAGTAATTCCTGTCCCAACGTGTGAGTACGGACGGGGTGCTCACGCGTCTGGCCGGAGGAAATGCCGGTTTTCAGCATGCACAGCGCATGCGGAGAAAACCGGCATTTCCAGTCCTCTGAACGAAGGGGTTCAGAAGCACAGCGCATGTGACTGCACAGGCAGCGCGTGCGCAGTGAACTTCGCCGATTTCATTCATGGATTCAGTGAGGTTAAGTCCTTACAAGTTACACTTGAAAAAAGCATGTGTAAAGTTGCTCCAGAGGCTGCGGAGGAAGATATATTTTATCGTGGAGCTTCTGAAAGGCATTTTTTTGTTTGGGAAAGGGAGGAAAGTTATTTTAAGAAATGCTGAGGTAAGTTTTAAAGTTTAAATTTTTTTTTTAAACGGGTTTTCAGTACTGTCGGCAGAAGGAGCAATTGTGGCTGTGTGAATTGAATGTGAAAATGAGTGTTCTAAAATGAGTAATGTAACATTTCCAACACTTTTAAGAAAGAAACTTTTCATCAGTAATAAGTAATTATGTATGTATGTCCGTATATATTCCTTTACGTATATGTATGTATGTTTTATATTCCTTTACTTATGTGTATGAATGTATGTTTTTAATTATGATTTTCCAATAAGTTACTTTCTCTGAAAGTCATAATTAAATACATACATTCATACACATAAGTAAAGGAACATATACATACACGCAAAGGAATATATACAGACATACATACATAATTACTTAAAAGAATATATTATTGATGAAAAGTTTCTTTCTTAAAAATGTTGGAGTCATTTTTATATTTAATAAACACAGCAAATTCAATTCACATAGCCACAATTGATCCTTCTACCTACAGTACTGAAAACCCGTTTTAAAAAACAAAAATAAACTTTAAAACTTACCTCAGCATTTCTTAAAATAACTTTCCTCCCTTTCCCAAACAAAAATATTGCCTTTCAGAAGCTCCACGATAAAAAATATCTTCCTCCGCAGCCTCTGGAGCAACTGTACTCATGCTTTTTTCATGTGTAAGTTGTAAGGACTTAACCTCACTGAAAGCATGAATGAAACCGGCGAATTTTACTGCGCACGCGCTGCCTGTACAGTCGCACGCGTTCTGCCTCTGAACCCCTTCGTTCAGAGGACAGGAAATGCCGGTTTTCCCCGCATGCGCTGTGCATGCTGAAAACCGGCATTTCCTCCGGCCAGACGTGTGAGTACCCCGACCGTACTCGCGCGTTTGGAAGGGAATTACTGGGCCAACATTTTACATGTCAATAAAATGAAAAATTTAACAATTGCACGATTTGCCCCCTCGCATCTGCGACTGAGGGTCCAAGGAGGTGCATTGCGCAAGAGGTCATCGTCGTACGTATCCTCACACTGTTCGCTTTCGGGAACTGTATGAAGTGGTGGAAGGATTTCTGGCCACGTTAACACTCCTTCCGTGACCATAACCATCTTCATACCAGCCATTAGGGTGGTTAGTCCTATGGCGCGAGGGTTTTACGGGCTCCCACAACCCATCTGAGGTGGGGGGGCCACCCACACCCGCGGACGCAAGTATCCCGCTGGATGTCCACCCAGAATTTATAGTTGGAGCTCCGACTACACTTGCCGGGACTGGCTGGAGCGGGGTTCGAAACCCTACTCCTTCTGGCCCAGCGGCGGGGATGCTTACCACTACGCAAAAGGCCCACTCCGCACAAAAGATGACACCCTTACGTTTCCTGCACCTTTTCCCTCCCCGTGACTGGAGCCCTATGCTGCCACTTGAAAGACCAAGCTATCATCTGTCCTTTTTGCGGCACCTTGGACTTCTCATTGCCAATGATGAGCAGGCGCTGCACTCCACCTCATTGAGGAGATTGCTGAGGTCATCATCAGTTCAATTGTGAGTTCTTTTAATGCCGTGAATTGTGCTCATTCCAGCCATTTCACGTTGCTAATCTGAGTGGGCCTTTGGTGTAGCGGTAGCATCCCCGCCACTGGGCCACACGGCGTAGGGTTTCAAACCCCGCTCCAGACAGTCCCGGCAAGTGGAGTCGGAGCTCCGGCTCTAAATTCTGGGTAGACATCCAGTGGGATATTTGCGTCCATGGCTGTGGGTGGCACCCCCCCCTCGTATAGGTTGTGGGAGCCCGTAAAACCCTCCCGCCATAGGACTAACCGCCCTAATGGCTGGTACAAAGATGGTTACGGTCACGGAAGGAGCGTTAATCACGGCCAGAAATCCTTCCACCACTTCATGCCGTTCCCCAAAGGGAACAGTGTGAAGACACGTACGACGACGACGTTGCTAATTAAATAAATGGAATGAAAAAAATGCTTTCAGGGCTTTTAAAAGTCCTGAAATCGCTTTAATTCTGTTTAAAACTACTTCAGATTCTTCAAAATAATTTAAACGTTTTTAAAAGTTTATAAAAGTTACCAAAAGCTTCTTAAAAATACAGAAAACCTATTTAAAATGCTGCTCTACATGTAAAAATGCTTTGCAGCTTGTGAGAAACATTGGGGGCGTGTCCTTTTAAACTGAGACCTCAAGGGGCGTGTCTCACTTGCACAGCGCGCTCCAGGCTTCGCGCTGGCTGCACTCCTGGGCGGCGTGACGTCAGACGCTGCCCGGGATTCTTCAGTTTCAAAATGGAATTCCAGGCGTCCCTGGAGGTGACCGGCAGGCGCGTCGGGTAAGTGCAGATCGGGGGCTTGCACGCGCGGCAAGCCCCCGACCCGAATTACTGCCCCACGTTGACAGAATAAACACTTTTAGGCAGCTTTGAGAACAGTTTCCTTTAGAGGCAGAGTGCAAAACAATTGTATTGAGTGTTTAAGCTTCATCAGTTGTGCAGTGAGATTTTGGTTTATTTTTCACTGTTCATATTTTTGTTGCAAAATGAAATTTTTGAACAAGTTGAGTAGCTAGAAAGTGCAGTAGCTAACACCCTGTATCAGAATAATGAAACATGGTGTTATCACCACAATTCTCTGCGCACTCACTGCTACACCTTATTTGTTAATCTTTAATGACTTGAACTTTGCTCTTTTGCCAAGTCCTCTCATTTAAGAACTGCTGAAATAAAATAATCTAGGTTCCATCATGTTTAAATTATGGCAGATCGAGGACAGGAGGAGGGCCACCCTCAGTAGCCCACCTCACCCCCTGAGAGGAGGCGGTCCTGGAGAACATGGGAGTGGTGCATCACAGCAAGCTGGTGACAGAATAGTTTTCCATCTCTCTCAATGACATTGCATGAGTCGCTGATAATGATTTTGAAGCTCTAACAGATGGACTTATGATCATCTGCAATATGCAATGTGCATATAACCTTGACATCACATCTCTGACTCTTTCCTTTACTCCCCCACAGGACCATCGCAAGCACCCATCCCCACTGTCCAGGAGGAAGAGCCTGAGCATCCAGACTCCTCAGAGGAAGCTGCAACCTCTGAGGGCGCGGCGTCAGCAGAATTCAGCGCACCCAGCACCAGTGCAGACACTCACACCTCGGTGGGACCTTCGGGACATAGAGTAGTGTTGTCACCTGGTGTATCACAGCTCACAAGTGAGCATCAGCAGATTGTGGAGACAGGGATAGCAGTGGAGAGTCCTAGTCGGAGGGCGCAGGACTCTGCCAGCTCAGCTCAGCTGCATGTCGACCCTCTGCCTCTGGGTCCATCCACAATATCAGTGGTGCTGGAACTCCAGGAATAGATGCAGGAGTCTCTGGCAGGTTTTGTCTCCAGGCTCGCTGCGAGTGTGGAACAAATGGAGGAGTCCATTGCGAACATGAGCAGAGCCTTTGTGGAGTCATTGGCACATGAACGCATCACCATGGAAAGGATGGCAACCTCCATGGAGGTGATAAGTTGCCAGAGTGCAGAAAACATGGTGAGTTTTCTGAATAGAATGACATCTCTGGCGGAGCGATGGTCATCTATTGAACAGGGAAATCAGACACTCATGGAAGTCCTTCTGAGTAGGACTGCCAGTGCAGATACGGGTCCCCATGGCCCCCCTGATGAGCAGCAAGGTGCTCTCAAGCCACTTGCAAGCGCTGAGTGGGAACTGACCCATGAGAGGGAAGTTGGTGGCAAACATCAAGGAAGTGGGGGCTCCTCTCCAAGCACTCACACTTCCATGCCACTGCAGAGCCCTCGGTCAGAGCCCCACCAGAGTCCACACCAATCTGAGATCGGCGTCTCAACCCCTGCACAGCCGCAGGAGCAGCAGACTGTTGGCGAGCCCTCACAGGTTCGCAACCCCAGAGGATGCCCGCCAAAGGTGTTGAGACAGGAGCAGCAAGAAAGTGAGCAAGGGGCCTCCACATCTGCTGAAGCCACAGGGGAAGCACCACGTAGGAGCATGTGTAAGAGAAAGCTACTGCACAAATAGTCACAAGGGTAGTCACTTGGGTGAAATTTGATGTTTTATGTTAAAAAGCCATCAGATGATTACTGTAAATAAAAAATCTGATGGCTACTGCTGTAGTTGTGGCGTGTGTCATTTTGCAAATGGGACTTCCACATTGAGGGCTTAGGATTACTTGCAATTGTCAGTATGGTGGTCAAATTGCTAGGAATCCGCTGGTTCTTGGCCATTGTCGATGCTCAGGTAAGAAGCTGCACGGCAAAAGTGCTTGATTGGCTAGGCTAAGCTAAGCAAATCTGGCCAAGATGAGTCGTTCCTTGCATCCCGGAGAGCAATGTTCTCGTGTACTGCTGCCGCTGGTTGATCATCATCCTCCTCCTCCTCCTCCTCCTCATCATCATCATCCTCCTCCTCCATCTCCATCTCCTCCTCCATCTCCATCTGACGAGCCACTTGGTCCTCAG
The DNA here is from genome assembly GCF_052327205.1 of Somniosus microcephalus. Lineage (NCBI taxonomy): Eukaryota > Metazoa > Chordata > Chondrichthyes > Squaliformes > Somniosidae > Somniosus > Somniosus microcephalus. The sequence continues at coordinate 191,665,133 of NC_140997.1, forward strand.
GAATCTGCAAGCCACGACGCTGTGCCTTGTTGTGAAGTGCACAGCAAACCAAGATGATTCTGGAGACCCTGGCTGCTGAGTACCTGATCTATCCAGGCATCTGAAGCGCATCTTTAGCAAACCAATGGTTTGCTTGATTATGGCTCTGGTGGACATGTGGCTGGAGTTGTAGCTCTCCTCAGCTTCGTTGGATGGTCTCAATGGCGTCATTAGCCACGTTTTCAAGGGATAGCCCTTGTCTCCAAGTAGCCATCCGTTAAGTTGGTCTGGCGGACTGAATAGCGGAGGCACACTAGACTGGCACAGTATGAAGGAGTCATGGCAACTGCCAGGGTACTTGGCACAAACATGCAAAATGTCCTTCTTGTGGTCACACACCAGCTGAACGTTAAGGGAGTGGAAGCCCTTGCGGTTGACAAAAATACCTGGATTACGATGGGGTGCCTTAAGGGCCACATGTGTGCAGTCAACGATGCCCTGCACCCTTGGAAAGCCTGCCAGATTAGCTAATCCAACCGCACGCGCCATGACACTTGCTTGATCCTTGGTGAAATGGAAGTGATTGTGCGCGATGGCAAAGAGGGCATCGGTTACCTGCGTGATGCAACTGTGTGCAGCCGCCTGGGAAATGCCGCTGATGTCTGCTGCTGATCCCTGGAATGAGCCTGAGGCAAAAAAGTTGAGTGCAGTGGTGACTTTGATGGCCACTGGTAAGGGCTGTCCACCTGGTCCTCTGGGCTACAGGTCTTGTTGCAGCATTGCGCAGATGTCACCCACTACCTCTCGCGAAAGTCGGAGCCGCCTTTGGCACTGCAGCTCAGACATGTTGAGGTAGCTGACCCTGTGTCTGTAGACCCTGTTTGGGGGGTATCTCTTGCGCCGACGGGCTTCCATGCGCTGGCCTCTTCCGGCCTGTGCAGCTTCAGGCGGTTGAGCAACAGCTTGGCGCTCCTATTGGTGCTGTTGTTCATGGTTCTGCTGGTACCGCGGCTGGTCTTCATCCTCATCTAATGTTCAGAAGGAAAGGAAATAAGTGGCTCCCATGCTTCTGGTATATGCCTCAGTTGAGGAAGCGCTCAGTGAAGGTGGCGAGAGGGGTTTCCCAGGAGGTCACACTGGAGATGGGTGTCAGGCTCCAAACTTCCACAGCTGTGGTTAAGCCTTCTAAAAGTTCCCCCAGACCTGAGACAACAAAGTCCTGCCACCTGCAAATGATGGCTGATCAAATCTCCTATTTAATGGTTGACCTGCAGCTGATAGTCAGCAATCGAATTGTGCTCCCGCCAGGTTTCACCGTTGTGTTTCACACCAGGCGTGCTTCACGTGGGAAAAGGGTTAAAATCACAAAGGCCTTTCAAAATGGCATTATAGAGGCAATTTATTGCTTGTTAAGTGCCTTAACGGCCTATCCCGCCTCTTGGAGACGGGACCAGTAGACACGATTTAATGAAAATTGCTTGGAGGCGGGGTTGGGCCCGTCCACCAGTTTTTGCAATTTTAACCCCCCACACGCCTCCAATCCCGCCTCAACGGCCTGATGAAAATCGAGCCCAAAGCCTTCAACTGGTTGAGCAGTACCGTGACAAAGCAAAACGTCAATACATATGCAAACAGGCCATTAGTTACAGGCCTAGAAATTCGTCTCAGGCAATGGTGCAAAGCGGGCGGTAGCGGATCGGCCGCCCGTTATACACAGCGCCTGAGATTCAGTTCCACTGACTGCAATTGACTTCAGATATTGCCTGCTTTATGCCATCGCCCGAGACAAATTTCTAACTCCTCTCTCTGTCATCTGTAAGGGTCCAAAGTGAACAGAATTAGGACAATCTCAGTTTAATTCCTGATTGGTGCAAATCCACAATGCAATTTGGCAGAGAATTATTAACTTGATTATTACTGGATAACTAATGCTTAACCACCAGACAAAAACATTTCAAAGATAAACTCTGTTAGTTGCAGGCAGCATCTTGGGATTCATTAAAAAAGTAAATCTGATATCCAACTGCAGTATCCATGTACAAAAGAATGAAGTATGAACCCCATGTTTAAAAAGATAGGGGCATGTTTCAAAACAGAAGTTACATGGGACAAGTTCACTTATCATCCCTGATTCATAGTATCATACAGCGCAGAGGAGGCCATTCGGCCTTTGTGCCTGTCCTGGCTCCTTGGTAGAGCTGTCCAATTAATCTCACGCCCCTTTTTTTTGATCATAGCCCTGAAAGTTTTTCCCTTCAAGTATTTATCCCATTCCCTTTTGAAAGTTAGTATTAAATCTGCTTCCACCTCCGCTTCAGGCAGATCATCATAACTCGCTGTGTAAAAAAATGTTACCACGTGTCGCCTCTGGTTCTTTTGCCAATCACTTTGAATCTGTGCCCTCTGGTTACCGATGCTTCTGCCACTGGAAACAGTTCCTCCTTATTTACTCTATCAAAACCATTTATGATTTTGAAGACCCCTATCAAATCTCCTCTTAACCTTCTCTGCTCTAATGAGAACTACCCCAGCTTCTCCAGTCTCTCCACATAACTAAAGTCCCTCATCCCTGGTACCATTCTAGTAAATCTCTTCTGCACCCTCTCCAAGGCCTTGACATCCTTCCTAAAGTGTGGTTTCCAGAATTGAACACAATACTCCAGCTGAGGCCTAACTAGTGTTTTATACATGTTTAGCATAACTTGCTTGCTTATGTACTCTATTCCTCTATTAATAAAGCCAAAGATCCCATATTTTTTTTTAACAACTTTCTCAACCTGTCCTGTCACCTTCAAAGATTTGTGTTCATACACCTCTAGGTCTCTCTGTTCCTGCACCCCCTTTAAAATTGCACCATTTCATTTATATTGCCTCTCCTCATTCTTCCTACCAAAATGTATCACTTCACACTTCTGAGTTAAATTTCATCTGCCATGTGTCTGCCCATTTCACCAGTCTGTCTATGTCCTCCTGAAGTCTGTTACTATCTTCCTCATTGTTTACTAGATTTATGAGTTTTGTGTCATGTGCACAATTTGAAATTGTGCCCCGTATACCCAAGTCCAGGTCATTAATATATATCAAAAAGAGCAGTGGTCGCGGGGAATACCACTGTATACTTCCCTCCAGTCTGAAAAACAACCATTCACCACTATTCTCTGTTTTCTGTCCCTTATCCAATTTTGTATCAATGCTGCCACTGTTTCTTTAATCCCATGGGCTTTAATTTTGCAAACAAGTTTATTATGTGATACTTTATCAAACATCTTTGGAAAGTCCATATACACAACAGCAACCGCACTACAACCCTCAATCAAGTTAGTCAAAAACAATTTTCCTTTAACTAATCCATGCTGACTTTCATGTATTAGCCCTGATGTGGAGATGCTGGTGTTGGACTGGGGTGGACAAATGTAAGAAGTCACACAACACCAGGTTATAGTCCAACAGCTTTATTTGAAATCACAAGCTTTCGGAGCGCTGCTCCTTCATCAGGTGAAGTGAAGAGATGCATATAGGCACAGCATATATAGTCAGAAAATACTGCCAGATGATTACAGGTAATCTTTCTAACTGCCCTTTATCACACCTCGGCAGAGAGATAATCACAGCAATCAAAGGTGTGAATGGTGTCCCAACAGGTCAGTCAGAAAAACATTACATCAAAGAACAATGAGGTGGGGTCACAAGGGGTCAAATGTTGCAGATGCTGGGGTCTGTATGAAAAACATACAGAGGTGTGATAAAGGGCAGTTAGAAAGATTACCTGTAATCATCTGGCAGTATTTTCTGACTATATATGCTGTGCCTATATGCATCTCTTCACTTCACCTGACGAAGGAGCAGCGCTCCGAAAGCTTGTGATTTCAAATAAAGCTGTTGGACTATAACCTGGTGTTGTTTGACTTCTTACATGTATTACCCATAATTTTTGAAGTGCTAATTCATTTTGTTCCGGATTATTGTCTCTAAAAATTTCCCCATCACCAATGTTAGGCTGACTGGCCTGTAATTGCTGGGTTTATCTTTCGCCCATTTTTTGATCTGAGGGGTAAAATTTGCAATCCTCCAGCCCTCTGGCATTGCCCCCATATCTAAGGAGGATTGGAAGATTGTGTCTAGCGCCTCAGCAATTTCCACTTTTACTAGGATGTATCCCATCTGGACCTGCATAACCTTTTAAGTGCCTCCTCTTTATCTATTTTTATTCTATCCAATATCGCTACTACCTCCTCCTTTACTGCTTACATTGGCAGCATCCTCTTTAGTGAAGACAGATGCAAAATATTCATTTAGTACAATAGCAAAATACTGCGGATGCTGGAAATCTGAAATAACAACAGAAAATGCTGGAAATACTCAGCAGGCCAGGCAGCATCCGTGGAGAGAGAAACAGAGTTAACGTTTCATCAGAACTGGGAAAAGCTGGAGATGTAACAGATATTAAGCAGGTGTAGAGACAGAGGAGGGGGGGGGGTTGGAGGGGAGGAAGATTCATTTAGTACCTCAGGTATACCCTCCACCTCCACAAGAAGATCTTTCTTGTCCCTAATCGGCCCCATTCTTCTTTTAACTACCCTTTTACTACTTCTGGGTTCCCTTTTATGTTAGCCGTTAATCTAATCTGGTACTCTTTTTTCTCCTGTGTTATGAACCTTTACTGTATTTTAACTCTCCTGATAACTCTGCTGCTGCTGCTCTGCTGTTTCAGTACTTGGCTCCGCTCTCGTGATGCTCCACATTCTCCCGATGCTCAATTATCCAGAATCTAAAGGCAGCAATGTCATATTTAGTGGTTTTTATTATTTTTTTTTACAGCATTTTATCTGACAGATAAAATTCTCCATTACCAGAGCAAGCTGGATTTATGGATTCTCACTAAAAGTAATGAAAGCAATATTGAGCTCTGTGCAGTTGTGAATACTGTGTTGCGAGTAATCACCCAGAGATTTGAATTTGAAAGGACAACAGGCAGGTGTGTTTTGGGGAGATATTTTCTCTTCATGTAAGTCTATACCAGAACCAGCTTTTTGAAATAATAGAAAAACTGGAAATTGCTTTCAGCACCAGTCAAATTAAAAAATAATCTCTTTTAAAATATGTTGACCTAGACCAATCTTTGGAAATAGTACCATGGTTTTTTATACAGATAGAAACGTGAATTGAACATGCTGGGAAACTGTTGGCTATGACTGCCCATTCTGCTGCAGACCCTTGATGCACATTTTGTGGGAATAGAGGCCGAAACCTTGCAAAAAAATTTTAGGAAAAATAAAATATTCTAGCAGACCTGCTTGCCATTTTGCATCCCCTTTCGGCCAGGAAGATGGGAAGCAACCTTCACAACTATCATAAGTACCTCTCCAATCAGAAGTATGATTCAACAAGATAAAACAGAACATACCATTATTTTTCCCTCCTCCATAATAGAATGATTCTTGTCATGTCGTAGCCTGGGTGAGAAATGATGATGCTTGTCCAGTTCAGGTAATTGAGTGTGAGTAATAGGGAGCCCGAGGACTGACACCTCCAGCCTTGTGGTTGGGAGTCAAGTGCCAGACTAATGGAGGTGTCAGAGAGCTCTAACAGTGAAGATTATCTTAGGTCAGCAACAGTAAAAAACCATGTAAAAACTTGAAGCAACATAACCACATTTGCAGCTGGCACTGCAGTGTGAAACATGTTTTTTAATATTTATTTGTTCAAAGAAGCAGAAGCAAGATAGTTTATTGAGAACATAAATATGACTTGGTCTGGTTGGAATATTAAAATTACTGTCCCGTAAAATATTGTATCAATAGCTATATCTCAGCAGCAAATTAAATCATAGTACATGACTGAGGCAACAAAGAGGCTTTAACATGAAGCTTGGTTCAACACATTTCTCTAATTCTACTTTATGCAACACTAAAAATTCACAGTGAAAATGTTTTGCACGATGTGCAAGTTTTAAAAGGACATTAAGTACCTAAAGATTTACTGTACTTAACGTTTTTGATTCCATTATACTTTCAGAAGTAAACAGAATTACAAAATATTTTGGGAAAGGAATTCGTGCATTGAATGCAATGGCGCACGGTCCGATCGAAATTGGGCCTCGGGCCTCATATGCATCAAACTGACGAGCTCCGGGTGTGCCGATGCACCTTGACAGTTGGGGATCAGGAATTTTGGCTGCCCATGAAGTTGCATTGACCCAAGGGTTAGTCCTGGGATGGCGGACAGGCAAAATGGAGGCGGAGAGAACACCACCCCGGGCCAGTAGTGGCGCGCAGTATTTTTGTGGAGCCAGGAGGCTCACTCCTGCGCCTCCTGTCTCCACAAGAATGAAACCATAAAAACATTTTACTACCTTTTTGTGTGAGGCTTCCAGTGGTCCCTTTAAGGATCACTGGTTAGGCCACTGAAGACCTAGAACAACTGGGTGGAGCATGCATATGGCGCAAGCTCTGCCGCAGTTGATGGCCTGTTTTGATCAGGGTCCTACAACCAGTTTTTGGACCTCGAGCTGCATAGGCAGGGCACCTAATACCTGTTTCAGGCGGGCATCCTGCACAGCTGCTAGTCATCAGCATCCAATTTGCCAGCCGGAAACTTCCGAGGGGTGATCGGGCGTGCGAGGTTACGACTTGAAATTTATCCCTCCAACCTCAATTCATCGCCCAAGTTCAGTTTTCCCCCCTTTATCTCTCAAAGAGCCTTTCCAGAACAGAATAAGGCCACGTTTAGTAAATCTATGACACTTTCAAACTTACATCACGTTTATCATATGAAATTTCCTAAATATGAATAAATGATTGTCAATCAATTAATCAGTGTTAAAAGCACGACTTTCAAAATGAACCACTGCATCTCTGTTAATAATCTCTACATACTAAATAAATTACTTGTGACAATTCCACAAATCCTGTTAATAATACCTAAATCTTGCAAGGCAGGTCAGCATGCATACTAGTAATACTGAATTTTTCAAACATCAGGATGATGAAGCTCTTTACCAACATCAAAATAGCAGATTGTAGTCGCTGGAGTGATATCTCAGAATGCTGATTATATACCTTTCTCCTGTTAAACTGTTACCATCACAGAAAACGTATTTGTTATTTTTGCTTACCTATGTGCAAGCTGTGACATGGATTTGTGGCAAAGAGAAGAAATGGTTAAAGAGAGGGCAAGAGTAACCTATACCGACCTGTCACTGTGTACTCTAGAAGGGGTGTTAGCCTCATAGCCATCGTGTCATTTTGCCAAAGTCCCTCACATGAGGACCTGGATTAAGCAGGTAGTTATTAGTAAACTTGATACGTGGCATGGACTCGAACGTAAAGGAAAATCAAGATAGCTGACATGTTGCAAGCTGCTACAACCAGGGTTCAATGTTGTGTATGGTTGGATGGTAAAGCAGCAAGCAGCTGTCGCTGAAGTTATGCACTTCCAACTAGTGGAACCACCATTTAACGGATTATGGTACGGTCAGGAGGATGGTTGAAATGCGCGCACACATTTTATGTGAGTGGTGCTGCTCATCATGCCAGTCATGAGGAACTCCTGGTACCCACTGGCTGCCCACCAAGAGTACTTGTCAGTTAACTAATAATCAACTAGTCACTATGCTCCTTGGGAAGATAGGCTGCGTGTCTTTAGGATCGAGGTGGTTCCAAGATGACATGTCTGGTGATGAAAGTTCAGAACCAAATCAAATCCCTATGAAAGAATAAGGAATCCAGTTATTGAGTCAGACATTTCCACAGTATCCCAGGGCACTGTTGATGGCTTACTAATGGAACCTGGAGGATAGACCAGTTGCTGGGGGCTGGGATTCTTTCCACTTGTCTCTGAATTACTCTGAAAGCCAGTGCTCTAATGGGTAATGTGGTCCTAGCTGGACAAGTGACAGCATGTTTTCCAGTGCACCAGCAGTACCCCTATGCACACTTGGGAGTCCCTAAGTCTTGGTTCTGTTAACCTGCACCTAAATCTGTGAGTCTTGACAGTGAAAGCCATGACAAAGGTGCATTACTGCTTATCTAAATCCTGTCCTTAATGGTTATCCAGATGGCGTTCCTAGCAGAGATCCGGACCGGATAGCTGCTACCCTGGCTGAGATCCCTTAACTCAGCACAGGGCAGGGATCACAGCTCAGACCGTTTCAGACTTGGAAATACAAACTGACTTGTCAGGGAGCTGTCTAATGTTCCCCTCTCATTTACCATCACTATTCTGATAAGAAGACAAATACTGCCTTAGATAATTGATTCATTATTGCGTGTGGTGAGTCACTGTTACACTACTTTTGATCTTTTATACAAATATGAAACATTGTGCATCACTATTAAAGCTATTTTGTGGTGAAAGGCTTGAAATTTAGAACTTGTTTACTCCCCGTCCTCATATTTGAAATATTGCAAGTCTCATGGAGATAAGTGGCCTGGAGGAAGACATCCCCGAATGCCCAGGGAAACAAGGTAGAAATTCTTCTGAGTAGAAAGACAGTTTAAACATCAAAACTTCACAGGCTCATCTCTCTACTAATATGGGAAACTGTGAACGTGACTGGGAATGAAGGAGAACGAAAACGTTTACCTCAGGGCAGGAATGATAACATCAGTGGGAGCTGTCAGACATGAAAGCACAGAAGTGGATACAAAAGATTCATTCTGCATTGACTCCCTAATGAGGGGAAAGTAATTTTAGGTGAAGCACCTTCATGTTAGAGTATCTTGAATGTGGTTGGCTAAAATATGATTAGATGAGAATCTTGAATGAGGGAAAAATAATAAACTTAGTGGGGTCCTTCAGGAATTTAGCCATCTCGATTACAGTTTTGTTCAAATAAAACCTTCGGCCTGCTCAATGCTCACAGTATTTATTGGTGCTTGAGTAAAGTTTAATTTATTCAAAATATTCTTTTTAATTATGAATGTTCACTTCCCCTGAGTTTAGACATTGACTGATGTCCTGCATTGTCCATGTCCAAATGACCGTTATTCGTGAATTGACAGTAAATAATGGCATGTTATTTATTTGATTGCAGGGATATCACAGCCAAGCTTGAGCCTGTCCTCACCCAGTATCCACTTCCAGCAGGGATAGTGAGCAGGAGTGGGAACCCTGGCCAATTCTCTCTTCTGTAAGAAAGGGACTCTGAGGCCAATTGTAATTCCAGCATCAGCAAATTCAGCAGTGGCTGAGGTTCAGACGTGGAACCTTCCTGTATTGTTCAGTTATGTATTGGATAAACTTACTGCTGCAGCAGAGAAGCTTCCTTAAAACAATGTTTCATGATCAAGGCTTTTCAAGATGAAAAAGGATTTTGATTCTGTTTCTGTAATTAACTTGTTTTAGAAGAGATTTGAAAGGGATGTGACTTATTTTAAGCTAAGTATTTTCGGTGCCGATTATTAAAGAGGTGAAAGAAATAAGGGGTAATTTTAACCCCAAGAATGGGTGGATTTGGGGAAGTAAAAATTTCAAACCCACTTCCAACCCGTCCACTTCCAGTTTTAACAGAGGCGGGGCAGGTGACCAATCCGCTCTCAGGAGGCGGGTTGGTCATTGAAATCTTTCGAGGAGGCTGCAGCCTCCATTTTCACATGATTTTTATTTTTAACTAATCTTGGCCGGGTTTCTCGGGGCTTGGGGAACCCAGCAGGTAAAAGGAGGCGAGAAGGGCCGGATCGATCAGGTAAGTGCACTTACAGCACTGCTTGTGGGCCAGGAGGAGCTGGAGTGTTCCCCGAACCCCCACACCCAGCCCAACAAGAAAACCTCTTCACAGACCCTGCAATTGGCCAGCCTCCCATCTCCCCCACGATCTACCCCCGACCGCCACGATCTACCCCCAACCTCCACGATCTTCCCCCCGACTTCCACGATCTTCCCCTGACCTCCACGAACTTCTCCACGAACTTCCCCCCGACCTCCACGATCTTCCCCCGACCTCCACGATCTTCCCCCGACCTCCACGATCTTCCCCCGACCTCCCCCGACCTCCACGATCTTCCCCCGACCTCCACGATCTTCCCCCGACCTCCACGATCGTCCCCCGACCTCCACGATCGTCCCCCGACCTCCACGATCTTTCCCCGACCTCCACGATCTTCCCCCGACCTCCACGATCTTCCCCCGACCTCCACGATCTTCCCCCGACCTCCACAATCTTCCCCCGACCTCCACGATCTTCCCTCGACCTCCACGATCTTCCCCCGACCTCCACGAACTACCCCGACCTCCACGACCTTCCCCCGACCTCCACGATCTTCTCCACGATCTTCCCCGACCTCCGCGATCTACCCCCGACCTCCGCGATCTACCCCCGACCTCCGCGATCTACCCCCGACCTCCGCGATCTACCCCCGACCTCCGCGATCTACCCCCGACCACCACGACCTTCCCCCGACCTCCACGATCTTCCCCCCGACCACCACGACCTTCCCCCGACCTCCACGATCTTCCCCCGACCTCCACGATCTACCCCCACCTCAGTGTTGTGATCTTTCCCCCCACCCCCCAGGCACCCACAATGATCTCTCCCTCCCCCCTCTCCATTCCACTCCCTGGCTGCGGCCTTGTGCTATCAGGCTGGCTGTCGGGTGGGAAACCAGCGGAAAAAATGTAAAAGGCGTCCTGCTGTTAATTTCAGCAGGACATCTGGGAAACCCTTACCTCCAGGTTTCCTGCCCAGAAATCCTTCCCCCGCCCCCCACCCCCCAACCCCCACCCCCACCACCCACCCCCCCCGCCCCCCCGTTGTGTCTGTGTGTTGATAGAGACACTGAAGACAGGAGTTGGTTTCATAGGTGTTTACTAAACAAAGTCTGGAGGGGAACTAACTGATACAACACAATATACAGGCTTATATAGCCCGAGTGGCCATTACCGGCATTACAGTACACATGGGGCTCTTAAAGGCACATACACTACAATTCCTCCCCTTTTAGCCAACCAGTACATCATATTTTAAGTAATTATTAATTACATGTTACAAGAAAAATAATCTACACATTGCTGCAGTTAATTAATTATAAGTCAGTCTCTCTGGAGGCTTCCTGACTCGGTCCGGATAATGCCTCAGTGGCGTAGTAGTTTCTGGTGGTGTAGTAGGTTCTTTTGGCAAGGCTGATTCGGCTTGAATGCCAGTGTCAGGTTCATCGGGTTCCAGTATCACCGGATCGGAGATAGATATGGGTATCTCTACTTCATCGTTAGGCATATAGAGTTGTGGTGTAGGTTGTCCCTTTTCGGATGACTCTATGATTTGGTCAGCATGGCGCCTTATTATGCTTTCACCAATGTCTACGGTATACATCAGCGGTCCTAGTCATGTGCAGATAGTTCCAGGCTGCCATTTCTCGGTACGGTAGTCCCGGGCCAAAACTTGTTGACCTATCTGGAAGGTTCTAGTTGGCCTTTCATTCATGCCTTGAAATTGCCGCTTCTCCACGTCCCTTCTGATGTTGGGCTTGATCAAATCCAGCCGGCATCTTAGGCTTCTATTGAAGAACATCATGGCGGGAGTTTGGTTTGTAACCATATGTGTTGCATTCCTGTATGCGAACAAGAAGTTATCCACCTTGTGCTGAAGTTTTATGTCTTCATTACCCATGGCCTTTATGGCCTTCTTGAAGGTCTGGACAAACCTTTCAGCCAATCCATTGGTGGCGGGATGGTATGGGGCGGACGTGTAGTGCTTAACCCCATTGTTTTTTAAGAACTTCCTGAATTCTTCGGACACAAATTGCGGTCCATTATCAGAACAGATCTGTTCCGGCAGCCCATTCCTGGCAAATATGGTCCTTAATACTGTGATGGTTTTTTCCGTAGTGGTGGAGGACATCTTTATTACCTCCGGCCACTTGGAGTGTGCATCAACCGCGATTAAGAACATTGAGTCCATAAATGGACCAGCAAAGTCGATGTGTACCCTTTTCCAGGGAGATGAGGGCCACTCCCATGGATGTGGAGGGGCTTGGGGTGGAGCGTTTTGGACCTTCTGGCATCCTAGGCAGCTCTTGGTCATTTCTTCGATGTCTCCATTGATACCTGGCCACCATACAAACGCCCTGGCTAGGTTCTTCATTTTCACTCCACCCAGATGCCCCTCGTGAAGCTCCTTTAGAACTTTATCCTGGAGTTTGGGTGGAATCACCACTCTGGATCCACACATCAAGGTTCCTTGGCACACTGACAGCTGTTCTCTTCTTTGCGAGAATGCTGGCAACAGTGGTTCGCCATGTGCTGGCCTGCTGGCCATCCTTTCACTGTTAAATCGCAGACTCGTGAGAGAGTCGGGTCATTTCTAGTTTCCCTTTCAATGGCAGAATTTGTTACTGGTAGACATTCGATTATGGTAGAGTGGAAAATCTCCACTGGGTCTACGGTAGGTGCTTCTTCTACCGTTGGCAACGGTAGGCGCGATAACCCGTCAGCATTCCCATGCTGTTTTGATCCTTTGTATTCTATGTTGTATTGGTGTGCCCCTAGAAAAAGGGACCACCTCTGTAGCCTTTGCGCTGTCATAATGGGAACACCCTTTTTAGGGTTGAATATGGAGATGAGGGGTTGATGGTCAGTCAACAAGGTAAATTTTTGTCCGTGTAGGTAATGGTTGAATTTCTTCACTCCCCATACCAGGCTGAGTGCTTCCCTGTCGATTTGGGCATAGTTACGCTCAGCTGAGGTCAATGAGCGTGACGCAAAAGCTATCGGCCGTTCCGAGCCATCAGGGAATTTATGCAATAATACTGCTCCTACGCCGTAAGGGGATGCATCGCACGCCAGTCTGATTGGCAGTGATGGGTTGTAATGAGCCAAAACTTCTTTGGACGTGATTAAGTCTTTGCATTTATGAAAGGCACGTTTACAGTCTTCGCTCCATTTCCAAATTACTCCTGTTTGTAGCAGTTCATTAAGAGGGTGTAGAAGAGCTGATAAGTTCGGTAAAAATTTATGATAGTAATTTATTAATCCCAGGAACGACCTTAATTGTGAAACATTTTCAGGTGCTGGGGCTTTTATGACCGCTTCAATTTTTTCAGGTGACTTATGCAACCCTTCCTTATTAATTATGTGGCCACAATGTGATATTTGATTTTGGAAAAATTCGCACTTGGGGCGATTTGCTCGTAGGCCCGTTCTCTCAGCCTAGTGAGCACCTGCTCCAAATTGGCAAGGTGCTCGTTGTCATTTTCTCCTGTTACAAGGATGTCGTCTAGGTAGCATTGAGTCCCCGGAATCCCTTGGAAGACTTGCTCCATAGCTCTTTGCCAGATAGCTGGAGCGGGTGCTACTCCGAAAACCAGTCGATTGTACTGGTACAGACCTTTGTGTGTATTTATCGTGAGATATTTTTTTAGAGGCCTCTTCAACCTCCATCTGTAGATATGCCTGTGCCAAGTCAATTTTGGTGAAACGTTTCCCTCCAGATAGTGAGGCGAAAATATCTTCTATCTTCAGAAGAGGATACTGTACCGTGTGAAGGACCGGGTTTACAGTCACCTTGAAGTCTCCACAGATGCGAATTTTTCTCTGTTCTTCAGATTTATCATTATTCAATGCTTTCTTCATGACTGGAACGATGGGTGTTGCCTACTCGCTCCAATCTATTTTGGATAATACGCCTGCCTTTTCCAAATTCTCCAGCTCTGCCTCGACTGTTGGACGAATTGCGTATGGCACCGGTCTTGCCTTAAAAAACTTGGGAATTGCTGCATCTTCCACTTTTATTGAGGCGGTGATGCCTTTCAAGGTTCCTGGTTTCTCTTGAAACACTTCTTTGGCGTTGGCCAAGATGTCTTTTAATCGTTCAAGTATGACGTCATCATCGTTTTTTTTCTTACTGGTCACCGTCAGTGCCTGAATGGAGTGCCAGTCTAAACGTATTTTCCTGATCCATTCACGTCCCAACAGCGGTGGACCACCATCTTGTAGAATGTATAAATACAACTTTTGTATTTCCTTGCCGTTGTATACAACAGGCACCTTTATTTTTCCTTTGGGGTATACTTTCTGCCCCGTATATGTTTTCAAGATAATGGATGTGTCTTTTAAAGGTATATGCGGAAATAGCCGCTCGTAACCCCGTCGATTTATGACGGTCAGAGCTGATCCTGTATTTAGCTCCATTTTAACTGGGGACCCTGCTGTCGTGAGGGTAACCCAAATGGTCTAGTAATCATCTTTGGCAATTACATTATGTAATTTGAGACAGCTTAGTCTCTTGTTTTCGGAGTCGCTATTGCTCTTCTGGTCTTCGGAGCTACTGTCCGTCATCATTTGTACCTTTCTGTACTTTTCTTTATTGATTTTTTTTTTCTGTCTGTGGATTTTTTTTGTCCAGATCGGCATACCCGTGCAATGTGTCCAATCTTTCCGCATTGCCTGCATGCTTTGTCCTTGAACCAGCAGTCCCTCTGGTCATGGGTGGATCTGCCGCAGCGATAACATCTCTCGAAACCCTGTGTCATTTCATGGGTGCCGAAGTCCTGTGTCTTTTGTTGTATCTCTGCAGCTCCTCTTGCGGCTGCTTCGTATGATACAGCCATACTGAAAGCCTTGTCCAGTGTTAAATCTTTTTCAGAAAGCAGCCTTTTCTGTGTTCCTTCACTTAAGAGACCGCAGATGAATTTGTCTCGAAGATAATCTACTAGTCCTGCCCCGAATTGGCAGTGTTTTGATAGCTTTGATAGCTTTCTTAATTCGGTGAGGTAATCAGCGTTACTTTCATTCTTGTGTTGATTTCTCTTGAAGAATTTGAATCGTTCCGCTATCAGCAGCGGTGTTGGGTTTAAGTGCTCCTGTAGGGTATCAACAATTTCTTTAAAATTCTTGTCCTTTGGTTTGGCTGGCGTGATTAAATTTCGTAACAGCCCGTATGTCTTTGCGCCTTCTATTCCATTTGCGGTGCAATATACCTCCACTCTTTCCACATATGTGGTCCAATGCTCTATCTTGTTATCAAAAACATCAATATTGCCAGACTTAGGCATCCTAGAAATAAAATGGCGCTTCCCGCGCTTTTCTTTCTTTTCTGCAGAAAAGATATGGCGCTTCCCCGCCGCTGCTGCCGATGACAACGCTGTTTCCCGCGGTTTCCGTTCTTTTTATTTATTTATTTACAGTTGGAGACTCGTTCCCGCCGGACTCTCTCTCCAGGTCTGAACGCCGACCTGCTTGCAGCGCCGGCCGTCTCCCGAGTGCTCCCTCCCCGTCTGTTACTGCTTGCCTCCGCTTTCGCTGCTTGGCCCAGCTGTAGAGCCAGCCGCTGGAGCCCCAGCCCAATGCCCAGGAAGGATTATTGCAGTACCTGCCACCAGCTTGACTTGCTGGTGAAACCACAGCTTTTTCTTTTTCTTGATTTTTCTTCAACTTTGGACGCCAGAGGAATCGATGTTCTTGAGGTGCTGCCGAATTGCAGGTAAGTCCGTTTCCAATTCGTCGCCACTGTTGTGTCTGTGTGTTGATAGAGACACTGAAGACAGGAGTTGGTTTCATTGGTGTTTACTAAACAAAGTCTGGAGGGGAACTAACTGATACAACACAATATACAGGCTTGTATAGCCCGAGTGGCCATTACCGGCATTACAGTACACATGGGGCTCTTAAAGGCACATACACTACACCCCCCCCCACCCACACCCCCATAGATTTCAAAAGGGTTATATTATAACAGGACAAAGTACAACAAGATTCAAGATCATTTTATTGCCATATGTAACTAGCACAATGGAATGCTTACTCCCCACTCATTCCCACAATACAAGCATATAAATATAACAGCAAAAAGTAAAAACAAGTATAAATAAAAACAATAAGCAAATAAGCAGAAAGTATAGCAATAACAAATGCAGGATATGATGAATAGTGCAAAAAAGCCTCAATTACCACTGGAAATAATAGTAATGTAATATGATAAATATATGGTAATATAAGTATAATATATATATTTACATAAACATATAACTATAATATGTGGGGCAGTGCGGTTAGCAGTTCAGTAGGCGCACTGCCTGTGGATAGAAACTGTTCTTAAACCTGCTGGTCCTGGTTCAGATGCTGCGGTACAGACGTCCGGACCGCAGGAGGGAGAACAGTTTGTGCCCAGGGTGATTAGGGTCCTGGATGATGGAGCGGGCCTTGTTCCGGCACCTGGTCTGGAAGATCTCCTCGATGGACGGAAGTGCACACCCGATGATCTTTTCTGCCATATTCACAACCCTCTGGATGGCTTTCTTGTTCTGTGCAGTGGTGTTACCATACCACACATTGACACCACTCATCAGGACACTCTCTATGGTGCCGCGGTAAAAGTTCACAAGCCACTGTGTGCTTATGCTGCATTTCCTCAGGCACCGTAGAGGGTAGAGGCGCTGGTGTGCCTTCTTCAGCATAGCCTCAGTATTATGGTTCCAGGCCAGGTCATCAGAGATCTGCAGTCCCAGGAATCGGAAGCAACTGATGACTTCCACTGGTGTCCCGTCAATGCTGATGGGGCGATGGTTCCCTCAGTGGCTTCTGAAGTCCACGATGAGCTCCTTAGTCTTGCCAACATTCAGGGCAAGGTTGTTGTCATTGCACCATCTCATCAGCAGGACTATCTCATCTCTGTACTCCGTCTTGTTATCGTTGCTTATCAGGGCAATTACTGTGGCGTCGTCGGCAAACTTGATAATCCGGTTGTTGCTGTGTATGGCTGTACAGTCATGTGTAAACAGAGAGTACAGCCAAGGACTGAGGCAGCAGCCTTGTGGCGCTCCGGTGTTGAGGACCAGAGTGGATGAAGTGTTGTTCCCTATTTTCACCACTTGAGGCCTACCAGTCAGGAAATCCAGAATCCAATTGCAGATGGGGGTGCCCAGGCCTAGGTCCCTCAGTTTCAGGACCAGCTTGGAGGGAATAATAGTATTAAATGCAGAGCTGTAGTCAATGAACAACAGTCTGACGTAAGTGTCCCTCCTGTCTAGGTGTTCCAGGGCAGTGTGTAGTGTTAGGGAGATGGCATCGTCTACAGACCTGTTCGTCCTATATGCGAACTGGAACGGGTCCAAGGAATCGGATATGATGCTGCTTATGTGTGCCATGACCAGCTTTTCCAGGCACTTCATGGCTATAGATGTTAGAGCCACGGGACGATAGTCATTGAGGCCTGTTACCTTGGTCTTCTTAGGTAACGGCACAATGGTTGTCTCCTTGAAGCACACTGGTACAACAGACTGCTGCAATGAGATGTTAAAAATGTCCGTGAACACAGGAGCCAGCTGGACTGCGCAGGTCTTGAAGACACGGGGTAAAACCCCGTCTGGGCCAGCTGCCTTCCGTGCTTTCACCCTCCTGAAGGTTCTCCGGACCTCGGATTCAGTCAGCTGTAATGTGTAATCCTCTGGGTGACTGGCGGTTTTGATGGCCGGCTCCGTGTTCTCCCTCTCAAAGCGAGCATAAAAAGTATTCAGTTCATCTGGTAGGGAGGGATCGGTGTTAGTGACTCCCGCTGAGCTCCCCTTGTAGTTGGTGATGGCCCTTAGTCCCTGCCACATGCGTCTAGCGTCGGAGCCCCTGCCATACTGAGACTCTAGTTTGTTCTTATAGTCTCTTTTTGCTGCTTTGATAGCCTTTCTGAGGTCATACTTGGCCTTCTTGTAGAGTTCGGTGTCCCCTGATTTGAAAGCGGTACGCCGTTCTATTAGTTTGTTGCGGATGTCTGAGTTCATCCATGGTTTGCAGTTAGGAAATAAACGGACAGTCTTGGTAGGAATGCATTCATCCACCAGTCTGTTAATGTATCCAGTAACGTGGCCTGCGTACACATCCAGGCCTGGGTTCTTGAAAACACTCCAGTCCGTTATTTCCAGCCCACCCTGCAGTTGTAGTTCTGTGTCCGCTGTCCAGCTTCGCACCGTTTTTACTGTTGTGGGTGTGCTCTTTAACTTCTGTTTGTAAACAGGGAGCAGGAGTACGGAAATGTGGTCTGATTTGCCGAAGCCCGGCCGAGCAATGGCACAGTAGGCGTGCTTTATTGTTGTATAGCAGTGATCTAGAGTTTTTTCATTTCTTGTCGGACAGGAGATGTGTTGAAAGTATTTCAGCAATACTTTCTTTAAACTACAATGGTTGAAGTCTCCCGCAATGATAGGAACTGCCTCGGGATACCGGTTCTGAAGTTTACTGACCTCACTGTAAAGTTCACTCAGTGCAGCGTTTGCATCAGCTTGTGACTGAATGTAGACTGCTGCCATGAGAATAGCAGAGATTTCCCTCGGTAAATAAAAAGGGCGACACTTAATTGTTAGTAGTTCTAAATTAGGTGAACAGTGTTGTGAAAGTACCTGGACATCTGTACACCAGTTGTTGTTGATCAGGCAGCAGACACCCCCACCTCTGTTCTTCCCCGTTGAATCAGCTGTTCTGTCGGCCTGAAACAGAAGGAATCCCTGGGGCTGCACCGCCTCATCAGGTATCATGGAGGTTAGCCACGACTCTGTTAGGAACATGGCACAGCACTCCCTAATGTCCCGCTGTGAGGCGATACGGCAATTCAACTCGTCAATCTTATTTGCCAGAGATTGAACATTGGCAAGGAGAATGCTGGGCAAAGCTGGTTTCCACCCCCGTCTGCGTGATCTAACTAGCGGGCCTGCCCGCGACCCCTGCCTGTGGGCTCGTCTGCACCTACTCCCCGGGGCCTGATGGTTCTGGTCAAGGGGTGGACTCCCCTGCCCCCGCAGCTCTCCATTGTCCCTCAGTACCTCCACAGGAAAGTCTTTTGTTAAGTTTCTTGTTGTGATGTCTGTATTTCCGTAAAAAACCACTGGAATGTTCCGTAATTCCAAGAGTGTTTGGCGACAATATATAATAACCACTTTCGCGCTCAGGATACACATAATAATAAATAAAAAGCAACAGCGAACCTGCGGGAGACGAGGCGGTCGAGCGGCGGCGATGATAAAAGCGGTGGCGAGGCAGATAGGCCCAGAGCGGCGACGGCAGCAGCAGCGGTCCTGTGGTAGACGAGGCGGCGGCTGTGAGGCAGGTATGCCTATATTCGAGGCAGGTAAGCCCATGGGCGAGGCAGGTAGGCCCAGAGGCGAGACAGGTAGGTCTAGAGGCGAGGCAGGTAGGCCCAGAGGCGAGGCAGAAGGGGAAAGATGGGGGGGGGGGTGGTGTTGTTAGTGTCAACTTGTTCATATTTTTATTAATAATGCATGAATGCAATTTCTGTTTTTATAAATTTATTAGCTGCAAACTTAGTGTGAAATAATTGAGATTAATTCAGGGTGACAATGCAGTCCTGTGCCAGATATTACATTTACATCTAATTAGAAGATGCACCATTTTCGTATGTCTTAATAAACATCCTGAATATTTGATAAATTATTTAAATAATTCATAGAATATTGAATTGTGATCATTCATACACCTCTATATAAAATATTATTTAGAATAATTAGGCTAATTTGTTACATTGTAGATTGTTAGTTATATTAGGAATAACACTAATTTTGCTATTTAATACTATTTGCACATGCAGATTGGGCTAATTAATAGTTTAACTTAATTTAATTACTCTTCATGTAACATGGTTAAGGTAAGATGCTCAGCTGGGAAAGCTATAGAGTCCTCAGTCATTCAACGTTTTTTTGAGCAGGAACCATTTGGTCTTTCCTTACCCTATATTCAGTTCTCCTCCCACACTTGATCCAAGTGGCTAAGAACTCAACAATTCAAAATGCTGCAGTTCCATTTTTACAAAGGTGAGCCTTCAAGTGTTGATGACTTTTGTAGCTTTTTCTGTGTTTTTGATGTGGTTGTACATACTTTCAGACTCTGCTTAGAGTGCACAAGTCTTTTCGTATCACACACACACTGAAGTCTCCTAAGAAATCATAATTTTGTCATCTGCAATATGTGTCAAAGTTTAGATAAACTGTGAACAGCAGAACCGAAGAGATCAACACCGTTGTTCGGCTAAAAGCAGTTGATGCTGTCTCTAGACTAGGATGACCATCTGTCCCCGTTTTCCGGAGACGGTTCCCAGATGATGGACTGTGTCCCTGTGAAAACAATGTCCCCAGAAAAGTGCCCGGTTCAGGAAACTCGTCCCCAAATACGCGCAGGTTCAAATCAGGAGCCACATGACCCCGAGCTGCCCTGTGGCCTGTCAACAAAGTGGGTGGGGCTGTGCGGCGGGGTGGGTTCCGATTAGTGGGAGAGATGTCAATCTCCTGTTTTGAACCGATAGACGGGGTGGACTCACTGAGGGACTTTAATTTATGCAGAGATTGTGGCTGCAATATGTATTCTCTGCCTCTGGCGCTGCTTTTCCAGATTCAGTTGGCATCAAAATAACAAAAAGTTTTGCCTCGCTACACTGCACAACCTACACTTTCCGCCCTGGCTACTTTGCTGTGCTTCTACCTAGTGTGTCCCTGGCTTGGGTTTAGAAAATATAGTCACTCTACTCTAGACATAGTGAAAAGAGCAGACAAAAAGGGCAGGACTCCCAAGAACTCTAGCACCAATTTCTCTAAGTGGTGTCTTTGCTCTTTTCCCAAATCGAGGGTTAATTGGTGCTCTTGTAGTCGCAGTGCCTTCCCACAGTTGAGAACACGAGCTCCCCATGTGGAGTCTGCAGGAGAAGCAGGGTTCAAAGGCAGGGGGGTAATTGGATCAGGACGCGCAGACGTAAATCAGTTCCCATTTCAAGGTGATGTGTTCTGTTTCTTTTTTTATATAATACTTTGATATTTTTATTTATATAGTTATACAGCAACATTCACTGCAATTTGTGAAGCACAGTTGGATGGAGCAAAGGAACATCTTTGCAGACTGAGCAGCTGGGAGATGCAAAATAGAGGTGCTGCCACATCACCACTGGTAGGATAGCGTAATTACAATGATACAAATTTATATGAGCAGATTTTATTATAAATATGGACGTTGTTAAATCCGTGTATCTTTAGGTAGTGCGTCCTTCAATCAATAGACAGAGACTGCAGAGGAACAATCAACAGGTGTTTACTGGATGAGGGTTACTCTAAAAACTAACAGTACAGATCCCTACTCAGGGTTTATATACAGGTGTGGTCACTGCCGGTACTACAGTATACAGGAGCTGTAAAAAGTAGTTCTCCCCTTAAAGGTACATACACTACAGACATAGTAATTTACAATTGGAAAAGTTGACAACAGGAAGTAATATTTTGTCAACACTCCTTGCACCCACCTTTTTGACCAAGCATTTGGTCATCCTTCTTTATCCTGGCTGGGGAGTCTCGAACTTGGGGTCGGCCATTTAGGACTGAGATTAGGAGAAATTTCTTCACACAGAGGGTGGTGGATCTTTGGAATTATCTACCCCAGAGGGCTGTGAATGCTCTGTCGTTGAGTATATTCAAGACAGAGATCGATAGATTTTTGGATACTAAGGGAATCAAGGGATGTGGGGATAGGGTGGGAATCAAGGGATGTGGGGGTAGGGTGGGAATCAAGGGATGTGGGGATAGGGTGGGAATCAAGGGACGTGGGGGTAGGGTGGGAATCAAGGGATGTGGGGATAGGGTGGGAATCAAGGGATGTGGGGATAGGGTGGGAATCAAGGGATGTGGGGATAGGGTGGGAATCAAGGGATGTGGGGATAGGGTGGGAAAGTGGAGTTGAGGTAGAAGATCAGCCATGATCTTATTGAATGGCACAGCAGGCTCGAAGGGCCGAATGGCCTACTCTTGCTCCTATTTCTTATGTTTTTATGTTCTTCGGCTTGGTGTTCATTTTTTGATTACACCTCTGAAACGTTTTGGGGTGTTTTTCCATGTTAAAAATGCCACATAAATCAAAGTTGTCACTGAAGACTCCATTCTTTTTGCTCAGTATGGTGAACAAATTAACTACAGAACTTGTTCCACCAGCTGCACCCTGCCAACTGTATGATGTGATGTAATATTATCATTGTGCTCCCAGGTGAAACCAGGCCGCACGATTTAATGGACATTTTGAATTAACATAGAAACATAGAAGATAGGAGCAGGAGTAGGCCATTCGGCCCCTCGAGCCTGTTCCGCCATTTAATGAGATCATGGCTGATCATCCAAATTCAGTACCCTGTCCCTGCTTTCTCCCCATATCCCTTGATCCCTTTAGCCTTAAGAAATATATCTAACTCCTTCTTGAATATATTTAATGAATTGGCCTCAACTGCCTTCTGTGGTAGAGAATTCCACAGGTTCACCACTCCCTGGGTGAAGAAATTCCTCCTCATCTCAGTCCTAAATGGCTTACCCCTTATCCTTAGACTGTGACCCCTGGTTCTGGACTCCCCCACCATCGGGAACATCCTTCCTGCATCTAGTCTGTCTAGTCCTGTTAGAATTTTATATGTTTCAATGAGATCCCCTCTCATTCTTCTAAACTCTAGCGAATATAAGCCCAATCGACCCAATCTCTCTTCATATGTCATTCCTGCCATCCCAGGTATCAGTCTGGTGAATCTTCGCTGCACTCCCTCCATGGCAAGAACATCCTTCCTCAGATAAGGCGACCAAAACTGCACAAAATACTCAAGGTATGGTCTCACCAAGGCCCTGTACAACTGCAGCAAGACATCCTTGTTCCTGTACTCAAATCCTCTTGCTATGAAGGCCAACATACCATTTGCCTTCTTAACCGCCTGCTGCACCTACATGCTTACCTTCAGCGACTGGTGCACAAGGACACCCAGGTCTCGTTGCACTTCCCCTTCTCCCAATCTATTGCCATTCAGATAATAATCTGCCTTCCTGTTTTTGCCACCAAAGTAGATAACCTCGCATTTATCCACATTGGGCAGATGCATGGCAGATGCAGTATAATCACCCAACCTGTCCAAATCATACTGGAGTTTCTCGTCATCCTCCTTACAGCACACACGCCCACCCAGCTTTGTGTCATCTGCAAACTTGGAGATATTACATCTAGTTCCCTCGTCTAGATCATTAATATATATTGTGAATAGCTAGGGTCCTAGGACCGATCCCTGCAGTACCCCACTAGTCACTGCCTGCCACTCGGAAAAAGACCCGTATATTCCAACTCTTTGCTTCCTGTCTACCAACCAGTTCTCTATCCAAGTCAGTACCTTGCCCCCAATCCCATGTGCCTTAACTTTACACGCTAATCTCTTATGCGGGACCTTATCGAAAGCCTTCTGAAAGTCCAAATACACCACATTGACTGGTTCTCCCTTATCTATTCTACCAGTTACATCCTCAAAAAATACCAGTAGATTAGTCAAGCATGGTTTACCTTTTGTAAATCCATGTTGACTTTGTCCGATCCTGTCACTGCTTTCCAAGTGCTCTGCTATTACATCTTTTATAATGGACTCTAGCATTTTCCCCACTATCGACGTCAGGCTTACCGGTCTGTAATTCCCCGTTTTCTCTCTACCACCTTTTTTAAATAGTGGGGTTACATTAGCTACCCTCCAATCCATGGGAATTATCTGAGGTAAACTACCGAGCCAACATTTTTCTCCTGGTGCTCAGGTTGACATGTAAGGCACTCCTTTGCCAGGCCCCTTGTAAATAAATTCTATACTGGCATTAAATGATGGTATTTTCGCCCACTGTGACTCAGTATTTGGACCAATGGACTACCTGTGAGGGAGCATTATATGGAGATACAAAACTTTAAAGGAAGAGCTCAGGGAAAAATTCTTGGGCTCATCAAAGTGCCGGAGAATGCAACACTTAATAATTTCAGGAATCCATCAAGCACTTCCCGGTCAGGTAAGAGACAGATGTTAAAGTTCCCAACACCCTCCTGCACCCGTGTGGTAGTTTTCCATTTCCCTGTGGCTGAAGTGAGATCACCAACTAGTAACTGTGGGCCTGTGTCCACTAGGGTGCAGACTTTCCCATCTCATCTCATATATAGAACCCGGGGGGTGGGGGTGGAAATTTGGTTAGTTAGTGCCTCTGGGGGCGCTAGGAACTTAGCGCCGCTCGCGAAATTGACCAGTCGTTTTGCGGCAGCGCTAAACACTACCGCCATGATCTCCTGCGCCCGCAGATCGTGACATCAGTCAAGTGTGCAACGCCCCGGTAATGCCCCAGACCAGATATTGAGTCGCGCCCCCTGCCTTTAGCGCCTGCCGCTAGGAACGACAGGTAGAGGGGAACGTTTTCAAGTCGGGAAGGGGCTGGGGGAGCGCTATTTAAGGGCGGGTGCTTCCTGCTTTTTCTTGTCGGCAAAATTTTTGATTTTAACACTGTCCTAAGGTGTTTTGGCCCTTAGCACCACTTTCGAGGTTCCTAAGCGCCGAGCTCTTTCCTTGGGCCTACCCATTAGTGCATCCAACACAATTGCTTTTGAGGTCTCTCCAGGCCGAGAGTCAAGGCTGCTCTGAGCAGTGAGTGGCTGGCCAGCAAGATGGCCCCTCCCCTTTAAGAACTAGACGGTGCCAGTCTGTCTGGCTTCCATGGTAATTGACATCGCCTGAGCTTTGGTCACGTTCTGAGGTAGCGCCTCGCTCCCTGACGTTTGCGCCTTAAGAGAGGTGTGTAGTGCCTGAATTAGCGCTCAAATCACCTCCATGGGCGATGGAGGCGAATTTTGCAGTCAGAGGTGATAATTAGCGCCGGGTGCTAAACTTTGCGCCCGGCCGATATTAGCGTCCCCAAAATGGGCAATACCGAATTTTTCCCCCAACTCTTATCCCATCTGTCTGGTGTGGATTTTAAGCCCATTCCTGAAGTGTAAGGCCAGTGCCTAACCTGCTGTGCCACCCACTTCCTTAGAACATTTTACACAGATTTTAATATATAGGTTTTGTTTAACCCTATGTGCAATGATATGGAGCTGTCAAGCTCATGCCATGATCGGTATATACGCTGGGTAAATTGACATGCCGAATCTTTTAATATGCAAGTTATTTGAAACTGTTAGGAGTGATTTTTTTAGTCTTCAGTAACAATCTAAATCTGGTATAGAAAGCAATGTGGGTGAGAGGGTGAATATTGTGGAGTTAGCACAGGGTTAGTCATCACGAGGTTAATGTCAGGAATAACAACAACACCCAAATACATAGACTTCAACTTTGAGGTGTGAAACTGATTTTTTTTTAAATTACATCATATAATTGGCAACTTTTGAAAGCAAAAATATTGAACTGTCCAGAAAATTCTAAAATTAATACAAAAGACAGAATGCTAAAAGTCTAATTTTGTTATAATTTTTTTCCATGACTAAGTTGGAGAAATAATTATTCAGGTTATTAAAAGTTTTATTCATTTTTATTAGAAGCAAAAAAGAATCATAACTTAAGGCAGCACCTCCCAAACCCACGACCTCTATCACCTAGAAGGACAAGGACAGCAGACGCATGGGAACACCACCACCTCCAAGTTCCCCTCCAAGTCACACACCATCCTGACTTAGAAGTATATCGCCGATCCTTCATCGTCGCTGGGTCAAAATCCTGGAACTCCCTCCCTAACAGCACTGTGGGAGTACCTTCACCACACGGACTGCAGCGGTTCAAGAAGACGGCTCACCACCACCTTCTCAAGGGCAATGAGGGATGGGCGATAAATGCTGGCCTTGCCAGCGACGCCCACATCCCACAAACTAATAAAAAAAAAGTGGTAATTCCAATCTCTTCGAATTCCTATCCTGTTAATTGTTCACTTTTTGGAATTGGCAAAAGATACCAAGTGCAACAGTGAGTACACAGGTTATTAAAAGTTTTATTCATTTTTATTAGAAGCAAAAAAGAATCATAACTTAAGGCAGCACCTCCCAAATCCGCGACCTCTACCACCGAGAAGGGCAAGTGAGTACACACGTGTTTGATAGTTAAGTATGGTGTTGTGACAGTGTCATAAAGTTTGTAGCAGAAGTGAGTTAAATTCCATACACTGTATTTGCCAATTTATACAACTTGTAGCTGCCTTCTGTTGACTTTAACATCACAGGCAACAACTCCGTGTCTCGCAATTTACACCAGCTTGCAGGAGAGTGATGTTTGGGTGTCTCTTATTTACATAAACCTATTAACTATTGCAATTCTTTCAGTTAACTGGGTGTGCCACATTGGTTGCAAGATGCCACGTTGTCACAAACTCCTCCCTCTTTTATTACCAACAGAATCCAAAGTTTGAATTGTTAGGTTCAGCTACTGTAAGAAGCACCGAGGTAAAAAAATACTCGCAGAGCTGACAATTTGATGGCTGAAAAGCAGGTAAGTTCGACTGGTTTACATCATCAACACAGAAAGGGAAAACAATAGTCTCATTTTGTTGTAGTCTAGTATTGTTGAATTTTCTTTCCCTATTTGCTACTACTTCCTGGTTTTTTGATGTACTTTCAGCTCTTAAAGAAATAATTTAACAAATATTATACCCTACTTCAATTGAGGCCATATTTTTACATCTGGGATGATCAGTTCATATTTGAAAACAGAAGGATTATATTACATACTGACTTACTTTCTGAAATTCACCTACAGATTATTACTCGATAAACATCCTGTAATTGGGTCACAATCATTAACTCTTCATTCTAGGTATCATATATCAACTGTGTGGAACATCTTGGTTAGCAAAAGAAAATTCAACAAGGTACAATATTGAAATAAAAGTGCCCAGGCAATTCCATAGCATATAGTTTATGGAAGTAAAATGCTGAATACATGGCAGTGTTTTACAGGCAGTAATCTCACTGTGCTGTTCATTTTGTATGGGCTACATTTTATAAATACATTTCAATATGGAAGGCAGTAGAAATGGAAGCAAAGTTTTCCAGTGGTATCTATCTGTGTGTTACTGTTGTTGTTGTAGTCGGAGTGAATTGCTTATTTGTGATATTTCCTTTTGGTTACGCTCTCAGTAAGCAGTGAAACCTTATGATGGGTGCTGCTCTTGCTGCCCAGTACTGGGTGGTGGAGAAAGAAAGAAAGACTTGCATTTATATAGCGCTTTTCATGACCACCGGATCTCTCAAAGTGCTTTACAGCCAATGAAGTACTTTTGAAGTGTAGTCACTGTTGTAATGTGGGAATCGCAGCAGCCAATTTGCGCACAGCAAGGTCCCACAAACAGCAATGTGATAGTGACCAGATAATCTGTTTTTGTTATGTTGGTTGAGGGATAAATATTGGCCAGGACACCGGGGGGAACTCCCCTGCTCCTCTTCGAAATAGTGCCATGGGATCTTTTACGCCCACCTGAGAGAGCAGACTGGGCCTAGGTTTAACGGCTCATCTGAAATACGGCACTTCCGACAGTGCAGCACTCCCTCAGCACTGCACTGGAGTGTCAGCCTAGCTTTGTGCGCTCAAGTCCTCAAGGAGGAGGAAGAAGAGCAGCAGCAACAGCAGCAGCAGTAGAGACCTCGGCTACAGTTGGACCGCTGAGTAGACAGCTCACAGGAGGCCTTACCCACCCAAGAAGGCCTTCAGGCCAAGGGGGATCTTGCTAGAATATCTGAGAAGCAGTGACTGAGGAGGCTGTGCTTCTTGAGAAAGGTTGTTTCTGACCTTTGCCACCTCCTGTATGAAAACCCACTGCCTGCCATGCCAGGGGGCCATGCCAGTGGCTGCTAAGGTGACAACAGCCCTGAACTTCTTTGCCTCAGGATTGTTCCAGTGTGCTACTGGGGAAATCTCGGGCATCTCACAGCTGTCGGTCCATAAGTGCATCAAGGAGGTGACTGATGCTTTATTTGCCAAGGTGAACCGATACATTTTATTTCCCATTGATGACAGCAGACAAAATGAGAGAGCCTTGGGGTTCACAGCAATAACAGAGCACTATTGACTGCGCTCAAGTTGCAACCAAGGCCCCATGAGGACAGGCAGGAAGCTTTGTCAACCGCAAGGGGTACCACTCCATCAATGTGCAGCTTGTGTGTGATCACTACAAACGGATTGTGCTACGAGGTGCTTCCTCAGTGGCTTTACCAATTCTGGTGGTAGGCTGCTGTGAATGATGTTGGGGCCCTTGAGATGCTCGTAGCTGGTGACCAATAGGAGCTCGAGCCTGTAAAGGCACAACTGCAGACTTTTTTTTTTATTCGCTTATGGGATCTGGGCGTCGCTGGCAAGGCCAGCATTTAATGCCCATCCCTAGTTGCCCTTGAGAAGGTGGTGGTGAGCAGCCTTCTTGAACCACTGCAGTCCGTGCAGTGAAGGTACTCCCACAGTGTTGTTAGGTAGGGAGTTCCAGGATTTTGACCCATTGATAATGACTGATCGGCGATATACTTCCAAATCAGGGTGGTGTGTGACTTGGAGGGGAACTTGAAGGTGGTGGTGTTCCCATACGTCTACTGCCCTTGTCCTTCTAGGTGGAAGAGGTCGCGGGTTTGGGAGGTGCTGCCGAAAATGCATTGGCGAGTTGCTGCAGTGCATCTTGCAGATGGTACACACTGCAGTCACGGTACGCCGGTAGTGGAGGGAGTGAATGTTTAAGGTGATGGATGGGGTGCCAATCAAATGGGCTGCTTTGTCCTGGATGGTGTCGAGCTTCTTGAGTGTTGTTGGAGCTGCACTCATCCAGGCAAGTGGAAAGTATTCCATCACACTCCCTACTTGTGCCTTGTAGATGCTGTAAATGCTTTGGGGAGTCAGGAGGTGAGACACTCACCGCAGAACACCTAGCCTCTGACCTGCTCTTGTTGCCACAGTATTTATGTGGCTGGTCCAGTTAAGTTTCTGGTCAATGGTGACCCCCAGGATGTTGATGGTGAGGGATTCAGCGATGGTAATGCTGTTGAATGTCAAGGGGCGGTGGTTAGACTCTCGCTTGTTGGAGATAGTCATTGCCTGGCGCTTCTGTGGTGCGAATGTCACCTGCCACTTATCAGCTCAAGTCTGAATGTCATCCAGGTCTTGTTGCATGTGGGCATGGACTGCTTCATTATCTGAGGAGTTGTGAATGGCGCTGAACACTGTGCAGTCATCAGTGAACATCCCCATTTCTGACCTTATGTTGGAGGGAAGGTCACTGATGAAGCAGCTGAAGATGGTTGGGCCTTGGACACTGCCCTGAGGAACTCCTGCAGCGATGTCCTAGGGCTGTGATGATTGACCATCAATCACCACAACCATCTTCCTTTGTGCTAGGTATGATTCCAGCCAGTGGAGCGTTGTGGTAAACCACTGTAGTTCACTGTGTTCACTGTTGTTGTTGTTGTTGTTGTCGTTCACTCTTGTTTCACTGTTGTGCCTGACTATGCCTCAGCTGACTCCGCCCCTGGGCTACCGAGTATAAGAGCGGCCGCATGGCAGCTCCTGGCATTCGGTCGTCCACTAGAGGCATAGCCCTGATCTGTCTGAAGTGCAATTCAGTAGTTAATAAAAGCCTGTCGTTCTGAACTCTGCCCAGCCTTTTATTAGAATTGATAGCGCATCAATTTTATTAACTACTGAAAAAAAAAAAAAACGATGCTGCAGATTCTTAAGATCAAGTGCCTGGAACTCGACCCGCAAGAACCGGACTTGACTGCTAAGTTCTCGCACTGGCTGCACTGTTTTGAGTCCTTTCTGACTGCATCCGGCGAGACCGTCGCCGCCGATGCCGACAAGCTCAGGGTGCTGAACTCTAAAGTAAACCACCGAGCTTTTGCCCTTATCCGGGACGCTACAAGCTACCAGGGGGCTATCGACATCTTGAAGGAGCAATACGCACGCCCGGTCAACTATGTTTACGCAAGACATCTCCTGGGGTCTCGCAAACAACAGCCCGGGGAACCCACAGAAGCATACATACGGGCGCTGAAGGAACTCGGCCGAGCCTGCGAATGCAAGCAAGTAACAGCCACGGAACATACGGAGGAGCTCATCCGGGACGCCCTCGTGGCGGGCCTCAGGTCCACTCACACACGGCAGCGACTGCTGGGAAGTAGCGAGCTCGACCTGAAGAAGGCGATTTCACTCACCCTCTCGTTGGACGTAGCCCACCGGAACATGGAGGCCTACTCCCCGGACCGCGCGGCCGCCTCATGGATGCCGCAGCCGCCGCCACCTTGGGACGCGGCGCCACCACGGGCCCTGGCCTCAACTGCTGCAGCGATGTCCCGCCCGAGCCAGAAATGTTATTTCTGTGGCCAAGCCAAACACCCCAGGGCGCGCTGCCCGGCGAAAAACGCGGTCTGCTCTGCCTGCGGTAAGAAGGGACACTACGCTGGCGTCTGCAGAAGTCAGAAGACCCCTACCTCCAGCAGCGCCGCGTGCGATTCGTGGGAGCGGCCATCTTGCCTCCCTCCAGCCTCGTGGGGATCGGGATCGTCATGGGCGCCGCCATTTTGTCCTTCCTCTCCGACGCCGCCATCTTGTCCGCCATTCTGCCAACGGGCCCCCGACTCACCCACCGCCGCCTCACCGGGGTTCTACAGCGACGCTACCGACTCCACAGCGGCCTCCATCACGCTGGATCAATCCAGACCCCATCAGCTAGCCAGGTCCACGATGGACATCCAGGTAAATGGCCGCGCCACAACTTGCCTTTTTGATTCCGGGAGCACGGAGAGCTTCATACACCCTGATACAGTACGGCGCTATTCCCTCTCGGTCCGGCCAACGCGCCATCGGATCTCCATGGCCTCGAAATCCCACTCAGCAGACGTCGGCGGCTACTGCGTAGTGACCCTCTCGGTGAAGGGCTCCGTATATAAAAATGTAAAGCTATTCGTCCTGCCACATCTCTGCGCTGCCGTGCTACTGGGGTTGGACTTTCATTGTCACTTTAAGAGTGTCACCTTGACATACGGTGGACCTCTTCCCCCGCTCACTGTCTGCAACCAGCAGTTTTTAAATTGCCCGCCGCGCCCCACCTGTAGTCTCTCCACCCTCAAAATCACCCCCCCCCCCCTGTTCGCCAACCTCACCCGCGACTGCAAGCCTATCGCCACAAAGAGCAGGCGATACAGCACCGGGGACAGATCCTTCATAAGATCTGCGGTGACGCGGCTCCTGAAAGAGGGGATTATTGAGGATAGTACCAGCCCCTGGCGAGCCCAGGTGGTAGTCGTTAAGACTGGCAACAAGCAGCGCCTAGTCATCGACTATAGCCAGACTATCAACAAGTACACCCAGTTGGACGCATACCCCCTCCCCCGCATAGTCGACATGGTTAATAAGATAGCGCAATATCGCGTTTTCTCGACCATTGACCTCAAGGCAGCATACCACCAAATCCCTATCCGCCCTGAGGACCGCCAGTACACAGCTTTCGAGGCAAACGGCCGCCTTTTTCACTTCCTCAGGGTTCCTTTTGGCGTCACCAACGGTGTCTCCGTCTTCCAGAGGGAGATGGACCGGATGGCCGACGAGAATGCGTTACAGGCCACGTTTCCCTACCTGGACAACGTGACCATCTGCGGCTATGACCTGCAGGACCATGACGCCAATCTTGATAAGTTCCTCCGCACGGCCCAACTCCTAAACCTCACGTACAACAAGGAAAAGTGCATATTCCGCACAGCCCGCCTCGCTATCCTTGGTTGCGTGGTGAAACACGGAGTCATCAGTCCTGACCCTGACTGGATGCGCCCGTTGATGGAACTTCCCCTGCCCCACTGTCTCAAGGCCCTCAAAAGGTGCCTGGGCTTCTTTTCCTATTACGCCCAGTGGGTCCCTCATTATGCGGACAAAGCCCGTCCACTTATCAAGTCCACTTCCTTCCCCCTGACGGCGGAGGCCCGCTTAGCCTTTCACCGTATAAAAGATGACATTGCCAAGGCCACCATGCACTCGGTAGACGAGTCCATCCCCTTCCAGGTGGAGAGCGATGCATCCGACTTTGCCCTGGCCGCTACCCTTAACCAGGCGGGAAGACCCGTGGCCTTCTTTTCACGAACCCTCCAGGGCTCCGAACTCAGACACTCCTCTGTGGAAAAAGAGGCCCAGGCCATTGTGGAGGCGGTGCGCCACTGGCGGCACTACCTGGCTGGAAAACGATTTACCCTGCTTACTGACCAGCGTTCAGTTGCTTTCATGTTCAACAACAAGCAGAGGGGTAAAATCAAAAATGACAAGATTTTGAGGTGGAGAATCGAACTTTCCACCTACAATTACGACATCTTGTACCGGCCAGGGAAACTCAACGAACCCTCAGACGCTCTATCGCGAGGCACATGCGCCACCGCGCAGATCGATAGACTACGGGGCCTCCACAACGACCTCTGCCACCCGGGGGTCACCAGGTTCTTCCATTTCATTAAGGGCCGCAACCTGCCTTACTCCATCGAGGAGGTCAGGACCATGACCAGGAGCTGCCCAGTCTGTGCAGAGTGCAAGCCGCGCTTCTATAGGCCTGACAGAGCAAACCTGATCAAGGCCACCCGCCCTTTTGAGCGCCTGAGTATCGACTTTAAAGGGCCCCTCCCCTCCTCTGACCGCAATGTGTACTTCCTCAACATAGTTGATGAGTACTCCCGTTTCCCTTTTGCCATCCCCTGCCCGGACATGACCACCGCTACGGTCATTAAATGCCTGCACAACCTCTTTGCTCTGTTCGGTTTTCCCAGCTATATTCATAGCGACCGGGGCTCGTCCTTCATGAGCGACGAACTCCGTCAGTACCTGCTCATGAGAGGTATTGCCTCGAGCCGGACCACCAGCTACAACCCCCGGGGGAACGGACAGGTTGAAAGAGAGAACGCGACGGTCTGGAAGGCGGCCCTCCTAGCCTTAAAATCTAGGGGCCTTCCGACCTCCCGTTGGCAGGATGTCCTACCCGATGCGCTCCACTCCATCCGGTCACTGCTGTGTACAGCCACCAACGCAACCCCCCATGAGCGAATGTTTGTTTTTCCCCGGAGGTCCACATCCGGTAACTCACTACCACACTGGCTGACGTCCCCAGGGCCCGTCCTGCTGAGGAAGCATGTAAGGTCCCACAAAACGGCTCCCCTGGTAGAGAAGGTTCACCTCCTCCATGCCAACCCCCAGTACGCCTACGTGGCATACCCAGACGGGCGGGAGGATACAGTCTCCATTAGAGATCTGGCACCCTCGGGGTCCACTGACCCGCCACCATTGCCCCCCACCACGACCCCCTCCGACACGGCCCAAAATTCAGTAGACCCAATTCTCACCCCTGTCCATTCCACCCCAGTAGACGGCATGCCGCGCCCCCAGGACCAGCCGGAGTCCACTCGCCCACCCAACACCAAAGGGGACGATACGCCGGTGCTGGACCCCGCTCAAGAAGCGTCGTGGGAAGCTGTACCATCGCAACCGTCGCCACGAAGATCTCGACGGCAAACGAGGCCGCCCGACAGACTCGCCTACTCGAACTTTTGATACACTTCACCCCGCCGGACTTGATTTTAAACGAGGGGTGAATGTGGTAAACCACTGTAGTTCACTTGTTGTTGTTGTT
The DNA here is from genome assembly GCF_052327205.1 of Somniosus microcephalus. Lineage (NCBI taxonomy): Eukaryota > Metazoa > Chordata > Chondrichthyes > Squaliformes > Somniosidae > Somniosus > Somniosus microcephalus. The sequence continues at coordinate 191,698,465 of NC_140997.1, forward strand.
GTTGTCGTTCACTCTTGTTTCACTGTTGTGCCTGACTATGCCTCAGCTGACTCCGCCCCTGGGCTACCGAGTATAAGAGCGGCCGCATGGCAGCTCCTGGCATTCGGTCGTCCACTAGAGGCATAGTCCTGATCTGTCTGAAGTGCAATTCAGTAGTTAATAAAAGCCTGTCGTTCTGAACTCTGCCCAGCCTTTTATTAGAATTGATAGCGCATCAAGCGTTTTCCTCCTGATTCCCATTGACTTCAGTTTTACTAGGGCTCCTTGATGCCACACTCGGTCAAATGCTGCCTTGATGTCAAGGGCAGTCACTCTCACCTCACCTCTGGAATTCAGCTCTTTTGTCCATGTTTGGACCAAGGCTGTAAATGAGGTCGGGGGCCGAGTGGTCTTGGCGGAACCCAAAATGGGTATCAGTGAGCAGGTTATTGGTGAGTAAGTGCTGCTTGATAGCACTGTCGTTGACACCTTCCATCACTCTGCTGATGATTGAGTGTAGACTGATGGGGCGGTAATTGGCCAGATTGGATTTGTCCTGCTTTTTGTGGACAGGACATACCTGGGCAGTTTTCCACATTGCCGGATAGATGCCAGTATTGTAGCTGTACTGGAACAGTTTGGCTAGAAGCGCGGCTATTTCTGGAGCACAAGTCTTCAGCATGATAGCCAGGATGTTGTTGGGGCCCATAGTCTTTGCTGTAGCTAGTGTACCCAGCCATTTCTTGATATCATGTGAAGTGAATCGAATCGGCTGAAGACTGGCTTCTGTGATGGCGGGGTCCTCGGGAGTAGGCCGATATGGATCACCCACTCGGCACTTGTGGCTGAAGATGGTTGCAAACGCTTCAGCCTTGTCTTTTGCACTCACATCATTGAGAATGAGGATATTCATGGAGCCTCCTCCTCCCGTTAGTTGCTTAATGGTCCACCACCATTCACGACTGGATGTGGCAGGACTGCAGAGCTTTGATCTGATCCGTTGATTGTGGGATCGCTTAGCTCTGTCTATAGCATGCTGCTTCTGCTTTTTTAGCATGCATGTAGTCCTGTGTTGCAGCTTCCCCAGGTCGGCACCTCATTTTTAGGTACACCTGGTGCTGCTCCTGGCATGCTCTTCTACACTCCTTATTGAACCCAGGTTGGTCCCCTGGTTTGGTAGTAATGGTAGAGTGAGGGATATGCCGGGCCATGAGGTTACAAATTGTGGTGGAATACAATTCTGCTGCTGCTGATGGCCCACAGTGCCTCTTGGACCTACTTGGCTGCTGCCGCATGCTGCAGGAGAGATTGCACAGTGGAAATGGCATGCGACAAAATTCCACATGTGGTGGAATTGGACTCCATACTTTCAGACATGGTGCTCAAAGTCCTTGGCAGACCTTTCAATGCCTCATTAAATTGCTGGTGTGTCTCAAGCATTTTTATTTTCATGGCTGCACCCCAGAGGTTGGCATCTCTGTCTCACTCAGCAGGGCTAGGAGAGGACATTGCCTTCAAGTGACTCGTCTTTACCACCAGTACCTGCTCCTGCTCACTTGTGCTGTATGCTTCACCAGGTGTAGATCTCTCTAACTCACCATCTATCCCACCCGAGGTGGGACTCTGTGTCTGGTGCTTGGGAGGGATGTAGCACTTATGGTGCTTCCTCAGGAGGGATGTCATCCTATGGTTTCCCCTTCAGGAGCTTCTTTAGGAGGTTGTTGTTGCTGAGAAGGACTTAGAGGAAAGAGGAAGGAACAAGAGCTAGGATGGCAATGAGAGGCTGTAAATCTGCAAATGAAAGACTTGACCATAGTGGTTAAGGTTCTGAAATTGGCTGAAGCTGTAATTGCTTGTGGTTCATAAAGGGCTACAAGTGAAGAGCAGTTGTCCTGCTCTGTCAAGCCGCCAGCCCCTCCATCTCCAATGCTGCTTTCTCTGGATGTCCCATTTAGTTCCATCGCCTCCTGCTCCACTTGGATGAGGGCCTTGATGTTGGATCTTCATCCGCTGGTCTTTTCTTTCCCTCAAGTTGTGCACTGTCTTCTCTTGTGGAAGGGTAAAGAGAATTACAAGTGGTTACTGAGAAGGCAAGTGCGCATATGTGGAGCTTCTGTATGCTGTGCATAAGCTGAGAGGTAGAAGAAGCACAATGCTTCTGGTGAGGGATGAAGATACAGGGATGGTAATTGACCAAATTGCTGAAGGATGGAGGGGAGGGACAATGTCCAGTTGCAATGCAAGAGGTGGGGAAAGGAGTAGTTGTACGTACCTTTGCTGATCTAGTGAGGTCATTAAACATCTTCCTACACTGGATCCAGGTCCTTGGGGTGCTGCTACTTACTTCTTCTGCCACTTCTAGCCATGCTTTTTTTAAGAGGCTGTTAGGCACCTTCTTCCCACTTCATGGGAAAAGCACTCCTCCTGTCTCTGACCACTGCCAGCAACACCTCCAAGGAGGCATCAAAAACCTGGAGGGAACTCTTCCCTTCCTTCCAGCCATGTTCCAGAAATAGAGATGGCAAGAATAATGAACTCAGTAAATAGGATTTCCATTTCAGGGGTGCCTTCACCCTTTAAATACCCTAACTCGTGAACCGGAAATTGTATGATAAAGGTGGGTGGACGGCCCACTGGCATTGTTACTGGCCAGCCAGCCTACCAATCATATTATAATGAGACCCAGCAGTTCAAAATGGCTGCCGGCCGCTGCACTGGTCCCACTGTCGTTGAAATCATGTTGTTAAAGCATTCCTAGAAAATTCTCTTTAGGTATTTTAACGAAGGCATTAATGTGTTTGTTACTAACACTATATGGCACAATTTCAAGGCTGTGAAATTTGAAAAATGATTATTACAGTATGTCATAATATATCAGATTTATGGTTTATCAGATCCACCATAGACACCTTGGGTTCAGTGGTGTCAGTCACTCCCATAAACAATCGGAAGATTTTACTTTTAATGAGAGTTGGCTCTCACAGCCCTACATCCACTTGTACAGTCGTGGCACCCAAGGATTAATAATGAATCCCCTTGTGACCTGAACTGGATATCCATGCCCTTTGCATTTATATTTCTCCAATTTTTCCAAAGGCAAACCAAAATAATACCAGTTGCGGCAAGGCTCGATTTGAATCATTAAGTTGTTTTATTACACAGTAAGGTGAATATACAACATTCAGACCAATTACCATCCCTGCATCTTCATCTTCAGATTCCCTGAGTTAATTCGGCAAAACTTATCTTCGTGCAAAGATATAAAAATAATGGAGACACTACACCGCTTCACTTGAGTGGGACACCTTCCTTAATTTAAACAAAATGTCTCCTCTGCACCCTGACATTTTTGAGCCTGCCTTTCTTGGGGCCGTTCTGCCTCAAGCTATTGCTTCTGTTGCAAATGCTAGGCTGCTTTTTATGTTGTCTTGACCATGAGCTTCAGGAAATTATCCAAAACCTTCCAACAGAGTGTGTGAAAGGTGTTTAATAATTAGGGAGACGAGCCACCAAATTGCTTATTATTTACAGTTTATAAGGAAACAACTTCAAAACCAGCTCCTCAGCATCTTACTATTGTTTTTTATACCCTTTTTTTCTCATGCAGTAATACAGTATGCTTTTAAAGCGCAACATTAAAAGTAACTACTTTTTCTTTATAATCCTTCCTATGCCAAAATGGTGAAAAAAATCTTGAAAAGTGACAGTCACTTACAGACGGTGACTAAAGACACTGGGGTGCAGTTAACTCCTTATTTGTAAAGACAGTTTTATGTGTTTATTAATTACTTAAAATATTTTATTTGTTGCCTCCAAAATCATTTTGCTGATTAAACCTGAAGTCTTATGGTTATAAATATTGTGTTTGATTTTTGACCTGGACGAGTAGATATTTGCTCATGACCGATTTCACCTGATTTCTTGACCCGAATTCAGGAAAAATGAAAAACCAAAACTAGGAATGCCTATTAATGAGTAAGCCTTGGCACATGGTATCAGTAGGCCTTTCAACCACAAGAAGCATCACAGTGGGGCAATTATATCCTCACCCATACACTTCCAGTGGGGACCCTTGGATAGAAAACAGGAGCAGGAATGCGGGACGATTCTGTCCCTCCCGAACCTCTGAGGTGAATTGAAGAATCCCATCTACCATCTTAGCTGACATCAATTAACTCCGCGCTGACGGGGATCAAACTTCAGATCTTCGGTATGATTTAGCTATTAAGTAAACTCAGTGAGCCACTCATCATTGTACTTAAAAACAAAAAGTATTATTCAGAGATGTTTGTGTACGATGACCTGAATGCTACTGTAGTATTGTGGATGATGTTATCTGCATTGTCTGTACACACGTAGACCTGAGAAACTCGGCAGACCATTTATTTAAATGATAATGATGGCCCTTTAAAGAAAATATGTGTGCGCTTGATGCACCACATCGAACATGTACAAGATATTACCACATTTATTGCTGCAGAAGTGGTTAAAATAACTGTGAATTCAATTTGAAAAGAATTGAAAAATCCTGAAAGTTTTGTGTAAGCGAAAAAAAGAATGAACTGAAGGTTGGACAGTATCCATCCTTCCGGGTTTGGCAGCACATTGCAGATGTAACATGAAACACAATACATGGAACACAATACGTTATGAAATCTTGTCTGAGGATCAAGTAAAACAAGATTTTCAAGATCAAGTTGTGGATTGGGAGCAAAACACAGACCTAGGTTAGGGAGGGAGCTCATTGTTCAACTTATTTTAGGTGAAAGTGGTCAGGATGTTTCATATGAAAGGAAAAGATCAAGATTGTAGCAACAGTGATTAATTTTTCCAACCGTTTTAACATGTGTTAACTGAAAGACCTGATCACAAAGTACACAGACCTTTTCACAGAGATCTTGAGCAAAAATAGCAATTTTCTTTTTTAGTGGGATTTAAAAATAGAATGAAGGTACCTTAAAATCAGAGGTGCTCATTATCCCTTAGGGCCCTGCAGAATCTGTTCTTTCCAGCAGACATACCCGAGGATCACAATCTCCTGCCTGTGCTGTGCACAGACATCCCGGATCTGCAGTATTCTTTTGTTTTGTCACACTGGAGAGAGATAAAAGCAAAATATTGCTGTGAAGTTGGGGCTTTCTAAGCATTCAAACTACCAGTAAAAGCCCCCTACTAAAACTATAGGCTATGGAGGGTAACATAAAAAGGTAGCCAGTTATTATACTTGAGGTACATTCTGGCTGAGTTGGAAAGATAAACTCCAAAGAAACTTGTGCTTTCTTCCTACTTGAGCAACACAGGGGTGGATTTCAACCCCCGAAAACAGGTGGGTTGGGGTTGGGTCAGATGTTAACATTTTAAAAATCTCAAATCTGCCTCCAACCCGCCCACATCCGGGTTTGATGGAGGTGAGACAAAAGACAGTCAGCCAGCCCCTTCCCAAGAAGCGGGTTGGCATTTTAAATTTATTATCAGGTGCAGAAAGAGAAATAAAAAGAGAGAGAAAGATTGGATTAAGAGAGAGAGAAAAATGGACAAAGGAAAAGTAAGAAAAAAATAGAATTTGACATTTTTTAAATCTCTAAGAACAATTCACTACCTGTAGGAATGAGACTACACAGTTTCAATTGTTCCCTTTCTGGACCAGAGAGGTTGATTGGCATTGCATTAACAATTAGCATAGCGTTAAAATGGTACTTATACTTAATTACCAGATTTAACTTTCTGTGGTGAGTTTAATGGGCAATTAATGTGCAAACCCAGCAAGTTCTTAAAAATAACGGGGCGGTTAAAGAGTGAGATGCCTTTTGTGTAAATCGGCCAGCTGGTTCCAGAGATTCTCAACTTATGGCGTATCTTTTAATCCCCTGAATTTGCTGGCCGATTTGTGTATTAATAATGGTGTGCGTCGTTAACACACCATTAATTTTCCAGCAAGATCTGGCCCATTATGTATTAACAGAACCACATGTTATTAATCAGGTGTCCTCTAAATCTACTTGACTGTATTTTTAGGATTATAGACCACGCGCCCATATTGTCTTGAGGTCACTATTTGCTTTTGCTAGTTGGAGCCGTTCTCAATTTCCAGTACTGCTAGGCCTAGCCCATGATCCCGTCTTCCTCAGTGAACCAGAGATATTGCTTGCAGCTAGGGAGGAGAGAAAATTCAGACACAGTGACTTTTTTCACTATTTGGGCCTTTTGTGGCTATATGCAAACTTGTTGCTTTCTGCCCCAAGCCTCTGCTGACTTTTGTGTCGCCACCCAGAGATTTTGAGCCTCAGTTACAGCCATATTCTGAAGTGCTATTGAAGAGTACTTAATACTAAAAGGGCTGGTATGAATATTATATCCCATGCTCTCTGCCTAGTGTATTCAGTGACTGATAATTATTGTAAGTCACTGATATGTTTAAAAGTGCAGCTCCATAGACAATCCATGCTAAATTGTAATTACTGATTTGGTTAAGTTCCCAGTTAACCATGTTTGTTCCATAATCAAATATGCTCAAAATGGGTGAATAAAAATCTGCCTCTTTCCATGTGAGGATTGTTTTTATCCCATCCTGTATTTCTCGTAGATTCCCCTACACCTGGCTCCTCATTGACTTGCATTATTCTGCCCCCTCCCCTCCGCCTCAGCCACCTAGAATCCTGTTTGTGCTCAAGTTTCCTGCATTGTGATTAACAGTAAAATGAAACTGGAGCGAAGTAAGGTACAGCTTGGAACATGCCTCTACCTTTTCTTAGATTTACAACTCATTCTTAAAATCCAGATTGTTTTCCACACAATAGTGAGTTCAGAAATTCCAATTCCTGTAATTGGTGCATTCAATGAGCACAAAGAATATTGCACATGAAAGACACTTCAGATTTGTTTCATTGGTATTGGCTGGTAATAATAGAAGCATAAAAGTTACCCATAGGATAATTCTAGATTAAGAACCCTAACTTATGAATAGCTATTCTTAGATTTAAACTTGTTTTCATTACAGCAAAGATTTAACAAGGACATGAAGTAGGTCTTTAAAATAATTATGAAGAATTAATGATGCAGATTTCAGCAGGCTAGTTAACTTGGATCATGAGCACAGGACAAGAGGAAAACTCTGATGACCATATCCTGTCCCACTCGCCCATCACCCCAGTCCTCGCTGACCTACATTGGCTCCAGGTCCCTGAACGTCACAAATTTTAAATTCTTATTCTTCATGGCCTTACCCCTCTCTATCTCTGTAACCTCCTCCAGCACTGCAATACCCATCCCGAACTCTCCATTCCTCTGACTCTGACCTCTTGTATATTCCTCTATCCCTTTACTCCACCATTGGTGGCCCTGTCTTCAGCTGCCTTTGCCCCACACGCCTCAATTCCTGCCCTAAACTCACTCTCCACCTCCACCTCCTTTAACAGCGTCCTTAAAACCCACCTCTGACTAAGCTTTTGGTCATCCCTCCTAATAACTCTTGTGGTTTGGTGTCCATTTTTGTCTACACTTTTGCGAAGCATTTTTAGGACATTTTTCTAAGTTAAAGTCACTATATAAATGCAAGTTGATGTGAGTAACAAACTTCATGCAAGAATTAAGATTAGAAGTCCCAGAGTCATGGATATGTGGAATAGACTGCTGGTTAATGCTGTGTTAATTAATATCTTTTAAAAAGTTGCGCATAAATATTGTTAAAAATAACATTGATGTTTATAAGAATAAGTAAAGGGAAGGATGATTGAATGTTATAGGGGTTACAATCCCTGACTTGGTGGGACTCCAGAAATAAATGTAGTTGATTGAAGATTTACAATGCAGGATGTGAGGTTAGATAAATATTCTGAACTTTTTTTTGATTTGGCTTAGGTGCAACAGAAATTTGCAGAATCTTTCCTCAGGAAATTAAGTGGGTTGAATTAAACCCAAAAAGGAAGTTGATTGTGTTTGGCCTATAGGAGGAGTGGGTTGAATGGCCTTTTCTTGTTCCTTGTTTTCTTGTATCCTTATACAGATAATCAAGGGCAGAAAGACATAGGTGTGTTATCTGCACTGTGTTTTGCAGAAAAAGTAGAAAACTTCATGAAAGGCAACGCCAGATGCCACCATTCCTACTCTTGATGTTAAATCAAGAAGAATTCTCAGAAAATGTCTGATCACAGGCAGTTTATAACAAGTAGCTTTTCTTTTCATTTGTTCTTAGGATGCAGGTGATGCTGGCAAGGCTACATTTATTGCCCATCCCTAGTTGCCCTACAAAGGGGGCGGTGGGCCTTCTTTATGGTGATAGTGCTCCCACAATGGTATTAGGTAGGGAATTCCAGCATATTGACCCAGCAATGATGAAGGAACAGCAATATATATCCAAGTCAGGATGCTGTGTGACTTGGAGGACAACTTGGTGTTCCTATGACATTACTGCTCTTGCAGCAGCTTTCAAAGTAACCTTGGTATAAAGAAAAAGAAAGGTGTGTTGCTGTATTGAATACTGTAGAAACTACAACAGTCAGTAATAATATCAAGGCACTGGAAAGTGCACTGAAATATCCTGTTGTTTCATTTAGACTACAGAGCAATTCAGTAGAAGAAACATGTAATGTTGCTGAATGTAATTTTCAGCTTTACATGTTTTCAGGTACCCTAGACCTCTCTGTAGGCAGAGTATGTGACTTTTTTTGCTAAGCAACTTGTTTGGTCACTTAGTTTACCATAATCACCATGTTTACTATGACATCACAAGTCCATGGTGTTATGTGGAGTGTATCGCTGTGAGTAGGATTAAGAGATTATGGAACTTCCCACTAATGCTGTATTTAATTTGTTGCTATGCTGTTAACAGTAACTCTGAAGTCAGTGGGGCAGACACAAAGGGGTCGATTTTCTGGCCGCCGTTGGGCGGCTTTCCAGGCGGCTGGGGGCCGAAAATCGGCGAAAAAGCGGGTCGGGACCCCCCCGCCTGATTCCCCGCCCCGTCCGACTTTCGGACCGCCGTTTCTACGTCACCCGCCTCAGTCCCGGCCGCCGCTGGCGGGACTGGTCGTCGGAACAGTAATGAGCAATTATCTCCTTGTTGAGGTAGATTTTCCAGGGCCGATGCAATTTTGGGGCTTTCCCCACATCAAACACGCCTGCAGGGAACCCCGCTGATGAGAGCTGGCGTGAAAACAGTTGGCTTGCTTGCTGTCAGTTGCAGGTCAATGAGGGCTGAAGAGATTTAAAGAGGCATCATTTGCAGGCTGCAGGACCTTGTTGATGAAGGCTTGGGGGAACTTTTTGAAGGGTTAGGAACAGCTGTAGAAAGTTGGAGCCTCACACACTTCTCCAGTGTGAGTTCCTGGGAAGCCCCTCTCACCACCCTAACTCAGCGCCCCCTCAACAGAGGCATCTGCCAGAAGCATGGGAGGCCTTTTGTTCCTTCCCTTCCTGGTATTAGAGGATCTCCAACAGCAGAGGCGGCAGCAGCAGAACCAGGAACAGCAGGATGAGCACCAGGAGCACCAGGCTGCTGCTCACTCACCTGAAGCTGCACAGGCCAGAAGGGGCCAGTGCTTGGAAGTGGCTTGAGAGCACCTTGCTGCACTTTAGGGGGCCATGGGGACCCGTTTCTGCACTGGCAGTCCTACTCAGAAGGACTCCCATGAAGATCTGGTTTCTTTGTTCAACAGATGGCCAACGCTCCTCAAGAGATGTCATTCTCTTATGAGCACTCACCATGTTTTCCGTACCCTGGCGAGTTATCTCCTGCATGGAGGTTGCCAACCTTTCCATGGTGATGCGTTCATGCGCCAATGACTCCACAAAGGCTCTGCTCATGGTTGCTATGGACTCCTCCATTCGCTCCACACTCGCAGCGACCCTGGAGACAAAACCTGCCAGAGACTCCTGCATCTGTGCATGGAGATCCATCACCTTTTCTCTTGCGGATGGACCCAGAGGCAGAGGGTCGACATGCAGCGCAGCTGAGCTGAGCTGGCAGAGTCCTGCGCCCTCTGACGAGGACTCTCCACTGCTGTCCCTGTCTCCAGAATCTGCTGAGGCTCACTTGTGAGCTGTGAAACACCAGGTGACAACACTACTCTATGTCCCGAAGGTCCCCCCGAGGTGTGAGTGTCTGCGCTGGTGCTGGGTGCGCTTACTTCTGCTGACGCTGTGCCCTCAGAGTTTGGAGCTTCCTCTGAGGAGTCTGGCTGCACAGCCTCTTCCTCCTCCACAGTGAGGACGGGGGCTCTGGATGGTACTGTGGGGGAGTAAAGGAAGGAGTTAGAGATGTAATGCCAAGGTTCTTCTGGTGACTCCCAGCGAGTTGGCATCTTCTGACACCTGCATTCATGCAGCATTGGTCTCAGTGAGAGGCCTCTTCCTCCCTGACCGAGGGAAGAGGACCTCCCTGTGGGCCCTTACCCCATCCAATAATGCCTGCAGTGAAACCTCGTCGAATTTGGAGGCAGCTCGGGGTCTGGCACTGGCCACAGTTGGTGCAGGCTCTTCTGCCATCCTGTATGGTTTGTTTGGAAGCCTTCAGAGGATGCAGTGCTTGCTCTGGACCTTGAAAGCACCATAAATGATGACATCATACTGTGGGGATTTCTGACTCGAATTGGACAATTAGCAAGGCTTCCCACATGCTGGGAATTAATTGGCCGCTTGAGGGAAAATTGCGTGGAGCTGGCTGACACTTTTTTATGTGTGTCAGAAACCCCACATTCGGGGAAACCCGACCATTTCCCACACAAGCCGAAAATCAGGGTCAAAGTAAACGAGGTAGCACGCGTCAACAGACGAGGTTGCTATGGTCTGCAGCAAAGTAGTTATGTTTGAGACTTTACAACAACCATAGATGCACGAGCCTGTTTTAAAATAGATATGGCTGCTGTAGAAAGGACCCTACAGGATAAACAAGGAAGTCGGAGAGGCTGTAAAAATTGCCTGAGGACTTGGTTCAGCAATATAATAGCAGCATAAGGCTCCACTCCTCCTGAAACCATTGTTTGTAACCGTTATACTTTGTAAAATAAATTTCAAGCCCTGTACAGAAACTGGACAAACCGACCTCTTTGACCAAACCTTTGGTCAGCTGTCCGAATACTCTGTGGCTTGGTATCAAATGTTGTTTGATAATCGTTCCTGTGAAGCAGCTTGGGATGCTTTACTATGTTAAAGGCACTATATAAATGCAAGTTGTTGTTGTTGAACCCTGTTCATATAAAAGGAAAGGCATTTTCAAGCTGAAAAAATGCCTGTGTTCTAAGGTCTGAGCGATAACAGAAAAGAGCAACAAGACTGGTCTAAAAAGTAAAAGGGATGAATTATAAGCAATTAGAGAAACAAAAGCTTTCCAGTTTCTCAAAAGGGTGCTCAAGAGGAATCTCCACAAAATATATCAAATATAAAATGTTATAGATAAGCTAATGCAGATTTTTACCACATACAAGAAGAAAGTAGTACACAAATGTAAATTAATAGAAAGTAAAATGAAAGCACATATTAGGAACCTCTTTACTCAAAGAGTGATAAATGTTTGGAGTGATCTACCAAACAAGGTAATAGAGGAAAAAATGTGACATCATTCGAAATATAATGGCATACCATTGTGCCAAAGATGAAGCAATCGTTTTAGCTTAATGAAGTTTCCTTTACTCACTCACGAGTGGTATTTCTGAGGTCCCTCACAATCAGTGGCACCTCAACATGCAGTGGGCAGTGGATTTCCTATGATTTTCTATCTATTAATGTCACTGCACTCATGACTTTCTGATAAGGTCCCCACTACATGCAAGGCCCCTTTAGAGAAAATTCTACTGAAGAAGCTTTAAAAAAAAATAGATACAATCAGTGTTATGCCCCAAGCTTAACTAAATAGAAATGTTGCAAGTTTTATCAGTTGTCTAAAAAGCCTGAGCAATGAGACAATCTACTTATACTCTTAAAGGGAGCTGAGACTCACCCTACAAGAAGAATCTCAGATATGGGGACCACAAAATCTAGAGTAAGGAGGGTAGAAAAGACTCAAAAAGAAAACAGACATAGTGGGAGAGCTAATGTACTAGAGGCATGAACTTTGATAGGCTGAATGACCATTTCTTATTCCAAACTTTTATGTTCTATAACTGCTGTTAGTTTAGTTTTTCGCTGTTTCTCTTATTGATGGCATTGATCACTGCTACACATTTTCGAGCTGGAAAGATGAGATACCTCAGTTGCTGATGTCTCTCTGCAATCAATTTGTTACAGTGGTGCTAGTTAGAAAAAAAAATCAAGGCATTTGAGGAGAACACTGTTATTTTTACACAATGAAAACTATAGCAAGATTCCAGTGTTACATGTTTCTGTGCATTTTATGCTGTGCATTTATAATGGCATTAGATATTAACATCATGTGTATCAAGTTTAATGCTTAATGAATTAAAGATATGACAGAGTAATTGAGTACTCAATGGGTTAAAAAGGTTGTACTTGCTTTAAGTACTTTGATGATTAATGATATGCCATTTCAGGAAGTGCTGCGGTGATAGTCATATACAAGGAAGTAACTGGAACTGCTTTGAAAACACAGATAAATTATATTTGAACTCTTGCGAACTGTACTTACCAAGAAATGAGGGTCACAGGTAGGAATTTCACTTTCAAAGTAACTTGGCTATGGCGGCTTTAGTGTTTACACTTTTGTTTGTATACTTCAGTGATGTAAGAATTAATTCTGCTTTAAGAAATGTTCACTGAAGATCCACGACTCTGCCTTTAAAAGGGATTTATAAGCTATGATTGACCGAGAGGTGAGACATACAAATAATTACAGTTTAGCAATGTGTGTTAGCAAAGGGGCTGTGCCAAAGCACCTGATACTTTGTAGTGACAAATTATTGTAGATAACTGTCGATTTTTTATACTGATATAAGAAACAAGGGACTAGAAGTAGAGACTGATGCATGGAATGTGCAGGTGGATTTAATCAGCTTACTGGAGACCTGGTTCAGATCAGAAAATGGCAATGAGTTTCATTTAGCAAGGATTAGAAGGGACAGAAATAGAAGTTCAGAGGAGTGGAAACTTGCTACATAAGAGTATGTGGCTATTATCAAGAAAGTTGATTTAGCTTCAGAGTAACCATCCAGGTTGAGTTAGATGGTAATTAAGCATTAGGAATTGCTATAAACTGGTAAAGTAGCATACAATTGATCGAACAAATCAGGAGACCAGGGATGGGAGGATCCTAATTGTAGGTCACATTATTTAACTTGAATTAAACTGAAATGAGGCTGTCGATGTTTCATGAAAGAGGTAAATTCACAAATGCTTTTTTCACAGACTGTTAAAAGGGAAATAGCGAAGAGGCCATTCTTGATCTTGATTGGTACAATATCTGAAGGTTGGGGAATATTTGTCATTGCAATGTCATTAGATTTGAGCAAGGAAAACAAACGTGACGAACACAGATTTCAAGAAAGCTGATTGTAAATGAAAGTTAAAATTGGAAAATAATACTGAAGGGGGAAAGAACTGCAAAACTAGGGAATGCTGTTAAGGATATGTTGGGGAGATCAGAAATTAAATATAAAGCACGTGAAAATAGGTTAATGTCAAAGTTAAATGAGTAAATAACAACTTATATCTATAGAGCAAAATGAAAAATACTGCAGATGTGGAATTCGGAACTAAAACATAAATGCTGGAAGTGCTCCATAGGTCAAGCAGAGTCTGTGAAGAAAGGAAGGTACAGTTGATGGCCCAGATATTCTGATCGCAAGCCTCCCGCGGGCAGAGGACTGTGATCTGGAAAAATCTGCGCCCTTACCTCAGGGCTCCCGGGAGGTGCACAATCCCGCTGCTGGGCCTCCCCAAACTGCAAGTGCGCAGGGCCCACGTATCCCAGAGGCGCAAGTAGTTCACAGCGTCCCTGGGATCACGTGGGCCATCGGCAGCCAATCAAAGAAGGGAATCTCCCTTCATACATTTGACAGGAAGACCTGTCAAATATATGAATGGAGATCACCCCCAAAACATAGTAAAATATTAAGGGGGAAAAATTGGGTGAGTAGCGCCACCTGTTAGCGCCTAAAGAGGCAGTCAGTGGCTGTTGCGCCACTGGCTGCGCCTCCCGCGATATTCAGCAGGGGCGCTAATGGTGGCATTAGACATTTGCGCTGCGCCGCCACCGATGACGTCATCGGTGTGCGCAGCGCCCCGTTCGCGATATTTGGTAGCGAACGCCGCAGTTGCGCCGTTTGCTACCTGCGCCCGGTTCACGGGGCCTTACTGTGCCAGCAGCGGTGCAAGTTAAGGTGGAGGTGCGGGGCAGCCGCCTTTTTTGGCGGCCGCCTGCCAGCACCTCCGTCCCCGGCCTCCTAAACCCCCCCCCCCCCCGCGGCATTGCCGGCTGTTTCCTGAGAGCCCGGCACTTCTCCTTGGTGCTGGGCTCGTTTGCTGGCACTCGCGAGCGGGGATCGCACTGTTGCAGGCCCCTCCCCCTTAACAGTGGGAGGAAGGCCTGCAGTACCACAGCGTGCTGTGCCGCAGCGTGTGGCGCTGTGGCACGTTGCGCTGCAATATTCAGTTTCAGCGCCCTAAGAGGGACGCGGAGCACCTCGAGCCTCGCCCCGTCTCCCTCTAGGGGCAATGGAACTGAATATCTGACGATCGTTAAAGCCTCGAACGCTGCGCTAAATCCTGCGCTCAGGCGACTTTTGCGCCACTTTGGCGCCCCAACCCAATTTCTAGGCCTAAATAAATTTATTTTAAAAATCACATTTTTTAAATGACTTGAAAGTCCAATAAATTAACTATTTTAAACAAAACTTTAAATTTTTGAAAAAAATAATTAAAGTTTTTTACGGGGCTAAAAATAAACTTTTTTTAAAAGTATTTTTAAATGATAAATCAGTGGAAAAAAAAAAAATTTATTACTTTTTTCAACTCTTATCCTGTTAAAAGCGCCTGCTTTTACCAGGCGCAAGAATTGTAAGTGTTTTCTGCGGGCGGAGGGTCTCCAAAAAGTGGAACTATCCACCCGCAGATGCCCTTCTCCAGGACAGCCGGAGGATCTGTCAAGAGCTTTCTTGACAGATCAGAAATGCCGGTTTCCAGCACATGCTGTGCATGCCTAAAACCGACATTTCTGATGTCCCTACGGGTGGGTATACAGCGCGATCCCACCCGTAGTGATCGGAATATCCGGCCCATTGTTTCAATGTTGATGACCCTCCGTCAGACCCACAATGTCAATACTCTCGAGCAGGGCGAGGACATTGATGTGGCGAGCCTTCTTTTCGAGAATGCGGATGTTTTTGAGGGCGATATGGAGGAGATGGGTAGCCACAGCCTCACTGAAGGAATTGGAGGGGATGTCAGAGGAAGTTAGAGAAATTAATTTCCAAGGAATGCAGCGAACAGAGTGGATGACAGAAGAAGGGGGTAAGAGAGCTTAGATGCTGTCCAGTAGAGATGATAACTTGGGATAGCAAAATGATAGGTGTTTAGCAGAGACTAGTGATGGACGGAACAAAGAATTGGCAGGGGCATAGTGCGGAGAAGGAGAGATGCAGGAGATGTGATAGGAAAGTGAAGAGAGGTGGCAGAGAGAAACTGAGGTCCAAGTGGTAGTCAATAGCCAACAAGGAAATCTGTTAGCTTCAACATCAAACCATAAAATTAGTGGAAATTCAGCCTAACAGCATCTCCTTATTAAATAAGGAGATGTTGTGGCATGCTGTTAGACTGGATTTCCATTACTTTCACAAAGGTATTGAGATCATATGTGTCAAGTAACCAGAAGACTCCAAAGGTTAGTGCACTTAGCTACGTCAGAATCCATTGTAAGTATTGCAACAACAATCCTTCATAGAAACATAGAAGATAGGAGCAGGAGTAGGCCATTCGGCCCCTCGAGCCTGCTCCGCCATTCAATGCGATCATGGCTGATCATCCAAATTCAGTACCCTGTCCCTGCTTTCTCCCCATATCCCTTGATCCTCTTAACCTTAAGAAATATATCTAACTCCTTCTTGAATATATTTAATGAATTGGCCTTAACTGTTTTCTGTGGTGGAGAATTCCACAGGTTCACCACTCTCTGGGTGAAGAAATTCCTCCTCATCTCAGTCCTAAATGGCTTACCCCTTATCCTTAGACTGTGACCCCTGGTTCTGGACTCCCCCCGCCATCGGGAACAGCCTTCCTGCATCTAGTCTGTCTAGTCCTGTTAGAATTTTATGTTTCAATGAGATCCCCGCTCATTCCTCTAAACTCTAGCGAATATAAGCCCAATCGACCCAATCTCTCTTCACTATTGCCAACAAAAGATTATAGCTTTATAAATAAAAAAGTTATTTTTTTTCTTCTCATTTCTCCTTCCTTAAGTCTCCTTGGATAGCATTCCATTGCCAGTCAGTAGGATGTTTTACAACTGGTCACATAGATTGGTTGAAGGAACTTGTTTACCAGTTTTTACATCCCTCTCTCCTTGTGGAAAATGTCTGCTTTGTAGAATGGCTGACATTCAGAACTCACTAATATAAAAGCAAAATACTGCGGATGCTGGAAATCTGAAATAAGAACAGAAAATGCTGGAGATACTCAGCTGGTTAGGCAGCATCTGTGGAGAGAGAAACAGAGTCAATGGCCCCGATTTTCTGCCAGCCGTCGGGCGGGTTTTTAGGCGGGCGGGAGCCGAAAATCGCAGAAATAGGGGGTCGCAACCCCCCCCGCCCGATTCCCCGCCCAGCCCGACTTTCGCCCCCGTGTTTCAGCGCGACCCGAATCAGTCCCGCCAGCCGCAGGCGGGAATGGTCGGCGGGAGCCCAATGATCAATTATTGGCATGTTTAATCCTATTTTCAAGGGCCCTTGCAATTTTTAGCCTTTCCCCACGTAAAACACGCCTGGTGAGAACACCGCTGATGAAACCTGGTGTGAACAGAGTTGGCTTGCTTGCTTTCAGCTGCAGGTCAATCAGGACTGGAGAGATTTAATCAGACAGCATTTGCAGGCTGCAGGACCTTGTTGCTGAAGGCTTGGGGCAACTTGTTGAAGGCTTAGGAACAGCTGTGCAAGGTTGGAGCCTCACACACCTCTCCAGTGTGAGCTCCTGGGAAGCCCCTCTCACCACCCTAACTCAGCGCCTCCTCAACGGAGGCATCTGCCAGAAGCATGGGAGGCCTTTTGTTCCTTCCCTTCCTGGCATTAGAGGATCTCCAACAGCAGAGGCGTCAGCAGCAGAACCAGGAACAGCAGCATCAGCAGCAGGAGCGCCAGGCTGCTGCTCACTCACCTGAAGCTGCACAGGCCAGAAGGGGCCAGCGCTTGGATGTGACTTGAGAGCACCTTGCTGCGCATCAGGGGGCCATGGGGACCCGTATCTGCACTGGCAGTCCTACTCAGAAGGACTTCCATGAAGGTCTGGTTTCTCTGTTCAATAAATGCCCATCGCTCCTCAAGAGATGTCATTATATTATGAGCACTGTAGGGGGTTTTGGTTTGGGGTTTGTGTCTAGCCAGTCAGGTATATCTGAGCTGCTCCAGCCCCGTGCGGTTCGAATCGCTTCCCCTCTGGTTCTGACCACTGGACTTATTACGAGCAGCGATATAAACAAAATGAGACCAGTGGTTTGGTGCAAAGAAAACCAATGTTTATTAAAAATAGAGAAAAATAAACACTATACAGAGAAAATCACTATGTATGTAACACAATTACACTTAGCAGGGAGGAGAAACGGACACATCGAGGGAAAATGACTAAAATGACAATTTTAGCAATCCCCTTAACTCCCACCCTTTACACCTATCTAAGTTGTCTTGCGATAGGCCAGAAAGTTTATGCTCACCAGTCTCAGATGTTAGAACGCCTGCTCTGTGCCCCTTTGCCTGCCGATGTCTTTAGGGTTTCCACCGCCCAGAGCAGATATACCCCAGTGATTCAAAGGTAACTGTCGGTATCCTGCTTCCCTGGACGGGCTCTTTGTCATCAATCTTCTTGATGGTAAGGCAGGGCACCGGAGCCCAGGCGAGAGAGAGAGAGAGAGATGTGGCTTCCCGAGGGACTACTTATACCCCTTTCTGGGAGCCCTTATCACTCGCCAGATCAGCTTGTTTCTTTGTCTGACCTGGACGTGTTGAAGATGATACAAAGGAAACCGATCTGGGCCCGTCGACCTGGATGGCCGGTTAATCAGTTTTTAAATGTCCCATAAGTGTTTCCCTTTGTCTAACTGGTCTTGTGATGGGGCCATTCCAGTTTGAATGCCCCGTTGATCGTTTTCAAACAGTGTTGAAGTCAGCTAACCAAGGTCTGAATGCAGCTATTACCCGTTGATTATCTGTGCAAACGGCCTTGATGGGTTTTAATTAGAGGCCCGAATGCCACTGTTTGCTTCTCATACATAAATGCAGAAGGCCTGACTGCCTTCTAATTTCTGGAACATTCCTTCTTTGTCAGTCCAAACCTGAACTTTGCAGGCCTTGGCCATGAGGTTGACCATAGCCATCTTGTTGGGCCCTGGAGCCCTGGATTTTAAACTCAGTCCAGCCAGGGTGTCTCCAATAAGCCAGAAGTAAATCTTATGGGGAGACATGAAATTTGCGAATCTGTTCAGCACTCACCATGTTTTCGATACCCTGGCGACTTATCTCCTCCATGGAGGGTGCCAACCTTTCCATGGTGATGCGTTCATGTGCCAATGACTCCACAAAGGCTCAGCTCATTTTAGCTGTGGACTCCTCCATTCGCTCCACACTCGCAGCGACCCTGGAGACAAAACCTGCCAGAGACTCCTGCATCTGTGCATGGAGATCCATCACCTCTTCTCTTGCGGATGGACCTAGAGACAGAGGGTCGACATGCAGCTGAGCTGAGCTGGCAGAGTCCTGCGCCCTCCGACGAGGACACTCCACTGCTGTCCCTGTCTCCACAATCTGCTGATGCTCACTTGTGAGTTGTGAAACACCAGGTGACAACACTACTCTATGTCCCGACGGTCCCCCCGAGAAGTAAGTGGCTGCGCTGGTGCTGGGTGCGCTTACTTCTGCTGACGCTGTGCCCTCAGAGGTTGGCGCTTCCTCTGAGGAGTCTGGCTGCACAGCCTCTTCCTCCTCCACAGTGGGGACGGGGGCTCTGGATGGTACTGTGGGGGAGTAAAGGAAGGAGTTAGAGATGTAATGCCAAGTTTCTTCTGGTGACTCCCAGCGAGTTGACATCTGCTGACACCTGCATCCATGCAGCCTTGTTCTCAGTGTGAGGTCTCTTCCTCCCTGACCTAGGGAAGAGGACCTCCCTGTGGGCCCTAACCCCATCCAATGATGCCTGCAGTGAAGCCTCGTCGAATTTGGAGGCAGCTCGGGGTCTGGCACTGGCCACAGCTGCTGCAGGCTCCTCTGCCATCCTGTCTGGATCGTTTGGAAGCCTTCAGAGGATGCAGTGCTTGCTGTGGACCTTGAAAGCACCACGAATGATGACATCATACTGTGGGGCTTTCTGACTGGAAATAGACAGTTAGCAAGGCTGCCCACACGCTGGAACTTAATTGGCCACTTGAGGGAAAATTGCGTGCAGCTGGCTGACCCATTTTTTTTCGGGTCGGAAACCGACATTCGGGGAACCCGAAAATTTCCCGCACGATCCACAAAATCGGGCCCAATGTTTCAGGCCGATGACCTTTCATCAGAACTGGGGGAAAAGTTGGAGATGAAACAGGTTTTAAGCAAGTACAGAGGCAGGGAAAGGTGGGGGGAGGGGAGGAAAGAACAAAAGGGAAGATCTGTGATCGGGTGAAAGGCAGGAAAGATGAAATGGCAAAAGGGATGATGGTGCAAGGCAAAAGGGGGTAGTAATGGGACAGTAAAAGAAATAAAAGATAGGTCTAGAGGAATTGTAAAAGCAGAATCATTAACAACAACTGCTGTCCAAAGAAATGGAAGCAATGGTTATGATCTGAAATTGTGGGACGGAGTGGGATAGAAGATGTTGCTTGACCGACTGAGCATTTCCAGCATTCTCTGTTTTTAATTCAGAACTCACTGTTTGGGAACAGTTGGCATGAACCTTTGACCTCACTGTAGCACATTATACTGTGGGTCTGTTGTGTTTTGCCTCTACAAGACCCAAGATTCATGTTTTCTTTAAAGTGCAGTACAGATTCAGAGCTGCTCAATGTGTGTATCAGAATATTTACTGACAGCTTTTAATGTTAAATTGTAATGCTACAAAGAATAAACCATTTCAATGTTATCTTGCAGTTTTGGTACGTGGTGCCCTGGTGCTGGTCGTCAGTGCCTTGACCTTGTTCTTTGCAAGTAAAATCATGTATCCTAAAGAAAAACTGTCTAATGTGAAGTACTTCATAGGTATGGACACTGAATTCAATATTTCTAATATGAGCAGATGAAAAGCAGAGGACAGCTTTAAATGTTACATATTCTGCTAGGAATGTTTACCGTATGCTTTCAGAGACAGTAACTGTTAGACTTGTTAGGCTGAAAACTGAAGTATGAACGTGGGCAATGGCTTTTGACTTTTGATGAAGAAAATCTATCAAGGCAAAATCTGAAATAAGATCAAAAAAACTACACAGTGGTTCAGTCAGTACCTCAGAGAGAGACATGTTTACATTTTAGTTCACATCTTCGTCAGAACTGTGGGCTTTTGTTTTGGTTTTCATTTGCCCAAGTAATGCCAAATTAAAGAGTTCTGGGTTCAAGTTGAACTCCAGAATGGTCAACTGCTTCAACACTATTGAACAATGAAACCGAGCATGTCTGCTCTCGAGACTAGCTGCTCCTAGGTGCCTGTACTCCGGCTTTGCCTCATGCTTGTCTAGTCATTTGGAAATAATTGCAGCTACAAATTGCCTGCGAATTGGATCAAGAAATATTTAAGCTTTAAAGAGTTTCAGCCCAGTTTTACTCAAGTTTACGAATGCTGCCGGTAAAATCATACAATGAAATCCAATTTTACCCAAATTTTCAGATTTACCTTTGTGAAACTGTTTTATTTATTCTTTGAAGTCAATGGAAGCGAAAATCAGGTGACGTTTAAAATGGGCGGTCTGCTACTGCCATCTGCTACTCCGTCCAGCGGCAAAAGTGAAAATTCACCACCACGTTTTTTCATCTTTTCCCTTTTTTTAATTTCAAATTTCAGAGCTTTTCTTTTCGTTTTAAAAACGATCTTAACCATGTTCCTTAGCCTTGTCATGCAGCCTTAAGGCCCTATGTTACAAATTCCTGGAAGTTTCAGGTTAGACCAGTACTTTTCATATCTACAATAGCAAAATACTGCGGATGCTGGAAATCTGAAATAACAACAGAAAATGCTGGAAATATTCGGCAGGCCAGGCAACATCCGTGGAGAGAAAAACAGAGTTAACGTTTCAGGTCTGGGACCCTTCATCATATCTGTCGGCTGTGATGTATTGGCCTATAATTTGTTGACAAAATAACGACAAGGTTAATGGTGCTCACCATTATTTATGCGCAAATGCTGCAGCAGGCAGATGTGCCGTTAAAAGCAGAAAGCCAAAAGTTGCTATCCGAGATGGGTCGCTCCGCTGTTAGCTTTGTGAAAATGGCATCTCGCTGTCTGGCTCACCATTAAAATGCATTGAATGGCATAAAGTTGCTGTTTTGCATGGTAGATACAAACTAAACTCGCCACAGAATGTTTAGACTCGTCCATTTCACTCTAAGTGCCCTTTTAACGGTATGATCAGTGTTAAATACTGCCAATCAACCTCTCTGGCATTGAAAATTAACTGTTACAAGTATGGAGTCTCATTTCTTCAGGTTTTAATTGTTATTGGAGATATTAATGTAAAATTTTTAATTTTAAATTTTTTTTACTTTTCCTTTCTGCCTCTCTTTTCTCTCTCTTGTAGTCCAATTTGTCTTTCCCTCTCTTTATTTCTCTTTCTGTACCTAATTTGACATGAATTCAACCACTCTAACTTACACTTCCTTCTCAGTCCTTGCGCTGTTAATTTCACAATCCTTAAATCTGATTGGTTACAGAGATACACAGTTGCTTGTCCTGTTCACTCTTAATTCACCTGTACTCGCTCTGTTCCCCATTCTTGAGTTTACCTGGCAAGAAACTTGACAAAGGGACTTCTGTGTAGCTGAACGTGCATCTGGGGTAATCATGCAAAAGCTCTTTTAACTAAAACATGGCGAGCAGCTGTGGTACATGATTTTATACCAGTCAGAATAATTGACTCCTGACCTGTTGGCTGGCAGTTATGCTAGTGGTGTTTGTTTGCATAAAAATGATACATCCCTGTAGCTGTAAAATGGCAATTCCCAATTAACAATGTTAAAAAAAAAAATGAATAAACTCATAGGCTAGAAATTGCTTTTGTGCCAACATGCAGCTCACTGGTAAATCAGCGTTGGATTTTGGGCCACTGCATTGTTGCTGATGGCCCTCAGATAGGTCCTGAGAGTGGGGATCAATCGGGGTGGGGGGGAGGCGATCAGAAGGGGGGCCAAGCAAGGGCCAAGAGAAGCACTCCTACTCCTGGCAGCCTGCAGCAGTTCCTTTAAGGACCATTGGTTAGGCCACATGTTGACCACATTTTCCTGAACGAAGGCAGTTGTGGGTTCTGTGCAGATCAATTTTAGAAAGGGGACTTCAAGCAGGTGTTGAGCCCTTTATTTGCATATGCAAAGGGTCCTGGACACTGCTTTTGCTGCTGTTACCGCTATGGCAGGTGGCGCACTTCCAGCGCAGAATGTGTGCACACTCGCCACCTGCCATTTTGGATGCTTTAGCGTCCATTTTATGCCTGAAAAACAGGCACGGCATCTACCAATTTATAAGCCGTAGCATTTTTGAGTTACGAGGAGCATAGTATAAATGTTTTGTTTTATACATTTACAGATTCAAAAGTTAAGAAGCCCCCCTGTGGAATGGAAATACATTGTCCTGCAGAACACTTTTCATTTAGACTCGTAAGTGGGACAGCAAGTGTTGTTGGACCCAACATTTGTTTCAATGATAAAATGTAAGTAACCTAAGATATAACTCTGAACAATGCTGCAACCAGACTGTAAATATTCTTTGGAATATAAACCTCCCCGTGAGGTTTGTTTTGTTGAATAGGCTATTCTAAATCTAATGTTTGCCTCTCAATTGTTTATTTCTGTGCTTACAAAGGTCCAATTAAATGACTAAAATCATGGGTTAATTCGTTCATTTTACCTGTGAGCTTCAATAGAACAATTAAAATACAAAAGCAAGTTACCTGCAACTATTCTTTGCATGATTGGAAGAAACTTGCTTGTACTCCAAAAATGATAAGGTGCTTGTCATTGTCACAGGCCATTAAGTGATCGATATTTTTCCATTTTCTTTTAACCTCCCTCCCCAGTTTGCTCTTCAACTTAACCTTGCTTCTTCTGAGAAACTAGCAGGCCTCTACCCAGTACTTCTCCTTGAAAGCTCGGACAAGATTGGGAACTTGTCATGTTTGGATAGAAATAAGCATGCTACCAGTCTGTAGTTAATTCAGAAGCCAGTGAGGAAGCAGACTTGGCCCTGGGACTGACAGCATACCGAGTTCCCGGCCTCTGCCGACTCCTCATGGGTAGGGGACAAGTGAATATGAGGTGCTTATCTAGAGGAGGAAAGGTAAATCAGAGAAAAAGTCCACCTGTGCTATACCCAGCCATTCCTTCGGGTGCGACATTCGCAGAAGCCGTCAATCTGGCACCACCAATGTGTGGATGGCCCTACAACAACAACAGCTACGACTTGCATTTATATAGCACCTTTAATGTAGTAAAACGTCCCAAAGCGCTTCACAAGAGTGTTATCAAACAAAATTTGACACAGCCACATAAGGACAGATGACCAAAAGCTTGGTTAAAGAGGTAGGTTTAAAGGAGCAACTTAAAGGAGGATAGAGAGTCAGAGAGGTTTAGGGAGGGAACTCCGGAGCTTAGGACGTAGGCAGTTGAAGGTAACAGGCACCAATGATGGAGCGATTAAAATCAGGGATGCGCAAGAGGTCAGAATTGAAGGAACACAGAAATCTCGGAGGGCTGGAGGAGGTTACAGAGATAGGGCCATAGCGGGATTTGAAAACAAGGATAAGAATTTTAAAATTGAGGCATTGCTGGACCGGGAGCCAATGTAGGTCAGCGAGCCCAGAGGTGATGGGTGAACGAGACTTGGTGCGAGTTCGGGCAGCAGAGTTTTGGATGAGCTCAAGTTTATGGAGAGTGGAAGACGGGAGGCTGGCCATGAGAGCAATGGAATAGTCAAATCTAGAGCTAACAAAGGCATAGTTGAGGGTTTCAGCAGCAGATGAGCTGAGGCAGGGGTGGAATTGGGCAATGTTACGGAAGTGGAAATAGGCAGTCTTAGTGATGGAGCAGATATGTGGTCGGATGCTCATCTCGGAGTCAAATACAACACCAAGGTTGTAAACGGTCAGGTTCAGCCACAGACAATTGCCAGGGAGAAGGATGGAGATGCCGAACAATTACTGGAAGAAAAACACTTAAATATAGGGGAACCTCTCACCTCAAAAATAAACAAACACCCAAATATTTAGTTGGAGTTGAGATTTATTTCATCTATGTAAAATGGACTGTTTAATTTCTCTGACTTCCCACCTAACACGAAGTTAACCAATTTAACATGTTAAAGACCAATAAGGTTACGCCTATTGGGAAGGTGGCTCTTAAACTCAAAGGGGCAGAAATTCCAGGGTCAGGGTCCTGCAGGCACAGGAGCTGAACAATCTCAATTCCCATGAAAGGGTCATCAGCATGTTTGAATGGGTGCATCGCACTTGTAAGGATGCATCAGCGGCGCTCACCTCGCTCTGCTAAAAGGAAGGGGGTGCAGTGCATAGCTGCTCCACTAGGGGCATCCCAGAGTCTTTCCGGGCCAAAGAAAAGTGGTCCTACGAATGGGAGCTATAATTCTGGTAGTCAAGTAGTCGATCCCCTTACTCTGGCAAGGTCTGAGCCTCAATGGAACTCAAGCTAGCTCATTGTAAAGGGTTGGTCATGCCTGATGAACCCGGTTGAATTTTTTAAGATAGCAAAATACTGCAGATGCTGGAAATCCAAAATAACAACAGAAAATGCTGGAAAAACTCAGCAGGTCAGGCAACATCCGTGGAGAGAAATTAGAGTTGACGTTTCGGGTTGAAACCCTTTTTCAAACCTGGAAAGGAAATGAAATAGATCGAAGGCAAGGCTGCGATAGAACAAAAGAAGTAAAGGGACATTAAGAGGTATTCAAAACCAGACGAGATGGTAATAGGACAGTGGAGACAAAAGACGGCTCAGATTAGGTGTGAAGTGTACTGGCAGGATGAGAGACAGCTGCCATGTAGGAGAGAGAGGGAAAAAAAGGAAAGGGTGGGGGGGAAAGGGAAGACCCAAAACAAAGGGGTGGAAAAAACAATGCAAGTAAAAATGTAATAGGGGCCGAGGTTATGATCTGAAATTGTTGAACTCGATATTGAGTCTGGAAGGCTGCAACGTGCCTAATCAGAAGATGAGGTGCTGTTCCTCGAGTTTACGTTGAGCTTCCGTGGAACAATGCAAGAGGCCAAGGACCGTGAGGTCCGAGTGGGAATGGAGCGGTGAATTAAAATGACAGGCGACCGGAAGCTCGGGGTCACCCTTACGGACTGAACGGAGGTGTTCCGCAAAGCGGTCACCTTTGCGGAACACCTTCGTTCAGTCCGTAAGGGTGACCCCGAGCTTCCGGTCGCCTGTCATTTTAATTCACCGCTCCATTCCCACTCGGACCTCACGGTCCTTGGCCTCTTGCATTGTTCCACGGAAGCTCAACGTAAACTCGAGGAACAGCACCTCATCTTCCGATTAGGCACGTTGCAGCCTTCCGGACTCAATATCGAGTTCAACAATTTCAGATCATAACCTCGGCCCCTATTACATTTTTACTTGCATTGTTTTTTCCACCCCTTTGTTTTGGGTCTTCCCTTTCCCCCCCCCCCTTTCCTTTTTTTTTCTCTCTCTCCTACATGGCAGCTGTCTCTCATCCTGCCAGTACACTTCACACCTAATCTGAGCTGTCTTTTGTCTCCACTGTCCTATTACCATCTCGTCTGGTTTTGAATACCTCTTAATGTCCCTTTATTTCTTTTGTTCTATCGCAGCCTTGCCTTCGATCTATTTCATTCCCTTTCCAGTTTTGAAAAAGGGTTTCAACCCGAAACGTCAACTCTAATTTCTCTCCACGGATGTTGCCTGGCCTGCTGAGTTTTTCCAGCATTTTCTGTTGTTATTTTGAATTTTTTAAAGAGTTGACTAAAGTAGTGGACAGGGGAATGTCTATGGATGTTATTTATATGAACTTCCAGAAGGCATTTGATAAAGTCCCTCATAAGAAACTGTTAGCTAATGCTGAATTGAATGGAACTGAAGGCAAATTATTGATCTGGTTAGGAAATTGGCTGAGCAGCAGGAGACAGAGAGTTGGGATAATGGGCAGGTACTTAAATTGGCAGGATATGACTAGTGGTGTCCCGCAGGAATTTGTGTAGGGGCCTCAACTTTACACATATGTATTGGGATAGAAAGCCATATATCCAAGTTTGCTGATGACACAAAGATAGGCAGCATTGTAATCCGTGTAGATGTGAAGGGATATTTACTAGTCCTAGCCCCTTTAGGGCTACCCCGGATCAGGCGTATTTCTCAGACGTTCACTTTCAGCTAAAGTTTGAGGTAGCCAAATCCTAAAGATGCTTAATTGGGTCTAAAGGTCCGGGCTATCTCTCCCTAAAGGAAAGGAACAACTGAGAATGTTACCGTCCTCCAGATAGCGCTTTTAATAAATTTCGCTAGACTGTAACGTCCCGGATATTATGAGGGTCTGGAGATCTCCCCCAAAATTCTGTAGCTCTTCACCAAAGAGTGCACAGAAATTGAGTTTGCGAGTTATTGATACAGAGACTTATGTGAGACAATTCTAAAAATATATAGAGATTTATTAAAGAACGAACATGCAATTTACAGTTGGTGAATCAGTCAATCGCAACATTAACAGTTCTAAAAAGAGAAAAAATACTATCTTTTTAACAGGGAATCTTACTTTTAAATCTTAACTTTTCTACAGTGTTACAGTTCTTAAAGTTTTCTATACAGGATATCCATCAATATCAAATACCTTTGATCCCCGAGGTACAAAGAGTGGTAGACTACAGAGCCGCCTCTGAAGTTGAGAATCGCTTTGCCCGATTAAAGCGAGTCTGATATCCCATTTGAAACTTCAATATTTATAACCTTTTCCAGTGGTATTTCCTTGAAAGTTTCTGCTGATGCAAGTTAATTATCCTTATTCATCTTTCTGCCGACCTCTGCAATTCTTACTGCCGCATCAGCCAGAATCTTGTCTCATCTCCAGGTGTTCTAGGGTCACCATATAGAACGGTGTGAAAGGCAGGCAGATGTTCCTTATTTTACGTCATCTTTACGAGGGCAGATGTTCCTTATCTTATGTGCCATCTTTACGAAATTTAAATTAGAACTCCTTATCCAGGATGAGCCATTGTTTTTGTTCCCAAAAGTCAGCCTGTCGGAGCCATGCACCTTCTGTTTCAATAAGGTTATTTATTCAGGGTCAACAACTCTCTTATCTCAATAGCCAGAATGCTTTCAAAGCTATTTCATCGTTAGGTTTCTAAATTTCCAAACCCAGTTTGTCATGTTTTAATAAGGCTAGAATTCTTTCATAAGATGGTGTATTTTTCAGAACAAGTTATGTGGCTTATTCCTTCACAGATGGAAGCATAAATTTACAAAGAGTATTAATAGATTAAGTGAATGGGCAAAACTGTGGTAAATGGATTTCAATGTAGGCAAATGTGAGGTCATCCACTTTGGACCTAAAAAGGATGGATCAGCGTACTTTCTAAATGGTGAAAAGCTAACTAGATCATTAAAATGTCATGGACAGGTACAGAAAATAATCAAAAAGGCTAATGGAATGCTAAACTTTATATCTAGAGGACTAAAATTCAAGGGGGTAGAAATTATGCTACAGCAACACAAAGCCCAGGTTAGACCAGACCTGGAGTACTGTGTTCAGTTCTCACGCCACACCATAGAAAGGATATATTGGCCTTGGAGGGAGTGAAGTGTAGATTTATTAGAATGATATCTGGACTCCAAGGGTTAAAGTATGAAAAGAGATTACACAAACTAGGATTGTATTCCCTGTAATTTAGAAGGTTAAGGGGTGAAAGGGGAACTGATAAGGTAGATAGAGAGAAACGATTTCTGCTGGCTGGGGAGTCTATGACTAGTAAGAATGCTTGTGAGGCCTCCAGCTACCACCCGATCTCCTTACTTTGCACTTGTTATAAAGTGCTGGAGAGGCTGCTACTCCACAGATTAGCCCCTATCATCGAACCAACCATCCCTAAGGAGCAAGCAGGCTTCCGGAGCAGCCGTAACTGCTGCGACCAAGTGGTAGCTTTAACAACGCACATCAAAGCAGGTTTCCAACGCCAGCTCAAGACCGCCGTAGCACTCGTGGACCTGTTAGCGGTGTATGATACAGTAAGGAAGCATGGACTGCTTTTCAAGCTCGCCACCATTTTACCCTGCAGAACAATGATCCAGCTTCTCGGCTCCATGCTTAGCAACCACCTCTTCCGTGTGTACACTGGCACCCAGAAGAGCAGATATAGGACATTGAACAACGGACTCCCACAAGGTTCTGTCCTGGCACCCATGTTATTCAACTTTTACACCAGTGACCTGCCTGAAACAGAGTCCCGCAAATTGGTGTACGCTGGTGACATTGCCTTGGCCACGCAAAACATGAATGGTGAGCTGCAGGCGCAACTAGACACATGGAAATTTGATGTCGTGGCGGTAACGGAGACCTGGCTCAAAAAAGGGCAGGATTGGGTACTAAATATTCCTGGATATAAGGTGTTCAGGAAAGATGGGGAAGAAAAGAAAGGAGGTGGGGTGGCAGAATTGATTAAGGAGAATATTACAGTGCTGGAGAGAGAGGATGTCCTGGAGGGGTCAAAGACAGAATCTATTTGGTTAGAGTTTGAGAAATAATAGAGGTGCCATTACACTACTAGGTGTATTCTATAGGCCGCCAACTAGTGGGAAGGATATAGAGGAGCAAATTTGCAGGGAAATTACAGAGACTGCAAGAATTATATAGTGATAATGGGGGACTTCAACTATCCTAATATACATTAGGATAGTAATAGTGTAAAGGGCAGAGAGAGGGAAGAATAGTGTAAAGGGCAGAGAGAGGGAAGAATTTCTGAAGTGTGTTCAGGAGAACTTTCTTGATCAGTATGTTTCTGGCCCAATGAGGAAGGAGGCATTGCTGGATCTGGTTCTGGGGAATGAGTTGGGTCAAGTAGGGCAAGTGTCAGTAGGGGAACATTTAGGGAACAGTGATCATAGGGCTAATGTTACCCCACTATTCAAAAAAGGTGATAGAGAGAAAATGGGGAATTACAGACCGGTAAGCCTGACATCGGTAGTGGGGAAAATGCTAGAGTCCATTATAAAAGATGTAATAGCAGAGCACTTAGAAAACAGTGACAGGATCGGACAAAGTCAACATGGATTTACAAAAGGTAAATCGTGCTTGACTAATCTACTGAAATTTTTTGAGGATGTAACTAATAAAATAGATAAGGGAGAACCAGTGGATGTGGTGTATTTGGACTTTCAGAAGGCTTTCGATAAGGTCCCGCATAAGAGATTAGCGTGTAAAGTTAAGGCACATGGGATTGGGGGCAAGGTATTGACTTGGATAGAGAACTGATTGGCAGACAGAAAGCAAAGAGTTGGAATAAACGGGTCTTTTTCCGAATGGCAGGCAGTGACTAGTGGGGTACCATAGGGATCGGTCCTTGGACCCCAGCTATTCACAATATATATTAATGATCTAGACGAGGGAACTAGATGTAAGATCTCCAAATTTGCAGACGACACAAAGCTGGGTGGGCATGTGTGCTGTGAGGAGAATGCCGAGAAACTACAGGATGATTTGGACAGGTTGGGTGATTGGGCAGATGCATGGCAGATGCAGTATAATGTGGATAAATGCGAGGTTATCCACTTTGGTGGCAAAAACAGGAAGGCAGATTATCATCTGAATGGCAATAGATTGGGAAAAGGGGAAGTGCAACGAGACCTGGGTGTCCTTGTGCACCAGTCGCTGAAGGTAAGCATGCAGGTGCAGCAGGTGGTTAAGAAGGCAAATGGTATGTTGGCCTTCGTAGTGAGAGGGTTTGAGTACAGGAACAAGGATGTCTTGCTGCAATTGTACAGGGCCTTGGTGAGACCACATCTTGAGTATTGTGTGCAGTTTTGGTCGCCTTATCTGAGGAAGGATGTTCTTGCCATGGAAGGAGTTCGGCGAAGATTCACCAGGCTGATACCTGGGATGGCAGGAATGACGTATGAGGAGAGATTGGGACGATTGGGCTTGCACTCGCTGGAGTTTAGAAGAATGAGAGGGGATCTCATTGAAACTTATAAAATTCTGACAGGACTGGACAGACTAGATGCAGGAAGGATGTTCCCGATGGTCGGGGAGTCCAGAACCAGGGGTCACAGTCTAAGGATAAGGGGTAGGCCATTTAGGACAGAAATGAGGAGGAATTTCTTCACCCGGAGAGTGGTGAACCTGTGGAATTCTCTACCACAAAAGGCAGTAGAGGCCAATACATTAAATATATTCAAGAAGGAGTTGGATATATTTCTTAAGGCTAAAGGGATCAAGGGGTATGGGGAGAAAGCAGGGACCGGGTACTGAATTTGGATGATCAGCCATGATCGCATTGAATGGCGAAGCAGGCTCGAGGGGCCGAATGGCCTACTCCTGCTCCTATCTTCTATGTTTCTCTGTTTCTATAGTATCATAAGTTTTAGATTAGCTATGGAAAAGGACAGGGAGCAATCTAGAGTAAAAATACTTAATTGGAGGAAGGCCAATTTCAGTGGGTTGAGAATGGATCTGGCCCGGGTAAATTGGAATCAAAGATTGACAGGCAAAACTGTAATCGAACAATGGGCTGCCTTTAACGAGGAGATGGTTCAGGTACAGTCAAGGTACATTCCCATGAGGGGGAAAGGTAGGGCAACCAAAGGCAGAGCTCCCTTGATGACGAAAGAAATAGAGAGTAAGATGAAGCAAAAAAAGGGCGCGTATGACAGATGTCAGGTTGAGAATACAAGTGAGAATCAAACTGAATATAGAAAGTTCAGAGGGGAAGTGAAAAAGGAAATAAGACGGGCAAGAGAGAGTATGAGAATAGATTGGCAGATAACATAAAAGGGAATCCAAGAGTCTTCTATAGGCATATAAATAGTAAACGGGTGGTAAGAGGAGGGGTGGGGCTGATTAGGAACTAAAAAGGAGACCTATGCATGGAGGCAGAGGGCATGGCTAAGGTACTAAATGAGTACTTTGCATCTGTTTTTACCAAGGAAGAAGATGCTGCGAAAGTCATAGTGAAAGAGGAGGTAGTTGAGATATTGGATGGGATAAAAATTGATACAGAGGAGGTACTAGAAAGGTTGGCTGTACTTAAAGTAGATAAGTCACCAGGATCAGATGGGATGCATCCTAGGATGCTGAGGGAAGTAAGGGTGGAAATTGTGGAGGTACTGACCATAATATTCCAATCCTCCTCGGATACAGGGGTGGTGCCAGAGGACTGGAGCATTGCAAATGTTACACCCTTGTTCAAAAAAGGGTGCAAGGATAAACCCAGCAACTACAGGCCAGTCAGTTTAACCTCGGTAGTGGGGAAGTTTTTAGAACCGATAATCTGGGACAAAATTAACCGTCACTTGGATAAATGTGGATTAATTAAGGAAAGCCAACGCGGATTTGTTAAAGGCAGATCGTGTTTAGCTAACTTGATCGAGTTTTTTGATGAAGTAACAGAGAGGGTTGATGTGGTGTACATGGCCTTCCAAAAGGCATTTGATAAAGTGCCACATAATAGGCTTGCCAGCAAAGTTGAAGCCCATGGAATAAAAGGGACAGTGGCAGCATGGATATGAAATTGGCTAAGTGACAGGAAACAGTGGTGAACGGTTGTTTATCGGACTGGGGGAAGGTTGACAGTGGGGTTCCCCAGGGGTCAGTACTACCCACTGCTTGTCTTGATATATATGTTAATGACTTAGACTTGGGTGTACAAGGCACAATTTCAAAATTTGAAGACGACACAAAACTTGGAAGTATAATGATAGACTTCAAGAGGACATAGACTGGCTGGTGGAATGGGCGGACACATGGCAGATGAAATTTAACACAGTGAAGTAACACATCTTGGTAGGAAGAATGAAGAGAGGCAATATTGACTAAAGGGTACAATTCTAAAGTGGGTGCATGAACAGAGAGACCTGGGGGTATATGTGCACAAATCGTTGAAGATGGCAAGGCAGATTGAGAATATGCGGTCTCCAGAGAATACAACCGTTGCATTAGCAAAGACATGCCAATCCAGGCTGACTTGAACAACTGACCACCAACCCGTCTCAAATCTAGGAGGCCATTTTGGACCGCCACCAAAGCTCTTCAGCAATCTCCCCTCAGCCTTGATGACCGATGGCGAAATGCTTGGAAGAACTGTGACGTATGGAATGGATTCCTTATAGAGGACCCCCACAGTACAACCTGAAGGATCAAACCTTCCTCGCAAACAGTGGACAACCATCAACCGCCTCAGAACTGGTCATGGTAGATGCTGCCACCTTCTCCATAGATGGAAGATTAAAGCATCCCCATCATGTAACTCTGGAGCTCCTAATCAGACCCTGGAGCACATCATTGAGCACTGCCCTCAGAGGAAATTCGCAGACAGCCTACAAGATATCCACGCTGTTACACTGGAAGCTTTGGCCTGGATATCTGACTTGGATATTGACATTCGATTTCCTTTGCTACTACCATACTGAAGAAGAAGCAGGAGTGAAGTTAGGAAACACTTCTACACGCAAAGGGAGGTAGAAGTTTGGAACTCTCCCACAAACGGCAATTGTTAATTTTAAATCTGAGATTGATAGATTTTTATTAACCAAAGGTATTAAGGGATATGAGGTAGAGACGGGTATATGGAGTTTGGTCACCAATCAGCCATGATCTCATTGAATGGCGGAACAGGCTCGAGGGGTTAAATGGCCTGCTCCTGTTCCTATGTCCAATGTTCCGATTAGTTGATGTGAAATCTACTGAGGCCTTTTTAAGGGCTGAATCATCCAAAAGCACAGTGTCAGTTCTCACATGTACGCTGACGACACCCAGTTCTACCTCACCACCACGTCTCTCGACCCCGCCACGGTCTCTAAATTGTCAAACTGTTAGTCCTGGATGAGCAGAAATTTTCTCCAATTAAATATTGGGAAGACCGAAGCCATTGTTTTCGGTCCCCGCCACAAACTCCATTCCCTAGCCACTGACTCCATCCCTCTCCCTGACATCTGTCTGAGGCTGAACCACACTGTTTGCAACCTTGGTATCATATTTGACTCTGAACTGAGCTTCCAACCACATGTCCGCAGCATAACTAAGACCGCCTATTTCCACCTCTGTAACATTGCCTGCCTCCGCCCTTACCTCAGCTCATCCGCTGCTGAAACCCTTATCTGTAGTGTCCGAGTATCAATAATACACGGACTGCAGGAGAACAATAATAACAGGTATTTACAAGGTAACTTAAGACTGAAGTACAGAAGCCTGCTATGGCTTTATATACAGGGGTGGTCACTGCCGGTACTGCAGTATAGAATCAGTTCTTCTCTTAAAGGTACATACACAACAATTCCTCCCCTTTTAGATAAACAGTACATAACATTCATTTAACAACTAAATAATAACTAATTACAATTACAATTTTCTCTGTACTATATACATCAACTGAAATAATCATTTATAAGTTCAGTCTTTGAGGAGGCTTCCTGATCCTGACTGGATAGCGCCTTTCTCGAGTATCCTGTTCTTGCGGCGGAGTTGATTCTGGCTCATTGTCATTGGTTGGTTCGTCAGCTTCCAATACCACTGTTTCTGAGGTAGACGCAATCTGTACTTCGGGTTTATTACCAGGTGCACCTGCTCGTGGTATGGGTTTGGCTTGTTCCTGTGACTCTAGAATCTGGTCAGCATGGCGTCTCACGATGCTCTCTCCCACGTCCACTGTGTACATTAGTGGTCCCTGCTGTGTGCATATCGTTCCTGGCTGCCATTTTTCTGTTCGGTAGTCACGGGCCAAGACTGGTTGCCCTATCTTGAAGCTCCTGGTTGGCTTCTCATTGATGTGCTGGAATTGCTTATCCTCAACATCTCGTCTTATGTTTGGTTTGAGCAAATCCAGGCGACATCTTAGCCTTCGGTTGAAGAACATTATGGCTAGAGCTTGGTTGGTGACTGCATGTGTCGCATTCCGGTAAGCAAACAAGAAATTATCCACCTTGTGTTGTAGTGGTATGTCGTCGTCATACCGCCTTTATTGCCTTTTTAAAGGTCTGAACAAACCTCTCAGCCAATCCATTTGTGGCTGGATGATATGGGACAGATGTGCAATGTTTTACCCCATTATTCCTCAAAAACCTCCGGAAATCCTCGGACATAAACTGTGGTCCATTGTCGGAGCAAATCTGTTCTGGCAAGTCATTCCTGGCGAAGATGGTCCATAGGACTGCAATAGTTTTCTCTGTGGTGGTGGAGGACATTTTGATGACCTCTGGCCATTTCGAATGGGCGTCCACGGCGATTAGGAACATTGAGTCCATAAATGGACCAGCAAAATCAATGTGTACCTGTTGCCATGGAGATGAGGGCCACTCCCATGGAAGTAGCGGGGCCTGTGGTGGAGCGTTTTGGACCTTCTGGCATCCTGTGCATCTCTTGGTCATATCCTCAATTTCTTTATCGATTCCCGGCCACCACACAAACGCCCTGGCTAGGCTCTTCATTTTTACCCCTCCCAGATGACCCTCATGAAGCTCATTGAGCACTCTATCTCTCAACTTGGGTGGAATTACCACTCGGGATCCACACATCAAGGTCCCCCGGCACACTGACAGCTGTTCTCTCCTTGGCGAGAATGCTGGCAACAGTGAGTCGCCATGTGCTGGCCATCCCTTCACCGTCAAATCATAGACCCGAGAGAGTGTCGGGTCATTTCGGGTTTCCTTCTCTATACTTGAGTTTGTACCAGGTAGACATTCGACTATGGTCGCATGAAATATCTCAACAGGGTCCACTGCAGGTGCTTCCTCTACCATAGGCAACGGTAGGCGCGACAGCCCATCAGCGTTTCCATGCTGTTTCGTACCCTTGTACTCTATGTCGTACTGATGTGCCCCTAGAAAAAGTGACCATCTTTGCAGCCGTTGCGCTGTCATCACCGGAACGCCCTTCTTTGGGTTAAAAATGGAGACCAGGGGTTGATGATCAGTCAGTAGGGTGAATTTCTGCCCGTGCAGATAGTGATTGAACTTCTTCACCCCCCACACCAGGCTGAGGGCCTCCCTGTCAATCTGGGCGTAGTTACGCTCGGCTGAGGTTAATGAGCGTGATGCAAAGGCTATTGGCCTCTCTGAACCGTCAAGGAATTTGTGTGACAGCACCGCTCCGATGCCGTAGGGAGACGCATCACATGCTAACCGAATCGGTAGTGTTGGATTGTAGTGGGCCATTACTTCTTTTGAAGTGATTAGGCATTTACATTTCTGAAAGGCACGCTTACACTCATCACTCCATTTCCATGTTACTCCAGTTTGCAGCAGGGCGTTCAGTGGGTGCAGAATTGTAGATAAATTCGGCAAGAACTTATGGTAGTAGTTCACCAACCCGAGGAACGACCTCAGTTGCGACACATTTTCCGGTGCTGGAGCCTTGACTACAGCCTCAATCTTGTCCGGCGACTTATGCAACCCTTCCTCATTAATCATGTGGCCACAATACGAGATTTGTCTCCTGAAGAACTCGCATTTGGGGTGGTTGGCTTGTAGCCCATATTCCTGTAATCTAGTGAGCACCTGCTCCAGGTTGGCAAGGTGTTCACTGTCATTTTTGCCCGTAACCAGGATGTCGTCCAAATAACACTGGGTCCCCGGGATCCCTTGCAGGACTTGTTCCATCGCCCTCTGCCAAATAGCCGGGGCTGATGCTACCCCGAATACCAGTCGATTGTACTGGTAAAGGCCTTTGTGAGTGTTTATCGTGAGGTATTTACTAGATGCTTCTTCCACCTCCATTTGTAGATATGCTTGGGCCAGATCAATCTTTGTAAAGCGTTTCCCTCCAGATAGTGAGGCGAAAATATCTTCTATCCGTGGAAGTGGATATTGTACTGTGTGCAGGACTGGGTTCACAGTTACCTTGAAGTCCCCACAGATGCGAACCTTCTTCAGCTCCCCAGGCGTGCTGCTCAATGATTTCTTCATTACAGGAATGATGGGTGTGGCCCACTCGCTCCAGTCCACCTTGGACAGCACACCCGAACGCTCCAGACTCTCCAGCTCTGCTTCAACGGCTGGGCGGATCGCGTAAGGTACTGGTCTGGCCTTAAAAAAAATTTGGGTTTGCGTTATCTTCGATTTTTATCGTTGCCGTTGCTCCTTTTAGAGTCCCAAGTCCTTGTTGGAACACCTCTTTCGCATCAGTTAGAATTTTTGATAGTCGTCCAGGTGTGACGTCGTCATCCTTTTTGTCAGTCACAGTTAGCGCCTGAATGGAATGCCAATCCAATTGTATTTTTCGGATCCATTCACGTCCCAATAATGGTGGTCCTCCATCTTGTAGTATATATAGATACAGTTTCTGTGTTTCCTTGCCGTTGTATTTAACTGGCACACTTATTTTTCCTCCGGGGTAGACTTTTTGCCCCGTATATGTCTTCAATACAATGGACGTGTCCTTCAAGGGTATGTGTGAGAATAGCCGCTCATAGTCTCGTCGATTCATGACAGTTAGGGCTGATCCTGTGTCCAATTCCATCTTTACTGGGGACCCTGCTATCATGAGGGTGACCCAAATGGTTCGGTGATCCTCCTTTGCGATCACGTTGTGTAACTTTAGACAACTTAGTCTCCTGCTCCCGGAGTCCTTATCACTCTCCTGATCTTCCGAACTACTGTCTGTCAATTTCTTTACTTTCTTGTACTTTCCCGACCTGCAGACTCTTGCTATGTGTCCCATTTTCCCACATTGCCTGCCTACTTTGTCCTTAAACCAGCAGTCCTTCTGATCATGGGTTGTTCTGCCGCAGCGATAGCACTTTTCGGCTCCATACGCCATTTCGTTAGCGCTGTATTCTTGTGGTTTCTGTTGTATTTCCGCAGCTCCCCGTGCTGCTGCTTCGTAGGATACTGCCACGCTGAAAGCCTGTTCTAGCGTCAGGTCCTTTTCCGAAAGTAGTCGTTTCTGGGTTCCTTCACTCTGGAGCCCGCAGACAAACTTATCCCGTAAGGTGTCTGCCAGTCCTGCTCCGAACTGGCAGTGCTTTGATAACTTGCGTAGTTCCGTAAGATAGTCAGCATTGCTCTCATCTTTGTGCTGGTTTCTTTTATGGAACTTGAATCTTTCTGCTATCAGCAGCGGTGTAGGGTTTAGGTGTTCCTGTAAGATATTGACAATCTCTTCAAAACCTTTCTCCATTGGTTTAGCTGGGGTAATTAAATTCCGCAATAGGCCGTACATTCTCGCGCCCATCAAATTTAATAATACCGACGCCTTCTTTCCATCGGCCACCTCATTTGCCTTGCAGTACACTTCAATTATTTCCACATACGTGGTCCAGTCTTCTTCCTCATTGTCGAAAGCAGTGATACTGCCACTTTTTGGCATCTTGGGTGATTTAAAATGGCGCCTCCCGCACTTTTTCTTCTTCCCCAATGGATTAAAATGGCGCCTCCCGCGCTTTTCCTTCTTCCCCTTGCTGCCACGCTGCTCCTAGCGTTCTACAGGGTAATGTCAGCGACCCGCGGCTTCGGCGCATCTCACTTTTCCTTCACTTCGTTTTATTTTCGCTACGCTGCCCGGTTCTTGAGCACCGACCGCGCCCTGTGCGCTCCACCCTCTCTCTCTCTCTCTCTCTTTTCCTCCCGACGACGCTGCACGGCCCCTTTGCAGAGCCGCTCGATCGAGCTCGAGCCCGCCGCAGTCCGGAAGGGTCAGCGCACTACCTGCTACCAGCACGATTTGCTGGAACACTGATGCACTATCAATTGCTACAAAAGACTGGAAGTTGATAAAGTAATAAACAGGCTTTTATTACCAAAGAACAGAGCATGCCTCTTGTGGTTGCCTGGTATCCAAAAGGGCCGAGGCCTGCCGAGCAGCAACCTTTATACCCAGCCATGAGGGTGGAGCCAGGGGCGGAGTCAGCTGAGGCATGCACAGACAAGTACAACAATATGCAAGAGTGAACAACAGTACTAACAGTGAACAACAGTACTAACAACAGTGGTGAACAACAATACTAACAACAGTGGTTTACCACAAACACCTTGACTGGGGAGCCAAGCCCAGCTCTCCACAGCCTCTCCTGCAACTCTCCGAACTCCGATGGATCCTTGGGCGGTTGCCCGCGGTCGACGCCCGTTGCTCTGACTTCGACCCCCAAGAAGCTTCTTCTCAGGGAAAGATCCCCGTGAGGTGATGCAGTACTGCAGGTGAGTTCGAACCTGTTCGTCACTAAGGATGAAATAGCGGAGCACTTAGCAAATGGGGACAGGATAGGACAGAGTCAACATGGATTTACAAAGGGTAAATCGTGCTTGACTAATCTATTGGAATTTTTTGAGGGAGTAACTGGTAGAATAGATGGGGGAGAGCCAGTAGATGTGGTGTACCTGGACTTCCAAAAGGCCTTCGATAAGGTCCCACATAAAAGATTAGCATGGAAAATTGAGGCTCATGGGATAAAGGGGAAAGTTTTGGCGTGGATAGGGAACTGGCTGTCAGATAGAAAACAGAGAGTTGGAATAAACGGCTCATTTTCTGAATGGCAGGCAGTAACAAGTGG
This sequence comes from Somniosus microcephalus, assembly GCF_052327205.1. Classification (NCBI taxonomy): domain Eukaryota; kingdom Metazoa; phylum Chordata; class Chondrichthyes; order Squaliformes; family Somniosidae; genus Somniosus; species Somniosus microcephalus. Next base: position 191,737,427 of record NC_140997.1, read on the forward strand.
GGTACCACAGGGATCTGTCCTGGGCCCCCAGCTGTTCACAATTTACATTAATGACCTGGATCAGGGAGTCGGATGCAGCATTTCCAAATTTGCAGACGACACTAAACTAGGAGGTGGGGTGGGCTCAGAGGAAGAGACCAGGAAGCTCCAGAGCGATTTGGACAGACTGGGCGATTGGGCGGATAAATGGCAGATGCACTATAATGTGGACAAGTGCGAAGTTATCCACCTTGGGTGCAGGAACGGGAGGGCAAATTATTATTTAAATGGCAATAGATTGGGAGAGGGGGAAGTACAGAGAGACCTGGGTGTTCTTGTACACCAGTCACTGAAGGCGAGCATGCAGGTGCAACAGGCGGTCAAGAAGGCAAACGGTATGCTGGCCTTCATAGCAAAAGGGTTAGAATACAGGAACAGGGATACCTTGCTGCAGCTGTACAGGGCACTGGTGAGACCACACCTCGAGTACTGTGTACAGTTTTGGTCGCCTCATCTGAGGAAGGATGTTCTTGCCATGGAGGGGGTGCAGCGGCGATTCACCAGGCTGATACCAGGAATGGCGGGAATGACCTATGAGGAGAGACTATGTAGTTTAGGGATGTACACACTGGAGTTTAGAAGATTGAGAGGGGACCTCATAGAAGTGTATAAAATTCTGACAGGTCTAGACAGACTGGATGCAGAAGGAATGTTTCCCTTGGCGGGTGAGAACAGAACTAGAGGACATAATTTAAGGATAAGGGCTAAACCATTTAGGACAGAGATGAGGGGGAATTTCTTCACTCAGAGAGTGGTGAACCTGTGGAACTCATTGCCACAGAGGGCAGTGTACGCCAGCTCATTAAATATATTTAAGAGGGAATTAGATATATTTCTACGGGCAAAAGGGGTTAAGGGTTACGGAGAGAAGGCGGGGACGGGATACTGAATTAAAGGATCAGCCATGATCTCATTAAATGGCGGAGCAGGCACGAAGGGCCGAATGGCCTACTCCTGCTCCTATCTTCTATGTATCTATGTATCTATGTCACCAGTGTAGTGTCCGAGTATCAATAATACACGGACTGCAGGAGAACAATAATAACAGGTATTTACTGAACAGAGGGTAACTTAAGACTGAAGTACAGAAGCCTGCTATGGCGTTATACACAGGGGTGGTCACATAGAAACATAGAAGACAGGAGCAGGAGTAGGCCATTCGGCCCTTCGAGCCTGCTCCGCCATTCAATGAGATCATGGCTGATCATCCAAATTCAGTACCCTGTCCCTGCCTTCTCCCCATATCCCTTGATCCCTTTAGCCTCACGAAATATATCCAACTCTTTCTTGAATATATTTAATGAACTGGCCTCCACTGCCCTCTGTGGCAGAGAATTCCACAGGTTCACCACTCTCTGGGTGAAGAAATTCCTCCTCATTTCAGTCCTAAATGGCTTACCCCTTATCCTTAGACTATGACCCCTGGTTCTGGACTCCCCGGCCATCAGAAACATCCTTTCTGCATCTCGTCTGTCCAGACCTGACAGAATTTTATAGGTTTCGATGAGATCCCCTCTCAATCTTCTAAACTCCAGTGAGTATAAGCCCAATTGACACAATCTCTCCTCGTACGTCATTCCTGCCATCCCAGGTATCAGCCTGGTGAATCTTCGCTGCACTCCCTCCATGGCAAAAACGTCCTTCCTCAGGTAAGGTGACCAAAACTGCACACAATACTCAAGGTGCGGTCTCACCAAGGCCCTGTACAACTGCAGCAAGACATCCTTGTTCTTGTACTCGAACCCTCTTGCTACGAAGGCCAACATACCATTTGCCTTCTTAACCGCCTGCTGCACCTGCATGCTTACCTTCAGTGATTGGTGCACAAGAACACCCAGGTCTCTTTGCACTTCCCCTTCTCCCAATCTATTGCCATTCAAATAATAATCTGCCTTCCTGTTTTTGCCACCAAAGTGGATAACCTCACATTTATCCACATTATAGTGCATTTGCCATGTTTCTGCCCAATCACCCAACCTGTCCAAATCGTACTGGAGTTTCATGACATCCTCCTCGCAGCATACCCTCCCACCCAGCTTTGTGTCATCTGCAAATTTGGAGATATTACATCCAATTCCCTCGTCCAGATCATTAATATATATTGTGAACAGCTGGGGTCCTAGGACCGATCCTTGTGGTACCCCACTAGTCACTGCCTGCCACTCGGAAAACGACCCGTTTATTCCAACTCTTTGCTTTCTGTCCGCCAACCAGTTCTCTATCCAAGTCAATACCTTGCCCCCAATCCCATGTGCCTTAATTTTGCACGCTAACCTCTTATGCGGGACCTTATCGAAAGCCTTCTGAAAGTCCAAATACACCACATCCACTGGTCCTCCCTTATCTATTTTACCAGTTACATCCTCAAAAAATTCCAGTAGATTAGTCAAGCATGATTTACCTTTTGTAAATCCATGTTGACTTTGTCTGATCCTGTCACTGCTTTCCAAGTGCTCTGCTATTACATCTTTTATAATGGACTCTAGCATTTTCCCCACTACCGATGTCAGGCTTACCGGTCTATAATTCCCCGCTTTTTCTCTGCCACCTTTTTTGAATAGTGGGGTAACATTAGCTACCCTCCAATCCATGGGTACTGTTCCAGAGTCTATCGAGTTCTGGAAGATGACCAGCAATGCATCTACTATTTCCAGGGCCACTTCCTTAAGTACCCTGGGATGTAGATTATCAGGCCCTGGGGATTTATCGGCCTTCAGTCCCATCAATTTTCCTGACACCATTTCCCTACAAATACTGATTTCTTTCAGTTCCACCCTTTCATCAGACCCTATGTTCTGCGGTATTTCTGGGAGGTTATTTGTGTCCTCCTTTGTGAAGACAGAACCAAAATATGTATTTAGTTGGTCTGCCATTTCTTTGCTCCCCATTATAAATTCCCCCGATTCTGACTGCAAGGGACCTACAATTGACTTCACCAATCTTTTTCTCTTTACATATCTATAAAAGCTTTTACAGTCAGTTTTTATGTTCCCTGCAAGCTTACTCTCATATTCTATTTTCCCTTTCTTAATTAATCCCTTGGTCCTCCTTTGTTGAATCTTAAACTGCTCCCAATCCTCAGGATTATTGCTTTTTCTGGCCAATTTGTATGTGCTCTCCTTGGATGTTATGCTATCCCTAATTTCCCTTGTTAGCCACGGTTGAGTCACCTTTTTTGTTTTATTTTTATGCCAAACTGGGATGAACAACTTCTGTGGTTCATCCATTCGGTCTTTGAATGTTTGCCATTGCCTATCCACCGTCAACCCTTTGAGTGCCATTCCCCAATCAATCCTACCCAACTCGCTCCTCAGACCATCGTAGTTTCCTTTATTTAAATTGAGGACCCTAGTTTCTGAGTCAACTACTTCATTCTCCATGTTAATGAAGAATTCGATCATGTTATGATCACTCCGACCCAAGGGGCCTCGTACAACAAGATTGCTAATTAATCCTTTCTCGTTACATAATACCCAGTCTAAGATGGCCTGATCTCTGGTTGGTTCCTTGACATATTGGTCCAGGAAACCATCCCGTAAACACTCCAGGAATTCCTCCTGCACAGTATTGTTACTAATTTGGTTAGCCCAATCTATATGTAGATTAAAGTCACCCATGATGACTGCTGTGCCCTTATTGCACGCTTCTTTAATTTCCCTTTTAATGCTATCCCCAACCTCCGCCTTACTGTTTGGAGGTCTATATACCACTCCCACTAATGTTTTTTTCCCTTTGTATTTCTCAATTCTACCCATACAGATTCCACCTCATCAGAGCTAATATCCTTCATTACAATTGTGTTAATCCCTTCTTTAACCAGTAATGCTACCCCTCCTCCCTTTCCTTTTTGCCTATCTTTCCTGAATATCGAATACCCCTGGATGTTGAGTTCCCAGTCTTGGCCGTCCTTGAGCCACGTTTCCGTAATCCCAACCAAATCATATTCGTTTACCTCTATTTGCGCAGCCAATTCATCCACCTTATTACAAATGCTCCTCGCATTAAGACACAAAGCCTTCAGGCTTGTTTTTTTAACGCTCTTAGACCTATTAGAATTATTATTTACTGTGGCCACGTTTGATTTAAACCGTTGATTTCTCTGACTGCCACTTTTGTTTTTCTCCTTCCTATCTTTTACTTTTATCCTTGTTTCCCTTTCCTCTGTCTCCCTGCTCAGGTTCCCAACCCCCTTCCATTTTAGTTTAAACCCTCCCCCAGAGCACTAGCAAACACTCCCCCTAGGACATCAGTTCCAGCCCTGCCCAGGTGCAGACCGTCCGGTTTGAACTGGTCCCACCTCCCCCAGAACCGGTTCCAATGTCCCAGGAACTTGAATCCCTCCCCCTGGCACCATTCCTCTAGCCATGTATTCATCTGAAGTATCCTTCTATTTCTACTCTGACTAGCACGTGACACTGGTAGCAATCCTGAGATTACTACCTTTGAGGTCCTGTTTTTTAATTTACCTCCTAACTCCCTATATTCCGCTTTTAGGACCTCATCCCGCTTTTTACCTATATCATTGGTGCCTATATGCACCACGACAACTGGCTGTTCACCCTCCCCTTCCAAGATGTTCTGCAGCCGCTCGGAGACATCCTTGACCCTTGCACCAGGGAGGCAACACAACATCCGGGAGTCTCGTTTGCGGCTGCAGAAACGCCTATCTATTCCCCTTACAATTGAATCCCCTATTACTATAGCTCTACCACTCTTTTTCCTCCCATTCTGTGCAGCAGAGCCACCCTTGGTGGCAGGAAGTTGGCTGCTGCTGCCTTCCTCTGATAAGCCATCCCCCCCAACAGTACTCAAAGTGGTATATCTGTTGGAGAGGGGGATGGCCACAGGGGACCCCTGCACTACCTGCCTGCGCCTAGTACTCTGCCTGTTGGTCACCCGTTCCATTTCTTCCTGTCCAACCTCTACCTGCGGTGTGTCCAACTCCATAAACGTGCTATTCACGATGTCCCGAGCATCGTGAGCGCTCCAGTATGCATCCAATCGCAGCTCCAGTGCTGCAATGCGGTCTGTCAGTAGCTGCAGCTGGGTGCACTTCCTGCACATGTAGTTGTCAGGGACACAGGAAGTGTCCCTGAGTTCCCACATCTCGCAGGAGGAGCAGATCACGGGTCCCGGCTTTCCTGCCATGACTTACCCTTTAATTAATTGAGTTTAAATTAAATCAATCAATCCCACTAATTACACTACAGTTAAATAGCTTACCAACAGTCCCCGCTACACCAGAGAGACCTTAGAAACTATAAAACAGAGTTAAAGTTTAAAAAAGAGAGAAATACTCACCAACCAATCACTTACCTGCTTCCTGCTGACGTCACACTTGGATTACTTTTTACCTCTCTCCCGGAACCTGGATTGGTCGGGCCTCGCCTCGCTGCCTCGGGCTGCTGTTTAAGTACCTCCGCCGCCTCTGGTGCTCCCTCGCAGGTCCGCTGCCTCTCCGGTCTCGGGGCTCTGGGCCTCGGGCTGCTGTTTAAGTACCTCCGCCGCCTCTGGTGATCCCTCGCAGGTCCGCTGCCTCTCCGGTGTCGGGGCTCTGGGCCTCGCTGCCTCGGGCTGCTCTTTAAGTAGCTCTGCCGCCTCTGGTGCTCCCTCGCAGGTTCGCTGCCTCTCCGGTGTCGGGGCTCTGGGCCTCGCTGCCTCGGGCTGCTCTTTAAGTAGTTCCGCCGCCTCTGGTGATCCCTCTCCGGTCCGCTGCCGCTCCGGTCTCGGGGCGCTGGGCCTCGCTGCCTCGGGCTGCTGTTTAAGTACCTCCGCCACCTCTGGTGATCCCTCGCAGGTCCGCTGCCTCTCCGGTCTCGGGGCTCTGGGCCTCGCTGCCTCGGGCTGCTCCTTTTATCCTCCGCCGCCTCTGGTGCTCCCTCGCAGGTCTGCTGCCTCTCCGGTCTCGGGGCTCTGCTGGTACTGCAGAATAGAATCAGTTCTTCTCTTAAAGGTACATACACAACATTATCCATGCCTTTATTACCTCTAAACTTGACTATTCCAACGCACTCCTGGCTGGCCTCCCACATTTTACCCTACGTAAACTTGAAGTCATCCAAAACTCGGCTGCCCGTGTCCTAACTCGCACCAAGTCCCGTTCACTCATCACCCCTCTGCTAACTGACCTACATTGGCTCCCAGTTAAGCAACACCTCAATTTCAAAATTCTCATCCTTGTTTTCAAATCCCTCCACTGCCTCGCCTCTCCTTATCTCTGTAATCTCCTTCAGACCCACAACCCCCGAGATATCTGCGCTCCCCTAATTCTGCCCTCTTGAGCATCTCTGATTATAACCGCTCCCCGATTATAATCGCTCGACCATTGGTGGCCGTGCCTTCTGTTGCCTAGGCCCCAAGCTCTGGAATTCCCTGCCTAAACCTCTCCGCCTTTCTACCTGTCTTTCCTCCTTTAAGACACTCCTTAAAACTTACCTCTTTGACCAAGCATTTGGTCACCTGCCCTAATTTCTCCTTATGTGGCTCGATGTCAAATTTTTTGTCTTCTAACACTCATGTGAAGTGCCTTGGGACGTTTTACTATGTTAAAGGTGCTATATAAGTACAAGTTGTTGTTGTTGAATTAGCAAGGTAGCCCGCAACGCCCCCTTCACTAGGGAGGGTGGGAGGTAGGTTGCTCTTGCCCTTCCCACCAGAACGGTGACTGATGCATTGTTGAGCAGCTTAATGTGCATCGTTCACCTATTCCCACATACCTATAGGAGCAGAACTAATTGCACCACACTGCTAGATTTCCCACATTACAGAAGATCAACGATGGCATTCACACGGCTATCTCGGCAACAGGTTTCTGCTCCTCTTGCTTCTGATTGTGAAGATTGTTGAGAGGGATGTTGGTGTTGATTTGTTCAAGGCCACGAGATGCCAAATGCAGTCAATGGAATTGAATCTCAGGCACTGTGTAAAACGGGTGGCTGATCTGCTACCACTCGTTTTGCGCCATCGCCCAAGACAAATTTCTAGGCCTGTGTTCAAGATCTTGGTAAAATGACTGCTTGCTGTTTGAGACATCTTTCTTTTTCCTTCCTATAGGCTCATGAGCAATGTTAAGAATAACATTGGAAAAGGGTTAAACATTGCTTTAGTAAATGGTGAGTAGATTGTCTGAGACCATGTAATGGGTAAATACTCATACAGCTTCATATTGCCAAATTATCATTTCTAATATGTAATGTAGCTATCTCTTTGTTCGACAGCTTCATCTGGTGAACTATTCGTGACTGACTTTTTTGATATGTGGACAGGAGGTGAGACATTTTTAAAATTTAACTGAATTTGCTTTGATTTAGCTCAAGTGTTTTAGAACACTGCACAAATGGAAATGTAATCCTCCCAACCTATCAGCTTTCATTTATTGCTCGAAGTTGTGGGGGTAACTTCAATACAAATGCAAACAGAATATAATAGTTTGAATATCAATTACCGACTGTAAATGCAAACTAAGGAACTGATGCACAAATCGTTAAAAAAAAAAAAATTCATTTCATTTTTTTCAGATATTAAGCTGCTTTTGAATTTCTTAAAACCGATAAAATCTGGCACTATTATATTACTTGCTTCTTTTGATGACCCAGCAACAAAGTAAGTAAAGGCAACAGTTTGGATGGTATGGGTCATGGGTTATGGGTCAGGGTAGCATGACCTCGTGCCTTGTGTAAAAACGATATACGCCCACATAATGTGGTCCACTCCTAATTTATTTTATTGTGTTCTTATCATGTGTGCAAATTTGGGGTAAATAACACAAACTCATCCATGGTGCACTGAACAAAATACAGTAGAAGCCATTTTATAACAAAATCATTTATAACAGCAAACCCGTTACAGCAAAGTTATTGCAGGGTACAAACTTTTTTCCTACTGTTTTGCCTACAGGAAAACCTTTTATCATAAAACATAGTGGATCTGCTTCCACTCCACTGGGACTTCTCAATTCTGATGCTTCTAACCCACCCATCCAAAACTGCTGCAGCTCTCCATCTGTCTGCGGCTCTTTCGATGCTCTGAAGGAGGTTACCAGCTGGGACAGTAAGCAGCTAATTTGAATTAAGCACATGCTGCACCACATTTGAAGTGCTGTTGAACAGCATGCGCGCTTAATGTTCATCAGCTGGTTATCCTACCGGCTGGTAACTTCCTCCAGAACATTGGCGCACAAGCGGGTAGGTGGGGAGAAGCAGCAGCTTTGGATGACCGGGTTAGAGGTGTCAGCTAAATATCAAAATAATAAAAACCTGATGAGATGAAAACCATTTCTCACTTATTAATGCCTTTGGCTGCAGCTACTTTTCTTTCAGCAGCTTACACCGTGTTCCATCAATTTAACATCAGTGCCAGAAAAGGAAGGGAAGAATGTTTTTGCCCAGCAATGAGTAGAGGATGGATTGGAAACTTGAAAAGGCCAATGAAACCCTTCCCTAGATGTCATTACTATTTATCTACTCTGCAGATCTGGAGCGTGAATGCCCATATAAAAAATGCATGCTTTAAGGCCTGGTTTCCACACACCCTTTGTAAGGCCAAGCACCAATAGTTTAGGGGGAGTGGGAGAAAATGACTATACCGGAAGGTGAAATTATAGCTACTTTTACATTGGCACCATTTTAATTTGGATGCCAGCAAACCAACATCCATGTCTCAGCTTTCCAAGTTTATATTAGGCTTCTTTACCCTAAAAGGTGGCTTGTATACCCAGTTTTTTTTAAATTGGTTTATGCATCTGCTACCAGGATATGGGAGCCAGATTTAAGAGGGTAAATGACTCCTAGATGTTAGTATCCAGGAATCCAAATTAAGTGGTGCCAATATAAAAGCAACTTAAGTCTGCATAAACGCTACTCTAAAGCAGGCTGACAATATTTGTACTTGGGTCGCGGGGTAAATTACAGCCTTTATGTGGATTCTGTGCTATTTAAATTCGAAAATAGGTTTTTATAGGCATATGGATAAGTCACATGCCACATCTCCAGTCTTGGATGAGACGATATTTCCTCCGGTTAAACAATGGAAAGATCAAATCCATATCTTCAGCCCCTGCCACTGTCTCAGGTTCAACCAGACTGTTTGCAATTAGTGTCCTATTTGAACTTGAGCTGAGGTTTCAACCCCATATCTTCTCCATCACAAAGGCTGCCTACTTCTACCTCTGTAACGTTCTCTACCTTCAACCCTACTTCAATCCATCTGCTGCTGAAACCCTCGTCCATGCCTTTGGTACCTTCAGACTCAACTATTCCAATAATCTCTTGGCTGGCCTCTCATTCTTCATCCTGCATAAATCAGCTCATCTAAAACTCTGCTGCCCATCTTCTGTCCCGCACTGGCTGATTCGCACATCTCATCCCTGTCCTCGCTGATCTACATTGGCTTCCAGTGCCCCAGCACCTCAAATTTAAAATTCTCATCCTCATGTTTAAAATCTCTTCAAGACCTAATTTCTCCCTATCTCTGTAACCTCTCTCAATGAAACCGACCCCCCCACCCCGCCCCAAACTTTCTGTTCCTTTGACCTCAGCCTCTCGTGCATTCCCCTCCCTTCGTTTCACCATTGGTGGTTATGCCTTCAGCAGCTGTCTAGGTCCCACTGACTAGAATTCCACCTCCCTCTTCTCCTTTAAGGCCCTCCTTCGACCAGGCTTTTGATTATCATTACTAATAGCGCCTCCTTTGGCTTGGTGTTCATTTTCCTTACACCTCTAGAACATGACTTGGGGCATTTTTCTGCACTGAAGGTGCTATATAAATGCAAGTTAATGGCCCAGATATTTCACTCCCTATGGGTGGGTACGCACTGTGTACCCACCCGTGGGGACATCGGAAATGCCGGTTTCAGGCATGTACAGCGCATGCGCTGAAAACCGGCATTTCCGATCTGTCAAGAATGATCTTGACAGATCCTCTGGCTGCCCTGGAGAAAGGCCTCTGCGGGCGGAGAGTTCTGCTTTTTGGAGACCCTCCGCCCGCAGAAAACCCTTACAATTCTTGTGCCTGGTAAAAGCAGGCATAAGGCCTGCTTTTACCAGGATAAGAGTTGAAAAAAGTTTTAAAAACATTTTTCACTGATTTATCATTCAAAAATACTTTTTTAAAAAAGTAAGTTTATTTTCAGGCGTGTAAAAAACTTTAATTATTTTTTTCAAAAAATCAAATTTTTGTTTAAAATACTTATTGTAATTTCAAGTCATTCTAAAAATGTGATTTTTAAAAAAAATTTATTTAAAGTTTTACTATGTTTTTGGGGTGATCTCCATTCATATATTTGACAGGTCTTCCTGTCAAGTGTGTGAATGGAGATTCCCTTCTTTGATTGGCTCCCCATGGCCCACGTGATCCCAGGGACGCTGCGAACTACATGCGCCTCTGGGATACGTGGGCCCTGCGCACTTGGAGTTTGGAGAGGCCCAGGAGCAGAAACGTGTGTGTCCCGGGAGTCCTCAGGTAAGGGCGTAGATTTTTCCAGATCACAGGCCTCCGCCCGCGGGAGGCCTGCGATCAGAAAATACGGGCCGTCATTGTTTAAGGTGGAAATGTTGAACATCATATTTCCATCTTGTGCCTGACACCCATGCCCAATAGCAACTGTCCAAACTCCTGATAGTATCCTTACAGTCAGTGCAGAGGTTCTTCGCCTCCTCAGTCTGAGCTGAATTAAAATACAGATTCCAGAAGTCAAAGAGCAGTGTGCTAATTCAGAGTGCCATCCAGGTTCTTCTGATTTGTAATAGTTCATCTTAATACCTTTTGTAGTTCAGCCTGCTTTTTTTTAATTTGTGTGTTTGCTTGAAGCAAATATAAATTATATGTTATCAGTATAATTTTTTTCAATCACATTTCTTAGGATGAATGATGAAGCAAGAACACTTTTTAGTGAGCTAGGAAGCTCTTTAATTCATGATGTGCATTTTCGGGACAACTGGGTTTTTGTTGGAGCAAAACCAATTAAGGAGAAAAGTCCATTTGAACAGGTATGAATAAAGAATATTATTCTAACCCAAAATTAGTTAAACTGATCCAATATTTGAGTGCTGATGGTTGTGTACTGGTGGTGTTTAACTTAAACTTAAACAGTTTGCACTTTTCAACCTTGTAATAAGAACATAAGAAATAGGAGCAGGAGTAAGCCATTTGGCCCCTCGAGCCTGCTCCGCCATTTAATGAGATCATGGCTGATCTGATCTTGGGCTCAGCGCCATTTCCCTGCCCGCTCCCCATAACCCATCACTCCCTTATTGTTCAAAAATCTGTCTATCTCCACCTTAAATATATTCAATGACCCAACCTCCACAGCTCTCTGGGGCAGAGAATTCCACAGAGTCACGACCCTCTGAGAGAAGAAATTCCTCCTCATCTCAGTTTTAAATGGGCGACCCCTTATTCTGAAACTATGCCCCCTAGTTCTAGATTCCCCCAGGAGGGGAAACATCGTCTCTGCATCTACCTTGTCGAGCCCCCTCAGTATCTTACATGTTTCAATAAGATCACCTCTCATTCTTCTAAACTTGCTCAACCTTTCTTCATAAGTCAACCCCTTCATCTCAGGAATCAACCTCATGAACCTTCTCTGAACTGCCTCCAATGCAAGTATATCCCTCCTTAAATAAGGAGACCAAAACTGTACACAGTACTCCAGGTGTGGTCTCACCAATGCCCTGTACAGTTGTAGCAGGACTTCCCTGCTTTTATACTCCAACCCCCTTGCAATAAAGGCCAACATTCCATTTGCCTTCCTGATTACTTGCTGTACCTGGTGCTAACTTTTTGGAATGGATTTTGTCAATGGAGGCGACTTGGAGGCGGGACTGCTGCTTGTCGTGTCAATGTCCCGTCTCCATCCTCGCCTGACCATTCAGAGGGATTTTCCCCTGTGGGCTCAGCAGGCCAATTAGGGAAGAAGTCACTGACAGATCACATCAATGTCAGACGTGCTATCTGTCAAGACTTCTTGAAAGAAGAAATGACAGCGTTTGACAGCTCTGTGAAGCTGTCAAACACTGACATTCTCTTTAGTTTGATTAGTTTTTGTGGTGAGGACTGAAAAAACATTGTAAAAAAGTAAATTTCAGATGTCTGATGGATCGGAGGGTCCATCAGCCATTACCTGAAATTGACAAGGTGGATGTCTACTCTCCCGATCCAGCACGGCTAAAGGCTATTTTAAACTTATCACTCACCTTGCATACTTACCGCTCCACACTTGCACTCATCACTCACCTCTACACCTTACTTCCAGGTGCCTCCGATTGCCGCAGACTGTTACGTCCGTGTATAATGGGACACAGACTGCGGAGAACGGTACAATAGGTATTTACTCAACGTGGCTCAGACTGCAACTGATCTGTACAGATTACCACTCAGCATTATATACAGGTGTGGTCACTGCCGGTACTACAATATACATGAGCTGTAAAAAGTAGTTCCCCCCCTTAAAGGTACATACATTACAATTCCTCCCCTTTTAGATTAACAGTACCATAACACTCATTTAACAATTAAATATCAAACTAATTACAATTAACACTTTTAACATGCAACATTAGCTGAAAATAGTCTATTTATAAATTCAGTCTTTGGGGACGCTTCCTGATCCTTTCTGGATAGCGCCTTTCCCGAGTGTCTTGCTCTTGGTGCGGAGCCGATTCTGGCCCCCTGTTGTCGGTTGGTTCATCAGCTTCCGATGCTACTGTTTCTGGGGTAGATGCTACCTGTACGTCGGGTTCATCACCAGGTACGTATGGGCGAGGCATGGGGTTGACTTGTTCCTGTGACTCTAGGATCTGGTCAGCATGGCGTCTCACGATACTCTCCCCAACGTCTACTGTGTACATTAGTGGGCCCTGCCGTGTGCATATCGTTCCTGGCTGCCATTTTTCTGTTCGGTAGTCGCGGGCCAAGACTGGTTGCCCTACATTGAAGCTCCTTGTTGGCTTCTCATGAATGTGCTGGAATTGCTTACTCTCAACATCTCTTCGTACGTTTGGTCTGAGCAAATCCAGGCGAGCTCTTAACCTTCGGTTAAAGAGCATCATGGCTGGGGCCTGGTTGGTGACTGCATGTGTCGCATTCCAGTAGGCGAACAGGAAATTGTCCACCTTATGCTGCAGCGGAATGTTGTCATTGTACATAGCCTTTATTGCCTTCTTAAAGGTTTGTACGAACCTCTCAGCCAATCCATTTGTGGCTGGATGATACGGGGCGGATGTGTAATGCCTTACCCCATTCTTTTTCAAGAACCTCCGGAACTCTTCAGACACAAACTGTGGTCCGTTGTCGGAGCAAATCTGTTCTGGCAAGCCATTCCTGGCAAAAATGGTCCGTAGGACTGCAATAGTTTTCTCCGTGGTGGTGGAGGACATTTTGATGACCTCAGGCCATTTCGAGTGCGCATCCACGGCTATTAAAAACATGGAGTCCATGAATGGACCAGCAAAATCAACATGCACCCGTTGCCATGGAGATGAGGGCCACTCCCATGGGTGTAGAGGGGCCTGTGGTGGTGCATTTTGGACTTTCTGGCATCCTGAGCAGCTCTTGGTCAGGCCCTCGATTTGTTTATCGATTCCCGGCCACCACACATAAGCCCTGGCTAGGCTTTTCATTTTTACCCCTCCCAGATGACCCTCATGAAGCTCATTGAGCACTCTATCCCTTAACTTGGGTGGAATTACCACTCGGGATCCACACATCAAGGTCCCCCGGCACACTGACAGCTGTTCTCTCCTTGTCGAGAATGCTGGCAACAGTGAGTCGCCATCTGCTGGCCATCCCTTCACCGTCAAATCATATACCCGAGACAGTGTCGGGTCATTTCGGGTTTCCTTTTCGATACAAGCGTTAGTTACCGGTAGGTATTCAACTATAGACGAATGGAATATTTCAACAGGATCCACTGCTGGTGCTTCCTCCGCAGCAGGCAGTGGCAGGCGTGATAGCCCATCAGCATTTCCATGCTGTTTCGTGCCCTTATATTCAATCTCATCGTGGTGCGCCCCTAGAAAAAGTGACCATCTTTGTAGTCGTTGCGCAGTCATCACCGGAACGCCCTTCTTCGGATTAAAAATGGAGACAAGAGGCTGGTGATCAGTCAGCAAGGTGAATTTCTGCCCGTGCAGATAGTGATTGAACTTTTTCACTCCCCACACTAGGCTGAGGGCCTCCCTGTCAATCTGGGCGTAGTTACGCTCGGCTGAGGTTAGTGATCGTGACGCAAAGGCTATTGGCCTCTCTGAGCCGTCCGAGAATTTGTGCGACAGCACCGCTCCAATGCCGTAGGGTGACGCATCACATGCCAACCGAATTGGTAATGCCAGGTTGTAATGGGCCAGTACCTCTTTCGATGTGATTAGTGTTTTGCTCTTCTGGAAAGCTCGTCTACATTCGTCACTCCACTTCCATGGCACCCCAGTTTGCAGTAGGATGTTCAGTGGGTGTAGTATTGTAGACAAATTTGGCAAGAACTTATGATAGTAGTTTACCAGCCCGAGGAACGACCTCAGTTGTGACACATTTTCCGGTGCTGGAGCCTTGACTACTGCCTCAATCTTCTCTGGGGACTTATGTAGCTCCTCTTTATCGATAACGTGGCCACAATATGAGATCTGTTTTCTAAAAAACTCGCATTTGGGGCGGTTAGCTCGGAGCCCATATTCCTGCAATCTAGTGAGCACCTGCTCCAGGTTGGCAAGGTGATCACTGTCATTTTCGCCCATGACCAGGATGTCGTCCAAATAACACTGGGTCCCTGGGATCCCTTGCAGGACTTGTTCCACTGCCCTCTGCCAAATAGCTGGAGCTGATGCTACCCCGAATTCCAGCCGGTTGTATTGGTAGAGACCTTTATGGGTGTTGATTGTGAGGTATTTTTTGATGCTTCTTCTACCTCCATTTGCAGATACGCCTGGGCCAGATCAATCTTAGTGAAGCGTTTCCCTCCAGATAGCGAGGCGAAAATATCTTCAATCCGCGGAAGTGGATATTGTACGGTGTGAAGGACCGGGTTCACTGTTACCTTAAAGTCCCCACAGATGCGAACCTTCTTTGGTTCCCCAGGCGTGCTGCTCAACGACTTTTTCATCACAGGGATGATGGGTGTAGCCCACTCGCTCCAGTTTACCTTGGACAGTGCACCTGAACGTTCCAGACTCTCCAGCTCTGTTTCGACGGCTGGGCGGATCGCATAAGGTACCGGTCTGGCCTTAAAAAATTTTGGGCTTGCGTTTTCTTCAATTTTAATCGTCGCTGTCATGCCTTTTAGTGTTCCAAGTCCTTGCTGGAACACTTCTTTCGCGTCAGTTAGGATCTTTGACAGTCGCCCAGGTGTGACGTCGTCATCCTTTTTGTCAGCCACAGTCAGTACCTGTATGGAATGCCAATCCAGTTGCATTTTCCGGATCCATTCACGTCCCAGTAATGGTGGTCCTCCATCTTGCAATACATACAGGTCTAGTTTTGGTGTTTCCTTACCGTTATATATAACGGTCACCCTTATTTTTCCTTTGGGGTAGACTTTTTGCCCCGTGTACGTCTTCAAAATAATTTTTGTGTCTCTCAAGGGTATGTGTGAGAATAGCCGCTCGTAGTCCCGTCGGTTTATGACTGTTAGGGCTGATCCTGTGTCCAATTCCAACTTTACCTGGACTCCTGCTATCTTGAGAGTGACCCAAATGGTTCGGTGATCCTCCGTTGTGATCACATTATGTAGTTTCAGACAACTCAGTTCCCTGCTTTTGGAGTCGTTATCACTCTTTTGTTCGTCTGAACTATTCTCCATCATCTTATGTACCTTCTGGTACTTTCCTTTGGTAGGTTTCTTATTGCTGGTTTTCTTTCCCGACCTGCAGACTTGTGCTATGTGTCCTACTTTTCCACACTGTCTGCACACTTTGTCTTTGAACCAGCAATCATTCTGGTCGTGTGTTGTTCTGTCGCAGCGATAGCACTTCTCTGTTCCATATGACATTTCGTTTGTGCCATATTCTTGCGGTCTCTGTTGTATCTCTGCAGCGCCCCGTGCTGCTGCTTCATATGATACCGCAATGCTGAAAGCCTTTTCCAGCGTAAGGTCCTTTTCAGATAAAAGCCGTTTCTGGGTTCCTTCACTTTGAAGCACACACACAAACTTGTCCCTTAAGGTATCTGCCAGTCCCGCTCCAAACTGGCAGTGTTTCGATAGTTTGCGCAGTTCTGTTAAATAATCAGCATTGCTTTCATCCTTATGCTGGTTCCGTTTGTGAAACTTGAATCTTTCTGCTATCAGCAGCGGTGTGGAGTTTAAATGTTCCTTTAGTATCGTTACTATGTCTTCAAAACTCTTTTCCATTGGCTTCGTTGGGGTTACTAGATTTCGCAATAAACCATACGTCTTTGCACCCATTAAATTCAACAATACCGACGCTTTCTTGTCACCTGACACCTCATTTGCCTTGCAGTACACCTCTATTCGTTCGACATATGTAGTCCAATCTTCGACTTCATTCTCAAATGCGGTGATACTGCCACTCTTCGGCATTTTGGGTGTGGTTTAAAATGGTGTCTCCCAATGGCTTAAAATGGCGTCTCCCGCGCTTTCCTTCCTCCCCCGCTGCTGCCGACGCCGCTCCCGGCAATGGTGGCGCCCTGTAGGTTTCGCGTGCTTCTCCTGCACTGCTGCCAACGCCGCTCTCGGCGGTCCTCGTGGCAATGGCGGCGCCTCGCGGGCTTCTGCGCATCTCTCTCTCCCTCTCTCCGACGCTGCTCGGCCCCGAACACCGGCTGCGCCCTGTGCACTCTGCCCTCTCTCTCTCTCCCCCGTCGACGCTGCTCGGCCCTTTGCTGTGCCGCTCGGTCGGGCTCTAGCCCGCCGCTGTCCGGGAAGGGTCTGTGCACTACCTGTTGCCAGCCCGTTTCGCTGGACCACCTCGACTGGAAAGCCAAGCCTGGCTCTCGACAGCCTCCCCCGCAATTCTCGAGTCGCTGCTGGATGACTGGGCAGTTGCCCGTGGTCGACGCCCGAGTCTCTGGCCTTGACCTCCAATCCACTGATCTCCAGGAACGAATCCCCGGGAGGTGATGCAGAGTTGCAGGTAGGTTCGAACCTGCCTCGTCGCCAATGTTACGTCCGTGTATAATGAGACACAGACTGCGGAGAACACTACAATAGATGTTTACTCAATGTGGCTCAGACTGCAACTGATCTGTACAGATTACTACTCAGCGTTATATACAGGTGTGGTCACTGCCAGTACTACAGTATACATGAGCTGTAAAAAGTAGTTCCCCCCCTTAAAGGTACATACATTACACAGACCTCCTCCACGTCTCCTCCAACCCGGCAGGGTTCTCCCTTTTTAAGGATTAAAAGCCTTTCCCGCCTCCAGGAGACGGGACCCGAAGCTGCACATCCTCCCGCCTCCTGGCAAAAGGGCACGGAAGCCGGATGGGGGCGGGTTTGCAACCCGCCCCCAATTTCTGCGATTTTACGTGCTCTCCCGCCTCCATGCACGCCTCCTCGGGACTTGGAAAATTGAGCCCTTTGTGTTTCATGCACAAGGACCCCCAGGTCTCTGTACTGCAGCATTTTGCAACCTCTCTCCATTAAATAATAATTTGCTTTTTTAGTTTTCTTAATTGCAATTATTTTTATGATGCTATGTTGCACAAAGCAAAATTAAAGAGCTGTGCAATCATAGGGCATCTTTTTCTAGTTATGGCCTAGAAATTCAGACTCGCCCACTTTTGGGCATGGGGGCCACGGGGAATTATCCTTGTGCCTGAATTGTGAGGCCACAGGCGCCCGGATATTGAGCCTCGGGCCTCATGTCCATCGAGCTGATGAACTGCGGAAAGTAACAGGCAACTCATCGGTGAAGCGGGATTGAAGATTGGCCCATTGCTACCGTCGCATTGGCCCTCAGATAAGCAAGGAAGTGAGGATGGTTTGCCACTGGTTCGGGACGTAGCGGTGGCTGGGCAGGATAGGAGAGCGGCAGCGATCAGAGGGACAGGGAGTGGCGGTCAGCACCGGTCCGCGTTCTTTGAATGTGGGCTGCTCCTCCTGGCTCCACATTCAGGTAAATATATTTTAAAAACATACCTTGTTGATTGCAGCATACTTTAAGGACCGTCTGTTAGTCCACATATAGGCCTGGTTTTCCTGAGTAAGGCAAACCAATCTTGCAGCGGGGGCCTCAAACAGGCATTCGGCCCATAATTTGCAAATGCAAGTTATGTCAATTTTACACTGTGATTTCTTAACTCAACCCAGAAAAAACGCTGAGTACTGCCATCAATAAAAGCTTTTCCTTCTATGCTTGTAATCATAGAATCATAGGGGGCAATTTTGCCAGCCCTGGGGAGGCAGGTTTGGAGGCGGGACTGCTGGGAAAATGGCAGAATTTGGGGGCGGGTGCCCAGCCACCTCCGTGCCATCTTGCCAGGAGGCGGGTAGCCGCCCTGCGCCGGGTCCCATCTCCTTGGAGGTGGGAAGGGATTACAGCCATTTAACTGCCTGTTAACTGGTAGTTAACAGGCAGAAAATAGGATTACCCCTTTTTATCCTCACTGGTGCGGGCTTCCCGAAGGCTCCGAAACGTGCCAGGTCAGCGAGGCGAGTACTGGGTCTGCGGGGATGGAGGGGTGCAAAAGTGCGCTGTGGAGGTGAGTGATGGGTGCAAGTGTGGAGAGGTGAGTATCTGAGGTAAGTGCAAAGTGTTAGAAAAAGTGTACTTACCTTTGTTTCTTCCTGCAGGCTTCAGTCGGTGGGTATGTGGAAAGTTTTGCATCTCCATGTTGGAGATGACAGATGGCCGTTGCATTCTAAAATGCAACAACCATCTCATTTCTGCAAAAGAAAGAGGTTTGATGAGTCTTGAATTCAAGACCTCATCAAACTACAGAGAATGTCACTGTTTGACAGCTTCACAGAGCTGTCAAACGATGACAATTAATCTGTCAAAAATGTTTGATAGATGAAACGTCACACGTTGATGTTCTCTGCAACCGACTTTCCAAGGTCAATCAAGGGAAAATAGCGTGGGTTGGCCAGAAGTTGATGGAGGCGGGACTGAAACCCGACAAGTGGGAGTCCCGCCTCCAAAAGCTCCCCATTGACAAAATCACCCCCATAGAATATTACAGCACAGAAGGAGGCCATTCAGCCAATTGAGTCTACGCTGGCTCTTTCGACGAGCAATCCAATTAGTCCCACTCCCCTGCTCTTTCCCCATATCCCTGCAATTTATTCTCCTTCAATTATTTATCCAACTGCCTTTTGAAAGCTACTTTCTGTTTCCACCACCATATCAGGCAGTGCATTCCAAATCCTAACCACTCGTTGCGTAAAATAAGTGTTTCCTCATGTTGCCTCTGGTTGTTGAAGCACACAGTCCCAGCTTTACCATGGGATTGGGGCATTTTGTAAATTCTCTACTTGAAAGTTTTGAAACATCGAACAACTGTGGTTGCTTGTACGTTTTGTGAAGGTCCATAAATTGAAGAAAACATGGCAGACTGTTCAATCCCAGGTAAAGAACAGTATATCACAAATGTTACAGAGAATTGCTGCATTCCAATCAAGGAAAAAAAAAACATTTTGAGTATGTAAGCAGTATTTTCATTAAAGATAACAATTTTGTTAACAGATCCTGAAGAACGAGAATGCAAAGAACAAATACGGAAACTGGCCTGAAGCGGTGGAAATAGACGGTTGCATACCCAGGAAGATGAATTAGTTACTTTTTGATGGCTTTCTACATTTTTTTTTAACTATTTAGGGGCACTACATCGGTACACTATTCCCAGCAACACGACTGACCATTTAAATATTTTTACCCTCTTATATTATTGTTGTCAGGCAGAATTTCATTGCCCGTTTGCATTGCTCGGTCATTGAAATGCATTAAACGGTGTTTAATTTAGAGCAAGAGGATACAAGGTCTGGATGGCAGAGCTTAGAGTTGGTGTATGAGGTCAAAAATGTAACTAATGGATTACAATTTATACACTGTAATCGGTGGAAACTCGCCATCCTCATTACAGGAAACTTTGTGTTATCCGGAGGCTAAATGTCCGGCAAGCTCGAGCCACCGGCAAAAACCAGGAGCTGTTTCGTTCATTTTTTTTTCTTTTCGTTGCTTTTTTCTCAACAGTCAAGCTCTGCAAGGTCTCGCTGAAGCTGTTGCTAAGCTACAGAGACACTACAGAGAGTACGGCCGACTGTTTAGAAGCTGTTGCAACAGGGTTTGTTGCCAGATACGGATCTCCGTATGTTTCAACATTAGCGCTGGTTTGTCCGGCAGTTTTGAGGGATCGGCAACAGCTCGGTCCCGTCGGTGCCGGATAGCACAAAGTTTCCTGTATTTCGATCTGGGGGGCCAGACAGTTTTGTGGGTGGGGCTGGCTTCAGGTGAAATTTTTTTTAAACCAGCGTTAAAGATCGCGGAAACTCGATTTACGACTGACGTAACTTACGTTTAAAATTCCCCAATTTCTTGCGCTGGTTTCGGCCAATTTCACCCGAATCGCGCTGATGAAACCAACGGAAACTGTACCCCAATGTACTTTATTTACATACTATATTTTCTGAAAATGGCATCACTGTAAATTCTTGTGTCAAATGTGCACATTTATTTCATTACAAGTTAGCTTGTCCAACATCAGATGTTCTGTTATTATACTGTCCCAAGCCCATTTGTTACAGATACCTCAATTGTACAGTTAACTCATCATAATATGTCAGATATTTAGAAGGAATAGAAATAGAGAAGAAGAAAAAATTGTAAATACTTATACAAAGAATTTGGCATTTGGAGGATAAATTACAGACATGTTTGAGCTGTTAGACTGCAGCTTTTATGGTTCTGCACCTGGTATCTGCAAGTTAACTTGATTGCCTATTAGCCCAGATTGATGGGAACAAAGTCTCCTCTCTCTGGTGGCTGTAAGCTCCATATGTGCAATGAGTTGGGGCAATTTGATTCCAATTCCCAGTCGGCATGGACCCATAGCATCAAGCTGTCCAAAGTTTGATATTAATTGTCAATCTCATTCGGAGAGGGGACAAGAACAGCTGCTTCTGAGCGATGAAAATACTGCGCTGAGGCAGTGACAACTGCTCTGGTGCTTTCAGGGCTGAGTCAAGTTGTTGATGCAGACTAGAGACAGCTTTACTTTGCAGCTGCCCATGCAACTGGGAATGCTTGATATTGACAATAGGACTCCGGAAAATGAAAGTATTCAATTCCACACACTATCATCCCTCATTTGAATGACACCAATTGTTTTTAAATGTCTCAAATTTATAGTTCATCCTGACCAATCAGTTTTACCTCCTTCAAAATGGCTTTCTGAAAATTTTTAATCCTTAAATATAGCAATATGTGAAATATTTCTGATAGTAATATTCATGATGATTCATGTCTTCAAATCAAAAACTCTTTATTTGCTATACTATATTAGTAGCAGTTGTGAGAAGGGACTATGCTTTAACATTGTCAAAATGCCTTAGCACACTAAAACCAGATAATATGAATTCTCCCATTGTGAACTAACGCATTAAAATATTGTTTTTGAGATAACGTAGCACATTTTATTTTATGCAATTGTTATTTTAATTTATTGCAAATGTAATTTTTTGCAAATGTATTTGTTTTCATTCTGTGTAGATTTTGATTTCCTTTTTCATCCTTATATTAGTCAGTAGCTTAACATTTGTAACAAGAACCCAGACTCTCTCAATCCTACTGCAGAAATCGAACCATGCCCTCTGTCTCTGAACTGTACATTAGAGCAGCGACTCGAAGGACCTCAGACATGAACAATAAGCAACACACAGGCCCCGTGGTCTGAATAGCTGGAAGGTGTGTGGATTAAAACGAATGGAGAAGAGAAACGTCTGGCCTTTCTTCAAATTTGGACATGTGTTAATCAGGATGCTCCTGCGATAAAAGTTCTTAACATGTATTCTGTTAATCCAGTCACACTGTATTTTTTTTTGAGTATCACTCCAGTAGGCCAAGCTGTTGTTCCGTTTTCTCTTCACCCTTCCCTTTTTGTGTTCCAAATGCTGTCTTTTGATTTAGGGGAAAAAAATTGGGCTGGATTTAATACCAGAATTACAGGGAATGTGTCACCTGGCTATTTGGGGTGCTTGCTTGATTTCTGGGTGGAGTCAGCTGTTTTCTTGTTCCAGTTCCTCACTCGGTCAACCTGACTTCAGGTAAAATACAGCCATTACAACCCGCAGCTGGATATTCTTTGGACTTGTACTCAAATTGTGCATTGATTTTCTGAAAGGAAAGATTTAGAATGAGCTCTTTCATTGTTCCAAAATGTACCTTCAGCCTTAAAACTGGTTAATAATTATCTGCTTTCAGCTCCAGTACTGTTGTTCTTGGAAAATAGGTGGAGTTTACAAAACTAAATAAGTGCACTAGACTTATGCTGATCATTGTTGAAGCAGGGACAGCTCTAAAAGCATTGCACATTGTTTGATCAGATTAATACCAGGTTGTTGCACTGAACTATTTTAAAATACAATTTTGTTGTTGGCAAAGATATTGGCCTAGAAATGTGGTCTCGCAGCACCCGTATTTCGGGCGCTAAGCGGCCTCCTAAGCCTCCATTATGGTGGGCAAGGAGCGTACGCTCATTACGTGTGACACTCGCCATATTGGTAAAGGCCAGAAAATTGTCATGCAGTGTCCACTCCTGAAACAGGCGTTCGGCCCATTGCATATGAAAATAAGCGGCCTAGCGCCTGTTTGGGGGCCTCGCGGCAAGATTGATTTGTCCTGAGGCAGCAGGCGCCACCTGCACTCAGAAAAAACAGGCTGCCATGCAGAGGGACCGCCCGTTAGTCCGCAACCAATGAGGTAAGTTTTTAAAATATACTTAACTAAATGTGGAGCTGAGAGGAGCAGTCGTGCTCCCCCCCCCCCAACCGATTGTCACCTCTCACCCTGCTGCTTGCTGCCGCTCTTCCTCCGCCCCACCCCCAGCCATCGATCACCCCACGACCACCGATCGCCACCGTTATTCACCTCCCCAGCCACTGATCTAACCTGTCAAAAGTATGAATGGGGATCACTTGAAAAAAGACACTACAACATTAAATACATTTTTTTTTAATCACATTTTTAAAATGAGTTAAAATTACATTATGATTTTTGTTTAATTTTTTTCAAAAATAAATTAAATATTTTAAAGTTTTTTACAGGGCTAAAAGTAAACGTACCTTTTTTAAATAAAAACAGAAAATGCTGGAAATACTCACTGCCTGACCTGCTGAGTATTTCCAGCATTTTCTGTTTTTATTTCAGATTTCCAGCATCCGCAGTATTTTGCTTTTACCTTTTTTAAAAATCTTTTTACATTATAAATGAGTGGAAAAAATTTTTTTTTACTTTTTTGAACTCTTATGCTGGTAAAAGCAGGCCTTACACCTGCTTTTACCAGGCGTAAGGTTTCTAAGGGTTTTCAGCGGGCGGAGGTTCTGCAGAAAACGGAACTCTCCACCCGTAGAGCCCCTTCTCCAGGGCAGGCGTCCGATATGGGCCATTATTCTGTTGACAAACTAAGACGCTCATTTATAATGTAAAAAGACTTTTTAAAAAGGTAAAAGCAAAATACTGCGGATGCTGGAAATCTGAAGTAAAAACAGAAAATGCTGGAAATACTCGGGTCAGGCAGTGAGTATTTCCAGCATTTTCTGTATAGCTTTGGGTGCTGAAGGAGGCCAGGGCGGAACTTTTTGGAGCATTGGCTATTGTCATGGAAGAATCACTAGGCACAGGTGTGGTTCCACAGGACTGGAAGCTGAAAAATACCATCACTGGCCAAGAGTTTCTGTTTTGGGCGCAATCGGCGATCCAGCCACAAATTGCGCTCAAATTTGCGCTAGTTTTGTGAAGTGAATCTTTTGCTCAAGTTTCCGCTTAAACGTATTTGCATATCGCTGAATGTAAAACCTTCCATGAACCAGTGCAACCAGGCAGCATTTTAGAACATCATTTTTGTTTAATTTGAACTAAAAAATATTGCTGGATATATTTGAGTGGTAAGCTGGTGCAATTTTATTAATAGTGCTGAAAATGGGTTTACCACAAAAAATAAGCATTTTTAATCAGTGCTAGCCACCGCCTGTGAGTAACCTAATTTTAAATAACTGAAAATGACTTAAAAAAAATATACAGAACAGATTACTAGTTACATTACCGTGTCAGCTGTGGCTCAGTTGGTAGCACACTCTCCTCTGAGTCAGAAGGTTGTGGGTTCAAGTCCCACTCCAGGGATTTGAGCATATAAAGCTAGGCTGACACTCCAGTGCAGTGCTGAGGGAGTGCTGCACTGTCGGAGGTGCTGTCTTTCAGATGAGACGTTAAATCGAGGCCCCATCTCTCTCAAGTGGACGTAAAAGATCCCACGGCACTATTTCGAAGAAGAGCAGGGGAGTTATCCCCGGCGTCCTGGCCAAAATTTATCCCTCAACCAACATAACAAAAACAGATTATCTGGTCATTATCACATTGCTGTTTGTGGGAGTTTGCTGTGCGCAAAATTAGCTGCCGCATTTCCTACATTACAACAGTGACTCCACTTCAAAAGTACTTCATTGGCTGTAAAGCGCTTTGAGACATCCAGTGGCGCTATATAAATGCAAGTCTTTTATTGGGGAACAGCAGTCAGTTTCTTAGTAAATTTTTAAAAATCTAAAAGCTTTTGAAAGGTGCCTATTAGTGTCCTTGCACCTAAAAAAAAAAAGCTTCATTTTAGAAGCTTCCTCGAAGGGCCACAAACGGGCGCAATTAGCGGAAACTCGCCATGGTGATGAATTCGATCGGGGACCGGTTTTGTCGGCTTCCAGAGCGATGTTTTTTAAACTCGACTTGCACTTGTAAATCCTCAATCTTTTGAGTGATTTGGGGCAAATTGTGCTGGAAATACCAGCACAGCCTAGTGGAAACTCCAGGCCACTATGTTTAAAAAAAAAGTGTCAAAAGTGATCCAAGCAAACTGCAAGCCCATTAGAGTATCAGCAACAGATGAAACATTCGAAGCTATTCTGAGATAGGCTGGAGGAGCACCCTTACAGCAAGATTGAACAGGATGACTGGGGAAGGGGGGAGATCCTGCCTGACAACTTCCTTGACTTCTTTAAGGATGTTACCGATGAAGTGGAAAGTGATATTCTTCATGAAATACTTTTAGACTTTCAGGAAGTTTTTTCAAAATTTCCAGAAATCCAGGGCATGCAATTGGATACAAAACTGGTAAAATAATAAAAAACATAGAGTACTGAGAAAAGGTGTATTATCAAAAAGGAGAAAAGTTGAGTTGAATCCCATCAAGCTCTGTGCTGTGTCCCCAATTGTTTTATAAATCTACATAAATGACATAGATACCAGAAACCGCTATAAACAGGTCAATATTGCAGATAATGTAAACTTGGGAGTATAGAGCAGAAGATGCAGCAATTTTTTTTCAATTGGCTACACAATTGGGCAAATACATAGCAGATTAAATTTAACATGTCAATGCTGTAGAGTCACTGAACCCCAGATTGACTCCAGAGTAAAATTCACTAAGGCTGACCACGAACTTCTTTGCAGAATAACTCTGGAATTAAATCAACATCAGTGGGATGTTTGGAAAAATAAATCAAACTTTGCACAAATATGTTTCACAAGGTAGATTCCGATGAGGAAGGCCATTTGCTCATCCAGGTGCTGCTCGGTTTAAACTACTGCCACTCCCACTGCACCATCTGGAGAGCTCAGTCATGTTTATTAAGTTTTAAACTGCAATGCAGTAAAATCTGAGAACTTTGATTGGGCTGCTCGGCACGGTTACTGATGACAGACAGCTGATTGGCTGATTCTCCTTTTGAGGTTTAACTTTGATGACATAATTCAACCTTGATGTTATTTAAATGTTGAGTTTGCAGAGAAGGTGGAGTTTCAGTTGTGATGTGTAATGGAGGTTTGTTCCTTTGGAGGTGGATGTAAATGTGTAGTATGGCACTATTGCAGCCAAACTAGTGTCTGGAGGAGGCCTACATGTGCAGTCATTTACAAGACTTTGCTGTAGTTTTGTTTTGCCTCAGATTGGTTATCCAAACTGTGTTTTTTGATATTCATGCCAATTACGTAGGATTACATAAAATTACATAGAATATACGGCACAGAAACAGGCCATTCAGCCCAACCAGTTCATGCTGACATTTATGCTCCACTCAAGCCTCTTCCCACCATTCCTCATCTAAATCTATCAGCATAACCCTCTATTCCCTTCTCCCTCATATGCTTATCTAATCACCCCTTAAATGCATCGATACTATTCACTTCAACCACTCCGTGTGGTAGCAAGTTCCACATTCTCACCACTCTTTGGGTAAAGAAGTTTCTCCTGAATTCCCTATTTGATTTCTGGGTGACTATCTTATATTGATGGCCTCTAGTTATGCTCTTCCCCACAAGTGGAAACACTCTCTCTGTGTCCACTCTATCCAAACCTTTCATCATTTTAAAGACCTCGATTAGGTCAGCCTTCTCCGACCCAGCGTGATGGGTATACTCGCAATTACAATCATTATTCATTGGCTTCTCGGGTGTGTTTTTCTTCTCCCATTTTCCATAGAGCAGCCCCTATCCTTCTAAAAAGAGTTGAGTATTGACAGGCTGTTCGATTGTGAGGGGCATCACATCTGAGCTGGACCCCATGTGTCCACCCCATGTATTTACCAGCTGTTTGACTGTGGGAGGGGAGTGAGGAGATCATTGGTAGAAGGATTAGAGGGGAGCTGAGGAGAACCTTTTTCACCCAGAGGATGGTGGGGGTCTGGAACTCACTGCCTGAAAGGGTGGTAGAGGCAGAAACCCTCATCACATTTAAAAAGTACTTGGATGTGCACTTGAAGTGCTGTAACCTGCAAGGCTACGGACCAAGAGCTGGAAAGTGGGATCAGGCTGGATAGCTCTTTTTCGGATGGCACAGGCCCACTGGGCCAAATGGCGGCCTCCTGTGCCGTAAATTTCTATTTCTATGATTCTAGGAGTTTTCCTGATGCCCAGGTCATCATTTTCCCTGTCGGTCAACAACCTACACAACACCCCAACCTTAAAATAAACTGATTGACTGGCCACTCGATTGACTTGCAGCTTCAGTTGAGTGTGACTTCTAGTGGAAGGTCTGGGTCTTCAGAGGCATTGACTGAGAAAAGAAGACTGAGAAAAACTGCATGAGGAAGAAGAAAGTTTCTGGAAGAGGTGGTGGGTGGATTGATTTTTTAGACTTCTGCACGCTTGGGGTGAAATGTGCCTGATTTTCTTTTCTAATCACGTCAATGAAAAAGGAAATCAGGCGTGGTGTAAATCGGGCAGGCGATTTGCTATGAGCCCATTTCGCGCTACTGGCATAGACCAAGTTCACCCCAATTTCCACACACATGGGAAGGGCAAGCAAATGGGAGAGATGGAAACACATAAAGCCTGCAGATTATGTCAGAGATTAAACAAAAAATGGCAACAGTGCACAGTGAAAAAAGAAAGAAATGGACAGAGAACCCTCCCTCCAGGCAGCATCTGTGTTTCGATGGTCTCCAACCCAAAGGTTAGCCTCTACTCTCCCATCCCAGACAATAGACGTACCTCATATCCCCAGTACCCCCTGCTATGATGTACATGGAGGATTTAGTTCAGGTCTGAAGTTACTAAAGTTAACGTTAAGATCCCATGGCACTATTAGAGGAAGAGCAGGGAAGTTGCCCATGCCAACATTCATCTCTAAATCAACAACACTACCAACAAATTATCTGGTCATTTATGTCCTTGCTGTTTCGGAGACCTTGCTGCATGTAAATTGGCTGCCGTGTCCCTACATTATAATAGTGACTAGATTTCAAAAGTACTTCATTGGCTATGACACGTTTTGGGGCATCTTGAAGTTGTGAAAGATGCTGCATAAATACAAGTTTTTTTTTCTTTAATGCTTCTTTCCATTGCCTAACTGACGTGCTCTGTTACATTATCCAATAATCATTTTACCGATACTTTCCCTCCTCCCTCTACCCTTTTTTTCCCAAAAGATGTTATCACCATTATTCTGAAAGGTTCATTTTTGGCTTGTTGGTACTATTTCTTACAACCATGAACAAATTTTTTGTTAAAAATAGGGATTTAGTTCCAGATTGTCCTTTTTGCCATGGGAGGGAGTGGGTGTCACAGGCACAGTAATGGAATAGGATCTCCGTGCAGCAAAATGAATAAACAATCACACTATTGGAAAGAATTTCAGAGCAGACACTCTTGGTCCTGAATATATTGCTCAAAAACTCCTCTGTGAAAATATCTAAACTTATGAATCTTTAAGTTACTGCTTCTGTTTTTAAAATGATCATTCCACAATGCACAGTGGGATGGTCCTACAGTTTCATTACCTCCTCAATAGATGAATATTGACTTGAATGAATTTTTTATTTAGCTCTATGACCATGAATTTATGCAAACTGAAGGTGCACAAAAGCTCGACTGTCTATTAATAAATCAAAATACTGCTGAATTGTGGATCCGGAAGAGCTTGTTGAATTTATAATACAGTTTGCCTTTGGCACTGCGTCGCAGAATTCAGCGTTTTTTCTGAAATTTATATTTCAAAATAGATAATTTCTAACAAGTACAATTGTGTTAAACATAGAAGATAGGAGCAGGAGTAGGCCATTCGGGCCCTCGAGCCTGCTCCGCCATTCAATGCGATCATGGCTGATCATCCAAATTCAGTACCCTGTCCCTGCTTTCTCCCCATATCCCTTGATCCCTTTAGCCTTAAGAAATATATCCAACTCCTTCTTGAATATATTTAATGAATTGGCCTCTACTGCCTTCTGTGGTAGAGAATTCCACAGGTTCACCACTCTCTGGGTGAAGAAATTCCTCCTCATCTCTGTCCTAAATGGCTTACCCCTTATCCTTAGACTGTGACCTCTGGTTCTGGACTCCCTGACCATCGGGAACATCCTTCCTGCATCTAGTCTGCCCATTCCTGTCAGAATTTTATAGGCTTCAATGAGATCCCCTCTCATTCTTCTAAACTCCAACGAGTATAAGCCCAATCGACCCAATCTCTCCTCATACGTCATTCCTGCCATCCCAGGTATCAGCCTGGTGAATCTTCGCTGCACTCCCTCCATGGCAAGAACATCTTCCTCAGATAAGGCGACCAAAACTGCACACAATACTCAAGATGTGGTCTCACCAAGGCCCTGTACAATTGCAGCAAGACATCCTTGTTCCTGTACTTGAACCCTCTCGCTACGAAGGCCAACATACCATTTGCCTTCTTAACCGCCTGCTGCACCTGCATGCTTACCTTCAGCGACTGGTGCACAAGGACACCCAGGTCTCATTGCACTTCCCCTTCTCCCAATCTATTGCCGTTCAGATAATAATCTGCCTTCCTGTTTTTGACACCAAAGTGGACAACATCACATTTATCCACATTATACTGCATCTGCCATGCTTCTGCCCAATCACCCAACCTGTCCAAATCATACTGGAGTTTCTCGGCATCCTCCTCACAGCACACACGCCCACCCAGCTTTGTGTCATCTGCAAACTTGGAGATATTACATCTAGTTCCCTTGTCTAGATCATTAATATATATTGTGAATCGCTGTTATAATTATGTTATAATTTTGTTTCAAATCATAAGTTTATGTTTCCAGTAGCTGTGTTAGGGCTTATATACTTTGATAGTTAATTCTGACCTTGCTTGTATTGGCCCAGAAATTCGGGTCGGGGGCTTCCCGTGGATGTAAGCCCCCGACCTGCACTTACCTAGCGCGCTGGCCGTTGTGCTTTGGGCCCGCGTGGGATTCCGATCCTGGACCTCCTCCAACTGCCGGCGCACAGTGCTTGCGTATCCCAGGGGCGCAGTTAGTTCGATGCGTCCCCTGGGATCACGTGGGCCATGGAGAGCCAATCGGAGCAGGGAATGCTCCATTCATAAGTTTGACAGGAAGAGCTGTCAAAACGTATAAATACTACAGGCCCCAAAACATCACTAAATCTTCAAATAATTTTTTTTTTAAATCACACTTTTTAAAGGAATTATAAATTACATGAAATAATTATTTTAAACAATAATTTAAATTTTTGAAAAAATAATTTTATTTTCTAACTGGGCTAAAAATAAACTTACCTTTCTTTAAAGTATTTAAAAATAATAAACCTGTGTAAAAAATGTTTTAATTTTAATTAATTCACCACTTACCTTGTAAAAAGCTGGCCTTACGACTGCTTTTTAAATGTGTAACTTCTGGAGACTTACCCTCCCGGGAAAACCTGCAAAAAAAACCTAAGTTCAATGTGCACGCGCAGCCTCTCCTGCGCACGCGTTCGACCTCTGAGCCCCTGCTTTCAGGGGAACGGAACTGCCGGTTTCCCGCGCATGCGCAGTGCATGCAGGAAACTGGCACTTCCATTGGGCCTACGGGTGATTATCCCGTGCGTACTCACCCGTGGAGACCCGAATTTCTGGGCCTTTGTGCAATTAAATATAAATCGATGATTGGGAACTTCTTAAATAACCACTAGATGGCAGTCCGGCTCTATAAAATAGACCATAAAGCAATGTGTACTGGGGCAATGTATTGCAATGTGGATCAAACATGGTCCTCACTAATGATTATCCAAAATTGACTTTATGAATGTTATAAGACTTAATCTAACCCCTATGTGCATACTGCAGTTGACACCAATAAATTCTGTGCACTATGTACACCCTTGATCTATGTGTTTCTGCAACATAATGGAGCTCGTTTTAACTGTGGCCGATGGTGTAAAAAGGGTGATATCCAATGGACCGTCCATTATATACCTCGCCCAACTTCCCCTTCCATTAACTTGAATGGAAAGGAACATAGGAACAGGAGTAGGCCATTCAGCCCCTTGAGCCTGTTCCGCCAGTCAATGAAATCATGGCTGATCTGCGACCTAACTCCATATTTTTTTAAATTTGTTTATGAGATGTGGGCGTCGCTGGCAAGGCCAGCATTTATTGCTCATTCCTAATTGCTCTTGAGAAGGTGGTGGTGAGCCACCTTCTTGAACTGCTGCAGTCCGTGTGGTGAAGGTACTCCCACAGTGCTGTGAGGGAGGGTGTTCCAGGATTTTGACCCAGCAATGATGAAGGATCGGCGATATACTTCTAAGTCAGGATGGTGTGTAACTTGGAGGTGGTGGTGTTCCCATGTGCCCGCTGCCCTTGTCCTTCTAGGTGGTAGAGGTCGCGGGTTTGGGAGGTGCTGCCGAAGAAGCCTTGGCGAGTTGCTGCAGTGCATCTTATAGATGGTACACACTGCAGCCACGGTACGCCGGTGGTGGAGGGAGTGAATGCTTAAGGTGGTGGATGGGGTGCCAATCAAGCGGGCTGCTTTGTCCTAGATGGTGTCGAGCTTCTTGAGTGTTGTTGGAGCTGCACTCATCCAGGCAAGTGGAGAATATTCCATCACACTCCTGACTTGTGCCTTGTAGATGGTGGAAAGGCTTTGGGGAGTCAGGAGGTGAGACACTCGCCACAGAATACCCAGCCTCTGACCTGTGCTTGTTGCCACAGTATTTATGTGGCTGGTCCAGTTAAGTTTCTGGTCAATGGTGACCCCCAGGATGTTGATGGTGGGGGATTCGGTGATGGTAATACCGTTGAATGTCAAGGGGAGGTGGTTAGACTCTCGCTTGTTGGAGATAGTCATTGCCTGGCACTTCTGTGACGCAAATGTTACCTGCCACTTATCAGCCCAAGCTTGAACGTCGTCCTGGTCTTGTTGCACGTGGGCATGGACTGCTTCATTATCTGAGGAGTTGTGAATGGTGCTGAACACTGTGCAGTCATCAGCAAACATCCCCATTTCTGACCTTATGTTGGAGGGAAGGTCATTGATGAAGGAGCTGAAGATGGTTGGGCCTAGGACACTGCCCTGAGGAACTGCTGCAGCGCTGTCCTGGGGCTGTGATGATTGACCTTCAACCACCACAATCATCTTCCTTTGTGCTAGGTATGACTCCAGCCAGTGGAGAGTTTTCCCCTTGATTCCCATTGACTTCAGTTTTACTAGGGCTCCTTGATGCCACACTCAGCCAAATGCTGCCTTGATATATAACTGCCTTTGGCCCATATCCCTTAATACCTTTGGTTAGCAAAAAGCTAACAATCTCCAATTTATAAAATTAGCAATTGATCCAGCATCAATTGCCATTTGTGGAAGAGAGTTCCAAACTTCTACCACCCTTTGTGTGTAGATGTTCGCAACCGTGGTGTCATATTTGACCCTGAAATGAACTTCTGACCACATATCCGCAGCATAACTAAGAATGCCTATTTCCACCACTGTAACATCGCCCGTCTCCGCCCTTGTCTCAGCTCATCCGCTGCTGAAACCCTCATCCATGCCTTTGTTACCTCTGGACGTGACTATTCCAACGCACTCCTGGCCGGCCTCCCACATTCTACCCTACGTAAACTTGAGGTAATCCAAACCTCTGCTGCCCGTGTCCTAACTCGCACCAAGTCCCATTCACCCATCACCCCTCTGCTCGCTGACCTACATTGGCTCCCAGTTAAGCAACACCTCGATTTCAAAATTCTCATTGGCCTAGAAATTCCGTTCCCTATGGGTGTGTACGCGCTGTGTACTCACCCGTAGGGCCAACGGAGGTGCCGGTTTCACGCATGCACAGCGCATGCACTGGAAACCAGAACTTCCGTTCTTTGAAGAAAGGGCTTCACAGGCCAAACGCCTGCGTCGGATAGGTAGCGCGTACGGCTGAAACTTCCGTTTTTTTCCACAGTTGCTTCAGTCCAGGTAAGTCTGGAAAAGCAGGCGCAAGGCAGGCAGCTCCTCGGCACAAGGCCTGCTTTTACCAGGCTAAGAGGTAAAGAAAGTAAAAAATAAAAAAAAATTCCACTGATTTATCATTTTAAAATACTTTAAAGAAAGGTAAGTTTATTTTTAGCCCCGTTAAAAACTTTAATTATTTTTTTCAAAAATTTAAAATTTTGTTTAAAATAGTTAATTTATGTAAGTTATAGTCATTTTAAAAATGTGATGGTTTTTTAAAAAATTTATTTGAAGTTTTACTTATGTTTTTGGGGCTGATCTCTATTTATAGATTTGACAGGTCTTCCTGTCGAATCTATGAATGGAGATTCCCTGCTCTGATTGGCTCCCCATGGCCCACGTGATCCCAGGGACGCGGCGAACCGCCTGCGCCCCTGGGATATGCATGCCTTGCACACCGGCAGTTTGAAGAGGCACAGCAACGGAATTCTGCGCCTCCCGGGATCCCTCCGGTCCAGGCGCAGATTTTTCAGGATCGCAGCCCTCCGCCCGCGGGAGGGCTGTGAACGGAATTTCTAGGCCATTATGTTTACAAATCCCTCTATGGCCTCGCCCCTCCCTATCTCCTTCAGCCACACAACCCCCCCCCCCCCACTCAAGATATCTGTGCTCCTCTAATTCTGCCCTCTTGAGCATCCCTGATTATAATCACTCAACCATTGGTGGCCGTGCCTTCTGTTGCCTAGGCCCTAAGCTCTGGAATTCCCTGCCTAAAACTCTCCGCCCCTCTACCTCTCTTTCCTCCTTTAAGACGCTCCTTAAAACCTTTCTCTTTGACCAAGCTTTTGGTCACCTGCCCTAAATTCTCCTTATGTGGCTCAGTGTCAAATTTGTTGTCTTGTAATACCCCTGTAAAGCACCTTGGGACATTTTACTACATTAAAGGCGCTATATAAATACAAGTTGTTGTTGTTGTTGAAGTGTTTCCTAATTTCACTCCTGAAAGGTGTTTTTGAACGATGCCCCCGAGTCCCAGAGTCCTCAACCAGCGGAAATAGTTTCACTCCATAAGAACATAAGACGTAGGAGCAGCCCCTCGAGCCTGCTCCACCATTCAATGAGATCATGGTTGATCTGATCTTGGCCTCAACTCCACTTCCCTGCCTGCTCCCCATAACCCTTCACTCCCTTACTATTCAAAAATCTGTCTATCTCCACCTTAAATATATTCAATGACCCAGCCTCCACAGCTCTCTGGGGAAGAGAATTCCGAAGATTCACGACCCTCTGAGAGAAGAAATTCCTCCTCATTTCCGTTTTAAATGGGCGACCCCTTACTCTGAAACTGTGCCCCCTAGATCTAGATTCCCCCACGAGGGGAAACATCCTCTCTGCATCGATCCTGTCAAGCCCCTTCAGAATCTTATATGTTTCAATAAACTCTTCTAAACTCCAATGAGTATAGGCCCAACCTGCTCAACCTTTCTTCATAAGACAACCCCTTCATCACTGGAATCAACCTCCTGAACCTTCTCTGAACTGCCTTCAATGCAAGTATATCCTTCCTTAAATAAGGAGATCAAAACTGTACGCAGTACTCCAGGTGTGGTCTCACCAACGCCCTGTGCAGTTGTAACAGCACTTTCCTACTTCTATACTCCATTCCCTTCACAATAATGGCCAACACTCCATTTGCCTTCCTAATTACTTGCTGTACCTGCATGCTAACTTTTTGTGATTTATGTACAAGGACCCCCAGATCCCTCTGTACCTCGGCATTTTGTAATCTCTCCCCATTTAAATAATTTTCTTTTTTCTTTTTTCTACCAAAGTGGATAACCTCGCATTTTCCCACATTATACTCCATCTGCCAGATTTTTGCCCACTCATTTAGCCTATCTATATCCCATTGGAGATTCTTTGCATCCTCCACACAATTTGCTTTCCCACCTATCTTTGTATCATCAGCAAATTTGGCTACATTACACTCGGTCCCTTCATCCAAGACATTAATATAGATTGTAAATATTTGAGGCCCCAGCACTGATCCCTGCGGAGTCCCACTAGTTCGTTTGCCAACCTGAAAATGACCCATTTATCCCGACTCTCTGTTTTCTGTTAGTTAGCCAATCCTCTATCCATGAAAATATATTACCCCCAACCCTGTGAGCTCTTATTTTGTGCAGTCACCTTTTATGTGGCACCTTATTGAATGCCTTCTGGAAATCCAAATACATGACATCTACTGGTTCCCCTTTATCCACCCTACTCGTTACATCCTCAAAGAACTCTAGTAAATTTGTCAAACATGATTTCCCTTTCATAACACCATGCTGACTCTGCATGACTATATTATGATTTTCTAAATGTCCTGCTACCACTTCCTTTATGATGGACTCCAGCATTTTCCCAATGACAGATGTTAGGCTAACTGATCTATAGTTGCCTGCTTTCTGTCTCCCTCCTTTCTTAAATAGGGGCGTTACATTTGCGGTTTTCCAGTTCCCTGGAACCTCTCCAGAATCCAGGGAATTTTGGTAGATTACAACCAATGCATATATTATCTCTGCAGCCACCTCTTTTAAGACCCTAGGATGCAGGCCATCGGGTCCAGGGGACTTGTCCACCTTTAGTCCCATTAGTTTTCCTAGTACTTTTTCTCTAGTGATAGTGATTGTTTTAAACCCCCCCCCCTGACCTCACTAGCCCCTTGATTATCCATTATTGGGATGCTTTTAATGTCTTCTACCGTGAAAACCGATACAAAATATTTATTCAAAGTCTCAGCCATTTCCCTGTTTCCCATTATTAATTCCCCAGACTCATCCTCTAGGGGAGCAACATTTACTTTAGCTACTCTCTTCCTTTTTGTATACCTGTAGAAGCTCTTACTATCTGTTTTTATATTTCTTGCTAGCTTACTCTCATAAGCTATCTTCTCACTCTTAATCATTTTATTAGTTGTCCTTTGCTGGTTTATAAAAATTTCATAATCCTCTGGCCTTTCACTATTCTTCGCAACATTGTATGCCTTTGTTTTCAATTTGATACCATCCTTTACTTCCTTAGTTAGCCACGAATGGTTCATCCTTCTCTTAGAGCCTTTCTTTCTCACTGGAATATATCTTTGCTGAGAGTTATGAAATATCTCCTTAAATGTTTGCCACTACTTTTCTACAGTATAGCCTGCCTTCATACCTTTGTAATTACCTTTATTTAAGTTCAGGACACTAGTTTGAGACCTAGCTTTCTCACCCTCAAACTGAATTTGAAATTCTACCATGCTATGATCACTCTTCCCAAGAGGAACCTTCACTTTGAGAGCATTAATTAATCCAGCCTCGTTACACATTACCAGATCTAAAATAGTCTGCTCCCTGGTTGGTTCCACAATATATTGTTCCAAGAAACCATCCCGCATACACTCTAAGAACTCTTCCTCAAGTCTACCTTTGCCAATTTGCTTTGTCCAATCAATATGAAGATTAAAATCTCCCATGATTATAGCATACCTTTCTTACAAGCCTCTATTATTTCTTGATTTATACTCTGTCCTACAGTGTGGCTACTGTTTGGGGGCCTGTAGACCACTCCCACCAGTGAATTCTTACCCTTATTATTTCTTATCTCCACCCAAACTGATTATACGTCTTGATCTTCTGAGCCAATATCATTTCTCACTACTGCACTGATTAACAGAGCTACACCACCTCCTTTTCCTTTCTGACTATCCTGACAAAATGGCAAATACCCCTGAATATTCGGTTCCCAGCTTTGGTCACCTTGCAACCATGTCTCTGTAATGGCTATCAGATCATACCCATTTATTTCTATTTGTGCTGTCAACTCATCTATCTTGTTACGAATGCTGCATGCAATCAGATATAGAACTTTTAATTTTGTCTTTTTACCATTTCTCCCTACTCTGACCCCTCTTTCTGATGCATTCTTATGTGTATATGCTCTGTCCCTTCTGTCACACTCTGGTTATCATTA
The DNA here is from genome assembly GCF_052327205.1 of Somniosus microcephalus. Lineage (NCBI taxonomy): Eukaryota > Metazoa > Chordata > Chondrichthyes > Squaliformes > Somniosidae > Somniosus > Somniosus microcephalus. The sequence continues at coordinate 191,774,286 of NC_140997.1, forward strand.
CCCCATTGCTAACCCTGCACTTTTGCCTTCTCATTTTTCTTTGACTTTTAAAATTTCCGCTCAGCGTTGTAAGTTTTGCAAAATTCAGGCAGTCCCCCCAACCCCCGAAGATTATTTAATTAAAAGAGACCCTGGTTGGACTGATTTTAAAAATCCAGGGGCACACAAAATGGCTGTGGTCAACCTCGTGACCAAAAGCCTGTAAGTCCCAATTGTGGACTCTGTGACAAGCTAACAGCTTGGGTATTTTTGATGTCTGTGAGATCACGAAAACAGACAGAACTTTTTTCATTTATGTATTGGGAGCAAACTCAGTTACATTCAGGCCCCCGTTTACAGGCCATCAAGCTTGTTTACTCAAATGATCCAAATGATCAGCGGAGCCATCCAGGTTAGGCTGGCCCCATCGAGGAATCTGTTGAACAAAGAAGAGCAGTTATGGGACCGTTAGAAGCTATTACCGGCCATCTAAGTCGATGGGCCAAGATCAACATCTTTTGTTCAATTCCAACCCGCTCAAATCAGACAAAGGATGAGCTGATTTAGCGCGTGAGATAAAGGCTACCGAGAGGAGTATAACTATAGCCCCTCAGGAAGCCATGCTCTCTCTCTCCTCACCTCCCACGCCCTGCCTGCCCCCACCCCAGGAAGAGGACCTACGAAGAAGAGCCCGTCCCGAGAGGTGAAATACCCTGCCAGAGACTATTTTATTACTGGGGTATTTTCACCTGGACGGTACCCTGTGCAGCATTGAAACCACGTGGCATCGAAAGGCAGCAGGGCAAAGAAGCAAGATTCTCATCTGTTTAAACGACTCGGACTGGTGAGCATGGAATTCTGACCCCTCATAAGATAGCCCAGCGAGGTTTAGAGGGTGGGAGTTAAGGGGATTGCTAAAATTGTCATTTTAGTCATTTTCCCTCGATGTGCCGTTTATTTCCCATCCCTGTTAAGTGTTAGTGTACTGCATCCATATTATCCTTTGTATAGAATCGTTCTCTGGAAATAAAATCTTGGTTTTTCTTTGCACCAAACCACTGGTCTGCTCATTTTCTATATCGCTACCTGCAAATAAGTCCGGTGGTCAGAACTCAAAAAGGGGCGAGCGATTCGAGCCACTCAAAGGGGGTAGTCAGAGACATAACTGACGAACCCAAGACGCCCACACAGTAAAACCCCTTACAGCGTATCCCTCTCCCCCAGTATTTAGTTTAAAGCCCTATCTACAGCCCCTAGTTATTCAATTTGCCAGGACACTGGTCCCAGCCTGGTTCAAATGAAGCCCGTCCCGACGGAACAACTCCCTCTTACCCCAGTACTGGTGCCAGTGCCCCAAGAATCAAAACCCATTTCTCCCACACCAATCTTTGAGGCACGCATTCATCTCTCTGATCTTATTTACCCAATGCCAATTTGCACATGACTCAGGTACTAATCCAGAGATTATTACCTTTGTGGTTCTGCTTTTTAATTTAGCCCTTAGCTGCTCATACTCCCTCAGCAGAACTTCTTTCTTTGTCCTACCTATGTCGTTGGTACCCACATGGACCACGACAATTGGATCTTTCCCCTCCCACTCTAAGTTCCTCTCCAGCCTGGAGGAGATGTCCTTTACCCTGGCACTGGGCAGGCAACACAGCCTTCGGGACTCACGCTCTTGGCTGCAGAGAACAGTGTCTATCCCGCTAAGTATACTGTCCCCTACCACTACCACATTTCTTTTTGCTCCCCCCACTTGAATGGCCCCCTGTACCACGGTGCTGTGGTCAGTTTGCTCATCCTCACTGCAGTCCCTGCTCTCGCCCACACAGAGAGTAAGAACCTTGTAACTGTTGGACATGAGCAAGGGCTGAGGCTCCTCCACCACTACCTCCTGGGTCCCCATACCTGCCTCGCTTGTAGTCACACCCAGCTGTCCCTGACCACGGACCAAATTTGAATTAATTAATCTAAGTGGTGTGACTGCCTCCTGGAACACAGCGTCCAGGTAACTCACCCCCTCCCTCATGTGTCGCAGTGTTTGAAGCTCAGACTCCAGCTCATCAACACGGAGCCGAAGTTCCTCACGCAGCCAAAACTAACTGCAAATGTGGTCGCCGTGGACCTCAATGGTGTCCACCAGCTCCCATATGTTGCAGCAGTGATACATCGCCTGCTCTGCCATCTCTAATGTAGTGAATTAATAAAGTGTTTAACTTTTGAATGTTTAGTTTTTAATCCCGGCTATTAATTCAAACCAACGCCCAAGAAAAACAGAGAAATACTGACCAACCATTGGCTTCCCTGCTTTCCTGTGACGTCACACTTTGAACCTTTCTACTTCTTACCCTCCCAGGTCGGTTGGTGCTGCTCCAGGCTCGCTCTCTAGCCATCCCGCTGGTCGGCTCAGTGGAGCTCTTTTATCTCCGGCCCGATCTCTTGCTCTCACGCTCCCTTGTTTACTCAGCAAATCTCCCGCTCTGTTTACTCACAGAATCTCCCGCTCCGTTAACTCAGCGAATCTCCTGCTCTGTTTACTCACAGAATCTCCTGCTCTGTTTACTCACAGAATCTCCCGCTCTGTTTACCACAGAGTCTCCCGCTCCGTTTACTCATAGAATCTCCCGCTCATTATACTCCCAGAATCTCCCACTCTGTTTACTCACAGAATCTCCTGCTCTGTTTACTCATAGAATCTCCCGCTCTGTTTACTCACAGAATCTCCCACTCTGTTTACTCACAGAATCTCCCGCTCTGTTTACTCCCAGAATCTCCCGCTCTGTTTACTCATAGAATCTCCCGCTCTGTTTACTCCCAGAATCTCCCGCTCTGTTTTCTCACAGAATCTCCCGCTCTGTTTACTCACAGAATTTCCTGCTCTGTTTCCTCACAGAATCTCCCGCTCTGTTTACTCACAGAATCTCCCGCTCTGTTTACTCACAGAATCTCCCGCCCTGTTTACTCACAGAATCTCCCGCTCTGTTTACTCACAGAATCTCCCGCTCTGTTTACTCACAGAATTTCCTGCTCTGTTTCCTCACAGAATCTCCCGCTCTGTTTACTCACAGAATCTCCCGCTCTGTTTACTCACAGAATCTCCCGCCCTGTTTACTCACAGAATCTCCCGCTCTGTTTACTCACAGAATCTCCCGCTCTGTTTACTCACAGAATCTCCCGCTCTGTTTACTCACAGAATCTCCCGCTCTGTTTACTCACAGAATCTCCCGCTCTGTTTACTCACAGAATCTCCTGCTCTGTTTACTCACAGAATCTCCCGCTCTGTTTACTCAGAGAATCTCCGGCTCTGTTTACTCACAGAATCCCCCGCTCTGTTTACTCACAGAATCTCCCGCTCTGTTTACTCACAGAATCTCCCGCTCTGTTTACTCACAGAATCTCCCGCTCTGTTTACTCACAGAATCTCCCGCTCTGTTTACTCACAGAATCTCCCGCTCTGTTTACTCACAGAATCTCCAGCTCTGTTTACTCACAGAATCTCCCGCTCTGTTTACTCACAGAATCTCCCGCTCTGTTTACTCACAGAATCTCCCGTTCTGTTTACTCACAGAGTCTCCCGCTCTGTTTACTCACAGAATCTCCCGCTCTGTTTACTCACAGAATCTCCCGCTCTGTTTACTCACAGAATCTCCCGCTCTGTTTACTCACAGAATCTCCCGCTCTGTTTACTCACAGAATCTCCCGCTCTGTTTACTCACAGAATCTCCCGCTCTGTTTACTCACAGAATCTCCAGCTCTGTTTACTCACAGAATCTCCCGCTCTGTTTACTCACAGAATCTCCCGCTCTGTTACTCCCAGAATCTCCCGCTCTGTTTACTCACAGAATCTCCGGCTCTGTTTACTCACAGAATCTCCCGCTCTGTTTACTCACAGAATCTCCCGCTCTGTTTACTCCCAGAATCTCCCGCTCTGTTTACGCACAGAATCTCCGGCTCTGTTTACTCACAGAATCTCCCGCTCTGTTTACTCGCTGAATCTCCGGCTCTGTTTACTCACAGAATCTCCCGCTCTTTATACACACAGAATCTCCTGCTCTGTTTACTCACAGAACCTCCCGCTCTGTTTACTCACAGAATCTCCGGCTCTGTTTACTCACAGAATCTCCCGCTCTGTTTACTCACAGAATCTCCAGCTCTGTTTACTCACAGAATCTCCCGCTCTGTTTACTCACAGAAGCTCCCGCTCTGTTTACTCACAGAATCTCCCGCTCTGTTTACTCACAGAATCTCCCGCTCTGTTTACTCACAGAATCTCCCGCTCTGTTTACTCACAGAATCTCCCGCTCTGTTTACTCACAGAATCTCCCGCTCTGTTGACTCACAGAATCTCCCGCTCTGTTTACTCACAGAATCTCCCGCTCTGTTTACTCACAGAATCTCCCGCTCTGTTTACTCACAGAATCTCCAGCTCTGTTTACTCACAGAATCTCCCGCTCTGTTTACTCACAGAATCTCCCGCTCTGTTACTCCCAGAATCTCCCGCTCTGTTTACTCACAGAATCTCCGGCTCTGTTTACTCACAGAATCTCCCGCTCTGTTTACTCACAGAATCTCCCGCTCTGTTTACTCCCAGAATCTCCCGCTCTGTTTACGCACAGAATCTCCGGCTCTGTTTACTCACAGAATCTCCCGCTCTGTTTACTCACAGAATCTCCCGCTCTGTTTACTCGCTGAATCTCCGGCTCTGTTTACTCACAGAATCTCCCGCTCTTTATACACACAGAATCTCCTGCTCTGTTTACTCACAGAACCTCCCGCTCTGTTTACTCACAGAATCTCCAGCTCTGTTTACTCACAGAATCTCCCGCTCTGTTTACTCACAGAATCCCCCGCTCTGTTTACTCACTGAATCTCCGGCTCTGTTTACTCACAGAATCTCCCGCTCTGTTTACTCAGTGAATCTCTCGCTCTGTTTTCTCACAGAACCTCCCGCTCTGTTTACTCACAGAATCTCCCGCTCTGTTTACTCACAGAATCTCCCGCTCTGTTTACTCACAGAATCTCCCGCACTGTTTACTCACAGAATCTCCCTGTGATGAAATATGCCATTCATCAGGCACTGTATTCCCTGTGTTTAGTTTAGTTTCAGTTTCATTTCCTTACCTGTATTGTATTGTGTGTAGGGCTCCGCCCATACCTGGCCCCTACTTAAGCAAGCCCCAGCGTGTCTCACAGTAGTACAGCAGATCTCTGGATGAGAGACACTTCTCCAATGTGTATTACTTTCCGAGTTAATAAAAGCCTTGCTTTGCTCCGTTAACGTCGAGTCTCGGATTCATTGAGGCACATCAATTTTATTAACTCATTTTCAACGCAATGGACCAACTCTTGAAACCCGAATGTTTGGATTTGGACCCGCATGCTTCGGACGCATCGGCACAGAGCTGGAGATTCAGTGAGTAAACAGAGCGGGAGATTCTGTGAGTAAACAGGGCGGGAGATTCTGTGAGTAAACAGAGCCAGAGATTCAGTGAGTAAACAGAGCCGGAGATTCTGTGAGTAAACAGAGTGGGAGATTCTGGGAGTATAAAGAGCGGGAGATTCTGTGAGTAAACAGAGCGGGAGTGATGTGCCTCAATGAAGCCGAGACTCGACGTTAACGGAGCAAAGCAAGGCTTTTATTAACTCAGAAAGTAATACACATTGGAGAAGTGTCTCTCATCCAGAGATCTGCTGTACTGCTGTGAGACACGCTGGGGCTTGCTTAAGTAGGGGCCAGGTATGGGCGGAGCCCTACACACAATACAATACAGGTAAGGAAATGAAACTGAAACTAAACTAAACACAGGGAATACAGTGCCTGATGAATGGCATATTTCATCACATTCACCCCTTCTACAGATTTAGTCTGTTCAGGGGTTTGATAGTCCTCTGTGACCGACGTAGCTGTTGTGGTGCCGCGGGTGTCGGCTGGGTGTCCCCGGTGGCCTCCTGGGTCTCTGCCGGGGGCGCCGCCGGGGTTGTTGAAGGGGTAGTTGGTGGGAGCACCATTGGTCGATGTTCTTCCGGGGGTGGTGAAAGGATAGTGGGTGGGTAAGAATTGCTGTGATCGTTGTTGCTGTTGTTGTCGTGGTTGTTGTCGTTACCGGCTGGGGCGACGTCTTTTATGGACACGGTGTCCTCCCTTCCATCGGCGTGCCGGACATACGCGTATTGGGGGTTGGCGTGGAGTAGGTGCACTGACTCCACGAGGGGGTCCGTCTTGTGGCCCCTCACATGCCTTCGTACAAATACCGGACCTGGGGTGGAGAGCCATGACGGCATGGATATGCCTGAGGTGCATTTCCGGGGAAAGACAAACGTTCGTTCATGAGGCGTGGCATTAGTGGCAGTACACAATAGTGACCGTATCGAATGGAGCACATCTGGGAGGACTTCCTGCCAGCGGGAGATAGGGAGGCCCTTGGTCCTTAGAGCTAGAGTGACTGCTTTCCATACTGTCCCGTTCTCTCGCTCCACCTGGCCGTTACCCTGGGGGTTGTAGCTGGTGGTACGGCTCGTGGCGATCCCCCTGGACAGCATGTACTGGCGTAGCTCTTCACTCATGAAGGATGCCCCCCTATCTGTATGGGTGTAGCTCGGCATACCGAACAGGCAGAACAGGCTGTTGAGGCATTTAATGATCGTGGCGCTGGTCATGTCTGGGCAGGGGAAGGCGAATGAGAAACGGGAGTATTCGTCCACAATGTTCAGGAAGTAAACATTGCGGTCGACGGACGGGAGGGGGCCCTTGAAATCTAAGCTAAGCCGCTCAAAGAGCCGTGTAGCTTTGATTAGGTGGGCTCTATCAGGGCGGTAGAACCGAGGCTTGCACTCAGCGCAAGTGCGGCAGTTCCTGGTCAGAGACCGAACTTCCTCAATCGAGTAGGGTAAGTTGCGGGACTTTATGAAGTGGAACAGCCGTGTGACCCCTGGGTGGCAGAGGTCGTTGTGGAGGGTCTGTAGCCGATCCCCGGTGGCGTTGGCACACATCCCTCGTGAGAGGGCGTCGGGGGATTCGTTAAGGGCCCCCGGCCGGTATATGATGTCGTACTCGAAGGTGGAGAGCTCGATCCGCCACCTAAGAATCTTATCATTTTTAATCTTCCCCCTCTGTTTATTATTGAACATAAACGCTACCGACCGCTGGTCGGTAAGTAGGGTGAAGCGTTTGCCGGCTAGGTAGTGCCGCCAGTGGCGCACTGCCTCCACGATGGCTTGGTCCTCCTTTTCCACGGAGGAGTGTCTGATCTCGGGCCCCTGGAGGGTCCTCGAGAAGAAAGCTACGGGCCGCCCCGCCTGGTTGAGGGTGGCTGCCAAGGCAAAGTCAGACGCATCACTTTCCACTTGAAAGGGAGTGTTCTCGTCCACTGCCTGTAGCGTGGCCCGCTCAATATCCTGCTTAATGCTTTTGAAGGCAGCATGGGCCTCAGCAGAGAGCGGGAAAGAGGATGCTTTCAAGAAGGGGGGGGCTTTATTGGAGTAGTTAGGGACCCATTGGGCATAATACGAGAATAACCCCAGGCACCTTTTCAGGGCTTTGGGAGTGTTGGGCAGGGGCAGCTCCCGTAGGGGGCGCAATCGGTCGGGGTCTGGTCCGATTTCCCCATTCTCCACCACGCTGCCTAGTATGCAGAGGCGCGTGGTGTTGAAAATGCACTTGTCCTCGTTGTAAGTGAGGTTGAGTTTTTGTGCGGTTTTCAGAAACCTCGCGAGGTTTGAGTCGTGGTCCAGTTGGTTGTGGCCGCAGATGGTGACGTTGTCGAGATAGGGGAAGGTTGCCTGCAAGTGGTGGTCATCGACCATGCGGTCCATCTCCCTCTGAAAGACCGAGACCCCATTCGTCACCCCAAAGGGGACTCTGAGGAACTGGTAGAGGCGTCCGTTTGCCTCGAAGGCGGTGTACGAACGGTCCTCTGGTCTGATAGGGAGCTGCTGGTACGCTGACTTGAGGTCGATAGTGGAGAACACCCGGTATTGGGCAATTTGGTTCACCATCTCGGATATGCGGGGTAGCGGGTAGGCGTCTAGTTGGGTATAGATGTTGACTGTTTGACTACAGTCAATCACCATCCGCTTCTTCTCGCTACCCCTCACCACCACCACTTGGGCGCGCCACGGGCTGTTGCTGCGTTCAATGATGCGCTCCCTCAGGAGCCTGTCTACCTCGGTCGCGATAAACCGCCTGTCCTCCCAGCTGTACCTCCTGCTTTTGGTCGCTATTGGCCGGCAGTTAGGGGTAAGGTTTGCGAATAGCGAAGGCGGCTTTACCTTCAGGGTAGCCAGACCGCACACTGTGAGGGGCGGCTGGGTCCCACTGAAATTGAGCGTGATGCTTTGGTGGTGGCACTGAAAATCCAGGCCCAAGATCACGCTCACACATAAATCCTTCATAATTAACAGTTTAAAATTATTATATACTATGGCCTAGAATTTCGCTATCGCCGCACCAGGTCTTTAGCGCCCGAAATTTAGCGCTCGCCCGGATTCCCGTAGTGCCCACCTGAAATTCAGTTGCAGCGCCCCAAGGCGGAGGCGGGCGCTATTGTAGGGTTTGGCCGCCTCGCTTGGGGCGCTGAAAGTCAATTTCAGGCGTCCAGCTGCCGCTGCGCCACCCGATGCGGTGCGGCAGGCTGGGGTACTGCAGGCCTCCTCCTTCTCTTAAGGAGGAGCTGCCTGCAGCCGTGAGATCGCCGCTGGATTCCCCCGGCAAATGAGCCCGGCACCACGGAGAAGTGCCGGGCTCGCGGGGGTCAGAGACCAATGCCGCGGGGGGGTGGTGTGGGAGTCCGGGGAGGAAGGAGCGGCCAAGCGGCCGCCGGGAAAGCGGCCGGCCGCTCCTCCACCTTTACGTCCCGGCCTCTCGGAGCTGCAAGGCCCCGTTTTACAAACGCTCCTTGTGCCCGCTACGGGTGAGGCGGCGGCAAGTGAATTTGGGCGTTGGGCCGGCATCGCGTTGGAACCGGGGCGCTGCGCACACCGATGACGTCATCGGTGCCAGCGCAGCGCTACCGGCTAACGCCACCATTTGCGCTACACTGAATTCCAGGCTACCAACAGCGCCGGCGCTAAAGACCTCTTTAGGCGCTAAGTGGGCGCTAACACCACTGAATTTCTAGGCCAGTGCCTTTAGTGGACAATCGTACCGCGCAGTAACCCGCAATAGTCGATATCTGGGTTTTGTCGGCCATAGAGATCGTGCCCTGAGTAGGGACTATAGTTAGAGAGAGTCGTTGTACCAGACCAGGGTGAATGAAGCTCTCCGTGCTCCCGCTGTCAATTAAACATTTAACCTTGCACCCGTTTACCTCGATGTCCACCATCGATTTGGATAGTGGGTGCGGTCTGGACTGGTCCACTGTGATCGACGCCACTGTAGGGCCCTGATCGGGACAAGATGGTGGGCCACACGAGGCCGGGTAAGATGGCATCCACGATGTCTGCTCGCGAGATGGCGGACCCCACGAGGTCGGACAAGATGGCGTCCAAGATGGCCGCTCCCACGGCGTGCACGCGGCGGTGGCGGGTTTGCCTGCGGGGTTCCCTCTGCACACCTTCCCAAAGTGCCCCTTCTTACCGCACTTACAGCAGGTGGTGCCTTTCGCCGGGCACAGGTTCCTGGTGTGCTTCGGCTGCCCGCAGAAGTAGCATTTGGGGCCCCGATGTGTCGCGGCGGTCGTAGGGCTTCTGGGGGGAGAGCAGGGCCCTGACGGTGTTGGGCTACCGGGCGGGGAAGATGTCTTCCAACATGGCGGCGCCCTTGGTGCGTACGAGGCGGCGTGGGCCGCGCGGCCTGAAGAGTAGGAGTCAGAGTTCTTCTGAGCCACATCCAGCGATCGCGCTGTGTCCATAGCCTGTGTCAGATCTAGGCCCGTTTTCTCTAGCAGTCTCTGCCGGATGTAATTAGAACTAAGGCCTGCGATAAAGGCATCCCGAATAAGCTCGTCTGTGTATACCGTGGCTTTCACGTCTTTGCATTTGCAGTCTTTGTCAAGCACTTTTAGGGTGACTAGAAAGTCCTCTAGCGACTCTCCGGGTCGCTGTGTGCAGGTAGCAAGCTGATGCCTGGCGTACACCTCGTTGGTAGGCCGCTGATAGTAGGCCTTTAGAATGTTGCAGGCATCCAGGTAGGTGGCGGCATCTTGGATGAGTGGAGAAACCCGGTGGCTTACCCGATTCTGCAGGATCCCGAGTTTCACATCTCCAGTGGCTCTAGAGGCTGTGACGGCTTTGGAGTTGGCCATAAAAAATTCCAAGCACTGGAACCAGTGTCCAAACTGTGCCGATGCATCCGAAGCATGTGGGTCCAAATCCAAGCGTTCCGGCTTCAAAAGTTGATCCATCGTTGAAAGTTTGCTAATAAAATTGACGCGCCTCAATAACTTCAAGGCTCAAAGTTAACTGGATAAAACTAGGCTTTTATTAGCAAAGAAAGATGCCTGTGTCTTCACCTAGCATTCTGCTGTTCTGCTGCAAGACAAGCCTGGGCTTGTCTTAAGTAGGGCCAGGTATGGGCGGAGCTGACACACCCAATGAGGAGAAAGGGGGCGGTGCACTATATACAATACAAGGTAAAAACACAGGAGCAGGCAATACAATATATGTAGTTAAATACAGAGTCTGATGAATGACATATTTCATGACAGTTTACTCACAGAATCTCCCGCTCTGTTTACTCACAGAATCTCCCGCTCTGTTTACTCACAGAATCTCCCGCTCTGTTTACTCACAGAATCTCCCGCTCTGTTTACTCAGTGAATCTCCTGCTCTGTTTACTCACAGAATCTCCCGCTCTGTTTACTCACAGAATCTCCCGCTCTGTTTACTCACAGAATCTCCCGCTCTGTTTACTCACAGAATCTCCAGCTCTTTATTCTCGTAGAATCTCCCGCTCTGTTTACTCACAGAATCTCTCGCTCTGTTTACTCACAGAATCTCCCGCTCTGTTTACTCAGTGAATCTCCTGCTCTGTTTACTCACAGAATCTCCGGCTCGGTTTACTCACAGAATCTCCCGCTCTGTTTACTCACAGAATCTCCCGCTGTGTTTACTCAGTGAATCTCCCGCTCTGTTTACTCACAGAATCTCCCGCTCTTTTTACTCACAGAATCTCCCGCTCTGTTTACTCACAGAATCTCCCGCTCTGTTTACTCACAGAATCTCCCGCTCTGTTTACTCACAGAATCTCCCGCTCTGTTTACTCACAGAATCTCCCGCTCTGTTTACTCACAGAATCTCCCGTTCTGTTTACTCACAGAATCTCCTGCTCTGTTTACTCACAGAATCTCCCGCTCTGTTTAATCACCGAATCTCCCGCTCTTTATACTCACAGAATCTCCCGCTCTTTATACTCACAGAATCTCCCGCTCTGTTTACTCACAGAATCTCCCGCTCTGTTTACTCACAGAATCTCCCTGTGATGAAATATTCCATTCATCACTGCCTGTGACTGTGGTCGGTTTCAGTTTAATTTCCCTTCCCCCAGTTCCGTTTCCTCACCATTGTATTGTATATTGGAATGTGTTGTGTGTAGGGCTCCGCCCATACCTGGCCCCTATGTAAGCAAGCTCAGTCTGGCCTCATATCCAGTACAGCAGCCCTCCGGATGGAAGATACCTCTCTCCACTACGTGTTACCTTCTAAGTTAATAAAAGCCTTGTTTTGTTTGGCTAACACCGAGTCTCGGAATTATTGAGGCACATCAATCCCGCTCTGTTTACTCACAGAATCTCCCGCTCTGTTTACTCACAGAATCTCCCGCTCTGTTTACTCACAGAATCTTTCGCTCTGTTTACTCACAGAATCTCCCTGTGATGAAATATTCCATTCATCACTGCCTGTGACTGTGGTCGGTTTCAGTTTAATTTCCCTTCCCCCAGTTCCGTTTCCTCACCATTGTATTGTATATTGGAATGTGTTGTGTGTAGGGCTCCGCCCATACCTGGCCCCTATGTAAGCAAGCTCAGTCTGGCCTCATATCCAGTACAGCAGCCCTCCGGATGGAAGATACCTCTCTCCACTACGTGTTACCTTCTAAGTTAATAAAAGCCTTGTTTTGTTTCGCTAACACCGAGTCTCGGAATTATTGAGGCACATCAATTTTATTAACTTATTTTTCAACACAATGGATCAACTCCTGAAACCCGAACGTTTGGATTTGGATCAGCATGCTCCGGACGCATCAGCACGCTTCGGACACTGGTTTATGTGTATGGAATTCTTCCTGGACAATTCCGCAGCCGTCAAAGACGCTACGGACGCTGCGAGTATGAAACTCGGAATTCTGCGGAATTGGGTAAGCCACCGGGTTAACCCCCTCATCCAAGACGCCGACACGTACCTGGCCGCCTGCGACATCTTAAAGGCGCATCACCAGCAGCCTACGAATGAGGTGTATGCTAGGCATCTGCTCGCTACTCGCGCACAGCGACCTGGGGAATCGGTGGAGGAGTTCCTAGGCACCCTGAAAATGCTTGGCAAAGACTGCAAGTGCCGAGATGTAAAAGCCGCAGTGTACACTGACGAGCTTGTTCGCGATGCCTTTATCACAGGCCTCAGCTCCACTTACATCCGGCAAAGACTGCTGGAAAAAACGGGATTGGACCTGAAACAGGCTGCGGACACCGCACAATCCCTGGATGTGGCCCAGAGAAACTCGGACGCCTAGCCCACGCCGTCCACGCCGCCACGTGTGCACCAAGGGCGCCGCCATCTTGGAAGGCATCTTCCCCGCCCGGCAGCCCGACACCGTCGGGGCCCCGCTCTCCCCCCAGAAGCCCTACGACAGCCGCGACTCGTCGGGGACCCAACTGCTACCTCTGCGGGCAGCCAAAGCACACCAGAAACCTGTGCCCGGCGAAAGGCACCACCTGCCTTAAGTGCGGTAAGAAGGGGCACTTCGGGAAGGTGTGCAGAGGGAACCCCGCCGGAAAACCAACCGCCGGAAAACCCCCCACCGCCGCGTGCGCGCCGTGGGAGCAGCCATCTTGGACGCCATCTTGCCCGACCTCGTGGGGTCCGCCATCTTATGAGCAGACAGCGTGGGCGCCATCTTGTCTCGATCAGGGCCCTACAGTGGCATCGGTCACAGTGGACCAGACCAGGCCGCACCCGCTATCCAAATCAATGGTGGACATCGAGGTAAACGGGTGCAGGGTTAAATGTTTAATTGACAGTGGAAGCACGGAGAGTTTTATCCACCCTGAACTGGCACAACAACTCTCCCTAAAGGTGGTCCCTACTCAGGGTACCATCTCTATGGCTGATAAAACCCAGACATTGACCATTCTGGGTCACTGCACGGTACAATTGTCCGTTAACGGAACTGTATATGATAATTTTAAAGTATTAATCATGAAGAATCTATGTGCAAGCGTGATCTTGGGCCTGGATTTCCAGTGCAACCACCAAAGCATCACGCTCAAGTACGGTGGGTCCCAGCCGCCCCTCACAGTGTGCGGTCTGGCTACCCTGAAGGTAAAGCCGCCTTCGCTATTCGCGAACCTTACCCCTAACTGCCGGCCAATAGCGACCAAAAGCAGGAGGTACAGCTGGGAGGACAGGCGGTTTATCGCGACCGAGGTAGACAGGCTCCTGAAAGAGAGCATTATTGAACGCAGCAACAGCCCGTGGTGCGCCCAAGTGGTAGTGGTAAGGGGTAGCGAGAAGAAACGGATGGTGATCGACTATAGCCAAACGATCAACAGGTACACCCAACTAGACGCCTACCCGCTACCCCGCATATCAGAAATGGTGAACCAAATCACCCAATACCGGGTGTTCTCCACCATCGACCTTAAGTCAGCGTACCACCAGCTCCCTATCAGACCAGAGGACCGCCCGTACACCACCTTCGAGGCGAACGGACGCCTCTACCAATTCCTCAGAGTCCCCTTTGGGGTGACGAATGGGGTCTCGGTCTTCCAGAGGGAGATGGACCGCATGGTCGATGACCACCACTTGCAGGCAACCTTCCCCTACCTCGACAACGTCACCATCTGCGGTCACAACCAGCAGGATCACGACTCGAACCTCGAGAGGTTCCTGGAAACCGCACAAAAACTCAACCTCACCTACAACGAGGACAAGTGCGTTTTCAACACCACGCGCCTCTGCATACTGGGCAGCGTGGTGGAGAATGGGGAAATCAGACCAGACCCCGACCGATTGCGCCCCCTACGGGAGCTGCCCCTGCCCAACACTCCCAAAGCCCTGAAAAGGTGCCTGGGGTTATTTTCTTATTATTCCCAATGGGTCCCCAACTACTCCGACAAAGCCCGCCCCCTCTTGAAAGCATCCTCTTTTCCGCTCTCTGCTGAAGCCCACGCCGCCTTCAAAAGCTTTAAGCAGGATATTGAGCGGGCCACGCTACAGGCAGTGGACGAGAACACTCCATTTCAAGTGGAAAGTGATGCGTCTGACTTCGCCTTGGCGGCCACCCTCAACCAGGCGGGGCGGCCCGTAGCTTTCTTCTCGAGGACCCTCCAAGGGCCCGAGATCAGACACTCTTCCGTGGAAAAGGAGGCCCAAGCCATCGTGGAGGCAGTGCGCCACTGGCGCCACTACCTAGCCGGCAAACGCTTCACCCTACTTACCGACCAGCGGTCGGTAGCGTTTATGTTCAATAATAAACAGAGGGGGAAGATTAAAAATGATAAGATTCTTAGGTGGCGAATCGAGCTCTCCACCTTCGAGTATGACATCATTTACCGGCCGGGGCCCTTAACGAATCCCCTGACGCCCTCTCACGAGGGACGTGTGCCAGCGCCACCGGGGATCGGCTACAGACCCTCCACAACGACCTCTGCCACCCAGGGGTCACGCGGCTGTCCCACTTCATAAAGTCCCGTAACTTACCCTACTCGATTGAGGAAGTTCGGTCTCTGACCAGGAACTGCCGCACTTGCGCTGAGTGCAAGCCTCGGTTCTACCGCCCAGATAGAGCCCACTTAATCAAAGCTACACGGCCCTTTGAGCGGCTCAGCTTAGATTTCAAGGGCCCCCTCCCGTCCGTCGACCGCAATGTTTACTTCCTGAACATTGTGGACGAATACTCCCGGTTCCCATACGCCTTCCCCTGCCCAGACATGACCAGCGCCACGGTCATTAAATGCCTCAACAGCCTGTCTGCCTGTTCGGTATGCCGAGCTACATCCATACGGATAGGGGGGCGTCCTTCATGAGTGAAGAGCTACGCCAGTACATGCTGTCCAGGGGGATCGCCACGAGCCGTACCACCAGCTACAACCCCCGGGGTAACGGCCAAGTGGAGCGAGAGAACGGGACAGTATGGAAAGCAGTCACTCTAGCTCTAAGGACCAAGGGCCTCCCTATCTCCCGCTGGCAGGAAGTCCTCTCGGATGTGCTCCATTCGATACGGTCGCTATTGTGTACTGCCGCTAATGCCACGCCTCATGAACGAATGTTTGTCTTTCCTCGGAAATCCACCTCAGGCGTATCCATGCCGTCATGGCTCTCCACCCCAGGTCCGGTATTCGTGCGAAGGCATGTGAGGGGCCACAAGACGGACCCTCTCGTGGAGCCAGTGTACCTACTCCACGCCAACCCCCAATACGCATTGTCCGGCACGCCGACGGAAGGGAGGACACCGTGTCCATAAAAGACGTCGCCCCAGCCGGTAACGACAACAACCACGGCGATAGCAGCGACAACGATCGCAGCAACTCTTACCCACCCACTACTCTTTCATCACCCCCGGAAGAACATCGACCAACGGCACCCCCACCAACTACCCCTTCAACAACCCTGGCGGCACCCCCGGCAGAGACCCAGGAGGCTACCGGGGACACCCAGCCGACACCCGCGGCACCGCAACAGCCACGTCGGTCGCAGAGGACTATCAAATCCCCGAACAGACTAAATCTATAGAAGGGGTGAATGTGATGAAATATTCCATTCATCACTGCCTGTGACTGTGGTCGGTTTCAGTTTCATTTCCCTTCCCCCAGTTCCGTTTCCTCACCATTGTATTGTATATTGGAATGTGTTGTGTGTAGGGCTCCGCCCATACCTGGCCCCTATGTAAGCAAGCTCAGTCTGGCCTCATATCCAGTACTGCAGCCCTCCGGATGGAAGATACCTCTCTCCACTACGTGTTACCTTCTAAGTTAATAAAAGCCTTGTTTTGTTTGGCTAACACCGAGTCTCGGAATTATTGAGGCACATCAATCCCGCTCTGTTTACTCACAGAATCTCCCGCTCTGTTTACTCACAGAATCTCCCGCTCTGTTTACTCACAGAATCTCCCGCTCTGTTTACTCACAGAATCTCCCGCTCTGTTTACTCACAGAATCTCCCGCTCTGTTTACTCACAGAATCTCCCGCTCTGTTTACTCACAGAATCTCCCGCTCTGTTTACTCACAGAATCTCTCGCTCTGTTTACTCACAGAATCTCCCGCTCTGTTTACTCACAGAATCTCCCGCTCTGTTTACTCACAGAATCTCCCGCTCTGTTTACTCACAGAATCTCCCGCTGTGTTTACTCACAGAATCTCTCGCTCTGTTTACTCACAGAATCTCCCACTCTGTTTACTCACAGAATCTCTCACTCAGTTTACTCACAGAATCTCCCGCTTTTTATACTCACAGAATCTCCCGCTCTGTTTACTCACAGAATCTCCCGCTCTTTTTACTCACAGAATCTCCCGCTTTGTTTACTCACAGAATCTCCCGCTCTGTTTACTCTCAGAATCTCCCGCTCTGTTTACTCACAGAATCTCCCGCTCTGTTTACTCACAGAATCTCCCGCTCTGTTTACTCACAGAATCTCCTGCTCTGTTTACTCACAGAATCTTTCGCTCTGTTTACTCACAGAATCTCCCGATCTGTTTACTCACAGAATCTCCCGCTCTGTTTACTCACAGAATCTCCTGCTCTGTTTACTCACAGAATCTTTCGCTCTGTTTACTCACAGAATCGCCCGCTCTGTTTACTCAGTTAATCTCCCGCTCTGTTTACTCACAGAATCTCCCGCTCTTTATTCTCGTAGAATCTCCCGCTCTGTTTACTCACAGAATCTCCCGCTCTTTATTCTCGTAGAATCTCCCGCTCTGTTTACTCACAGAATCTCCCGCTCTGTTTACTCACAGAATCTCCCCCTCTTTATACTCACAGAATCTCCCATTCTGTTTACTCACAGAATCTCCCTCTCTGTTTACTCACAGAATCTCCTGCTCTGTTTACTCATAGAATCTCCCGCTCTTTATACTCACAGCATCTCCCACTCTTTATACTCACAGAATCTCCCGCTGTGTTTACTCACAGAATCTCCCGCTCTGTTTACTCACAGAATCTCCCGCTCTGTTTACTCACAGAATCTCCTGCTCTTTATATTCACAGAATCTCCCGCTCTGTTTACTCACAGAATCTCCCGCTCTGTTTACTCACAGAATCTCCTCCTCTTTATACTCACAGAATCTCCCGCTCTGTTTACTCACAGAATCTCCCATTCTGTTTACTCACAGAATCTCCCTCTCTGTTTACTCACAGAATCTCCTGCTCTGTTTACTCATAGAATCTCCCGCTCTTTATACTCACAGCATCTCCCACTCTTTATACTCACAGAATCTCCCGCTGTGTTTACTCACAGAATCTCCCGCTCTGTTTACTCACAGAATCTCCCGCTCTGTTTACTCACAGAATCTCCTGCTCTTTATATTCACAGAATCTCCCGCTCTGTTTACTCACAGAATCTCCCGCTCTGTTTACTCACAGAATCTCCCGCTCTGTTTACTCACAGAATCTCCCGCTCTGTTTACTCACAGAATCTCCCGCTCTGTTTACTCACAGAATCTCCTGCTCTTTATATTCACAGAATCTCCCGCTCTGTTTACTCACAGAATCTCCCGCTCTGTTTACTCACAGAATCTCCCGCTCTGTTTACTCACAGAATCTCCCGCTCTGTTTACTCACAGAATCTCCCGCTCTGTTTACTCACAGAATCTCCCGCTCTTTATATTCACAGAATCTCCCACTCTGTTTACTCACAGAATCTCCTGCTCTTTATACTCACAGAATCTCCCGCTCTGTTTACTCACAGAATCTCCCGCTCTTTATACTCACAGAATCTCCCGCTCTGTTTACTCACAGAATCTCCCGCCCTATCTACTCTATCTGTTCCCCTTAATATCTTGAAAACTTCGATCAGATCACCCCTCAACCATCTAGATTCTAGGGAATACAACCCTAATTTGTGTAATCTCTCCTTGTAACTTAACCCTTGGAGTCCGGGAATCATTCTGGTAAACCTACGCTGCTCTCCCTCCAAGGCCAATATATCCTTCCTCAGGTGAGGTGCCCAGAACTGCTCACAGTACTCCAGGTGTGGTCTAACCAGGGTTTTGTATAGTTGCAGCATAACTTCTGCCCCCTTGTATTCTAGTCCTCTAGATATAAAGGCCAGCATTCCATTAGCCTTTTTGATTATTTTCTGTACCTGTCATGACATTTTAATGATCTATGTACCTGGACCCCCCCCAAGTCTCTTTGGACCTCCACTGTTTTTAGCTTTTCACCATTTAGAAAGTATCTTGTTCTATCCCTTTTAGGTCTAAAGTGGATGACCTGACATTTGCTTACATTGAAATCCATTTGCCACAGTTTTGTCCATTCACTTAATCTATCAATATCCCCATGTAATTTTATGCTTTCATCTACACTGCCAACAATGCCACCTATATTTGAGTCATCAGCAAATTTGGATGTATGACTTTCTATGCAATCATCGAAGTAGTTAATAAATATTGTGAATAGTTGAGGTCCCAACACAGATCCCTGCGGGACACCACTATTCACATTGTGCCAATATGAGTACCTGCCCATTATCCCTATAGCCTGTCTCCTGCCGCTCAGCCAATTTCCTAATCAGGTCAATAATTTGCCCTCAATTCTGTGGGCTTCTCCCTTAGTTAATAGTCTCTTATGTGGATCTTTATTAAATGCCTTCTAGAAGTCCATATAAATAACATCCATAGACATTTCCCTGTCTACTACTTTAGTCACCTCTTCAAAAAATTCAATCCTCCTCTTCTACTGTAAATACTGATGCAAAATCAGGCGAGGTGTACAATGGGCGACCAATTAGTTATCAGCTGTTTTACACACAGTTAAAGTTACCGCCAATGACTGTTAGAAACCTCTTTAAAAAATAATTTTGCAGAATTTTTAACTGTTCTTTATTATAAAAATGTATTTTGGCGTAAGGACAGTTTAAATACTTGGACATGAAAGGAAACTAACAAAGCCCACACATAAAAGATAAGAAAAACAACCCAGAATGTTTAACTAAGGAATAAGTTGGTGTCAAAATCTCTGTGAAACTCCTTGAATGTCACTAGCTACATGTATTTCCTTCAGTGAAGTATTAAGAGTACAAAATCATCTCGGCCTATTTTCAGGCCCAAAATCGGCGCTGCGCAGGCAGTGCACGTCCAATCACATGGCACAACTAGGAACCAAAACTGGTTAAGGACCCGCTATCATTAAATAGGCGATCTGCCAGTGCCACTAATGCTATTGATTGACAGCTCGTCTAATGGGGGGGTGGGAATGTCGGGCACCCTGACGCTATTTAAAGGCAGCTTGCACCTCTTAAAGGGGAGGCGCACTTTGGCTGTAGGCAACTGTCACTGAAGGTTACTCAAAATGGCAGCCAAAAAGGAAGCTGCAAAGGCCCCCTGGTTCTCGGATGTTGCTTTGGGGGTATTGGTGGAAGAGGCTGGCAGGAGGATGTCCTCTTCCCACCAAGCGGCAGGAAGGTCTCCAAACACGACAGCAGCAGCGAGCTGAGGTGACAGAGCGGGTCAGTGCAAGGAGCATCCTGCCTCGGACTTGCATACAGTGAAAACTTCCCAAACCCTGCCAAAACAGCCCAGCAGCCTCAAACAACTGTCCAGAGACATGCCCTGATGAAGGTGAGGATCCATTTAAGCTGCTGCCTGCTTCCTGAGTGTTCCCACTATGTTTTGCTGGGCAGTCTTAAGAATGATCCAATTAAATGCTCCCAGGCACCAATTTTCCAAAAATACAAGCGCAGGACCCCTATTTAAATATTTTATTGAGCTCAGCATTCATTTAAGGCAACTGCCAGAGACGCCTAAGAATGCCTCAACCAATATGGTGGCCGCCGAATTTCATGCCCACTCCTAGCGTGGGTCATCCAAATTATATCGAACGGCCTGAAGGGATATTTACTCATTCTAGCCCCTTTAGGGCTACCCCAGATCAGGTGTATTTCTCAGAGTTCACTTTCAACTAAAGTTTGAGGTAGCTGAATCCTAAAGACGCTTAATTGGGTTTAAAGGTCCAGGCTATCTCTCCCTAAAGGAAAGGAACAACCAGAGAATGTTACTGTCCTCCAGATAGCGCTTTTAATAAGTTTAGCTAGACTGTAATGTCCCGGATATTATGAGTGTAGTGTATGTAACCGTTCTACCTTTAAGAGAACTATTGTATGTAACCGTCCACCTTTAAGAGAACTATTTTAGGTGTTGCACTACTTTATCTTGGCTGCGGTATACTGTAATACCGGTGGTGACCACACCGGTATATAAGTGCTGTGTAATGAGTGATTGGGCAGATTCGCCCTGACCTTCGAATAGTAAAGTCCTGTTAAAGTTTACTCTTGTAGTCTGTGTAATAATTTGCAATATAACACACAGATTTTACAGTGGCGACGAGTTCGATCTTACCCTGCGGCAGCGATACATCCGAAGCAGTTAACGAGCGTCGAGAAGAGGCATCCGCCCTCGTCGTTCTGCTGAGAGAAGACTCAAGTCTGCAGAGCAAGGAAGAAGGAAGAATTCAGACACGAAGCCTTCCATCAGCAACAGGCAGTGATCGTCCCTTCTGTCACGGTGGTGAGTGAGCTGATCAGCCACGAGAAGCGAGTCGGCCACGTTGACTGTGAGTAGGGGGGAAATAAAAAGAAACGGAGGATAAGGGCGGTGAACTCGACCACGGTCGGGGGAAAGGAGCCGGACAGAAGTTGGGGCCAGAGACGCTGAGACTGGGGCAGCGTAGGGCATGGAAGCCGCGGTACAAGCGGGAACGCAGCTGGTGTGAGAGACCGGGCTACAAGCGGGAACGCAGCCGGTGTGAGAGACCGGGCTACAAGCAGGCTGGGAGACGCAACAGCATCGGGAGACAGCTCGACCGCGACCGGCGAAAAAGGCCGGGCAGCTACCGAGGCCGCGAGGCGCTGCGACCGGGATCGTAAGGCGCGGGAAGAAATAAATAAATAAAACCGCGGAGAACTCAGCCGCAGCCGGGGGAGGAAAGGACCGGACTGCGAGAGGGCTGGGAGGCGCGATTGGAAGCCGCTGAGGGAGAGACAGAGCCCGAGCGAGCGGGAGAGACAGAGCCCGAGCGAGGGGGAACGGGACCGAACGAGGGAGACCGAGCGAGATTCCGCCCAGTGGCTGGAACTGTTCGCCGCCAACGGGTTGTCCCCAGCGCCGGTTGCCCTGCCGAGAAAAGGGAACAAGGAACGCACTGAAGCCGGCGCGCAGGCTGCGAACCCCGAAAGCCAGCGGTCGTCGCCCGAGAGCAAAGCTTACCCCTCCCGCCAGGGGAAGAAACGCGGGAAGCCGCCAGTAGGCGGGGAAGAAGACAGGAGCGGGAAACCACCATTTTGAAAGTGGGCGGGGAAGAAGACAAGCGCGGGAAACCGCCATTTTTGGAAAAAAAAAGTAACGAACAAATTCGTTGTTGTTTCTCAGAAAGATAGTGAAGATGCCTAAGCATGGTAACATCAACGACTTCGATTCCGAGGTGGAAGATTGGGCCACGTATGTAGAACGCATCGAGATATATTGTGAGGCCAATAAAATAGCAGATGATGATAAAGCTCTAACCTTACTAAACTCAATGGGGGCGAAGACATACGGGCTATTGAAGCATCTTCTATCACCAGCTAAACCGGCGGATCAGACTTTCGCTAATATTGTTGCTGTCCTGAAGGATCATTTGAACCCCACACCGCTGATGTTGGCGGAACGATTCAAATTTTATGCGAGAACGCAACGGAAAGAGGAAAGCAACGCGGAATACTTGGTTGAACTGCGTAGATTAGCGAAATACTGTTAGTTTGGGGAAAATCTGACAGAGGCATTGAGAGACAAGTTCGTGTGCGGGTTGTCGAAGGAAGGAACACAAAAGCGACTGCTAGAAGTGTAAAGTCTGTGGGTTATATGGTGAATTAATACACAGACTACAAGAGTAACTTTAACAGGACTTTACTATTCGAAGGTCAGGGCGAATCTGCCCAATCAATCCTTACACAGCACTTATATACCGGTGTGGTCACCACCGGTATTACAGTATACCACAGCCAAGACAAAGTAGTGCAACCCTTAAAATAGTTCTCTTAAAGGTGGAACGTTACATACACTACAATCCTTCCTTTTTAGGTTAACAATATATACATATTCCCATTAATATAACATCTTAACATATATACAACTTTATGTGAAACAGTTCACAGATTCAGTCTCTCTGGAGGCTTCCGGACTCTGTCCGGATAACGCCTCGGTGGTGTAGTCATTTTCGGTGGTGTAGTAGGTTCTTCTGGCAAGGTCGATTTGGCTTGAAGGACCGTTTCAGGTTCATCGGATTCCAGTATTACCGGATCGGAGGTAGATGCTCTGGGTATCTCTGCTTCAACATTAGACATATAGAGTTGTGGAGTAGGTTGGGCCTTTGTGGATGATTCTATGATCTGGTCAACATGGTGCCTTATTATGCTTTCACCAATGTCCACGGTATACATCAACGGTCCTAGCCTTTTTCCAATAGTTCCAGGCTGCCATTTCTCGGTACGGTAGTCCCGGGCCAAAACTTGTTGACCTATCTGAAAGGATCTAGTTGGCCTTTCATTCATGCCTTGAAATTGTCGGTTCTCTACGTCCCTTCTGACGTTTGGCTTAATCAAATCCAGCCGGCATCTTATTCTTCTATTGAAAAACATCATGGCGGGAGTTTGGTTTGTGACCGCATGTGTTGCATTCCTGTACGCCAACAAGAAGTTATCTACCTTATGTTGTAGATTTATGTCTTCATTACCCATGGCCTTTATGGCCTTCTTGAAGGTCTGGACAAACCTTTCAGCTAATCCATTGGTGGCGGGATGGTATGGGGCGGACGTATAGTGCTTAACCCCATTGCTTTTTAAGAACTTCCTGAATTCTTCGGACACAAATTGCGGTCCATTATCAGAACAGATCTGTTCCGGCAGCCCATTCCTGGCAAATATGGTCCTTAATACTGTGATGGTTTTTTCCGTGGTGGTGGAGGACATTTTTATTACCTCCGGCCACTTGGAGTGTGCATCCACCGCGATTAAAAACATTGAGTCCATAAATGGACCAGCAAAGTCGATATGTACCCTTTGCCATGGAGATGAGGGCCACTCCCATGGATGCAGAGGAGCTTGTGGTGGCGCGTTTTGGACCTTCTGGCATCCTAGACAGCTCTTGGTTATTTCTTCGATGTCTCCATCAATACCTGGCCACCACACAAACGCTCTGGCTAGGTTCTTCATTTTCACTCCACCCAGATGCCCCTCGTGAAGCTCCTTTAGTACTTTCTGCTGGAGTTTGGGTGGAATCACCACTCTAGATCCACACATCAAGGTTCCTCGGCACACTGACAGCTGTTCTCTTCTGTGCGAAAATGCTGGCAGCATTGGTTCGCCATGTACTGGCCATCCCTCCACCGTTAAATCGTAGACTCGTGAGAGAGTCGGGTCATTTCTTGTTTCCTTTTCGATCATGGAATTTGTTACTGGTAGACATTCCATTATGGTTGAGTGGAACATCTCCACTGGGTCCACTGTAGTCGCCTCTTCTTCCACTGGCAACGGTAGGCGCGATAACCCATCAGCATTTCCATGCTGTTTGGACCTTTTGTATTCGATGTCATATTGGTGTGCCCCTAGTAGAATGGACCACCTCTGTAGCCTTTGTGCTGTCATAGTGGAAACGGCCTTGTTAGGGTTGAATATGGACACCAACGGCTGGTGGTCTGTCAGCAATGTAAACTTCTTGCCCTGCAGGTAATGATTGAATTTCTTTACTCCCCACACAAGGCTGAGAGCCTCCCTATCTATCTGAGCGTAATTTCGCTCAGCGGAGGTCAATGATCGGGACGCAAATGCGACTGGCCTTTCCGAGCCATTTGGTAACTTGTGTGAGAGTACAGCTCCAATACCATAAGGGGAAGCATCACAAGCTAGACGAAGAGGTAGCGTTGGGTTGAAGTGAGCCAACACTTCCTCAGAGGTAATCAACGCCTTGCTTCTGTGAAAGGCCTTCTTACAGTCCTCGCTCCACTTCCATGGTACTTCTTTCCGCAACAGAGCATTCAGCGGATGCAGCACCATGGATAGATTTGGCAGAAACTTATGGTAATAATTAATCAACCCCAGAAACGACCTCAACTGTGATACATTTTCCGGAGCGGGGGCCTTCACGACCGCTTCGATCTTGTCAGGTGACTTGTGCAGCCCCTCTTGGTCAATGACATGACCGCAGTACGAGATCCGTTTCTGGAAGAACTCACATTTCTGGCGATTAACTCGAAGGCCATATTCCTTCAACCTGGTGAGCACCAGTTTCAAATTTGTGAGGTGTTCCTCCTCGTCTTCTCCCGTAATCAGGATATCGTCCAAGTAACACTGAGTGTTTGGAATACCCTGTAAGACCTGCTCCATGGCCCTCTGCCAAATTGCTGGAGCCGAAGCTACTCCAAAAACCAGTCTATTATATCGATACAAGCCTCTGTGCGTGTTGATTGTGAGATACTGGCGTGACTCTTCCTCGACCTCCATCTGTAAATATGCTTGTGCCAGGTCTATCTTGGTGAAGTGTTTCCCGCCAGACAATGAAGCAAAGATATCCTCAATCCGCGGAAGCGGGTATTGTACCGTGTGAAGCACCGGATTAACTGTGATCTTGAAGTCTCCGCAGATGCGGACCTTCCCCGGTCCCCCTGGCTTGTTACTTGATGAAGACTTCATGACGGGAACAATGGGCGTGGCCCACTCACTCCAGTCCACCTTCGACAGTACCCCTGCACGTTCAAGCTCCTCCAGTTCTGCCTCCACAGCAGGTCGTATCACGTAAGGTACCGATCTGGCTTTGAAAAATTTTGGGCTTGCATGTTCTGCAATCTTGATTTTTGCCTTAATTCCTCTCAGTGTTCCCAGTCCCTGCTGGAATACCTCTTTAGCCTCGTCCAATATTCTGGACAACCGTTCAGGTTTGACATCTTTCTTTCCGAAATCTACCGTCATTGTGTTTAGTGAGTGCCAGTCTATCTTTATTTTCCTGATCCACTCCCGTCCCAGAAGTGGTGGACCTCCCTCGGGTAGTACATATAAGTCCATTCCTTGGTGATCTTTGCCCTTGTGTCTCACCTTGACTTTTATCTTTCCGATGGGGTATACTTTATGCCCCGTGTATGTCTGCAATACTATCTCCGTATCCCGTAGGGGAATATGTTTGAATAACTTTTTGTAATCTTGTTTATTCATGACCGTCAACGCCGATCCGGTGTCCACTTCCATCTTCACTTGGACTTTTGCAATCTGCAGTGTGACCCAGATAGTTTGTCGGTCAGCTTCTTTACTCACATTGTGAATCCTCAGACTACCCAGTTCCTTGCTGTTGGGGTCTGAATCCGAATTCAGTTCATCTGGACTCTTCACAGTCACCTTATGTACCTTTCTGTACTTCTTCTGCGGTGACTTATTGTTGCTGGTCTTCTTTCCTGACCGGCATACTTTAGCTATGTGACCAAGTTTGCCACATTTTCTACATTCCTGGTTTTTAAACCAGCATTGGTTCTGGTCGTGTGTTGTCTTCCCACAACGGTAACATTTTGTTGTACCCGAAGTCATTTGATCCACACTGAGTACCGCTGTCTTCAGCTGCATTTCCGCCGTGCCTCTCGCTGCGGCTTCGTGCGATGCTGCAATAAGGACAGCCTTATCAAGTGTAAGATCGTTCTCTTCGAGCAGTCGCTTTTGTGTTCCTTCCTTCGACATCCCGCACACGAACTTGTCTCTCAGTGCCTCTGTCAGATTTACCCCAAACTGACAGTATTTTGCTAGCCTACGCAGTTCAACCAGGTACTCCGCGTTGCTTTCCTCCTTTAGTTGCGTTCTCCCGTAAAATTTAGCTCGTTCCGCTAACATCAGCAGTGTGGGGTTCACATGATCCTTCAGGACAGCAACAATATTAGCGAAAGACTGATCCGCCGGTTTAGCTGGTGATAGAAGATGCTTCAATAACCCGTATGTCTTCGCACCCATTGAGTTTAGTAAGGTTAGAGCTTTATCATAATTTGCTATCTTATTGACCTTACAATGTATCTCGATGCGTTCTACATATGTGGTCCAATCTTCCACATCAGAATCGAATTCGTTGATGTTGCCACGCTTAGGCATCTTCACAATCTTCCTGAGAAACAACAACGAAACTTTTCTTTAACTTTTTTTTTCCAAAAATGGCGGTTTCCCGTGCTTGTCTTCTTCCCCGCCCACTTTCAAAATGGCGGTTTCCCGCTCCTGTCTTCTTCTCCGCCTACTGGTGGGAGGGGTAAGCTTTTCCCTTGGGCGACGACCGCTGGCTTTCGGGGTTCGCAGCCTGCGCGCCGGCTTCAGTGCGTTCTTTGTTCCCTTTTCTCGGCAGGGCAACCGGCGCTGGGGACAACCCGTTGACGGCGAACAGTTCCAGCCGCTGGCTGAATCTCCTTGGTCTCCCTCGCTCGGCTCTGTCTCTCCCGCTCGCTCGGGCTCTGTCTCTCCCTCAGCGGCTTCCAATCGCGCCTCCCAGCCCTCTCGCAGTCCGGTCCATTCCTCCCCCGGCTGCAGCTGAGTTCTCCGCGGTTTCTTATTTTTATTTCTTCCCGCGCCTTACGATCCCGGTCGCAGCGCCTCGCGGCCTCGGTAGCTGCCCGGCCTTTCGCCGGTCGCGGTCGAGCTGTCTCACGACGCTGTTGCGTCTCCCAGCCCGCTTGTAGCCCGGTCTCTCACACCGGCTGCGTTCCCGCTGGTAGCCCGGTCTCTCACACCGGCTGCGTTCCCGCTTGCACCGTGGCTTCCGTGCCCCACGCTGCCCCAGTCTCAGCGCATCTGGGCCCGACTTCTGTCCGGCTCCTTTCCCCCCCGACCGTGGTCGAGTTCACCGCCCTTCCTCCGTTCTTTTTTTTAATTTTCCCCCTACTCACAGTCAACGTGGCCGACTTGCTTCTTGTGGCTGATCGGCTCACTCACCACCGTGGCAGAAGGGACGATCACTGCCTGTTGCTGATGGAAGGCTTCGTGTCTGAATTCTTCCTTCTTCCTTGCTCTGCAGACTCAAGTCTTCTCTCAGCAGAATGACGAGGGCGGGTGCCTCCTCTCGACGCTCGTTAACTGCTTCGGATGTATCGCTGCCGCAGGGTAAGATCGAACTCGTCGCCACTGTAAAGTCTGTGGGTTATATGGTGAATTAATACACAGACTACAAGAGTAACTTTAACAGGACTTTACTATTCGAAGGTCAGGGCGAATCTGCCCAATCAATCCTTACACAGCACTTATATACCGGTGTGGTCACCACCGGTATTACAGTATACAGTAGCCAAGACAAAGTAGTGCAACCCTTAAAATAGTTCTCTTAAAGGTGGAACGTTACATACACTGCAAGAAGAGAACGATCTTACACTTGATAAGGCTGTCCTTATTGCAGCATCGCACGAAGCCGCAGCGAGAGGCACTGCAGAAATGCAGCTGAAGGCAGCGGTACTCAGCGTGGATCAAATGACTTCGGGTACAACGAAATGTTATCGTTGTGGGAAGACAACACACGACCAGAACCAATGCTGGTTTAAAAACCAGGAATGTAGAAAATGTGGCAAGCTTGGTCACATAGCTAAAGTATGCCGGTCAGGAAAGAAGACCAGCAACAAAAAAAAGTCACCGCAGGAAAAGTACAGCAAGTTACACAAGGTGGCTGAGAAGAGTTTGGATGAACAGAATTCGGATTCAGACCCAAACGGCCAGAAACTGGGTAGTCTGAGAATTCACAATGTGAGTAAGGAAGCTGACCTACAAACTATCTGGGTCATGCTAAAAATAGCCGGAGTCCAAGTAAAAATGGAATTGGACACAGGATCAGCCCTATCAGTCATAAATCGAAGGGATTACAACCAGCTATTCTCACATATACCCTTGAGAGATACCAAGATCGTATTGCAGACATACACGGGGCATAAAGTATACCCCATCGGAAAGATAAAAGTCAAGGTGAGAGACAAGGGCAAAGAACACCAAGGAATGGACTTATATGTACTACCTGAGGGAGGTCCACCACTTCTGGGATGGGAGTGGATCAGGGAAATAAACATGGAATGGCACTACCTAAAAGCAATAACGAGTGAGAACTCGGTGAAGACAATCAGCTCAGACTCTGAAACTGATGACGATAAGACCAGCCCAGGTGCGAAAGACAAGTCTAAAATGGACTTGCTGACTAAGGTTGGAAAAACGAAGGAGTGCATAAATGCTTATGCTTCAGAGGAGAACAAAGTTTCAGAACAGAATTCCACTGAACAACAACAACATAGTTTGACAGAGAATTCTGAGTCTGTCCAGTGTACAGACATGCACAATTCTGAGGAACACCGGGCTCGAACTCAACTCCATTTCAAATTACAACAGCAATTAGAACAATTGAGTTGCCGTCTTGAGCAAGAGATGAAAGCAATGAAAAAGTTCTTTGACACAGAGTGGGAGAATCTGGAAAGACAACAGAAGCAGCTGATGGAGAAAAGGGAGCAGGAGCACACAAACCGTCTGTGCGAGGAGGCCAAACGAATCAAAGCTGATTCGGTTTCTGAAGGTGCGTGCTCTAATCTGGTGGAGCAAGATGTTCAGCAACTGAAGGCGCTTGTTAGCAGGTTGCAGGCAGAAAAGGCTGATTTGGTCGCCATGAATTCCGAGCTCCTACTGAAGTTGGGTGCAGCATCACCGGACGATTCATTTGTGGAAATTCGAATGGTGGAGGCTGCGGATGATGGCGAAGTAGAAACAGCAAAGGAGCCCCAGGGCAAGGTTATAAACATCCCTGCAGCTACTGGGAAACGGATGATGTCAGAAGAGTTAACGGTCAGCCAACTCCTTCATATGCTGAGGGACAAGACTCTGAAATGGGAACAATTTGAACATGAGCTTAAATCTTCAAAGGAGAGGGGTTTGGAGCTCTCAAAAGTTATTGAAATAGCTGAGGTTGCAACACAGACTGAGAAGATGGCAGCAGAGCAACCCTTGGATGCCAAAAGTACGCTGACTCACGTCAATGTTGAACAACAGAATGCTGAAACAACTGCTCCAGTAGAGGGATTGAATAATACGATCAATCAATCTCCGAATGAAGTTGAAGTATTGAAATCACGAATGAGGTCATTAGTAAAAGACTTGCAGGAAGCCCAGAAAAAGCTGGAGGAAGCTGAACACATGAAGAAGTCTCTTCAGGAGAGATGTCTGGAATTGGAACAAAAGCTGACTAACGTCCAGCTGGGCATGGAGGAAATAAAAAACCCTCTCGCTGGCCTAGCTCAGGACGACACCGATTATTACCACGTCCTGTTGAACGACACCGAATATAACGATGACCTGTTCTGCCCAGCTTGTGGGGAAATCTTCCGAAGTGCAAAAACCCTGAAGAATCACAAAAAGTCTAAGAAACACTGGGAGATGGTGGCACTGCTAAGGCAACAGGAGAAAGAGGAGGAGGAACTGTGCATGCGGCTGGCAGCAGAGCACAGAGAGTCTCCAAGAAGCAGGAAAGGAAAAGACGAAACAGAAGAAGATGACCCATCTGAACCATTATCACCCCTACCAGATCACGCACGTGGTCCCTCCGAACGGAACCAAATCAGTTTGGAAGTAGAAAAACTTCCCAAGGTACTCAAGCTTTTAGAAGTCAGCAATGCTGGTTCAGAAGTGACGGAAGTTCAAGCTGTTAAGTCCAGTGAAGGACTATTGGATGAGTCACCCCAGCAAAGTGAACCGACTACACCACAGGGAACTGCTACACCACCGAGGCGTTGTCCAGACCGAGTCAAGAAGCACAGGAGGCGCCTCCACAGAGACTGAATCTGTGAACTGTTTTCCACAGAGACTGAATCTGTGAACTGTTTTCCGCAGAGACTGAATCTGTGAACTGTTTTCCGCAGAGACTACATCTGTGAACTGTTTTTACATGAAGTTGGATATATGTTATGATGTTATGTTTAATGGGGAATAAGTATGTTGTAAGCTAAAAAGGGAGGATTGTAGTGTATGTAACCGTTCTACCTTTAAGAGAACTATTGTATGTAACCGTCCACCTTTAAGAGAACTATTTTAGGTGTTGCACTACTTTATCTTGGCTGCGGTATACTGTAATACCGGTGGTGACCACACCGGTATATAAGTGCTGTGTAATGAGTGATTGGGCAGATTCGCCCTGACCTTCGAATAGTAAAGTCCTGTTAAAGTTTACTCTTGTAGTCTGTGTAATAATTTGCAATATAACACACAGATTTTACAATGAGGGTCCGGAAAACTCCCTCAGAATTCTGCAACTCCTCGCCAAAGAGTGTACAGAGATTGAGTTTGCGAGTTTTTGATACAGAAGACTTATGCGAGACAATTCTAAAAATATATAGAGATTTATTAAAGAACCGACATGCAATTTACAGTTGGTGAATCAGTCAATCGCAACTTTAGCAGTTCTAAAAAGGGAAAAATTACAATCTTATTATCAGAGAATCTTACTTTTAAATCTTAACTTCGCTACAATATTATAGTTCTTAAAGTTCTGTTATACAGGATATCCATCAATATCAAATACCTTTGATCCCCGAGGTACAATGAGTGGTAGACTACAGAGCCACCTCTGAAGCTGAGAATCGCTTTGCCTGATTAAAGCGAGTCTAATATCCCATTTGAGAGTTCAATATTTATACCCTTTTCCAGTGGTATTTCCTTTAAGGTTTTCTGCTGATACAAGTTAATTATCCCTAGTTATTTTTCTGCCAACATCTGCAACTCTTACTGCCACATCAGCTGGTAGCATTACAGAATCTTGTCTCATCTCCAGGGGTTCTGGGTTGACCATATAAAAATGGTGTGACGGCAGGTGTTCCTTACTTAATGTCATCTTTACGAGGGCAGATGTTCCTTATCTTATGTGCCATCTTTACGAAGTTTAAATTAGAACACGTTATCCAGGGTGAACCATTGTTTTGTTCCCAAAAGTTCAGCCTGTCGGAGCCGTGCACCTAGATTTCCAAACCCAGTTTGTCATGTTTTAATAAGGCCAGAATTCTTTCATAAGATGGTGTATTTTTCTGAATAGGTTATGATGTAAGAAAACTACTAGGTACTTGGTCTAAGTGTTAAACAAAGCTTTAATCAACTGTTTTTCAACATGGAGATCTAGTTGTGTCCTTCACTAGTTCCTGTTAAAGAATGTCCTGAGCAAGCTGGGCCCATGCCCGAGTATTTATACTCTCCCTGGACAGCGCCACCAGCAGGCCACCCAGTATTATTTCATAAGTCATTTCCACATGAATGACAAGATTCATGTCAGGTTATATAGCTTATTCATTCACAGGCCATTGGCGCCCCAAAACTGGGCGTAACTATATTGAATTTCTACCCCATACTTGAATTCCTTTTGATTCTCAAGTTCCACGGTGAGAGGAATCTGTCTTTCAACATTGTTTATTTATCTTAGAATTCTAAGAAACTCTTTCTTTCTAATGGCTACATCCAGTATTAGGAATGTACAGAAAGTAATTGTTGCACATGTTACCAGATAAAAAGCAAGTGGCTTTTGAAGTGGCTATGTTTAATGCTTGAAGATTAAAGCATAATGGTCATTATAGAAACTTACCAGAATTCTGACCTTGAATCAGATTTTTTATTTTTACCCACACAATTTGTAAAAACCCTACACTGAAAACCAGCACACATTTAGAAGGCTAACATTGTCTAACACTTCAATTTTTCAGCCTATTAGCTGTGTCAGTACTTCTCGTCCTACTTACTTTGCTGTTGAAATACTGTTACTGAACCTCGTGCTCTTCTTGTACTAACCTACTGCCGTGAGTGAGAATTGTTGAGCAAGGTAACTTTAGTCTTGCTCATTAGGTTCTGCTGCCTACTCGCATTTGGGCCTGGATTTTAACTGTCAGCGGGTCTCCCTGGGAATTGGCGCTGGTCAGTTCATTTCCGGTCCATCCACAGCAGAGAGAGACCGGGACGATTTTAACGGACGGGCCTCATTTAAATACCGCTGGCCACCCTCCCACCTGTTCCGGGCGGGAAGCGGTGGAAAATCGCACAGCCCGGAGGCCGACAGCCAGTAAATGGTGGGATCAGCTGACAGGGGTCCCATGATCAGGAATGGAGGGGAGTGCTGGTGGGTGGGGGGGGGAGCAATATCACAGCGGGAGAGCTTTCCTTGTAGGGCCCAGATGACCACTTCTGCTGGTGCCGGCTGCCTCAGGGCAAACCAAACTCGCAGTGGGGGGGGCCTCAAACAGGCATTCGGCCCCTTACTGGATGCTCCACTTACTAATATTTGTGAACAATTTTGTATTGGTGTAACCCATGATGCTGACTTTGTTGCAAATGGAGGAAATATATATATTTTCTGCCACCAGATGGTGCAGTTCCTTTCTAGTTGCATTTCTGATCCATGTTCCAGAATATCGCCTTTCTTGTCTTTGTCAGGGTCTCTGAGCCACTGAGTGACTGGGATCAGTGGTGGGAGGAGGTTCCTATACCAGGTTTGTACTCTATCCAGATTATTTTTTCTTTAGTAAATTTAAAAGCTATGTCAGTTTTTGTTTTATTCGTGCTTGTGAAGTTGCATTTCTTGAGCTATCTTGCAGATATGCTGGTTGGTTTGTCATAGATTCACCCATTATATTCCATCACAACTTGTGCTTGCAATTTAATGAAAGTATTTATTGTCATAGTGTACGTGTCACTTATCTGATTTTGTTGACGTTATCCTGCCATCAGGTTTATCATATAAAGAAAGACTTGCATTTCTATAATGCCTTTCACGACCACCGGACGTCTCAAAGCACTTTACAGCCAATGAAGTACTTTTGGAGTGTAGTCACTGTTAGATTAGACAGTTGAACTTTAGACTGGGCTGTCCAGAAATAGTTGAAAACTTCTGTAGAATACAGTAAGATGGCTGGCAATCTGGATTGGACAGTTCTCGAGAGTTAGCATTGGCACAGATACAATTTTAGTGCATGGCTTCCTTCTGTGCTGTAAATGTTATTATGATTATAAAATGGAAGCTGGACATTAAATTCCCTATTTTAAAGCATAAATCTGTTTCTTCACTTCTTCCACATTTTATATGATATGATTAGTTAATTTTCAACATCGGTGAAGCAAACATGAGAGGGTAGAGTTGTGCTGGTTATTTCGATGTCATTCGCCCGAAAACAGCTTCTTGCGCACAAAAGGTCGCGTAATTTTAAGCGCAAATTACTTTCAGCGCACATCGAGTTTCCGTGAACTTTTGCGCTAGTTTAAAAATCATCGCGCTAGAAGACAGCCCCGCCCCCAAAACTGGCCACGCTCCCAGGGTGAATTAATCACCATTGGGAGTTTCCTCTAATTGTGCTCGTTTGCAGATCTTCGAGGAGGCTCTTAAAATTAAGCTGGTTCTTTTGGGCAAGGACACTAGTTTAAAAGCTTTTGAATGTAATTTTTTTAAATTTACTAAGAAACTGTCTACTGTACCCCAATATAACTAGCAAATGTTTCTGTATATTTTTTTAAGTCATTTAAAATCAGGTTACTCACAGGTGGTAAATTCACTGTGATTAAAAATGCTTATTTTTTGTGATAAACCCATTTTCAGCTGTACTAATCAAACTGCCACAAGATACCACTTAACTATATCAAGGAATTGTAGAATTCGCAAAATTAATATTGTATTATAAGGGTCCTCTGGCAGAAGAGGCCATGATTTTAAAAGACTGTTTTAAAAGAAGCCCAGAAAAGGGGCACACAAAATGGCCACCAGACCCCGTGACTGACTTATTGGGACACTTTAAAATGGTTCCTGCAGTCCCCAGACAGCCTTTGTGGATTCAACCCACAGTAAGTTCTGGAAGCCATTTCTGAGAGAACGAAACGAGACGCATACACATACATATAGATTGGATGCAGATCCAGTCAGATCGGCCTGTAGATAAAGGCCATCTAAATGTTTACCCAGACAAAGGGAACAGTTTCATATTCATGAGGAAAGCATCAAGGACCTGTTTAAGACATCAAGAAGACATTAAAACATTACCAGGTCATTCCAGACCAGTACGATAGCAAAATACTGCAGATGTTGGACCCAAAACGTCAACTCAAATTTCTCTCCACGGATGTTGCCTGACTTGCTGAGTTTTTCCAGCATTTTCTGTTGTCATTCCAGACCAGAGATGGCCATCACCGGCCAACCCGAAAGCAGTTTAAATATAATAACTACCCCGCTGTGCTATAAGCCCGCCAAAAGTTAAACAAAGACTAACCTTGATTTGGCGGGAGATAGAAGCTTCTTCTGAGAAGTATAATTGGAGACACCCGGGGGTAGCAAGAGGGGGAGGTAGCCATCGGGACTATAGAATAGCCATCATAGCGAGTGGCCATCGTGGCGATTGGAGAAGAAGAAGACGGTTCGAGTCATCATCTCGCCCCGGGGTAGCCATCGGGAGATCGTCAACAAACCCCGGGCCGTTTGATGAGACAAAAACTACCGAAGAAACCTTTATGAAAGCCGGCTAGAGGCTTCCAACCATGGTCAAGCAGATGGTCTCTGTCCTGTCGACATCCAGGCCCGCTGAGATCCAGCCTGTCCATGACCTTCACCTCGAGGAAGAGAAGGCATATCGCAGCTCGCAGCCCGCAGCGCTGACCACGAGGAGACAGGACGCCTGAAAGGATCAAAACGCAGACTTGTTTCAAAACCTTGCAATTCCTAGTTGGATTGGTGAGCATGTTTTTGGCCCTTCATAATCGGATCTAGATAGGTTAAAGGGGGTGGTCATTTTGGGTATAATTAACATCAGTTGTTGTCCCTCGATGTTCTGTGTGTTTCCCCATTTCATGATGACTTTTGTAAAGCATAATATGCCTGTATCTATTTTAGCTAGTACTGTATTGTTATGATTTGTTTTTCCCTCCCATGTACCCCCACATTTGCTTGCATTTGATTTGTTTTCCATATGCAATAAAATTCCATTTCGATTCATTAAACTTGGTCTATAAGAGTCTTCTCTGCATTGTAGTTCCTGCACCTAAGTCCAGTGTCTAGAACCTAAGGGGCGAGTGGGTCGAACCACTCAAGGTTTTACTGTGCAAAAGAGAGAGAGGCCTCTGGCGAGAGAAACCTCTGCGATCTCAGAGAGAAAACCCCTTACAGAAAATGGCGACCACGGCAGGACACTGGCAGTAGGGTTGCAATGTATTAGACCCAAGTTTGAATGGTCGAAATGCAATGGATGAGAGGATAGCCGATTATGTCTTTGGTAAGGTAAATCTCACTAAGTAGTGGATTTCCGATCTCTTACTGGATGGGCGTCCGGTAGACGCAGCCATCAGGTGGACAGAGAGCAAAGAGCATAAGAAGTCAGTGGAAAAGGCAGTGTGGCTGATGTGTTACAAGAAACAAGTCCAGATTTTGGACAGAGTCGTTGCAGCACAGGCAGCCAGGATCACAACCCAGGCAGCAGAGATAGAGGAAAAGGCCATGGGTGGGGAAAAACTCATCACAGCGCTTCACGCGCTGAATCAGGAATGCCAAGTTGTAGCCAGCCAACATCAAGCGAGAATAGAGTACCTGGAATGCCAGGTTACTGAGGCAAAGATCAATGAAGCGAGAATACGGGAGAAAAACGCCCGCCTCGCACAACAGCTAAGAGCGCAGGAGGAGAGAGTAGTGGAAGTCAAGGCAGCTTACAAGCTGTCCCTTGAACATGGGTTCGAGAGCGCAGACCATGGCCCCTGCCAGAAGACCATAGAGGACCTAAGAACGGCCCTGGTTAAGGCAAAAGGCATGGTATGCCTCGTAAGCCCAAAAGCAAGTCAAATTGACTTTTTGCAGGAATCCAAACACCCGATTCCTTACGGAGTAGTTGCAGCACCAGCCACTGAACCCTCAGCCCCGCAGAGCTATAGTGAGGCTTGGCCCGAAAAAGAGGTAGTGGGAGAAAAGGTAGCCGAGGTGCAGCGGGAGGAAGAACAGCCACTGGTAGTAAAGCCGGAGCCGGCTCCAATGTGTCCTGCTCGGCACCAGAGGTTCGGTCCCAACGCCGACGATGGCACGGACGGACCCCACCTGAACCAGCTCGTGGTTCCCTACGGTGCCCAACAACTAAGATCCATGGTGAGCCACCTCCCAAGACTCACAGTAAAGGGAGATCCGTCAGTTCATTTCAGGGAGATAGAGGAGACAGCCGCCATCAATGATTGTGACGATCTTGAACAGGCAAAGATGCTGCTCTTCTCCCTGGATAGCACAGTCCTTCAGTGCCTCTCAGACGAGAGTAAGAGGGGAAGAAAAGGGTATACGGATCTCAGGGATGAGGTCTTGGAAGTTATGGGAGTAGACGACGGCAATCCATTCCAACGGGTGGAAGGGACTGTGCAGCTAACTGGAGAACCCCCATGGGTTTTCGCAGAAAGGCTGTGGCCAGTGTATTGATGCAGTTGTCCGGGCATGCCTGAACGGGTTGCAATGAACACCGAACAGTGGGTTCATTGGCTCCGTTGCTTGGTTGCCAACAGCTTGCCACAGATACAGGCCCGAGCCAAATCTTGGTTTGACCCCCAAGGTCCCGGTGTCACGGAGGAAACGGTGCTCCGCCAGCTCACCGTGGCATACAAGAATTGTAGAGGCCAGGAGACACCTCCCTCTAAGGGAAAAGTGCATGAGGCAAAACCCGCAGCCCCAAGCAAGAAGGAGTGGCGTCAGGAGGGGAACCGCCCTGCCCAAGCCAAGCTCAATTGCTACGGGTGTGGGAAGGATGGACATTGGCGCAAGGACTGTAAAAATCTGTGGAAGGATAATAAAGGGCAATCTCCCGCAGCCCAAACCCAAGCCCAGACCGCCGCCCCAGCACCAGCCCAAACACAAGCCGCAGCTCCTGTCCCAGCAAAGGGAGCCGGTGCGGCTATGGATCCCGCTGCGATATAATCAATTTTAGAGACAATGCGGTCTCTTATGATCGCGCAGGGGAAGATAGCCGTCACCACTGGTCTTGTCGTTCCCGAAACCCCGACTCCTGTGCCCAAATGACTAGAGCCGGCGCAACCCGTCTACCTGTGTGCGCTGCGATATGATGTATGGAGGAGACCCCTCGTGGAGATGGAGGTAGAGGAGGTCAAAGGGATCTATTTGTTGGATATGGGGGCATCGTGCACCGTGATCCACGCAGATAACCCCACCGCCTCGCTTCTGTCCACTGGGGTTCCATACCTTCTGTCGGGCTTCACGGGCGAAGAACAGGCTGGCGCACATTCCATTCCCCTCTCCATTCATTTAGGACCACTCTGCACCACGTGGAAGTGTACACTAATGAAGTGGGAGGTGGGGGATGGAATGGGAGTCCTTGGGTCTGATTTCTTGGTAGCACACGGGATCCTCGTGGACCTGAGAAATCACTGTCTCTGGGGAACGGGTACGAGTGTGAAAGGGATAGAGGATGCCAAGGTCCACCCAATGAAAGCACGGGTCGGCCGGCGGGAAGTAAAATTCTTGGGTCTGACCCTCCGCGCTGGCGAGAGAGACACAGACCAGGATAGACAGGAATCGGTGCAAGATCCACCGGTCTCCGCCAGTCGCGTAGCGAAGGTACCCCGACGCAATAAATGGTTTCGCATCAAGCAGTGCAAACTGTTTAAACCGGGTGCAAAAGAGCCAACCACTGAGGTCAGGTCTGAAGGTGAAAATCCTCAGCCTGAGGCGTGCAATAAGTCACAGACCACACAGGCTGGAACCGCAGCCTGCTTGGAGGGAGAAGCTGTCCCGCCCACCTGGGAGGTTTCCCCACTGACCTGGGACTCGGGCGAGGGGGAGCCCGAACAGCAAGGCCCCGCCCTCGATACGATTCGGGAGGAGGTGGAGTCGGAGGACGGAGATCCCGCCCTCGACTCAAGCGTAGGGGAGGTAGAAATTGGGGGCGGAGATCCTCCACCTGCAGAGACAGGTGAGGAGGAGTCATCTGCCACAGACCCAAATCCCAAAGGGGCGGAGCCTGAGGGAAGGGAGCCGAAGCCGGCCGCCGTGGAGGTGCCATGGGCTGTGAGGGCTAAAGTCCCAACCGAAGGTCCGCTCGCTAAGGGAGCCACGCCCAAAGTAACTCTTCGCAGGTCGGCTCGAATGCCTCAGCCGGTAAAACCTTGGCCCGATTCCCCCGATTTTAATAGACGCCGACTGGAGAAATCCCTGGCAAAACGCAGTCCCCGAGTAACAGCAAAAGGCTGCGGGGAACCCAAGCCACAGGTCAGTGCAGCCCCGCCACAAGGAGCGGCAAACTGCAGTCCAATCAGGGACTAGGTAAGCCGCCCGGGGACAGGCGGCGCTGTACATAAGTTAGTTAAATTTAATTAAGTTTAAGATGTGTAAATATTAAAGTGATTAGTGTTATAAGTAGTTTTGGAATCCGCCCAGTATGTGTGTTGTTTTGGATCGAGGTCGAAAGATCCGATCATGCCTTCACCTAAGCCAGAATCTCTCGGGAGCCTGGCTATATCGTTTAATTTTGTTACAGGAACCAAAAAGATGACGAGAGGGATTCTCGTCGCGGTCACGGTGATCGGGTGTAGCTGGGCCTATCGGGGCCACACCAAGGACTCCACGATCTACGGGTGCTCGGGGAACACAGCCCCCATCACGACCGATGGGTCGGGCGCACGAGGCGTTGAGGAGACAGTCACTTATTTCCACGAAGGGAGGTGGCCAGGATGGCTGGGATCGAACTCTACGGAATACTCCAACCAGTCCGGGTTTGCGTACCGAGAGACTTCTTTAATGTGCCCCCGAGTGAGAGTCATCGCACCCAGAGTCAGCGTCACCATTGGGAAAAGGATTTGCTTGAACTGTGTGGGACATGTTCCTTTGGATCGCTGGTGGTGGCTTCGGAAGCTGAGTAAGACCATGAAGAACTCCATGGTCGAGTGGGAGAGACTGGGTAACAGTACCCATCGGACTATTACGGGGACTCAGGGGGGGTTGAGCGTCTGTTGGGACAAATGGTGGGAACCAGATGAAGGGATCTACATCTGTATGTGGGGTTCAGAACCCGCCTGCCCCACAGGCGTCTCCATCTTTTTCCAAAGGCAGTGGCAGGATGCTGGGAAGGGAATGAGGTGGGACGTCAGCACACGGGCGTGTGGAGTCCCATACTCCCAGATCCCAGTAAACGCCACTGAGCTCATCACCCTCCCCCGCAAGCCCCTGCCCCTGCAAGCCCCTGCCCACGATTCCGGTAGCCAAAGCCCACAAGGAAGGGTGCCCCACCACTACCAAGAGACCCGGGAACGGATTCGTATTAGTGCCCACAAGTCAGGTGCTGTACCAAGGGGTGCATTACGCGGTGGCCTCGGTGATTTTAAACTTCACCGAGGTGCGATTGCCAGAGTGGTGCCCCAAGGAAACGGAGCAATTGTACCAGGTCCTGTTAAGAAACATGTTCAGGCAGTTTTATGAATTCGACTTTGCTGATGTAGACAAAGCTGAATTGTACACCACACCACATGAAGTCTTGGACAGGGTAGGGAGACAAAGAAGGGGTACAGTAAATGATATTTTCACAGCTTTTAACACAGGGACTTCCATCATCAACACTCTGGATGACGTGGAGCTGCAGACCCAGATCAATGGTTTGAAAACACAATTAAGAAAGATACTAACTGACGAGAATAAGGTAGTGGGTTCTGAGTTACATGAGGACCAGGCCATGACACTACACTTAAAAGAAATCATTGCTGAGCTGGAGAAACACGCTAAAACGGTAAATGCTCTCATCAGGGAGGATCGGAATGCGTCAGATCAGGCTGCGCAAAACGAGGCGTGCGTGCTGTATGGGGCGTGGTTACTGGGCGAGGGCCGCAGTAACCTGGAGGATTTAAAACAAGGTTTGGTCCCCTCCTGGATCAGTAACAAGCACCTCGCAGCCCTCCACCCTTTTGAGAATGCATTGAGTCTGTGCCAGCTCAGACTAGCTTCAGAGGCCTACCCAGTCCCAGTGGACTGTGGACGGTCTAATCATACCATTATAGGTATAGTGATAAGAATGCCGGTGATGGGAAAGACAGCTAAACCCGCCCCGGTATACAGGGTGGAGAGCATTGGAGTCATTCAGGGGGGTGCACACATTCGCTACACAGCGGTCCCACCGTACGTCATTCGATGGGAGCATGCAATGACAGGTACCGACCTCTCGGGGTGCCGGAGCCGGAGAGCACACATCATCCTGTGTCCCCAGCACTTGAATGCCTATTCAAAACCACAGAGCGGGTTCAGAACTGCCGGCGCGAAGCCTATAAATTGCACCATGGAGGCAATGGCACAAGGCCATGTGCCCCCGCAGGTGGCATGTATAGGAGGTGGGACATACTGTGTCACCACTGCAGCGCCCCACTACCAACATGGACAGCACGGCTGGTGTCTGGTGAGTGACAGCAGTTTCTGCTTCAAGCCCAAGGCAGAAGTTCAAGTGGCCCAAGAGCAAATTGTCCCCATTCCTGAACCTTCCACTGTTCACATCACTGTTAAAGAGAATTTCACCGATCTGCAACGATTCGTTGCACATTTTGGATATATCATTCCCCCTCTCCCTGAACACCTCATCAAGATATTAAAAGCCGTTGTCGTTTCACAGAAATATTTCTACACACTGGAGCAGAAGACTTTAGAGATAGGGGCAAACATATTAGATATAGTAACCCTACTGTGGTGGGATCTGTTCACTAATATAGAAGTCCCTTCTTGGATTAGGATAGCCTCTCACATCCTTGTAGTGTGTCAGGTTTTTATTGTGATTTATTTACTGTTTGTACACTGTAAAAAGGTCAGACATTCGCAGAAGTATGAGAACAGAGGAGAATGGAGAGAGCATTATGTGTGGGTAGAAGAAGAGTCACCCGTTTAGATTTTTGCTGCTATGTATAATGTTAAAGTTTCCCTCTCTCCTCTATGTTTATGTTTGTTCATGAGTATTCTTTGCGTGTACTTTATTTTTATTATTGAAGTTTACTAAGCGAGTTGGTATTAATAAAGATAATATGTACGAACCAGGTGGTGATGGGGTACTAGGTCCCCCTCCACGCCTGGAAATGAATGTGTCAGATTTTAAATCCAATGTATTGCCATCTATAGATGCTTAATGTACACTGTAGGTTTTCTGAAATGGGAAATACATGTGTCGTGGGGTCATAGATAGATAATTACAGGGGATGGTTTAATTATGGAAAGTCAGAAAATTTTGCTCACCCAGAATTATGATACTTCAAGCAAGTTATAGTATCATCAGGGAAGACTGTAGAATTTGCAAAATTAATATTGTATTATAAGGGTCCTCTGGCAGAAGAGGCCATGATTTTAAAAGACTGTTTTAAAAGAAGCCCAGAAAAGGGGCACACAAAATGGCCGCCAGACCCCGTGACTGACTTATTGGGACACTTTAAAATGGTTCCTGCAGTCCCCAGACAGCCTTTGTGGATTCAACCCACAGTAAGTTCTGGAAGCCGTTTCTGAGAGAACGAAACGAGACGCATACACATACATATAGATTGGATGCAGATCCAGTCAGGTCGGCCTGTAGATAGAGGCCATCGAAATGTTTACCCAGACAAAGGGAACAGTTTCATATTCATGAGGAAAGCATCAAGGACCCGTTTAAGACATCAAGAAGACATTAAAACATTACCAGGTCATTCCAGACCAGAGATGGCCATCACCGGCCAACCCGAAAGCAGTTTAAATATAATAACTACCCCGCTGTGCTATAAGCCCGCCAAAAGTTAAACAAAGACTAACCTTGATTTGGCGGGAGATAGAAGCTTCTTCTGAGAAGTATAATTGGAGACACCCGGGGGTAGCAAGAGGGGGAGGTAGCCATCGGGACTATAGAATAGCCATCGTAGCGAGTGGCCATCGTGGCGATTGGAGAAGTAGAAGACGGTTCGAGTCGACATCTCGCCCCGTGGTAACCATCGGGAGATCGTCGACAAACCCCGGGCCGTTTGATGAGACAAAAACTACCGAAGAAACCTTTATGAAAGCCGGCTAGAGGCTTCCAACTGTGGTCAAGCAGATGGTCTCTGTCCCGTCGACATCCAGACCCGCTGAGATCCAGCCTGTCCGTGACCTTCACCTCGAGGAAGAGAAGGCGTGTCGCAGCTTGCAGCCCGCAGCGCTGACCACGAGGAGACAGGACCCCTGAAAGGATCAAAACGCAGACCTGTTTCAAAACCTTGCAATTCCTAGTTGGATTGGTGAGCATGTTTCTGGCCCTTCGTAATCGGATCTATATAGGTTAAAGGGGGTGGTCATTTTGGGTATAATTAACATGAGTTGTTGTCCCTTGATGTTCCGTGTGTTTCCCCATTTCATGATGACTTTTGTAAAGCATAATATGCCTGTATCTATTTTAGCTAGTACTGTATTGTTATGATTTGTTTTTCCCTCCCATGTACCCCCTCATTTGCTTGCATTTGATTTGTTTTCCATATGCAATAAAATTCCATTTCGATTCATTAAACTTGGTCTATAAGAGTCTTCTCTGCATTGTAGTTCCTGCACCTAAGACCAGTGTCTAGAACCTAAGGGGCGAGTGGGTCGAACCACTCAAGGTTTTACTGTGCAAAAGAGAGAGAGAGGCCTCTGGTGAGAGAAACCTTTGCGATCTCGGACAGAAAACCCCTTACAGAATATCTTTGAAAGTACATTTTTTTGAAAAAAATTTACATCTTTAAACGCTGCCCGATTGCGTTGGTTCATGGCAGATTTTGCATTTGGCTATATGTAGATGAGTTTGAGCGGAAACGCAAGGGGAAAAAAAACACTTCTCAAAACAGGCACAGTTTTGGGCGCAATTTGCACCCAGATCACAAATTGCACCCAAAGTGGAAACTCTCCCCCCAGAAGTCAAGTCATCATTCTTCCCCACCTTATCCTGCCCCCTTTTGGTTTTGGACTTGGTAAGACGTGACGACGCCACATGTAGCATTCCCTCATCAATTTTATTGATTCCATCTATGTAGCATCTACCCTGTGTTATTCCATTTACCTTGTGTTTGATGAGATTAATGGACAGTTTGTTGCTCATCAACACCAGTTACATTAGCTCTTCAGGCAATATCATGAAGCGTTACGGTCCAACAGTATTATACATATGTGCGAAGCTGTATTGAAATTCTTTAAAGATATTTTTAACTCACTGTTTTGGGCTTCAGGCTTTTGCTGGTTTTCAATGAAACTGTTAAGTGGGCTGTGAGGGTCATTAGCCGTTCACAGAAGGAAACACATTGTTCAGATCTGGAAGCGCTGAGCATCACTTCCATCATTGTGACTTGACATGACCATGACAGGTTTTCCGTGATGCGATGTTTTAGAGATCTAAATTATATTTTTACA
The DNA here is from genome assembly GCF_052327205.1 of Somniosus microcephalus. Lineage (NCBI taxonomy): Eukaryota > Metazoa > Chordata > Chondrichthyes > Squaliformes > Somniosidae > Somniosus > Somniosus microcephalus. The sequence goes on from NC_140997.1 coordinate 191,817,975, forward strand.
ATGCAACTGACTCACTTGCATCCTATGTTGATGAACAAAGCTCACAAAAATTTCCACTAACTCTACAGAGGGGATGGTGACCTTCATCTTCCACCATGCAATACATTCTGATGCACAGTTTGGCTTCCTGCTTCATTGCAGACACGATCCAGGTTATGTTCCCAGACTCAGCAATGAGAATTGGTTTTGTACAAGTTTCTTAGATGCCTGTGGCCACTGATTTTAAATTAGCTTTTCATTGTTCTTTTGATAGCACATCTGTGGACTAACATTAACAGCTATCTCCTTGGGTATTTCAGTATATTATCAGTGGAACATGATTAGTTTTATTAAGTGGATTCATTCCTCAAACCTCATCATTTCACAGTTTGGAGGGCTTTCTTTATTTGTTTCCCTAATTTGAAATATGCACTCTCTACACTTTCAGGTTCAAACATACATGCCTCTTTAAATATATAGGGGGTTAAATTGAATAACTGGGGCATTCCTGAGGCAGTGGCCACTAGTGGGGCTGGAGGGATCAATGATGAGGGTATCTGCATATCTAATCCACCTTCTCTCATCCCACTACTCCCTCATCCCACAATCTTTTCTGACACACAAGCTGCAGATGGTGTAAGCATGCACTTCTGACTTTCTCCTCTCCCCTCACCACAGTCCAACCCTTGTCCCTTTTTTCATTTCAGATACCCAAGAGCTGGACCCTTCTCAGTTGTAGGAGGAAGAGGATGGTAGACAGTGAAGATGAAGAAACACGATCTTGCACTCACAGCCACCAGCTCAGACACTGACACTGTGCGTAATTTAGAGGCTAGGATAGAGGAGGGATTTGCACGTGGTGAACCACCCAGCACAAGTGTGCAGGAGCCGGGTCAGGGAGAAAGTATAGCACAGGTGCCAGCTCGCCAGAGGGTGAGGTCGCACACTAGTTCTGCTGTAGAGGAGTCAGATGAAGCTTCCATGGGCCGGGCTACAGAAGAATGCTTGGAATGCACTGGAAAGCTTCCCAGAAAGTCTGCGCACAATGTGAACAAGCACGGAGGAGTCCAGCATCAACTTGGCACAGGGATTTGCACAGAGATTGGAGCCCATCCTTGCCAACATGGTCACTTCCATCAGCACACCTGTGGAACCCAGCATGATGCAGCGTCTGATGGCCGATGTCACAGCTTCCGTTGCAGCACAAGCAGCTTCCACCAGTAGCCTGAGTGCTGCAGCGAAAGCTCAGTCTGCTGCTTTGCAAGCTCAGACTGCTGCCATCGTGGCTCTGGATACCACAGTTTAAAAGGACTTCCAGGTGTTACATCCGTGTGTAATTGAGACACGGACTGCAGGAGTTGGTTACAACAGGTGTTTACTGAGTGGAGACAAAACTGGAACTACTATGCAAAGTTACTACACAGGCTTATATACAGGGGTGGTCACTACTGGTACTGCAGTATACAGGGGCTGCAGAATATAGTTCCTTCTGCAAAGTACATACACTACACCAGGGTGTCGCAGCAGTCCATTAATCTGTTCTCTAACAGATCAGTGGGGTTGCTGAGGTGCTGCCCCGGGAGAGTGACAGTGGCTCCATGGAACCACGAGCCTGCTGTCCTCTCTCGGGACGACAGTATTTCTACTTCCACCCCTGCCACTCCACCAGTGTCCCTGCTGTTGCCTGTCAGCCAGCCAGCCCAAAGTGCTGCAGCCCAGGCTGAGATGGTGCAATCTGAAGCCGGGCCTTCTAGGCCCAGAGCTGCTCTAGGTCGCCCTCCAAGGCCATCTGCAGTCTCCTCAATTGAAGGTCAGCAGCCTTCCACCTCCCATGCTGCAGCCATTGGGAAGCCACCTCGTAGGAGCACCAGGACAAGTAAAGGCACACGGAAAAGGTACTAAGGGAATGCACAAGAGTGATTAGTTTAATTTTGTATGCATTATGTAATGAGTGAATTTATAAAATTGGATTGGAATGTGCATTTTCTGGTGGTTTTTATTTTTGTGCTGTTGGGAAGAAGACGATGTGATGGTACTTGATAGAGGAAAGGTAAGGAGTGTGTGACTGTTGATGATTGGGGAGGTGTGGTATTGCTCATAAATAATTTGATCACGTAGAGCCTGGGCAGAAAGGGGCTATCTACATTGCAGCCTCCCTTCCTCTTCCTATTCCTTCACTTCCTGTTGCATTTCCTCCACTTCCTCCCCTTCCTCGTGCTCCTGCTCCTCAGCTTCTCACCTGATAGGTGGTGTCAAGGGCTGTTCCCTCATAATGGCCAGGTTGTGCAACATACAACTGCAAATCTTGAGACCCACTCATCTGCGAGTTACAGGGCTCCTACAGAGCGAACCAGGCAGCGGAAGCATTGCTTGTCGACCTCAGTGGTATACTCGATAATGTTCCTTGTGGCAGCATGGCTCTCATTGTAGGCCTGCTGTGCACGTGTGTGTGGGTTCCAGACTGGAGTCATGAGCCAAGGGTGGATAACCCTTGTCGCCCAGTAGCCAGCATTTAACTTGCCGTAGTGGGTCAAATACAGCTGGAACAGAGGACTGCCACAGAATTTAGGAATCCTGACTGCTGCTAGGATAACGGGCATTCACCTGCATGAACTAGGGGGCATAGTCTCAGGATAAGGGGTAGGCCATTTAAGACTGAGATGAGGAGGAATTTCTTCACTCAGAGTATTGTGAATCTCTGGAATTCTCTGCCCCAGAGGGCTGTGAATGCTGAGTCTTTGAGTATATTCAAGGCTGAGATAGATAGATTTTTGGACTCTAGGGGAATCAAGGGATATGGAGATCGGGCGGGAAAGTGGAGTTGAGGTCGATGATCAGCCATGATCATATTGAATGGCGAAGCAGGCTTGAGGGGCCGTATGGCCTGCTCCTGCTCTTATTTCTTATGTTCTTATGATGCGCTGCATGTGGTCGCACACTATCTGTACATTGAGTGAGTGAAATCCCTTTCAGTTCATGAAAATGGCCCAGTTCACATGAGGCACACGCAAGGCAATGTGCAGTCAATGGAACCCTGCTACATGGGGAAACCCGCAATCCATGCAAACCCTTGTGCTCAGTCCGCCTCCTTATTTCTAGCAAGAGTGAATGAGATGAAACTGTCTCTCTGTGTATATAGAGTTTCAGTGACCTCCCTTATGCAGCAGTGCACTGCAAAACTGTGAGATGTTGCTTTTATCTCTAGCAGCAGCCTGGAAGGAGCCAGATGCATAAAAATTAAGAGCCACAGCAACATAGAAGATAGGAGCAGGAGTAGGCCACTTGACCCCTTGAGCTTGCTCCGCCATTCAATGAGATCATGGCTTATCATCCAAACTCAGTACCGTATCCCTGCCTTCTCCCCATATCCCTTGATCCCTTTAGCCTTAAGAAATACATCTAACTCCTTCTTGAATATATTTAATGAATTGGCCTCAACTGCCTTCTGTGGTAGAGAATTCCACAGGTTCACCACTCTCTGGATGAAGAAATTCCTCCTCATCTCTGTCCTAAATGCCCTTATCTTTAGACTGTGACCACTGGTTCTGGACTCCCACGCCATTGGGAACATCCTTCCTGCATCCAATCTGTCTAGTCCTGTTAGAATTTTATAAGTTTCAATGAGATCCCCTCTCATTCTTCTAAACTCCAGCGAGTAAATGCCCAATCGACCCAATCTCTCCTCATACGTCATTCCTGTCATCCCAGGTATCAGTCTGATGAATCTTCGCTGCACTCCCTCCATGGCAAGAACATCCTTCCTCAGATAAGGTGACCAAAACTGCACACAATACTCAAGATGTGGTCTCACCAAGGCCCTGTACAACTGCAGCAAGACATCCTTGTTCCTGTACTCGAATCCTCTCGCTACGAAGGCCAACATACCATTTGCCTTCTTAACCGGCTGCTGCACCTACATGCTTACCTTCAGCGACTGGTGCACAAGGACACCCAGGTCTCGTTGCACTTCCCCTTCTCCCAATCTATTGCCATTCAGATAATAATCTGCCTTCCTGTTTTTGCCACCAAAGTGGATAACCTCGCATTTATCCACATTGGGCAGATGCATGGCAGATGCAGTATAATCAGCCAACCTGTCCAAATCATACTGGAGTTTCTCGGCATCCTCCTCACAGCACACACGCCCACCCAGCTTTGTGTCGTCTGCAACCTTGGAGATATTACATCTAGTTCCCTCGTCTAGATCATTAATATATATTGTGAATAGCTGGGGTCCTAGCACCGATCCCTGCGGTACCCCACTAGTCACTGCCTGCCACTCGGAAAAAGACCTGTTTATTCCAACTCTTTGCTTCCTGTCTGCCAACCAGTTCTCTATCCAAGTCAGTACCTTGCCCCCAATCCCTTGTGCTTTAACTTTACACGCTAATCTCTTATGCGGGACCTTATCAAAAGCCTTCTGAAAGTCCAAATACACCACATCCACTGGTTCTCCCTTATCTATTCTACTAGTTACATCCTCAAAAAAATCCAGTAGATTAGTCAAGCACGATTTACCTTTTGTAAATCCATGTTGACTTTGTCCAATCCTGTCACTGTTTTCCAAGTGCTCTGCTATTACATCTTTTATAATGGACTCTAGCATTTTCCCCACTACCAATGTCAGGCTTACCGGTCTATAATTCCCCATTTTCTCTCTACCACCTTTTTTGAATAGTGGGGTAACATTAGCTACCCTCCAATCCATGGGAACTGTTCCAGAGCCTATAGAGTCACGGTCACCTTGACAGCCACAGGCAATGCGGTCCTTGCCCTGCTTTGAGATTACAGTTGTGGCTGCAGCAGTCATGACCTCTTTTTGTGAAGTGAAGACATCTGATGCATTGGTCCTCACTGATGTTAAGGTAAGAGACTTGCTCCCCAAAGACCCTCTGCAGATATAACCTCCAGCTGAGAGTTCTTCTGCCCCCTCCCCCCTTCTAGCAGCTTGTCCTGCTCTGTGTGGCCTCTCGTCATTCTCCCAGTCATGTTCAATTCCCAGCGGAAGCCCTACCAGGCCACCAACATCTGGAAGCAATGCGCTTCAGCACAATATTTTAAATGACCAAAAAACTACTTCAACAGCAGCCAGACAATTCCCTGTAGATTATTCAAACTTTAGCCAAGTATAGGAAAGGTCCAAAAGCATGTACAATTACACGAGCAGCCAAAAGATATAATCCAGCAACTAATCCGTAAGTACTTCATGATCCCTTCATATAGCATAGACTCATAGAGTTATACAGCACAGAAAGAGGCCCTTCAGCCCATCGTGTCCGCGCTGGCCATCAAGTCCTATCTATTCTAATCCCATTTTCAAGCACTTGGTCCGTAGCCTTGTATGCTATGGCATTTCAAGTGCTCATCTAAATGCTTATTGAATGTTGTGAGGGTTCCTGCCTCTACCACCCTTTCAGGCAGTGAGTTCCAGATTCCAACCACCCTCTGGGTGTAAAAGTTTTTCCTCAAATCCCCTCTAAACCTCCTGCCCCTTGCCTTGAAACTATGCCCCCTGGTTATTGACCCCTCTACTAAGGGGAAAAGTTCCTTACTATCTACCCTAACTATGCCCCTCATAATTTTGTGCACCTCAATCAGGTCCCCCCTCAGCCTTCTCTGCTCTAAGGAAAACAGCCCCAGCCTGTCCAGTCTCTCTTCATAACTGAAGTGCTCCAGCCCAGGTAACGTCCTGGTGAATCTCCTCTGCACCCTCTCCAACGCAATCACATCCTTCCTATAGTGTGGCGACCAGAACTGCACGTAGTATTCCAGCTGTGGCCTAACTAACGTTTTGTATAGCTCCATCATAAACTCCCTGCTCTTGCCTTCATTAGCCGAGGCATAGAATATAAGTATCCCATATACCTTTTTAACCACCTTATCTACCTGTCCTGCTGCCTTCAGGGATCTATGTACATGCACACCAAGGTCCCCCTGATCCTCTAGCATTCCTAGGGCCTTACCATTCATTGTGTATTCCCTTGCCTTGTTTGTCCTCCCAAAATTCATCACCTCACACTTTTCAGGGTTAAATTCCATTTGCCACTGTTCTGCCCATCTGACCAACCCTTCTATATCATCCTAATTTTCGTGTCGTCTGCGAACTTACTGATCATACCTCCTACATTCATACCTAAATCATTAATGTACACTACAAACAGCAAAGGACCCAGCACCAATCCCTGCGGTACACCACTGGACACAGGCTTCCAGTCACAAAAACAACCTTTGACCATCACCCTCTGCCTCCTGCCACTAAGCCAATTTTGAACCCAATGTGCCAAATTGCCCTGGATCTCATGGGCTCTTACGTTCTTGACCAATCTCCCATGCCGGACTTTGTCAAAAGCCTTACTGAAGTCCATGTAGACTACATCAACTGCACTACCCTCATCCACACACCTAGTCACCCCCTTGAAAAATTCAATCAAATTGGTTAGACATGATCTCCCCCTGACAAAGCCATGCTGACTATCCTTGATTAATCCTTGCCCCTCCAAGTGGAGACTAATTCTGTCCCTCAGAATTTTTTCCAATAATTTCTCTACTACTGACGTTAGGTTCACTGGCCTGTAATTCCCTGGTTTATCCCTACTACCCTTCTTGAATAATGGTACTACGTTAGCTGTCCTCCAGTCCTCTGGCACCTCCCCTGTGGTCAGAGAGGGTCTGAAAATTTGTGTCAGAACCCATGCAATCTCCTCCCTTACCTCATACAGCAGCCTGGGATACAGCTCGTCTGGGCCTGGGGAGTTATCCACGTTTAAGCCTGCTAAAACCGTTAGTACCTCCTCCCTCTCAATACCAATTTGTTCAAGTATATCACAATCCCCCTGCCTGATTTCTATGCCTGCATCATCCTTCTCCACAGTGAACACAGATGCAAAATATTCATTTAAACCTCACCTACATCTTCCGGCTCTACACACAGATTGCCACTTTGGTCCCTAATGTGCCCTACTCTTTCCCTGGTTATCCTCTTGCCCTTAATATACTTATAAAACATCTTGGGATTTTCCTTTATTTTGCCCGCCAGTGTTTTTCATGCCCCCTCTTCGCTCTCCTAATTTCTTTTTTAAGTACCCCACTGCACTTTCTATATGCCTCTAGGGCTTCCACTGTTTTTAGTCCTTTGTATCTGCCAAAAGCCTCCCTTTTTTTCCTAATCCATTCTTGTATACCCCTTGACATCCAGGGTTCCCTGGACTTGTTGGTCCCACCCTTGACCTTTACGGGATCATGTTGGATATGTACTCTCTCTATTTCCTTTCTGAAAGACTCCCACTGCTCTGATGTGGATTTTCCTATTTAGCTGATCCCAGTCCACTTTGGCCAGATCCTGCCTCATTATATTAAAATCAGCCTTCCCCCAATTTAGAGCCTTTATTTCCGGTCCATCTTTGTCCGTTTCCATGACTACCTTAAATCTCACCAAATTATGGTCACTGTCACCAAAATGCTCTCCTACTGACACTTCTACCGCTTGGCCGGCCACATTCCCTAGAATTAGGTCCAGTACCACCCCCTCTCTTGTAGGACTTTCTACATGCTGGCTCAAAAAGCTCTCCTGGATGCACTTTAAGAATTCCGCACTCTCTAAGCCTTTCACACTCTGACTATCCCAGTTAATATTGGGGAAGTTGAAATCCCCTACTATTATTACCCTATTATTTCTACAGTTCTCTGAGATTTGCCTACATATCTGTTCCTCTATCTCCCCCTGACTGTTTGGGGGCCTATAGTACACTCCCAGCAAAGTGCTTGTCCCCTTTTTGTTTTTAAGTTCTACCCATATGGCCTTATTGGAGGAACCTGCTAAGATATCATCCCTCCTTACAGCAGTAATTGACTCCTTGATTAATATTGCGACTCCCCCTCCTCTTTTACACCCCCCTCTGTCTCGTCTGAAGATTCTATACCCCGGAATATTGAGCTGCCAGTCCTGCCCCTCCCTCAACCATGTCTCTGTGATAGCAACAATATCATACTCCCATGTGTTCATCAACACCTTCAATTCATCTGCCTTACTCGCAAAACTCCTTGCATTAAAATAAATGCCATTCAGCCTTGCCATACTCCCTTGTGCCGTTACATATTTGCTCTGCCTTCCTTTATATTTGGCTGTGCATCACCCCCTACTATAGATCCACACCGTATCCCATCCCCCTGCCAAGTTAGTTTAACTCCACCACCCCCCCCCAACAGTACTAGCAAACCTCCCCGCAAGGATGTTGGTCCCGTTCCGGTTCAGGTGCAACCTGTCCAACTTGTACAAGTCCCACCTTCCCCAGAAGCAGACCCAGTGATCCAGGAAACTAAAGCCCTCCCTCCTGCACCAACTCTTTAGCCATGCATTCATCTGCTCTATCCTCCTATTCCTATACTCACTAGCATGTGGCACTGGGAGTAAGCCAGAGATTACAACCTTTGAGCTCCTGCTTTTTAATCTGCTACCTAGCTCCCTAAATTCTTGCTGTCGGACCTCATCCCTCTTTCTACCTATGTTGTTGGTGCCAATGTGAACCACGACCTCTGACTGTTCGCCCTCCCCCTTCAGAATGCCCTGCAGCCGTTCAGTGACATCCTTGACCCTGGCAGCAGGAAGGCAACATGCCATCCTGGAGTCATGTCTGCGGCCACAGAAACGTCTATCTGTTCCCCTTATGATAGAATCCCCTATCACTATTGCTCTCCCACTCTTTTTCCTCCCCTCCTGTGCAGCTGAGCCACTCGTAGTGCCACGGACTTGGCTCTTGCTGCATTCTCCTGAGAAACCATCTCCCCCAGCAGTATCCAAAATTGAAAATCTGTTGGAGAGGGAGATGGACCCAGAGGACTCCTACACTACCTTCCTAGTTCTATTACTCTGTCTGGCGGTCACCCATTTCCTGTCTGCCTATGCACTCTTTAGCTGCGGTGTGACCACCTCATTAAACGTGCTATCCACGAAGATCTCAGCTTCGCGGATGCTCCACAGTGACTCCAGCCGCAGCTCCAGCTCCGAAATGCGGATTTTGAGCAGCTGCAGCTGGAGACACTTCCTGCACATGTGTTCGCCCTGGACACCGAAAGTGTCCCTGACTTCCCACATAGCACAGGAGGAGCACTCCACGCTGCCAAGCTGCTCTGCCATGTTTTACCCTTAATTTACTCCCTTTACTTCCTTTAAATGAATGAATATTAAATACACGAGGGACCTTACTTCCCTTTAAACACTACTTACTCTAAACTAGGGACCTTACTTTTACTTTAACGACTGGACTGTAGAAATACTCACCAGGTCCAACTTACCTATCAGCTCCTTCCCTGGTTGTGACGTCACTTTAGCGGTTTCGCAATTGTTGTTGTTTGACTGCTCCCGCTCTCGGACTCTTTCCTGCAGTCCTGTGACGTCACTCCTTGATTTTGCTGTTCTTTTGGAATTCGCCGGATTGGTATCTGCCTCCCACTGTAGTTATGCCTCCTCGCTGCTGCCGACTCCTCGCAGGTCCGCTGGTGGGGTGTTCCTTCATTCCATTTAACGTTGTGTTCAGCTATGTGAAGTTAAGACAAGGTGTTGGCTGATGTGTGGAGTTTGAAAATGGCAGCGCTGGCCTCAAATCAGCGTTGCACACTGAATTGCATCATCATCTCGCTGCTCTACCTGCTGCCGGCGGTTGCTAGGTGCGCGCATGCGTGAAAAACACCTTTACCAAGATGGCGTCCTGTGCACTTCCCGTCGGAAGTATGTGTGTGTATTTCAGGCCCCATTTTCAATCCTTATGTAGCCGCATAGTACCTTAAAAAAAAGGCAAATTCAATCCCATAATGTTCTTTTGGCATGAGCATTTCTATTATCCAACAAATGGTGACTTGAGTAGTCATTCTCTGCAGAAAGAGCCCTCGGTATTTCTTTTAAACATTCTAATTTAAGAGTTTTATACAATGTACTCTTCATTCCAGCATATAAATGTTCTCCTTAGAGCAGAGAAGGTTAAGGGGAGTGCTAATAGAGGTGTTCAAAATTATGAGGGGTTTTGGTAAAGCAAGTAGGGAGAAACTGTTGCCTCTGGCAAGTGGTCAGTAACCAGAGGTCATAAATTTAAAGAAAAAAAGGAAAGACTTGCATTTATATAGAGCCTTACATGAACACCATGTTGTAATGTAGGAAACACAGCAGCCAATTTGCATAAAGCAAGCTCCCATGAATAGCGATGTGATAATGACCAGATAATCTGTTTTAGTGATGTTGGTTGAGGGATAAATATTGGCCAGGACACCAGGGTTAACTCCCCTGCTCCATCCACCTGAGAGGGCAGATGGGACCTTGGTTTAACATCTCATCTGAAAGACGATACCTTCAACAGTGCAGTACTCCCTCAGTACTGAGGGAGTACTGGCACTGGAGTTTCAGTCTAGATTTTTGTGCTCAAGTCTCTGACATGGGACTGTGAACCCACAACCTTCTGACTCAGAGGCGAGGGTGCTACCAACTGAGCCACGGCTAAGAACTAGAGGTGAAATGAGGATATATTTCTTCACACAGAGGGTTGTTAAGATCTGGAACCACTGCCTGAAAGGGTGGTGTAAGCAGATTCCATAGAAACTTTCAAAAGACAATTGGACATGTCCTTAAAGAGGACTATTTTGTAGGGTTATGGGGAATAATCTTGGGTGTGGGACAAATTGCATAGCTCTTTCAAAGAGCTGGCACAAGCACAATGGGCCAAATAGCCACCTTCTGTGTTGTAAGGTTCTATAGAGGAGAAATTTATGTGGCTTGCGCCACACGTTAGTGCCATTAAGAGCTTTAACGCCACCTGATGCCGGTTCCAGCGCCTCACGCCATATCGGTGCAGCCGTTGAACGCGATCACCGGGGACCTCGCCATCATGGAGATTGTGACATCAGTGAGTGTGCAACGCTCACTTGACACTTGACACCCGATATCCCAACTTCGTTACACCTAATGAACTTACCGGCTGGAGAAAACAATGACAGGTTGTGGTGAAGTGCAACAGCAGGAGGGAGTGAAGGCAGCGAGACAATCGGCCTCCATGACCGGCTCATCAGACTCCGATTTGCATGAATGAAACCCCAGATCCCCGTAGCTCACTACATCCCCATCAAATAATCCCTGTCTCATGGCGTATCACAGCATACACCTGGGCACAAAGGTGAAATGAGAGAGACCACAAAATAGTCCAAACACAATTAATACATTTATCTATAAACATATCACACATATCACATGAATTCTAATAACTAATGACCCTTGTGCCTGCCACAGTTGAATAGCTGTCATTGTGTGCAAGGTGTGAGATGTGGGTGTGAGTGTTGCTAGATAGAGATTGTTGGTGGGTGAGTGCTGGGTGTGTGGTGCATTGAGCAGTGTGTGAAGCTTGTGGTACAGATGGTGGTATGTAGCATTTGTTGAAGCCTTCACTCACCCTGACCACCCATGTGAGCTCGTTAAACTTCTTCCTGCACTGTGTGTGGGTCCTGGGGACAACAGTGCTGCCCGTGACATGGTGTGCCACCTCCCTCCACATATTCTAGCAGACTTGTGGTGAGGGCCTCCTGCCAGTTGATGGGTATAGGACAGCCAGCCTTCTCTCCACCGCTAAAACCAATGCCTCCAAAACTTCATCGGAAAACCTCCGGGCTCTCTCCCTGGGGCGGCGATCTGCCATCAGGATTTGTAAATAAGTGCGCCTTCTCCTTGACCACCTTCTTATGGTTGTTGAGGCAGCTGCACACCCAACAATGCTAAGAATGAAGTGCTGCAGCATCAATGAACCTCCCCTTTAAGTAGTGAAAAAAGCCTGTGGCAATCATTACTTGTATTTAGACTGCCACCGATATTGGTCCATCTTTTCAGTGTAACGCCAATGAGCTTGATCTTTTAGATTAGAATCATGACTGCAATCATTTTAATGAGGAGTGAGGATAAATTTTGCGTGCAACCTCGATGGTTTTCAACTGGCACGATTTAACCATTTTTAGTCTAAACACTGCCCATTTCTTAGCTATAACTAATTTCTAGCCCTATGATTCTATGAATCAATGCAAAAATCAACAGTGTTTTTGTAGGTCACATAAACAATAAGTAAAAGTGGGCGTTAACCAACTACAACACTGATAAAACATGATATAGATTCAGACAATCTACTTCCTCGACGATTAAATCAAAATCAAGTGTTAAAGCAATATCCAAGAGAAAGAATGACCAAGCCAAATAAAGGTCTGTCATACACCTATGTCACAGGTTGACACCTTAAAGGTAAAAGTCCATACAACTTCATTCCTGGCAGCAGAAGTGGGGAGGTGGGCAAAGTTGTAATCTAGTGAAGTGAGCCCAGGAAATCATCAATGGAAAGGTGTGGGAATAGGGTGGAAATGAAAAGTAGTTCCCAGCACATTAGACTTTTCAATTCTCCCTGCCATAGCCATTCCATGAACCATACCCACAGGACACCTATAGAGTAAAGCTCGCAAAAGAGGGAGGAGGGGGACAATGCACAGCTGGCCATACCCACAGTGGGTCTTCAGGGAGCACTTCTACCTGAACTTCTCTGAGGAGCAATGGATGAGGCATCTGCACTTCACAAAGAAAGATGTCACCGAGCTATTCGATATAGCCACAATTCAAGCCTCGTACTAGGAAATAGACAGCACTGCCTGTGGCTGTCAAGGTCACTGTGGCCCTTAATGTTTACGCAGGTGATATCTCCCAGTTTGCAGCACACCGCTGTAACAGGGAGGCCACCAAGGCTCTCTACTCCTAGAGGAACAATGACATCACTTTCCTCATGGACAGACTGAAGCAGGACGAGCATTCTAGGTTTCCCAAGGTGCAAGGTGCCATAGACTGCACCACATTGCCTTGTGTGCTCCCCATCACCAGCCTGGCAACTTTCTGAATAGCAAGAGATTCCACTCCCTGAAAGGCCAGTTTGTTTGTGACCACAGCCATCATATCATGCCAGCCTGTGCCCGGTGTCCTGGCTGCAGTCACGATTTATTTATCCTGCACAAGTCCTTTGTGTAGCTTTGGCTCGAACCCGGCTGTTGGGTTACAGGTTGGCTATTGGGCAACAAGAGGGTGAAAAAGGGAAACGTGTCTTTGTCCTGTATCCATAAGAAGCCAGGAAAACAACCAATCCTGTATGCCAGGCCTTCCTGAAGAAAGAGCCAGCATGTTTACAAAGGAGTAAAACAAAAGCAAAATACTGCGGATGCTGGAAATCTGAACTAAAAACAGGAAATGCTGGGAATACTCAGCAGGTCAGGCCGAGTATTTCCAGCATTTCCTGTTTTTATTTTGTTTGCAAAGGAGTGTTCACCTACCTTGACACATGCCACTGTACATTTCCTCATTTGAATCACTTTTAACGCCAAATATCCTCCCTTTAAGTGCAGTTGGTTGGCCTAATGTTTAAATTGGAAGCCAGTCAGCTTGCCAGCCCTACTCCCTGTGCACATTTTCCATGGACAAGGGACCTAGGCAAATAAGGGGGCAGGCCCACTATCTCAAAATTGAGACATACCATGGGCACAGCTCATCCCCCTGCTATGGGCCGGCTCACTCCATGCCGCGAACATGCGCATGGTCAATTTTTCAATATGGCTGATTTAGGGTACAGTTTCAGATGGAACATTTGTATTACCAAGTTCAGAAATGTAACTTTGTAAGCACAGTTGGATGCCTGCTGGTAACATCATGTACTGTGCATGACACAGAAGTATCTACTTGATTTGCAAGAAATGGAGCCGCCTGACTTTTGTTGAGATGGCATGCAGCATGATATTCCTGCAGCTTGGCCTGTGGTCTGCACCGTAACTTCTTTTCTTGCACCGCAATAAGCTGCTATTTGTACTACCACGATGTGGTAAAGGTGTATCCAGTTGGGTTTTTTTTGGTGGTGGCTGGGTGGGAGGGGGGATCTATTCACCAGCTGGATTAGAGAGGCCTCTATGGCAGACTGTGGATAGATCTTCTTCAGACTTCACCTGTACCTGATTTTTTGGGCCTCAAATAGCAAAGCTCCAATACTATCAACAGGTGCATGGAATTATAAGAAGATGCGCAAACCCATACTGATACCAGAGTTTGCTGTACATTGATGTCAACGCATACCGTGTGCGCATTTAAAGGATTGATCTGGATTCTTAAAAAATGGCAATCTCAGAAATAAGACTGATATTCCCTAAAAGCAATGTTTTGTCAAAATGCTGCTGGGAGGGAGGAAGGATATTTGTCAGATACTTTGTGGCTCTCCCTCTATATTTATGTTGTGAAAGCCTTGCAGTAATTATAGCATTTCACTGTGCTGTAGGATTCGCAAAAATCCAGGAAAATACAGTCTACATTGTAAAACCCCTGAAATGGCCACATTTTATGAACACAAGATGGAGTTGGCAGATCACATGACTCATTTCAGAAGGACATACCACTGCAGTATCTTAAAGAAACCTGAGTCGCCACCGATTAGAAGATTCCAACTGACTGCAATTGATATGGTAAAATGGTTACAGTAGTAACGAAGTCAAAACAAAAGTATTTACACCTCAAGGTGTGTTAATTGCTAGCAAAACGCAAATCCATCTCTGAAATCGCAGAGCACAGACAAAACCTATTATCTGTACCTAACTCAGAGGGACACAGGACAGATCCCATTAGTTTCATTTACAAGACATTAAATTAAAGTACCCGCTTTTGTCAAAGCAGCCTGTCCATTACTTTAACAAAAGAAACCCCTGATTTGGCGCCAAGATAAGAGCAAGAAAACAGTATAACTGTTGGGGGAAAAGAGACAAAAACACAGTTTCACACAGACACAAGATCAAAAGGCAGAGCGAGTGGAGAGGTTCGATTACGGTTCGAGGAGCACGGAGGGCCTACAAGTTCGAGCAGGAGAGCAGGTTCAGGAGCTGGTCCCATAAGGAAGATTGGAGATCCCGGACGATACAGGAGCACCAAGGTCAAGGACAGTTTTTTTAAACCCTGGTGAGCATAAAGGCCCAACTCCACCTAGCTGATCTAGTTGAGGTATACTTTAGACGGGAGGGTTTTTAATATTAAGGGCTTTGTAATTCGGGAGTGTTATTCATCCTTCGTTGTGCCGTGCGCTTTCTCCACCCCCGTTTTATTATATCACTGATCTAGAATTGATGTATTATGATAGTCAAAGTAACTCTTGTGTGTTAAATTTTAGTTCCCATTGAGAGGCGTGTTCATGATTTTTGTCTGCATTGTTTCTTCATTCTCTATGTTTTATTCTCCTTAAAAATAAAGATACCTTTGATTTAAAACTTACCTTGTCTCACCTGATCCATTTGTCTTCCGAGTCACAAGTTGGGCCAACACATCAAGGTGGTCTGGCAATAAGCCCAGTGTCTAGAACCAGTGAGGGGGGAGTGCTTCGGAACCGCTCACGAGCAGTGTGAAATCAAAAACCGATCTCGCACACCACAAGCTCATTAAAACGACCCCTTACAGAATGGCGACCCAGATGGGACACTGGCTACAGAACCCTTGTGTGGTGGACAAAGACTCGGGTGAGACAGATGTTATGGAGGACAGGTTATCCTCCCACGTGTGTGGCAAAGTAAATGTAGCAAAAAAATG
Source organism: Somniosus microcephalus (assembly GCF_052327205.1). Taxonomy (NCBI): domain Eukaryota; kingdom Metazoa; phylum Chordata; class Chondrichthyes; order Squaliformes; family Somniosidae; genus Somniosus; species Somniosus microcephalus. Next base: position 191,833,564 of record NC_140997.1, read on the forward strand.
GGTATATGACCTGTTAGGAGCCGAGCATCCCCTAAAGGCAGCCGCCCAGTGGACGGCTAGTAAAGAGCACCGCAAGGGCATTGAAAAAGCGGTGTGGCTTATGTGCTATAAAAAGCAGGTTCTGGTACTGGACCACGCGGTGGCCAGTAAGGAAACCAAAATTAAGCATTTGACCCGGGAGCTGCAGGAAAAGGTTGCAGCGGAAGGGAAGGTGCTAGTGGCTCTGGAGGCCATAAGCCAAGAGAGGGCAGCGATGGTCCGGGACCATCGGGGGAAGGTAGAAAGGCTGGAGGGCAAGATAGCTGAGCTGGAGGGGAGCGCTAGGTTCAGGGTAGAACACGTAGAGTATCAGGCAAGAGAATCCAGGGAGAAAGAGAGGAGATTAAAAACGGAGATTAGCCGCCTTACAGGGGAACTGAAGGCACAGGAGGAAAAGGTAAGCGAAGTAAAAGCAGCCTATAAGCTGGCCTGCACTCAAGGGTTTGAGGAGGCAGACCACGGCCCCTGTAGGCAGGAAATAGAAAGCCTGAATCTGGCATTGGCCAGGGCTAGGGGATGGTATGCCTCATTAGCCCCAAGGTCGGCCAAGCTGAGTTCAACGGTAACCCAAGCAGGGAAGTCCCGCAGGCAGCCCCCAGAACAAAACGGGCTAGGGAACTAGAGATTTCACAGCCACCACCCCTAGCCCCTAGTTTTCCAGAGGTCTGGGATCAGGAGGGGGTGGAGGATGAAGAATCCAAGGTAGACCAGGGTAGCCCGAGAGAGAATCAGGGACCGGGACCGGTGTACCCCGTGACACAACGGAGGTACGGACCACCCGGTGACGACAGGGAACCTGGGGACCTCCAGAACCAATTCCTGGTGCCACACGGTGTGCAACAATTGCGCTCCATGGTGAGCTACATCTCCAAGCTCACCATGAAGGGGGACCCTTCTCTTCACTTTAGGGAGATAGAGCAGGCGGCCTGTGTTAACAACTGCGACGAGGCAGAGAAGGCCAAGATGATGTTGTTCTCCCTGGGTAGCGATCTCCTCCAGACGCTACCCGATGGGTGTAAGAGGGGTCAGGAAAATTATGGCAGGCTGAAGGACGAGATCCTGGAGGCCATGGGGATGAACGAGGGGAGTCCATTCACCCGGGTGGAGAAAACAGTCCAGCTCCCCGGGGAATTCCCGCAGGCGTTCGCGGACAGGCTGTGGCCAGTCTACCAGGGTGCGTGCCCGGGAATGCCGGCGCGAGCGAACCTGGACGGGGACCAGTTAGCCCACTGGCTCAGGTGCCTGATGAATAACTCCCTGCCCCGCGTTCGAACGCAGGCAATGGCCTGGTTCGACCCCCGAAACCCTCTGACCACGGAGGCGACGGTGATCCGCCAACTCACCGTCACCTTTAGAAATGGGAGGGATAGTGAGACACCCCAGCAAAACGGGAAGGTTTGTGAGGTCAGGCCTGGTGACCAGCCCCGTAAAGAGTGGTGCCAGGAAGGGAGCCGTCCCAACCAAAGCCGACAAACATGCTACGGTTGCGGGAAGGAGGGGCATTGGCGCAGGGACTGTAAGAATCCCTGGAAGGACACAAGGGAAAAGGTCCCCACAGCCCCAGCCCAAGCCCCGGCCGCACCCCCGACCTCTGCCCCAGAGAGAGAGACGGAGCCAACTGCCCCTCCAGAGCTGCTGGACGTGCTGCTGGCTTCAGTGAGGTCATTGTTCCTCACTAAGGGTAAGATAGCAGCCACCACTGGTCCAGCGGTTCCCCCAACCCCTTCCCAAAGTGGCCCGCAATGACTGGAGCCTGCGCAGCCTGTCTATCTATGTGCGCTCCAGTACGACGGATGGAAGAGACCGCTCGTGCAGATGGAGGTAGAGAAGGAAACGGGGACTTATCTGTTGGATATGGGAGCTTCATGCACCGTGATCCATACGGAGAATCCCACCACCTCACCTCTGTCTAACGGGGTTCCATACGTCCTATCGGGGTTCACAGGGGTGGAGCAGACGGGTGCGTTCTCCAGGCCGCTCTCGATCCGCCTGGGCACACTCCAGACAAAGTGGACATGTGTCCTGGTGAGATGGGATGCGGAGGGAGGGAAGGGGATCCTAGGGGCCGACTTCATCGTGGGCCATGGGATCCTCGTGGACCTCAGGAACCATTGCCTTTGGGGGGCCAACACCGGAAAGGAAAGTGGAGTGGTAGTAATCCCGGGAAAGGATGGGAAGGGAACCCTGTGTACCATGAAGCTGAAAGGGAGTTACGACCTCGGTGAAATGATGGAGGGTATCCCAGAAGTATTTAGAGCCGAGGTGCAGGCTCAGTTAGGTGCGTTCACGACACACAAACACGACTGTGGGAGGGTTGCTAGCTTTGAGGTTAGGGTAGATGGGGATCCCATGGCTCGGCCCCAAAGGCAGTACATCTTCCCAAAGGAAGCAGAGGCTGATATGGAGGTGGCCATATCAGCGCTGGTACAGCAGGGGGTGCTGAGGCCTATAGCCACCCATGTGAACTCTCCGCTTTGGCCGGTTAAGAAACTGGACAATTCCTGGAGAGCCACGGTGGACTATCGGGTGTTGAACAGCAACATCCCCGCATGTGCCCCCACAGTGGCAGCAGTGGCCGACCTCATTGGGAGTATCCCCGCATCCGCGACCACGTTCACGGTGCTGGATGTTTCCAATGGGTTCTGGTCGATCCCTGTGCGGAGGGAGGACCAGTATAAATTTGCCTTTACTTTCAAAGGGCAACAGTATACCTGGAATTGCTTGCCACAAGGCTTCCACAATAGTCCCAGCATTTTCCACCAATGCATGGCGGACAGCCTGAAGGAGTTCAGTCAGCCCCTTCAGTTAGTACAGTACGTGGACGACCTGCTCCTGTTTACCGACACGGTCGGGGAGCACGGCCCACTGCTGGCTGAACTGTTGGAACTACTGACCAGAAGGGGGTTCAAAGTCAACCCAAAGAAAGCGCAGATCGGTCAAAAGGAAGTCAAGTTCCTGGGGCTGACCATCCGCGCCGGAGAAAGGGCCATCGATAGGGCTAGGAGGGAGGCGGTACAGGAGTTACCGGTCCCCGTCACCATAAAGGGTGTGAGGTCGTTTCTAGGGCTAACCGGGTACTGCCGAGACTTCATGGAGGACTATGCGGCCATGGCAGCCCCACTACTCCGACTCCTGCACAAGGGAGTGGAGTGGTCATGGGATGAAGGAAGCCAGGCCACGTTCGAGCTCCTAAAAAGGAAGCTGCAGACCGCACCGGCCCTGGGAGCGATAGGTGGGGGAAGGGAGTTCTTCCTGGAGGTGGCGGCCAGCGGGGACAGTCTCAGTGCTGTGTTGCTCCAGGAGCGACATGGCAAGCTGAGACCCGTGGTTTACTCCTCCAGGGTGCTCACCGACGTGGAGAGGAGCTACTCGGTCTGTGAGCGGCACCTCTTGGCCACACACTGGGCTGTGAAAAGATCCGCCATCTTCACAGGCACCTCCCCCATTACCCTCCTCACACACCACACGCCCACCAAGATGCTTTTGGATGGGAGGATTAAGGATGGGACAGTAAGCAGTGCCCGCATTGCGCACTGGACCCTACTCCTCTCACAAATGGATCTGCGGGTACGAGGCCTGTGCGAGCCCAGATTAGCTGCCAACCTGGCTTACCCTGGGACAGCCCATCAATGTTCCGTTGAAGGGGTATGGGAGGTCGACGTTGGTCTCCGGGCTGGGATACATCCCACCGGCCGTGAGATTTACGTGGATGGTTCCAGCACAGTATCCGCTGGAAAGCGGCTCACGGGGTTCGGAGTGTATGACCCAACGGCTGACATTGCGTTGGCGATTAAACTCCCCAGTGCCATGAGCACCCAGCAGGCAGAACTGTCTGCTGTGGCGTATGTGGTTACCCATCCCAAAGTTTTCCCTACCCCGTACACGATTTGCTCAGACAGCATGTTTACATGCAATTCGTGTACCGAATACCTGGCCATCTGGTCCCGTCGCGGATTCACTTCCGCGGATGGGAGACCCTTGGTGGTAAAGCCCCTGCTGGAGAAGATCCTGGCAGCCGTGGGGGAGAAGGGTGAGGTCTTCATCCACAAGGTTAAGGCTCACTCCTCCACAGAACCTCGCGGTCAGGGGAACCAGCGAGCTGACGCACTGGCAAGAGAGGTTGCCCAGACCGGCATTTTCTGGGACCCCTACGGGTCCGGACCAGTGGCAGCTGTAAAAGGCAGGGATGGGATCCAGAAGAGTGTAGGGGTAGCGCTAGCCCCGGACCTAAAATCGGTCCAATCTCAGGACCCTGCCCTGAGAGGGGTATTTAACGCGGTTAGCGAGGGGAAGAAAATGGAAGGCTCGTATGGTGCAGCATCCCTGTCCATAAGAGAGGGGATGCTGTTTAAAGAAGAGCAGTGGGTGGTGCCTCAGCAGCACCGGAGGGAATTCCTTCAACTGGCCCATGAGGGACCAGGAGCAGTGTTAAGTCTGTGTGTTCCAGTTGTATTAAGATTAATTACTGACACAGACTACAAGAATAAAGTTCAACAGGTCTTTACTAGTTGGAGGTCAGGACTATACTAAATACAATATCACTACACAGTACTTATATACCGGTGGTCACCACCGGTATTATGTATACAGCAGCCAGAGAAAGTAGTACATCTCTTAAGGTGGAACAGGCTTAAGTTCTCTTAAGGTGGAACAGGTTACATACACCACAATCCTCCCTTTTTAGCTTAATAGTCATATCCCCATTTAACATAACATCATAACATATATACATATATAACTTCAGGTATAAACAGTTCAAAGGTTCAGTCTCTCAGGAGGCCTTCTGATTCGGTTTGGATAACGCCTTTCAGTGGTCTCTGATTCTTGTTGCTGAGGTGACTCTTCTTGTTGGTTTCCTATGTATTGGACGTCATCATCAGGTACAGTCCCTGCCGAGGTAGATGCTTCAGGTTCATTAACATCTTCCACAGTTGTCTCTGTCGCAACCATGGGTTCGACCCTTGCTCTTGATTCTACCAGTTGATCCGCATGACGCCTTATCACATTGTTACCAATATCTACTGTGTACATCAGAGGTCCTTGTCTGGCCCGAATTGTCCCGGACTGCCATTTTTCGTTTCCATAGCCCCTTGCCAACACTGGTTGTCCTACGTCGAAACTTCGAGTGGACTTGTTATTAATATGCCGGAACTGTTTGTTTTCCACTTCCCTCCGCACATTTGGTTTTAACAAGTCCAACCTGGACCGCAACCTCCTGTTATAAAACATCATGGCAGGACTTTGGTTAGTCACTGCATGAGCGGCGTTTCGATATGCCATTAGGAAATTGTCCACCTTGTGTTGTAACGGAATCTGATCATCGTTCATGGCCTTTATTGCCTTTTTGAATGTTTGGACAAATCTCTCGGCCAACCCGTTTGTCGCCGGATGATATGGGGCAGAGGTATAATGTTTCACCCCATTCTTCTTTAAGAATTTTTGGAATTCTTCCGACACGAACTGTGGTCCGTTGTCCGAACATATCTGTTCTGGCAATCCGTTCCTTGCGAATGTTGTTCTTAACACCGCAATTGTCTTTTCTGAAGTAGTGGTATTCATCTTGATCACTTCTGGCCATTTGGAATGTGCGTCCACCGCAATTAAGAACATGGAATCCATGAATGGACCAGCAAAGTCAATATGTACGCGTTACCATGGGGCTGAAGGCCATTCCCATGGGTGTAGCGGTGCGATCGGAGGTGCATTTTGCACTTTTTGGCACCCAGCGCAGCTTTTTGTCAACTCCTCTATCTGTTGGTCAATGCCCGGCCACCATACATAAGCCCTAGCAAGACTTTTCATCTTAACTCCCCCCAGATGACCTTCATGCAGTTCCTTTAGAGCTCTTTCCCGTAACGTGGGAGGAATAATCACTCTTGTCCCGTACATCAAAGTACCATGGCAGACGGACAGCTGGTCTCGCCTTGCTGAGAATGCCGGTAACAGAGGATCACCATGTGTTGGCCATCCCTCCACTGTCACCTCGTAAACTCGGGACAGTGTCGGGTCGTTCCTGGTTTCTCTTTCAATACTTGCATTGGTGACTGGTAAACACTCGATGATGGTCGAATGAAATAACTCAACAGGGTCAACTTTCGTCGTCTCTTCTGCTTCAGGTAGTGGCAGGCGCGACAGCCCATCAGCATTGCCATGCTGCTTTGTACCTTTGAATTCTATTTGATATTGATGTGCCCCTAGGAGAAGGGACCATCTCTGGAGTCGCTGTGCTGTCATCACCGAAACACCCTTCTTAGGGTTAAAAATGGATACCAACGGCTGATGGTCTGTCAGAAGTGTGAATTTCTGGCCCTGCAGGTAATGATTAAACTTCTTCACTCCCCATACAAGGCTGAGAGCCTCCCTGTCGATCTGCGCATGGTTGCGCTCAGCGGAGGCCAATGATCTGGATGCAAACGCTGTGGTGTATGTAACCTGTTCCACCTTAAGAGAACTTAAGCCTGTTCCATCTTAAGAGATGTACTACTTTCTCTGGCTGCTGTATACGTAATACCGGTGGTGACCACACCGGTATATAAGCACTGTGTAGTAATATTGTATTCAGTATAGTCCCTACCTCCAACCAGTAAAGACCTGTTGAATTTACTCTTGTAGTCTGTGTAGTAATTATCACTATAACACACAGACTTAACAGTGGCGACGAGTCCGATTCTTACCCTGCGGCAGTTATTTCCACGGCGGCTTCGTCCACAGACAGGACGTTGAAGAGAGGTTTCCACCTCATCACCCTACTGGAAGACACGTCGAGCGGCAGGCATCGAGAAACCGGAGTGCAGAAGACATCCTGACCTCGAAGCCTCCATCAGCGACTGTCAGCTTCTTCTTTCTACCTCGGTGGTGGGTAAGCCGGGCAGCGACGCGACAGAAAGTCAACCGCGTTGGCTGTACAGACGGGGCTGGGAAGACCGAGGAATAAGGGCGGTGAGATCGATCGCGACCGGAGATAAGGGCCGGGCCGCTTTCGAGCGAGAGGCGCAGCGCGGGGACATCGATCGCGACCGGAGATAAGGGCCGCATTCGGGCTAAAAGGCGCAGCATCTGGGGAAACTGAAGGCGCGAGAGCCGCGGTGAAGCGGAGACAGCGTCGGGGGACGGTTGAAGACCGCCAAGCGCGGGAAAACCACCATTTTGTGGGCGGAGGACGACGACAAAAGTGGGAAGCCGCCATCTTGGATAACATAAAAATACAATAAATTGCAACGATGCCTAAACATGGGAACATTAATACCTCTGATAGTGACATCGAAGATTGGGCCATGTATGTAGAACGCATACAAAATTATTGTAAGGCAAATAAAATTCCTGATGCAGATAAAGCACTAACATTATTAAATTTAATGGGTGCGAAGACATACGGGCAATTGAAACACCTTGTATCACCAGATGAACCGGCGGATAAGACGTTCGAGGAGATTGTTACTGTCCTGAAAAATCATCTAAACCCCACGCCGCTGATGCTAGCGGAACGATTTAAATTTTACAACAGAAGGCAGCTGCAGAATGAAAGCAATGCTGAATATTTGATGGAATTACGTAAGCTAGCTAAATATTGTCAGTTTGGAACGGGACTGACAGAGGCACTACGAGATAAATTTGTGTGTGGTTTATTTAAACAGGATACACAAAAGCGACTGCTCGAGGAGAATGAGCTGACGCTTGAGAAGGCGGTCACTATGGCAGCAGCACATGAAGCCGCAGCGAGAGGCATGGCAGTAATGCAGCTACGGTCACCGGAACTCGGTACAAACAAATTGGGTTTGAGTTCTGTCAAATGTTATCGTTGTGGAAAGACAACGCACGATCAGAACCAGTATTGGTTTAAAAACCAAGAATGCAGAACGTGTGGCAGGCTTGGCCACATAGCTAAAGTATGCCGGTCAGGAAAGAAGACCAGCAACAAAAAGTCACCGCAAGGAAAATACGCAAAGGTACACAAGGTGACAAAGAACAGTTTGACCGAACAGAAGTCAGATTCAGACGCGAGCAGTAATGAACTGGATAGCTTAAGAGTACACAACGTTGGTAAGGATACAGATCTCCAGACAATTTGGGTCACTCTTCAGATAGCAGGAGTCCAAGTAAAAATGGAATTGGACACTGGATCGGCATTGACGGTCATGAATAAGAAAGATTACAGAAGGTTATTCCAACATATTCCCCTACAGGATACGGAGATTATATTGAAAACATACACGGGGCAAAGAGTGTAGCCCATCGGAAAAATAGAGGTAGAAGTGGTCCACAAGGGCGAAGAAAGCCAAGTAATGGACTTATATGTGCTACCTGAAGGAGGTCCACCACTACTAGGATGGGAGTGGATTAGGAAAATGAATATGGACTGGCACTCCTTGAAGGCACTAACGGTAGATTCCGGGGAAACAGATGTCAAACCTAAACGATTGTCCAGAATATTGGATGATGCTAAAGAGGTGTTCCAGCAGGGACTGGGAACACTGAGAGGAATTACGGCAAACATCAAGATTGATGAACATGCACAACCAAAATTTTTTAAAGCCAGACCGGTACCCTATGCAATACGACCTACTGTTGAAGCGGAACTGGAAGCACTAGAACGTTCAGGTGTACTGTCTAAGGTAGATTGGAGTGAGTGGGCTACGCCCATTGTTCCCGTTATGAAACGTCCTGCGAGCAACAAGCCAGGAGATCCAGGGAAGGTTCGCATCTGTGGAGATTTCAAAATCACCGTTAATCCGGTGCTTCACACGGTGCAGTATCCGCTTCCACGGATTGAGGATATTTTCGCTTCATTGTCTGGCGGGAAACACTTCACCAAGATAGACCTGGCGCAGGCGTACTTGCAGATGGAGGTTGAGGAAGAGTCACGCCAATACCTCATGATCAACACGCATCGAGGGTTGTACCGGTACAATAGGCTGGTTTTTGGAGTGGCATCGGCTCCAGCAATTTGGCAGAGGGCCATGGAGCAGGTATTACAGGGAATTCCAGGCACACAATGTTACCTGGGCAATATTCTGATCACAGGTGATGGTGATGAACAACATCTCGCAAACTTGGAACTGGTGCTCAACAGACTGAAAGAGTATGGACTTAGAGTAAATTGGCAGAAATGTGAGTTCTTCCAGAAGCGGATCTCGTACTGTGGCCATGTCATTGACCGGGAGGGGCTTCATAAGTCTCCTGACAAGATTGAGGCAGTTGTAAAGGCTCCCGCTCCGGAGAATGCCTCTCAGTTGAGGTCGTTTCTAGGATTAATTAACTATTACCATAAATTTCCGCCAAATCTATCCACGGTACTGCACCCGTTAAATGCTCTTTTACAGAAAGGGGTACCATGGGAATGGGGCGAAAACTGTAAGAAGGCATTTCGCAAAAGCAAAGAATTGACCACCTCAGAGGAAGTGTTGGCTCACTTCAACCCGACACTGCCTATTCGGTTGGCTTGTGATGCTTCTCCATATGGTATTGGGGCAGTACTCTCACACAAGTTGCCAAATGGCACGGAAAGGCCAGTCGCGTTTGCATCCAGATCATTGACCTCCGCTGAGCGCAACTATGCGCAGATCGATAGGGAGGCTCTTAGCCTTGTATGGGGAGTGAAGAAGTTTAATCATTACCTGCAGGGCCAAAAATTCACACTTCTGACAGACCATCAACCGTTGGTATCCATTTTTAACCCTAAGAAGGGTGTTTCGGTGATGACAGCGCAGCGTCTCCAGAGATGGTCTCTTTTCCTAGGGGCACATCAATATCAAATAGAATTCAAAGGTACGAAACAGCATGGCAATGCTGATGGGCTGTCGCGCCTGCCACTACCTGAAGAAGAAGACACGACGAAAGTTGACCCTGTTGAGTTATTTCATTCGACCATCATCGAGTGTTTACCAGTCACCAATGCAAGTATTGAAAGAGAAACCAGGAACGACCCGACACTGTCCAGAGTCTACGAGGTGACAGTGAAAGGATGGCCAACACGGGGTGATCCTCTGTTACCGGCATTTTCGGCAAGGCGAGACCAGCTGTCCATCTGCCATGGTACCTTGATGTACGGGACAAGAGTGATTATTCCTCCCAAGTTAAGGGAAAGAGTTTTAAACGAACTGCATGAAGGTCATCTGGGGGGAGTTAAAATGAAAAGTCTTGCTAGGGCTTATGTATGGTGGCCGGGTATTGACCAACAGATTGAGGAGTTAACGAAAAGCTGCGCTGGGTGCCAAAAAGTGCAAAATGCACCTCCGATAGCACCGCTACACCCATGGGAATGGCCTTCAGCCCCATGGCAACGCGTACACATTGACTTTGCCGGTCCATTCATGGACTCCATGTTCCTAATCGCGGTGGACGCACATTCCAAATGGCCAGAAGTCATCAAGATGAATACCACTACTTCAGAAAAGACAATTGCGGTGTTAAGAACAATATTCGCAAGGAACGGATTGCCAGAACAGATCTGTTCGGACAACGGACCACAGTTTGTATCGGAAGAATTCCGACAATTCTTAAAGAAGAATGGAGTAAAACATTATACCTCTGCCCCATATCATCCGGCGACAAACGGGTTGGCTGAAAGATTTGTCCAGACATTCAAAAAGGCAATTAAGGCCATGAACGATGATCAGATTCCGCTGCAACACAAGGTCGACAAGTTCCTGATGTCATATCGAAACGCCGATCATGCAGTGACTAACCAAAGTCCTGCAATGATGTTTTATAACAGGAGGTTGCGGTTCAAGTTGGACTTGTTAAAACCAAATGTGCGGAGGGAAGTGGAAAACAAACAGTTTCGGCATATTAACAACAAGACCACTCGAATTTTTGACGTAGGACAACCAGTGTTGGCAAGGGGCTATGGAAATGAAAAATGGCAGTCCGGAACAATTCGGGCCAGACAAGGACCTCTGATGTACACAGTAGATATTGGTCATAATGTGATAAGGCGTCATGCGGATCAACTGGTAGAGTCGAGAGCAAGGGTCGAACCCATGGTTGTGACAGAGACAACTGTGGAAGACGTTAATGAACCTGAAGCATCTACCTCGGCAGGGAATGCACTTGATGATGATGACACCCAATACATTGGAAACCAAATAGAGGAGGCACCTCAACAACAAGAATCAGAGACTACTGAGAGGCGTTATCCAAGCCGCATCAGAAAGCCTCCTGAGAGACTGAACCTTTGAACTGTTATACCTGAAGTTATATATGTATATATGTTATTATGTTATGTTTAATGGGGATATGACTGTTAAGCTAAAAAGGGAGGATTGTGGTGTATGTAACCTGTTCCACCTTAAGAGAACTTAAGCCTGTTCCACCTTAAGAGATGTACTACTTTCTCTGGCTGCTGTATACGTAATACCGGTGGTGACCACACCGGTATATAAGCACTTTGTCGTAATATTGTATTCAGTATAGTCCCTACCTCCAACCAGTAAAGACCTGTTGAATTTACTCTTGTAGTCTGTGTAGTAATTATCACTATAACACACAGACTTAACAAACGCGACTGGCCTTTCCGTGCCATTTGGCAACTTGTGTGAGAGTACTGCCCCAATACCATATGGAGAAGCATCACAAGCCAACCGAATAGGCAGTGTCGGGTTGAAGTGAGCCAACACTTCCTCTGAGGTGATCAATTCTTTGCTTTTGCGAAATGCCTTCTTACAGTTTTCGCTCCATTCCCATGGTACCCCCTTCTGTAAAAGAGCGTTCAGCGGGTGCAGTACCGTGGATAGATTCGGTAGAAACTTATGGTAATAGTTAATCAATCCCAGAAACGACCTCAACTGAGAGACATTATCCGGAGCAGGAGCCTTTACAACTGCCTCTACTATCTTGTCAGGAGACTTATGAAGCCCCTCCCGGTCAATGACATGACCACAGTACGAGATCCGCTTCTGAAAGAACTCACATTTCTGCCGATTAACTCTAAGTCCATACTCTTTCAGTCTGTTGAGCACCAGTTCCAAGTTTGCGAGGTGTTCTTCATCACCATCACCTGTAATCAGAATATCATCCAGGTAACATTGTGTGCCTGGAATTCCCTGTAATACCTGCTCCATGGCCCTCTGCCAAATTGCCGGAGCCGATGCCACTCCAAAAACCAGCCTATTATACCGGTACAAACCTCTATGCGTGTTGATCGTGAGGTACTAGCGTGACTCTTCATCAACCTCCATCTGCAAGTACGCCTGCGCCAGGTCTATCTTGGTGAAGTGTTTCCCGCCAGACAACGAAGCAAAAATATCCTCAATCCGCGGAAGCGGATACTGCACCGTGTGAAGCACCGGATTAACGGTGATCTTGAAATCTCCACAGGTGCGAACCTTCCCTGGTTCGCCAGGCTTGTTGCTCGAAGGACGTTTCATAATGGGAACAATGGGCGTAGCCCACTCACTCCAATCTACCTTAGACAGTACACCTGAACGTTCTAGCGCTTCCAGTTCCGCTTCTACAGTAGGTCGTATTGCATAGGGTACCGGTCTGGCTTTGAAAAATTTTGGTTGTGCATGTTCATCAATCTTGATGTTTGCCATAATTCCTTTCAGTGTTCCCAGTCCTTGCTGGAACACCTCTTTAGCATCATCCAATATTTTGGACAACCGTTTAGCTTTGACATCTGTTTCCCCGGAATCTACCGTTAGTGCTTTTAAGGAGTGCCAGTCCATATTCATTTTCCTAATCCACTCCCGTCCCAGTAGTGGTGGACCTCCTTCAGGTAGCACATATAAGTCCATTACTTGGCTTTCTTCGCCCTTGTGGACCACTTTTACCTCTATCTTTCCAATGGGGTACACTCTTTGCCCCGTGTATGTTTTCAATATAATCTCCGTATCCCGTAGGGGAATATGTTGGAATAACCTTTTGTAATCTTTCTTATTCATGACCGTCAATGCCGATCCAGTGTCCAATTCCATCTTTACTTGGACTCCTGCTATCTGAAGAGTGACCCAAATTGTCTGGAGATCTGCATCCTTACCAACGTTGTGTACTCTTAAGCTACCCAGTTCATTACTGCTAGCGTCTGAATCTGACTTCTGTTCATTCGAACTGGTCTTTGTCACCTTGTGCACCTTTATGTATTTTCCTTGCGGTGACTTTTTGTTGCTGGTCTTCTTTCCTGACTGGCATACTTTAGTTATGTGGCTAAGCCTGCCACACGTTCTGCATTCTTGGTTTTTAAACCAACACTGTTTCTGATCGTGCGTTGTCTTTCCACAACGATAACATTTTACAGTACTCAAACCCAATTTATTTGTACTGTGTTCCGGTGACCGTAGCTGCATTACTGCCGTGCCTCTTGCTGCGGCTTCGTGTGATGCTGCCATAGTGACCGCTTTCTCAAGCGTCAGCTCATTCTCCTCGAGCAGTCGCTTTTGTGTATCTTCTTTTAATAATCCACACACAAATTTATCTCTTAGCGCGTCTGTCAGTCCCGTTCCAAACTGACAGTACTTTGCCAGCTTACGCAATTCCATTAAATATTCAGCATTGCTTTCATCCTTCAGCTGCCTTCTGCTGTAAAATTTAAATCGTTCCGCTAGCATCAGCGGCGTGGGGTTTGGATGATTTTTCAGGACAGTAACAATCTCCTCGAACGTCTTATCCGCCGGTTCATCTGGTGATAAAAGGTGTTTCAATTGCCCGTATGTCTTCGCACCCATTAAGTTCAATAACGTTAGTGCTTTCTCTGCATCTGGGATTTTATTTGCTTTACAATAATTTTGTATGCGTTCTACATACATGGCCCAATCTTCGATGTCGCCATCAAAGGTATCAATGTTCCCATGTTTAGGCATCGTTGCAATTTATTTTATCCCAAGATGGCGGCTTCCCGCTCTTACCTTCGTCCTCCGCCTACAAAATGGCGGTTTTCCCACGCTTGGCGGTCTTCACCCACTGGCTGCAATGGCGTTTGGCGTGCCGCTGCTGCTCCCCTTTCCCAGCGGTTAGTAACTCCCCCGACGCTGTCTCCGCTTCACCGCGGCTCCCTCGGGCACTCGCGCTTCCCCGATGTCGCGCCTCACAGCCCTTCTTGCAGCCCGGTTATTAGCACCGGCTGCGTTCGCCTTCACCGCGGCTCTCGCGCCTTCAGTCGCCCAGACGCTGCGCCTTTTTGGCCCGAAAGCAGCCCTTATCACCAGCCGCGATCGATGTCCCCGCGCTGCGCCTTTCGGCCCGAATGCGGCCCGGCCCTTATCCCCGGTCGCGATCGATCTCAACGCCCTTATTCCTCCGTCTTCCTCCCCCCGTCTGTACAGCCAACGCGGCCGACTTTCTGCTCGCGTCGCTGACCGGCTTACCCAACACCGAGGTAGAAAGAAGATAGCTGACTGCCGCTGATGGAGGCTTCGAGTTCAGGATGTCTTCTGCACTCCGGGTTCTCGATGCCTGCCGCGCGACGTGTCTTCCAGCAGGGTGATGAGGGTGGATGCTTCTCTTCGACGCCCGTTCTGTGGACGAAGCCGCCGTGGATATAAACTGCCGCAGGGTAAGAATCGGACTCGTCGCCACTGTTAAGTCTGTGTGTTCCAGTTGTATTAAGATTAATTACTGACACAGACTACAAGAATAAAGTTCAACAGGTCTTTACTAGTTGGAGGTCAGGACTATACTAAATACAATATCACTACACAGTACTTATATACCGGTGGTCACCACCGGTATTACGTATACAGCAGCCAGAGAAAGTAGTACATCTCTTAAGGTGGAACAGGCTTAAGTTCTCTTAAGGTGGAACAGGTTACATACACCACAAGCAGGGCACCCCGGGCCTGAGGTCACCTGGCAGCAGGTGGAACAAGCAGGATGGTGGCCAGAACTCCGGGAGGACATCCGGGAGTTTTGCGCGAACTGTCTTGTGTGCGCGGCAAATAACCCCGATCCTCACAGGAGGAAGGTGCCGATGGGACACGTTAGGAGGGTAGAGGGACCATGGCAGTCAATCCAAATTGACTATATCGGACCCTTACCCGCCACCCAGGGAGGCTATAAGTACTGCCTCGTTCTGGTGGACATGTTCTCTAAATGGGTTGAAGCCTTGCCCTGCCGAACAGCCACAGCGTTAGGGACTGCGAGAATCTTGGTGCGGGAGGTGTTCTCGAGATGGGGACTGCCCCAGTTCGTGGAATGCGATCAGGGAAGCCAGTTTACCGGCCAAGTAATGCAGAACACCCTGATGCTGCTGGGCATTCAGGGGAAATGGCATGTAGCCTACAATCCACAGTCATCGGGGATTGTGGAGCGGATGAACCGCACCTTAAAAGAAAAAATGAGGAAAGAGATAATGGGTTCGCCCCAAAGCTGGGCAGAAGTCCTGCCTCTTGTCCTCATGGGGATCCACTCCAGCCAGTCGAAGAGTACGGGGTACTCTCCGCATGAGCTCATGACCGGGAGGGTCATGAGAACTCCCACCCATGTCCTGGCCCCAGTCCTAACAGAGGGGCAGCTAAGGGAGGTGAATCGGGAAAAAGTCGCCCGCACGCTCCTTGAACGCCTCCAAAGGATCTATGAGGGGGCCGCAGGGAACATGGGGAGGCAGCACCAGGGAAATAGGATGCTGCTCGAGCCCAG
Organism: Somniosus microcephalus; assembly: GCF_052327205.1. NCBI lineage: Eukaryota > Metazoa > Chordata > Chondrichthyes > Squaliformes > Somniosidae > Somniosus > Somniosus microcephalus. Next base: position 191,849,173 of record NC_140997.1, read on the forward strand.
TAACACCCATCGCTGGGAGGTAGGGGATCTAGTGATGGTAAGGAACTTCGCCTGTGTGGGGAGTTTTGAGCCACTTTACATGGGTCCCTACAGCATCGTAGATCAGGCCAGCCCCATGGTGTATGCTGTGAAACTGCCCCGGCGCACAAAATGGTTTCACATCAATCAATGTAAGCTGTTTAAGCCGGAGGCAGGGAAGCAGGCAGCGGGGGCTGAAAAAGGCAGCAAAGAATTAAAACCTGCAGGGGAGCTGCAGCCGCAGGTCACACAGGCTGGACGAGCAGCCTGCGTGAGGGGAGGAGTTGTCCCGTCCACACGGGAGACTCCCCCATTGTTCTGGGACCCAGAAGGGGAGGAGCCGGAGGTCCTAGGTCCTGTCCCTGATCACCCAGAAGGGGAGGAGCCGGAGGTCCTAGGTCCTGTCCCTGGTCACAAGGAAGCCGAGTCGGCGGACGAAGGTCCCGCCCCCGACTGCGGTGAATGGGGGGAGCCGGAGGTCTTAGGTCTTGCCCCTGAGTGCAGCATTAGAGAGGTGGCGTCTGGGGGCGGAGACTCTCAACCTGGAGTCCCAGGTAGCGGGGGGGTGCCTGCCGCTGACCCAGAGCCTAGGGAGGCGGAGCCTGCGGGAGGAAGCCCACAGCCGGCAGTCGTGGGGAAGCCACGGACTGCAGCCAGGGCCAAAACTCCAGCCAAGGGTCCGACCTACGAGGAAGCCTCATATGTGGTGACCCTTAGACGGTCAAATAGAAAACCGCAACCGAAGAAGGTTTGGTCGCTGGTTTTCACAAGAGGGACCCCCCGGAAGAAAGCTGCGAGAAGTTTAAATGGTCCACAGCCAGCAGCCACAGGCTGCCAGGGACCAGCAGCTGAGACCGATGTGGGAACACAGCAGGGGGAGGCCTGCAACGGTCCCCGCAGACTATAAGCTGGCTGTCCGGAGACGGGTGGCAGATGTACATATTTACATAGTTTTGGGTAATAAGGTTTAGTTTATTGTAATTTTAGAAAATAAGTAATGTGGTCTTCTGGAAGTATGGTAGCACTTTGGAGCGGTAGAATGTGGCAAGTTTTAAGTGAGCTAGGGTCGCGGGACCCACTCACCCCGCACCCAAGCCGAGGAGCCCAGGGAGCCTGGCTCGAAACTTTTTTTTTATCTCTCCGCCAGATCATAACAAGATGATGCCAGTCGGAGGCATCATCCTCGCGGCCCTGGTGGGCCTCAACATCGCCTGGAGAGGAGAAACGGAGGATCACCATATCTTTGGATGCTCCGGGGAAACTGCGCCTCTGGCCCACGACGGGCAGGGCCTGCGCGAAGCAGAGGAAGTCGCTGGGTACACCCACGAGGGTAACTGGCCCGGATGGCTGGGCTCGAACGCCACGAAATATTCAAGCGAAACTGGCTTCACATACGGGGAGGTCTCTTTGTCATGTCCTCGGATCAAGATCCAGGCCATGCGGATCAGTGTGACTGTGGGGAAACGTATTTGCCTAACCTGCAGGGCTTACGTCCCCCTGGATAGGTGGTGGTGGCTCAGGAAACTGAGCAGGGACATGGGGAACCCCAGAGGAAAGTGGGAAAGGTTAGGGAACAACACTCACCAGACTATCACAGGGACCCAGGGAGGGTTGACAGTGTGCTGGGATAAATGGTGGGAACCTGATCAGGGGATTTATGTGTGTATGTGGGGTTCAGAGAAAGTCTGCCCCGCAGGCATTTCCATCATTTTCCACAGCCAGTGGCAAGATAACGGGAGGGGGATGGACTGGGAATCGCGCTTGGACGCATGCGCGGTCCCCTACTCCCCAATCGCGGTTAATGCCACTGAGCTAGTGACCCGCCCTCGACAGCCCCTGCCCACGACCCAGACACCATGGACGGTAGCAGAGGGATGCCCCACCACCACCAAGGGACCAGGGAACGGTTTAGTATTAGTTCCCACTGACCAAATGGCCTATCAGGGGGTCCATTACGCGGTGGCCTCGGTCATCCTCAACCTGACCGAGGTGCACCTGCCGGAATGGTGCCCTGCAGAAACGGCAAGGCTGTATCAGGCCCTGCTGAAAGAGACCCTGCAGAAGTTTTTCGAATTTGACTTCGCGGGGGTCAATAGAACCGAACTCTATACCGAGGGCTACGAGGAATGGGAGCAATTGGGGAGACAAAGAAGGGGCGCCGTGAACGACTGGTTCACAGGGTTTAACACTGGGCCATCCATCATAAATAGTATGGACGACATCGAATTGCAACGGCAGGTCAACGGGTTAAAGACCCAGTTGAAGGGGATCCTCACGGACGAAAATCGGGTGGTGGGTTCGGAGCTCCATGAGGACCAGGCTATGACTCTCCATTTAAAAGAAATCATAGCAGAGCTGGAGAAGCAGGCTCGGACGGTCAACGCTCTCATTAGGGAGGACAGGAACGCCTCAGATCAGGCTGCCCAGAATGAGGTGTGCGTACTGTACGGGGCATGGTTGCTGGGTGAGGGCCGCAGCAATCTGGAGGACTTAAAACAGGGTTTGATCCCCTCCTGGATCAGTAACAAACACCCCGCAGCCCTCCACCCCTTTGAGAATGCGTTGAGTCCGTGCCAGCTCCGGCTCGCTTCTGAGGCCTACCCAGTCCCGGTGGACTGTGGTCGCTCCAACCACACCATCATGGGGGTCATCGTGCGGATCCCAGTAATGAGTAGGGCGGCCTGACCTGCGCTGGTGTATAGGGTGGTGAACATTGGAGTCATTCGGGGGGGAGCACACGTCCGTTTCACAGAGGTCCCACCCTACGTCATTAAGTGGGAGCAGGCTATGACGGGGACTGACATCTCGGGGTGCCGTAGCTGGGGAGCACACATAATCCTGTGTCCCCAGCACTTGAATGCCTATTCAACACCACAGTGCGGGTTCAGTTCTGCTGACGCTAAGCCTATCAATTGCACCATGGAAGCCATGGCACAGGGCCATGTTCCCCCACAGGTGGCATACATAGGTGGTGGGACATATTGTGTCGCCACCGCAGCGTCTCACTACCAGCATGGACAGCACGGCTGGTGCGCGGTCAGTGAAAGCAGCTTCTGTTTCAAACCCGAGGCAGTAGTTCAAGTGGCACAGCTGCAGATTATCCCGATTCCTGAACCATCCACTGTTCACCTCACTGTCAAGGAGAACTTCATCGATCTCCAGAAGTACGTGGCCCACTTTGGTTTCACAATTCCCCCTCTCCCAGAACATTTAACCGAACTGCTGAAAGCAGTTACTGTCTCTCAGAAGCACTTCTTTGCTTTAGAGCAGAAAACCACCGACATAGGGGCAAAAATCCAAGACATAGAAACATAGAAACATAGAGATAGGAACAGGAGTAGGCCATTCGGCCCTTCGAGCCTGCTCCGCCATTCAATGAGATCATGGCTGATCTTCGTCTGAGATCATAGCTGATCTTACCAGTTCAGTACCCCGTCCCCGCCTTTTCTCCGTAACCCTTAATCCCCTTAGCCTTCAGAAATATATCCAATTCTCTCTTGAAAATATTTATTGAATTAGCCTTCGCAGCCCTCTGTGGCAGGGAATTCCACAGGCTCACCACTCTTTGAGTGAAGAAATTCTTCCTCATCTCTGTTTTAAATGATTTGCCCGCTATTTTTAGACTGTGGCCCCTGGTTCTGTGCTCCCCGGCCATTGGAAACATTCTCTCTGAATTCAGCCTGTCCAGGCCTGCCATAATTTTATATGTTTCGATGAGATCCCCTCTCAATCTTCTAAACTCCAGTGAGTACAAGCCCAAACTATTTAATCTCTCTTCGTAGGTCATTCCCGCCATTCCAGGTATCAGCCTGGTGAATCGCCGTTGCACTCTTTCCATGGCAAGAACATCCTTCCGCAGATGGGGCGACCAAAACTGTACACAATACTCCAGATGCGGTCTCACCAGCACCCTGTACAGCTGTAGTAAGGTATCCCTATTCCTATACTCGAACCCCCTTGATATGAAGGCCAACATACCATTTGCCTTCTTAATCGCCTGTTGCACCTGCATGCTCTCCTTCAGTGACTGGTGCACAAGAACACCCAGGTCCCTCTGCACTTCCCCATCTCCCAATCTATTGCCATTTAGATAATAATCTACCCTCCTGTTTTTACCCCCAAAGTGGATAACCTCGCATTTATCCACATTATAGTGCATCTGCCACGTATCCGCCCATTCCCCCAACCTGTCCAAATCGCACTGTAGCCTCCTGACATCCTCATCAGAGCCCACCCCTCCTCCTAGTTTAGTGTCGTCAGCGAATTTGGAAATATTGCATCCAATTCCCTGATCCAGATCATTTATATATATTGTGAACAGCTGGGGTCCCAGGACAGATCCTTGCGGCACCCCGCTGGTCACTGCCTGCCACTCCGAAAACGAGCCGTTTATTCCAACTCTCTGTTTTCTATCCGCCAGCCAGTTCTCTATCCACGTTAATACTTTGCCCCCAATCCCATGAGCCTTAATTTTGCATGATAATCTTTTGTGTGGAACCTTATCGAAGGCTTTCTGGAAGTCAAGGTACACCACATCCACTGGCTCTCCCCCATCTATTTTACCAGTTACTTCCTCAAAAAATTCCAGCAGATTAGTCAAACACGATTTACCCTTTGTAAATCCATGTTGACTCTGTCCGATCCTTTCCCCATTTGTCAAGTGCTCCGCTATTTTATCCTTAATAATGGACTCTAGCATTCTGCCCACAACCGATGTAAGGCTTACTGGTCTATAATTCCCTGCTTTCTCTCTACCCCCCTTTTTAAATATTGGGGTAACATTAGCTACCCTCCAATCCACGGGTACTGTTCCCGAGTCAATGGAGTTCCGGAAGATGATCCTTAGAGCATCTGCTATCTCCAGGGCCACCTCCTTAAGTACCCTAGGATGTAGTTTATCAGGCCCCGGGGATTTGTCGGCCTTCAGTCCCCTCAACTTACCCAGCACCATATCCCTAGAGATACTAATTTCTGTCAGCTCCTCCCTCTCATTAGTCCCTATGTTTGCCGATATTCCTGGGAGGTTATTTGTGTCCTCCTTTGTGAATACAGAACCAAAGTATGAGTTTAATTGGTCTGCCATTTCCTTATTCTCCATTATATATTCTCCCGAATCGGACTGCAAGGGACCGACTTGGGATTTTACCAGTCTTTTCCTCCTGATATACCGATAAAAGCTTTTGCAGTCTGTCTTTATGTTTGCTGCAAGTTTACTTTCGTATTCTATTTTCCCCTTCCTGATTAATCCCTTTGTCCTCTTTTGCTGTATCTTGTACTGCCCCCAATCTTCCGGTCTGGTGCTTTTTTTTGCCAGTTGATATGCCCTTTTTTTTTATTTTATGCTGTCCCTAATTTCCCTCGTTATCCACGGTTGAGTCACCTTTTTAGGTTTATTTTTGTGCCAAACCGGTATAAACATGTTCTGGAATTCTTCCATTCTATCTTTGAATGCTTGCCATTGTCTATCCACTGTCAATCCCCCCAGAAACACCACCCAATCAATCTTACCCAATTCCCGTCTCATACCCTCGTAATTCCCTTTATTTAAGTTCTGGACCTTAGTCTCTGATTCAATTTCCTCACTCTCCATCTCGACTGAGAGCTCGATCATATTATGATCGCTCTGACCCAAGGGGCCTCGTACAAGAAGATTGCTGATAAGTCCCTTCTCATTGCACAATACCCAGTCTAAAATGGCCTGATCTCGAGTCGGCTCCTCGACATATTGGTCCAGATAACCGTCCCGAAAACATTCCAGGAATTCCTCCTCCTCAGAATTTTTACTAGTTTGGGTAGTCCAATCAATATGTAAATTAAAGTCACCCATGATGACAGCTGTGCTCTTATCGCACGCTTCTCTAATTTCCCTTTTTATGCCTTCCCTCACCTCCATATTACTATTTGGAGGCCTATATATCACACCCACTAACGTTTTCCTCCCCTTGCTATTTCTCATTTCTACCCATACAGATTCCGTTTCATCCGAGTTAATATCCTTCCTTTCCATTGCATTAATCCCCTCCTTTACCAGCAATGCTACCCCACCTCCCCTACCTTTTTGCCGATCCTTCCTAAATATTGTATATCCCTGGATGTTAAGTTCCCAGCCTTGCCCACCCTGCAGCCACGTTTCTGTAATCCCAATCAAATCATACTTGTTTACCTCTATTTCCACAACTAATTCATCCACCTTGTTCCTAATGCTTCTAGCATTAAGATACAAAGCCTTCAGGCTTGCTTTTTTCACACTCTCATTATGAATTAGTTTGGCCCTTTGTGTTTCTCTCCTTTGCTTATTGCTTCTCACCTTTCTACCATCTATTTCTGACTTCATATGACTTCCCTCTTTTCCACTACCTAGGTTCCCATCCCCCTGCCAAATTAGTTTAAATCCTCCCGAACCGCCCTAGAAAATATTACCCCGAGGACATCGGCTCCCTCACAGTTCAGGTGTAGACCGTCCCCTTGGTACAGGTCACTCCTCCCCAAGAACTGGTTCCAATGCCTCAAGAATTTAAATCCCTCTCCCTTGCACCACTGCTCAAGCCACGTATTTAGCTTATCTATCTTACTCTCTCTAAACTTATTAGCTCGTGGCACTGGTAGCAATCCAGAGATTACTACCTTTGAGGTCCTACTTTTCAATTTAGCTCCTAACTCCCTAAATTCAGCTTGTAGGACCTCCTCCCTCTTTTTACCTACATCGTTGGTACCTACATGTACCACGACAACTGGCTGATCCCCCTCCCCCTTCAGAATGCTCTGCACCCGCTCCGAGACATCCTTGACCCTTGCACCAGGGAGGCAACATACCATCTTGGAGTCTCGGTCTCGGCCACAGAAACTCCTGTCTATCCCCCTTACAATTGAATCCCCTATCACTATAGCCCTATCCCTCTTTTTCCCGCCCTTCTGTGCAGCAGAGCCAGTCATGGTGCCCTGAACCTGGCTGCTGGTGCCTTCCCCTGATAAGTCATCTCCCCCAACAGTACCCAAAACGGTAAACCTGTTTTGGAGGGAGATGACCGCAGGTGACTCCTGCACTACCTTCCTGCCTTTACCCTGCCTTTTGGTCACCCATTTACTGTCTGAGCTAGCCTTTACCTGCGGTGTGACCAACTCACTGAATGTGCTATCCACAAGATCCTCAGCATCGCGTATGCTCCAGAGTGAGTCCATTCGCAGCTCCAGCGCCGCCATGCGGTCCGCTAGGAGCTGCAGCTGGACACACTTCCTGCACACATAGTTGTCAGGGACAGTGTCCCTGATTTCCCACATGGCACAGGAGGAGCATGACACGGGTCTGAGCTGCCCTTCCATGACTTAACCCTTACAAGACCCTTTTATTTACGACATAGTGGTTCCACCATGGTGGGACCTTTTTGATAATATAGAGATCCCATCATGGGTCAGACTGGCTTCCCACGTCTTAGTGGTGTGCCAGGTAGGGATCATTCTGTACCTGGTCTGTGTCCAGTGTAGGAGGAAGGGACACGACAGGAAGTTCTCTAGTCAGCAGAATTGGCGGGGCCACTATGTCAGCATAAACGGGGACTCGCCCGTGTAGCTAAATGTTTTTATTCCATCTGTTTTTGGTGTATTATAACAAAGATTGTGTTGCGTCGGGTTACGACTCTAAGGTGAGTCTGCACATAGCATAAATGTTTCTCCGGTAGGGGATATCTACTCAACTCCGTTTTCGGGATGAGGAAAGTGCGTGTGCGAGGTACACTCCATAGTCAGGTAAACTACGGGGAAGGTCACTTGGGGGGGGGAACGGATTTATGCTCACCCTAAAACATTCATGATACAAAAGACGATTTGAAATGTCCATTGTATCACAGGATTCGCAAAAATCCAGGAAAATACAGTCAACATTGTAAAACCCCTGAAATGGCCACATTTTATGAACACAAGATGGAGTTGGCAGATCACATGACTCATTTCAGAAGGACATACCACTGCAGTATCTTAAAGAAACCTGAGTCGCCACCGATTAGAAGATTCCAACTGACTGCAATTGATATGGTAAAATGGTTACAGTAGTAACGAAGTCAAAACAAAAGTATTTACACCTCAAGGTGTGTTAATTGCTAGCAAAACGCAAACCCATCTCTGAAATCACAGAGCACAGACAAAACCTATTATCTATACCTAACTCAGAGGGACACAGGACAGATCCCATTAGTTTCATTTGCAAGACATTAAATTAAAGTACCCGCTTTTGTCAAAGCAGCCTGCCCATTACTTTAACAAAAGAAACCCCTGATTTGGCGCCAAGATAAGAGCAAGAAAACAGTATAACTGTTGGGGGAAAAGAGACAAAAACACAGTTTCACACAGACACGAGGTCAAAAGGCAGAGCGAGTGGAGAGGTTCGATTATGGTTCGAGGAGCACAGAGGGCCTACAAGTTCGAGCAGGAGAGCAGGTTCAGGAGCCGGTCCCATAAGGAAGATTGGAGATCTCGGACGATACAGGAGCACCAAGGTCAAGGACAGTTTTTTTAAACCCTGGTGAGCATAAAGGCCCAACTCCACCTAGCTGATCTAGTTGAGGTATACTTTAGATGGGAGGGTTTTTAATATTAAGGGCTTTGTAATTCGGGCGTGTTATTCATCCTTCGTTGTGCCGTGCGCTTTCTCCACCCCTGTTTTATTATATCACTGATCTAGAATTGATGTATTATGATAGTCAAAGTAACTCTTGTGTGTTAAATTTTAGTTCCCATTGAGAGGCGTGTTCATGATTTTTGTCTGCATTGTTTCTTCATTCTCTATGTTTTATTCTCCTTAAAAATAAAGATACCTTTGATTTAAAACTTACCTTGTCTCACCTGATCTATTTGTCTTCCGAGTCACAAGTTGGGCCAACACATCAAGGTGGTCTGGCAATAAGCCCAGTGTCTAGAACCGGTGAGGGGGGAGCGCTTCGGAACCGCTCACGAGCAGTGTGAAATCAAAAACCGATCTCGCACACCACAAGCTTGTTAAAACGACCCCTTACAGTGCTGTTACATAGTTCTATTTATTCATTCACGGGATGTCCTTATACAGGAAACACAGAAAGTTAGCAAGCAGGTACAGCAAGCAATTAGAAAGGAAATGGCATGTTGGCCTTTATTGCAAGAGGGCTCGAGTACAAGGGGGTTGGAGCACAAGAGTAAGGAATTCTCATTACGACTATACAGGGCTTTGATGAGACCACACCTGGAGTACTGTGCACAGTTTTGGTCTTCTTATCTGAGAAAGGATATACTTGCCTTAGCGACGCTGCAGTGAAGGTTCACTAGATTTGTTGTGTATGTACCTTTAAGAGTAGAACTGATTTTATACTGCAGTACCGGCAGTGACCACCCCTGTATAAAAGGCCCTAGCAGGCTTCTGTACTTCAGTCTGACGTTACCCTCTGTGCAGTAAAATACCTGTTTAATTGTTCTCCCAAAGTCTGTGTATTATTGAGGCGCGGACTGTACAGTGGCGACGAGCAAGTTCAAACTCACCTGCGGTACTGCATCACCTCACGGGGACCTTTCCCTGAGAAGAAGTTTCTTGGAGGTCGAAGTCAGAGCAACGGGCGTCGACCGCGGGCAACCACCCAAGGATCCATCGGTGTTCGGAGAATTGCGGGAGAGGCTGTGGAGAACTGAGCTTGGCTCCCCAGTCAAGGTGTTCCAGCAAATCGTGCTGGTAGCAGGTAGTGCGCTGACCCTTCCGGACTGCGGCGGGCTCGAGCTCGATCGAGCGACTCTGCAAAAGGGGCCGCGTAGCGTCGCCGGGAGGAAAGAGAGAGAGAGAGGGTGGAGCGCACAGGGCGCGGTCGGTGCTCAAGAACCGGGCAGCGGAGAGAAAATAAATGAGGGGAAGGAAAAGTGAGACGCGCCGAAGCCGCGGGTTGCCGCCATTACCCTGTAGAACGCTAGGAGCAGTGTGGCAGCAAGGGGAAGAAGGAAACGCGCGGGAGGCGCCATTTTATTCCATTGGGGAAGAAGGAAAAGCGTGGGAGGCTGTGAGGGTGCCAGTCAGTTCCTTTTTGTAACCTCTAGATGGCACCTTCACTTGTCAGTCTCCTGTGTTAATTGTTCCTAGTCTCTGGTGTTAATTGTTCCTAACCCTGTGTTAGTTTTTAATCAGCCTGTTAGCTGTTTATGGGTGGCACCTGGTTTTCTTGGTATATAAGTTCTGTTGTTGTTTCACTCAGTGCTCAGTCCTCACTAGGGTGAACCAGGGAGTTAGTCTTGACAATAGTTCTTGTCTTGGCTAGGTTCTCTGTGACTAGCCTTTCCTCTATGGCAGCTTGCCTTCACAAGCTGGCTGCCATAGTTCTCTTGAGCTATGTATCTAAGTCTGTGTTCTAGTTCTCTCGAGTTATGTATCTAAATCTGTGTTCTAGTTCTCTCGAGCTATGTATCTAAGTCTGTGTTCTTGTCTCTGGATTTAAGATGTATTTAAGTCTTGTTCTGTTGAGCTGCTTGTCTTGGTAAGGTGCTGTTTGGACTAACGTGTTGCTATGTGGGAGCCGTTGGGATCTTGTCTTGAGCTTTGCATTAGTAAGCCGATTACCCTTGGGGTAGCTTGTCTGGAGTTGTGCCTCGGCAAGCCGGTTGCCCCTTGTGGTAGCTTGTCGCAAGCTCAGTATAGACAAGTGGGCTTCCTCATGGAAGCTGTCCTGAGTTCCTATCTTGACTTGCTGTCTTGTAACTTGTCTCTAGTTCTCTTGTCTCTAGTTCTTATGTATATTGCTGTGTCCCTTGTGTTAATCTGGTTATGTGTGAATTTAGTAAAGTTCAAACAAAGTACTGTATATTTGTCTCTTGTCTGGTTTCTGCACTTGGGTCCAGAACCTACCTCGCCCGGAGAGCACGGCCTCGTATTTATACGGCCCCGTGGCTCCCCAACCCTGACAGGAGGCGCCATTTTATTCCATTGGGGAAGAAGAAAAAGCTCAGGAGGCGCGATTTTAAATCACCCAAGATGCCAAAAAGTGGCAGTATCACTGCTTTCGATAACGAGGTAGAAGACTGGACTATGTATGTGGAAAGAATTGAAGTGTACTGCAAGGCAAATGAGGTGGCCGATGGAAAGAAGGTGTCGGTATTATTAAATTTGATGGGCGCGAGAACGTACGGCCTATTGCAGAATTTAATTACCTCAGCTAATCCAATGGAGAAAAGTTTTGAGGAGATTGTTAATATCTTACAGGAACACATAAACCCTACACCACTGCTGATAGCAGAAAGATTCAAGTTCCATAAAAGAAACCACCACAAAGATGAGAGCAATGCTGACGATCTTACGGAACTACGCAAGTTATCGAAGCACTGCCAGTTCGGAACAGGACTGGCAGACACTTTACGGGATAAGTTTGTCTGCAGGCTCCAGAGTGAAGGAACCCAGGAATGACTACTTTCGGAAAAGGACCTGACGCTAGAACAGGCTTTCAGCGTGGCAGTATCCTACGAAGCAGCAGCACGGGGAGCTGCGGAAATACAACAGAAACCACAAGAATACAGCGCTAACGAAATGGCGTATGGAGCAGAAAAGTGCTATTGCTGCGGCAGAACAACCCATGATCAGAAGGACTGCTGGGTTAAGGACAAAGTATGCAGGCAATGCGGGAAAATGGGACATATAGCAAGAGTCTGCAGGTCGGGAAAGAAAACCAACACTACAAGAACTACTAAGGAAAAGAACAAGAAAGAAAAAAAAATGACAGACAGTAGTTCGGAAGATCAGGAGAGTGATAACGACTCCGGGAGCAGGAGATTAAGTTGTCTAAAGTTACACAACGTGATCGCAAAGGAGGATCACCGAACCATTTGGGTCACCCTCATGATAGCAGGGTCCCAAGTAAAGATGGAATTGGATACAGGATCAGCCCTAATTGTCATGAATCGACGAGACTATGAGCAGCTATTCTCACACATACCCTTAAAGGACACGTCCATTGTATTGAAGACATACACGGGGCAAAAAGTCTACCCCAGAGGAAAAATAAGGGTGCCAGTTAAATATAACGGCAAGGAAACACAGAAACTGTATCTATATATACTACAAGATGGAGGACCACCATTATTGGGACGTGAATGGATCCGAAAAATACAATTGGATTGGCATTCCATTCAGGCGCTAACTGTGACTGACAAAAAGGATGATGACGTCGCACCTGGATGTCTGTCACAAATTCTAACTGACGCAAAAGAGGTGTTCCAACAAGGACTTGGGACTCTAAAAGGTGTAAAGGCAATGATAAAAATCGAAGATAGCGCAAACCCAAAAAATTTTAAGGCCAGACCGGTGCCGTACGCAATCCGCCCAGCCGTCGAAGCAGAACTGGAGAGTCTGGAGCGTTCGGGTGTGCTATCCAAGGTGGACTGGAGCGAGTGGGCCACACCCATCGTTCCTGTAATGAAGAAATCATTGAGCAGCACGCCTGGGGATCCAAAGAAGGTTCGCATCTGTGGGGACTTCAAGGTAACTGTGAACCCAGTCCTGCACACAGTACAATATCCATTTCCACGGATAGAAGATATTTTCGCCTCACTATCTGGAGGGAAACGCTTTAGGAAGATTGATCTGGCCCAAGCGTATCTACAAATGGAGGTGGAAGAAGCATCTAGGAAATACCTCACGATAAACACTCACAAAGGTCTTTACCAGTACAATCGACTGGTATTAGGGGTAGCATCAGCCCCGGCTATTTGGCAGAGGGCAATGGAACAAGTCCTGCAAGGGATCCCAGGGACCCAGTGTTATTTGGATGACATCCTGGTGACGGGCGAAAATGACAGTGAACACCTTGCCAACCTGGAGCAGGTGCTCACTAGATTGCAGGAATATGGGCTACGAGCCAACCGCCCCAAATGCGAGTTCTTCAGGAGACAAATCTCGTATTGTGGCCACATGATTGATGAGGAAGGGTTGCATAAGTCGCCAGACAAGATTGAGGCTGTAGTCAAGGCTCCAGCACCGGAAAATGTGTCGCAACTGAGGTCGTTTCTCGGGCTGGTGAACTACTACCATAAGCTCTTGCCGAATTTATCTACAATTCTGCACCCACTGAACGCCCTGCTGCAAACTGGAGTAACATGGAAATGGAGTGATGAGTGTAAGCGTGCCTTTCAGGAATATAAATGCCTAATCACTTCAAAAGAAGTATTGGCCCACTACAACCCAACACTACCGATTCAGTTGGCATGTGATGCGTCTCCCTACGGCATTGGAGTGGTGCTGTCACACAAATTCCTTGACGGTTCAGAGAGGCCAATAGCCTTTGCGTCACGCTCGTTAACCTCAGCCGAGCGTAATTACGCCCAGATTGACAGGGAGGCCCTCAGCCTGGTGTGGGGGGTGAAGAAGTTTAATCACTATCTGCACGGGCAGAAATTCACCCTACTGACTGATCATCAGCCCCTGGTCTCCATTTTTAGCCCAAAGAAGGGCGTTCCGGTGATGACGGCGCAACGGCTGCAAAGATGGTCACTTTTTCTAGGGGCACATCAGTACGACATAGAATACAAGGGTACGAAGCAGCATGGAAATGCTGATGGGCTGTCGCACCTACCGTTGCCTACGGTAGAGGAAGCACCTGCAGTGGATCCTATTGAGATATTCCATGCGACCATAGTCGAAAGTCTGCCTGTTACAAACTCAAGTATAGAGAAGGAAACCCGAAATGAACCGACACTCTCTCGGGTCTATGATTTGACGGTGAAGGGATGGCCAGCACATGGCGACTCACTGTTGCCAGCATTCTCACCAAGGAGAGAACAGCTGTCAGTGTGCCGGGGGACCTTGATGAGTGGATCCCGAGTGGTAATTCCACCCAAGCTGAGAGACAGAGTGCTCAATGAGCTTCATGAAGGTCATCTGGGAGGGGTAAAAATGAAAAGCCGAGCCAGGGCTTATGTGTGGTGGCCGGGAATCAAGAAAACACATCGAGGACCTGACCAAAAGCTGCTCAGGATGCCAGAAAGTCCAAAATGCACCACCACAGGCCCCTCTACACCCATGGGAGTGGCCCTCATCTCCATGGCAACGGGTACACATTGATTTTGCTGGCCCATTTATGGACTCAATGTTTCTAATCGCCGTGGACGCCCATTCGAAATGGCCAGAGGTCATCAAAATGTCCTCCACCACCACGGAGAAAACTATTGCAGTCCTACGGACCATCTTCACCAGGAATGGCTTGCCAGAACAGATTTGTTCCGACAATGGGCCACAGTTTGTGTCCGAGGATTTCCGGAGGTTTCTGAGGAATAATGGGGTGAAACATTACACATCTGCCCCAAATCATCCAGCCACAAATGGATTGGCTGAAAGGTTTGTTCAGACCTTTAAAAAGGCAATAAAGGCGATGTATAACGACGACATACCACTACAACACAAGGTAGATAATTTCTTGTTTGCTTACCGGAATGCGACACATGCAGTCACCAACCAAGCTCCAGCCATAATGTTCTTCAACCGAAGGCTAAGATGTCGCCTGGATTTGCTCAAACCAAACATAAGACGAGATGTTGAGGATAAGCAATTCCAGCACATCAACGAGAAGCCAACCAGGAGCTTCAAGATAGGACAACCAGTCTTGGCCCGCGACTACCGAACAGGAAAATGGCAGCCAGGAACGATATGCACACAGCAGGGACCACTAATGTACACAGTGGATGTTGGAGAGAGCATCGTGAGATGCCATGCTGACCAGATTCTAGAGTCACAGGAACAAGCCAAACCTATACCACGAGCATGTGCACCTGGTAATGAGCCCGAAGTACAGATTGCGTCTACCTCAGAAGCAGTGGTATTGGAAGCTGATGAACCAACCAATGACAATGAGCCAGAATCGACTCCACCACAAGAACAGGATACTCGAGAAAGGTGCTATCCAGTCAGGATTAGGAAGCCTCCTCAAAGACTGAACTTATAAATGATTATTTCAGTTGATGTATATAGCACCGAGAAAATTGTAATTGTAATTAGTTATTATTTAGTTGTTAAATGAATGTTATGTACTGTTTATCTAAAAGGGGAGGAATTGTTGTGTATGTACCTTTAAGAGAAGAACTGTTTTATACTGCAGTACCGGCAGTGACCACCCCGGTATAAAAGGCCCTAGCAGGCTTCTGTACTTCAGTCTGACGTTACCCTCTGTTAGACCTTATTCTCAGCATTGCTGGCTGTGCAGCAGCACACAAGGAGAAGGAGCAGCCAGACCAGGAGTGTGGAGAGTGGGAAGTGGTGGTCACCTGACCAGGAGGAGGAGGAGAACGATAGGCCACCACCACCACCTTCACCATCATCATCACATCAACAGAGGTGCCTGGAGAGAGAGGACAGAGGAGGAGGAGGAGAAAGGAGGCCAGTAACAACATCAACCAGGGGAGAGGCCTTTCCTATCTCTGCCTCCCCAAATTGGCCTCCACATCAGGAGAGGGAGAGAGGGGAGAGAAACAACCAACAACCACCAACTGATCGGAAGGAGGGAAGGATAACATCTTTCAGAACATCTGCAGGTGGGTGTTATTTGGGGCACTCTCCCAAAGACTTTGTTTTTTAGGTGGGGGGAGAAAAGAAGAAACAAGGCCGGAACATTAAGGGGTGTCTGTGTGTGTGTGTGGCTCTTGCTAAAAACTAGGCCACACACACCACTAATAAGCACCCCTTCTATTGCCTGACCTGGGACAGCTGGAGCTGCCTAGGTGAAGCCCAATTCACATAATACATCGTTAAGACCTGGTGTGGGACTGAGCCTGGGGCATCTCCAGCTTTCCCAGGTGAAGACATCTTCTCCCCCTGCCAGAAGACCACCACCATCAAAGACTTTAAA
Source organism: Somniosus microcephalus (assembly GCF_052327205.1). Taxonomy (NCBI): domain Eukaryota; kingdom Metazoa; phylum Chordata; class Chondrichthyes; order Squaliformes; family Somniosidae; genus Somniosus; species Somniosus microcephalus. The sequence goes on from NC_140997.1 coordinate 191,865,018, forward strand.
TTTCCATCAGGAGAGTGCACCCCTGCCAACACCCACCCACCCACCATCCTGAGTGGCAACCCTGCCCTTGCGGCCTCCCTCCTTCCCACCCCCCCCTCTCTCTCTCTCTCTCTCTCTTTGTCTCTCTCTGCCTCTTTCTCTCAAGAGGCACCTCTGTTAATCTTTTTTTTTGATTGCCACTTGAGCAGAGGGGAGAGGGCCCCTCTGCCAATTCCAATCAATAGGGGGAGAGGTGTGCCTTCAATTTAACAGCTCCCTCTGCTCAAGGAAGGACTTTATAATAACCCGAGGCCATTTAAGACCTTCAGGCCTGTGACTTGGGGTGAGTGTAGCTCTTTTTTTTAAAAACCACCCCATAATGGCGTCTGCTTCATCGCCGGTGGCGGGGCCAGCTAGGTCATATGCGGCGGTCGCAGCCACAGCCACGGCTGCTCCCACTGCTTCTGCCGCCCCGTCAGCTTTCTCATTAATAACCAAAAAGCTTGGGGCGAAGAGCTACACCCACCCCACAATGACAATTGAGGCATGTGTAAAGGCTATGGCTGGGGTTGTCGGCCCTTCAGTCATCCTCGCCGCCTCAAAAATGTACGGGAAGGCTGTGTTCTTCCTGGGGTCGAAGCGGGCGGTGTCCCTGGCCATCGCCAAGGGGCTCACCATGGGCGGGACCTTCCTGCCGGTGGACCCCCTCGAGGCCACCACGCAGAGGGTGGTTATTTCTAACGTCCCGCCCTTTGTTCCTGGTGAGCTCCTCCTCCCCCACTTACGCCAAGTCGGGGAGGTGAGGTCGGGGATTACGCCCATCTCGCTCGGCTTCCGGGAAGCCAGCCTTCGCCACGTCTTCTCCTTCCGGCGCCAGCTCTTTATTCAGCTGGCACGGGAGGAGGACACCGACGGGGCTTTCGTCGTCCTCCACGAGGGGACCGCCTAACGCGTCTTCTGGACGTCGGACGGTGTGCGGTGCCACGCCTGCAAGGAGGTGGGGCACATCAGAAAAAGCTGCCCCGCCTCCAAGGCCGCCAGATCGTCTGGCGTAGCCGAGGCTGGCGCCGCCGCCGCTCCACCCCCCGGTTCTGTCCGCGCGTCGGGATCCACTGATGCGCGGTCGGAGGCCGATGCCATCAGGGCCTCTGGCAGGGGGGAGGGAGCGCGTCCGGGTGGAAGGAAGGCGCGGCGTAAATCGAAACACCTCAGGGCGGGACCCCCCGTGGAGGGCCAGCCCCTAAACTTAGAACCCCTGACACCCGCGCTCCTCGCGGAGTTGGTCGGGGCAGACGTGGGCGGGAGGGGCCTTGTGCCTGAGCCTGTGGCCGCAACCACCGTAGCGGAAACGCCAATACCTGCGGCCGGGCTCGGGCCCGAGGACCCCGACAAACCTGCTCCGCCAGAGGGAGCGGACGAGGAGGCCCCTGCAGACATGGAGGTCTCCCTCGCTCCCTCCGCGCTGAAAAGAAGGCACGACCCCCTGGAAGAGGAAGAGGACCGGGAGGAGGAAGGTCCCTCCGAGTAGGGGGAGTCGTCGCCCGCCGCGGGTACTGCGACCCCCCGCTGTCGTCATCATCAGCGATCGGCAGGGGTCGCCTGTCCCTCGGGAGGCTGAGGCAGATGTGTCTGTCCAGCACGTGCCTCCCGGGGATGGGGACGAGACCCTGCCCGTGGTGGGGGTCGCGGAACAACCCGCGGCGGTAATTGATATTTTATCAGTGCCGTTACCCCTCGCCGGGTCGGGCGGTCTGGGGTCCGGGTCGGGCGAGTTTGAAGAAAATGAGCTCGCCCAATGTGACCCGGACATCTCCCAGGGGCTGCTCGACCTGGTCGAGGTTTTTATTCAAGACACCCCACCCGCTGGGTCGGAGTTTGGTGGCGGGGAGGAGGATGGTCCCCTGGCTGCGTCTCTGGTGCCGGACGTACTGGAGGAGCTGGGAATTGTTCTCTCCCCGGTTTCTCCGGTCGTTCTGGCGTCTGAGGCGGGGGGGGACTCTGAACCGCCGCTGTCTTCTGGCCCGGTGCCCCCGGTGGAGCCCAGGGAGGAATCCTCTGCCGCCGATCCTGGGGGTGGGATCTGGGCAGAGGCGGGGCCAGCTGGTGCGGCCGAGCGGTTCGCTGCGCACTGCGCGGCGGACGGGTTGGCCGCTGGTGACGGCCCCCTGGAGGAGGATGGGGACTCCGTGATGGGCACGGAGGACGATTTGGATTCCATCGCCGACGAGGTGCTGGATGACCTCGTGCCCTTCGCCGAGTCTCCCCTCATTTCCGCAAGGGAACTCCGGGACTTTATGGCCACATGCCTGGGTCGGCGCAATAAGGTCCGGCTGGCCCTCGACAGGTGGTCAGAGCTGGCGCTGCTCATCGTGTCCGTCTGCGCCGCCGTTAAGATCATGGGCGCGGACGAGGGCGTGAACCCGCTCGAGCTGCGTCCGCTCAGAACGTTCCTCACTGGGCTGCTGAGGAAGTGGCGGCTGACCAGCGGCTGCGCTACCTCCCCCCCTTAGGTGTAGGTAGAGGTTGCACTATGCTTCTGACATGAAGATAACCATAGCCAGCCTCAACATCAACGGCAGCAGGGAGGCGCGCCGCAAATTCAATAACTTCTCAGTTCTTCGGGACGGGAAGTATGCAGTGTGCTTCCTGCAAAAAACCCACACTGTTCCGGGAGACGAAGGCACGTGGCTCCTGGAGTGGCAAGGAGGGGTCAGCATGAGTCACCTCTCCAACAATTCCAGCGGGGTGGCTATCTTGCTGGTCCCGCATTTTCAGCCGGAGATCTTGGGGGTCAAGGAACACATGCCGGGCCGCTTGCTCCAGGTCACTGTTCGCCTGGGGGGTGTGCCGCTCCATCTAGTGAATGTGTATACCCCTCAGACCGGTGCGCAGCAAGTGCGCTTCTTCGAAGAAGTGTCCGCTCTTTTGGGCTCCGTCGACGTGGGCGAGTGCGTCATCCTCGGGGGGGGATTTTAACTGCACCCTCGAGGCGAGGGACCGTTCGGGTCCCCCGCGAAGCCCGGCGGCGATGGAGAAGTTGAGGGACCTGGTCGGGTCCTTCGACTTGGTGGACGTCTGGCGAAATCTCCACCCCGACTCCAGTGCCTTCACTAGCGTGAGGTCTGGGGGAGGAAGGTCCAGAATCGACTGCCTCTACATTTCCTGGGCGTACGTCTCCTGCATTCCGGCGGCTTCCATGTGGCCGGTGCCGTGCTCGGACCACCACCTGGTGTGGGTGGAGTTCGCTGGCATTTTAACAACCTGCTGCTGGAGGACGCGCGGTTCCGGGATCCATTTCGTCGGTTCTGGGCCGACTGGAGAAGGAAGCGGGGGGGCTTCCCCTCCTTGAGGCTATGGTGGGACATGGGCAAGGCTCACGTCCATCTCTTCTGTCAGGAGTACGCGAAGGGGTTGACCAAGAGGCGGGAGGTCTGGGTTGGGCGGTTGGAGAAGGAGGTGCTCAACCTGGAGTCCCGTCTCAGGCAGTTCGTCGAGGATCCGGCCCCGCGGAAGGTGTACGAAGAGAAGCAGGGCGCGCTAAAGGACCTGCAGCTCATCGGGTCCCGAGGCGCGTACGTGAGGTTGCGGATCCAGCTCCTGCGGGACCTGGACCGCGGCTCCCCCTTCTTCTACTCACTGGATAAAAGATGAGGGGTCCGTAAGCAGCTCTTGGGGCTGCTGGCCAACGACGGATCTCTGGTCTCGGATCCGGAGGGAATCAGCGCGGAGACCCGTGCCTATTACGGGGCTCTGTTCTCTCCAGGTCCATCCAGTGAGGATGCGCGCAGAGTTTTGTGGGAGGACCTGCCGAAGGTCAGCCCGGAGGGCGCCGAAAAATTGGGCGCTCTGCTAAGCCTGGCGGAGCTGACCGGCGCCCTCCGCCAGCTCTCTAGGGGAAAGTCCCCGGGGCTGGATGGGCTGACCGTGGAGTTCCACAGGGCATTCTGGGATGTCTTGGGGGCGACTACGCGGGGGTCCTGGGGGAAAGTTTGGCGACCGGGGAGATGCCCCTCTCTTGGCACAGGGCGGTCATTGTCCTGCTGCCTAAGAAGGGCGATCTCCGCCTCCTTAAGAACTGGCGCCAGTCTCCCTCCTCAGCACGGACTATAAAATTTTTGCCAGGGCCATGTCTGCTCGCCTTGGCACAGTGCTGGCCCACATGACCCACCCCGACCAGTCCTACACGGTCCCGGGCCGGACCATCCACGATAACATCCATCTGGTCCGGGACCTGGTCCACCACTCCCAGAGGGCTGGCCTGTCGGTCGCCTTCCTTTCCCTGGATCAGGAGAAGGCGTTCGACAGGGTGGATCACGAGTATCTCTTCAGGACTCTGCGCGCATTCGGGTTCGCGACGCATTTCGTCACCCGGATCCGACTTCTGTACGCCGCCGCGGAGTGTCTGATTAAAGTTAACGGGTCCTTGACGGCGCCCCTTCGCTTCGTGAGGGGGGTGCGTCAGGGATGCCCCATGTCCGGTCAGTTATACGCCATTTGTGTGGAGCCTTTCCTGCGCCTCTTGCGGAAGAGGTTGACGGGACTGGCTCTGCAAGGGCCGGGCGTGGAGGTGGTCCTCTCGGCTTATGCCGATGACGTGCTCCTCACGGTCACGGATCCCGCTGACTTGCGGAGGATGCGGGAATGCCAGCAGATTTACTCGGACGCATCCTCCGCCAAGATCAACTGGGAGAAATGTTCCGGACTCCTGGTGGGTCAGTGGCGGGTGGACTCCCTGCCGGAGGAGTTCAGGCCTTTCGCCTGGAGCACCACGCACCTCCTCTATTTGGGAGTCTACCTTAGCCCTGCCGAGGACGCCTGGCCGGCGAACTGGCAAGAGCTGGAGGCCAAAGTCACCGCTCGCCTAGGACGCTGGACAGGACTGCTCCGAGTGTTGTCCTACAGGGGTCGAGCGCTGGTCATAAACCAGCTGGTGGCCGCCATGTTGTGGTACCGGTTGGTCACTTTGATCCCTCCCCCTGCGTTTGTCGCCAAGATGCAGAAGAAGCTCATCGACTTCTTCTGGGACAAAAGGAAGCACTGGGTCTCTGCTGCGGTTCTGTGTCTCCCGCTTAGGGAGGGCGGTCAGGTGCTGGTGTGCCTTCGCACCCAGGCTGCGACTTTCCATCTTCAGATGCTGCAGAGATACCTGTACGTCGAGAATCCTCCGAGATGGTGTGCGCTGGCGACGTATTTCTTCCGCCAGCTGCACGGCCTCAATTACGACACGCAGCTCCTGTTTGTGAAAGTGGGCGGCAGACGTGCCGGCCTGCGGGAGCTGCCTGTCTTCTACCAGGAACTACTATGGGTTTGGAACTACGTCGCTTCCAGGCGGAGCTCTCCCCCATCAGGAGCGGCGGCTCTCCTTCGGGAGCCGCTGCTCAGGAATCCGCACCTCCACGACCGCGGGTTCGGGCGGCTGGCAGAGGGCAGGGCTATGCCTGGCAAGGTGACCAGAGTCGAGGGCCTGCTCGATGGCGGAGGAGCGGGCTGGATGGCGCCGGAGGAGCTGGCGCGGCGCCTGTCCTGGGCCAACGTCCGGCTTGCGGTCGAAGCCATCGAATCGGTGAAAGTGGCACTGGGCCCCGATTCCACTAGGTGTATCGAGGCGGCTCAAGCACGCGGGGCGATCCCGTCTGAACTTACCCCCATTCGGACAGAATTCCTCATCGGCGCCCGGCCCCGAAACTCCACTCGGGAACCGGCGCCTCACAACTTAAGCCGTCTCGAGGAAATACCCTCTGTGCCTTTTCATTCCGCGCGGAGGGGTTTCCTGTGCGGGCTGCTCCTGCACACTCTCCACTTTGCCATCTTCGTCTACCGTCCGGACACGCCTTGGCGTGGCGTCTTGCCGACCGGCGGAGGCGGAGGTCCCCAATGGAGGGCTCTCTACGCGGGAGTCCTCCCTTGTTCCATCGGGGACTTGGCCTGGAGCGTGTTGCACGGAGTGGTCCCGTGCAATAAGGTTTTAAGTAGGTTCACGGACTCCCATGCCGCCTGCATTTTTTGCGGCCTGGAGGAGTCCGTGTTTCACGTTTATATGGAGTGTGAGAGGTTGCAGCCCCTCTTTCACTACTTGAAGGGGCTGCTCCTCGATTTTTGGTTGCACTTCAGTCCCACGCTCTTGATCTACGGTCACCCAGTGCGGAGGGGAGCGGGCAGGTTGGAGGACCTCCTTGTGGGCCTGCTCCTGGGCCTGGCTAAAAAAGCCATCAATTGGTCCAGGCAGCGGGCGGTTGAGGGGGTCGTCCAGCCGGACTGCCTGCCTCTCTTCCGCGGCCATGTTCGCGCCCGGGTGGACCTGGAGATGGAGCACGCGGTGTCCGCCGGCGCGCTTGAGTATTTCCGCGACCGATGGGCGCCGCGGGGACTGGAGTGCATTATCAACCCGGAAAACCAAATTTTAATTTGATTTGTTAAGTTTTAGTTGAACTTCTGTTTATTTACAGTCCAATTGGGGGTTTTTTTGGGTCCAAACGAAAAGAGTACCCTCTGTTAGGCCTTATTCTCAGCATTGCTGGCTGTGCAGCAGCACACAAGGAGAAGGAGCAGCCAGACCAGGAGAGTGGAGAGTGGAAAGTGGTGATCTCCTGACCAGGAAGAGGAGCAGCGAAAGACCACCACCTCCACCTCCACCATCATCACAGCAACTGAGGTGCCTGGAGAGAGAGGACGGAGGAGGCGAAGAAGAAAGGAGGCCTGCAATAACATCAACCAGGGGAGAGGCCTTTCCCATTGCTGCCTCCCCAAATTGGCCTCCACTTCAGGAGAGGGAGAGAGGGGAGAGAAACCACCATCAACCAACACCAACTGTTCGGAAGGAGGGAGGAATATCATCCTTCAGAATATCTACAGGTGGGTGTTATTTGGGGCACTCTCCCAAAGACTTTGTATTTTAGGTGGGGGGAGAAAAGAAGAAACAAGGCCGGAACATCAAGGGGTGCCTGTGTGTGTGTGTGGCTCTTGCTAAAAACTAGGCCACACACACCACTAATAATCACCCCTTCTATTGCCTGACCTGGGACAGCTGGAGCTGCCTAGGTGAAGCCCATTTCACATAATACATCGTTAAGACCTGGTGTGGGACCGAGCCTGGGGCATCTCCAGCTTTCCCAGGTGAAGACATCTTCTCCCCCTGCCAGAAGACCACCACTATCAAAGACTTTAAATTTCCATCAGGAGAGTGCACCCCTGCCAACACCCACCCACCCACCATCCTGAGTGGTAACCCTGCCCTTGCGGCCTCCCTCCTTCCCACCACTCCCTCCCTCTCTCTTTGTCTCTCTCTGCCTCTTTCTCTAAGGCAGCTCAATTTACTCTATTAATTAATTGCCTATTGAGCAGAGGGGAGAGGGCCCCTCTCCCAATTCCAATCAATAGGGGGAGAGGTGTGCCTTCAATTTAACAGCTCCCTCTGCTCAAGGGAGGACTTTATAATAACCCGAGGCCATTTAACACCTTCAGGCCTGTGACTTGGGGTGAGTGTAGCTCTTTTTTAAAAAAACACCCCATAATGGCATCTGCTTCATCGCCGGTGGTGGGGTCAGCTAGGTCATATGCGGTGGTGGCAGCCACAGCCACGGCTGCTCCCGCTGCTTCTGCCGCCCCGTCACCTTTCTCATTAATAACCAAAAAGCTTGGGGTGAAGAGCTACACCCACCCCACAATGACAATTGAGGCGTGTGTAAAGGCTATGGCTGGGGTTGTCGGCCCTGTTCTTGACCAGTGGACTTTTTACATGCAGTGAACATTTTCTGTGTGCAGATAGCACCTTCTGGTGGTGGTTATTGTGTTAACAGTTTGTATGCTGGAAAGGTCATCTGATCTTTCTTCCTGCGTGTGGTCATTTGACCTTTGTTCCTTTCTTCCTGTGTAACACAGGAAGTAGAATTCCAGGAAGAACCTGGCAGTAATGGAGGATTCCATAAAGGTTTTACAATCCAATGTAATCTGATTTCATATGTTAGGCCAAGTGCAATATCTGTGAGTATCTTTGTTCCTTAGCATAATAGCAATGTTGTCAGAGTAATATTTTGATAACACTATGTTTATAAAAGGTTAATATTTGATAGTTATAGAAGTTAGTCCAAATGTTAGTTAGTTATACAATTAGTCTATTCTACTGTTGTAAATATGTTTATATCTTATGTAATATCGAATGTATAGTGCTCAGTTATGTACAAAACATACTTTGTCTTTGTTTACAGTTTCACAAATTTGTTCAAGTAAAGCTTCAAAACAGCAACCGGCTTCACGAAGAATTATTTTTGTATAAGTGTTTAACTTGCTGGATAACTAGATAGGAGCACGTCTAGCGCGGCCAGTACAGTGAAAAGATAGCAATACGGCTAGCTGTGAAGAGCGGAGCAGGAGGAACCCAGTGTAAGCCTTAACCTCGTAGAGCACATCTACCTCACATCAACATGTCAGAAGATAATAACGAAAATGCTTTGCAGCAAGTAGAAGACCTTAAACAGGCAGACGAAACTGTAGAACGTGACAATCGGTCTATAAGCTCCGGTTACTACAGATCGCAAGTTGGTTCACGGTCATCGGGTGGTTCTAGAGTAAGCATAGCCATCGCCAAAGCACGGGCTAAGCTAGCCAGAGCTGCGCATGCGGACAGTGAAATAGAAATAAAAGTAAGACAGGCCCGTCTCCAAGCTGAATCACAAGCCGAACAGGCCCGATCCCAAGCCGAACAGGCCCGTCTCCAAGCTGAATCACAAGCCGAACAGGCCCGATCCCAAGCCGAACAGGCCCGACACCAAGCTGACCTGGCCAGTCACCAGGTTGAACGACAAGCTGAACAGGCCCGTCTCCAAGCCACATTAGACGCTCTGCAGCAACAAAAAGAGATAGATGCTGCATTAGCCGAGACACAAGTATTTGAGGCAATTTTGGAGGGAGCTGTTCCCGAGACAGCTTACAAACCTTTAATTCCCGTTCTGTGGCAGAGTCCACGACAGCGCACCGTAGATTACGTGAGCGACCATGCCGACATACAGTTTACAGGAGAAAGGGATGGAGGCCCACACATCTCTACAGACGCAAGCACTTCGTATAACATGCCACAAGTTACCAACCAAGGTCAAAGCAGACGGCGTGCCTCAAGCCGCAGAGTCTCCCCCAGCAGAACGGAAGACACAGTGCAGAGGAATAGGACGCCGAACAGAGAAAGTCAGAGGCAAATCCCCTCTCAGTTCCTTGAGACCCCCAACAGAGCCCCCAGCCAAGGCAACCCTGGCACAGGTCCCAGCACCTACGACCTCGCCAAATACCTTGCACGCACCCAGCTGGTGACTTCGGGGTTAATCAAGTTTGATGACAGGCCGGAGAATTATCGGGCTTGGAAGTCTTGCTTCCACGATGCCATATCGGGCTTAGACCTGTCGGCAGGAGAAGAGCTCGGCCTCCTTATCAAATGGCTCGGCCCAGAGTCCGCCGGACAGGCCTGCAGGATAAAAGCGGCCAATGTGGGACAGCTGCCAGAGGGGTTGAAGAAGGCTTGGGTGAGGCTGGAAGAAAGCTACGGCTCGCCCGAAGCCATTGAAAGGGCTCTCTTTGACAGGTTGGAGAACTTTCCAAGGTTGACGAGTAAGGAACCCCAGAAGCTCCGCGGCCTTGGAGATCTGCTGTCGGAACTCGAAGCCGCAAAGCAGGACGGCTACCTACCTGGTCTATCATACTTAGACACTTCCAGAGGGGTAAGTCCCATCATTGAGAAGCTTCCATTTAACCTGCAGGAGAAGTGGATAACGTTTGGATCAAAGTTCAAGCTAAAGCACAACGTGGCGTTCCCACCATTCTCTGCGTTCGTTAAATTCATCCGTAAAGAAGCCAAAGCCAGGAACGACCCCAGCTTCAACTTCTTCTCCTCCCACCCAGCACTTGCCAGAAGAGACAAGTTCGACAGACATGGAAAGACACCAATATCTGTCCACAGAATGCAAGTGTCCTCAACTGAGCACACAAAGATTCAGAAGAAACCTGAGGATATGAGCAAACAATGCCCTGTCCACAACAAGCCCCATCCTTTAAAGAAGTGCAGAGGCTTCAGGGAGATGTCCCTGGAAGATCGGAAACAATATCTTAAAGAGAACTCTATATGTTTCAGGTGCTGCTCGTCCACGAGCCATCTCGCCAAGAACTGCAAGGTGGATGCAAAATGCACTGAATTTGAAAGTGATCGGCACGTTTCAGCACTACACCCAGGCCCAGCTCCTTGGAAGTCAGAGATGCCTCCTCCCGCATCAGAGCACGGCGGGGAGAGAGAGGGAGCTGCTGGTATGGAGATTACATCCAGGTGCACCGAGGTGTGTGGAGAAGGAGTGAGCGCAAGAGCGTGCTCCAAGATATGCCTCGTTAATGTGTACCCTGCAGGATGTCGCCAGGAATCTGAAAAGATGTATGCCATACTAGATGAACAAAGCAATCGTTCGCTAGCAAGATCCGAGTTCTTCAACATCTTCAAGGTCAAAGGAAGTCAGTCGCCTTACACGCTGAAGACGTGTGCTGGACTTTCAGAAACAGCTGGCAGGAGGGCCTGCAGTTACGTTGTTGAGTCAGCCGACGGCAAGATTAGTCTCCCCCTTCCTACACTCATCGAATGTAATCAAGTCTCCGACAACCGTTCTGAGATTCCCACTCTGCATGCAGCTCGTCAACACCGTCATCTGAGACGCATTGCAGACGAGATCCCACCTCTTGATCCAGATGCAAGCATACTTCTGTTGTTGGGAAGAGACATCCTGAGGGTACATAAGATAAGGGAGCAGATCAACGGTCCACATGACGCCCATTTCGCCCAAAGGCTAGACCTCGGCTGGGTCGTTGTTGGAGATGTGTGCCTCAAGGGCGCTCACAAGCCATCTCAGGTGAGCACACTCAAGACTTCCATCTTGGAGAATGGTCGTCCAAGCTACCTTACCCCATGCAGTAGTTAGATCCGAGTGACAGAGAAATTCAGTCATACGGCTCCGCCTCAGAAAACCCCAGCACTGATCTCCGCAGACAGCACACAGATGATGCTCACTGGAGAGAATCCGGGTCAGTCAGTCTTCTGTCGCACCGCCAACGACCACAAACTTGCTCCATCGCTCGATGACATGAGGTTCCTCCAGATTATGGACAATGAGGTCTCTCATGACAGCTCTAACAGCTGGGTTGCCCCCTTACCCTTCCGGAACCCCAGACGACGGCTGCCGAACAACAGGGGGTATGCCTATAATCGTCTTAACTCACTCCGTCGCACACTAGAGAAGAAGCCAGAGATGAAAGCACACTTCCTAGAATTTGTCAAGAAAATGCTGGTCAACGATCATGCAGAGATAGCTCCTCCACTCCAGGAAGGCCAAGATTGTTGGTACCTCCCTTCCTTCGGAGTCTATCACCCCAAAAAGCCGGAACAGATCCGCGTGGTGTTTGACTCCAGTGCACCATATCAGGGCGTCTCTCTCAACGACGCACTCCTCACAGGGCCCGATCTTAACAACAGCCTCTTGGGAGTGCTCATGAAATTCAGGAAAGAGCCCGTCGCCATCACTGCCGATATCCAGCACATGTTTCATTGCTTTGTGGTGAGAGAAGACCACAGAGACTTCCTCCGCTTCCTGTGGTATCGGGGCAATGACCCCAATAGAGACATTGTGGACTACAGAATGCGTGTCCATGTCTTTGGGAATAGCCCATCCCCTGCTGTCACCATATGCGGACTAAGGAGGGCTGCCAAGGAAGAAGACGACGACTTTGGCAGTGATGTGAGAGGGTTCATGGAACGAGAGTTCCATGTCGACGATGCACTGAAGTCATTCCCGACCAAAGCAGAGGCCATCAGTACCCTCGAACGAGTTCAGGAACTACTTGCACTATCCAACCTCAGGCTACACAAGATAGCCTCTAACAGACCAGCAGTGATGGAGGCATTCCCCCCTGAAGATCGTGCTAAGGACGTCAAGGACCTAGACCTCTTCACTGATGACCTCCCCCTACAGCGTAGCCTAGGAGTGTCTTGGAACATAGCAACAGACACGTTCACGTTCCAAGTCCTAGACGCCAAGAAACCCTTCACACGTAGAGGAGTGCTCTCTACAGTCAACAGCCTATACGACCCTCTCGGCTTCTTAGCCCCTGTCACCATACAAGGCAGGCTGCTCCTCAGGGAACTCTCCACACGCACTGAAGAGTGGGATTCACCTCTCCCTGAAGAGATGGAAGCAGAGTGGGACAGATGGAGAGACTCACTCCAAGACTTACAGGAGATCCGAATACCTCGCTGCTATTCGTCTTTCTCTCCCTTAAATGCCCAATTCAAAGAGCTTTGTGTCTTTGCAGACGCATCCGCTAAGGCCATTGCAAGTGTGGCTTATCTGAAGTTCACCACTCAAGATGGACAAAGCAAAATCGGCTTCGTCTTTGGTAAGGCCAAGTTGGCGCCCCAGCCAGACCTCACCATACCCAGATTGGAACTGTGCGCAGCAGTATTAGCAGTTGAGATTGCAGAGTTCATAGAAGACGAGATTGATCTGAAGTTCGACAGCATCACATATTATATAGACAGCAAAGTGGTGCTAGGATACATCCATAACCAAAGTAGACGGTTCTACGTATACGTGAACAATAGAGTCCAACGTATTCGACAGTCCACGTCCCCCGACCAGTGGAAGTATGTCCCTACAGACCTGAACCTAGCTGACCATGGGTCTAGATCTGTAACAGCGTCCCTACTCAGTAGCACGACTTGGCTGTCAGGACCTGCTTTTCTTCAGGATCCGTTCCCACACTTCTCCGAAATCAACGAGTCATTCGACCTACTCAACCCTGTTTCTGACTGCAAGATACGCCCACAAGTAACAGCGAACGTTACTCAAATCTGTAAGGACCTGATGAGCACCAAATGCTTCGAGCGTTTCTCCAAATGGAACACTCTCATAAAGACGACAGCATGCCTAACCCATATAGCTCATACCTTCTCCCAGCCTACGCAAGGGAGTAACTGCCATGGGTGGCACATCTGTCGGAAGAGTCCCTCTGAAGAGGAGCTCAAGAGAGCCACAATCCTTGTGATAAAGAGTGTCCAGCACGAGTGTTATTCAGAAGAGTTGAAGTGCATAGCAGCAGAACACAACCTACACCCTCACAGCAGTCTACGGAAGCTGCATCCCATCGTCGACACCGACGGCCTTCTCAGTGTTGGGGGATGCATATCGCAGTCTCAACTAGGAACGAGTGCAACCAACCCCATCCTCATTCCAGGTCGTCATCATATGGCCATTCTGCTTGTGCGTTACCATCATGAGGCCGTGAAGCACCAGGGCAGACATTTCACCGAAGGTGCCATCAGAGCAGACGGCCTCTGGTTGGTTGGAGCTAAGAGATGTGTCAGCGGCACGCTTTTCAAATGTGTCACCTGCAAGAAACTCCATGGAAAGACGGAGCACCAACAGATGGCAGAACTGCCAGCCGAGCGGCTACAAGTAGCAGCACCTTTCACCTACGTAGGCGTCGATGTCTTCGGACCATCCGACGTGGTCTCATGCCGCACTAGAGGAGGGCACGCCAACAGCAAGAGGTGGGCGGTGATGTTCTCATGTATGTCCACAAGAGCTGTACACATCGAAGTCATAGAAACAATGAGCGCCTCCAGCTTCATAAACGCTCTGAGAAGGTTTTTCTCAATTAGAGGCCCGGCAAAGCAAATACGCTCAGATTGCGGCACAAACTTTGTTGGCGCTTGCAGAGAGCTGAAGATGGATGGATCTAGTTCCAGCTCTCAGAGGGTGGAGAAGTATCTCCAAGAGCAGAAATGCACCTGGGTATTCAACCCACTGCACTCATCCCACATGGGCGGTGCATGGGAGCGTATGATCGGCATTGCCCGCCGTATCCTCGACTGCATGCTTCTCCAAGGTAGATCGTCGTGCCTCACACATGAGGTCTTGACCACACTGATGGCTGAGGTCACCGCCGTGATGAATGCAAGGCCCCTCATTCCTGTATCTTCAGACCCAGAATCGCCCCTCATCCTCACTCCGGCCATGCTTTTGACCCAGAAGACAGGTGTTCCCCCTTGTCCTCCAGGAGAGCTTGGGGAAAGAGAACTCTTCAAGGAAGAATGGAAACGAGTCCAGAGTCTGGCAGACACGTTTTGGAACAGGTGGCGAAGGGAGTACCTCAACACACTACAGAGCCGAAGCAAGTGGCAGGACAAGAGGCCGGATCTCAAAGAAGGAGATGTTGTCTTGATGAGGGACAATCAGGTAAAAAGGAATGAGTGGCCTATGGCTATCATCGTGAACTCCCATCCCAGCCAGGACGGGAGAGTGAGAAAGGTGGACTTGTGAGTCATCAAAGAAGGAACAGCGAAGGTCTTCTCTCGGCCCGCCTCTGAGGTGCTTCTTCTTTTGTCGCCAGAGGACTCCAGTGACAAGTAGAGTTCGGACTATGTGGCGTCGTTAACGACCCCAGACGGGGAGTGTTCTGGACCAATGGACTTTTTACATGCAGTGAACATTTAATGTGTGCAGATAGCACCCTCTGGTGGTGGTTATTGTGTTAACAGTTTGTATGCTGGAAAGGTCATCTGATCTTTCTTCCTGTGTGAGGTCATTTGACCTTTGTTCCTTTCTTCCTGTGTAACACAGGAAGTAGAATTCCAGGAAGAACCTGGCAGTAATGGAGGATTCCATAAGGGTTTTACAATCCAATGTAATCTGATTTCATATGTTAGGCCAAGCGCAATTTCTGTGAGTATCTTTGTTCCTTAGCATAATAGCAACATTGTCAGAGTAATATTTTGATAACACTATGTTTATAAAAGGTTAATATTTGATAGTTATAGAAGTTAGTCCAAATGTTAGTTAGCTATACAATTAGTCTATTCTACATAGTGGTTAGCACTGTTGCCTCACAGCGCCAGGGACCCGGGTTCGAATCCGACCTTGGGCGACTGTCTGTGTGGAGTTTGCACATTCTCCCCGTGTCTGCGTGGGTTTCCTCTGGGTGCTCCGGTTTCCTCCCACAGTCCAAAGATGTGCGGGTTAGGTTGATTGGCTGTGATAAATTAACCCTTAGTGTTAGGGGGATTAAATACGTGGGGTTACAGGGATAGGGTGGGATATGTGTTGGTGTAGGGGTTACGGGGATCGGGTGGGATATGAGTCGGTGCAGGCTCGATAGGCCGAAATGGCCTCTATCTGCACTGTGGGGTTTCTGTGATTCTGTGATTCTGTGATACTGTTGTAAATATGTTTATATCTTATGTAATATCAAATGTATAGGACTCAGTTATGTACAAAACATACTTTGTCTTTGTTTACAGTTTCACAAATTTGTTCAAGTAAAGCTTCAAAACAGCAACCGGCTTCACGAAGAATTATTTTTGAATAAGTGTTTAACTTGCTGGATAACTAGATAGGAGCACGTCTAGCGCGGCCAGTACAGGCCCTTCAGCCATCCTCGCCGCCTCAAAAATGTACGGGAAGGCTGTGTTCTTCCTGGGGTCGGAGTGGGCGGTGTCCCTGGCCGTCGCCAAGGGGCTCACCGTGGGCGGGACCTTCCTGCCGGTGGACCCCCTCAAGGCCACCGCGCAGAGGGTGGTTATTTCTAACGTCCTGCCCTTTGTTCCTGGTGAGCTCCTCCTCCCCCACTTACGCCAACTCGGGAGGTGAGGTCGGGGATTACGCCCATCCCGCTCGGCTTCTGGGAAGCCAGCCTTCGCCACGTCTTCTCCTTCCGGCGCCAGCTCTTTATTCAGCTGGCGCGGGAGGAGGACACCGACGGGGCTTTCATCATCCTCCACGAGGGGACCGCCTATCGTGTCTTCTGGACGTCGGACGGTGTGCGGTGCCACGCCTGCAATGGGGGGGGGGCACATCAGAAAAAGCTGCCCCGCCTCCAAGGCCGCCAGATCGTCTACTGCGGCCGAGGCTGGCGCCGCTCCTCCCCCCGGTTCAGTCCGCGCGTCGGGAGCCACAGATGCGCGGTCGACGTCGGGGGCCGATGCCATCAAGGCCTCCGGCGGGGGGGAGGGAGCGCGTCCAGCCGGAAAGAAGGCGCGGCGAAAAACTAAACACCTTAGGGCGGGTCCCCCCGTGGAGGGCCAGCCCCTAAACTTAGAACCCCTGACACCCGCGCTCCTTGCAGAGTTGGTCGGGGCAGACGAGGGCGGGAGGGGCCTCGTGCCCGAGCCTGTGGTCGCAAACGCTGTTGCAGAAACGCCATTACCTGCGGCCGGGCTCGGGCCCGAGGAACCCAACAAACCTGCTCCACCGGAGGGAGCAGAGGAGGAGGCCTCTGCAGACATGGAGGTCTCCCTCGCTCCTTCCATGCTAAAAAGAAGGCGCGACCCCCTGGAAGAGGAGGAGGACCGGGAGGAGGAAGGACCCTCCTAGCAGGGGGAGTCGTCGCCCGCCACGGGTACTGCGTCCCCCCCCCCCCCCGCTGTCCTCATCACCAGCGATCGGCAGGGGTCGCCTGTCCCTCGAGAGGCTGAGGCAGATGTGTCTGTCCGACGCGTGCCTCCCGGGGATGGGGACGAGACCCTGCCCGTGGGGGGGGTCGCGGAACAACCCGCAGCAGAAACTGACATTTTATCGGTGCTGTTACCCCTCGCCGGGTCAGGCGGCCTGGGGTCTGGGTCAGGCGAGTTTGAAGAAAATGAGCTCGCCCAATGCGACCCGGACATCTCCCAGGGGCTGCTCGACCTGGTCGAGGTTTTAATTCAAAACACCCCATCCGCTGGGTCGGAGGTTGGTGGTGGGGAGGAGGATGGCCCCCTGGCTGTGTCTCTGGTGCCGGACGTACTGGAGGAGCTGGGAATTGTTCTCTCCCCAGTTTCTCCGGTCGTTCCGGCGTCTGGGATGGAGGGGAGCTCTGAACCGCCGCCGTCTTCTGGCCCAGCGCCCCTAGAGGAGCCCAGGGAGGAATCCTCTGCCGCCGATCTTGTGGGTGGGATCCGGGCGGAGGCGGGGCTGGCTGGTGCGGCCGAGCCGTTCGCTGCGCACTGCGCGACGGACGGGTCGGCCGCTGGTGACGACCCCCTGGAGGAGGATGGGGACTCGGTGATGGGCACGGAGGACGGTTCGGACTCCAGCGCCGACGAGGCGATGGATGACCTCGTGCCCCTTGCCGAGTCTCCCCTCATTCCCGTAAGGAAGTACAGAAGCCTGCTAGAGCCTTTTATACTGGGGTGGTCACTGCCGGTACTGCAGTATAAAACCAGTTCTTCTCTTAAAGGTACATACACAATAATTCCTCCCCTTTTACATAAACAGTACATAACATTCATTTAACAACTAAATAATAACTAATTACAATTACAATTTTCTCGGTGCTATATACATCAACTGAAATAATCATTTATAAGTTCAGTCTTTGAGGAGGCTTCCTAATCCTGACTGGATAGCGCCTTTCTCAAGTATCCTGTTCTTGCGGTGGAGTCGATTCTGGCTCATTGTCATTGGTTGGTTCGTCAGCTTCCAATACCACTGCTTCTGAGGTAGACGCAATCTGTACTTCGGGTTGATTACCAGGTGCACCTGCTCGTGGTATAGGTTTGGCTTGTTCCTGTAACTCTAGAATCTGGTCAGCATGGCGTCTCACGATGCTCTCTCCAACGTCCACTGTGTACATTAGTGGTCCCTGCTGTGTGCATATCGTTCCTGGCTGCCATTTTCCTGTTCGGTAGTCGCGGGCCAAGACTGGTTGTCCTATCTTGAAGCTCCTGGTTGGCTTCTCGTTGATGTGCTGGAATTGCTTATCCTCAACATCTCGTCTTATGTTTGGTTTGAGCAAATCCAGGCGACATCTTAGCCTTCGGTTGAAGAACATTATGGCTGGAGCTTGGTTGGTGACTGCATGTGTCGCATTCCGGTAAGCAAACAAGAATGATCTACCTTGTGTTGTAGTGGTATGTCGTTGTTATACATCACCTTTATTGCCTTTTTAAAGGTCTGAACAAACCTTTCAGCCAATCCATTTGTGGCTGGATGATATGGGGCAGATGTGTAATGTTTCACTCCATTATTCCTCAGAAACCTCCGGAAATCCTCGGACACAAACTGTGGCCCATTGTCGGAGCAAATCTGTTCTGGCAAGCCATTCCTGGCGAAGATGGTCCGTAGGACTGCAATAGTTTTCTCCGTGGTGGTAGAGGACATTTTGATGACCTCTGGCCATTTCGAATGGGCGTCCACGGCGATTAGAAACATTGAGTCCATAAATGGACCAGCAAAATCAATGTGTACCCATTGCCATGGAGATGAGGGCCACTCCCATGGGTGTAGAGGGGCCTGTTTCGGGCCTCATTCTCGGCATTGCTGGCTGTGCAGCTGCCTCAGTCAGCAGGAGGAGAAGGAGCAGCCAAACCAGGAGAGTGGAGAGTGGAAAGTGGTGGTCTCCTGACCAGGAAGAGGAGGACAACGATAGGCCACCACCACCACCACCTCCACCATCATCATCACATCAACAGAGGTGCCTGGAGAGAGAGGACAGAGGAGGAGAAGGAGAAAGGGGGCCAGCAACAACATCAACCAGGGGAGAGGCCTTTCCTATCACTGCCTCCCCAAATTGGCCTCCACTTCAGGAGAGAGGGGAGAGAAACCACCATCAACAGAAAACAACCAACTGTTTGGAAGGAGGGAAGGAGAACATCTTTCTGAACATCTACAGGTGGGTGTTATTTGAGGCACTCTCCCAAAGACTTTGTATTTTAGGTGGGGGGAGAAAAGAAGAAACAAGGCCGGATCATCAAGGGGTGTCTGTGTGTGTGTGTGGCTCTTGTTAAAAACTAGGCCACACACACCACTAATAAGCACCCCTTCTATTGGCTGACCTGGGACAGCTGGAGCTGCCTAGGTGAAGTCCAATTTCATTTATTACATTGTTAAGACCTGGTGTGGGACTGAGCCTGGGGCATCTCCAGCTTTCCCAGGTGAAGACATCTTCTCCCCCTGCCAGAAGACCACCACCATCAAAGACTTTTAATTCCCATCGGAGAGTGCACACCTGCCAACACCCACCCACCCACCATCCTGAGTGGCAACCCTGCCCTTGCGGCCTCCCTCCTTCCCACCACCCCCTCTCTCTCTCTTTGTCTCTCTCTGCCTCTTTCTCTAAGCACTTCAATTTCATTTCATCTTTATTGATTAATTGCCTATTGAGCAGAGGGGAGAAGGCCCCTCTCCCAATTTCAATCAATAGGGGGAGAGGTGTGCCTTCTTTTTAAACAGCGCCCTCTGCTCAATAGAGGACCAAAAAGTACCTGAGGCCATTAACACCTTCAGGCCTGTGACTTGGGGTGAGTGTAACCCTTATAAAAACACCCCATAATGGCGACTGCATCTTCGCCGGTGGCGGGGCCAGCCAGGACTTATGCGGGAGTGGCAGCCACAGCCACAGCTGCTCCCGCTGCTTCTGCTGCCCCGTCACCCTTTAAACTTATAACAAAAAAGCTTGGGGTGAAGAGCTACACTTACCCCACTATGACCATTGAGGCCTGCGTTAAAGCCATGGCTGGGGTTGTTGGGGCCCTCAGCCATCGTCGCGGCCTCAAAAATGTATGGGAAGGCTGTGTTCTTCCTGGGGTCGGAGCGGGCGGTGTCCCTGGCCGTCGCCAAGGGGCTCACCGTGGGCGGGACCTTCCTGCCGGTGGATCCTCTCGAGGCCACCGCGCAGAGGATCGTCATTTCTAACGTCCCGCCCTATGTTCCTGGTGAGCTCCTCCTCCCCCATCTACGCCAACTTGGGGAGGTGAGGTCGGGGATCACAGCCATCCCGCTCGGCTTCCGGGAGGCCAGCCTTCGCCATGTCTTCTCCTTCCGGCGCCAGCTGTTTATCCAGCTGGCGCGGGAGGAGGACACCGACAGGGCGTTCGTCATACTCCATGAGGGGACCGCCTAACGCGTCTTCTGGACGTCGGACGGTGTGCGGTGCCACGCCTGCAAGGAGGTGGGGCACATCAGGAAAAATTGCCCCGCCTCCAAGGCCGCCAGATCGTCTAGTGCGGCCGAGGCTGGCGCCGCCGCCGCTCCTCCCCTCGGGTCTGCCCGCGCATCCCGAGTAAGCGATGCGCGGTCGACGCCGGAGGCCGATGCCACCAAGGCCTCCGGCGGGGGGGAGGGAGCGCGTCTGGCCGGAAAGAGGGCGTGGAATAAATCTAAACACCTTAGGGCGGGTCCCCTCGCAGAGGGCCAACCCTTGCCCCTTGAGCCCCTTACACCCGTGCTCCTCGCGGAGTTGATCGGGGCAGGCGCGAGTGGGAGGGGCCTCGTGCCCGAGCCTGTGGCCGCAACCGCCGTAGCGGAAACGCCAATACCTGTGGCCGGGCTCGGGCCCGAGGAACCCAACAAACCTGCTCCGCTGGAGGGAGCGGAAAAGGAGGCCCCTGCAGACATGGAGGTCTCCCTCGCTCCCTCCGTGTTAAAAAGGCGCGACCCCCTGGAAGAGGAGGAGGACCGGGAGGAGGAAGGTCCCTCTGAGCAGGGGGAGTCGTCGCCCGCCGCGGGTACTGCGGCCCCCCCGCCCCCCCCCCCCCCGCTGTCATCATCATCAGCGATCGGCAGGGGTCGCCTGTCCCTCGGGAGGCTGAGGCAGATATGTCTGTCCGGCACGTGCCTCCTGGGGATGGGGACGAGACCCTACCCGTGGGGGGGGTCGCGGATCAACCCGCGGCAATTGACATTTTATCTGTGCCGTTACCCCTCGCCGGGTCGGGCGGCCTGGGGTCCGGGTCGGGCGAGTTTGAAGAAAATGAGCTCGCCCAATGCGACCCGGACATCTCCCAGGGGCTGCTCGACCTGGTCGAGGTTTTAATTCAAGACACCCCACCCGCTGGGTCGGAGGTTGGTGGCGGGGAGGAGGATGGCCCCCTGGCTGCGTCTCTGGTGCCGGACGTACTGGAGGAGCTGGGAATTGTTCTCTCCCCGGTTTCTCCGGTCGTTCCGGCATCTGGGGCGGAGGGGCGCTCTGAACCGCCGCCGTCTTCTGGCCCGGCGCCCCTAGAGGAGCCCAGGGAGGAATCCTCTGCCGCCGATCCTGGGGGTGGGATCCAGGCGGAGGCAGGGCTGGCTGGTGCAGCCGAGCCGTTCGCTGCGCACTGTGTGACGGACGGGTCGGCCGCTGGTGACGACCCACTGGAGGAGGATGGGGACTCGGCGATGGGCACGGAGGACGATTTGGACTCCAGCGCCGACGAGGCGATGGATGACCTCGTGCCCCTCGCCAAGTCGCCCCTCATTCCCGTAAGGGAACTCCGGGACTTTATGGCCACGTGCCTGGGTCGGCACAATAAGATCCGGCTGGCCCTCGACAGGTGGTCAGAGTTGGCGCTGCTCATCGTGTCCGTTCGCGCCGCCGTTAAGATCATGGGCGCGGACGAGGGCGTGAGCCCGCTCGAGTTGCGTCGGCTTAGAACGTTCCTCACTGGGCTGCTGAGGAAGTGGCGGCTGACCAGCGGCTGCGCTCCCTCCCCCCGTTAGGTGTAGGTAGAGGTTGCACTATGCTTCTGACATGAAGATAACCATAGCCAGCCTCAACATCAACGGCAGCAGGGAGGCGCGCCGCAGATTCAATAACTTCTCGGTCCTTCGGGACGGGAAGTATGCGGTGTGCTTCCTGCAAGAAACCCACACCGTCCCGGGAGACGAAGCCACGTGGCTCCTGGAGTGGCAAGGAGGGGTCAGCATGAGTCACCTCTCCAACAATTCCAGCGGGGTGGCTATCTTGCTGGCCCCGCATTTCAGCCGGAGATCTTGGGGGTCAAGGAGCACGTGCTGGGCCGCTGGCTCTGGGTCACTGTTCACCTGGGGGTGTGCCGCTCCATCTAGTGAACGTGTACGCCCCTCAGCAAGTGAGCTTCTTCGAAGAAGTGTCCGCTCTTTTGGGCTCCGTCGACGTGGGCGAGTGCGTCATGCTCGGGGGGGATTTTAACTGCACCCTCGAGGCGAGGGACCGTTCGGGTCCCCCGCGAAACCCGGCGGCGATGGAGAAGTTGAGGGACCTGGTCGGGTCCTTCGACTTGGTGGACGTCTGGCAAAATCTCCACCCCGACTCCAGCGCCTTCACTAGCGTGAGGTCTGGGGGAGGAAGGTCCAGAATCGACCGCCTCTACATTTCCCGGGCATACGTCTCCTGCGTTCCGGCGGCTTCCATGCGGCCGGTGCCGTGCACGGACCACCACCTGGTGTGGGCGGAGCTCGCTCCGCTGCGCACGCGGGGGGGTCCGCGTACTGGCATTTTAACAACCTGCTGCTGGAGGACGCGCGGTTCCGGGATTCATTTCGTCGGTTCTGGGCTGACTGGAGAAGGAAGCGGGGGGGCTTCCCCTCCTTGAGGCTATGGTGGGACGTGGGCAAGGCTCACGTCCGTCTCTTCTGTCAGGAGTACGCAAAGGGGTCGACCAAGAGGCGGGAGGCCCGGGTCGGGCGGTTGGAGAAGGAGGTGCTCGACCTAGAGTCCCGTCTCGGTCAGGTCGTCGAGGACCCGGCCCTGCGGAAGGTGTATGAAGAGAAGAAGGGCACACTGAAGGACCTGCAGCTCGTCGGGTCCCGAGGCACGTACGTGAGGTCGCGGATCCAACTCCTGCGGGACCTGGACCGCGGCTCCCCCTTCTTCTACTCGCTGGAAAAAAGACGGGGGGTCCGTAAGCAGCTCTTGGGGCTGCTGGCCGATGACGGATCTCTGGTCTCGGATCCAGAGGGAATCAGCGCGGAGACCCGCGCCTATTATGGGGCTCTGTTCTCTCCAGATCCATCCAGCGAGGATGCGCGTAGAGTTTTGTGGGAGGACCTGCCAAAGGTCAGCCCGGAGGGCGCCGAAAAATTGGACGCTCCGCTAAGCCTGGCGGAGCTGACCGGCGCCCTCCGCCAGCTCTCTAGGGGAAAGTCCCCGGGGCTGGACGGGCTGACCGTGGAGTTCCACAGGGTGTTCTGGGACGTCTTGGGGGGCGACTACGCGGGGGTCCTGGGGGAAAGTTTGGCGACCGGGGTGATGCCCCTCTCTTGGCACAGGGCGGTCATTGTCCTGCTGCCTAAGAAGGGCGATCTCCGCCTCCTTAAGAACTGGCGCCCGGTCTCCCTCCTCAGCACGGACTATAAAATCTTTGCCAGGGCCATTTCTGCTCGCTTTGGCACCGTGCTGGCCCACATGATCCACCCCGACCAGTCCTACGCGGTCCCGGGCCGGACCATCCACGATAGCATCTATCTGGTCCGGGACCTGGTCCACCACTCCCAGAGGGCTGGTCTGTCAGTCGCCTTCCTTTCCCTGGATCAGGAGAAGGCGTTCGACAGGGTGGATCACGAGTATCTCTTCGGGACTCTGCGCGCATTCGGGTTCACGACGCATTTCGTCGCCCGGATCCGACTTCTGTACGCCGCCGCGGAGTGTCTGATTAAAGTTAACGGGTCCTTGACGGCGCCCCTTTGCTTCGGGAGGGGGGTGCGTCAGGGATGCCCCATGTCCGGTCAGTTATACGCCGTTTGCGTGGAGCCTTTCCTGCACCTCTTGCGGAAGAGGTTGACGGGACTGGCTCTGCAAGGGCCGGGCATGGAGGTGGTCCTCTCGGCTTACGCCGATGACGTGCTCCTCACGGTCACGGATCCCGCTGACTTGCAGAGGATGCGGGAATGCCAGCAGATTTACTCGGACGCATCCTCCGCCAAGATCAACTGGGAGAAATGTTCCGGACTCCTGGTGGGTCAGTGGCGGGTGGACTCCCTGCCGGAGGAGTTCAGGCCTTTCACCTGGAGCACCACGCACCTCCTCTATTTGGGAGTCTGCCTTAGCCCTGCCGAGGACGCCTGGCCGGCGAACTGGCAAGAGCTGGAGGCCAAAGTCACCGCTCGCCTAGGACGCTGGACAGGACTGCTCCGAGTGTTGTCCTACAGGGGTCGAGCACTGGTCATAAACCAGCTGGTGGCCGCCATGTTGTGGTACCGGTTGGTCACTTTGATCCCTCCCCCTGCGTTTGTCGCCAAGATGCAGAAGAAGCTCATCGACTTCTTCTGGGACAAAAGGAAGCACTGGGTCTCTGCCGCGGTTCTGTGCCTCCCGCTTAGGGAGGGCGGTCAGGCGCTGGTGTGCCTTCGCACCCAGGCTGTGACTTTCCGTCTTCAGACGCTGCAGAGATACCTGTACGTCAAGAATCCTCCGAGATGGTGTGCGCTGGCGACGTATTTCTTCCGCCAGCTGCACAGCCTCAATTGCGACACGCAGCTCCTGTTTGTGAAAGTGGGCGGCAGGCGTGCCGGCCTGAAGGGAGCTGCCTGTCTTCTACCAGGAACTGCTATGGGTTTGGAACTATGTCGCTTCCAGGCGGAGTTCTCCCCTGTCAGGAGCGGCGGCTCTTCTTCGGGAGCCGCTGCTCAGGAATCCGCACCTCCACGACCGCGGGTTCGGGTGGCTGGCGGAGGGCAGGGCTGTGCCTGGCAAGGTGACCAGAGTCGGGGACCTGCTCGATGGCGGAGGAGCGGGCTGGATGGCGCCGGAGGAGCTGGCGCGGCGCCTGTCCTGGGCCAACGTCCGGCTCGCGGTCGAAGCCATCGAGTCGGTGAAAGTGGCACTGGGCCCCGACTCCACTAGATGTATCAAGGCGGCTCAAGCACGTGGGGCGATCCCGTCCGAGCTTACCCCCGTTTGGACGGAATTCCTCATCACTGGCAAAGCCGGCATTTATTACCAATCCCTAATTGCCCTGAGAAGGTGGTGGTAATCCACTTTCTGTTTGATACAACTGAGTGGCTTGCTAGGCCACTTCAGAGTGCAGATAAAATTCAACCAACAATCCAAGCAAATGGAATCTGCATCAGGAAAGGATTAGAGATGTTTGCATGCACCATAACTGTTTTGTGACTAAATCATTAGAGACTCGGCACAAACCTTATCTGAGGAAGGATGTTCTTGCCATGGAGAGAGTGCAGCGAAGATTCACCAGACTGATACCTGGGATGGCAGGAATGACGTATGAGGAGAGATTGGGTCGATTGGGCTTATACTCGCTGGAGTTTAGAAGAATGAGAGGGGATCTCATTGAAACTTATAAAATTCTAACAGGACTAGACAGACTAGATGCAGAAAGGATGTTCCTGATGGCCGGGGAGTCCAGAACCATGGGTCACAGTCTAAGGATAAGGGGTAAGTCATTTAGGACTGAGATGAGAAGGAATTTCTTCACCCAGAGAGTGGTGAACCTGTAGAATTCTCTGTCACACAGGACAGTTGAGGCCAATTCATTAAATATATTCAAGAAGGAGTTGGATATATTTCTTGAGGCTAAAGGGATCAAGGGATATGGGGAGAAAGCAGGGACAGGGTACTGAATTTGGATGATCAGCCATGATCTCATTAAATGGTGGAGCGGGCTCGACGGGCCTACTCCTGCTCCTATCTTCTATGTTTCTATGTAACCAGGGATCAGTGTCTTTACCCAGTAAACCTGCAGAGGGAGACTCAGTTTTAAAAAAGGGACAACTCCTGTTGAATTTGTGAGCCTTTTTATATGGAGTGCTTCAGTGTTTGGTGAGGTTATCTATTCAGTGAAGTTCTGCACCTCTGAGCTGATAGTTGGTTTATTAGATATTGTAACATTTTATTGTAACATTTAAGGTACAGTGTTTAACAAATTTAAATCCATCCAATGTTAAATCCATCCTGCCTCAGCCCAACGGCTGCTGAAACCTTCACCCGTGCCTTTGTCACCTCCAGACTTCACTATTCCAACGCAGGCAGGCCTCCCATTCTCCACCAAAAACATCAGCTCATCAAAGCCTCTGCTGCCCACATCCTATTGCGCATCAAATTCCGTTCACCTATCACTGAAGTACATTTGGCACCCGGTCCTCCAATGCCTCAAATTTAAAGTTTTATCCTTGTGGTTATATCCATTCATGGACTCACCCATCCCTATCTCTGTAAATTGCCCCAGCCCTACAATCCCCGTTCTGGCCTCTTGTGCAACCCTTTCTCCCTTTGCTGCACCTTGGTGGCAAAGGCTCCGTGCTCTGGAATTCCTTCCATAACCTCTCTGCCTCTCCGTCTCTCTATCCTCTTTTAAGACCCTCCTTAAAACTTCACTTCTTTGACCAGGCTTTTAGTCACCCCTCCAATATCTCCACTTCTGACTCGACATTTGTTTTTTCTTCATGCCTCTATGAAGTGTCTTCAGATATTGTTTCTATGTTAAGGGCGCCATATAAATGGAAGTTGTTATTGTTATTGATGGAGAATGGCAGAGACTGGCAATGAGAATATGCAGCAGGTTATAAATTGCATTGTGTCTTTGATTACTTATTACCATGTGACATGAATCTTGTCATTCATGTGGAAATGACTTATGAAGTAATACTGGGCAGCCTGCTGGTGGCGCTGTCCAGGGAGAGTATAAATACTCGGGCATGGACCCAGCTTGCTCAGGACATTCTTTAACGGGAACTAGTGAAGGACACAACTAGATCTCCATGTTGAAAAACAGTTGATTAAAGCCTTGTTTAATACTCAGACCAAGTGCCTAGTAGTTTTCTTACGTCACCTTGTATAAACAGTGAGGGTGAGCTTCCTCAGTCTTGGTTACCACGGCCTTGATCATTTTAACACAGCATTTATGCACTACATGTGTACTGCAGAAAATCATCTCTATTTCTGCACATTACATACAAATTGTACACATAATTCAGGCTGAGTTTATTGAGTCCTTGTTAAAAAGCCATTGAAGGCTCCCTTGTCCAATTTGAAGTCTTGCATTGCCCCCAAGTCATGAAGTAATCATGCCTGATAAAAGTAATGTTGGAGCCACAGAAAGAGTGGTTTAGCCATTAGAGATAATTGGGTAGAAATTCATTTGCTGGCCACTAGGCCAGCGTGAACTGTGCACAGAGAACAATCCCAGTGCTTGAACAGAAAACCCCGATGCCAGATCAAAATTGGGCTTTGGCTTCCTCTGAATAATCAGGGTGAGCTGATGGTGCCCATCGGGCCACTAGAAGCAGCTCTGCCCTGTGGCCTGATCCATTCTGGGATGCTTGCCTATCAGCGGCGGCCCTAAGTGAAGCCCTGGAAGGGGAGGGGAGGGAAGGAGAACGGAAGAGGGAGTGCTGTGGAGCCAGGAGAAACACTCGTGCTCCTCCCGGATCCACATTAAAGTAATTTGCTGGCTCCCGCTGGCTAGGCCACAGTAAACTCCTGAAGGCCTGAACGGAACAGGCTATGTCAGCATTGACGGATTTCTTAAGTAGCCTCAGGCCCCTCATTAATATATTCAATGGTCCTAATGTCTGTTTAACGAGGACGCCCAATGTATTTCAGCTGTCTATGGAGCGCCGGACATAGCTCCATGAAATTGGTCCTTTTTGTCCTTATTGTCTGCCTGGAAAACAGGCCCAACGAGGACCAATTTCTACCCCAATGACTACATCTTTACCACTTGTAATGGTGATTGCATTTAGAAATTCATAGCCAGCAAAAAATCCTTGATTCAGGAGACCAGCTGGGCCTGAAAGCTGTCACAAATCTGTATAACCCTAGAAAGCATTTGTGTATTTGCTTGAACGTAGGCTCCCAGGGTAACAGCAGAAATTATTTTTAGATGTAGCTAACAAAGGTTCATTTAATTATGCAATACGTCCCTATCTAAAAAATTTTGTGAAAAAGTTTAATATAGAAATATTATACAGGGTGGAGCTCTGTTTCTGTCACAGTGCTGTTCCCTTGTGCTTGTCAACTAGCACATTGTTCTCTAAGTTGTTTGCTTCCTCGAACTGAAGGAGCAGGTATTCTGGTTATCCTTGAGGCGGCCTTGGCAGCTCCTGGTTCACTGCTATTGATCAAGATGGCTATGCATCTGTGTCAGGCTGTTCTGTGATGTACTCCATGTGGGAGCTGCTGATGGTGCCTGGATTTTTTATTATCTCCAAGGGGGTTTAAGACAGCCATTATTTTGCCATAAATCATTGAAACCTCAGTGTTTCAACAGTATCCGTAGGAATATTCAAGCAGGATGCTCTTGCTCTGCGTTCTTTCCTGGCACTGTGGTCTGCAATGGTTGCCAAGTGGTCAATGGCAAAGTTCTGGGCAGACAACTGCTCTATCAGGGCTAACCATGTTGCTGGTGGCTGCAGAAATGGACTCAGATTCCAGTCATTGAGTACTGGGTAACACTGCCAAGGATACCCAAATGTGTGCTGATTATTTTTTACTTCATTTTCCATGAGGTTGTTATTGAGTGTCAGCTGTGGCTCAGTTGGTAGCACTCTCTAGGTGGGAGGGGCTAGGAGTGAGCCAGGTGTGACTGGTTGCCTAATTGCAGCTGGGTGTTGGAGGGAGTTTTGTAAAAAGTTGGTGGAGGGTTTTGGGGTGTTGTTTTCAGGTTTTAGGGCCTTTTTGGCCCACAAAAAACAGCCAGATGGCTGCTGAGGGGTCCGGAGTGCCGGGCCCCTCAGAGGACAATGGCCCAGTAATTCCTCTCTGAACGCGTGAGTACGGTCGGGGTACTCACGCGTCTGGCCGGAGGAAATGCCCGTGTTCAGCATGCACAGTGCATGCGGAGAAAACCGGCATTTCCAGTCCTCTGAACGAAGGGGTTCAGAGGCACAGCGCGTGCGACTGCACAGGCAGCGCTTGCGCAGTGAACTTCGTCGATTTCATTCATGGATTCAGTGAGGGTAAGTCCTTACAAGTTACACTTGAAAAAAGCATGTGTAAAGTTGCTCCAAGGCTGCGGAGGAAGATATATTTTATCGTGGAGCTTCTGAAAGGCAAATATTTTTGTTTGGGAAAGGGAGGAAAGTTATTTTAAGAAATGCTGAGGTAAGTTTTAAAGTTTAATTTTTTTTTTTTAAACGGGTTTTCAGTACGGTAGGTAGAAGGAGCAATTGTGGCTGTGTGAATTGAATGTGAGAATGAGTGTTCTAAAATGAGTAATGTAACATTTCCAACACTTTTAAGAAAGAAACTTTTCATCAGTAATAAGTAATTATGTATGTATGTCCGCATATATTCCTTTACGTATATGTATGTATGTTTTATATTCCTTTACTAATGTGTATGAATGTATGTTTTTAATTATGATTTTCCAATAAGTTACTTTCTCTGAAAGTCATAATTAAATACATACATTCATACACATAAGTAAAGGAATATATACATACACGCAAAGGAATATATACAGACATACATACATAATTACTTAAAAGAATATATTACTGATGAAAAGTTTCTTTCTTAAAAATGTTGGAGTCATTTTCACATTTAATAAACACAGCAAATTCAATTCACATAGCCACAATTGATCCTTCTACCTACAGTACTGAAAACCTGTTTTAAAAAACAAAAATAAACTTTAAAACTTACCTCAGCATTTCTTAAAATAACTTTCCTCCCTTTCCCAAACAAAAATATTGCCTTTCAGAAGCTCCACGATAAGAAATATCTTCCTCCGCAGCCTCTGGAGCAATTGTACTCATGCTTTTTTCATGTGTAAGTTGTAAGGACTTGACCTCACTGAAAGCATGAATGAAAGCGGCGAATTTTACTGCGCACGCGCTGCCTGTACAGTCGCACGCGTTCTGCCTCTGAACCCCTTCGTTCAGAGGACAGGAAATGCCGGTTTTCCCCACATGCACTGTGCATGCTGAAAACCGGCATTTCCTCCGGCCAGACGCGTAAGTACCCCGACCGTACTCGCGCGTTTGGAAGGGAATTACTGGGCCAACATTTTACATGTCAATAAAATGAAAAATTTAACAATTGCACGATTTGGCCCCTCGCATCTGCGACTGAGGGTCCAAGGAGGTGCATTGCGCAAGAGGTCATCGTCGTACGTATCCTCACACTGTTCCCTTTTGGGAACTGTATGAAGTGGTGGAAGGATTTCTGGCCACGTTAACACTCCTTCCGTGACCATAACCATCTTCATACCAGCCATTAGGGTGGTTAGTCCTATGGCGTGAGGGTTTTACGGGCTCCCACAACCCATCGGAGGGGGGGGGCCACCCACACCCGCGGACGCAAGTATCCCGCTGGATGTCCACCCAGAATTTATAGTTGGAGCTCCGACTCCACTTGCCGGGACTGTCTGGAGCGGGGTTCGAAACCCTACTCCTTCTCGCCCAGCGGCGGGGATGCTTACCGCTACGCAAAAGGCCCACTCCGCGCAAAAGGTGACACCCATACGTTTCCTGTGCCTTTTCCCTCCCCGTGACTGGAGCCCTATGCTGCAACTTGAAAGACCAAGCTATCATCTGTCCTTTTTGCGGCGCCTTTGACTTCTCATTACCAATGATGAGCAGGCGCTGCGCCTCCACCTCATTGAGGAGATTGCTGAGGTCATCATCAGTTCAATTGTGAGTTCTTTTAATGCCGTGAATTGTGCTCATTCCAGCCATTTCACGTTGCTAATCGGATTGGGCCTTTGGCGTAGCAGTAGGATCCCGCCGCTGGGCCAGACGGGGTAGGGTTTCGTAACCCCGCTCCAGACAGTCCCGGCAAGTGGAGTCGGAGCTCCGGCTCTAAATTCTGGGTTGACATCCAGTGGGATATTTGCGTCCGTGGGTGTGGGTGGCCCCCCCTCCTTGTATTGCTTGTGGGAGCCCGTAAAACCCTCCCACCATAGGACTAACCGCCCTAATGGCTGGTTCAAAGATGGTTACAGTCACGGAATGAGCGTTAATCACGGCCATAAATCCTTCCACCACTTCATACAGTTCCCCAAAGGGAACAGTGTGAAGACACGTATGACGACGACATTGCTAAATAAATAAATGGAATAAAAAAAATTCTTTTAGGGCTTTTAAAAGTCTTTAAATTGCTTTAATTCTGTTTAAAACTACTTCAGATTCTTCAAAATAATGTAAATGTTTTTAAAAGTTTATAAAAGTTACCAAAAGCTTCATAAAAATACCAAAAACCTATTTAAAATGCTGCTTTGCATGTAAAAATGCTTAGCAGCTTGTGAGAAACATTGGGGGCGTGTCCTATTAAACTGAGACCTCAAGGGGCGTGTCTCAGTTGCACAGCGCGCTACAGGCTTCGCGCTGGCTGCACTCCTGGGCGGCGTGACGTCAGACGCTGCCCGGGAGTCAACATTTTAAAACAGCAATTCCAGGCGTCCCTGAAGTTCAACGGCCGGCGCGTCGGGTAAGTGCATATCGGGGGCTTGCACGCGCGGCAAGCCCCCAACCCGAATTTCTGGGCCATTATTCCCGAGAGGAATTTTATTAGGGAAGAAACTGTGGTGGGAAGGGGAAAAAGAAGGCCCAAAGATTTGGGCCGTGACCTCAGGAGGTTTGGTAAAGAAAATACGGTGGTGGTGCAATGTGAAGATAAGAAGATTCGAGCCTGGGATATAATTCAGGCGGTTCATGAGGACTGTGGTGAGGGAAGCTGTTTTGCCTGCCGACCAAAACCAAATGTGGGATTTGAGGTGACGGTCAGTGGCCGTGAGGAGGTGGAAAAACTGCTGCTCAGTCTGAAAGTTGGGGAGAAATTCTTGGAGGTGACTCTGCTATATTCAGAGGAGGTGGTGGTTGTAATGTCCGTGTGTAATTGAGACACGGACTGCAGAAGTTGGTTATAGCAGGTGTTTACTGAATGGAGACAAAACTGGAACTACTATACAAAGTTACTTCACAGGTTTATATACAGGGGTGGTCACTACTGGTACTGCAGTATACAGGGGCTGCAAAATATAATTCCTTCTTCAAGGTACATACACTACAATTCCTCCCCTTTTAGCTAAACAGTACATAACATTCGATTAATAATTAAATAAAATATTTACAATTACAGTTGCTATATACATTAGCTGAAGTTAATCAATTATAAATTCAGTCTTTGAGGAGGCTTCCTGATTCTGTCCGGATAACGCCTCTTTGGGGTATCAGGTTCTTCTGGCAAAGTTGATTCGGGATCAACGTCGTTGTTTGGTTCGTCTGCTTCCAATATCACCGATTCTGAGGTAGATGCAATTGGTACTTCGGTTTCATCACCAGGTGTATAGGATCGTGGTGTAGATTTGACGTTTTCCAGTGACTCTAGAATCTGGTCAGCATGGCGTCTTACAATGCTCTCTCCAACGTCCACGGTATACATTAGAGGTCCTTGCCTGTGCAGATCGTTCCTGGCTGCCATTTCTCTGTGCGGTAGTCCCGGGCCAAAACTGGTTGACCTATCTTGAAACTCCTGGTTGGCCTTTCATTCATATTCTGAAACTGCCTGTTCTCCACATCTCTTCTGATGTTTGGCTTAACCAAATCCAAGCGGCATCGTAGTCTTCGATTGAAGAACATCATGGCTGGAGTTTGGTTGGTAACCGCATGTGTCGCATTCCGGTAGGCAAACAAGAAGTTATCCACCTTGTGTTGTAGGGGTATGTCTTCATTACACATTGCCTTGATAGCCTTCTTGAATGTTTGAACGAACCTCTCAGCCAATCCATTGGTGGCTGGATGATATGGGGCGGATGTGTAATGCTTAACACCATTGTTCCTTAAGAACCTCCGGAACTCTTCAGACACAAACTGTGGTCCATTGTTGGAGCAAATCTGTTCAGGCAGCCCATTTCTGGCGAATATGGTTCGTAAGACTGTGATAGTTTTTTCTGTGGTGGTTGAGGACATTTTTATTACCTCTGGCCACTTTGAATGTGCATCCACCGCAATTAAAAACATCGAGTCCATAAATGGACCAGCAAAATCAATGTGTACCCTTTGCCATGGAGATGAGGGCCACTCCCATGGATGTAGAGGGGCTTGTGGTGGGGTGTTTTGGGCCTCCTGGCATCCTGTACAGCTCTTGGTCATCTCTTCGATTTCTCTATCGATTCCCGGCCACCACACAAACGCTCTGGCTAAGTTCTTCATTTTTACCCCTCCCAGATGACCCTCATGAAGCTCATTGAGCACTCTATCCTTCAATTTGGGTGGAATTACTACTCTGGATCCACACATCAAAGTTCCTCGGCACACTGACAGCTGTTCTCTTCTCGGTGAGAATGCTGGCAACAGTGGTTCGCCATGTGCTGGCCATCCCTTCACTGTTAAATCATAGAACCTGGAGAGTGTCGGGTCATTTCGTGTTTCCTTTTCTATGTTTGCATTCGTCACAGGTAGACATTCGACTATGGCCGAGTGGAATATCTCCACAGGATCCACTGCAGGTGCTTCTTCCACCGTCGGCAATGGTAGGCGCGACAATCCATCAGCATTCCCATGCTGTTTAGTTCCTTTGTACTCGATGTCATATTGGTGTGCCCCTAGGAAAAGGGACCACCTCTGTAGCCGTTGTGCTGTCATTATCGGGACGCCCTTCTTAGGGTTGAAAATGGAGACAAGAGGTTGATGATCAGTTAGTAGAGTAAATTTCTGTCCGTGCAGGTAGTGATTGAACTTCTTCACCCCCCACACCAGGCTGAGGGCCTCTCTGTCAATCTGGGCGTAGTTACGCTCGGCTGCAGTTAACGAGCGTGACGCAAAAGCTATCGGCCTCTCTGAACCATCAAGGGATTTATGTGACAGTACCGCTCCAACGCCGTAGGGAAACGCATCACACGCCAGTCTTATCAGTAGTGATGGGTTGTAGTGAGCCAATACTTCTCTTGAAGTGATCAGGCCTTTACACTTCTGAAAGGCCCGCTTACATTCATCGCTCCATTTCCATGCTACTCCAGTTTGTAGCAGGGCGTTCAGTGGGTGCAGAATTGTGGACAAATTCGGCAAAAACTTATGGTAGTAATTCACCAATCCGCGGAATGACCTCAGTTGCGACACATTTTCAGGCGCTGGAGCCTTAACTACCGCTTCAATTTTGTCAGGGGACTTATGTAACCCCTCTTCATCAATCACGTGGCCACAATACAATATTTGTTTCTTAAAAAACTCGCACTTGGGGCGATTGGCTCGTAGCCCATGTTCTCTTAGTCTAGTGAGCACCTGCTCTAGGTTGGCAAGGTGTTCACTGTCATTTTCACCTGTCACTAGGATGTCGTCCAAGTAACACTGAGTCCCCGGAATCCCTTACAGGACTTGTTCCATCGCTCTTTGCCATATAGCCGGAGCTGATGCAACTCCGAATACCAGTCGATTATACTGGTAAAGACCTTTGTGAGTGTTTATCGTGAGATATTTCCTAGAGGATTCTTCAACCTCCATCTGCAAATATGCTTGCGCTAGGTCAATTTTTGTAAAACGTTTCCCTCCAGATAGTGAGGCGAAAATATCTTCTATCCTCGGAAGAGGATACTGTGCTGTGTGAAGGACTGGATTCACAGTCACCTTGAAGTCCCCACAGATGCGAACCTTCCTTGGCTCCTCAGACTTATTGTTTAACGTTTTCTTCATGACAGGAACGATGGGTGTCGCCCACTCGCTCCAGTCTACCTTAGTTAACACACCTGCATTCTCCAGATTCTCCAGCTCTGCCTCGACGGCTAGGCGAATTGCATACGGTACCGGTCTTGCTTTGAAAAACTTGGGAATTGCATTCTCTTCTATTTTTATCGAGGCGGTTACGCCTTTAAGAGTTCCCAGTTCTTGTTGAAATACCTCTTTAGCGTTAGCCAAGATTTTTGACAATCCTCCAGGTGTGACGTCGTCATCCTTTTTACCAGCCACAGTCAGTGCCTGAATGGAGTGCCAGTCTAAACTTATCTTTCTGATCCATTCACGTCCCAATAACGGTGGTCCACCATCTTGCAGTATGTACAGATACAATTTCTGTATTTCCTTGCCGTTGTATTCGACAGGCACCCTTATTTTCCCTCTGGGGTATACTTTCTGCCCCGTATATGTCTTCAAGACAATGGATGTGTCTTTCAAGGGTATGTGTGAGAATAGCCGCTCGTAGTCTCGTCGATTCATGATGGTCAGGGCTGATCCTGTATCCATTTTGACTTGGGACCCTGCTATCGTGAGGGTGACCCAAATGGTTCTGTGATCCTCTTTTGTGATTACGTTGTGTAGTTTGAGACAGCTTAGTCTCTTGTTCCCGGATTCACTATTGCTCTTCTGGTCATTGGAACTACTGTCCGTCATCTTTTGTACTTTCCTGTACTTTTCCTTAGTGGTCTTTTTGTTGTCGTTAGTCTTCTTCCCGGACCTGCAAACTCGTGCAATGTGTCCCATCTTTCCGCATTGCCTGCATGTTTTGTCCTTGGACCAGCAGTCCTTCTGGTCATGGGTTGTTCTGCTGCAGCGATAACATTTTTCAAATCCCCGTGTCATTTCATGGGTGCCGTATCCCTGTGGCTTTTGCTGTATTTCCGCAGCTCCCCTTGCTGCTGCTTCATACGATGCTGCCACGCTGAAAGCATTATCTAGCGTCAGCTCTTTCTCTGAGAGTAACCTCTTCTGGGTTCCTTCACTCAGGAGTCCACAGAAAAATTTGTCCCGTAGGGTATCTGCCAGTCCTGCTCCAAACTGGCAGTGCTTTGATAGCTTGCGTAGTTCCGTAAGGTAATCAGCATTGCTCTCATCTTTATGCTGATTTCTCTTGTGGAATTTAAATCTTTCTGCTATCAGCAGCAGTGTAGGATTTAGGTGTTCCTGTAGGATATCAACAATTTCGTTAAAACTCTTCTCCATCGGTTTGACTGGAGTGATCAGGTTCCGCAATAGGCCGTACGTTCTTGCGCCCATTAAGTTTAGTAGTACCGATGCCTTTTTCTCATCGGCTACTTCATTTGCCTTGCAATATACTTCGACTCTTTCCACATACTTGGTCCAGTCTTCTATTGCATTATCGAAGGCAGTGATATTGCCAGTCTTCGGCATCTTGGAGATCTAAGATGGCGCCTTCTTCCCCGATTGAACAACATGGCGCCTCCCATGCTTTGCCTTCTTCCCCGCTGGATTAAGATGGCGCCTCCCACGCTTTCTGCCTTTTTCGCTGCTGCCAGCGCTGTTGCTGGCGTTTTTATGCCTTGATGGCGACGCCCTATGGTCTTCGCGCACTTCCCCCCGCGCTGCTGACAACGCCGCTCTCCGCGGTCCCCGTGGCAAACTGCAGCTCCTCGCGGCTTTCTGCGCTTCTAATTTCTTTTCTTTTAATTACTGTTCCCGTCGTCAGAGCAAACCCTACGGGACACTTTCCTCCCTCTTCTCGGGTCTGTACGCTGTCCGGCTTCGTAGCACCGGCCGCGCCCTGTGTGCTCCACCCTCTCTCTCTCTCTCTCCTCTTCCCGACAACGCTGCTCGGCCCCGTTGAAAGGCCACCCGATCGAGCTCTAGCCCGCCGCAGCCCAGGAAGGATCAGTGTACTACCTGCCACCAGCCTGATTAGCTGGAACACCATAGACTGGATAACCAAGCCCCGCTCTCGACAGCCTCTCCTGCAAATCTTCGAATTCGATGAATCAGAGGGCGGTTGCCCACGGTCGACGCCTGTTTCTTCTGTTTGTTTTTTTTTCTTTTTGGATATCTTCCTTCTGGCCTCGACCTCGAACAACTTCGCTTCAGGGATGGATCCCCGTGAGGTGGTGCAGAACTGTAGGTAAGTTCGGATCTGTTCGTCGCCAATGTAACGTCCGTGTGTAATTGAGACACGGACTGCAGAAGTTGGTTATAACAGGCGTTTACTGAATGGAGACAAAACTGGAACTACTATACAAATTTACTACACAGGCTTATATACAGGGGTGGTCACTACTGGTACTGCAGTATACAGGGGCTGCAGAATATAGTTCCTTCTTCAAGGTACATACACTACAGTGGTTTCATTTTTGAACTTGCCTGTGTACATCGAGGACGAAGTGCTGAGCAAAAAGTTGGAGTCGTTGGACATTAAAATCTGTTCCGAAATAAAGAGGAGGTACTATCCGGGAACACGGGTAGCAGACGGAACCCGGCATGTAAAGGTGCGGTTCCCAGAGGGGTTGAGGTCTTTGCCGTACAGTATGAAGTTCGTGACACTGGAAGGAGTGCAGTACTTTCGGGTGCTGCACGATAACCAAGTAAAGGTGTGTTACTATTGTCTGGGACATGACCATCTCGTAAGAAACTGTCCTGATTTGTATTGTTACAATTGCGGTGAGTCGGGACATATCGCGCGGAGCTGCAAGGCGGGGAGCTGTGGGGTGTGTCGTAAAGGCCCCACCCGCTGTGAGTGTGTGGCAGAAGGGAGCGAAATGAGTGATGAGGAGATGGGAGAAGGAGCAGCAGAGGAGTGTGGAACGGCCGGAGGTGCGGTGCAGTCGGAGGACACAGCCGGTAAAATGAAGGAAAAAGGAGCACAGGAAGAGGCAGAGGATGGCGGAGCAGAGATCGAGATGGAGATGGCGGAAAACACGGCGAGGGCTGTGGAGGGGAACAAAGACAGCAGCGGGCAGCGAGGGTCGAGTGCAGACTTGAGCCTTAGTGCAGTTCGGCTCCCCCTGGGGAGTCTGGTGTCTGCGGGGGGAGAGGAGGCAGGAGCGGGATGTGTGGTGGAGATGAGTGCTCCGGGGAGAGGCGGGGAGTCGGATATTTTGGTGAGCAGGAGGGGGCAGGGCGGGGAGAGGGTGCAAGAGGCAGGAGCCTTAAAGGGACAGCAGGTTGGGATCGGCGAGATAGAGACGTCAGAACTGAACAATTTAGGTGCGCCCTTGTCCCATGGAGTGAGGGAACAAGGTGCAAGGGTCAGAAGTAGAGACGTGGTCGAAGGGGTCGGCACAGTGGAAGAAACTGCGATAGCAGGAAGACTCTCTATGGGAGATGAAGTATCTGACGGGGAGCAGGATTATGTATCTGACGAGGAGCAGGCACAGGGGGTTGCAGAAGAGCTTGAGTGTGAGGAATTAGAGGGGGACAGAGACATGGAAGTCGGGGATGGGGTGGCACCATGTGGAAAGGGAAAGGTTAGTGAGGAGCAGAAGGAGGGAGAAAGGACAGCTCCTGGGTCCAAACTTAAGGCAAGGAAGAGGCTGAAACAGCAGGGAGGGGTCAAACAGGAGGTGAAAAAGAGCCGGAGGCTGCAGGAAAAAGCAACAGCTGCCCGAAAAGTTGAGAAGGAGCATGAGAGGAGGGAAGAGCCAGAGATTAAATGATGGGGAGATTATTGGGCATACTTCCCTTCTTTGGAGCCATGATTACATTGGTCTTGATTAATGTGAACGGACTGAGGGGTGAGAAGAAATTGCAGCAGTTGTTGCAGGGTTTTAAAGGCACAGACTTGTTGTGTCTGCAAGAAACCTTTTGGGATGAGGATATTCTAGAAAGAGTTCAGAAGGTTTGGATGGGAGAGGTGTTTGCAAGTTGTGCAAACAATAACCGTAGAGGGGTGGCTGTTTTGGTGAGTCCGCCCATAGAAGAGAACGTTGCCTTGGTGGACAAGGACACTGAGGGGAGATTTTTACGGCTAAGGGTAAAATTGGAGGGATTTAATTGTGATCTCTTTAATATCTATGCACCGAACGACCATTACAAGCGTCCCGAGTTTTTTCGGGGGTTATTCACTGAAGTGGCAGAGGTGGAAAATCCTTGTATAGTGGGGGATTTTAATGTATTTTTATCTTGGATGGACATTTCAGCCCAGATGACCTTTAAAGATGATAACTCCAGAGGGATGATTGTAAAAATGATGGCAAATTTAAATTTGAGAGACTTATGGAGGGACCGGAACCCCATAAAAAGGGAGTTCTCCAGAGCAGGTTGGGTGGGTGATGTTTTAAAACAGAGCCGAATAGATTTTGTGTTAATGCGGGAAGGGTTAAGTTCAGAGGTGATGGAGATTTATTATAAAAAAGTATTTTTTAGTGATCACTCGGCTTTGGTTCTTAGAATTAGGAACAGCAGAGTTAAGATCGGTTCAGGGGTGTGGGTTTTAAACAATCAATACCTGAAAGAAAGTGCTTATAAAGAAGGGATTATAAATATAATAAAGAATGCTAGGAAGGAACTTTTGTTCTTGAAAGAAAGAAGAGTTTGGTGGGACAATTTCAAATATGAGGTAAAAGTTTTTTCGGTACGTTATGGGGAAAAAGAGGGCGGCAGCTAACCAGCATCGAGAAGAGAATATAAACAAAAGGTTTACGGATGTCTGTAAAGCAGTTGACGGAGGGGATAAGGGAGCTGAGACTAAGTTCCGGGTGCTAAAGGAAGAGTGGGAATTATTGCAAGCTGAAAAATGCAAGGGGGCCATTCTCCGTGCAAAGGCTAGAGATGCATTGGAGGGCGAAAGATGCACTAGATATTTTCTGGAGCAAGAGAAGCTGCGACAGAGATTATCGTTAATTGAAGAGTTGAAGGTTGGGGAGAAGATCATTCATGAAAGTGAGGAGATTTTGGAGGCGGCTAGCAGCTTTTATCAAGAGCTATATATAAAAGAAGACATTTCCAATTTGGAGATGGAGAAGGTTACAGCTTTTATTGAAAATGGTTTAAAGGAGGATGAGAGAAGCATGTGTGATAAAGAAGTAGGATTAGCGGAAATAAAAATAGCAATAAGTGGAATGAAGGGGGGGAAAAGCCCAGGGTCCGATGGACTAAGTGCAGAATTTTATAAGGAATTTTTCGAGATTTTAAGTCCATTGCTCTTAGAAGTTTTTAAGGAAATTAATATTGAGGGAAGCCTGGCCCCATCATAAGCTTAGTTTATAAAAATAAAGGGGATAGATGGGATCTGAAGAATTGGAGGCCCATCACACTATTAAATGTGGATTATAAGATCTTGGCGAGGGTTATGGCAAATCGTTTGAAGGAGGTGTTACCGGAGATAGTTTGGCCCTCTCAGTCCTATGGAGTCATAGGCCGGGACATCGCAGACTCTGTGGTCTCAATCCGAGATGCGATAGAGCTCATGGAAGAGAGTGGGAGGGAGGCTTATGTATTAAAGATAGATCAAGAGAAAGCCTTTGATAGGGTCTCTCATGAGTTTTTATTGAAGGTTTTGGAAATCTCCAAAGGAAGTAAAATGCGTCCTGCTTTTCCAAGCTTTGTACTGGAGAAAGGGGGAGAGTTGGTCCAATTTGACAACTGTAATACTCGAGATTTCTATGAGGTATTCAGCGAATGGAGATTCAAGACACCTGCTGGTCAGGAGTTTTGGCAGAGTATATACCCACAGCTGGACTTCAACAGGATTTGGAAGGGAGTGTGGGCGAATTTTAAATGCCCAGAATGGATTGAACTGGATTTCAAATTGGCTCATAACCGGATTTTTACCATGACGGTCTTGTGCAAGATTGGACGAGTGGAGGCGGCAACTTGTCCAATGTGTGGGACACAGGATGAGACTCTGTCCCATTTACTGGTGTTATGTCCGCAGTTAAATGACTTTAAGTACTATGTTCGACAGTTGTGTGAAGCTTTTTTGCTGGGTGGGGACCGAAGAGCGAGAATGGGAATTCTGTGGGACTCAATTTTGAGATGGGGATTGCAGGAGAGTCTGCCAGAGTCTAGCGGAGCGGCAATTAATTTAATGTTCAGTTTGGCTAGATTCGTGATTGTGCAAAGAAGGAATGCTCTATTTTTTAAGGGGAGGAGAATCAATCTAAAAAAGTATTTTAAATATAAGCTAAAAGATCATTATAAGGCTCTGTGGATGTTTTATTCAGAAAGGAATTTAAGGACAGTATTTTACAACCAATTTTTAAAGTACAATCGATTAATATATGTTGCAGGTGACAAATTAAACTTCAGGTTTTGATGTTAAAAGGTGGTGGCGGAATGGCTGTGCAGAGCGGTGGAATTGATTTGTATCATACAATGTAATAATCACGATGTTGTAAATGTTCTTAATGTTCAATAAAGTATAATATTTTAAAAAAAGTTGGTAGCACTTTCGCCTCTAAGTCAGAAGGTTGTGGGTTCAAGTCCCACTCATAGAGACTTGAGCACAAAAATCTAGGCTGACACTTTAGTGCAGTCTTCTTCTTAGGCAGTCCCTTGGAACTGAGGATGACTTGCTCTCCAGTGCAATACTGAGTGAGTGGTGCACATGTTAAACTGAAGCCTCAGGTGCACGTAAACGATCCTATGGCACTATTTTGAAGAAGAGCAGGGGAGTTATCCCCGGTGTCCTGGCCAATATTTATCCCTCAATCAACATAACTAAAAAACAGATCATTTGGTCATTCATCACATTGCTGTTTGTGGGAGCTTGCTGTGCGCAAATTAGCTGTCACGTTTCCTACATTACAACAGTGACTCCACTTCAAAAGTACCATTGGAGACAACCGGTGGTCATGAAAGGTGCTATATAAATGCAAGTCTTTCTTCTTTTATTAAAGTGTAGGGAATGGTAGTGTAGTGGTAATGTCACGGGGCTAGTAATCCAGAGCCTGGAGTATTGATCCACAGTTCAAATCCCCCCAAGGCAGCTCAGGAATTTAAATTCAGTTAATTAAATAAATCTGGAACACAAAGCTAGTATCAGTAATGGTAACCATGAAACTATGGGATTGTTGTAAAAACCTGGTTCAATAATGTCCTTTAGGAAAGGAAATCTGCTGGTCTATATGTGACTCCAGACCCACAGCAACGTGGTTGACTCTTAACTGCCACTCAGTTGTAACAAACTGCTACGAAATGCAATAATAACAATGAAACCGGACGGATCACCCGGCATCGAACTTGGCACTGGCTATGGACACGGCAACGGCACACCCAGCCCAAAGTCCTCCTTGCCAAAATTGGGAGAGCTGTCCCACAGACTAGTCAAGCCTGACATTGTCATACTCAGAATCATACCTTTCAGCCAAGGTCCCAAACTCTTTCATCACCATCCCTGGGTATGATCCACCAGGGGTGGAGGCACAGTGGTATACAGTCGGGAACGAGTGGTCCTGGGAGTCCTCAACATTAACTCCGGACCCCATGAAGCCTCAGCTTCAGGTCAAGCATGGGCAAGGAAACCTCCTGCTGATTACCACCTACCACCTTCATTCAGCTGATGAATCAGTGCTGCTCCATGTTGAACAACACTTGGAAGAAGCACTGAGAGTAGCAAGGGCACTCTGGGTGGGGGACTTCAATGTCCAAGAGTGGCTTGGTAATGCCACTACTGACCGAGCTGGCCTCTGAAGGACATAGTGGCCGGTGAGAGAACCAACACGAAAGAAAAACCTACTTGACCCCAATCTACCTGTCCATGACAGTATTGGTAGCAGTGACCACCACCCAGTCATTGTGGAGACAATGTCCTGTCTTCACACTGAGGACACCCTCCATCGTGTTGTGTGGCACTACCACCGTGCCAAATGGAATAAATTCAGAACAGATCTAGCAGCTCAAAACTGGGCATCCATGAGCGCTGTGGGCCATCAGCAGCAGAATTGTATTCCAACACAATCTGTAACCTCATGGCCCAGCATACCCCTCACTCTACCATTATCATCAAGACAGGGGACCAACCCTGGCTCAATAAGGAGTGTAGAAGAGCATGCCAGGAGCAGCACCAGGCGTACCTAAAAATGAGGTGCCAACCTGGGGAAGCTGCAACACAGGACTACATGCATGTTAAAAAGCAGAAGCAGCATGATATAGACAGGGCTAAGCGATCCCTCAATCAACGGATCAGATCAAAGCTCTGAAGTCCTGCCACATCCATTCGTGAATGGTGGTGGGTCATTAAACAACTAATGGGAGGAGGCTCCATGAATATCCCCATCCTCAATGATGGTGGAGCCCAGCACGTGAGTGCAAAAGACAAGGCTGAAGCGTTTGCAACCATCTTCAGCCAGAAGTGCCGAGTGGATGATCCATATTGGCCTACTCCTGAGGTCCCCACCATCACAGAAGCCAGTCTTCAGCTAATTCGATTCACTCCATGTGATATCAAGAAACGGCTGAGCGCACTGGATACAGAAAAGGCTATGGGCCCCAACAACATCCCAGCTATCGTGCTGAAGGCTTGTGTTCCAGAACTAGCCGCACCTCTAGCCAAGCTGTTCCAGTACAGCTACAACACTGGCATCTATCCGACAATGTGGAAAACTACCCAGGTATGTCCTGTCCACAAAAAGCAGGACAAATACAACCCGGCCAATTACCACCCCATCAGTCTACTCTCAATCATCAGCAAAGTGATGGAAGGTGTCATCGACAGTGCTATCAAGCGGCACTTACTCACCAAAAACCTGTTCACTGATGCCCAGTTTGGGTTCCGCCAAGACCACTTGGCTCCAGACCTCATTACAGCCTTGGTCCAAACATGGACAAAGGAGCTGAATTTCAGAGGTGAGGTGAGAGTGACTGCCCTTGACATCAAGGCAGCATTTGACCGAGTCTGGCATCAAGGAGCCCTAGTAAAACTGAAGTCAATGGGAATCGGGGGGAAAACTCTCCACTGGCTGGAGTCATACCTAGCACAAAGGAAGATGGTTGTGGTGGTTGAAGGTCAATCATCACAGCCCCAGGACATTGCTGCAGGAGTTCCTCAGGGCAGTGTCCTAGGCCCAACCATCTTCAGCTGCTTCATCAATAACCTTCCCTCCATCATAAGAAATGGGGATGTTCGCTGGTGACTACAAGTGTTCAACGCCATTCACACCTCCACAGATAATGAAGCAGTCCATGCCCGCATGCAACAAGACCTGGACGACTTTCAGGCTTGGGCTGATAAGTGGCAGGTAACATTCGCGCCACAGAAGTGCCAGGCAATGACTATCTCCAACAAGCGAGAGTCTAACCACGACCCCTTGACATTCAACGGTATTACCATCGTCAAATCCCCCACTATCAACATCCTGGGGGTCACCATTGACCAGAAATTTAACTGGACTAGCCACATTAATACTGTGTCAACAAGAGCTGGTCAGAAGCTGGGTATTCTGCGGCGAGTGTCTCACCTCCTGACTCCCCAAAGCCTTTCCACCATCTACAAGGCACAAGTAAGGAGTGTGATGGAATACTCTCCACTTGCTTGGATGAGTGCAGCTCCAACAACACTCAAGAAGCTCGACACCATCCAGGACAAAGCAACCTGCTTGATTGGCACCCCATCCACCACCTTAAACATTCACTCTCTTTACCGCCGGGGTACCGTGGCTGCAGTATGTACCATCTAAAAGATGCACTGCAGCAACTCGCCAAGGCTTCTTCAGCAGCACCTCCCAAACCCGCGACCTCTTCCACCTAGAAGGACAAGGGCAGCAGGCGTATGGGAGCACCACCACCTCCAAGTTCCCCTCCAAGTCACCCACCATCCTGACTTAGAAGTATATCGCCGATCCTTCATCGTCGCTGGGTCAAAATCCTGGAACTCCCTCCCTAACAGCACTGTGGGAGTACCTTCACCACACGGACTGCAGCGGTTCAAGGCGGCAGCTCACCACCTTCTCAAGGGCAACTAGGGATGGGCAATAAATGCTGGCCTTGTCAGCGACGCCCACATCCAATAAACAATTTTTTTTTTAAATAATGCGTTTGTCATGTGTAGGCACGGTTGGTATGAACATCTAACAGTGCGCAGGGGGACAGAAAACTGAAATGTATTCCATGGGTTAAACCAATCCTTTTGGAAAGATAACTGATTCGAGAAGATCAGGTGCTAGGTTGGAATGCCTTTTGCCATCTCATAATGAAAAATTTAGGTAGAATATTCCCTTCAGGTCAGCAACCAGCAACTGTCACCTAAATGAGGGCGAGTGACTCATGGAGGTCACCTGTCCCAAACCCATACAGGAACAAAAAGTAAGTTCTGTTAAGCACCGAGAAATTAAAGCAGGACAGACTAAAGGCAGTCAGAATCTGACTGAAAATTGTCTGCTAACCAATACCCACACACGTGGAATTTCAAACTCAAACCCTTTGAGACTTTCAAGGAAACTCCGTCTCCATACTAAGGGTAAGTTTGATGGGTTGCATAGACTACATGGACGATTTTAGCCCTG
Source organism: Somniosus microcephalus (assembly GCF_052327205.1). Lineage (NCBI taxonomy): Eukaryota > Metazoa > Chordata > Chondrichthyes > Squaliformes > Somniosidae > Somniosus > Somniosus microcephalus. The sequence goes on from NC_140997.1 coordinate 191,909,785, forward strand.
TCTGCCCGGCAGAAAGCAGGCAGGCGTGCTGCTAAAATGGCCTGTGGGACTTGCCCACTGCCTTCCTGCGGGTTCCGACATTAACCTGCTCTTTTGAGCTGGCGAAAGGGGCACACGCCAAAAGCTAACGGGGCTTTATCTAAATATACAGATCAGGCTCCGATGTGGTCAATGGGGCCAGACTGCCATTATAACCAGTTTGTATGGCAGCTGTCTGAACTTGCATCAAAGCTGTAAACACTGGTGACACAGATGTCTGCTGAGGTGTCCTGACTGCAGTTTCCCTGGAGGTGACTGTTATGTATTGTGTGTTCTATTGTGTGTTCTCCTCCCACCTGTGGTGGCGCTGTCACAGGAGATAAATGGTTGGGTATTCTCTCGGTTAAGTTTAGCTCTCTTTGTTCGGAACTTGCCAGAACTTCCTTTCCTTCCAATAAAGCACTTCATGTTTGAATCTCTGAGTTCTGAGTCCTAAATTGTGTCTAGGTAGAAAGGTACCGACACAACAAGTGGCAACGAGGAGCGGATGAATCTGCGTACATTACGGGTGCAGTGAGTAAACAGAAAATTTAATTTGAAACATCAGATGGCTACTATATTAGGAAACATCGGTGATTTTGATGAAAATGTGGAGCAATGGAGCGAATATACGGAACGTTTTGACTATTTTGTATTGGCGAATGCGGTGGCAAATGAAAAGGTCGTGCCTACCTTTTTGAGTGTAATCGGGCCGAAGACTTTCAATTTACTTCGCAGCCTCGTGCAGCCAGATAAGCCAGGAACTAAAACATATAAGCAACTAGTGGAAATTCTTGGAGCACATTTTTCACCAAAACCTCTGGATTTTGCTGAGAGATTTAGATTTCACAAACGGAATCAAGAGGAGGGGGAATCAGTGATGATGTTTATTGCTGCTTTAAAAAGGCTGTCGGAACACTGCCAGTTCAAGGAGGTGCTGAATGACACCATTAGAGACAGACTTGTGTGTGGTCTGCAAAATGCAGCCACACTGAAGCGCCTTCTTACTGAGGACAACCTTACTCTTGAAAAGGCCATTGAAGTTAGTGTCTCCATGGAGATGGTGGAAAAGGAGGCTCACCAGTTGAGTTCAACATGGAGAGTTCACAAGGTGCCGTCTGAGCCTAAAGGTGCGCGGAACGGCACATGTTACCGTTGTGGGAAAACGGGCCATCACTCTAATGACTGCTGGTGTACGGAGCTGGAATGCCGAAATTGTGGCAAAAAGGGTCACATTGAACGCGCCTGTAGAGGTAAAAAAAGAACAGACAGAGCTGGGAAGCATGGAAGCAAAATGTGTGTATTTGGACAAGAGAAGAAAAAGAGTGTTCATTCAGGGCAGTATGATGGAACAAGCAAAACAGAGGGGAGCGACACCTCTGAGGAGGAAGAGGTGCATATACTGACGGTTGCAGGTGGTTCAAATGGCTACTGGGTGTCACCACTGGTGGAGGGACAATCAGTGCGGATGGAGGTGGACACAGGCCCGGCTGTGTCCCTTGTTTCAGACACTGTCTACAACAAAATGCTAAAGCATCTTACCCTTCAGCCAACAAACATTGTGCTAAAGACGTATACCGGCGAACCTGTGGCCATGAGAGGCGTCATTGAGGTGACAGTTAAATTGAACGGACAGACTGCAAAACTGCCACTATATGTGGTAAAGGGAAATTACCCATCGCTACTGGGACGTGCGTAGCTAGAGAAAATCACGCTGGACTGGCCTGCAGTCCGTATGATGTCAAAAGGGGAGTCAGGTCTGACTGCAGTGTTAAACAAACATGCAGAACTCTTCAGTGGGGAACTTGGGAGCATGAAAAAGATCAGCGTGAGGCTGGACATTAAACCTGACAGCAAGCCGAAGTTTCACAAAGCCCGACCTGTACCCTATGCAATTAGGCCAAAAGTTGAGGCTAACTTGGAGGCCTTAGTCGAGAATGGAGTCCTGGAGCCTGTGAGCGTGAGCAAATGGGCCACACCCATTGTTCCTGTCCTGAAAAAGGATGGATCTGTTCGAATCTGCGGGGATTTTAAAGTGACCATTAACCCGGTGCTGTCTGCGGAACAGTACCCTCTTCCCCTCATTGATGATCTTTTTACGGGCCTGGCCGGAGGGCAAAAGTTCAGCAAAATAGACTTATGCCAGGCTTATCCACAAATGCATGTCGATGACAAATCAAAGGAGCTGCTGACAATTGTGACACACAAGGGGCTATACAGGTACTGCCGCCTTCCGTTTGGAATTATGTCGGCCCCTGCTCTATTCCAAAGGGCAATGGATCAGATTTTGAGTGGACTGCCAGGAGTCCAGTGCTACCTGGACGACATCCTTGTCACTGGGACAAATGAGGAGGATCATCTTCTGAACTTGGATGCGACACTACAACGACTGAAAGAGTACGGACTCAGAGTTCGTAAAGACAAATATGAATTCTTTCAGTCTTCAGTTGAGTACCTGGGGCATGTGATTGACGCTACTGGCCTGCATAAGGCGCTGCCAAAGGTCAAGGCAATTGTGGAGGCCCCAGCACCCCAGAATGTGAGCCAGTTACGTTCATTTCTGGGGCTACTTAACTACTATGGGAAGTTTATTCCAGACTTAGCAACATTGCTGAAGCCGTTACATCAGTTGCTATGTCAAGGCAAAAACATGGAAATGGACTGAACTGTGCAACGAAGCTTTCGCCCAAGCAAAGAAAGCATTGCTGAATTCGGAGGTCCTGACACACTTCGACCCAAAGCTACCCGTGCAGCTAGCATGTGATGCATCACCATATGGTATGGGAGCAGTCATATCCCACATCATGCCTTCGGGTGAAGAGAAACCTATCGCCTTCGCATCACGCACCTTGAACAAGGCCGAGAGTAACTATGCGCAGATTGAGTGCGAGGCCTTGGGAATCGTTTTTGGAATTCGAAAATTTCATCAGTGCCTGTTTGGGAGAAGGTTCACACTCCTGACAGACCACCGTCCATTGACTTCAATCTTCGGGCCCCACACCGGAATTCCGTCTCTCGCTGCAAGCAGAATGCAAAGGTGGGCTTTACTGTTGTCAGGACACACATACGACATCAAATATCGCAAATCAGACTTGCACGGCAACGCAGACGGTCTCTCGAGGCTACCCTTGCCTGTTACTCCCCCAGAGCCTCGTCAGATAGACATCTTCTACTTTAGACAAGTGGAGGGAGCACCTGTCACTGCAGTTCAGGTGCGAAGGTACACCCGCATCGATCCAGTCCTGTCTGAGGTAATGGACGATGTCATTCGAGGGAGAGCGATAGGAGATTCTCCTAGTTTGAAACCTTACGTTTCAAAAAGAAATGAGCTCTCCGTCCAGGCAGGTTGTCTTCTTTGGGGACGCCGTGTCATCATTCCGCCACCTCTGAGGGAACCTATACTGCAACAACTTCATACAGGCCACAGTGGGATGGTTCGGATGAAGGAAATGGCAAGAAGCTACTTCTGGTGGGCAGGTCTCGATGGGAATATTGAGGAGAAAGCCAAAACATGTTCCCCATGTCAAAGGGTCCGGAATGTTCCACAGCTGGCAACCCTACACCCCTGGGATTGGCCTGCAGAAGTGTGGCAGCGAGTACATGTGGACTTCGCCGGTCCTTTCGAAGGGAAGATGTTTATGGTGGTTGTGGACGCTCGTAGCAAGTGGCCGGAGGTCGCTGTGATGAGGTCTACCACGGCAGAGAAAACAATTGAGAAACTTGGTGAGATGTTCAGCCGTTATGGCTCACCAGAACAACTCGTAAGTGACAACGGTCCACAATTTGTATCACAGGAGTTTGCAACCTTCCTGCATGTGAATGGTGTCTAACACATCAGGTCTGCGCCCTATCATCCCTCTACTAACGGCCAGGCAGAAAGGTTCGTGCAAACTTTGAAGCACGCCTTGAAGGCATCGCAAGGTCAGGGCTCAATCCACCAACGTCTGAACAGCTTCCTGTTGTCCTACAGGAACGAGCCGCATGCCACAACCAAAACTTCCCCCGCTTCGCTCATGATGAAGAGGCAGTTGCGGACAAGTTTTGACTTACTCAAACCTCCAAGGGCAGAGCAGGTTGTCCATCGTCAACAACAAGCTCAAGTTGAAAAGAGAGAGAAAAGAGCCAAGGAGAGACGGTTTCATCCGGGAGAGCACTGGACCGAAATGGGTTCCTGCTACGGTGATCGCGCAGACGGGCCCTGTGTCTTACACGGGTGAGACTGCCGAGGACATCGTCTGGAGAAGACACACAGATCAACTGTTGCTAGGAGCAGAGACAGCCACAGAGGCTCCAACGGCTGGTTGGCCTGAACTGTTTCCGAATGATACCGCAAACCAGCATCCTTTGCCACAGTGCTCTTCTCCAACACAGGAAGTCAAAGAGACTGTTCCACCTTTGCAAGCTCCTGACTTTCAACTGACACAGGCACCTTCTCCATCCAGGCCTGTGTCAATGCCTACTGCTGTGGAAGCCAGCGATGACCGCCGGTATCCTGTCAGAGAGCGGCGGCCTCCAAGACGCTTGGATCTGTAGGCTTAGTGACTTACCCACAAGACTGGGGCAGAATAAACCCCAGGGTAAAGTCAGGGTTTGAGGCAGTCTACCTCTTCCCTAGGTTAGTTGAGTGTATTGAAAGTAACTTACCTATTGAGGAATAATGTGGACCTTCCATTTAAGAGGGGAGGAAATGTTATGTATTGTGTGTTCTATTGTGTGTTCTCCTCCCACCTGTGGTGGCGCTGTCACAGGAGATAAATGGTTGGGTATTCTCTTGGTTAAGTTTAGCTCTCTTTGTTCGGAACTTGCCAGAACTTCCTTTCCTTCCAATAAAGCACTTCATGTTTGAATCTCTGAGTTCTGAATCCTAAATTGTGTCTAGGTAGAAAGGTACTGACACAACAGTGACCACATGGTACAGGGTAGACTGCAGAGTGGAAATACACTGCGACAGCATCTCGCACATGCAGGAAGTGGACTCCTTCATCCTTCCCGCGTAAGTGATGATAATATTTGGCAGCCTTGCCAATGCCTCATACATTTGCTGGGGTGCCTCAAACATTTTGTTTTCCATGGGTGGGCCCCAGAGACCCATAGCTCTATTTACTGAGTAGAGATAGGAGAGGACAGTACCCTCCAGCACGTTGTCTCCTAGGCTGTCTCTGCCACCACTATCTGCTCCTGCTCACTTATGCTGCGTGACTCACCAGATGCTATCATCCCACACTGAGTGCCAATCTCTGCGTTGGTGCCTGGGAGGGATGTAGCGCATGACAATGGATTCTCAGGAGGGATGTCTTCTTCCGAGGCGCCTACTTCTGCAAGAGGCAGTGATTCTTCTTGGTGATGGGAAGGACCTACAGGGAAGAAGAAATGGATAAGAGTTAGGATAGCAATGAGTAGCTGGATAGGAGCACATAAAAGGCTTGACCATAATGGTTGAGGTCTTTGGGTTGGCTGAAAGTGCAATTGCTTGTGGTAGATGAAGGGATACAAGTGAGAAAGAGTCACCTTGCTCAGCAAAACCACCAACCTCCCCATCTCCAATGCTAGCAATGTTGCATGGCCCACTAATCTCTAGTGCTGCTTCCTCTGCCTGGGTATGGTTTACAAACTGGCGTGGTCCTGTCCCTCTCCCTATTATTGTGCACTCTCTTCTCCTGCAAAAGGGGAAGAAGATAGTTATGAGTGGCTAGTGAAGATAGGAGGTGCTTCTGGATGTAGTGTATAAGGTGAGAATGGAAAGAAGGAAGTAATGAGAGTGGGGACATCATGAGTGTGCAGTAAGTGGCTTGAGTGTGTATTGAGAAGGAGTGATTGAGAGAAAGTGCAGGTTGAGCAATTGAGAGCAGATGAGAAGAAGCAGCAGTGATGGGAGGAAGTAGGAGATAGGTGAGTGCATATTAGGAGTGAGGATCAAAGGTGGTAAAGAGATGGTACAGTGTGACCTTGTGATTGGTGACAAGGGAAGTGATGTATGGTTGAGGATTGGTGTGTATTGTAAGTTTTTTATTTCGACTGGCACTAAATTGACAGCAAGACCAATTCTTTTGAAACAATTTGGAATAAGTTTATTAAACACACAAACTCATGCAAGTTTATTAAACACACACACTCATGCACATCAAAACAATAGCCTACTGGTATCCTATGACTCTACTCGATTACAACTCGTAAGGTAATGGGTTAGATTTACACAGACTAGTACTTCCCTGAGTTAGGCAATGCACGCGGCCTTTTTCCTTGCTTCTTGATCTGGTCTGTAGAGGGAGAGCTTCTTGTTCTTCCGCGTGATCGACCAGAGAGAGAGAGAGCCTTTGGTTCCTTGTTTTTATATCTTTTTAAAGTCCATTGTCTTCTAGTTTAAATTCTTAAGACGCCACGATTGGGTCTTAGATTCCGGCAGTTCTTGATTGGCTTTCCTTTGAACATGTGTCTGTCTGCAGTGGCTGGTGCCATTTCTTGCTTAAGTTAATTGTTTGTTGACACCTTTTAGTGGCTCTTGAGTTTCGATGGTGAGTTTCGATGTTGTCTCTGTGGGGGGTTATCCTGTTATGCAGGTTTCCTTTGTCAAGTTTCGCGCCATTGCCTTACCCAGGGGAGATCTAAACACATCAAATTTATCTTTATCTTATATTATCTTATATTAATAGTCTCGAGTCCTTCACACATACAAAACATATATTTTTATTCTTACAGTATGGTGGAGGAGGGAGGAGAGGGACTGTGAGCAGGTGCACTGAAAGAGATGGATAAAGCTGTACTCACCTTTCCTGACTTAGGGAGGTCATTGAATCTTTTCCAGCACTGGATCCAGGTCCTCTGCTCACTTCTTGCGCCCCCTCCAGCCATGCTTTCTTGGTGAGAGTGTTAGGCTTCTTGCCACTTCTTGAGGAATAGGATATCCCTCCTGGCCCTCACAGCAGCACCTCCAGGGAGGTATCTGAGAAACTGGGGGCCACCTTCCCTCTCTCGTCAGCCATCCTGAAACATTTGCAGCTTCTATGTAGCAACTTCCACCGGTATTTCCCTTCAGTGAATGCAGCCTCCCTTTAAGAGGTGCATTCAGGCTTTAAGTACTGGCCGGGCTCCCACTGGAAATTGCAGCGTGTGGGCAGGTGGCTTACATCTGACGACATGGGCTGGCCAGCCCCCCAATCTAATGGAAATGAGGCCCGAGTGTTAAAATCAGTTCTCGTGTCATTAACCAGTCATAAAATCAAAGAGTCCTTTCATTGGCTTTTTAGAGAGGGGGGTTGCAGTGGACATCTTGTTTTTATTTTTTTTTAAAGCTGGACAGAACATAGTTTGACTTTTGTTATTTAGGTTTTAAAAAATATACAAAACCGTAGGAGGTGCACTGAAAGAGATAGATAAAGCTGTACTCCAAGGCAGACAAAAGAAGTCCAGCACCAGCACAAAGCTGTTCCCAGAAGACAGAATTCACTTGTGGAACAGAGAAAATAGCCAAAAAGAAGGCCCAGAAGTTAACCAGCAGCACATGATTTCTACCCTGGAATGGCTGAGCTGCCAGACCCAGTCGTGATGTGCCTGCAGCTCACCCACTGTATATTAATTAGGCTGAACCTGGAAATTCAGCTGGGTTCAGTGATCATGGACTTGGGTAGGTCCGATTCACGCTCCAGCTCCCCCCACCCCCGCCACTAATCCCCCCTTAGCATGTTCCAATGCTGGATGCAAAAAATCCATCCTTACATGTTTGGGTTGCCCTGCTGAATGCCCATCTGTGTCAATGTGCTATTATTTTTGTTAAACTATCCCACTAAAAGTACCCCTACCATTATTGTTGGTGATGGAAAGTCATTGTCATGTATCAAGAACCACGGTTACAAAGTTAAGTTAATTAAAAAAAACACTATTGCACACAGCCATCAATATGTGCAAATGGAATATCCGAATCCTGAAGGAACTAGCGAAGTATGTCTGATTCTTAATTCTACGTGTTGTGATCTGGTTTACCAACCTTCAAATCCTCCCACCCCCCCAAACAATACCAGTTATTGTCTCTTTTTTTAGCTCTGTTTATTTTTTTTGCCTATTTCCCCCCACCCGCCATCCATCTCCTGATATTTCCATGGTAACAGCAGCCCTCTGGTACCTTGCCCAAGCAGTCTGCCTTCATGTGTAACTCTAGCTGGTAAGCAGGCTCTTGAACTATGGAGGACACCACAGCTGAGCACAGTCCTGCTCCCACCTGACAACCACATGCATGCACTTTCTGAGTGATGAATAACGGAAATCCTGGCTGATTTAGTTCCACCTCCCTAACCCCTCCCTGCTGAGCCCAACCTTAGCTCCCTGGCGCACCCCCAGCTGAGATCAGCTACCTTTTGGACTCTAGGGGAATCAAGGGATATGGAGATCGGGTGGGAAAGTGGAGTTGAGGTCGATGATCAGCCAGGATCTTATTGAATGGCGGAGCAGGCAGGAGGGGCCGTATGGCCTACTCCTGCTCCTATTTCTTATGTTCTTAGCTTCATACAGGGTTTCAGAAAGGGGAACTTCTAGTCTGTATGGCTTAGTGCTATTTAAGTAGTACCTCTATCCACTGGGATCGATTTTAAGTGCTGGCCAATCGCTGCACTTGTAATGAAGAAGTGACAGTGATTTCGAGCCACAGCCTTAATAACATCGTGCTGGCAAGCTGTGGGGCACCAAACTGGCATCCTCACGCAGCACGCCAGATTGAGGTCTACTAATATCGGGCTGCCTCGGTCAGCAGAAAGGTAAATGTGAGGATCGCAATCACAGGGGTGCGTTCTGAGGTGGCAACAGCTTCAACCATTTCCAACCTAAAATGGCAATCGAGGTTCTAGGACCCTGATTTTATATTTAAAAGAAAAACATTTCTATTCACTTATGGGATCTGGGCGTCGCTGACAAGGCCAGCATTTATTGCCCATCCCTAGTTGCCCTTGAGAAGGTGGTGGTGAACCACCTTCTTCAACTGCTGCAGTCCATGTGGTGAAGGTACTTGCACAGTGCTGTTAGTGAGGGAGTTCCAGGATTTTGACCCAGCAACGATGAAGGATCAGCGATATACTTCTAATTCAGGATGGTGTGTGACTTGGAGGGGAACTTGGAGGTGGCAGGTGTTCCCATGCGCTTGCTGGCCTTGTCCTTCTAGGTGGTAGAGGCCGTGGGTTTGGGAGGTGCTGCCGAAGAAGCCTTGGTGAGTTGCTGCAGTGCATCTTGTAAATGGTACACACTGCAGCCACAGTACGCCGGTAGTGGAGGGAGTGAATGTTTAAGGTGGTTCATGGGGTGCCAATCAAACGGGCTGCTTTGTCCTGGATGGTGTCAAGCTTCTTGAGTGTTGTTGCAGCTGCACTCATCCAGGCAAGTGGAGAGTTTTCCATCACTCTCCTGACTTGTGCCTTGTAGATGGTGGAAAGGCTTTGGAGAGTCAGGAGGTGAGACACTCGCCACAGAATACCTAGTCTCTGATCTGTTCTTGTTGCCACAGTATTTATGTGGCTGGTCCAGTTAAGTTTCTGGTCAATGGTGACCCCCAGGATGTTGATGGTGGGGGATTCAGCGATGGTAATGCTGTTGAATGTCAAGGGGAGGTGGTTAGGCTCTCGCTTGTTGGAGATAGTCATTGCCTGGCACTTCTGTGGTGCAAATGTGACCTGCCACTTATCAGCCCAAGCCTGAACGTCTTCCAGGTCTTGTTGCATGCGGGCATGAACTGCTTCATTATCTGAGGAGTTGTGAATTGCACTAAACACTGTGCAGTCATCAGCGAACATCCCCATTTCTGACTTTATGTTGGAGGGAAGGTCATTGATGAAGCAGCTGAAGATGATTGGGCCTAGGATACTGTCCTGAGGAACTCCTGCAGCAATGTCCTGGGGCTGTGATGATTGACCTTCAATCACCACAACCATCTTCCTTTGTGCTAGGTATGACTCCAGCCAGTGGAGCGTTTTCACCCTGATTCCCATTGACTTCAGTTTTACTAGGACTCCTTGATGCCACACTCGGCCAAATGCTGCCTTGATGTCAAGGGCAGTCACTCTCACCTCACCTCTGGAATTCAGCTCCTTTGTCCATGTTTGGACCAAGGCTGTAATGAGGTCGGGAGCGGAGTGGTCTTGGCGGAGCCCAAACTGGGCATCAGTGAGCAGGTTATTGGTGAGTAAGTGTCGCTTGAAAGCACTGTCGATGACACCTTCCATCACTTTGCTGATGATTGAGAGTAGACTGATTGGGCGGTAATTGGCCGGGTTGTATTTGTCCAGCTTTTTGAGGACAGGACATAACCTGGGCAGTTTTCCACATTGTTGGATAGATGCCAGTGTTGTAGCTGTACTGGAACAGCTTGGCTAGAGGCACGGCTAGTTCTGGAGCACAAGTCTTCAGCACAATAGCCGGGATGTTGTCGGGGCCCATAGCCTTTGCTGTAACCAGTGCGCTCAGCCGTTTATTGATATCACGTGGAGTGAATCATATTGGCTGAAGACTGGCTTCTGTGATGGTGGGGACCTCGGGAGTAGGCCAATATGGATCATCCACTCGGCACTTCTGGCTGAAGATGGTTGCAAACGCTTCAGCCTTGTCTTTTGCACTCACATGCTGGGCTCCACCATCATCGAAATGGGCTTGCCACCTGAAACAGGCGGACGTTTCAGGCAACCAATGATAGGCCTCTGTCAAAATGGTACTGACTGCATTATTAGGGTTAATGGGGCGATAAGGCTAGCAACCCCATCACTACCCTGTTAACGCCAGGTGATTCAAGTGGAAAGTGACCCCGCTAAGTTATAAAAGAAGGAAAGAAAAATGATATCCCTGGTATTCTAATAGGAAGGCGAAGGCATGCAACCTCATCACAGAAATCACAGAAACCCCACAGTGCAGATAGAGGCCATTTCGGCCCATCGAGCCTGCACCGACGCATATCCCACCCGATCCCCGTACCCCCTACACCAACACATATCCCACCCAATCCCCGTAACCCCACGTATTTAATCCCCCTAACACTAAGGGTCAATTAGCCAATCAACCTAACCCGCACATCTTTGGACTGTGGGAGGAAACCGGAGCACCCGGAGGAAACCCACGCAAACACGGGGAGAATGTGCAAACTCCACACAGACAGTCGCCCGAGGCCGGATTCGAACCCGGGTCCCTGGCGCTGTGAGGCAACAGTGCTAACCACTATGCCATCGTGCTGCTCATTGTGAGTAAGAATCTGCTACCTGGTATTCTTTTGGGCTGGAGATACGTGGCTGGTTTGTGGTGATGTCAATATTCAGAACTTAATAGTGTGGTGGCAAAATACTGCGGATGCTGGAAATCTGAAATAAAAACAGAAAATGCTGGAAATACTCAGCAGATCAGGTAGCAGCTGTGGAGAGAGAAACAGAGTTAGCATTTCAGGTCGACTTCTGACGAAAATTTCGTTGACCTGAAACGTTAACTCTGTTTCTCTCTCCACGGACCTGCTGAGTATTTCCAGCATTTTCTGTTTCTTTTATTGCTGTAGTGGGTAGGTTGTCATGGTGATTTATCCTGCTCATTAAAGCTGGTGAAATTATTCTAATAAAGCTCTTTTCCATGTTCTATGGAACCCAGCCTACATAAGTTAAATTAGAACCTCTGCTCATTAGTAAGGGTGAAACGGCCCTATTAATATCATGGAACAAGTTAACCAATCCCTCTTGTAGTAAGAACTGGTGTCATTTTGACATACCATGGGCTAGCAAGTTTGGATTTTCTCCCTGGATTTAAACAACTTGAGTTTTGCACTGCAAAAACAGTATTGAAACCAAAAAGCTAGGTTAAGCTGTAAGCTCTCACTGTTGACAAGAAATGGTGACTTAATAGATAATAGGCAACTACATTTGGAAATAAGATGGAGTTTTACATGTGTAGCCTGTAAGCTGTGATCTTTTATTTGTAAACATCCCACACAACTCTTTGGAACTTGCCAATCAGTGAAGTGTAATGATTCCCAAATGAATGGTTTAAATAATCTAAATTAGACATAATTTCCTGACATTTAATTTGTAATGTCCCTGGCTTGACAAGAAAATTACACATCTTGTGAATACAGATTGTGACAAATTGATGTAAACAATGGGCAATAGATGGGAGTTGCCGAGATAAAGGCAACATTACCAGATCTAAACTGGCTGCTGAATTACAGTAAAGAATGGACATTCATCTGCAACATATTATCTCCTGACCTTTATGTGTACATGTAGCACACAATGTATGACACAAATGCAGGCAAGATTAGGGTTCTGTGGGGGAATTGGAAATATCCAGGGCCAAGTTTCCATTTTATTAACTGGGATGCATATTGTTTTATATTTCACTGTTTAATGAGTGTATGTGAAAGCATGTGTAGCTACACATTTTTGACACTTTTGGAATTCATCAGTTGTTGTGGTGAAGTTGTGTATAGCTAGCTGGCTCGAAAAGTGAGATGTGTAGCAACAACAATAACATCTTGCATTTATATAGCGCCTTTAATGTGGTGAAATATCCCAAGTCGCTTCACAAGTGCGTTATCAAACAACATTTGATACCGAGCCACAAAAGGAGCCATTGGGACAGATGACCAAAAGCTTGGTCAAAGAGGTAGGTTTTAAGGAGCGTCTTGAGAGCGAAGCAGAGAGGTTTAGGGAGGGAATTCCAGAGTTTAGCAAGCTCCACAGTGTCAGCTAGGACATAGGCTGTGGATTAGGAGGAGGAAATGTGAGATGGGGTACAAACTATAAGTCTTCATTCCACATATCAGGTTTGAAAAGGATCCATTGTTCTTTTATTGGCTTCAAAACAGCACTTTTAAATTGAAGGATCTGTGTCAAGTAAATTGAAAATGTAATACCATGAATATCTTTATGAAATATACTTAATGTAAATGACTGAATGACTTAATGTCAATTATTAAAATTAAATAAAATCAAAGGCTTTGCCAATATAATTTGTGAAAGTAAAACTTAATTTGTAAATTCCTCTGAACTTTGATATCATATGATAGCTTTGCAACATGCAATCCAAGCCAACTATTCTTGTTGCCGTCGATATAATCTTCCATTTTGCTGTTGGGGTGCATTCCTTCACTCCACAATCATGTTTCCACTCTATGTTTTATTGGGTGGGTTAAGATCTTTCTTGGGCAATGCAGGATCACATAAATAGTTGGATGAGCAAGGCAAAGTTATTTTTGTGGTCTTTTATCACAATGTTCACTCTCCTCTTTTATTTCAAATGTAATGGGGGGGTTGTGGGGACATGGTCTATCATTATTATCATTGGAGAGAGTCAGTGATGATCAATGAGAATAATTCTAGGACTAAAATGCTGTTATGAGTATTGGATGACTGAATTGGAACTAGCTTTCAATAGGGGGGGGGGGAAGGATTGAGAGCAGATTATGACCCATGTTTTAAAATGCTGAAAGGCATAGCTAGTGTGGATATAAGATAAACTAACTGAAAGTGTGATTGCAGAGCTTGAGCTGAATACAAAGTTAATATGCCTGAAGTGAGGCTAGTGAATGATGCATATTTTTCCATAGAGTAGTTATGTGAAGTTGGCTCCCCTCATAATTAAGTTAATATTATACAGATTCTTTAAGATACCAGATTAATATTTGGTTATGAAAAGGATTGAAAGTTTTACAGATCTGCACAGAGAACTGATCAAACACCCCATGAAGCACCACAGAACCAAGTATATTGGGCAATGGGAATATCAGCTGAATAACATTGACATGTAGTGTTATATTGATGTGCTGGAATGTTTTGTTCAGTTGCTGTTATGATTGCAGGTTTTTTAAAGTATCATTCTCCTTCAGTTGTTCCGATTTGAGATTTTTAAAGTATCATATTCTTGAGCTGTGAGCAGCCAACTGAGTGTAACAGTGATGGTGAGTTTTTGCTGAAAGAAGGTGGGGAGTAAGTTTGGCCTAAACAGGCATTGGGGGCTGAGACACAGTGGGCAGGATTTTCATTAGGCTGTGGAGGTGGGATTGGAGGCGTGTGGGGGGTTAAAATCCTGAAATCGGGGGGCACAAACCCATCCTGCCCCCAACCCGCCTCCATGCCAGTTTCAAAGGAGGCGGATACCCGACCCGCACTGGGACCCGCCTCCCCGAGGCGGGAAGGGGATTAGTGCCAATTAACTGCCTGTTAACAGATAGTTAACAGGCAGTTTTTAGCCTAATCTCTATTTTCATTGGTGAAATGTGGGATTCTCGACGGCTCCAAACCACGCCAAGTTAACGGGGCGGGCCGCCGGGATGAAGGGCTTGGAGGGGTCGAGATGTCCGGTGTTCAGGTGAGTGATGGGTGCATGAGTGCAGAGGTAAGTGTGTTTGGTGTGTTTAAAGAAGTTTTACTTACCTTTACAGCCTTCCTTCAGGTCTCGGGAGTTCCTCATCTCACCGGCAGAGAAAGCAGAATGGCCGCGATCTGTCAAAAATTGCAGCATTCAGCTTTCTGTTCCGGAGAGATCTCTAAATTGTCCTGAGAGGAAGGAATTAACTTGGAGTACAGATTGTCAGTGTTTGACAGCTTCAAGCAGCTGTCGAACGCTGATATTTCATCTGTCAAAAGGTCTTGACAGATTAAATATCAATCTGAGACGTCACCTGTTGCCGGGTGGCCCTTAATTGGCCTGCTGAGCCCACTGGGCGGGCTCAACAAGGTCAATCAAGTCAAAATCATTTGGGTTGGCTAGAACTCGATGGAGGCGGACTACAACCCCGAACGTTGTAGTCCCGCCTCCTACCCGCCTCCTCAATGAAAATCGAGCCCAGTGGGTCTGAATTTGCAGTTAAGCAACAATTAGTTCTTCTAAATTAAGTTAGAGTAGCACAGAAATGAGGAGCATATAAAATGGAATGATCAGAAGTTAGGCTCGTGATGTGATTGATGTGCACGATGGGGGATATCTTGGATCTGCTCCTCTTCTTTGACCACCACCTTGCTATTGTAATACTGAGAGAATATTTTACCATTATGTTTTGCCTGTGCAACTATACTTTTTTTCTTGGTCTCTCTCTCTGTCTCTCTGATCATCCTTTTGATATGTTTCCGCATGAGCCCATATTTATCCCAGGGAACTCCTTCTCCTTTTTCTCAGCAGGATTTGTAGTAGTCATTTCCCCTCTTTATCTCCTTTTAAATTAATTTGTTAATCCACTTAGGGTCATATTTGTTTAATCTGAGCTCCTTGATCTTGTCCAGTATTATTCTTTTAAAGGTGTTCCATTTGTCTTCAACTGAAATGTTGATGAACCCTTCCTCCAATCTACAGGAAACTCTTTGGTATCTGGCACCGACGGGACCGGCGTGTTGCCGGTTGATCAAAAATTCCGGATGACAGAGAGGGTTATCTACCGAGGCTATTTTTAAAAAAGTAAAAGAAAAAATCAAGAAATGTGCAGTATACAGTAATTGGGTACTCACTGACAGAATGTTGTGTTAAATGGATGGTGGCAGATGCTTGATTAAGTACAGTACTGCCAGTTGAGGGTAATGCAATGCAGTGACTACCAGCAGCGTGGGAGACACACAGTATCCCTGTAAAATGGCGGACCAGAAGTGTTAAGTCCGTGAATGATTGAGACACGGACTAGCAGGAGTGAAAACAAACAGATCTTTACTGGTGGAAGGCAATAACGAAACTAAACAGAGGCTCTCTAGCGCCTTTTATACAGGGGTGGTCACTGCCGGTACTGCAGTCTGAGACCAGTTATTCTCTTAAAGGTACATACACAACAATTCCTCCCCTTTTAGATAAACAGTACATAACATTCATTTAACAACTAAATGATAACGAATTACAATCACAATTACTGTTACTAGATACAGTGGTTAAGTTTAAGCAATTATAAGTTCAGTCTTTGAGGAGGCTTCCTGATTCTGTCTGGATAACGCCTCTTTGGGGTAACAGGTTCTCCTGGCAATGTTGAGTCAGAATCAATGTCGTTGTTTGGTTCATCTGCTTCCAATATTACCAGTTCTGCAGTAGCTGCAATTGGAACGTCGATTTCATTACCAGGTATATCAGATCGTGGTGTGGAGTTGACGTTTTCCAGTGACTCTAGAATCTGGTCAGCATGGCGTCTTACAATGCTCTCCCCAACGTCCACGGTATACATGAGAGGTCCTTGTCGTGTACAAATCGTTCCTGGCTGCCATTTCTCAGTGTGGTAGTCCCGGGCCAAAACTGGTTGACCTATCTTAAAACTCCTGGTCGGCCTTTCATTCATATTCTGAAACTGCCTGTTCTCCACATCTCTTCGGACGTTTGGCTTAACCAAATCCAAGCGGCATCGTAGTCTTCGATTGAAGAACATCATGGCTGGAGTTTGCTTGTTAACCGCATGTGTCGCATTCCGGTAGGCAAACAAGAAGTTGTCCACCTTGTGTTGTAGGGGTATATCTTCATTACATATTGCCTTGATAGCCTTCTTGAATGTTTGGACAAACCTCTCGGCCAATCCATTAGTGGCTGGATGATATGGGGCAGATGTGTAATGCTTAACACCATTGTTCTTTAAGAACCTCCGGAACTCTTCAGACACAAACTGTGGTCCATTGTCAGAGCAAATCTGTTCAGGCAGCCCATTCCTGGTGAATATGGTTCGTAAAACTGTGATAGTTTTTTCCGTGGTGGTTGAGGACATTTTTATTACCTCTGGCCACTTTGAATGTGCATCCACCGCAATTAAAAACATCGAGTCCATGAAGGGACCAGCAAAATCAATGTGCACCCTTTGCCATGGAGATGAGGGTCCCTCCCATGGATGCAGAGGAGCTTGTGGTGGGGCGTTTTGGACCTTCTGGCATCCTGCACAGCTCTTGGTCATCTCTTCGACTTCTCTATCGATTCCCGGCCACCACACAAACGCTCTGTCTAAGCTCTTCATTTTTACCCCACCCAGATGATCCTCATGAAGCTCATTGAGCACTCTATCCATCAACTTAGGTGGAATTACTACTCTGGATCCACACATCAAGGTTCCTCTGCACACCGACAGCTGTTCTCTTCTCGGCGAGAATGCTGGCAGCAGTGGTTCGCCATGTGCTGGCCATCCCTTCACCGTTAAATCATAGACCCGTGATAGTGTCGGGTCATTCCATGTTTCCTTTTCTATGTTTGCATTCGTCACAGGGAGACATTCGACTATGGTCGAGTGGAATAACTCCATTGGATCCACTGCAAGGTCTTCTTCTTCCACCGTCGGCAACAGTAGACGTGACATTCCATCAGCATTTCCATGCTGTTTAGTTCCTTTGTACTCGATGTCATATTGGTGTGCCCCTAGGAAAAGGGACCATCTCTGCAGCCGTTGTGCTGTCATTATCGGTACGCCCTTCTGAGGGTTGAAAATGGAGACAAGAGGTTGATGATTGGTTAGTAGAGTAAATTTTTGACCGTGCAGATAGTGATTGAACTTCTTCACCCCCCACACTAGGCTGAGGGCCTCTCTGTCAATCTGGGCGTAGTTACGCTCGGCAGAAGTTAACGAGCGTGACGCAAAAGCTATCGGCCTCTCCAAACCATCAAGGAATTTATGTGACAGTACCGCCCCAATGCCGTAGGGAGACGCATCACACGCCAACCTGATTGGCAGTGCTGGGTTGTAGTGAGCCAATACTTCCTTTGAAGTGATTAAGTCCTTACTCTTCTGAAAAGCACGTTTACAATCATCGCTCCATTTCCATGCTACCCCCGTTCGTAGCAGGGCGTTCAGTGGGTGCAGAATTGTCGACAAATTCGGCAAAAACTTATGATAGTAATTCACCAACCCGAGGAATGACCTCAATTGCGACACATTTTCAGGCACTGGGGCCTTAACAACCGCTTCAATTTTGTCAGGGGACTTATGTAACCCCTCTTCATCAATCACGTGGCCACAATACGATATCTGTTTCTTAAAAAATTCGCACTTGGGGCGGTTGGCTCGCAGCCCATGTTCCCGTAGTCTAGTGAGCACCTGTTCTAGGTTGTTAAGGTGTTCACTGTCATCTTCACCTGTTACAAGGATGTCGTCCAAGTAACACTGAGTCCCCGGAATCCCTTGCAGGACTTGTTCCATCGCTCTTTGCCATATCGCCGGAGCCGATGCTACTCCGAATACCAATCGATGATACTGGTAAAGACCTTTGTGAGTGTTTATCGTGAGATACTTCCTAGAGGACTCTTCAACCTCCATCTGCAAATATGCTTGTGCTAGGTCAATTTTTGTAAAACGCTTCCCTCCAGACAGTGAGGCGAAGATGTCTTCTATCCTTGGAAGAGGATATTGTACTGTGTGAAGGACAGGGTTCACCGTCACCTTGAAATCCCCACAGATGCGAATCTTCCTTGGCTCTCCGGACTTATTGCTTAACGTTTTCTTCATGACAGGAATGATGGGTGTCGCCCACTCACTCCAGTCGACCTTAGACAACACGCCCGCCTTCTCCAGATTCTCCAGCTCTGCCTCGACGGCTAGGCGAATTGCATATGGTACCGGTCTCGCTTTGAAAAACTTGGGAACTGCATTCTCTTCTATTTTTAACGAGGCGGTTATGCCTTTAAGCATGCCCAGCTCTTGTTGAAATACCTCTTTGGCGTTAGCTAAGATTGTTGACAATCGTCCAGGAGTGACGTCTTCATCTTTTTTACCGTCCACCGTCATTGCATGAATGGAATGCCAATCTAAGTTTATCTTCCTGATCCATTCCCGTCCCAATAACGGTGGTCCACCATTTGGCAGTATGTAGAGATACAATTTCCGTATTTTCTTGCCATTGTATTCGACAGGCACCCTTATTTTTCCTCTGGGGTATACTTTTTGCCCCGTATACGTCGTCAAGACGATGGATGTCTCTCTCAAGGGTATGTGTGAAAATAGCCGCTCGTAGTCTCGTCGATTCATGACGGTTAGCGCTGATCCTGTATCCAATTCCATTTTAACTTGGGACCCTGCTATCGTGAGAGTGACCCAAATGGTTCGGTGATCCTCTTTTGCGATTACATTGTGAAGTTTGAGACAGCTTAGTCTCCTGTTTCCGGATTCACTATCGCTCATCTGGTCTTCGGAACTACTGTCCGTCATCTTTTGTACTTTCTTTTACGGTTCCTTAGTAGCCTTTTTGTTGTCGCTGGTCTTCTTCCCAGACCTACAAACTCGTGCAATGTGTCCAATCTTCCCGCATTGTCTGCATATTTTGTCTTTGGACCAGCAGTCCTTCTGGTCATGGTTAGTTCTGCCGCAGCGATAACATTTTGCAAATCCCCGTGTCATTTCGTGGGTGCCGTATTCCTGTGGTTTTTGTTGAATTTCTGCAGCTCCCCTGGCTGCTGCTTCATACGATACCGCCACGCTGAAAGCCTTATCTAGCGTCAGCTCTTTTTCTGAGAGTAACTTCTTCTGTGTTCCTTCACTCAGGAGTCCACAGACAAATTTGTCCCGTAGGGTATCTGCCAGTCCTGCTCCGAACTGGCAGTGCTTTGATAGCTTGCGTAGTTCCGTAAGATACTCAGCATTGCTCTCATCTTTGTGCTGAGTTCTCCTGTGGAATTTAAATCTTTCTGCTATCAACAGCGGTGCAGGGTTTAAGTGTTCCTGTAGGACAGCAGCAATTTCGTTAAAACTCTTTGCCTTCGGTTTGGCTGGAGTAATCAGGTCCCGCAATAGGCCGTACGTTCTAGCGCCCATTAAGTTTAGCAATATAGATGCCTTTTTCCCCTCCGCTATATCGTTTGCCTCGAAATATACCTCGACTCTTTCCACATACGTGGTCCAGTCCTCTAATGTATTATCAAAAGCAGTGATACAGCCAGTCTTCGGCATCTTGCAAATCTAAAATGGCGCCTCCCGCACTTTGCCTTCTTCCCCGCTGTTGTTAGCGCTGCTTTCCACGGTTTCTTGCGCGTATTCTTTTTCTTTTATTATTTTCCCGTCGTGGAGCGGACCCTCTGGGACACTTCCCTCCCTCTTCTTAGGTCCGAACGCTGCCCGGCTTCGAAGCACCGGCCGCGCCCTGTATGCTCCACCCTCTCTCTCTCTTTGCTTCCCGACTCGCTGCCCGGCCCCGTTGAAAGGCCACCCGATCGAGCTTCAGCCCGCCGCAGCCCAGGAAGGATCAGAGCACTACCTGCCACCAACCCGATTAGCTGGGAAACCACGGACCGAGGAACCCAGCCTGGCTCTGGAAAGTCGCTCCTGCAAGTTTTTAACCCGATGATTGACGGTCGACGCCCGTTTCTTGAGTTTTAATGGACTATATATATATTTTTTTCTGGCTCCGACCTTCAACAACGTCGTCGGAGCTGCTGCCGAGTTGCAGGTAAGTACGTTTCTTACTCGTCGCCAGTGTTAAGTCCGTGAATGATTGAGACACGGACTAGCAGGCGTGAAAACAAACAGATCTTTACTGGTGGAAGGCAATAACGAAACTAAACAGAGGCTCTCTAGCGCCTTTTATACAGGGGTGGTCACTGCCGGTACTGCAGTCTGAGACCCGTTATTCTCTTAAAGGTACATACACAACAAGAAGAGACTACCGGCAGCGCGGGAGAGTCAGACCCCTGTTACAGGGGTATTGAGGTGTTCCGACTTCCGACAGTGCCAAGAAGCCGAGTAGTGGCAGTTTGGAGAACTACCCCCACTGACTAACTCGGCCACCGCGGGAGACTCGGACTCGGCAACATTGCCGGTTATTGAGGTGTTGTTTTTGGAGTGAGAATTTTGCCGGTTAATAGAGAATACCAGATATTTAGGTGCCGTTTGAACAAGAGTTTCCTGTATTTGTTTTAATCCTTCTGAATTTAGTCCTTTTAAAGTTATAAACTTGGCTTCAGATCTTTGATATAGCTGATTCCCAGATCATGAAGGTTAAGAATTTTGTGGTCACTGTGTTGTAAAAATTAATAATAATTTACCTTAGAAATTGGATGATATTGTTTGCAGTTGTCTCTTTGTGAAATTTGCTTTTTGCCTCTACTTTTACTGGTTTTGCATTTGCCCTTGTCTTGTATATGTTATAATATTGTATCAATAAATACTGTATACAGTTATTTTTGTTCAGTCACATCAACAATGAATCATCAGTGCCTTAACTCCCACACCTTCATTACCTAGGACTACACTGTTAGAGCTGAAGGAGCAAATTGGAAACCTCCTCTGCAGGTTAAAGAACAAGAATGTTGTGTTCTGATGAAGCTGCTAGCACTAAACCAGCTTGTTAAAGGATGCATGCGTAAGTGCACTTCAGTTATGTTTTAGGCATGTTTACTTGGCAACCAGGAATATGCAGATTGATAAACTGGACAGGAAATCTGTTAATTAATATGATCCTCTGGCATTTAAAAAAAAAGTCTTTAATCTCTTTCACCTTAAGGACTTTAAGTGTCACAGAAGGGTTACATCAAAGGTTTCCATCAACTTGAAATTCAAACAAATTTACATATATTTTACCATTTCCTTAAAGATGCTTCTGTGAAATCTAGCATAGGTTTCCTTCATCATTTCTTTTCCTGAAAACACTAAGTCATGTTGGGTACAGTTTCAGGGGTACAAGCAGCTCTACATCCAAATGGCTCCTGGTCATAGATGAGCCGAGATGGCGAGTGTCAGCTGGCTATTCAACAATAAGAACATAAGAGCATAAGAAATAGGAGCAGTAGTAGATCGGTTCGTGTAGATCGCCACTAAATAAGAGAGTTTGACTTCGACGAACTATTAACAAGTTGTTTATTTACAGGAACAGACTAATTACATCAGGTAAGATGGCAGGTAAGATGGCTGACTGTAGGAGCACTGTGGTGTAGGTCTTGTCCCAGCGGGGACTCCACGAGGACTAACTAGAAGTTTCCCAGCTCAACTGCCAGCAGGTTCCGAGCTCAACTGCCAGCAGGTTCCGAGCTCAACTACCAGCAGGTTCCGAGCTCTACTGTTGAAAGGTTCCGAGCTCTGATGTCATGACGCCAGAGTACAGGAGAGAAGCCTGAGTATAGTAATAGACACATACAGTAAGGTAAGTTAAAGGGAATTATGTATCTCAATGTAAGGGACAACCAGTGGTACCGCCACATAGGCCCCCCCAGAATTCGCTTTAACGAAAGTCCAAGGATGAGATGGTCTGACGAGCTGGTGGTCTCGGTGGTCGTGCTGTCTCGGCTTGGCGAGCGAGTTCCGAAGATGCTGCTCTTGAGGGGATCCGTACGCACTTCATGGCGAATAAAACGTATCCGTCAGGCGAAGGACCATAGAGACGTGCGAAACAGCAGGCCTTATCAGAGTGACGGGCAGATTGGGCGGACGCGGGCGATGTCTCCGTTGACTGGTGAGCGAAACCTTCAGGAGGCTGGAACGCACGAAACAGTGCGTGCCATAATGCTACGACATGAACAGAACGGAGGGTGAAAAGTTGCTGTGTTGATCTGTGATCAGAGCAACTTCCACGTGTTGATCGCGGCCGCAGGATGCCCGTTAGACCCGTCCTTGATGTATACAGCTTCAATAGACATTTGCATTTGTTAAAAGGGAAAAACTGGAGAAAGGGCGGCAACGGTCCAGGTTGTTGTTGCTTTCAGGAGGGGTTAACTCTGCCTGGAGGGCGGCAACACTTGTAACAGTTGTAGATTTAGGAGAAAACAGCCGGGAGGGCGGTACGCTTTTGTTCACGCCGAATCGTGTAGTAGGTAACACAACCAGCAGGCTGACGGGCTGGTGCGTCGTCGGCGGGGAACGAGTCTTCGTGTTTCATGAGGGCAGGGTCCTCGTGGTTCGCGAGGGATGGATCCTCGTGGTTCGCGAGGTGGTGAGTCCTCGTGGTATCCCCGCAGGGCACGCTCCGATTTTGTGGGCCCGAACATGCTGTACCCTGCGCTTGGAGAGATGTATACTTGCTGTTGCTTTGGACGTAGAGGCGGGCGATCCATGTGACGGTAGGAAAGACGAGTACGGGGACCGTAAGCAAGTGCGTGGTCGGGGCCGCATCGATGTTCTCGTCGAACGGGGCTTCTACCTTTATAAAGCACGAGGGAGACTGTGGCTCCCTGGATTGCGGTAGCGACAGCAAAACGGCTGGTGCTTCCATGGCGTGCTTCTTTTGTGAAAATTGACCGATCCGAACCTAGACTCATGTCCAAATTCCTGCCAGCTCCCCGTAACCCTTAATTCCCTTTACTTCTAGGAAACTGTCTATTTCTGTTTTAAATTTATGTAATGATGTAGCTTCTACAGCTTTTTGGGGCAGCATATTCCATGGACCTACAACCCTCTGAGTGAAGTAGTTCCTCCTCATCTCAGTTTTGAAAGAGCAGCCCCTTATTCTAAGACTATGCCCCCTAGTTCTAGTTTCACCCATCATCGGGAACATCCTCCCCGCATCCACCCGATCCAACCCCTTCACAATCTTATATGTTTCTAGAAGATTGCCTCTCATTCTTCTGAACTCCAATGAGTAGAGTCCCAATCTACTCAACCTCTCCTCATATGTCCATCCCCTCATCCCCGGGATTAACCGAGTGAACCTTCTTTGTACTGACTCGAGAGCAAGTATGTCCTTTCTTAAGTATGGACACCAAAACTGTATGCAGTATTCCAGGTGCGGTCTCACCAATACCTTGTACAACTGAAGCAATACCTCCCTATTTTTATATTCTATCTCCCGAGCAATGAAAGCCAACATTCCATTGGCCTTCTTAATCACTTGCTGCACCTGCATACTAACCTTTTGAGTTTCGTGCACCAGGACCCCCAGATCCCTTTGTACTTCAGTACTTTCCAGTTTCTTGCCATTAAGATAATAACTTGCTCTACGATTTTTCCTGCCAAAGTGCATAATCTCACACTTTCCAGTATTGTATTCCATCTGCCAAATCTCTGCCCGCTTACTTAGCCTGTCTATGTCCCCTTGCAGGTTTTTTATGTCCTCCTCACTCACTACTTTCCCTCCCATCTTAGTATCATCTGCAAACTTTGATATGTTACACTCGGTCCCCTCCTCCAAATCGTTAATATAGATTGTAAAGAGTTGGGGACCCAGCACTGACCCCTGCGGAACACCACTAGTTACTGATTGCCAGTCTGAGAATGAACCATTTATCCCAACTCTCTGCCTTCTGTTAGATAGCCAATCCTCTATCCATGTCAGAATATTACCCCCAATCCCGTGATTTTTTTATCTTAAGCAATAATCTTTTGTGTGGCACCTTGTCAAATGCCTTTTGGAAGTCTAAATACACTACGTCCACTGGTTCCCCTTTATCCACCCTATATGTTACTTCCTCAAAGAACTCCAGCAAATTTGTCAAACATGACTTCCCCTTCATAAAACCATGCTGACTTTGTCCTATTAAATTATGATTGTCCAAATGTCCTGTTACTGTCTCCTTAATAATGGACTCCAAAATTTTACCTACCACAGATGTTAGGCTAACCGATCTATAGTTTCCAGCCTTCTGTCTACTGCCCTTTTTAAATAAGGGTGTTACATTCGCAGTTTTCCAGTCTGCCGGGACCTTTGCCGAGTCCAGGGAGTTTTGGAAAATTATTACCAATGCATCCACAATCCCTACCGCCACTTCCCTCAAGACCCTAGGATGAAAGCCATCAGGTCCAGGTGATTTATTCGCCTTGGGTCCCATTATTTTACCGTGTACCACTTCCTTCGTGATTTTGATCGTGTTTAGCTCCTCCCCCCCTTTAGCCCCCTGTTTGTCCAGTGTTGGGATATTCTTAGTGTTTTCTACTGTAAAGACTGATACAAAATATTCATTCAGCGTTTTTGCCATCTACATATTTCCCACCATTAATTTCCCGGTCTCATCCTCTAAGGGACCAACATTTACTTTAGCCACCCTTTTTCTTTTTATATAACTATAAAAACTCTTACTATCTGTTTTTATATTTTTTGCTAATTTACTTTCATAATCTATCTTCCCTTTCTTAATCAATCTTTTTGTTATTTTTTGCTGTCTTTTAAAGTTTTCCCAATCCTCTATCCTCCCACTAGATTTAGCTACCTTATATGCCCTTGTTTTTAGTCGAATACTATCCTTAATTTCTTTACTTAGCCACAGATGGCTGTCTTTTCTTAGACACCCTTTTCTTCTCAGTGGAATATATTTTTTTTGGAAGTTGTAAAATAACTCCTTAAATGTACACCACTGATCATGTAACGTCTTACCCTTTAATCTATTTTCCCAATCCACTCTCCTCAATTCCGCTCTCATACCTTCATAGTCTCCTTTATTCAAGCTTAGCACGCTTGTTTGAGATCCAACCTTCTCACCCTCTAATTGAATATGGAATTCAACCATGTTATGGTCACTCATTCCAAGGGGATCCTTTACTAGGACATTTTTAATTAATCCTGTCTCGTTACACAGGACCAGATCTAAGGTTGCTTGCCCCCTGGTCGGTTCAGTTACATACTGCTCAAGAAACCCATCCCTAATACACTCAATGAACTCATCCTCAAGGCAGCCCTGCCCAATTTGATTTGTCCAATTAATATGATAGTTAAAATCCCCCATAATTATAGATGTTCCCTTATTACAAGCCTCAACTATTTCCTGATTGATACTCCGTCCAACAGAGTTGCAACTGTTCAGAGGCCTATAGACTATGCCCACTAGTGTTTTTTTCCCCTTATTATTCCTTACCTCCACCCAAACTGTTTCATTATCCTGATCTTTTGACCCAATATCATTTCTCTGTATTACAGTGATTCCTTCCTTTATTAACATAGCCACCCCACCTCCCCTTCCTTCCTGCCTGTCCTTCCTGATCGTTAAATAACCTGGTATGTTTAATTCCCAGGCATTGTCACCCTGCAGCCATGTTTCTGTAATGGCCACAAGATCATACCCATATGTAGTTATTTGTGCCATTAACTCATCTATTTTGTTACGAATGCTACGTGCATTCAGATAGAGAACTTTCAAATATGTTTTGTGACACTTAGTTCCTGCTTTTGCCCTTTTTATTACTTTACCTTTTACTCACACGCTCTGGTTTTTAATTTCCCCACTGCTACCTAAGTCTATGACCTTCTCTGTTGTCATTTTTATTATTTGCTCTCTAGGAACCTCCCCCCCACTAGTTAGTTTAAAGCCCTCTCTACAGCCCTAGTTATATGATCCGCCAGGACTCTAGGCCCAGCACTGCCCAATGGAGGACATCACATCTAAAGTTCACACACCTGCACTTTTCAGTAAGGTGCACTGGATAGGGATGAGGAGTGGAAACCCTAGTGTCATAAATCATGCCATTCATGTAGAAATGACTTATGAAATATACTGGGCGGCCTGCTGGTGGCGCTGTCCAAGGGGAGTATAAATACTCGGGCACGGACCCAGCTTGCTCAGGGAAATTTTGTAAACAGGAACTAGTGAAGGATAACTAGACTTTCATGTTGTGAAACAGTCGATTAAAGCCTTGTTTAATACTCTGACCAAGTGCCTAGTAGTTTTCTTACATCACTTTGTGTTTTTTTTCTCCACTCACCAGCACCAGAGCACTGAGGACAATGATAGCACCATCAGTTTTGCTCTGGCAGAGATCAGTCAATTTAACATAGGCCAAGGATTGAATTTGGTATGATAGTATGAGCTATTATCAGGCTGGGAAGTTGTCTTCGCCCCCCCTGCCCCTCACTATCCAAAACACAGACAGAGTGGACAGTTGACCTTCTCCCAGACATCTACCAATGCCACACGGAACTTGGCCAATAGGAAATACAAATGAAAAATAATCGTCCTGGGGATCATTATTACTCTGATCTTCTCCCTGTCCTATGATTTCCCGATGTGATTGGTCTTACGAATTAATTATTGTGGTAAGCCACTGTTTGTATTCCACTGTGTACATGTCTGTACATGCCTCGGCTGACTCCTCCCACGAGTCCAGGTATAAAGGTGACTGCTCCACAGTCCCTCTGTATTCTGGACTGGTCGACCACTCGAGGCACACCTTCATTCTCTTGTTAATAAAAGCCTGTTAGTTACTCGCTTAACCTCAGTCTTTTGAGTGATTGATAGCGCATCAATTTTATTAACAAGATTTTTTTATAATGGAGAAGATCCTCATACCAGCATGCCTAGACTTAGACCATCGGGAGGCGGACGCATCCACCAAGTTTGCTCACTGGCTTAGGTGCTTTGAAAAATTCCTGATCGCCTCCGCTGCAACGGTCAAATCGGATGAGGACAAACTGGATGTCCTGACCTCCAAAGTGAACCACTGAGCGTACTCGGTCATCCAGGACGCGACCTCGTACACGGCTGCTATCAAGCTCCTCAAGGACCAGTACACGTGCCCAGTGAATGAGGTGTACGCCAGGCACCTCCTGGGGAGCCGTAAACAACAACCTAGGGAATCGACCGAGGAATACCTTCAGGCACTGTCTGTGCTTGGCCTGGCCTGTGGTTGTAAGGATGTAAAGGCCGCCATGTACACAGAGGAACTTATCCGGGACGCTTTTGTAACGGGCCACAGGTCCAATTACACCCGACAGCGACTGTTGGAGCAGAGTGACCTCGACCTCAACAAGGCCTCTGAACTCGCACTATCATTGGACGCAGCCTACCGGGGCATTGATGCCTACTCCTCTGCACCGTGGATGCCGCGGGGAACGACAGCCTGGGACACGGTAGGACCGTCTCATAGCGCCGTGCCACCCCAGCCACATCCCAGCGACGGCCCAACTACCGCAGCAGTGTCCCAAGGCCAGAAATGCTACTTCTGTGGCCAGGCCAAACACCCCAGAGCGCGCTGCCCGGCAAAAAATGCGATCTGCTCGGGCTGCGGGAAGAAGGGACACTACGCCAGTGCCTGCAGGGCCAAAGCCACCCCGAACCCCAGCAGCGCCGCGTGTGGGCCGTGCGGGCCGCCATCTTGGCCCTCCCCAGCCATGTGCGAACCACCGGAACAGCAGCCATTTTGGACGCCTCCAGCCACATGGGGATCATGGACGCCGCCATCTTGGACGCCAGCCGCCATCTTGGCCCCCAACACCGCCTCATCTGATACCCGCAATGACACACCGACCCCTACGCTGGCCTCCGTTACGCTGGACCAAGCGAGACCGCACCAACTGGCCCGGTCCACAATGGACATTAAGGTAAATGGTCACGAAACAATCTGCCTTTTTGACTCTGGGAGCACGGAGAGCTTCATCCACCCTGACACGGTGCGGCGTTGCTCTCTCCCAGTCCTGCCTGCACACCAGCGGATTTCTATGGCCTCCGAGTCCCAGTCGGCGGACATTGGCGGCTACTGCGTGGTGACACTTTTAGTAGACGGGACTGTGTACGATAATTTTAAACTTCTGGTCCTGCCCCACCTCTGCGCTGCTGTTCTACTGGGGTTAGATTTTCAGTGCCACCTTAAAAGTGTTACGATGGCGTACGGTGGACCCCTCCCCCCACTCACAGTCCGCAGCCAGCAGCTTCCAAATTGCCCGCCGCGCACCAGGTGCAACCTCTCCACACTCAGAGTCACCCCCCCCCACTGTTTGCTAACCTCACCCCCGACTGTAAGCCCATCGCCACAAAGAGCAGGCGATACAGCGCCGGGGACAGGGTTTTCATTAAAACCGAAGTGGAGCGGCTCCTGAAGGAGGGGATTATTGAGGGCAGCACCAGCCCCTGGCGAGCCCAGGTTGTGGTTGTTAAGACCGGCGAGAAGCAGCGCCTGGTCATCGACTACAGCCAGACAATAAATCGCTACACCCTGCTGGACGCTTACCCACTCCCCCGCATAGCTGATATGGTCAACCAGATCGCGCAGTACCACGTCTTCTCGACCATTGACCTGAAATCAGCGTACCACCAGCTCCCTATCCGCCCTGAGGATCGCCAGTATACTGCCTTTGAGGCAAACGGCCGCCTCTATCACTTCCTTAGGGTTCCCTTTGGCGTCACCAACGGGGTCTCCGTCTTCCAAAGGGAGATGGACCGGATGGTCGATCAAAATGCGTTGCAGGCCACTTTCCCATACCTGGACAATGTGACCATCTGCGGCCATGACTTGCAGGACCATGACGCAAACTTCGAAAAATTCCTCTGTACCGCCCAACTCCTGAACCTGACGTATAACAAGGAGAAGTGCATATTCCGCACAACCCGCCTCGCCATCCTTGGCTGTGTTGTGGAACACGGAGTCATCGGTCCTGACCCCGACCGGATGCGTCCTCTTATGGAACTCCCACTGCCCCACTGCCTCAAGGCCCTGAAGAGGTGCCTAGGGTTTTTCTCCTATTACGCCCAGTGGGTCCCCTACTATGCGGACAAGGCCCGTCCGCTGATCAAGTCCACCTCTTTTCCCCTGATGGCAGAGGCCCGCTTAGCCTTCCACCGTATCAAGGAAGACATTGCCAAAGCCACCATGCACGCAGTGGACGAATCCATCCCCTTCCAGGTGGAAAGCGACGCGTCCGACTTTGCCCTGGCCGCTACCCTTAATCAGGCGGGGAGACCCGTGGCCTTCTTTTCACGAGCCCTCCAGGGCCCGGAGACCAGACACTCCGCTGTTGAGAAGGAGGCCCAGGCGATTGTGGAGGCTGTGCGCCATTGGAGGCACTACCTGGCCAGAAAACGATTTACCCTGCTCACTGACCAGCGTTCAGTTGCTTTTATGTTTAACAACAAGCAGAGGGGCAAAATCAAAAACGACAAGATCTTGAGGTGGAGAATCGAACTTTCCACCTACAATTACGAGATCTTGTACCGGCCCAGGAAGCTCAATGAACCCCCGGATGCTCTATCGCGTGGCACCTGCGCCAGCGCGCAGATCGATAGACTGCGGGCCCTCCACAATGACCTCTGCCACCCGGGGGTCACCAGGTTCTTCCACTTCATCAAGGCCCACAACCTGCCTTACTCCATTGAGGAGGTCAGGACCATGACCAGGAACTGCCAAGTCTGCGCTGAGTGCAAACCGCACTTTTATAGACCAGACAGGGCTCAGCTGATAAAAGCCACTTGCCCCTTCGAGCGCCTGAGCGTTGATTTTAAAGGGCCTCTCCCCTCCTCCGACCGCAATGTGTACTTCCTCAACATTATTGATGAGTACTCCCGTTTCCCGTTCGCCATCCCCTGCCCGGACATGACCAGTGCCACGGTCATTAAATGTCTGAACGACCTCTTCACCCTGTTCGGTTTCCCCAGCTATATCCATAGCGACCGGGGCTCATCGTTTATGAGCGACGAACTCCGCCAGTACCTGCTCGCTAGGGGTATTGCCACAAGCAGGACCACCAGTTACAACCCCCGGGGGAACGGACAGGTGGAAAGAGAGAATGCGACAGTTTGGAAGGCCGCCCTGCTAGCCTTAAAGTCTAGGGGCCTTCCGACCTCCCGCTGGCAGGATGTGCTCCCCGATGCACTCCACTCTATTCGGTCACTGCTCTGCACTGCCACTAACACCACCCCTCATGAGAAAATGTTTGTCTTCCCAAGGAAGTCCACATCAGGGACATCGCTACCGCCATGGCTGACGTCCCCAGGGTCGGTCCTACTGAGAAGACACGTGAGGACCCATAAAATGGACCCCCTGGTCGAGAGGGTCGACCTCCTCCACGCCAACCCCCAGTATGCTTACATTGCGTACCCGGACGGGCAGGAGGACACAGACTCCATACGAGACCTCGCACCCTCGGGGGCCCCAGTAACCCACCACCCACTGCCACCCCCCCCCCACGATCCAATACCCAACCCCAGCAGACGGCACGCCTGGGCCCCGCGACCCGCTCGACACCCACGAGGACTACACACCAGTGCCCCAGCCTACGCGGGACTCGACGCCGGAAGCTTCACTACCCCTGCCGTCGCCACGTCGATCACAGCGGCAGACAAGACCTCCGGAGAGATTCCAATACACAAACTTTTAATACACTTCACCCCGCTGGACTCATTTTTAAACAAGGGGTGAATGTGGTAAACCACTGTTTGTATTCCACTGTGTACATGTCTGTACATGCCTCGGCTGACTCCTCCCACGAGTCCAGGTATAAAGGTGACTGCTCCACAGTCCCTCTGTATTCTGGACTGGTCGACCACTCAAGGCACACCTTCATTCTCTTGTTAATAAAAGCCTGTTAGTTACTCGCTTAACCTCAGTCTTTTGAGTAATTGATAGCGCATCAATTATACAGAATTCAAACGGGCTAGTTTAACTTATAATCCTTGGCATGCATCCCAGTATATGATTCGCTTTGTTTAGAACATTATTATATTGACCAGAAACTTTCAGTGAATGGCCAGTCATCACAGTCAAAGGCTTTTCCTTAACCACTTTTGCTAATAGAATTCCAAAACAGTATCTATGGAGAAAATGGAGGGGAGCAGTGCTAGGTTTGCGTTATCTGAGGTTAATGCTTAAAGGGAACATTTCTTTTGCTTGGCTGAATCAAAGTAAAGTACATATTACAGTTTACAGGCTGGGGTCTCCTTATGCAAAATCATCAGGAGAAAAGCCTCAGAAATATTTTGCCATCTATGCAGGAAAGATTGCTGAATCAATTTTTCTTTAAAAGTAAAATTTGTCTCCAAATGTTTTCATTTTGTGTTAAATCATTTAAGTAAGTTAAGTGGTCCTGTGTTCCTGAGAAGAGCCACGTTTGAGATGAACATGGATTGGAGTTGGAGTTGGCGCTGGAGCACGATAGCCCCAATTCTCTGGTCCAGCTCTGTTCAGGTAGTGCTGCCAGCTGAGAGTGCTCAATTTGCTCTCATAATATATCAGAAAACCTTCGAGCATAAAACTTATGACTCACAGGGATTCATTTTCAACTCTACCACCTGGGTGGGTGGAGACGATTGCCCGCCCATTGTAGACCCCACCCAGTTTTCATCCCATTGATTTCAATGGGCAGGTTCGACAACAGGCAGGTTGATTCACCTTCCCAGATCACCGGCCTGGCAGCAGAGTTGAAAATAACACTGGTTCAGATAGACGGGACACATTTGTGATAATCAAAGTGGAATTGGTGTAGTTCTAGAAGACAACTTACATATTCATATAAAAATCCTGAATAGTTGTCATATCACAACAACCAAATAGAATGAAGCTTTGATCTTCACTCTGTTTACAATGTGAACGAGGGTGAGGATATTATGGGGAGGAAGATTTTTGAGACTGCTTACATCGGTAGTCGTTTCTCTCTTAGCTTTGCTCAGAATATCAGAATGACCGGCGAGACCTAGCATAAGTCATGGGTCTATTTTATAAAACCAGATCAGCCCTGTGAGAACTCTTAACAGCCAGAAATTACCTTTTTGTGCCCTTGAAAGGATATCCAATGACTAAAATGAGCAGGTGGTAAGAAATGTTGATCATAGCTGGTTTTGAACACTTTATTTACAAAGTCGGCAATGATAAAAATAGATGCAAGAGGGAGTTGACTTAATCCCATTAGGCATTACAGAAAAAGAAATTGTTAGCTGACACACTCTGGGGTAAAATATGAGGATTCGGTTTTGTGAAATGCAAGCTAGGGATCCTTGCAAGATTTTATACTGTATTTTGATTATCTAAATCAATGGTTCAAATGTGTAAAGATGTGTATATTATCATGGTGTTGTTGGAATTAACAAATTCCAACAAATAACGGAGATCGACACGAGAACAATTAAACAGGTCTTTACTCAACGGAGATGCCACGAGGACTCCCTGGGCAGCCCCGTGGTTTGCGACGTGACGTCATCGCGTTTGCCCGCGTTTTCCCACGCTCTTAAAGGGGCCACGCCCCGTACATACAAACTCTATACAAAAAACAGTGATGCCTAACACAATGGTACAGGTTTAGGCTGGTGTTAGAACATCGTTAAAGAGAATTATATACAGTTAGCCAGAGTAATTCAGTGGTTCTGCCACATGCGCCCCCCCAGAATTCGCTTTAACAGACAAAGTCAAACGGTGAGGGGATCTGACGAGCCTGTCAGAACGACTCCTGTACTCTCGAGGCGGCGGCTGCTGGGCAGCTGGCAGTCTGGCGGGCGGTCGAACTTGGTCTGCCGTAACGACGATGGGTGGCCGACCCCGTCTCGGCAGTTGTGCTGTCTCGACGGGGCGGTCGAGGTCCAAATGTGCTGGCTTTAAACGGTCGACCGAAATGTGGTCCGGCTTACCACCGATATCGACCGTGAAGGTTTTGTCCCCTGCTTCCAACATGCGGAAGGGGCCGGTATATGGGGCCTTGAGTGGATCCCTATGTGCGTCAAGGTGAATAAAAACGTATTCCGCCTTGTGAAGCTTCGTGGGAACGTGTGACCTCTGCAGCCCATGGAGCAAAGTGGGCACCGGTGCGAAACATCTGGCTGCCTCTTGGTGACTAGCAAGCTGGGCAAATGCGGACCATGGCTCCGTCGATGTTGGTAGGAAGTCCCCTGGGACTCACAGCGGCTGACCATACACAAGCTCCGCTGATGAAGAGTGAAGGTCTTCTTTGGGGGCTGTGCGAAGGCCCAACAGGACCCACGGTAGCTTGTCTGCCCATCCAACGTCCTGGAGGCTGGCCCTCAGGGCGGCTTTCATTGACCGGTGGAAGCGTTCGCAGAGGCCATTTGCCTGTGGGTGGTAGGCTGTGGTGCGATGTAATTTGACACCGAGCCCTTGGGCCACTGCATTCCAGAGTTCGGAGGAAAACTGCGGTCCCCTGTCTGACGAAATATCTGCGGGCACTCCGAAACGGGCGATCCAGGAGGAAATGAACGCTCTGGCCACGTCCGCTGAAGTAGTGGATGACAGGGGAACCGCCTCCGGCCATCTGGTGGTGCGGTCAACCATGGTCAGGATGTGTGAAAAACCATGGGAGGGTGGGAGTGGTCCTACCAGGTCCACGGTGACATGGTCAAAACGGCGCTCCGGAACTGTGAAGGTGGCTAACAGAGCTTTGATGTGGCGCTGTACCTTGGCCTTTTGGCAGACCACACTGGTATTGGCCCAGTTGCGGACATCTTTATGCATGCCATGCCATACAAATTTTGCTGACATCAGTTTCTGAGAGGCCTTCATTCCTGGGTGTGACAACCCATGTATGGCGTTGAACACTTTGCGGCGCCAGACGACTGGCACGACAGGGCGAGGATCCTGTACGGAGACGTCACACAACAGCATGGTACCTGCCGAATGGAAGTTGACGTCGGCCAACTGGAGGCCAGTGATGGCCATTCTGTAAGCTTGGACCTCCGGGTCTGGGGCTTGGTCTGCTGCCATGAGGGCGTAGTCGATGCCCAAATGAACCGTATTGACGATCGCGCGGGAGAGGCAGTCTGCCACCAGATTGTCCTTACCGGCTACGTGCTGTATATCCGTGGTGAATTCGGATATGTAGGTCAGTTGACGCTGCTGTCGGGCTGACCACGGTTCGGCGGTCTTGGCCATTGCAAAGGTTAGCGGCTTATGGTCCACAAAGGCGGTGAAAGGACGTCCTTCCAGAAGAAACCAAAAATGGCGGATGGCCAGAAAAAGGGCGAGCAACCCCCGGTCGAACGCGCTGTATGCTCTCTCGTTCTGCCGTAGTTGACGGCTGAAGAATGCCAATGGCTGCCACGTCCCGTTCACCCACTGCTGTTGCACGGCACCGACTACGTAGTCCAACGCATCGGTGGTGAGGGCGATGGTGGCTCCTGGCAGCGGGTGCGCCAGCATAGTCGCATTGGCTAAGGCGCTTTGGGTGTCGGCGAACGCTCGGGCCATGTCTTCTGTCCAGTCAACCAGGTTCTTGCCAGTCTTGCCCTTGAGGGCCTCGTACAGGGGCTGCATGAGTAGTGCCGCCTTAGGCACGAAACGGTGGTAAAAGTTTACCATGCCTAGGAATTCCTGCAGGGCCTTTATGTTCTGCGGGCGTGGAAAGGATGTCACCGCCTCTACCTTCGAAGGTAAAGGAACCGCTCCCTCTGAGGTGATGCGATGCTCCAGGAAGTCAATTTGGTGCAGGCCAAACTGACACCAGACGCCAAACTGATAATCAGGCCGTGTTGGCTGAGGCGTCGAAAAAGGGTGCGTAGGTGCCAGGTATGTTCTTCCTTAGTAGGACTGGCAATTAGGATATCATCCAGATAGACGAAGAGGAACTTGAGGTCTGGCAGCACGGAGTCCATCAGGCGTTGGAAAGCCTGGGCGGCGTTCTTTAACCCAAACGGCATTCGCAAAAACTCGAAGAGGCCGAATGGGGTGATGACTGCGGTCTTCTGGACGTCTTGTGGATGAACTGGGACCTGGTGGTAGCCCCGGACGAGGTCAACTTTTGAAAACAGTGTTCCCTGCCAAATGGGCAAAGAAATCCTGGATATGGGGGATCGGGTACCGATCAGGAGTGGTGGCGTCGTTTAGGCATTGATAGTCGCCGCATGGCCGCCATCTGCCGCCAGGCTTCGGGACGATATGGAGGGGTGAAGACCAGGGACTATTCGACCGGCGAATAATCCCTAACCACTCCATGGTTGCGAACTCCGTCTTTGCGACCGCCAGCTTGCCAGGTTCCAGGCGCCGGGCCTGCGCGTAGACCGGGGGGCCGTTGGTGGTGATGTGGTGTTCCACACCGTGTTTCGTGGCTGTGGAGGAGAACGTGGGTCTTGTCAGGTCGGGGAATTCGCCGAGCAGGCGAGCGAACTCATCAGGAGTCAGGAACGCACAGGAGACGGTGCATGATGTAGTGTTACTGCGGTAACACGGAAGAGAATTAAAAGTTGCTGCGTTGATCAGCCGCCGGTTCCTAACGTCGACCAGGAGGCTGTTGGCGCACAGGAAATCCGCGCCAAGGAGGGGCTAGGAAACCTTGGCAGTAACAAACTCCCAGTGAAAACGTTGCCCCACAAGGCACAACTCTACTCGCCGTCTGCCGAAGGTCCGAATTGTTCTGCCATTGGCCGCTTCAAGGGCGGGGCCGTGATTCCCCGTCTGCACATCGAGGGCGGACGCGGGTAAAATGCTGCACTGCGCTCCGGTGTCGCACAGAAAACGACGACCAGAGAGAGTATCAGTGATGAACAGCAATTTTCCCACGTTGCCGATTGCCATCGCGGCCGCGGGGTGCCCGTTAGACCCATTCCTCGGTGGTCGCAGTGTTAGTTGTTGTTTTTGTGGGGAAAAACTGCAGGGAGGGCGGCAACGCTTTGCCTTCGCGCCGAACTGCGTGTGGTAGAAACACAGCCCAGCAGGCTGATGAGCTGGGGCGGCGTCCACGGGGGATGGGTGCCTCGTGGCGGCGCAGTACTGCCGAGTTACAGCGAAAATTTTGTCAGCCTCCGCAGCGAGTGTTGCGCAGTCTTCAGTTTCAGATCTGGCCAAGGCAGCTTGTACCTGTTCGGGCAGTTGGCTGAGGAAAATCTCGTGGAATAGAAAACATTCCCGTTCTGAACCCAGGAGTGTGATCAACTCTGAAGGCTTGGAGTCCCCGAGCCCGGGCATAGCGAGTAATCGACGGGCGCGCTCCGATTTTGTGAGCCCGAAAACCTGCAGTAACCGCGCTTTGAGGGTTTCATACTTGCGCTCCGTTGGGGGGTTTTCGAGGAGGCTGACGATCCGAGAGGCGATAGAGCTGCCGAGTGCGGAGACCACGTAAAGATACTTGGTCTGATCCGCATCGATGTTCCTCAGGGCGAACTGGGCCTCGACCTGAATAAACCACGAGGGCGCTTGCTGCTCCCAGAACTGCGGTAGCTTTAGATAAACGGCGTTAGCTTCCATGCTGTGCTCTTCTTTTGTGAAAACGTTCACAAAAACGGGGTCACCAATGTTGGAATTAACGAATTCCAACGAATAACGGAGATCGACACAAGAGAACAATTAAACAGGTCTTTACTCAACGGAGATGCCACGAGGACTCCCTGGGCAGCCCCGTGGTTTGCGATGTGACGTCATTGCGTTTGCCCACGTTTTCCCGCGCTCTTAAAGGGGCCACGCCCCGTACATGCAAACTCTATATACAAAACACAGTAATGCCTAACACAATGGTACAGGTTTAGGCTGGTGTTAGAACATCGTTAAAGAGAATTATATACAGTTAGCCAGAGTCATTCAGTGGTTCTGCCACAGTGTAATTTCTGGGCCCATCTGTTAGTCCACCTTAAATTTTGCCACTCAGACATTCAGACTCATTTAATAAAAAAGCCTGCTTCAAGTAAAGGAATGAGAACTTTGCAGTGCACTCGTGTAAGCGTATTGTAACTCAACTGTTGATCAACTGTAGACTAAGAGGATTTTGAGCTAATGCGATGCCATAACTGGTGCTAGCACCACCAGCAGTTGTTCCACAGAATTTACCAGGGCGCATGGATCTATGTGAAGGACCAAAATGGTTGGCATTACTGCCAAGAAGAAATCCATATGCATATGTGGGAAGACCCAGGCCCAGATGCAGCAGGACCACCTTCTGTGCGGTAAAATACAGGCGTCTCAGGGCTGTCACATTCTATGTAAATCCATCCATGTGCTCTGTGCATCATCACGTTGTGTCATGAGCAATTAATGTAATCTTTATTCTGTGCTAAAGCTTCACAGGGTACACACTACAGCTTGTGTACAGGCTGTGGACTTTAGAGAGAAATACATTTGTTGATCAGTAGTGTATTTGCAGTGATTTTTTTTTTGTTCATTTTTATTTTGCCAATTGATTGAACTCCTAAAAAATACTTTTCGGATTCTCCTTCCCAGGTCTTTGCCATTCTGCTGATTTAGTAAAGCCCCGGTTCTGTGGAAGAAACCAGAGTTGTCAAGGTGCCAGAGCTGCGTGTTTTCACATCGCCTGCCTGCCTGCTGCAGTCTGTGCCTCCTCGCAGATTGTGCAGGCAGCTCCTCTTGCAGAAAGAGAACAGCACGGGGCGCCCAGACTGAAAAGGATATTGTTCAGGGGGAACTGCAGCAGATCCTGAAGAGGGGTGAGGAGAAGCAACAGCATGGGAGCAGCACATGGCAAAAAGGTACAGACTATTTTGTTCTTCATCTGGATTTAACAGTTTGCGTGATGAAAGAGGGGTCGGAGCTGCTGGCAGCTCATAAAGCCTCAGCAACTTAGTCCCATGTTCTCTACGCTGAGTGTGAATAATTGCCTGTATTAAAGTTAAGTGCCACCTGCTAAGAAGAACTGTCATGTACAAAACTGATTGATTACTGTCTGAAAAAAGAGAAATAAGTTGTGGAATACATTGCTTTAAGTGCATTCTGTGAAATGACAAAGGAATATGAAGTACAGATTTTATTTTTGTTTACCAATCAAAATGTTAATTTTTTTCCCTGATCTATTTATTTTCTTGTACTTTCTCTCATTCCCTGTAATGACAAAATGGTATTGCCCAATGTGACAGCTTTGTACGGTTATATGAAACAGTAAAGATTGTGGGTATCGGAACCCTTTGGTTAGAATATTGATGATCTAACACTGGATCTGTACTTGCAACTCTGATCTTACTGGTATTGGTCTCGCTACAGTAGAGCTCCCCCAATGGCATGGCTGTTTAAGGCAGTGATGTTGCTGAGCCATACAGACAGGAAGATCTTGCTGAGATAGCTGTTCTCAGCTGGGCCAGTGGTAAAGATGTTACAGTTGGCCACAGGGTGGGGAAAATCGGCCAAGGTTTCTGCTTACACTCACAGTCCGTTGACCCTTGCTGGAACTCTGATGATGTTGGCTGAGCACAGGATCAAATACCCCAGGGCACGCACTGCCTAGGAGTGGATGGTTGGGAAAGGTACTAAAGAGTGGCTCGTGCATGTGAAATCGTACCCCAACAAGGAATTAATGCCTTCAGGGGAGGAGGCAGAAAAAATGTCTTGCTACCTTCTTTCTCTCCTTAACGTACCGACTCTTGTTATAAAGAGTACTGGATGCTCTCTGATACCTTTTCTAAATGGCTGTTCTTCATGTGTTATGGTAGACAGTTAGTCTTGCAAGGTAATTAAACCATAGTGGAGCATTGCAGCCAAGTTTGGTCTTGTCCTTGCCTGAGGTCAACTTTCCAGCAAGGATCACTAGATAATAATTAGGAGTGGGAACCCTTGGTTTTTTCACTTCCCTAGCCCAGGGGCCTGGGGCTGGTTCTAATGGCCCTATCATCACCCTAGCTGAGATCAACGAACTCAGCACACACTTAGATTGAACATTTGACCTTCTTATGAGGTTATACCTATCAGAAAAAATTGAACAGAATGGGACTCTTTTCTCTAGAAAATAAAAGGCTGAGGGGTGACCTGATAGAGGTCTTTAAGATTATGAAAGGGTTTGATAGGGTAGACCTGGAGAAGATGTTTCCACTTGTGGGGGAGGCCAAAACTAGGGGCCATAAATATAAGAAAGTCACTCATGAATCTAATGGGGAATTCAGGAGAAACTTCTTTACCCATTGAGTGGTTAGAATGTGGAACCTGCTACCACAGGGAGTAGTTGAGGCAAATAGCATAGATGCATTTAAGGGGAAGCTAGATAAGCACATGAGGGAGAAAGGAATAGAAGGTTATGCTGATAGGGTTAGATGAAGAGGGGTAGGAGGAGGCGCGTGTGGAGCATAAACACTGGCATGCACCAGATGGGCCGAATGACCTGTTTCTTTGCTGTACATGCTATGTACAGGAAACTTTGGTTTATCCGGAGGTTGTATGTCCGGAATACTCGATCTAACGGCAAAAATCAGGAGCCATTTTCTCTAAGTTTTTTTAGATCTCGTTCTTTTTTATTCCCAGTCAGCCACTGCAAGGTCTGTAGCTATAGCAACAGCTTCAGCTGGAGACGCTTGCAGCTGCAGCCGACTCTTTAGAAGCTGTTGCTAAGCAACAGTGTTTGTTGTCAGATACGGAGATGAAAACCTCCGTATGCTTCAACATTAACTTTGTATGTCCGGCAGTTTTGATAGATCGGCAACACGCCGGTCCCGTCGGTGCCGGATATCACAAAGTTTCCTGTAATGCATAGTTGCCCAACTCTGGCCCTGCCTTAGCTCACCTGCTGCTCAAGCTCTTGTCCATGCCTTTGTTACCTCTAGCCTTGACTATTCCAGTGCACTCCTGGCTGGCCTCCGATCTTCCACCCTACATAAACTTATGCTCATCCAAAACTCTGCTGCCCGTATCATAGCTCACCCCAAGCCTCATTCACCCCTGTGCTCGCTGACCTAAACTGACTCTCGGTCTGACAATGGCTCAATTTAAAAATCCTCGTCATTGTTTTCAAATCCCTCCACGGCCTTGCCCCTCCCTATCTCTGTAACATCCTCCAGCCCTACAAGCCTTGGCGATCTCTGCGCTCCTCCAATCCTGGCCTGTTGCGCATCCCCGATTTTAATCACGCCACCATTGGCGGCCATGTTTTCAGCTGCCTTGGTCCTAAGCTCTGGAACTCCGTCCCTAAACCTCTCTGCCTCTCTATCTCTCTCTACTCCTTTAAGATGCTCCTTAAAACCTACCTCTTTGACCAAGCTTTTGGTCACCTGTCCTGATATCTCCTTCTGTAGCTCAGTGTCAAAAATGTTTTTATTGATAACGCTCTTGTGAAGCGCCTTGGGACATTTTGCTACAATACAGGTGCTATATAAATGCAAGTGGTGGTGGCGGTTGGTTCAGTTCTGCACAGACTCTTCACCAACCCAGCTATCAGAGACAATAATTGCCTTCAGTTGTATATTTCTCATATATCTGCATAGTGCTGATTTCTTGTTATGTGTACAGACTACACTTATTTGCTTCATTTCTATAGTGTAAAGTGAAAATGTGTCTGCTGCAGATGAAAGTGTAATGTAACAGTAGTAATTGCTTCCAGTTTTTGGAAGCATTTTCCTTTGGAGATCCTAGGACTCAGTATTCATGTGTCACAGATTCCAATAAACATGTAACCACCACACACTGAACATCACCTACTGAATGCCCTACACCAGAATATCAGTAATTGTCTATTTATAGTAAAAGTTTTGCATCATCTTCCTGTAAACGTCACACTTGCTTCCTGTCGCACTAAGGCTATCACACAGATCAAAGTGACACAGCAGCAAATCAGTGACCCTGATAACACATTGTACATCCAGGACCTAACACTCCTTTGGCTATGAATTCAGCATATCCTCGGACTCACTGTGAGCAGTTCCATGGTTATCAGCCAGTACATAAAAAATGCGCTGAGATTCCTCTGTCACCATTTTGCTAGAATCTGGACATGCTTCTTTGTAAGGCCACCATGTATGATTTTT
The DNA here is from genome assembly GCF_052327205.1 of Somniosus microcephalus. Lineage (NCBI taxonomy): Eukaryota > Metazoa > Chordata > Chondrichthyes > Squaliformes > Somniosidae > Somniosus > Somniosus microcephalus. The sequence continues at coordinate 191,950,966 of NC_140997.1, forward strand.
AAAAGACAAAAGCAGAGTAGAGTCGCTGGTGGCGCACTGGCTTAGAACACTGTCTTTTCACCTCTGGGATTCTGGTTTAAATCAAGCTCAAAGCTATCTATAAAAGCTTCCTTTCTCAGCCGACTGTAGGGCAGCCTAAGTGCAATGAGTTTGGGCAGTTTCATTCCAGTTTCTAGTGGGCATGATTCCACAACGTGAAACCAACTATAGCTTGCCAAATTGGTGTCCTAATTCAGAGAGGCCTCCAGGATGGCGGCTGTGAGAAACTGAGGCATCACACTAATGCAATCTGAGGCTGGGATTAAAGAACTTGCTATGGCTCGTAGAAGAAGTTTTGCTCTGCACATGTGCCAGTCTGCCCCTGACTTGCGAATGTTTGATTCTGACCCTTGGTGCCATCCGGGAAACTGGTGTTTTATTAGCTAAACCGATATTCCTCATTTTGATGATCACAAGCATTAAGCAAAAATATTTATTTGTTTTTTAATATAAGCCAAATTGCACACTGTTATTACAGTGCTTCCTCCACAAATACCAAACACTCGATATAGCACTGGCTCAGTCGGTACTTTCCCCCTCTTTCTGATTGTGCCTCTGTGAAGCATCTTGAGACATTTCTCTACGTTCAAGGTGTTATATAAATGTACGTTGTTGTGCGTGCATGTTATCTTTATAATGGTACAGACGCACACAACTCCAAAATGATCAAAATTTGGTGAATTAAACCCAAGAGTTGAATTAACCCCCAACGCCCGATGAGAACATTAAAATGGAGACAGCTTCCTGCCCTACGGTTTAATGGCGCACTCACCAAGGCCAATATTTTAACGTCCAGGTCTTGGGAGGCCCACAGGCAGGCGAGGGCCTTATTAAAATGTAAAATTCAGGGTCTGATGATGTAATTTGGACCCCCACACCATTTTAGCAGCAGTCGCACATTCGGTGCCTGATGCCTGCCTCGCCAGGAACACCAGTGATTCTCCAGGCCCCATAAGGAAACCTAGGGCCTCCCTTATCCTGGGCTTCCCTTACCCTTGCCATCGCCTCCAGAACCCCCCTCCTCAGACTTACCTTTGCTGGGGACCATTCCTGTGGGCCCCCGGCAGCAGCCTCCTGCCACACTCGCCCGCTCCCACCCACCGCCGCCACGTCCTGGACAGCGGGTCAAGGTGGAAGCCAGGCCTAACTTATTCAAATAAGGTCTGGGAATTAAAATGGCCGGAGAATTACCTCAGTGAGCCAGGGTGAGCTAGACACTCGCCTGCTGGCCCCATACTTTCCCCTCGCCTTCAGATGAATTTGGGACTCAAAATTCTGATATTTGGCAAAATAGCCCAAAGTAACCCAATTAATAATTCTTTGGAATCTTTATTTGCTATTGAATAAATCCAGAAAGGAAAAATTTGCAGGGCTATGGGGAAAGAGCAGAGCAGTGGAGTGGGCCTAATTGGACAGCTCTTTCAAAGAGCTGGCACAGACACGATGAGCCAAATGGTCTCCTTCTGTCCATAAAGGGGACCTCGAGCTCCTGGTGGCTTGTCACTTTAATTCACTGCTCCATTCCCACTCAGACCTCACCGTCCTCGGCCTCTTGCATTGTTCCACGGAGGCTCAGCGTAAGCTCGAGGAACAGCACCTCATCTTTCGATTAGGCACTCTACAGCCCTCTGGACTCAACATAGAGTTCAACAATTTCAGAACATAACCTCGGCCCCTATCACATATATATATACATTTTTTAATTATTTTTTTATCCACACTTTTGTTTGGCCTTTTTTCCCCCTCCCACATGGCAACTGTCCTTCATTCTGCCAGCGCAATTCACAGCTCATCTATAGCCATCCTTTGTTCCTTAACCTGTCCCATTACCACCTCCTCTTGCCTTGAATATCTCTTAATGTCTCTCAATGTCTCTTAATCTCTCCTGCTTTCCATCCTATCACTGACCTTCCCTTTTGTTCTTTCATTCCCTCCCCCTTTTCCCAGCCCCTAACTTGCTTCACAATCTATTCCTTTTCCTGCTTTTTTCCAGTTCTGACGAAAGGTCATTGACCTGAAACGTTAACTCTGTTTCTCTCTCCACGGATCCAGCGTTTTCTGTTGTTATTTTGGTCTCCTTCTGTGCTGTATGATTCTATGATTCTACGTATCTTTATTGCAAAATAAAAGGGATATTCATCCAGTACACAATTACTTGTAACATGTAGTCACTGATATAATTCAGAACTCTTTCCAAATGTTTTCCACGGCACCGCTCAAGGCAAGTAAGCCCTTGAGTATTTCCTGAGTCATGTATCAGTCCTGGTCAAGAGATGACAGATGTTCCCAGGCTTCCTGTGAAGCTGGTTGCTGAGAGGCGCGTGAAAGTGGTCCAGTTTGATTCTCCCTGTTTATTTTGCCGCTGCGGCAAGCGCTTGGCTCCTCCCATATTGCAAGGACAAAAATCAGTAACTCTGAGTGGGAAACACAGGCATGGCCTGTATTTCGACTCCAATTCAAGAATGAGCACTGAAAACCTTAAACTGGAAAGTAAAATGCTATTTGTTTATACAGTGCAATTAAAGTGAATTGGATGGCTAAGAGGGAGTTAAAGGAAGAAATGGAATTAGAGGTCAGATGGTGTCTGTAAATTACTCGAAGATTTGTTCCTGTGCTTTGAGGTAATCCAAACCCCATGATTGCGTTGCTGCTTTTGGCTTCCTCCTACTTATCCATCTTTTACTGAAAGGCACAAATCCAGTGAGACTATGAACTGCACGATAGAAAAGAGGGTAAAATTAAAAACAACATTGAAAGTATTTTTTTTATCTAGAAACAATAGTTTAAGGAACATTTGTGCCATGGAACCATTAGCATTTTTGCTTTCATCACCATTTTGTTAGCCTGTCTTCCCACTGTAGTAGTTTAAAAATGTTTCATGTTCTCCGGTAATTTGTCTGGTACAAATGAATCATTTGTGAAAGTATATTAGCACACTTACCCCATACTATTACTGCAGTATTGCTTCTGACTCATTACTTAAGCTCCCCAGGTTATCAAATCAGTGCATGAGATCAATCTTGTAAATGTTTTCATGAGTGATGCATCTTCTAATTTTTAATCAACATCAAAATGTGAAGTGGTTTTTATTCTCCAATGTTTTTCCTGTAACTAGGTAACAGATCGCCCCTGCCTCGTTCAGATTACTCCTGCTCCCTCCACCTCACCAGCAGCTCACTCGCTCCCTCCACCTCACCAACACCTCACTCCGCCCCCTCCAACAGCTCACTCCGCCCCCTCCAACAGCTCACTCCGCCCCCTCCACCTCACCAGCAGCTCACTCCGCCCCCTCCAAGAGCTCACTCCGCCCCCTCCAACAGCTCACTCCAACAGCTCACTCCGCCCCCTCCAACACCTCACTCCGCCCCCTCCACCTCACCAGCAGCTCACTCCGCCCCCTCCAACAGCTAACTCCGCCCCCTCCAACAGCTCACTCCGCCCCTCCACCTCACCAACAGCTCACTCCGCCCCCTCCAACAGCTCACTCCGTCCCTTCACCTCAACAACAGCTCACTCCGCCACCGCCAACAGCTCACTCTGCCCCTCCAACAGCTCACTCTGCCCCTCCACCTCACCAACACCAAACTCCGCCCCCTCCGCCTCACCAGCAGCTCACTCCACCCCCTCCACCTCACCAGCAGCTCACTCCACCCCCTCCACCTCACCAGCAGCTCACTCCGCCCCCTCCAACAGCTAACTCCGCCCCCTCCAACAGCTCACTCCGCCCCTCCACCTCACCAACAGCTCACTCCGCCCCCTCCAACAGCTCACTCCGTCCCTTCACCTCACCAACAGCTCACTCCGCCACCGCCAACAGCTCACTCTGCCCCTCCAACAGCTCACTCTGCCCCTCCACCTCACCAACACCAAACTCCGCCCCCTCCACCTCACCAGCAGCTCACTCCGCCCCCTCCACCTCACCAGCAGCTCACTCCGCCCCTCCACCTCACCAGCAGCTCACTCCGCCCCTCCACCTCACCAGCAGCTCACTCCGCCCCCTCCACATCACCAACAGCTCACTCCACCCCCTCCACCTCACCAGCAGCTCACTCCACCCCCTCCACCTCACCAGCAGCTTACTCCGTCCCCTCCACCTCACCAACAGCTCACTCTGCCCCCTCCACATCACCAACAGCTCACTCCACCCCCTCCACCTCACCAGCAGCTCACTCCACCCCCTCCACCTCACCAGCAGCTTACTCCGTCCCCTCCACCTCACCAGCAGCTCACTCCGCCCCCTCCACATCACCAACAGCTCACTCCACCCCCTCCACCTCACCAGCAGCTCACTCCACCCCCTCCACCTCACCAGCAGCTTACTCCATCCCCTCCACCTCACCAACAGCTCACTCCACCCCTCCAACAGCTCACTCTGTCCCCTCCACCTCAGCAGCAACTCACTCCGCCCCTCCACCTCACCAGCAGCTTACTCCGCCCCCTCCACCTCACCAACAGCTCACTCCGCCTCCTCCAACAGCTCACTCTGCCCCCTCCACCTCACCAGCAGCTCACTCCGCCCCCGCCACCTCACCAGCAGCTCACGCCACCCCCTCCACCTCACCAACACCTCACTCCGCCCCCTCCACCTCACCAACAGCTCACTCTGCCCCCTCCACATCACCAACAGCTAACTCCGCCCCCTCCACCTCACCAGCAGCTCATTCCGCCCCCTCCACCTCACCAGCAGCTCACTCCGCCCCCTCCACCTCACCAGCAGCTCACTCCGTCCCCTCCACCTCACCAACAGCTCACTCCGCCCCCTCCACATCACCAACAGCTCACTCCGCCCCTCCACATCACCAACAGCTCACTCCACCCCCTCCACATCAGCAACAGCTCACTCCACCCCCTCCACATCACCAACAGCTCACTCCACCCCCTCCACATCACCAACAGCTCACTCCGCCCCTCCACATCACCAACAGCTCACCCCAACCCCCTCCACCTCACCAACAGCTCACTCCACCCCCTCCACATCACCAATCTTATGTTCATTAATAAATAGACATTCTTATTATGAACACAGCTAGCTTTTGCTAGACACTTTATTGAGCACATGTGGACTAGGTACAGTATCTGTAGAGGCATCCATCTTGACTGCTGCCTTGTGGGTAGCCTAGTGCCTCATGGGTAATGTAGTCTTAATATATATACAGCTGGGTAGTGTAGTCTTATATACATACAGCTATATACAGCTCTACACAGCTCTACGGCTCCACCTAGTGTCCACTATAGAATGACATGTTATTGATCATTACAACCAACAGCTCACTCTGCCCCCTCCACATCACCAACAGCTCACCCCGTCCCCTCCACATCACCAACAGCTCACTCCGCCCCCTCCAACAGCTCACTCCGCCCCTCCACATCACCAGCAGCTCACTCTGCCCCTCCAACAGCTCACTCCGCCCCTCCACATCACCAGCAGCTCACTCCGCCCCCTCCAACAGCTCACTCTGCCCCTCCACATCACCAGTAGCTCACTCTGCCCCTCCAACAGCTCACTCCACCCCTCCACATCACCAGCAGCTCACTCTGCCCCTCCAACAGCTCACTCCGCCCCTCCACATCACCAGCAGCTCACTCTGCCCCTCCACCTCACCAGCAGCTCGCCCCTGCTCCTCCATCTCACCAACAGATCACCCCTGCCCCTCCACATCACCAGCAGCTCACCCCACCCCCTCCACCTCACCAGCAGCTCAACCCAGCCCCCTCCACATCACCAGCAGATCATCAGTGCCCCTCCACCTCACCAGCAGCTCACCCCACCCCATCCACCTCACCAGCAGATCACCTCGCCATTCCACCTCACCAGCAGCTCAACCCAGCCCCCTCCACCTCACCAGCAGATTACCCCGCCCCTCCACCTCACCAGCAGCCCAACCCTGCCCCTCCATCTCACCAAAATATCACCCCTACCCCTCCACATCACCAGCAGATCACCCCTCCCCCTCCACATCACCAGCAGATCATCCCTGCCCCTTCCACCTTACCAGCAGATCATCCCTGCCCCTTCCACCTTACCAGCAGATCATCCCTGCCCCTTCCACCTTACCAGCAGATCATCCCTGCCCCTTCCACCTTACCAGCAGATCACCCTGCCCCTCCACATCACCAGCAGATCATCCCTGCCCCCTCCACATCACCAGCAGATCATCCCTGCCCATCCACATCACCAGCAGATCACCCCTGCCCCTCCACATCACCAGCAGATCATCCCTGCCCATCCACATCGCCAGCAGATCACCCCTGTCCCCTCCACATCACCAGCAGATCACCTCTGCCCCCTCCACATTACCAGCAGATCATCCCTGCCACCCCCCCCCCCCGCATCACCAGCAGATCACCCCTGCCACCTCCACTTTACCAGTTGTTCACACCTATTTCTATACATAGATATCAGTTACGTCACCTTTTGGAGGATTCTGAGTTTCACCGGCTTTGCTCTGAAATGTATTTTCAGAAGCTCTGATCATATGCTATTTTAATGTTCTTGTAATAGTAAGCTACTTTCAGGATTTATCATGCATTGATTTACCAGATCTACATATTCAGACTAAATCTGAATTCATAATTAATGCCAAAACAATTACATTCATAACTAAACAAATAAACACCCACTTTCACATCCTGAAGTAAATCAGATTAGTTGTCTAATCTCCACTCACCCCATGGGAGTGTCAGGTTTGTTACTTCATCTGGGCCATCACTGTTATTGTGCAAAAGGAAAGGAATTTGAAAGCGAGTTAATCAGTAGTGTTACTGTAATAAGAACTGTATCTGAATTTCAAGTGTAATTGGGCCTTTGGATGCAAGGCCCAATTGCCTATGTTTTAGTACCAGAATAGACTTAAGCCAATACCTGAGAAGATTCTTTGTTGAGCAATGTGAATATTTATAGCAAATACTCTGTCCGTGTTTTGCTGTACAGGTGGGTGTAGTATTTGTTCTTCCAACAGTAAAATGTAAACATTCATTCTGGCAAAATGAATACATAAGTTAAAAAATATGTTTGAATGGATAACACAGCTGGACCTTCACTAAAGAGTATTACTGTAGGATTTGATTTAATTGACATAAAAAAAATGTTGTCAAACATAAAATACTGAACACAAACCACATCTTACAAGTTAAGCCTATCCTGATACCACAGATTATTAATATTTTTCCACTGTAACAAAAAGAGAACTAGTAGCCTGTAATGTATACAACATTTAAGGGACTACTTTGTTTTGCGGATGTACATCCTTAGTTGCGAGCGTATATAACAGACGCGTATCGATTTGTGCAGTCAGTGCCGAAGTTCCAGTTAACCAGTAAATATCACTTGAAGTTACTCTCAGTCTCTGCTGCTTTATTATTTTATGTAGTTGTGTATAGCGGTACAAACACAACAAATTGGCGACGAGAATTATGAACCTACGTCTTCCTATTCTGGCATCGCATCCAGAGGACACCGAAATTCGGAAGAAAGGAGCGAGAAGGTAGAGAAAACGGAGCACGCTTGCTAAGCTAGGCAGGGGATATGTAAGTCAAGTGAAAAGTGCACAGGACTTGCATGACGCTAGCTAACTAGTAAAGAAAGAAAAATGGGTTTGGAAAAAAATGGCGATGATTGGCACGATTGCAGCATTTGATAGCAGCATTGAAGACTGGGCAACTTACATTGAAAGAGTGGAGTTGTACTGTGAGGCTAACGGAGTGGAGGTAGAAAAGAAAGCCACTGTTTTGCTGAGTGTTATGGGTGCAAAGACATACGGGCTGCTACGTAGTTTATTAACCCCTGAAAAGCCAGCAAACAAAACATTCAAACAAATAGTGGACACACTCCAAGACCATTTAAGCCCCAAACCACTGCTCATAGCTGAAAGATTTAAATTCCATAAACGGAACCAGAGCAAAAATGAAAGCATTTCTGAATATTTGGCAAAGTTGTGCAAATTATCAGAACATTGCCAATTTGGAGTGGGCTTATCAGACGCATTGAGAGACAGATTTGTGTGTGGCATGCAAAGTGAAAGCACACAAAAGAAGCTCCTGTCTGAAAAAGACCTCACATTGGAGAAGGCTCTGAGTATCGCAATATCAATGGAAGCAGCAGCACGTGGCGCTTTAGAAATTCAACAAAAATCCCTGGAATATTCAACTAATAAAATGTCACTGAAACAAGAAAATAAATGCTATCGCTGTGGCAAAATGTCACATGACCACAATGACTTGGTTTAAAGACAAAGATTGCAGACAATGTGGCAGACGAGGGCACATTGAAAGGGTCTGCAAAGCAAATATGAAGCAGAAAACTGATACAATACAGAGTAACGAAAAGGTACATCAAGTGACTGAAAACAAGAAACCTTTCAAAGATAGATACAAGAAGGTACACCACGTGACTGGAGACAGTTCAGATAAAGAAAAAAGTGACACAGACTCAGAGGAAGAGGATTTGGCTTGTCTAAAACTACACAGTGTGAAAGAGACAGGGGATCACAGAATAATATGGGTTACTCCAGAAGTGGCAGGAGTTAGGCTGAAAATGGAGTTGGACACAGGCTCAGCTTTAACAGTGATCTCTGTACATGACTGCAAACGACTGTTTTCACACATACCGCTAAGGCCAACTAAAGTACTGTTAAAGACATACACAGGACAAAGAGTGTGCCCCAAAGGTCAAATAAAAGTGACAGTGACATACAAAGAAAAAAAAATACCGCAATTGAACCTCTACGTAGTGGAAAATGGAGGACCACCATTACTGGGACGCGAATGGCTCAGGAAAATACAGTTGGATTGGCACACCATCCAAGCACTGTTTGTGTCAGCAAAGGAGGACAGCAACGCCACTCCTGAGAGACTGTCACAAATACTCTCTGACTCTCAGGAAGTGTTCAAGAAGGGAATAGGAACACTCAAGGGCATGAAAGCAAAAATTAAGATTGAGGAGAACGCAAATCCAAAGTTCCACAAGGCCAGACCAGTGCCTTATGCAATTCGCCCTTCAGTAGAAGCAGAGCTGGAGAACTTGGAGCAGTTAGGGGTCCTGTCCAAGGTGGATTGGAGTGAATGGGCCACACCTATAGTTCCAGTGATGAAGAAAACCTCCAGCACAAAACCAGGAAAGTCAAGAAAAGTGTGCATCTGTGGAGACTTTAAAGTGACTGTTAACCCAGTCCTCCACACAGTACAGTACCCATTGCCTCGCATTGAGGACATCTTTGCTTCCCTGTCAAGAGGGGAACGCTTCAGAAAGATTGACTTGGCCCAGGCCTATCTCCAAATGGAAATTGATGCTGCATCAAAGAAGTACCTGACAATAAATACGCACATAGGCCTTTACCAGTACAATCGGCTGGTATTCGGAATAGCATCAGCTCCTGCAATCTGGCAAAGGGCAATGGACCAAGTCCTGCAGGGGATCCCAGGTACTCAGTGTTATCTTGATGACATCATCATTACTGGCAAGAATGACAATGACCACCTTTCCAACCTCGAACAGGTGCTCATCAGGTTACAGGAGTATGGGCTCCGAGCGAACCGAGACAAGTGTGAGTTTTTAAAAAAGGAAATCTCATACTGTGGACATGTGATTGACAAGGACAGTTTACACAAGTCTCCAGACAAGATTGAAGCTGTGATTAATGCACCAACACCTGAAAATGTGTCTCAGTTGAGATCATATCTTGGACTGGTGAACTACTATCACAAGTTCTTGCCCAACCTATCCACAGTGTTACATCCACTAAATGCACTGCTACAGACAGGGTCACAATGGAAGTGGAGTGACAGCTGTGAACAAGCTTTTCAAGAGAGTAAAAGACTCATTACTTCAGAAGAGGTGCTAGCTCACTTTGACCCATCCTTACCTATTCGACTGGCATGTGATGCTTCACCCCATGGCATTGGTGCCGTGTTGTCACATAAGTTCCCAGACGGCTCAGAAAGACCAATAGCCTTTGCTTCAAGATCATTGACTACAGCTAACGCAATTATGCACAGATTGACCGAGAGGCCCTCAGCCTTGTGTGGGGAGTCAAGAAATTCAACCACTACTTGTATGGTCAACAGTTTACACAGTTAACCGACCACCAGCCTCTCATTTCAATCTTCAACCCAAGGAAGGGCGTTCCAGTGATGACGGCACAACGGCTACAGCGATGGTCACTCTTCCTAGGGGCTCACCTGTATGACATTGAATACAAGGGGACCAAGCAACATGGCAACGCCAATGGTTTGTCACGTTTACCACTGCCAACCTCCGAGAGAACTACAACAGTTGACTCAGCAGAGGTATTTCACACAACAATAGTTGAGCAGCTACCAGTGACAAACTCCCTCATTGAAAGAGAAACACGCAATGACCCTACATTGTCAAAAGTTTATGACATCACTGTGAAGGGATGGCCAGCGCATGGTGACTCATTGTTTCCAGCATTCTCAGCTAGGAGGGAGCAGTTATCAGTGTGTCGGGGAACACTGATGTGCGGCTCACGAGTTGTGATTCCTCCCAAGCTTCGTAACTGAGTGCTAGATGAACTGCATGAAGGCCACTTAGGTACGGTAAAGATGGAAAGCCTTGCTCGTGGATACGTGTGGTGGCTGGGAATTGACAAACAGATCGAGGACCTGACAAAGAGCTGCTCAGGATGTCAAAAGGCCCAGAACGCACCACCACAAGCCCCTCTCCGTCCATGGGAATGGCCCTCATCACCATGGCAACGTGTGCACATCAACTTTGCTGGACCGTTCATGGACTCCATGTTCTTGATTGCAGTCGATGCACATTCCAAATGGCCCGAGGTCATTAAAATGAAATTAACCACATCTGAAAAGACCATTTCAGTTCTGAGGACCATGTTCGCTAGAAATGGCCTACCAGAACAAATCTGCACAGACAATGGACGACAATTTGTCTCTGACGAATTCCAAGGTTTCATGAGGAAAAATGCAATCAAGCACTACACATCTGCCCCGTACCATCCAGCTACAAATGGCTTGGCAGAAAGATTCGTACAGACTTTCAAGAAGGCCATCAAAGCAATGTACAGCGAGAGTCTACCACTGCAACACAAGATAGACAATTTCCTCTTTGCTTATCGGAACGCAGTACACGCAGCCACTAATCAGACTCCAGCGATGATGTTTCTGAACAGGAACCTGAGATCTCACATGGACCTTCTTAAACCGAATGTACGTCGTGATGTAGAGAACAAACAGTTCAAACATTTGAATGCTAAGCCAACAAGAAGCTTCAGTGTGGGACAGTCAGTTCTTGCTCGTGATTTCCGGACGGAAAAGTGGCAACCAGGGATAATATCCACATAATATAAAAATTGGACCCAATTTTTTTCTCCTCCCATTTAAAGTATGATCAAATTGCATTGGTATCGGGACAGTTATATCTGTAGGCTAATTAATAAGATGGGATATAAATACTAAAATAAAATTACAATGGAATGTAATTTACATGAAAGGCCCAGAAATTTATAATCCACATCATGTACAATAGAAAGAATAAAGATTAATAAATGATGGGAAGATGCAATATTTGAACTTCAAAAATAAATGAATAAGCCTCTGTGTTCAAACATAATGGCCCAGAACTTGGTGTCGGGGGCTTGCCGCGCGTGCAAGCCCCCGATGTGCGCTCACCCTGCGCGCCGACATCTGAAACCTGGCCCGCAGTGGATTTCCTGTCAGTGGCCCGGTTCTGATGTCAGCGCGCTGTACTAACCTGACCCAGCGGCGTAGTTAGTGCGATGTGCCGGCTGGGATCAGGTGAGCACTGTTCAGCCAATCAGGGGAGGGGAAACTTCATTCATAAGTTTGAGAGTAAGAACTGTCAAACTCATGAGAAGTACTGCACCCCAAAACACTACTTAAACTTTAAATAAAATTTTAAAAAACATCCCAATCATTAAATTAAGTATAAATAAGTTAAAAAAATAATTTAAACAATAATTTTTTTTTTTTTTTTAATAAATTTTTAATAAAAAAGGTCTAAAACTAAACTTACCTTATTGTAGATTCTTTAAAATAATAAACCTGTGGGAAAAAAAATGCTAAATTGCACTAAAACACCACTTACCTGTAAAAATAAATACTTACGTGTGCTTTTTACAAGCGTAAAGACCGGAGGCCTTTACACATGCGCAAATCCCCCAAAACAGAGGAAATCCAAGACGCACGCGCTGCCCCCTACAGCGCATGCGCTAGCCTCTTCAACTCTTGGGTTAGAGGAGAGGAAATGCCGGTTTTCAGCGCATGCGCTGTGCATGCTGAAAACCGGCATTTCTTCTGGCCAGACGCGTGAGTACCCCTTCCGTACTCACATGTTTGGGGAGGAATTTCTGCCCCAATAATGACAAACATAATACACACGTATTGCATGACCAGATTACACATACTGGCACACAACAATATGATAGGCGAGGCCATGGTTAATGGATTGTATTCCTCTTTTTCAAGGGAGGTACATTGGTAAAATGAAGTTGTCTGAATAAGCTCCTGGTGTGACAATGACCTAGAAACTGTAAGTGGTTTTCTTGGGCGCACCGAAAACACACCTCTTACTACAAGCTCTGGACAATAGGGATTATATGGACAGGTCAGACTCGGACACCCGTTTGAGCTCAACCATAAAAAAAATGGCCCAGAAATTCAGGTCGGGGGCTTCCCGCGGGTGCAAGCCCCCGACCTGCACTTACCTTGCGCGCCGGCAGTTGAGCTGTAGGGCCCCATGGAATTCCGATCCGGGGCCTGGCCCAGCTGCCGGCGCACAGTGCTTGCGTGTCCCAGGGGCACAGTTAGTTCAATGCGTCCCCTGGGATCACGTGGGCCATGGGCAGCCAATCGGAGCAGGGAATGCTCCATTCATAAGTCTTGACAGGAAGTGCTATCAAGACTTATAAATACTACGGCCCCAAAATAGCAGTAAACCTTCAAATAATTTTTTTTTTAAATCACATTTTTAAAATAAACTATAAATTACATTAATAATTATTTTAAACAATAATTTAAATTTTTGGAAAAAAAAATTATATTCTAATGGGGCTAAAAATAAACTTACCTTGCTTTAAAGTATTTAAAAATAATAAACCTGTGGAAAAAATGTTTTAATTTTAAATAATTGACCACTTACCTTGTAAAAAGCAGGCCTTATGCCTGCTTTTTACATTTCTAAATTCTAAAGACTTACCCTCACGGAAAAACCTGTAAAAAAAACGTAAGTTTAAAGCGCACGCACAGACTCCCCCATGCACGTGTTTGACCTCTGAACCCCTGCTTTCAGAGGAACGGAAGTGCTGGATTCCCGCGCATGCGCAGTGCATGCAGGAAACCGGCACTTCCATCGGGCCTACGGGTGAGTACCCCGTGCATACTCACCCGTGGAGACCTGAATTTCTGGGCCATTAATAGGATTAACAAAACACTCGTAACCATACAAAACAATACAACCCTGGCTTGTCCAACAAGCCATACCGATCTAAATTACCACGGTTTAATAAAAGAACCCCCCCGTGAAATAAACTAACACGATCCCAGCACTAAACCCCACTAAGGTTTGGTTGGAACTTACAGTCACCCCCTCACACAGCTAAGTGATCTTGTGGATGTGTAGGCGCAGGCAATATGCTCACCCCGATTGCCCGTTGTCTTGCTTGCAGCTTCTTCCTGTACGTCTCGCTCCTGGTTCCATACCGCTGACGCAGTATCCAAGTTCCAGTTTAAGTCGAGGTCCATTGATGAGGGATGAAGAGTAGCACTCAGCTTCTGGTGGTGTTCCGTCGAGTCGAGCCCCACTCGGGAGACTCGCTGTAGATTGATGCCGAGGAGAAAAGAGAGAGAGAGCAGCCCCCGAACGGCTCCTTATAAACCCAAAATCTATCACCTTTTTCTCCCGCCAATACTGATCAATGTATTGACTCAGGTGGTCTGTCTGGACCCCCACTGTGGCCTGAAATCTTTGAGAAAAATTATATTCCATTTCCCCACTCCCAGGCCTGGCACCTGGAGAGACAATGCGTGCTGATTACTGGATGTCTGTCGTTTCATGAGTTGATGGCCCCCATTAGCAGGTAATGGGTTTCAATCTCAAACCAAACTTCCTTAGCTGGCTTATCTCCTGGAAGACAATGGCCTAGCCATCTACTGCCTTCCACCAGTTTCGGTCAGGACTGTGCTTTATTGATGTGAGGGCAACGTGTCTCTGAGTTACCTCTTGGGGTATTGTTCCCAGTAATCATGTTAGATGGTGATGATGTCAATCGGCCTGGGTTCCCTTCCACCCAGCCTGTCAGTGTGAGATGGCCGTTTGCATATGAATGCACCTTAGTCAGGTTAGCCTGGCTTGCAATCCTATTCCCTAAGCCACTCCCACAAGCTTGCCCAACAGTACAGTTCTCTCTTGGGGTTTTGGATATAAAATATGATTCATATAAAAATGGCCAGAAAGCTGGTGCTACAAAACTAAGAATTGATCTGGCATATCTGTGCAGACTTCGTTGTTGACCGGGCAGTGAGTCTGGTCCTGATATGTGGTGGACTTTCATTTGGCGAGTCTTTTATTCATTTCATGGATTTACATGGAAGGCATCAAGGCCTAGAAATTCGTGGCCTCAGGGCCACTCCACAGCGCCACTAAATGGCGCTAAAACGGCGGCCGCCACTCTTTTGCCAGCTGCTGGTGGTTCCCATGGCGGCCGCTGTTTTGGCCCTTACCTTTGAGCTACAGGTAACTGGCAGCGCCATGCTGGACAAAATGGTGGCGTGGTGACATAAATCAGCAAGCAACGCCAACTTAACGTCACCAATGCAAACTTTAACCTGGCGTGCAAGCAGGCTGACAGTGGCAATGTCTGCAGCTCTTAAAGGGACACACACATCATTCAGTTAAGTTTGAATTTAAGGGTTTGGACTTTTATTTTATTGAAGTGGTGGCTTGCTGCAATAGATGTGAAAAGCTTTTGAGCTGTGTAGGTAGTGCTGCTGGACGCTTGCAAGGGCTCGGATGGTAAATGAAGGCCTTTGAGAAGATTGAATATGCTGCAAATACTCAGCAGGTCACGTAACATCCGTGGAGAGAAAAAGAGAGTTCATGTCTCAGGTCAATATGCTGCCTGAGCAACTGAGTATTTCTAGCATTTTATGCTGTCATTTCACATTTACAGCATCTGCTTGGAGAGGGAAGAGGAAGAAGCCGCAGAGGAGGAATCAGATGGAAGGATACATCCCAGACAGCCCCTTTGTGGCCGGGATATCTGGGATGGAATCATCCGCCTGTGATCCCAGTGACCACAACCCCAATTCCCCTTTCAACATTCGTCCCACACCTTACCTTCCATATGTCACTGACCATCGCAGTATGCTCTTGGCCACAGTGCTGAAATAAAAGGCACCACAAAGCAGACTTTCCAAATCACCTATATATTTCTCTCCATCCAATGTGACATCAAGGAATCAACTCAACAATCATATGCATTCTCTTAGTGTCTGTCTTGTGTGCCTTTACCTTTCCTACTGATGTCACGCAGTGCTACTCCAGTGGCTGCAGCATGGCTGGTGGAAGGCTGCTGACTTTCAGCAGGGGACACTGCAAATGGCCTTGCTGGTTGACCTTGAGGAGCTGGTGGCTGGAAGTGTCAAATCATTCATCTTCTTCACTCTCCTCTCCCTCTTCTTGGTCACCCACTGGCTGGGCAGGCTGCATTTCTTTGGTGTGTGAAATGAGAAAGGCACAAGGATAGAGATATGCTGACAGGAGGGCGGGAAAGCAAGAGGTGTATGTCAGAAGGAGGATAACCTACGAGGATACCAGAATCTTGTAACCTTTCAGCACTGCCACTGGCCAAGGGCGCGGCCATGCCCCTGCCAAGAATGGCCTGCACCATCTCCTCTGAGGGTTGAGGTGAGGCTAGGAATGGGAGATGTGCCTGGTCATTGCTGCAGATTGTTGGTAGGTGAGTGATTGGGGGTCGTGCATTGAGCAGTTTGTGACACCAGTGGTGCAGTTGGTAGGAGACGGCTTTTGAAGATGCATTCACTGACCTTGACCAGTGATCTGAGGTCGTGAAGCTTCTTTGGACACTGGAGCCAGATGGTGGGGGGCACTGCTGGCAGTGACGGCCTCAGTGATGTACGTCCACATCCTTCTTTCTGGAGGGCCTCCTGGCCCTTATGGGTAGAGGGCCTGTCTTGCAGTGTTGAGCCCCTGCACAAAGCTGGAGTGCTGCGTGCAAGACCCTGGGTGCCTCTTCCCCGGCTTGCTGAGCCATTTGTGTTAGTGCTGAGGCAGTTTTCCCATTTGTTGAGGTTAGGAAGATAATTCAGCTTTAACAGCTGAATATTCACATTTGGAACTTCTTTTAAATGTTGAATATTTTTTAAAAGGCAGAAAGGGCTGAAAAATGTATTGATTCACTGCATTTTATTTTGTATTGCTTCAGTGTGCAGGGCCCCTTTAATTCTCAGACCTCTTCATTGCCCACAATTCCTTGCGAACTCCACAGCTTCGCTCCAGAGGCTGTGGGAAGCTGCAACGCCGGACCTGGACAGGGAATTCATCCCGGATCCCTCCAGCAATGCCACCAGGACAGTGTTGCATGGAAGATGAGTGCTGTGCCACCTATCTCCATGCCCCCCAGATCAATTTCACTCACTTAGCGTTGCAGCCATTTCCAGCAGCCGTTAACTGCAGCTTCCGGTCACATCAGCAACTTTGCTGGCGAACACACATGTTTCCTCCCAAATGTTTTGGAAGAGCTCCTTCTGAAGCTGTAGGCAGAATGCGATAAGTTCCAGCATTTTTTGATTGCTAATTTTTGCAATCCATCAAACTACTGATGTGGGAATATTGAATTATTGTGGCGACACGCCACCACTGGACATAATCCGCTCACGGCGGCACAGACAGTCTAAGCAGAAGCCCCCAGCCGGGGGCCCTTTCCTCCAGCAACTTGTTTCCCGCAGGGACAGGCTGCCGGGAGCACTTCCTGTCTGGGAAGTATTTAAGTGGATGCGCGGGCTTTTCTAGTTCCTGTTTGCCATGTGGTCAGAATAAAGAAGCTGTGTTTTCAATAGCTCTGTCTCGACTCCCACGTTTGCCGCGGTATCTCAACACTGGCGACCCCCGTACGACGGTCCGTACGAGGTACTACAAACCGGGGACAAGGTATTCAAGCTGCGACTCGGCGACAGGGTCGAGACAGTCTCCATCGACCGGCTCAAACCAGCACACACAGAACCAGGGGAACAGGTCCCCGTGGCCCAGCCTCCAGCCAGAGGCCGTCCCCCCGGCAAGCCAGCACAGCCGGCGGCGAACCGCCCGACCCAACCAACCAGACCGGCGACCACTCAGAGCCGCTGCGGCAGAACCATTAGCCCACCGTCACGACTCGTCCACTCCTCCTAAGCGGATTCTGGGGGGAGCTCTGTGGCGACACGCCACCACTGGACATAATCCGCTCACGGCGGCACAGACAGTCTAAGCAGAAGCCCCCAGCCGGGGGCCCTTTCCTCCAGCAACTTGTTTCCCGCAGGGACAGGCTGCCGGGAGCACTTCCTGTCTGGGAAGTATTTAAGTGGATGCGCGGGCTTTTCTAGTTCCTGTTTGCCATGTGGTCAGAATAAAGAAGCTGTGTTTTCAATAGCTCTGTCTCGACTCCCACGTTTGCCGCGGTATCTCAACATTATCATCATTTGTAGGACTGTCGATAGGTTCACAAGTTTATGGGAGGATTTCTATTCTAGCCCAAGATACTCCTGAACCTTTGAGCAACCCCTTGAGTGTGCCTCTGAACTTACCAAGCAACAGTAGTTACAAGGAAAATGAATCAGCCTACAATACGTGTAATATATAGGGCTAGATTCCCACCAATTCATAGTCAATAGGCATTAAATCTGATAACATTAATGTCGTGTAGTGAAATCACTGTTGACATCGATTGGGTGTCATCTATCCAGTAGGGAAAATGCTAGAATCTATTATTAATGACGTGGTAACAGGGCACTTGGAAAATCACAATATGATTAAGCAGACTCAATACAGTTTTATGAAAAGGAAAACGTGTTTGGCAAATCTATTAGAGATTTTTTTGAGGTTGTTATTAGCAGGGTAGATAACGGGCAACCAGTGGATGTAGTATATTTGGATTTTCAGAAGGCATTCGATAAGGTGCCACACAGGAGTTTGTTGCACAAGATTAGGGTTTGCGGGATTGGGTGTAGTATATTAGCATGGATTGAGGATTGGGTGACACAAAGAAAACAGAGAATAGGAATAAACGGGTTATTTTCGGGATGGCAGGGTGTTAGTAGTGGAGTGCCACAAGGATTAGTGCTTGGACCTCAGCTATTTACAATCTATATCAATGAATTAGATGAGGGGACTGAGTGCAATATATCCAAGTTTGCTGACAATACAAAGCTAGGTGGGAAAGTAAGCTGTGAGAAGGACGCAAAGAGGCTGCAATGGGATATAGACCGGTTAATTGATTGGGCAATAAGGTGGCAGATGGAGTATAATGTGGGGACTTGTGAAATTATCCACTTCAGTATGAAGAATGGAAAAATCAGAATATTTCTTAATTGGGAAATGTTGGTATTCAGAGGGATTTGGGTGTCCTTGTACACAAATCACAGAAAGTTAACATGCAGGTACAGCAAACAATTAGGAAAGCAAATGGTATGTTATGGTATGGATCGGGCGGGAAAGTCGAATTGATGTAAAGGTTCAGCCATGATCTTATTGAATGGGAGAGCAGGCTCGGTGGGATGTATGGCCTACTCCTGCTCCTATTTCATATGTTCTTATGGTTCTGTATCCTCCCAGGCCTCTGAGAGATTGTGCAGTGCATGCCATGCTACCATTACGATTATATTCTTGGGCTGAATAGTGATGGTATCACAGTCGAGAAACCAGAGGGTCAATAACACCTGTGGAATTGTGCTCTAATGTAAGTCATAGCCTTCACAGCCATAGGAGGAATGTGGGGGAATACTGGCAGAGATGGAAAGAAGCCTACAAGGTTGGAGAGGAAACATTGGCCTGGATTTTGTGATAAAAGTAGCAGTAAGGCTATCAGCGCTCACCGTTATTAAAGAGTAAATTAGACAACAACTTCCGGTGACCACACGTGCAGTTGAACGCGGAAATCTGGAAGCTGCCTCCCGAGTTGCCCTGCTCCTCCAGAAGCTTCGCTATAACAGTATCTCAGCATTGGAACACATGAAACACATGAAGTTGGGGTACTTACGTAATAGTTACCCATTAAACATGCCAGAAAAAGTTAGGGCTTGTCCATTTCAGTGCAAGTGGATTTTTAAGGGTGTGATAAGTCTTAATTACTGCCAAACAACCTCTATGGCACTGAACAAAAACGTTTACAAGTGTGGAGTCTCATTCCTGCAGATATTAATTACAGTTGGAGCATTTTTTTTAAATGTAAATTATTTTTTTACTTTTTCTTTCTGTCTCTTTTATCTCTCTCTCTTAATCCCATCTTTCCCTCTATTTAAATATCTGTACATGATTTGGCATTGAATTAGTTATTCTAACTTACACTTCGTGGTTCAGACTCTGCGGGGGGGAATGTTAATGTTCAGACGCGCTGGGAGCGGGTAGGCCTGGTAGTGCTCGGGAAACCTGGTCCGGGTTTCCCCGCACACTGTGGAGATTTAACTCCACAGCGTGCGTGTGACGTCACTCCAGTCGGGCGGGGAATGCTGGAGAAGAGGCCGCAGCCCCAGGTAAGTGCAAATCTCCGAGTCCGGGGGGTGGGTGGGGGGGGAATCCGACCCCTGACCCCGGGGGGTGGTCTGATCCCGAGGGGGGGTTTGCATGGGGAGGGTGGGGGCTGATGGTGGGGGAGCTTGAGGGGGCCAGGAGGAAGCACACCTGCTCCTCCCAGCCCACAAGGAGTGCTCCCCGAGGCTGTCCTCGCCTCGCTGCAGCTACCAGGAATCCCGAGGCCCGGGAACCCTGGCCGGCCACAGTTAAATCTGCGCAGCAGGTGAAATCCACCTCCTGGGAGCAGGTTGGCTGCTCGTTCCCCATCCCACCTCCATTAAAACCGGAAGTGGGCAGGTTGGGGTCGGGATTCAGCTTTTTAACACTTTAACCTCCTACCCGACCCAAACCCACCCGTTTCTTGGTGTTAAGTTCCCCCCTGCATGTCTCAGTAAGGATTCTTCAAACTGATCGATTAAGGAGACACATAGTTGTTTGCCCTGTTCATACAAGTCCCAGATCCCCTGTAGAGAGCACTGGGCTGAAATGGATTTCGAATCACCCCAAGTTCCAGCGCAAAAGCCCATAAAAAGCTTGTGGGCAAGTGTAAGTGTAATGAACAGCTGGGGCCATTCGTTCACCGCTGACCGCAAAATCCGGGCTGATCGTTACTTATATTGTTTTACATATAGGCTTGGTTTCTCACAGTAACAAGGGAGTCCAGGGCAGCACTCATGGGTTGGGTAGGACACCACTTTTTTTTAATTCAGTCATGGGATGTGGGCATCGCTGGCAAGGCCAGCATTTAATGCCCATCCCTAATTGCCCTCGAGAAGCTGGTGGTGAGCCGCCTTCTTGAACTGCTGCAGTCCATGAGGTGAAGGTACTCCCACAGTGCTGTTAGGGAGGGAGTTCCAGGATTTTGACCCAGCGACGATGAAGGAACGGCGATATAATTCCAAGTCTGGATGATGTAAGAACATAAGTACATAAGAAATAGGAGCAGGCGTAGGCCATTCGGGCCCACGAGCCTAATCCCCCATTCATTAAGATCATGGCTGATCTTTGACCTCAACTCCATCCTCCCGCACTATCTCCATGTCCTTTGATTTCCTCAATATCCAAAAATCTATCACTTTCTGTCTTGAATATACTCAATGATTGAGCATCCATAGCTCTCTGGGGTAGAGAATTCCAAAGATTCACAACCCTTTGAGTGAAGAAATTTCTCCTCATCTCAGTCCTAAATAGCCGACCTCTTATTCTGAGACTGTGACCCCTAGTTCTAGACTCCCCAGCCAGGGGGAAACATCCTCCCAGCATCTACCCTGTAAAAATTTTATGGGGGAAAAATTTGTGTTCCCCAGCAAAGGTGCAGTTAATGGCCGTTGGAAATGGCCGCAAAGCTAAGCAAGTGAAATTGGCCTGGGGGACATGGAGATAGGTGGCGCAGCGCTCACCTTCCATGCAACGCTGTCCTGGTGGTGTTGCTGGGGGGAACCGGGATGATGTTTCTGTCCAGCTCCAGCATTGCAGCTTCCCACAGCCTCTGGCAGCGAAGCTGTGGAGCTCGCAATGTATTGTGGGCAATGAAGAGGTCTGAGAATTAAAGGGGCCTTGCACACTGAAGCAATACAAAATAAAATGCAGTGAATCAATACATTTTTCAGCCCTTTCTGCCTTTTAAAAGATATTCCACATTTAAAAGAAGTTCCAAATGTGAATATTCAGCTGTTAAAGCTGATTTACCTTCCCAACCTCAACAAATGGGAAAACTGCCTCAGCACTAACACAAATGGCTCAGCAAGCCAGAGAAGGGGCACCCAGGGTCTCGCACACAGCACTCCAGCTTTGTGCAGGGTTTCCATACTGCAACACAGGCCCTCTACCCACAAGAGCCAGGAGGCCCTCCAGAAAGAAGGATGTGGAAGTACATCACTGAGGCCGTCACTGCCAGCAGTGTCACCCACCCCCCACCCACCATCTGGCTCCAGTGCCCAAAGAAGCTTCACGACCTCAGATCACTGGTCAAGGTCAGTGAATGCACCTTCAAAAGCCGTCTCCTACAACTGCACCACTCGCCTCACACACTGCTCAGTGCACAACCCCCAATCACTCACCTACCAACAATCTGCACCAATGACGAGGCACATCTTCCATTCCTAGCCTCACCCCACCCCCTTGGAGGAGATGGTGCAGGCCATTCTTGGCAGGGGCATGGCTGAGCCCTTGGCCAGCGGCGGTGCTGAAAGGTTACAAGATTCTGGTATCCTCGTAGGTTATCCTCCTTCTGGCATGCACCTCTTGCTTTCCCACCCTCCCATCAGCACATCTCCATCCATGTGCCTTCCTCATTTCACACACCCACAAAATGCAGCCTGCCCAGCCAGTGGGTGACCAAGAAAAGGGAGATGAGAGTGAAGAAGAAGACGAAGAACAGGGAAAGATTGATTTGACATTCCCAGCCACCAGCTCCTCAAGTTCAACCAGCAAGGCCATTTGTAGTGTCCCCCACTGAAAGTCAGCAGCCTTCCACCAGCCATGCTGCAGTCACTACGGTAGCACTGCGTGACATCAGTAGGATAGGTAAAGGCACACACAAGACAGTCACTAAGAGAATGCATACGGGTGTTGTGTTGATTCCTTGATGTCACATTGGATGGATAGACGTATGTAGGTGGATTGGAATGTTTGCTTTGTGGTGCCTTTTATTTCAGCATCGTGGCCAAGAGGATGTTGTGATGGTCAGTAACAGATGGAAGGTAAGTTGTGCGACTAATGTTGAAAGGGGAATTGGGGTTGTGGTCACTGGACCGTAGGCGGATGATTCCATCCCAGATATCCCAGCCACAAAGGGGCTGTCTGGGATGCATTCTTCCATCTGATTCTACCTCTTCTGCTTCCTCCTCTGCGGCTTCCTCCTCTTCCCTCTGCAAGCGGATGCTGTGAAATGACAGCGTAAAATGCTAGAAATACTCAGTTACTCAGGCAGCATGTCGACCTGAGACGTGAACTCTGTTTTTCTCTCCACGGATGTTGCACGACCTGCTGAGTATTCGCAGCATGTTCGGTCTTCTCAAAGGCCTTCATTTACTATCCGAGCCCTTGCAAGTATCCAGCAACACTCTCTACACAGTTCAAAAACTTTTCACATCTATTGCAGCAAGCCACCACTTCAATAAAATCAAAATAAAACAGTCCAAACCTTTAAATTCAAATTTACCTGAATGATGTGTGTGTCCCTTTAAGAACTGCAGACATCGCCACTGTCAGGCTGCTTGCACACCAGGTTAGCCTGGTGTGCTTAGGACCCAATTCAGTGCTGGGGTTGAAGTTCACGCTTATGACATAAAGTCGGCGTTGCCCACCAATTTAAGTCACATGCCACCATTTTGTCCAGCATGGCGCTGCCAGTTACTGGCAGCGCAAAGGTAAGGACCAAAATGACGGTCGCGCCACGGGAACTGACAGCAGCTGGCAAAAGAGTGGCAGCTGCCGCTTTAGCGCCATTTAATGGCGCTACAGAGTGGCGCTAAGGCCACGAATTTCTAGCCCATGTATGTTTCAATGGGATCACCTCTCATTCTTCTAAATTCTAGGGAATATAAGCCTAGTCTCCTCAATCTCTCCTCATTGGACAATACCTCCATCCCAGAAATCAGTCTGGTGAACCTTCGTTGCACTCTACAGTACTCCAGGTGTGGTCTCACCAAGGCCCTATATAATTGCAGTAAGACTTCTTTACTCTTATATTGCAATCCTTTTGTAAGTAAAGGCTAACATACCATTTGCTATCCTAATTGCTTGCTGTACCTGCATGTTAACTTTCAGTGATTTGTGTACAAGGACACCAAGGTAACTCTGAATACCAACATTTCTCAATCTCTCATCATTTAAAAAATATTCTGCTTTTCTATTTGTCCTACCAAAGTGGATAACTTCCCATTTCTCCACATTATTGTCCATCTGCCATGTTCTTGCCCATTCACTTAACCTATTCATATTCCTTTACAGCCTCTTTGCATCCTCCTCACAACTTACTTTCCCACCTAGCTTTGTATCGTCAGCAAACTTGGATACAATGGGCCAGAAATTCGTGAACGGGGCTTGCCGCGCGTGCAAGGTCCCGATTTGCACTTACTCGACGCGCCTGCCGATCACCTCCAGGGACGCCTGAAATTCCATTTTGAATCTGAAGAATCCCGGGCAGCGTTTGACGTCACGCCGCCCAGGAGTGCAGCCAGCGCGAAGCCTGGAGCGCGCTGTGCAACTGAGACACGCCCCTTGAGGTCTCAGTTTAACAGGACACGCCCCCAATGTTTCTGCCAAGCTGCTAAGCATTTTTACATGCAAAGCAGCAGTTTAAATAGGTTTTTGGAAGTTTTTTGAAGCTTTTGGTAACTTTTATAAACTTTTAAAAACGTTTACATTATTTTGAAGAATCTGAAGTAGTTTTAAACAGAATTAAAGCAATTTAAAGACTTTTAAAAGCCCTAAAAGAATTTTTTAAATTCCATTTATTTATTTAGCAATGTCGTCGTCATACATGTCTTCACACTGTTCCCTTTGGGGAACTGTATGAAGTGGTGGAAGGATTTATGGCCATGATTAACGCTCATTCCGTGACCGTAACCATCTTTGAACCAGCCATTAGGGCGGTTAGTCCTATGGCGGGAGGGTTTTACGGGCTCCCACAAGCTATACAAGGAGGGGGGGCCACCCACACCCACGGACGCAAATATCCCACTGGATGTCAACCCAGAATTTAGAGCCGGAGCTCCGACTCCACTTGCCGGGACTGTCTGGAGCGGGGTTCGAAACCCTACCCTGATCTGGCCCAGCGGCGGGGATCCTACCGCTATGCCAAAGGCCCAATCCGATTAGCAACGTGAAATGACTGGAATGAGCACAATTCACGGCATTAAAAGAACTCACAATTGAACTGATGATGACCTCAGCAATCTCCTCAAGGAGGTGGAGGCGCAGCGCCTGCTCATCATTGGTAATGAGAAGTCAAAGGCGCCGCAAAAAGGGCAGATGATAGCTTGGTCTTTCAAGTGGCAGCATAGGGCTCCAGTCACGGGGAGGGAAAAGGCGCAGGAAACGTATGGGTGTCACCTTTTGTGCGGAGTGGGCCTTTTGCGTAGCAGTAAGCATCCCCGCCGCTGGGCCAGAAGGAGTAGGGTTTCGAACCCCACTCCAGACAGTCCCGGCAAGTGGAGTCGGAGCTCCAACTATAAATTCTGGGTGGACATCCAGCGGGATACTTGCGTCCGTGGGTGTGGGTGGCCCCCCTCCCCCTCAGATGGG
Organism: Somniosus microcephalus; assembly: GCF_052327205.1. Classification (NCBI taxonomy): domain Eukaryota; kingdom Metazoa; phylum Chordata; class Chondrichthyes; order Squaliformes; family Somniosidae; genus Somniosus; species Somniosus microcephalus. The sequence continues at coordinate 191,976,035 of NC_140997.1, forward strand.
TTGTGGGAGCCCGTAAAACCCTCACGCCATAGGACTAACCACCCTAATGGCTGGTTCAAAGATGGTTACGGTCACGAAATGAGCGTTAATCACGGCCATAAATCCTTCCACCACTTCATACAGTTCCCGAAAGGGAACAGTGTGAGGATACGTACGACGATGACCTCTTGCGCAATGCACCTCCTTGGACCCTCAGTCGCAGATGCGAGGGGGCAAATCGTGCAATTGTTAAATTTTTCATTTTATTGACATGTAAAATGTTGGCCCAGTAATTCCCTTCCAAATGCGCGAGTTCGGTCGGGGTACTTACGCGTCTGGCCGGAGGAAATGCCGGTTTTCAGCATGCACAGTGCATGTGGGGAAAACCGGCATTTCCTGTCCTCTGAATGAAGGGGTTCAGAGGCAGAACGCGTGCGACTGCACAGGCAGCGCGTGCGCAGTAAAATTCGCCGCTTTCATTCATGTTTTCAGTGAGGTCAAGTCCTTACAACTTACACATGAAAAAAGCATGGGTACAGTTGCTCCAGAGGCTGCGGAGGAAGATATTTCTTATCGTGGAGCTTCTCAAAGTATGTATGTCTGTATATATTCCTTTGCATGTTATGTATATATTCCTTTACTTATGTGTATGAATGTATTATTTAATTATGACTTTCAGAGAAAGTAACTTATTGGAAAATCATAATTAAAAACATACATTCATACACATAAGTAAAGGAATATAAAACATACATACATATACGTAAAGGAATATATGCGGACATACATACATAATTACTGATTACTGATGAAAAGTTTCTTTCTTAAAAGTGCTGGAAATGTTACATTATTCATTTTAGAACACTCATTTTCACATTCAATTCACACAGCCACAATTGCTCCTTCTACCTACCGTTCTGAAAACCCGTTTAAAAAAAAAAATTTAAACTTTAAAACTTACTTAAAATTTCTTAAAATAACTTCCCTCCCTTTCCCAAACAAAAATATTGCCTTTCAGAAGCTCCACGATAAAATATATCTTCCTCCGCAGCCTTGGAACAACTTTACACATGCTTTTTTCAAGTGTAACTTGTAAGGACTTACCCTCACTGAATCCATGAATGAAATCTACGAAGTTCACTGCGCAAGCGCTGCCTGTGCAGTCGCACGCGCTGTGCCTATGAACCCCTTCGTTCCGAGGTCTGGAAATGCCGGCGTTCCCCGCATGCGCTGTGCATGCTGAACGCCGGCATTTCCAACGGCCAGATGCGTGAGTACCCAGACCGTACTCACGCATTTGGTCACGAATTTCTGGCCCATTACATACACTCAGTCTCCTCGTCTAAGTCATTGATAGTTCCCTGTTTTCTCTCTCCCTCCTTTCTTGAATAACAGGGTTACATTTGCTACCTTCCAGTCTGCAGGGACCACTCTAGAATCTAGGGAATTCTGGAAGATCAAAACCAATGCATCCACTATCTCTGTAGCCACCTCTTTTAAAACCCTCGGATGTAGGCCATCAGGTCCAGGGGATTTGTCGGCTTTTAGTCCCATTAATTTCTCCAGTACTATTTCTTTACTAATACTAATTTCTTTAAGTTCCTCATTATCACTAAACCCTTGGTTCTCCACTCTTCCTGGAATGTTTTTGTGTCTTCTTCCATGAAGAAAGATACAAAGGCCGGACTTTTCCCATTGCTGGGCGTGCGGGTTTGGAGATGGGTCGGCTGTAAAAGTTGCCAAAATTGTGAGCGCGTCGGGATCCTGCCACCTCACGCATTTAACCCGTGCGCGTTTCCTATCGCACCACAGGCCCGAACGGCAGAGGCGGGCGACCTAATAGAAGTATTTAAGTGCTTGTTGTGAGACCCTTAACAGGGTTTTTAACCAGAGCTTTTGATTTTTACTGGATGACCACAGGAATCACACAGCTCGGGAACCTAGTCTGTCAACGTGAGGCGAAAGTTCAGTAGCCATTGTGCAAGGTCATTAATGGAGAGCATTGAAACATATAAGATTCTGAGGGGGATTGACAGGGTAGATGCTGAGAGGTTGTTTCCCCTGGCTGGAGAGTCCAGAACTAGGGAGCGTAGTCTCAGAATAAGGGGTCGACCATTTAAGACTGAGATGAGGAGGAATTTCTTCACTCAGAGGGTTGTGAATCTTTGGAATTCTCTACCCCACAGGGCTGTGGAATCATTGAGTATATTCAAGGCAAAGATAGAGAGATTGTTGGGCTCAAGGAGAGTCAAGGGATAAGGGGATCGGGACGGGAAAGTGAAGCTGAGGTCTAAGATCAGCCATGATCTTATTGAATGGCAGAGCAGGCTCGAAGGGCCATGTGGCCTGCTCCTAATTCTTATGTTCTTATGTTCTTAATGGAACAAATTGCATGTATTCTTTCCATTCTTCATATGAAGAAAGTGAAAATAATTGAAAACTAAGCAGATTAATTGAGATAAGAAATTTCATGCACTGATCACATCAACAGCAATTGATTTCACTAAATGGATAATATAATAAAGAACAAATTATTTGCATCTTCAGCAGGCAAACAAAATAACTTACCCCCAAAGCCAGCTATTGAATCGAATTGAAATAAAAGTTAGAATTTTTTTTTCATTCACGGGATGTGGGCGTCACTGGCAAGGGCAGCATTTATTGCCCATCCCTAATTGCTCTTGAGAAGGTGATGGTGAGCCGCCATTTCAGAGGGCAGTAAAGAGTCAACCACATTGCTGTGGGTCTGGAGTCACACACAGGCCAGATCGGGTAAGGATGACAGATTTCCTTATGACTACGTCAGGCTGTTGCTTGATTAGTCTGTGGTACAGCTCTCTCAATTTTAGCACAAGATGTCAATGAAGAGGACTTTGCAGGGTCAACTGGGCTGGGTGTGCCTTAGTGCGCTGGGCGCCCTGTCCAGCTTTATTCTTAGCTGTACCAAACCACTACAAAAAGTTATACTGAGTGGCTTGCTAAGCCAGTCCAGAGAGCAGATAAGAGTCAATCACATTGCTGTGTGTCAGGTAAGGACAACAGATTTCCTTCCCTAAAGGACATTAGTGAAGCAAATGGGACAATCTGGCAGTTTTATGGTCACCATTACTAATACGAGCTTTTTTTTTAATGCCAGCCAGATTTATTTAATTTACTGAATTTAAATTCCCCAGCTGCCATGGTGGGATTATGAATTCATATCATTAGTCCAGGCCTCTGGATTACTAGTCCAGTAGCATAACCACTATGCTACCGTACCCCTAATGTAGGACAACAAAATTTTCAACATTCTGTATTACTAATGGGGCAGTAATTCCTCCCCAAACGTGTGAGTACGGAAGGGGTACTCACGCGTCTGGCCGGAGGAAATGCCGGTTTTCAGCATGCACAGCGCATGCGCTGAAAACCGGCATTTCCTCTCCTCTAACCCAAGAGTTGAAGAGGCTAGCGCGTGCGCTGTAGGGGGCAGCGCGTGCGTCTTGGATTTCCTCTGTTTTGGGGGATTTGCGCATGTGTAAAGGCCTCCGGTCTTTACGCTTGTAAAAAGCACACGTAAGTATTTATTTTTACAGGTAAGTGGTGTTTTAGTGCAATTTAGAAATTTTTTTTCCACAGGTTTATTATTTTAAAGAATCTACAATAAGGTAAGTTTAGTTTTAGACCCTTTTTATTAAAAATTTATTTAAAAAAAAAAAAATTATTGTTTAAATTATTTTTTAAACTTATTTATACTTAATTTAATGATTGGGATGTTTTTTAAAATTTTATTTAAAGTTTAAGTAGTGTTTTGGGGTGCAGTACTTCTCATGAGTTTGACAGTTCTTACTCTCAAACTTATGAATGAAGTTTCCCCTCCCCTGATTGGCTGAACAGTGCTCACCTGATCCCAGCCGGCACATCGCACTAACTACGCCGCTGGGTCAGGTTAGCACAGCGCGCCGACATCAGAACCTGGCCACTGACAGGAAATCCACTGCGGGCCAGGTTTCAGATGTCGGCGCGCAGGGTGAGTGCACATCGGGGGCTTGCAAGCGCGGCAAGCCCCCGACACCAAGTTCTGGGCCATTATTATTGCAGTCAATAATGGATATTGAAATCATGGAAAATGTACAACATAGATTGACTAGGATGAAATACTTTAAAAACTAGACTTTATTCACTGAATCAGAGAAAGGGGGGAATCCAAGAGATGTGTTCAAAATTCTGAAGGGGTTTCAGAGAGGAGCTAGTCCACTGGTCAATGAATAGGTAACAAGACAGCATAAACTTGGGGTTAGTACCAGAAGGAAAAAGGGAAAGGTGAGAAATATTCTTTTTGTACATCTTCTTAGAATATGGAATACATTATCACTAATGACTATTGAAGGTGAAATGCAATATTTAAGAAGGAATTAGAAAAACATGAAGAGAAATATCAAAGGTGCAGAGAAATGGGGTCACAGTAGATGGCTCTGATGTGGCGCATGCACTGGCATGGGCACAATGAGCAAAAAAACTTCCTTTTGTGTTGAAATTTCTGTGTGGGTGAGACACAGAACTGACTGAGAGAATGTCAAAGGAATTCTGTCACAATGCAGTATTTCAGAGAAACCTATGTCCATAGTAACAGAACATAGAAAATTACAAATCCAGCACAGCGGTAGATAATAGCATGAAAAACATCATTTCATTCAGACATTATGGTTATTATTTGCTCTGCAGTCTCATTAGTATGATTTGCTGCGGGAAATGATCACCTCAGGACACATAATGACCACAATGAGCTGCAAATAACGTAATCTCTGGGCTTTAGTTCTGAATAACGGTGTATTTATATGCAGTCAATAAGTTTGCAGTGAGTTTAAGTATCAAGGCTGTGGGGGAGAATTATTAATATTGAACATACAAATCAGTCCATCTTTGGGAGAAATGTACTGTACCTTTAATTGCAACTAGGATAATTATCATTAAAATCTATTTGAGGTTGATTGAAACTAATAGTCTGTTGCACCGAATTGTCTGAATACACTGCATCCTGGGGAATTACCACACAAGAAAAAACCTGTTAATACCATTCAAATAGAAAGAAAAAACTGCATATGCCAGGAATCTGAACGGAACACGCAAGAAGCTGGACACATATAGCAGGCCCATCTATGTTAGAAGACTGGTTCATGTTTCAGGTGTAACCTTTCGCATTTCAGTTCCAATTAAGGATTACACCCAAAACATTAACTTGTCGTTTCTCTTTATTGATGCTGGCCAATTTCCTATGTGTTTCTCATTAAGAATATAAAAATTAGGAGCAGGAGTAGGCCATACGGCCCTTCGAGCCTGCTTTGCCATTCAATAAGATCACGGCTGATCATCGACCTCAACTCCACTTTCCCGCCCGATCTCCATATCCCTTGATTCCCCTAGAGTACAAAAATCTATCTATCTCAGCCTAGAATATACTCAAAGACTCAGCATTCACAGCCCTTTGGGGCAGAGGGTTCCAAAGATTCACAACCCTCTGTGTGAAGAAATTCCTCCTCATCTCAGTCTTAAATGGAGTTCTTGACACTCCAGCCAGGGGAAACAACCTCTCAGCATCTACCCTGTCAATCCCTTTCAGAATCTTCTGTTTCAATGAGATCACCTCTCATTCTTCTAAACTCCAGAGAGTATAGGCCCATTCTACACAATCTCTCATCATAGGACAGCCCTCTCATCCCAGGAATCAATCTAGTGAACCTTCGTTGCACTGCCTCCAAGGCAAGTATATCCTTCCTTAGATAAGGAGACCAAAACTGTGCACAGTACTCCAGGTGTGGTCTCACCGAGGCCCTGTACAATTGTAGCAAGACTTCCTTACTCTTATACTCCAACCCCCTTGCAATAAAGGCCAACATGCCATTTGCCTTCCATATTGTTTGCTGCACCTGCATGCTAGCTTTCTGTGTTTCTTGCATGAGGACACTCAAATCTCTCTGAACACCAACATTTGAAAGTTTCTCGCCATTTAAAAAATATTCTGTTTTTCTATTCTTCCTGCCAAATGAATAACCTCACATTTCCCTACATTATACTCCATCTGCCACCTTACTGCCCACTCACTTAGTCTATCTATATCCCTTTGCAGACTCTTTGGGGTCGATTTTAGTTCGGGTGCGGGGAATTGGCGGGTTCCCCGAATTTAGTGATTCCGACACGATTGTAAATGGGTCTGTGAGATTGATGCAAATTTAACACAATTGGCCAATTGATTTCCAGCATGTGGGAAGCCTTGGCAATTGAGTATTTCCTGTCAGAAAGTCGCAGAATATGACGTCATCATTGCTGCCGCTCTTAAGGTCCACAGCAAGCCTTGCTTCCTCTGCAGGCTTCCAACCTTCAACATTAAGATGGCACAGGAGCCTGCAGGAGGAACGGCCAGCGGGAGGGCCAGATCTGCGCCCAAATTTGATGAGGCTTCACTACAGGCATTATTGGATGGTGCTAGGGCCCACAGGGAGGTTCTCTTCCCTTCTTCAGGGAGGAAGAGGCCTCCCAGCCAGACCAAGGCTGTGTGGCTAGAGGTGGCAGGTCAAGTCAACTCCTTGGGGCTAACATGAAGAACGTGGTTGCAGTGCAGGAAAAGATTCCATGACCTTCTTCGCACTGGAAAAGTAAGTACTGTATGATGTTTCCATCACCCTCAATCTGATCCCCATTGCCTTTCCTCACCAGCACTCAGCTTTAGCAATCTCTTCCTACACATCCCACTAGATACTCACATCCATGCACCCTTACCCATTCCCTCTCTCTCTATGCTTACATTCACAGAACTATTCCACCATGCAGTCCTCACACTCCCTCTCACTCTGATGCTTTGAACACAACTGACAACACACAGGGAGGGCCCTTGGTATTGCAACCTCACTCCATCTTTGTCTCCTTCTAAGTATCTATGCTATGCAATCTCTGCACTCACTCCTTCATTCTCACTCAACCTCCACTTGTCGCCCTCATTGCAGGAAAAGAGAGCTCACAACAGGAGAGAGCGAGCCATGACAGGAGGAGGGCTGCCCTCATTAGCCCAGCTCACCCCCTGGGAGGAAGGCGTCCTGGAGATTGCCGGGGCTGACCGAGATGTGGACGTTGGGGAAGGACAGGCAGGAGCATCCCCGCAAGCTGGTGACAGAAAAGTTTTCCCTCTCTCTCATTGGCATTGCATGAGTCGCTGGTAATGATTCTGAAGCTACATCATATGGACTTATGATCATCTGCAAAATGCAATGTGCATGTAACCTTGGCATCACATCTCTAACTTTTTCCTTGACTCCCCCACAGGACCATCGAGAGCCCCCATCCCCAGTGTGCAGGAGGAAGAGCCTGAGCAGCCAGACTCCTCAGAGGAATCTGCAACCTCTGAGGGCGCAGCGTCATCAGAAATAAGCGCACCCAGCACCAGCACAGACACTCACACCTCGGTGGGACCTTCGGCACATAGAGTAGAGTTGTCACCTGGTGTATCACAGCTCACAAGTGAGCATCAGCAGATTGTGGAGACAGGGACAGCAGTGGAGAGTCCTCGTCGGAGGGCGCAGGACTCTGCCAGCTCGGCTCAGCTGCATGTCGACCCTCTGCCTCTGGGTCCATCCGTAAGATCAGAGGTGATGGAACTCCAGGCACAGATGCAAAAGTCTCTGGCAGGTTTTGTCTCCAGGGTCGCTGCAAGTGGGGAGCGAATGGAGGAGTCCATTGCGAACATGACCAGAGCCTTTGTGGAGTCATTGGCGCATGAACGCATCAACATGGAGAGGATGGCTACCGACGTGGAAATGATTGCTGCCTCCGTGGTAAGGCTGGCTATGGTAGAGGAGAGGAGGGCTACGGCCATGGAGGAGGTTAGTCGCCAGGGTATGGAAAACATGGTGGCCTAGAAATTCGGTGGGCTGCGGCACCAGTTAGCGCCTAAAGAGGGCACTCAGTGGCTTTAGCGCCACTGGCCACGCCTCCCGCGATATTTAGCTGGGGCGCTAATGGCGGCATTAGCCTGTTGCGCTGCGCCACCACCGATGACGTCATCGGTGTGCGCAGCGCCCCGCTACCGCCCCAATCTCGATATTCGGTAGCGCCCGCCTCTGTAGCGCCGTTCGCAAATCGCGCCCGGTTCACGGGGCCTACCTGTGGCGGCAGTGGCGTGTAGTGTATGTACCTTTAAGAGAGAACTACTTTTACAGCTCCTGTATACTGTAGTACCGGCAGTGACCACACCTGTATATAAGCCTTGAGCATGCCTCTGTACCCCAGTCTTGAGATTACCCTACTCCAGTAAATACCTGTTGATTGTTCAGTTACAGCATCCGTGTGGTTATTGAAAAACATCATACTCTCAGAATCACGGATCTAACAGTGGCGACGAGTGTCGATTCGAATCTACCTGCAACTCTGCATTTCCCTTCGAGGATTCGCTCCGGGAGGGCGGTGGAAGAAAGTCGAGGCCAGAAGCACGGGTGTCGACCACGAGCAACCACCCAGTCGTCCGGCAGAGAGTGAACATCGCAGGGGAGGCTGTGGAGAGCCGGGCTTGGTTCCCCAGCCACGACGATCAGCAATAGACTGACGACAGGTACAGCGCAGACCCTTCCCGGACAGTGGCGGCTGGAGCCGACCGACGGCGGAGAGAAAGCCGAGCAGCGTCGACGGGGTAAGACAGAGGGTGAAGCGCACAGGGCGCAGCCGAGGGTTGAAAACCGAACGGCGTCGAGGAAAAACAAAATGGAGAGAGAGAGGGTAAAGCAACAGTTGGGTTCAGGACCGAGCGGCGGAAACGGGAAAGGCACACAAAAAAAAAAGAACACGCACAGCACAGCCAGGGATCAAGGGCTGAACAGTGTCCGCGGGGAGAAGAAGGGAGAGCGCGGGAGACGCCATTGAGCCGCGGAGAAGAAGGAAGACGCCATTTTTAGAAGCCGCAGCGGAGAAGAAGGGCGAGCGCGGGAAGGAAGGAAAGCGCGGGAGACGCCATTTTGTGCCAGCGGAGAAGAAGGGGAAGCGTGGGAGACGCCATTGGTGACAGTTAAATCACACCCAGGGATGCCGAAGAGTGGCAGTATCTCTACGTTCGACAATGAAGTCGAAGATTGGGCAACATATGTGGAACGTATTGAGGTGTACTGCAGGACGAATGAAGTGCCAGATGCTAGGAAAGCACTGGTTTTGTTAAATTCCATGGGTGCAAAAACTTATGGGTTACTGCGAAACCTAATAACCCCAGAAAAGCCTGTGAACAAGAATTTCGAACGCATAGTAGAAATCCTACAGGACCACTTAAACCCCACACCACTGCTGATAGCAGAATGATTTAAGTTCCATAAAAGGAACCAACACAAAGACGAAAGCAATGCTGAGTACCTAACGGAACTGCGCAAGCTACCGAAACACTGCCAGTTTGGAGCGGGACTAGCAGATATGTTAAGGGACAAGTTTGTGTGTGGGCTGCAAAGTGAAGGAACCCAGAAACGGCTTCTATCAGAAAAGGATCTTACGCTGGACAAGGCTTTCAGTATGGCAGTATCACACGAAGCAGCCACAAGGGGCGCTGCAGAGATACAACGGAGACCGCAAGAATATGGCACCAATGAAATGTCCTATGGAACAGGGAAGTGCTATCGCTGCGGCAGAACAACACATGACCAGAAGGATTGTTGGTTCAAGGACCAAGTGTGCAGACGGTGTGGAAAAGCAGGACACATAGCAAGAGTCTGCAGGTCTGGGAAGAAAACCAACAGTAAGAAATCTCCACAGGAGAAGTACAAAAAGGTACACAAGGTGATGGACAGTAGTTCAGACGAACAGAAAAGTGACACAGACTCCGGAAGCAAGGAGCTGGGTTGTCTGAAACTACATAAGGTAACCAAAATGGAGGATCACCAGACTATCTGGGTTACACTCAAGATAGACGGAGTCCAAGTGAAAATGGAATTGGACACAGGATCAGCCCTAACAGTCATAAACCAAAGGGACTACAAGCAGTTATTTTCACATATACCCTTGAAAGCTACAGAGATTGTCTTGAAGACGTAAACGGGGCAAAAAGTCTACCCCAAAGGAAAAATAAGGGTGAAAGTGATATATAAAGGCCAGGAAATACCTAAAATGGATATATATGTATTGCCAGATGGAGGACCACCACTGCTAGGACGTGAATGGATCCGGAAGATACAATTAGATTGGCATTCCATACAGGCACTGAAGGTTGAGGCCAAAAAGGATGACGACGTCACACCTGGACGACTGTCAAAAATGCTAACTGACGCAAAAGAAGTGTTCCAGGAGGGACTCGGAACACTAAAAGGCATAACAGCAACGATTAAAATAGAGGAAAATGCAAGCCCAAAGTTTCTGAAGGCCAGACCAGTGCCTTATGCGATCAGACCAGCTGTCGAAGCAGAGCTGGAAGGGTTGGAACGTTCAGGAATACTGTCCAAAGTAGACTGGAGCGAGTGGGCTACACCCATCGTTCCTGTAATGAAGAGGTCGTTGAGTAATACGCCTGGGGAACCAAAGGAGGTCCGCATCTGTGGGGATTTTAAGGTGACAGTGAACCCACTCCTTCACACGGTACAATATCCGCTTCCACGAATTGAGGATATTTTCGCCTTGCTATCTGGAGGTAAACGCTTCACCAAAATTGATCTAGCCCAGGCGTACTTGCAAATGGAGGTAGAAGAAGCCTCGAAACAATACCTTACGATTAACACTCATAAAGGTCTTTATCAATACAACCGGCTGGTGTTCGGGGTAGCATCGGCTCCGGCTATTTGGCAAAGGGCGATGGATCAAGTCCTGCAAGGGATTCCAGGGACCCAGTGTTATTTGGACGACATCCTGGTCACGGGCGAAAATGACAGTGATCACCTCGCCAACTTGGAGAAGGTGCTCACCAGATTAAAGGAATATGGGCTACGAGCTAATCGCCACAAGTGCGAGTTTTTCCAGAAGCAGATCTCGTATTGTGGCCACGTCATCGATGAAGAGGGGTTACATAAGTCCCCTGAAAAGATTGAGGCAGTAGTCAAGGCTCCAGCACCGGAAAATGTGTCACAACTGAGGTCGTTCCTCGGGCTGGTAAACTACTACCATAAGTTCTTACCAAATTTGTCCACAGTATTACACCCACTGAACACCCTACTGCAAACAGGGGTACCATGGAAGTGGAATGACGAACGTAGACGAGCTTTCCAGAAGTGTAAAGAATTGATCACATCAGAAGAGGTGTTGGCCCATTTCAACCCAGCACTATCAATTCGTTTGGCATGTGATGCATCACCCTATGGTATTGGAGCGGTGCTGTCGCACAAATTCCCAGACGGGTTGGAGAGGCCAGTAGCCTTTGCGTCTCGGTCACTAACCTCAGCCGAGCGCAACTACGCCCAGATTGACAGGGAGGCCCTCAGCCTAGTATGGGGAGTAAAAAAATTCAACCACTATCTGCATGGGCAGAAGTTCACCTTGCTGGATGACCACCAACCACTTGTCTCCATCTTTAATCCTAAGAAGGGCGTTCCAGTGATGACTGCACAACGGTTACAAAGGTGGTCCCTGTTTCTAGGGGCGAATCAATATGAAATAGAATATAAAGGCACGAAACAGCATGGAAACGCTGATGGGCTATCGCGCCTGCCACTGCCTACTGTGGAGGAAGCACCAGCAGTGGACCCTATTGAGATATTTTATTCGTCAATAATTGAACGATTGCCAGTAACAAACGCGGATATAGAGAAGGAGACCCGCAATGATCCGACGCTGTCTCGGGTATATGATTTGACGGTGAGGGGATGGCCAACACATGGTGACTCACTGTTGCCAGCATTCTCATCCAAAAGAGAACAGCTGTCAGTATGCCAGGGGACAGTGATGTGTGGATCCAGAGTGGTGATTCCACCCAAGTTAAGGGAGAGAGTGCTAAATGAGCTACATGAAGGTCATCTGGGGGGAGTGAAAATGAAAAGCCTTGCTAGGGCTTATGTGTGGTGGCCGGGAATCGATCAACAAATCGAAGACCTAACCAAGAGCTGCTCAGGATGCCAGAAGGTCCAAAATGCACCACCACATGCCCCTCTACACCCATGGGAGTGGCCCTCCTCTCCATGGCAACGGGTGCATATTGATTTTGCTGGCCCATTCATGGACTCAATGTTCTTAATAGCAGTGGATGCTCATTCGAAGTGGCCTGAGGTGATAAAAATGTCCTCAACCACTACAGAGAAAACGATTGCAGTCCTACGGACCATATTTGCCAGAAACGGCTTGCCAGAGCAGATTTGCTCTGATAATGGACCACAGTTTGTGTCCGAAGAGTTTTGAAAATTTATGAGAAGGAATGGGGTAAGGCATTACACATCCGCCCCAATCATCCAGCCACAAATGGATTGGCTGAGAGGTTCATACAAACCTTTAAGAAGGCGATAAAGGCCATGTGCGACGATGAAATTCCACTACAGCATAAGGTGGACAATTTCTTATTAGCCTACCGAAACGCGACACATGCAGTTACCAACCGGACCCCGGCCATGATGTTCTTTAACCGAAGGTTGCGATCTCGTCTGGACTTGCTTAGACCAAATGTGCGAAGAAATGTTGAGGATAAACAATTCCAGCACATCAATGAGAAGCCGACAAGGAGCTTCAATGTAGGACAACCAGTCTTGGCCCGTGACTACCGAACAAATAAATGGCAACCCGGAACGATATGCACACGGCAGGGGCCATTAATGTACACAGTGGATGTCGGGGAGAACATTGTGAGACGCCACGTTGATCAGATCTTAGCATCACAGGAACGAGTCAACCCCATGTCTTGCATACCTGGGGATGAACCCGACATACCGGTAGCATCTACCTCCGAACCAGTAACAGTGGAACCCGATGAACTAACCGATGAAAAGGGGCCAGAATCGCCTCCGCACCAAGAACAAGAACCTCAGGAAAGGCGCTATCCCGAAAGGATCAGGAAGCCGCCCCAAAGACTGAATCTATAAGTGGACTATTGTTGTTTAATGTACATGTTAAAGTGTTAATTGTTATTTGAATATTATGGGTACTACTAATCTAAAAGGGGAGGAATTGTAGTGTATGTACCTTTAAGAGAGAACTACTTTTACAGCTCCTGTATACTGTAGTACTGGCAGTGACCACACCTGTATATAAGCCTTGAGCATGCCTCTGTACCCCAGTCTTGAGATTACCCTACTCCAGTAAATACCTGTTGATTGTTCAGTTACAGCATCCGTGTGGTTATTGAAAAACATCATACTCTCAGAATCACGGATCTAACATGGCACAAATTAAGATGGAGGTGCGGGGTGGCTGTTTTTTGGCGGCCGCCTGCCAGCACCTCCGTCCCCGGCTTCCTGATCTCCCCCCACGGCAGTGCCGCCTGTTTTCTGAGAGCCCGGCACTTCTCCTCGGTGTCGGGCTCTTTTGCCGGCACTCGCGATCTCTGATCGCGCTGGTGCAGGCCCCACTTAAAAATGGGAGGAAGGCCTGCAGTACCGCAGTGCGCCGTGCCGCAGCGTGTGGGGCTGCGGCATGTTGTGCTGCGATATTCAGTTTCAGCGCCCTAAGAGGGACGCGGAGAGCCTCGCCCCGCGTCCCTCTTGGGGCGTTCAAGCTGAATTTCCGGCGGTCGCAACTGCTCCGATCGCTGCGCTAATTCCGGCGCCCAGGCGAGCTTGGCGCCCCGTTTGCGGCTCCACCGAATTTCTCTCCCGGTGAGTGCTCAGAATAGAATGACATCTCTTGATGAGCGATGGGCATCTATTGAACTGAGAAACCAGACCTTCATGGAAGTCCTTCTGAGTAGGACTGCCATTGCAGATGCGGGTCCCCATGGCCCCCCTGATGTGCAGCAAGCTGCTCTCAAACCACTTGCAGGCACTGAGGGGGACCTGACCCATGAGAGGGAGGTTGGTGGCAGACCTCAAGGAAGTGGGGGCTCCTCTCCAAGTACTCACACTTCCATGCCACTGCAGAGCCCTCGGTCAGAGCCCCGCCGGAGTACACACCCAACGGAGATAGAGGTCTCAACCTCTGCACAGCCGCAGGAGCAGCAGACTGCTGGCGAGCCCTCACAGGCTCGCCATCCCAGAGGACGCCCGCCAAAGGTGTCGAGGCAGGAGCAGCAGGAAAGTGAGCAAGGGGCCTCCACATCTGCTGAAGCCACAGGGGAACCACTATGTAGGAGCACACGTAAGAGGAAAATAAAGCACTAATAGTCACAAGGGTAGTCACTTGGGTGAAATGCTGTGTATTTTGTGGAAATGCCATCAGTTGTGTGTTTCTCATAAAAATTCTGATGGCAACTTCTGCAGTTGTGGCGTGTGTCATTTCGCAAATGGGGCTGGAGGTCCTCTAATGTCAAGAGGGGAAGGAAAAAAAGGCCTCCCATGCTTCTGGTAGGTGCCTCAGCTGAGGAAGCGCTGAGTGAGGGTGGTGAGAGGGGTCTCGCAGGAGGTCACACTGGAGATGGGTGTCAGGCTCCAAACTTCCACAGCTGTGGTTATGCCTACTAAAAGTTCCCCCAGACCTGAGACAACAAAGTCCTGCCACCTGCAAATGATGACTGATCAAATCTCTTCTTTAATGTTGGACCTGCAGCTGATAGTCAGCAAGCCAATAGTGTTCATGCCAGGTTTCACGTGCGTCATCCCCACCAGGCGTGTTTTACGTGGGAAAAGGGTTAAACAGGCAAGGGCCTGTTAAAATGGGATTATAAAGGCCAATCAGTGCTGTTTAAGGGCCCTAAAGACCAGTCCCTCCTGTTGCCGGCGGGAATGATTCGGGTCAATCAGACACACCTAGGTTAAAATGGCGTGGAGGCAGGAACAAGGCGAGGGGGGTCGTGACCCCTAAGTTTTGCGATTTTAACCCCCCGCACACCTAAAAGCCAACCTCACGGCCCAATGAAAATCGAGGCCTTTGTCTTCTCCTCACAGCTTACTGTCCCACTTAGCTTTGTATCATCAGCAAACTTGGACAAAGGGTTCACCCGAAACGTTGACTCTATTTTCTCTCCACGGATGTTGCCTGGCCTGCTGAGTTTTTCCAGCATTTTCTGTTGTTATTTTGGATACATTACACTCGGTTGCTTCATCTAGGTCATTAATATAGGTTGTAAATAGCTGAGGTCCCAACAATGATCCTTGTGGCACCCTACCAGTTACAGCCTGCCAACCTGAAAAAGATCCGTTTATCCCTACTCTCTGTTTTCCGTCCATTAGCCAATCCTCTATCCATGCTACTATATTACCCCTAACCCCATGAGCCCTAATCTTGTGTAATAGCCTTTTATGTGGCACCTTATCAAATGTCTTTTGGAAATCCAAATATATTACATCCACTGGTTCCCCTTTATCTACCCTGCTAGTTACATCCTCAAAAAACTCTAATAAATTTGTCAAACATGATTTCCCTTTCATGAAACCATGTTGACTCTGCCTAATCATGTTATGATTTTCTAAGTGCCCTGATACCACTTCTTTAACAATGGATTCCAGCATTTTCCCGACAACTGATGTCAGGCTAACTGACCTGTAGTTCCCTGTTTTTTCTCTCCCTCCTTTCTTGAATAGCAGTGTTACATTTGCAACCTTCTAATCCGCTGGGACCATTCTAGAATCATGGGAATTTTGGATGATCAAAACCAATGCATCCACTATCTCTTCAGCTAGCTCTTTCAGAACCCTAGGATATAGGCCATCAGGTCCAGGGGATTTGTCGGCTTTTAGTCCCATTAGTTTCGCTAGTACTTTTTCTCTACTTATATTAATTACATTAAGTTCCTCACCCTCATTAGACCCTTGGTTCCACAACATTTTTAGCATTGTGGCGACACGCCACCACTGGACATAATCCGCTCACGGCGGCACAGACAGTCTAAGCAGAAGCCCCCAGCCGGGGGCCCTTTCCTCCAGCAACTTGTTTCCCGCAGGGACAGGCTGCCGGGAGCACTTCCTGTCTGGGAAGTATTTAAGTGGATGCGCGGGCTTTTCTAGTTCCTGTTTGCCATGTGGTCAGAGTAAAGAAGCTGTGTTTTCAATAGCTCTGTCTCGACTCCCACGTTTGCCGCGATATCTCAACACTGGTGACCCCGACGCTCAGGACGAATCCTAAGCTAGCATGGCGGATACAAACGTAGTCACGGTTAAATTACCTGACTTTTGGGAGAACCTCGCCGAAGCCTGGTTCGTTCAAGCTGTGTCCAGATTCCGGCTGAAAGGCATTACAGTCGACGCCACGAAGTACGACTACCTCGTCGCCTCGCTCACCTACGCTACAGTCCCCAAGGTTTCGCCAGCGCTGCAGAATCCACCAACGGAGGGCAAGTACGAGCATCTGAAGGCTGCGCTACTTAAAAAATTTCAAACGTCCTCTTGCCAGCGCCACTGCCAACTCCTGGACCTCCCCGGCCTTGGTGACGCTTCACCATCAGACCTGCTTTCCCACATGCTGTCCCTCTCAGACGACAAAAATCCCGGCGCCCTTTTTCACACGCTTTTCATTCGGCAGCTCCCCGCCAGCATCCGCCCGCTCCTTGTGGAGTCTGACTCCACGGACCTGAATGAGATAGCCGAAAAGGCCGACCGGCTGCTCTCTGCACAGGCCGCTCGCGACGTCGCGCCCGACCTCACGGCAACGACCACGCGGTCTTCCCGGGCCGCTAGGCCCGACCGCCCTACCACTCCGGGTCACTGCTACTACCACACCCGTTTTGGCGCTAGGGCTCAACGCTGCACGCCACCGTGTTCCTTCAAACCCCCCCCCCGCACCGGCCCCCGCGATGGCCGCGGGGCAGAAGGAGCCCCTACTGTACGTCACTGATGACAGAACCAACCGCCGATTTCTGTGCGACACAGGGGCCCAGCACAGCATCACCCCCGCCTCCGCCCTCGAGATCCAACGCGGCACACGGGGTATCACACTGGCTGCAGCCAACGGCTCTGAAATCCGCACATATGGCACCCGCATGGTCACGCTCGACCTCGCGGGCCGCCGCTACCGCTGGGAGTTCCTGACAGCCAAGGTCCTCTGCCCACTCATCGGCGCCGACTTCCTACGCGCCCACGGCCTCCTTGTCGACATTCCGAGGCACCGCCTCGTCGACATCAACACTATGGCCCCCATCCCCGGCGCCTTTACCCCGGCCCGTTCGGCCGGCCCGACGACCTACTGCCTCGCCAGAGCCACGGACGACTACTCGGCACTCCTAGCTGAGTTTCCCGCCCTCACTAACCCGACCTTTTCGGCCAAAGCCGCCAAGCACGGTGTGGAACACTATATTCCCACCACCGGCCCCCCAGTTTCTGCCCACGCCCGCAGACTCAACCCGGCCAAGCTGGAAATCGCGCGGGCCGAGTTTACCAACATGGAACAACTCGGCATCATCCGCCGCTCCAGCAGCCCTTGGGCCTCGCCCCTCCACATCGACCCCAAGCCCGGCGGAGGCTGGCGCCCTTGCGGGGACTACCGCCGCCTCAACGACGCCACCACCCCCGATCGGTACCCGGTGCCACACATCCAGGACTTCTCGGCCCGACTGGCCGGACGAACCGTCTTTTCCAAAGTCGACCTGGTGCGCAGTTACCACCAAGTCCCCGTACACCCCGCGGACATCCCCAAAACGGCCGTCAACACCCCATTCGGCCTGTTCGAGTTCCTGAGGATGCCCTTCGGCCTCAAGAATGCAGCACAGGCTTTCCAGCGCCTTATGGACTCAGTCCTCCGGGACCTGAATTTCCTATTCGTCTATCTGGACGACATTCTCGTGGCCAGCTCCTCCAAACAGGAACACCTCGAACACCTTCGCATCCTGTTCGGGCGCCTAGCCCAACAGGGGCTCATCCTCAGCCCGGCGAAGTGCCAATTCGGCCTAACCGAGATCGATTTTCTCGGTCACCACATCACCCCTGCCGGGGCCGTCCCCCTGCCCAACAAGGTGCAGGCCGTCCAGCAATTCCCCCGCCCCACAACCATCAAGGGCCTCCAGGAGTTCCTCGGGATGGTGAACTTCTACAACAGGTTCATCCCCAGAGCCGCAGCCCTTATGAAGCCCCTATACGACTCCCTCCGAGGGAAATCCGGCAAGATGGACGTAGCCTGGACCACTGACACGGCAGCCGCCTTCGACGCCACCAAAAACGCGCTCGCCGACGCCACTCTGCTCGCGCACCCGAGGACCACGCGGTCGGGGCTGTGTTCGAGCAGTGGGTCAATGGCGCGTGGCAGCCACTTGCCTTCTACAGCCGCCAACTGCGCCCCCCGGAGGTCAAATACTCCACTTTCGACTGCGAGCTTCTCGCACTCCACCTGTCGGTCCGCCATTTCAGGTTCCTCCTGGAAGGCCGCCCCTTCACCGCGTATGTGGACCACAAGCCACATACGCGATGGCCAAGCACACCGAACCCTGGTCCGCTAGGCAGCAACGCCAGCTCGCGGCCGTCTCCGAGTTTACTACGGACATTCAGCACGTCTCCGGTAGAGACAACGTGGTCGCCGACTGCCTTTCCCGTCCCGCCGTCTGTGCGAATCACCTCGCGGTCGACTACGCACAACTAGCAGCGGCCCAGCTCACGGACCCAGACCTCCTCTCGGCGGCTACCAGCCTGCCAGGGCTACGCCTAGCCAAGGTCGCACACGGGCCCGAAGCCACGGCAGTCACGTGCGACGTCTCACTCGGCCAACCCAGGCCGGTCGTCCCTGAGACCTGGCGCCGCCGCGTCTTCGACGCGCTCCACGGGCTCTCTCACCCGGGTTCCCGCGCATCCGTCAAACTCCTCTCCAAGCGCTTCGTCTGGCGCGGCCTTAGCAGAGATGTTCAGACTTGGGCCACCTCCTGCCTCGCCTGCCAACGGGCTAAGGTACAGCTGCACACCAAAGCACCCCTGGGAGACTTCGAGGTACCCAGCCGCCGCTTCGACCACGTACACGTCGACATCGTCGGTCCCCTGCCGCCATCGCAAGGCCAAACTTATCTCCTCACGATGGTCGACCGCTACACACGCTGGCCTGAGGCAGTGCCGCTGACCTCCACCACCACAGCCGACATCGCCAGGGCGTTCGTTAACACCTGGGTTGCGAGGTTCGGCGTACCGGCCGACATAACCTCCGACAGAGGCGCCCAGTTCACCTCCGAACTCTGGACGGCCACAGCACGCAACCTCGGGGTGACGCTCCACCGCACCACGGCGTACCACCCGCAGGCCAACGGACTTTGTGAACGCTTCCACAGGTCACTCAAGGCCTCACTCCGCGCCGGCCTGCAGGACAGTACCTGGACTGACCGCCTACCGTGGGTGCTACTCGGCCTACGCACCGCGGTCAAGGAAGACCTCCAGTCCTCGGCAGCGGAGTTAGTCTACGGACAACCGCTGCGCGTCCCAAGCGAATTCCTTCCGGAGCCTACCAAGCCTTGGTCGGCCGAACAGCAGCGGCTCGACTCTTTCTCTTCCGCTCAGCAGTTCGCCCCACTTCCGGTCAACCGACACGGCGAACTCGCACCTCACGTCCCGCCAAATTTACAGCAGGCGCGCTTCGTCTTCGTGCGACACGACGCGCACCACGGGCCCCTGCAACCCCCGTACGACGGTCCGTACGAGGTACTACAAACCGGGGACAAGGTATTCAAGCTGCGACTCGGCAACAGGGTCGAGACAGTCTCCATCGACCAGCTCAAACCAGCACACACAGAACCAGGGGAACAGGTCCCCGTGGCCCAGCCTCCAGCCAGAGGCCGTCCCCCCGGCAAGCCAGCACAGCCGGCGGCGAACCGCCCGACCCAACCAACCAGACCGGCGACCACTCAGAGCCGCTGCGGCAGAACCATTAGACCACCGTCACGACTCGTCCACTCCTCCTAAGCGGATTCTGGGGGGAGCTCTGTGGCGACACGCCACCACTGGACATAATCCGCTCACGGCGGCACAGACAGTCTAAGCAGAAGCCCCCAGCCGGGGGCCCTTTCCTCCAGCAACTTGTTTCCTGCAGGGACAGGCTGCCGGGAGCACTTCCTGTCTGGGAAGTATTTAAGTGGATGCGCGGGCTTTTCTAGTTCCTGTTTGCCATGTGGTCAGAATAAAGAAGCTGTGTTTTCAATAGCTCTGTCTCGACTCCCACGTTTGCCGCGGTATCTCAACAGCATGCTTTTTGTCTTCTACTATGAAGGCAGATACAAAATATTTGTTTAACGTTTCTGCCATTTCCTTATTCCCCATAATAATTTCTCCTGTCTCAGCTGCTAAGGGACCAACGTTTACTTTTGCTACTCTCTTCCTTTTTACATACTTGTAGAAGCTCTTACAATCTGCTTTTAAATTTCTTGCTAGTTTTCCCTCATTCTATTTTTTCCCTTTTAATCAATTTTTGGTCATCCTTTGCTGGTTTCTGAAACTCTCCCAATCCTCAGGCTTACTACTATTCTTTGCAACATTATAAGCTTCTTCTTTCAATCTAATGCTATCCTTAACTTCTTTAGTTAGCCATGGTTGGATCACTTTTCCCGTGGAGTTTTTGTTTCTCAATGGTATGTATTTTTGTTGAGAATTAAGAAATATTTCTTTAAATGCTAACCACTGCTTATCTACTGCCATACCTTTTAATCTATTTTTCCAATCTACCTGAGCCAACTCAGCTTTATTTAAGTTTAAGACTCTAGTTTCAAACTTAGACAAGTCACTCTCAAAATTAATGTGAAATTCTATCATATTATTATCACTCTGCCCCAGAGAATCCTTTACTATGAGATTGCTAATTAACCCTGTCTCATTACACAATACACGATCTAAAATAACCTGTTCCCTGGTTGGTTCCATGATGTATTGTTCTAGGAAACTGTCCTGAATGCATTCCATGAACTCGTCCTCCAGACTACCTTTGCTAATTTGATTTGTCCAATCTATATGAAGATTAAAGTCCCCCATGATTATTGCATTACATTTGTTACAAGCTCCTACTATTTCTTGATTAATATTCTGTCCAACGGTATAGCTACTGTTAGGGGGCCTATATACTACTCCTACCAGTGTTTTCTGCCCCTTGTTATTCTACTTTCTACTCTCTACTGTCCTTATGTCATCCTTTATTATCAGGGCTACTCCCCTTCCTTTTCCATTCTGCCTGTCTTTTCGAAACGTCAAGTACCCTGGAACATTTAGTTCCCAACCTTGGTCACCTTGTAACCATGTCTCTGTAATGGCTATTAGATCAAACCCATTTATCTCTATTTGTGCCACTAGTTCATCTATCTTGTTACGAATGCTTTGTGCATTCAGATAAAGAGCCTTTAATTGAAATTTTTTACCATTATTTCCTGCTTTGACCTTATTTTCTGCTGCACTGCTACTGTTAAGCTTTCTGTCCCTTCCTGTCACACTCTTCTTATTTTTACCCAAATCGCTACACCGCTCTATTGCCTTGACCTTTCTCTTTAGATTTCTAAATTTCCTCTCACCTGACCGCCTCCGCCCCCCCCGCCGCCTTTTTTAGATTAAAGCCCCATCTATAGCCCTAGTTATTCAATTCGCCAGGACGCTGGTCCCAGCCCGGTTTAAGTGGAACCAGTCCCGACGGAACAGCTCCCTTTTTCTCCAGTACTGGTGCCAGTGCCCCATGAATTGAAACCCCTTCTTTCCACACCACTCTTTGAGCCACACATTTAACTCTCTGATCTGCTTGACCCTATGCCAATTTGCTCATGGCTCAGGTAGTAATCCAGAGATCGTTACCTTTGAGGTTCTGCTTATTAATTTAGACCCTAGCTCCTCAAACTCTCTCAGCAAAACCTCATTCTTAGTTCTACCTATGTTGTTGGTTCCTACATGGACCATGACAACTGGATCCTCCCCCTCCCACTCCAAGTTCTTCTCCAGCCGTGAGGAGATATCGTTAACCCTGGCACCAGGCAGGCAACACAGCCTTCTGGACTCTCTTTCACGGCTGCAGAAAACAGTATCTATCCCCCTGACTATACTGTCCCCTACCACTACCACATTCCTTCCCTCTCCCCCCACTTGGCTGGCCCCCTGTACCATCCTCCCTGCAGTCCTTTTCCTCATCCATACAGGCAGCAAGTACCTCTTACCTGTTGGACAAGGTCCAGGGCTGAGGCTCCTCCATCACTACATTCTGGGTCACCTGTCCTTGACCACTGATGGACTTTAAAGTACTACTTAACCTAAAGGGTATGACTGCCTCCTGGAACAAAGTGTCCGTGTAACTCTCCCCCTCCCTGATACATCACAATGTCTGCAGCTCGTACTCCAGCTCAACAATTCTGAGCCAAAGTTCCTTGAGTTGTAGACACTTAGGCCGTGATTTTGTAAATAGATGCGGGTTGGGAGCGGGTCAGGTGGTTTCCGGCTTCCAGTCCCTCCCCCAACTACATCCGCCGCACGGACATGATTTTACGTTGATTGACCTTGTTAAGCCCGCCCTGCAAGCTTGCCGGCCAATTAAGAGGAAGCCAGTCAGATGACGTCATTTGATGACGCCTCATCTGCCGGTTTTCTTAAAGGGACCACACACAAAAAATGTTGACAGCTCATTTCTCAGTGTTTGACAGCATTGAGGTGCTGCAAACACTGACAATCACTGTTTGCAGGTGAGCTCTTGCACCCAGGCTCTCCAGTGACTCCCTCCATAAGCTGGAATAGATGGCAGCTACAGGTGAGGTTACAGAAGCGATCTGTCACTGGTGAGAGAGGTTCTCCCAATGAGGAGGGACTAGACATTGATTTCAAAACTTTTTGCCTACAGAAAAGTGTAAAAGCATTAAAAATGATTTTCCCAACATTTCCTTACCTCTGAAACTCACCAGTGCACCATTGGATCCTTCACCCCACTTCTGCAGCTGTCATCAATGCAGAAACACTACAGCAGACTCACAATACGCCACACTTACCTGGCATGGTGTCCGGACGTTGGGAACCCCGAGGCAGAAGCAGCAAAATTGAAAAAGAGCCTGTTAACTACTATCAAGTACCTGTTAACAGGCAGGTAAGTGGCTTTAATCCTCTTCCCACCACTAGGTGTCGGGTCCATGCGCAAATCGGGGACCCGACACTTGGGAAAATTGTTTGGAGGTGGGTTGATGGCGGGATCGAAACCCGCCATCAATCAAAACGATTTTGACCCTTGACCCGCCTCCAAACCCACCCACTCAGTGCCGATAAAATCGCGGCCTTACTGCAGATGTGGTTGCTCAGGATCACGATGCTCTCCACAGACTCCCACATGCTGCAGTTACGACACACCACCTGCCCTGTCATCTCGGACCTTGTTTTATTTATTAATTAATTAGTTAAAGCTTTTACTCAATCGATACTTTAGTTTTATTGCTTGATTATTTTATCTCATTTAAGTTATTAATTTAATAAGTACTAGCAAGTTACAGTTTCTCAGCTCTTAATTTAACCCCCTTCCCTAACTTAGAGAGCAAAAAAAACTGTAATACTCACCAACCAATCACCTACCTGCTTTCCTGTCACGTCATTCTGATTATTTTGTTGTTTCTGAATCGGCGCCTCGCGCTGTCGCTGCTTTAATTCAGGTCCGCTCTCGGGCCGCTCTTTATCCTCTCCCCGCTGCCGCTGCTTTAATTCAGGTCCACTCTCGGGCCGCTCTTTATCCTCTCCCCGCTGCTGCTGCTTTAATTCAGGTCCACTCTCGGGCCGCTCTTTATCCTCTCCCCGCTGCCGCTGCTTTAATTCAGGTCCGCTCTCGGGCCGCTCTTTATCCTCTCCCCGCTGCCGCTGCTTTAATTCAGGTCCGCTCTCGGGCCGCTCTTTATCCTCTGGCCGCTGCTGCTGCTTTAATTCAGGTCCGCTCTCGAGCCGCTCTTTATCCTCTCCCCGCTGCCGCTGCTTTAATTCAGGTCCGCTCTTGGGCCGCTCTGTATCCTCTCACCGCTGCCGCTGCTTTAATTCAGGCCCACTCTCGGGCCGCTCTTTATCCTCTCCCCGCTGCCGCTGCTTTAATTCAGGTCCACTCTCGGGCCGCTCTTTATCCTCTCACCGCTGCCGCTGCTTTAATTCAGGTCCGCTCTTGGGCCGCTCTTTATCCTCTCCCCGCTGCCGCTGCTTTAATTCAGGTCCACTCTCGGGCCGCTCTGTATCCTCTCACCGCTGCCGCAGCTTTAATTCAGGTCCACTCTCGGGCCGCTCTTTATCCTCTCACCGCTGCCGCTGCTTTAATTCAGGTCCACTCTCGGGCCGTTCTTTATCCTCTCGCCGCTGCTGCTGCTTTAATTCAGGTCCACTCTCGGGCCGCTCTTTATCCTCTCCCCGCTGTCACTGCTTTAGTTCAGGTCCGCTCTCGGGCCGTCTTTATCCTCTCCCCGCTGTCGCTGTTTTAATTCAGGTCCACTCTCGGGCCGTCTTTCTCCTCTCCCCGCTGTCGCTGTTTTAATTCAGGTCCACTTTCGGGCCGTCTTTATCCTCTCCCCGCTGTCGCTGTTTTAATTCAGGTCCACTCTCGGGCCGTCTTTATCCTCTCCCCGCTGTTGCTGTTTTAATTCAGGTCCACTCTCGGGCCGTCTTTACCCTCTCCCCGCTGTCGCTGCTTTAATTCAGGTCCGCTCTCGGGCCGCTCTTTATCCTCTCCCCGCTGCCGCTGCTTTAATTCAGGTCTGCTCTCGGGCCGTTCTTTATCCTCTCGCCGCTGCTGCTGCTTTAATTCAGGTCCACTCTCAGGCCGCTCTTTATCCTCTCCCCGCTGTCACTGCTTTAGTTCAGGTCCGCTCTCGGGCCGTCTTTATCCTCTCCCCGCTGTCGCCGTTTTAATTCAGGTCCACTCTCGGGCCGTCTTTATCCTCTCCCCGCTGTCGCTGTTTTAATTCAGGTCCACTCTCGGGCCGCTCTTAATCCTCTCCCCGCTGTCGCTGTTTTAATTCAGGTCCACTCTCGGGCCGTCTTTATCCCCTCCCCGCTGTTGCTGTTTTAATTCAGGTCCACTCTCGGGCCGTCTTTATCCTCTCCCCGCTGTTGCTGTTTTAATTCAGGTCCACTCTCGGGCCGCTCTTTATCCTCTCCCCGCTGTCGCTGTTTTAATTCAGGTCCACTCTCGAGCCGCTCTTTATCCTCTCACCACTGCCGCTGCTTTAATTCAGGTCCACTCTCGGGCCCCTCTTTATCCTCTCACTGCTGCCGCTAATACCACTCACTTGTCAATGTAGTAAAACATTCGTCTACTTTTGTGAACATTCTGCATCAATGGCATCACTGTGCATGCTGATAGCTACCACTGACACAAAGAAGAACAAAAAGGAAATAAAACCATGTTAAATACCATTTAAGCAGCTGCAGAATGTGATGGCAGACAGTTGAAGAAAGCAAGACAGAAAAGGAGGTGGAAAAGGGGTTAATTCAGAACATTTTAAAGTGCTAAATATGTATGTGTGAGAGTTCAATACCAATCTAACCATGGGGTTTAACTAATGTTCATGAACCTCACAATTAGAGTTCAGCTTTATAACTCTTACTGCAGACAGGAAATCAGGAGGATCACTTTCTTCTTGAGCTCTGGCAGTCCTTTAACAGGTGTAAACTCAAAGTTTGTACATGATGACAGTCTTTTTCATGAACTATTGCAATGTCTTCAACTCATTATTGCGACTGAGGTAGTGGAGACTCTCCTGTGTGTGTGCTTTGAAAAGGCAAGAATGGCTTTACATAGAAACATAGAAGATAGGAGCAGGAGTAGGCCATTCGGCCCCTCGAGCCTGCTCCGCCATTCAATGCGATCATGGCTGATCATCCAAATTCAGTACCCGGTCCCTGCTTTCTCCCCATACCCCTTGATCCCTTTAGCCTTAAGAAATATATCCAACTCCTTCTTGAATATATTTAAAGAACTGGCCTCCACCGCCTTCTGTGGTAGAGAGTTCCACAAGTTCACGACTCTCTGGGTGAAGAAATTCCTCCTCATTTCAGTCCTAAATGGCCTACCCTTTATCCTTAGACTGTGTCCCCTGGTTCTGGACTCCCCGACCATCGGCAACATCCTTCCTGCATCTAGTCTGTCCAGTCCTGTCAGAATTTTATAAGTTTCAATGAGATCACCTCTCATTCTTCTAAACTCCAGCATGTAAAAGCCCAATCGACCCAATCTCTCCTCATACGTCATCCCTGCCATCCCAGGTATCAGCCTGGTGAATCTTCGCTGAACTCCTTCCGTGGCAAGAACATCCTTCCTCAGATAAGGCGACCAAAACTGCACACAATACTCAAGATGTGGTCTCACCAAGGCCCTGTACAACTGCAGCAAGACATCCTTGTTCCTGTACTCAAACCCTCTCGCTACGAAGACCAACATACCATTTGCCTTCTTAACCGCCTGCTGCACCTGCATGCTTACCTTCAGCGACTGGTGCACAAGGACACCCAGGTCTCGTTGCACTTCCCCTTCTCCCAATCTATTGCCATTTAGATAATAATCTGCCTTCCTGTTTTTGCCACCAAAGTGAACAACCTCACATTTATTCACGTTATATTGCATCTGCCATGTTTCTGCCCAATCACCCAACACGTCCAAATCATCCTGGAATGTCTCGACATCCTCCTCACAGCACGCACATCCACCTAGCTTTGTGTCTGTAGCGTATGGACCTTGAAGAAGGAACTATATTCTGCAGCCCCTGCATACTGCAGTACCAGTAGTGACCACCCCTGTATATAAGCCTGTGTAGTAACTTTCTATAGTAGTTCCAGTTTTGTCTCCATTCAGTAAACACCTGTTATAACCAACTCCTGCAGTCCGTGTCTCAATTACACACGGACGTTACACTGGCGACGAACAGATCCGAACTTACCTACAGTTCTGCACCACCTCACAGGGATCCATCCCTGAAGCAAAGTTGTTAGAGGTCGAGGCCAGAAGGAAGAAATCCAAAAAGAAAAAAAAAACAAACAGAAGAAACGGGCATCGACCGTGGGCAACCGCCCTCTGATTCATCGAATTCGAAGATTTGCAGGGGAGGCTGTCGAGAGCTGGGCTTGGTTATCCAGTCTATAGTGTTCCAGCTAATCGGGCTGGTGGCAGGTAGTACACTGATCCTTCCTGGGCTGCGGCGGGCTAGAGCTCGAGCGGGTGGCTTTTCAACGGGGCCGAGCAGCGATGTCGGGAAGAGGAGAGAGAGAGAGAGGGTGGAGCACACAGGGCGCGGCCGGTGCTACGAAGCCGGGCAGCGTACAGACCCGAGAAGAGGGAGGAAAGTGTCCCATAGGGTCTGCTCTGACGACGGGAACAGTAATTAAAATAAAAGAAATTTGAAGCGCAGAAAGCCGCAAGGAGCTGCAGTTTGCCACGGGGACCGTGGAGAGCGGCGTTGGCAGCAGCGCGGGGGAAAGTGCGCGAAGACCATAGGGCGTCGCCATCAAGGCATAAAAACACCAGCAACAGTGCTAGCAGCAGCGGAAAAGACAGAAAGCGCAGGAGGCGCCATCTTAATCCAGCGGGGAAGAAGGCAAAGCGCGGGAGGCGCCATTTTGTTCAATCGGGGAAGAAGGCAAAGCGCGGGAGGCGCCATCTTAGATCTCCAAGATGCCGAAGACTGGCAATATCACTGCCTTCGATAATGCAATAGAAGACTGGACCACGTATGTGGAAAGAGTCGAAGTATATTGCAAGGCAAATGAAGTAGCCGATGAGAAAAAAGCATCGGTAATACTAAACTTAATGGGCGCAAGAACGTATGGCCTATTGCGGAACCTGATCACTCCAGTCAAACCGATGGCGAAGAGTTTTAACGAAATTGTTGATATCCTACAGGAACACCTAAATCCTACACCGCTGCTGATAGCAGAAAGATTTAAATTCCACAAGAGAAATCAGCATAAAGATGAGAGCAATGCTGATTACCTTACGGAACTACGCAAGCTATCAAAGCACTGCCAGTTCAGAGCAGGACTGGCAGATACCCTATGGGACAAATTTGTCTGTGGACTCCTGAGTGAAGGAACCCAGAAGAGGTTACTCTCAGAGAAAGAGCTGACGCTAGATAAGGCTTTCAGCGTGGCAGTATCGTACAAAGCAGCAGCAAGGGGAGCTGCGGAAATACAGCAAAAGCCACAGGATTATGGCACCCATGAAATGACACGGGGATTTGAAAAATGTTATCGCTGCGGCAGAACAACCCATGACCAGAAGGACTGCTGGTCCAAGGACAAAACATGCAGGCAATGCAGAAAGATGGGACACATTGCACGAGTTTGCACGTCTGGGAAGAAGACTAACGACAACAAAAAGACTACAAAGGAAAAGTACAGGAAAGTACAAAAGATGACGGACAGTAGTTCCGAAGACCAGAAGAGCGATAGCGAATCCGGGACCAAAAGACTAAGCTGTCTCAAACTACACAACATAATCACAAAAGAGGATCACCGAACCATTTGGGTCACCCTCATGATAGCAGGGTCCCAAGTCAAAATGGAATTGGATACAGGATCAGCCCTGACCGTCATGAATCGACGAGACTACGAGCGGCTATTCTCACACATACCCTTGAAAGACACATCCATTGTCTTGAAGACATATACGGGGCAGAAAGTATACCCCAGAGGGAAAATAAGGGTGCCTGTCGAATACAACGGCAAGGATATACAGAAATTGTATCTGTACATACTGCAAGATGGTGGACCACCGTTATTGGGACGTGAATGGATCAGAAAGATAAGTTTAGACTGGCACTCCATTCAGGCACTGACGGTGGCTGGTAAAAAGGATGACGACGTCACACCTGGACGATTGTCAAAAATCTTGGCTAACGCTAAAGAGGTATTTCAACAAGAACTGGGAACTCTTAAAGGCGTAACCGCCTCGATAAAAATAGAAGAGAATGCAATTCCCAAGTTTTTCAAAGCAAGACCGGTACCGTATGCAATTCGCCCAGCCGTCGAGGCAGAGCTGGAGAATCTGGAGAATGCAGGCGTGTTATCTAAGGTAGACTGGAGCGAGTGGGTGACACCCATCGTTCCTGTCATGAAGAAAACGTTAAACAATAAGTCTGAGGAGCCAAGGAAGGTTCGCATTTGTGGGGACTTCAAGGTGACTGTGAACCCAGACCTGAAAAGTTAACCCTGTTTCTCTCTCCACGGATGCTGCCTGGCCTGCTGAGTCCTTCCAGCATTTTCTGTTGTTATTTAAGATTCCATACCTGATAACAGTGATTTGTTACTGTTTGGTTCAAATTCCGTATTCTTCAATCAACTGCAAATGTAATGCATACACTGCATAGCAATTGTGACACCCAAGGTGATAACCTGAAGCATGATAAACGCAGGAGTGCGCTAGAAGCAAGACTATCCTTCTAAAGTGTAGAGCTCCTCGGAATTACAGCTAAAAGTGACAATGTTGGAAGTAAAATCATTCCATCAAGTGCCAGATGGATGGATGCCACTCTTACTGTCAATCGTGTGTAATGAACTTTTCAACTGACGCACGCTCCCAATTTGAAGCTTCAGAAAGTTTTGAACGAAGAACTCCCAATAATTGTTTGAGAAGAGACCATATTTAGGATAAAGAAAGAAAGAACTTGTATTTATATAGTGCCTTTCATGTTCTCAGGGTGTTCCAAAGCACTTTGCAGCTAATGAATTACTTTTGGAAGTGTAGTCACTGTTGTTACGTGGGCAAACGTAGCAGCCAATTTGCACTCAACAGGGTTCCACAAACAGCAACGATATAAATGACCAGATAATCTATTTTAGTGGTGTTGGTTGAGGGATAAATGTTTGTCAGGCCACCGAGCGAACTCAGCTGCTTTTCTTTGAATAGTGCCATAGGATCTTTTACGTCCACTTGAATAGACGGACAGTGGGCCTCGGTTTATAATCTCATTCGATAATGCAGACCTTCCCTCAGTACGACACTGAAGTGTCAGCCTAGAATATGTGCTCAAATCCTGTAGTGGGGCTTGAAGCCGTAAACTTCTGATTTGAAGATGAGAGTGCTACCACTTAGCCAAGCTGACGCTCAATTTTATTTCTAAGTTATGAAGTCATACATATAAGACCTTTGCATCAGCTGTATCTCTTCCAATATTATAAAACAGACCTATGAGTATGAGGGACCAGTCACAGCAGCCATTTAGTCCAGAGGTTGAAGTAGAGCTCCTGAAAAAATCGGCCTACACAAGGATGGCTGTTGTTGCTTCCTCCATCACCACATTAGTATTTTCAGCTCTACTAACATTTTTCTGGTCTGAGTTCTGAAATCAGGTGAAATGTACAATTATAGGCTTCCTCTGAAGACGTTCATCCAGTTTCCAGCAAAAACCTATTCTGCTGTCATCAAAATATTCACATGCTGGCAAACTGTGTGTGTGTGTATCTGTCAGTCTGTGTGTATATACTATTATCCAAATCTGAGAAAATGGGCTGGAACCATTTCAGTGAATATCTAAAGCAAAGGTAGCTACTATATACATCTGACACGTGATGGAATGATTTTACTTCCAACATGGTCACTTTTAGCTGTAATTCTGAGGAGCTCTACATTTTAGAAGGATAGTCTTGCTTCTAGTGCTCGCCTGTGTTTATCACACTTCAGGTTATCGCCTTGGGTGTCGCAATTGCTATGCAGTGTATGCATTACATTTGCAGGTGATTGAAGAATACGGAATTTGAACCAAACAACAACAAATCACAATCAAACAGGTATGGAATCTTACTACCTTAAGCGGGTAAATAAGCTTCCAAAGCAAAACTGCTAATAGTATGAAAACAGCCAATCAATACTGAGCACTCAGCAAAAGCAACCAATAAAATAAGAAGGATAGTCAATGAAGTCACTCAATATTTTTTTGAAAATTCTTTCAGGGGCCATTTTGGGCTCTCACTAAACTGAGTAACTTAATCGTGAAAGGAGGTTTGTAACTGATGGGCCTTCAATAACCACAAAACTAGAAGTTATAGACTTAAACAAGTTGGCTTTTAATCACTAAGATCAGAGCTAACATCTCAACAAGCCGACTGGTTCACAGGAATTAGTCATACAGATCCTGGGATCTTTATGTAAGAGAAGTCAGGGGCGGAGCCAAGAGCCAAGACCTGGAACCTCCCAGGTTAGTCGGGAAAGAGGAAGTGAAACTATACACAGTGGGGGAGGGTAATATACATGAGTGCAAAACGAATACAGGATCAAGACAAACAGATTTCATTACATTTACCCCTTCTATAGATTTAGTCCATCGGGGTGATGTTTCTTAAAAGTTGGTATAAGTGAGTCTGTCAGGAGGTTTTGCAGTTCTCAGTGATCGGCGCAAAGCCGGTTGGGGTGCCTCTAGGGGAGTGGATTCTGGTTCCTCCGCTGTCCGGGCCTCCGCAGTGTCTTCCAGGTTATCTGCAGTGTGCTCCAGGTTAAAGTTGGGTATTGATACCTCTGGGCGTCCTGTCTCTTTGTAGTGTAGGTCTTCATCGGGTAGTCTCCCATCGTTCTCTCCGCTCCCCGAGGGAGCGAGGTCTTTTATGGAAACAGTGTCCTCTCGCCCGTCAGAGTATTCGATATAGGCGTACTGAGGGTTTGCATGGAGGAGCTGTACCTTTTCCACAAGGGGGTCCGTTTTATGGCCTCTCACGTGCTTCCGCAATAGTACTGTCCCCGGAGATGTCAGCCACGCGGGTAGAGATATGCCCGAGGTGGATTTCCGGGGGAAAACGAACATCTTTTCGTGAGGGGTAGCATTAGTGGCAGTACATAACAGAGACCTTATGGAGTGGAGCACGTCTGGGAGGACTTCCTGCCAGCGGGAGGTCGGAAGGCCTTTTGACTTTAAGGCTAACGTGACAGCCTTCCAAACAGTAGCATTCTCCCTTTCCACTTGCCCATTACCCCGGGGGTTGTAGCTAGTGGTTCTGCTAGTGGCTATCCCCTTCGAGAGCAAGAACTGGCGCAGCTCGTCACTCATGAATGGCGTCCCCCTATCACTGTGTATGTAGTTCGTCATGCCAAACATGCAGAATAGATTACAGAGACACTTGATGACCGTGGCACTGGTCATGTCTGGGCAGGGAATGGTGAAGGGGAAGCGGGAATATTCATCAATGATATTGAGGAAGTATACGTTACGGTCGGCAGAGGGAAGGGGTCCCTCGAAGTCCAGATTTAGGCGCTCGAATGGCCGTGTGGCTTTGATAAGGTGTGCACGGTCAGGCCTGTAGAAACGAGGCTTGCATTCCGCACAGATGCGGCAGGCTCTGGTCATTGCCCTGACCTCCTCGATGGAGTGGGGCAGATTGCGGGACTTTATAAAATGGTATAGTCGGGTGACCCCTGGGTGACAGAGGTCGTTGTGGAGACCCTGTAATTTGTCCGTATGAATGCTGGCACACATTCCCCGCGATAGGGCGTCTGGGGGTTCATTAAGGGCTCCCGGCCTGTACATAATATCATAGTCGAACGTGGATAGTTCGATCCTCCACCTGAGTATTTTGTCATTCTTGATTTTCCCCCTTTGTTTGTTATTAAACATGAAAGCCACCGACCGCTGGTCGGTGAGCAGGGTGAAACGTTTGCCGGCTAGGTAGTGTCTCCAGTGCCGCACTGCCTCCACTATAGCCTGTGCCTCCTTCTCGACAGAAGAGTGCCTGATTTCAGGTCCCTGAAGGGTTCGGGAGAAGAAGGCCACAGGTCTCCCAGCCTGATTGAAGGTCGCAGCTAAGGCAAAGTCTGACGCATCGCTTTCGACTTGAAAGGGAATGCATTCGTCCACTGCACACACTGCAGCCCTTTCAATGTCCTGTTTAATACTGGTGAAAGCCTCCCGAGCTTCAGCTGATAGTGGGAAGGACGTCGATTTAATGAGAGGTCGGGCGTTATCAGAGTAATTGGGCACCCATTGGGCATAATACGAAAAAAATCCCAGGCACCTTTTTAAAGCTTTGGGATTGTGTGGCAGGGGCAGTTCCTTTAGGGGGCGTAATTGGTCAGGGTCCGGTCCAATTACCCCATCTTCCACCACACAGCCGAGGATACAGAGACGGGTTGTGTTGAAGACACATTTGTCTTCGTTGTAGGTTAGATTCAGCTTTAGGGCAGTTTTTAAAAATCTCGCAAGATTTAGATCGTGGTCTTGCTGGTTGTGCCCGCAGATAGTGACATTGTCCAGATAGGGGTAGGTAGCTTGTAGTTTATTCTCGTCAACCATGTGGTCCATCTCACGTTGGAAGACCGAGACCCCATTTGTTACTCCGAAGGGCACTCTGAGAAAATGGTAGAGGCGCCCGTTCGGGCGGTCCTCCGTTCTAATGGGGAGCTGGTGATACGCGGATTTGAGGTCGATAGTCAAGAAGACTCGGTATTGCGCAATCTGGTTAACCATTTCTGATATGCGGGGTAAAGGGTAGGCGTCCAGCTGGGTATAAATATTAACAGTCTGGCTGTAGTCAATTACCATCCGTTTCTTTTCGCTATTTTTAACTATGACTACTTGGGCACGCCACGGGCTGGTACTGCATTCAATAATGCCTTCCCGCAGGAGTCTGTCCACTTCCGCCTTGATAAAGTGTCTGTCTTCCAGACTGTACCGTCTACTTTTGGTCGCTATGGGCCTACAGTTCGGAGCGAGATTAGCGAATAAAGAGGGCGGGCTGATTTTTAAGGTTGATAGGCCACAGACTGTGAGTGGCGGCTGGGACCCGCCATATGCTAGCGTGACACTTTCGTGGTGGCACTGGAAGTCCAGGCCCAAGATTACATTAACACAGAGTTCTGGCATCACGAGGAGTTTAAAATCCTTGTAGTCCGTGCCTTTTACAGTCAGTGTTACCACACAGTAGCCCAAAATGTCCGAAGTGTGGGGCTTAGCAGCCATAGCAATTCTGCTCCGTGTAGGGGTTACCGTTAATGAGTGCCGCCGTACCAGGCTAGGGTGGATAAAACTCTCGGTACTCCCACAGTCAATTAAACATTTCGTTAAATTCCCGTTTACCTGTATGTCCATCATGGATTTTGTCAACGGGTGTGGCCTGGATTGATCCACCGTGATCGAAGGGCCCTGGGCGGCCGTTGAGTCGGGAAAAGATGGCGGATCCCAAGATGGCGGCCCGCACGGCACGCATGAGGCGGTGACAGAGTTGGAAATCGGATTCCCCCTGCAGACTTTGCTAAAATGCCCCTTTTTCTTACATTTGAAGCATGTAGCGTCCTTCGCTGGGCATCGTTGTCTGGGGTGCTTGGCCTGGCCGCAGAAGTAGCATTTCAGGCCTCGAGACATTGCCGCTGTAGTAGGACTCCTGGGTGAACTTCTGTGTGGGGACTCCGGCGGCGTAGAGCTGGTCTGAGACCTGGATGGGGAAGATGGCTGATTCCAAGATGGCGGCCCCCTCGGCGCGCACGAGGCGGTGAGGGCCGCATGGCCGGAAGAATAAGAGTCAGAGTTTTTCTGGGCCACGTCCAGTGATCGCGCAGTGGCCACTGCCTTTTTTAAGTCCAGGACCTCCTTCTCCAGCAGTCTCTGCCGGATATAATTCGATTTGAGGCCCATGATGAAGGAATCGCGGACCAATTCGTCAGAGTACGCGTTGGCCGTCACGGCCTTGCAGTTACAGTCCCAGACCAGGTCCTTTAGGCCCTGTAAGAAATCGTCCATTGATTCCCCTGGTCACTGCCTGCGTGTAGCCAGCAG
Organism: Somniosus microcephalus; assembly: GCF_052327205.1. NCBI lineage: Eukaryota > Metazoa > Chordata > Chondrichthyes > Squaliformes > Somniosidae > Somniosus > Somniosus microcephalus. The sequence goes on from NC_140997.1 coordinate 192,010,635, forward strand.
ATGTTTGGCGTACACTTCGTTTACCGGCCTCTGGTATTGGGCCTGCAGGATAGTGATGGCCTCCGTGTAAGAGGTGGCGTCCCGGATGAACGAATAAATCCGATGACTTACGCGAGTAGTCAGTAGACTCAGTTTATCTACCTCGCTAGCGGATGAGGCCCCCGCGAAGAGTTCGAAGCATTTGAGCCAGTGTCCAAATTGATTTGATGCTTCAGCAGAATGTGGATCCAAGTCCAGACGCTCTGGTTTTAGGAGTCGATCCATCCTAGTATTCTTTAGTGATTAAAATTGATGGGCCTTCAATAACCACAAAACTAGAAGTTATAGACTTAAACAAGTTGGCTTTTAATCACTAAGATCAGAGCTAACATCTCAACACGCCGACTGGTTCACAGGAATGAGTCATACAGATCCTGGGATCTTTATGTAAGAGAAGTCAGGGGCGGAGCCAAGAGCCAAGACCTGGAACCTCCCAGGTTAGTCGGGAAAGAGGAAGTGAAACTATACACAGTGGGGGAGGGTAATATACATAGTGCAAAATGAATACAGGATCAAGACAAACAGATTTGGATGAGCACTTGAAATGCCATTGCATACAAGGCTATGGACCAAATGCTGGAAAATGGGATTAGACTGGACAGGGAGGGATGGGCGGCGCAGACACGATGGGCCGAAGGGCCTCTTTCTGTGCTGAAAAACTCTATGACTCTATGACTCTATGAGATTTCATTACAGTAACATAATGGCCCAGTAATTCCTGTCGGGGGCTTGCCGCGCGTGCAAGCCCCCGATGTGCACTTACCTGGCGCGTCGACATCTGAAACCTGGTCCGCAGTGGATTTCCTGTAAGTGGCCCGGTTCTGATCTCGGCGCACTGTGCTAACCTGACCCAGCGGCGTAGTTAGTGCGATGTGCCGGCTGGGGTCAGGTGAGCAGTGTTCAGCCAATCAGGGGAGGGGAAACTTCATTCATAAGTTTGATAGTAAAGACTGTCAAACTCATGAAAAGTACGGCACCCCAAAACACTACTTAAACTTTAAATAAAATTTTAAAAAGCATCCCAATAATTAAATTAACTATGAATAACTTTTAAAAAAACTATTTTAAACAATTAATCAAATTTTTGAAAAAAATAAATTTTTTAAAAATAGGGTCTAAAACTAAACTTACCTTACTGTAGATTCTTTAAAAATAATAAACCTGTGGGAAAAAAAAATCTAAATTGTACTAAAAGACCACTTACCTGTAAAACTAAGTACTTACGTGTGGTTTTTCAATGCGTAAAAACCGGAGCCCTTTACACATGCGCAAATCTGTAAAAATACAGGAAATCCAAGTCGCACGCGCTGCCCAATACCGCGCATGCGTTCAGCCTCTTAACCCCTTGGGTCAGAGGACAGGAAATGCCGGTTTTCAGCGCATGCGCTGTGCATGCTGAAAACCGGCAATTCCTCCTGGCACACGCGTGAGTACCCTGTCCGTACTCACGCGTTGTGACAGGAATTACTGGGCCAATAAAGCCATAATTTACAAAATATAAAAGAAGATTAAACTTACCTATACAATAGCATTCTGTGTGTTTGAAATTTCCCAAACAATGTTTTCCATCAGAAAATTGACTTTCTCTCTCTCAAGTTTGATGCTTGAGTTCATGGGGCTTCCCTAAACTATCAGTTGAAGAGACTGTACAAGGTAGCAGGCTACAATTCTCAGGATGGATATGTGCCTGTATGGCAAGGCAAATCCATGAAATGATTTGTAAATGAAGGTGGGAGTTTTGAATTGAACAATTGGGGGACAAGGAGCCAGTGGAGGTCAGTGAGGACAGTGATGGTATGTGAGCGAGTCTTGGTGCAGAGCAGCATATGCTCAGTGGAATTTTGGATGAGTTGGAGTTTATGCATAATGCAGCTCAGGAGACCCGCAAGGAGAGCATTGATCAAATCAAATCTAGATTTCCCATTAAATAGGGATGGGGGTCAAACTAGACTGATAAAATCCAAAATGTCTTGATTTTGAATCACGTTAAGTTTTTTTTCCAAATATTTATTCCTCATAGCACTGTGTTTTTTTTAATGGAATCATGTAAGCCTAATGGGGAGGTGGCTTTCTGATGGATAATTAACCAAATCTAGAGAGTCTTTTCTGAAATAAAAACAGAAAATGCTGGAAATGCTCAGCAGGTCAGGCAGCATCTGTGGAGAGAGAAACAGAGTTAACGTTTCAGGTCGATTACCTTTCATCAGAACTGCAAGAAGTTATAGATGTAACAGTTTTTACGATCAAGGTAAAAGAGACAAACGGCAATCCTGTCGGAGAGAATAGCAGAACTTCTTCAAGGTAGGCATTCCTGGAAAAGGGCGATGTGATCTCCTGGTGGTAAAGCAACTGTCTGAATTATTGTAACCTGGTGGGTTTTTCAGATGGACATGTACCTGTCCAGTGGTGTACAGGTGACAGTGTTATTATATTCCTGTTCTTTTACATAGCAGTTTTGTACAATCCTGCCAATCAAAAAAGTAGACAGTCCAATTTTAACCATAAAATATTTTACGCTCAATAGTGAAGCTGCTGGATAAATAAGGGATAATCCTACTAAAGTAAAGCGCTGTTAGTTGCATTTCACGCGCTAAAAATACCTCTAACTAAATGGTTCTTCAAGTGATGTGTACAGAAATTAATGATTTTGCAAGAAGCAGGGACTTAGCGGAGCTCCTCTACTCCTTTTTAAAATTTTACAATTTAGTTTGTAATCTCTCTTTATTTTTCCTCCTGATCCAACAGTCCCGCCATTCTAATAGCTACTGTCCTCACAATCACCCTCTGATTGCCCTCCCTCAGTCCAGCCTCATGAGCCCTGGCTTCAGTTCTCCACAAATATTAACACCAACACCAAATTCAGAACAAAAAACTGTACTTCAACAACTTGGTACAATATTACTGGCTGAAATATGAATCACCTTTCTGCAAACGCTTAGTGCCTGTCTTCTGTAGTCGTTTACCTATCTGAGTGCTCCCACAAAGTGTATCCCCAGGGGCTGGAGCGTGGGCGGTGGAAGGCTGCTGAGCTTTCACTGAGGACACTTTAGATGGCAGTGGTGGGCAACATCAAGCAGCTCTGGGCCTTGACAGCTGGGCTACAAACTGCAGCCTCTTGGCGTGGACCAGGGCAATCTGGGCAATCTGGGCCAGCTGGCTGTGTGGCACTGATGGGGGCACTAGCAGAGTAGGTGGTGGGGAGCTGGCATGCTGTCATCCTGAGAGGACAGCAGGTGCGTCAACCATGGAGCCAAGGCCACTCTCCTGGGGCTGGGCCTCAGCACCTTGATGGCTCTGCGCAAGGACAGAGCACAGGAGTGATGTGACACTTTGGAAGCCCCTGTCGACTTTGGCCCCCAGGGTCAAGATGGCAGAAAATTCTACTTCCTTCACTCAATCAATCCCACATCTCTCCTTGAAAAATGATAAGCCACGTGCCTTCTCCCCTTGGTGGGCTGACTTGTTTTTGGCATGAGCTTTCTTTCCAGATAACTTCTAACTGCAAAAACTGATAGCCTACGTTTTAGTTTCCAGCTTGGGACCATAGCTCTTTAACTTGAAGTTTCTTGTTTCAAATCTGACTGTCCAGGTTTCTATATTCTGAGTATTCACAGGAGCTGGAAAGGCAGGAGCTCTGACTCCTTCCCCATTCAGGGATTTGTCAGTAGTCCTGTCGAGCAAACCAACTACCCATCTCTTCCAAGAGTATATTGTCAGCTGACACCTTATGCTGGGTTGATGCGAATAGAATTATCCCCACCATAATAGGTGTGGTTGCTTAATGTTGCTTAATGTTCCCAATCATAGAAATTTACGGCACAGAAGGCCATTCGACCCATCAGGCTGGATTTTGTCAATGGGGAGCTTTTGGAGGCGGGACTCCCACTTGTCGGGTTTTAGTCCCGCCTCCATAGACTTGTGGCCAACCCATGCTATTTTCCCTTGATTGACCTTGTTAAGCCCACCCAGCGGGCTTAGCAGGCCAATTAAGGGAAAGCCAGTTACAGGTGACGTCAGCGAGTGCCGTTTCATCTGTCAAGAGTTTTTGACAGATGAAATGTCATCGTTTGACAGCTCTGTGAAGCGGTCAAACACTAACAATCTGTCTTCTAAGTTGTGTCTTTACTCAAGGCTCAATTAGAAAGCCTTCCTGACCAGAAAGCAGAAGGCTGCAGCTTTTGACAGTTCAGCGGCCATTCTGCTTTCTGTGCCAGTGAGCTGAGGGAGGAAGCCTGCAGGAAGAAGTAAAGGTAAGTAAAACTTATTAAAACACTTTACACACACCTCACACACTTACCTCTGCACACATGCACCCATTACTCACCTGCACACCGGACATCTCGGCCCCTCCGACCCCCGCAGATCGACGGCCCTCCTCACTGACCCTGGCGAGGTTCGGAGCCGTCGGGAAGCCCACACTTCAGGGCTCAAAATAGGGATTAGCCAAAAAACTGCCTGTTAACAGGCAGTTAATTGGCATTAATCCCCTTCCCACCTCGAGGAGGCGGGACCCGGTGCGGGTCGGCTACCCGCCTCCTGGCAAGAAGGTATGGAGGCGGGTTGGGCACCCGCCCCCAAGTTCTGCCATTTTCCCGGCAGTCCCGCCTCCAAACCCGCCTCCCCAGGGCTGGCAAAATCCAGCCCATCGTGTCTATGCCAAACAACAATCGGGATAGTTGGTTCATTAATGCAACAAAGCCCCCTGTGTCTCAAAGCTGACGAAGGAGCAGCGCTCCGTAAGCTTGTGATTTCAAATAAAACTGTTGGACTATAACCTGGTGTTGTGTGACTTCTTACATTTGTCCACCCCAGTCGCATCTCCACATCAAAGCTGCAGCCTGCGATTGGCTTTTTAGACCTGTGTAAAGTTACTTTGTTTTAAAACACAACCGTGAACATATCTCATTCCTAAATCGTCACAGTGTAAAAAAAATCAAAAATTCAAAAACATGACTGGCCATTTAAAATAAATAGATCTGCACCTTTGTTAAAATAACAGAGAGGAATTGCATATGAACGCAATAAGCATTCGTGCACAAGCATGCTACAGCGCAATTCAGAGCATTATCTTTTCTGTCTGAGGTAATGTGCCACATATCAACTGGACAACCAATCCAACACTAATATCGTTTCTTAAGAAAAAGATCAATATGTGTAATCAGGATTTGTTAAAGCTTTAGGGCCTAGAAATTGGCCTCCTTAGCACCTCCTGTTATCGCCTCTAGGGGGCGATAACGGGGCACTAACGACTTACTGACTGGGCGCGGCGAAATGAACGACTCCCGCTAAATTGGCCGAGAGGCTGGCGGTGGCATTAAGACATTGCGCCACATCATTGTCCTGTGCATCGCTCCGGTAGCACCCTGGACCCGAACTTCGGTTCCGCCCCCTGCAGCATCGCCGGGTGACAACACAGACAGCTGCAGGAGGCGTTGTTCAGAAGGCCGGGTGCTTCAGGGGCACAAGTTAAAGGGGATGTTGGCACGGTAAGTATAAAAATTGTTGCAATACATTATTTCAATTTTTTTCCATTTTTCTTTGGCTGCGATCGATCAGCCCGGCACTCTGCTGGAGTGCGTGGGGCTGATCGGGCCGGATCGTGGCTGCCGTCGGGGACCAGCTAACTGATCCCAATGCAGAGTCTGTAGCGATGGCCCTTCCCTTTAAGGGAGGGAAGGAGCCTCGGATCTTGGCAGCGCTGCACCACTACCGCCCCGCCTGCGTCCTTTAGCGCTCCAGGAAGGAAGTGGTAGCGCTTGATTTGTTGCTCCACTTCCTTCCTGAATTTAGAGAAAGCTGAAAATCATTAGCGCCTGGCGCTAATTTTTCCAGCTTTCAAAAGTTTGCGCCCCCAACAGGGCGCTCCTGAATTTCTCCCCCTAGGTATATTAGGCTAATTTGTTATTCGTGATCCTCTTCAATTACTGTATTTGGGATTGGACTTCAGGATTCAACTCCAGATAGATTTGAGTCATCAAAATCTGGATCTTCGATTTCCAACTTGGAAGCTGAATTTGTCCAAACTGGCTCAGTACAGACCTGATTGTGTAGCCAACTCCTTGTTAATTGCCGTGTCCACATTGCCATGAATTTATTAGCAGTTCTGTGCTGATGTGATTGTAATTCTAATTGATTTCTCGAATGGGAACCCTGCTCTATGATTTTGTCTTAAATGAAGGTTTTACCACAATTGGGATAAACAACTTGAAAAGAAAACTTAACTTGTTTATTACTTAAGCACAATGTGGCTACTGAAAAATCCTTTGGTTGTTGCCAGAAATAGTCGGCATGGATTTCCTGCCAGCAATTTTAATAGAGCATCTGAATTTCCCACTGTTTACTGGATGCTTTAATTGACTAATAAAGTGCACAAATAGTAGTTTTTTTTGCAGTAATCCAATTCTATCCTGTCACACAACATTAGTTTGATCTATGTCAAAGAAGATTCCAGCATGCACTAGGGTGACATTTCATTCTCTGTGCTAACAGACCGGCAGCCAGCACTGGCTTTAACTATTTTGAGATGAGCTGTCTTCAGTAGGCATAAAAGATTGTAATATGGTACTTAGTTAATCAAAGTGCAACCAACTCTGATTTCCTCCAGACTTGTAGAACTGAGAGTTGCCAGTTTTTCTCCCTTCCTCTCTTGAAGTCATCGATTCCTTTCTGACATATGGTCCCATAGATATTGGCAATCCTCTGGCATCTCTTCCAAGTGGTCATTATTCATGTGTGAGCCTTGCCAGTGACTGTTGGCAGGCTATTTAACCGCAGGGGAGCATCAGAGTTGCCCCTGATTCTTCCCTCACCTGACTCACAGGCACTTGTAGTTCGAGAAAGGATCACTGAATAAAGATTGGAACCTGGAATCCTGGCCCATTCTCGCACCAATTGTAGCTCTAATACCAGCAACCAGTGTGAGATCTGGCAACTCAGACCCAGGGATCAATTCTGGGACTTGCCTGGTCTGTGTGGCTCAGATACTCGCTGGATAAACACACTGAGCTATCGGGCAATGTCATGACCAGTCCATGCCCTATGATCTCACAGCAGCCTTTTGAAGAAGATGGTGGCACTTCAAAGACCCGGGGTTGAACATTCGTAGCCTCCTGGTTTTGTGCTCAAAGGCAGCAATGCAGCCGCAACACGTGCCCAAACCAGGAGGCCAGAGGCCGACCTGAAATTGGGCTGTGGGCCTCATGTCAATAATGTGGGAAAGCTGCCGGTACCTGGCCCGCCTCCGCAGGCAGCTCGCCCTTCTCCTGGTTCCAATCTTCCTCTCCTAGCAACCACAATATATACCTGAGGCTGCTCTGTAATGTCTTGATTTTGAGCAACAGTTGAAATGCTTCATTTCCATCACTTGTGTTTGTAGGTTCGACGCATAGAGGCGATGTATTCCCTTCTATCTGTACTTTTCAGTCTCATTGCTATGCCTCGGTACCTCGATCGACTGTCTGACTTCCAGCTAAGATTGAAGGGTTAATTACAAGTCCTAGCCCTGTTCGGGCTACCCCAGATCAGGCATATTCCCCAGACGTTTACCTTCAACCAAAGTTAGAGATAGTTGAATTCTATAAGACGCTTAAATGGGCCTAAAGGTTCAGGCTATCTCTCCCTAAAGGAAAGGACAAATGTAAGAAGTCACACAACACCAGGTTATAGTCCAACAGTTTTATTTGAAATCACAAACTTTCGGAGCGCTGCTCCTTCATCAGGTGAAGTGGAGAGATGCCTATAGACACAGATTATATAGTCAGAGAATAATGCCAGATGATTACAGGTAATCTTTCTAACTGCCATTTATCACACCTCGGCAGAGAGATAATCACAGCAATCAAAGGTGTGAATGGTGTCCAAACAGGTCAGTCAGGAAAACATTACATCAAAGAACAATGAAGTGGGGTCACAAGGGGTAAAATGTTGCAGATGCTGGGGTCTGTATGAAAAACAAAAAACAGACAAAAACATTTTCTTTGCTGGAAATCACAGCAGGTCCGGCCGCATCTGTGTAGAGAGAACAAGCCAACGATGACTCGAGTCTGGATGACCCTATGTCAGGTGGGGTTATATGTAACGTGACATGAACCCAAGATCCCGGTTGAGGCCGTCCTCATGAATGCGGAACTTGGCTATCAGTTTCTGCACTACGATTTTGCGTTGTCGTGTGTCGCGAAGGCCGCCTTGGAGAATGCTTACCCAAAGATCGGAGGCTGAATGTCCTTGACTGCTGAAGTGTTCCCCAACTGGGAGGGAACACTCCTGCCTGGCGATTGTTGCGCGGTGTCCGTTCATCCGTTGTCACAGTGTCTGCATGGTCTCGCCGATGTACCATGCTCCGGGGCATCCTTTCCTGCAACGTATGAGGTAGACAACGTTGGCCGAGTCACATGAGTATGTACCATGTACCTGAGAGACTCTGCCGTCGTACCTCTCGCACACTCCTCAACCATCTCGTACACCGGCTCTACAGCAGACGCCGCAACCTCGAAACTGAGATAGAATCCATGTTCTCAGCCTGTGCTCAGGACACAGCAGACCAGCTATGAGACACCGCCAAACAGACGAGGCAACGGAACTACACTGCCTACATGCACACCAAGAACAGGAAGCTTGAGAAACTCGGCATCACCACCAGCAGCAACCAAGCCTCCCCCGGTACCACGGTTGAAACCACAGGGAAGTCCATCGTCAACTTGTCCGACCACACCCTTCAACCAGACAAAATTGAAGTTCTCAGCCGAGGACTCAATTTCTGCCCCACCATCAAAATGGACCCCATCGGTCTCGCGGCAGACACAGAGGAATTCATCAGGAGAATGAGGCTCCGGGAATTCTTCCACAAATCCCAAGATGTCAGCAGCGAACCCAATGAGACAACCAATGATCCGGAACAGCAGACAGAGGGATCCGCAGTGCAGCAACCGAAGAAGCAAGAGTCAAATTGGACCCCTCTGGAGGGTCGCTGCCCTAAGCTTGACATGTATGCTCTAGCTGTCAGGAGATGCATCAATGCCAGATTCATCAGCTGCACTCACAAGACAGTCCAGAATGTCACCCGAGCACAACGCAACGCCATCCACGCTCTCAAAACCAACCGCAACATCGTCATCAAACCAGCAGACAAAGGAGGAGCCATCGTCATACAGAACAGAACGGACTATTGCAAAGAAGCATACCGACAACTGGACAACCAGGAACACTACAGACAGTTACCTGCAGATCCGACCAAAGAATACACCCGCCAACTCAACAGACTGATCAAGACCTTCGATCCAGACCTTCAAAGCATCCTACGCACTCTCATCCCACGTACTCCCCACGTGGGAGGCTTCTACTGCCTCCCAAAGATACACAAAGCCAACACACCCGGACATCCTATCGTATCAGGCAATGGAACCCTGTGTGAGAACCTCTCTGGATACATCAAGGGCATCCTGAAACCCATCGTACAGGGAACCCCCAGCTTCTGTCACGACACTGCAGACTTCTTACAGAAACTCAGCACCCACGGACCAGTTGAACCAGGAACACTCCTCACCACGAAGGACATCTCGGCACTCTACACCAGTATCCCCCATGATGACGGCATCGCTGCGACAGCTTCAGTACTCAACACCAACAACAGCCAATCTCCAGACGCCATCCTACAACTCATCTGCTTCATCCTTGACCACAATGTCTTCACCTTCGACAACCAGTTCTTTACCCAAACACACGGAACAGCCATGGGGACCAAATTCGCACCCCAATACGCCAATATCTTCATGCACAAGTTCGAGCAAGACTTCTTTGCAGCACAGGATCTCCTACCAATGCTATACACCAGATACATCGATGACATTTTCTTCCTATGGACCCACGGCAAAGAATCACTGAAAAGACTACATGATAACATCAACAAGTTCCATCCCACCATCAAACTCACCATGGACTACTCCTCAGAATCGGTTTCATTCTTGGACACACGAATCTCCATCAAAGATGGACACCTCAGCACTTCACTCTATCGCAAGCCCACAGACAACCTCAGGATGCTCCACTTCTCCAGCTTCCACCCTAACCACGTTAAAGAAGCCATCCCCTATGGACAAGCCCTGCGAATACACAGGATCTGCTCAGACGAGGAGGAACGCGATGGACACCTACAGACGCTGAAAGACGCCCTCGTAAGAACGGGATATGACGCTCGACTCGTCGATCGACAGTTCCGACGGGCCACAGCAAAAAATCGCATAGACCTCCTCAGAAGACAAACACGGGACACAACCAACAGAGTACCCTTCGTCGTCCAGTACTTCTCCGGAGCGGAGAAACTACGCCATGTTCTTCGCAGCCTTCAACATGTCATCGATGATGACGAACACCTCGCTAAGGCCATCCCCACGCCTCCACTACTCGTCTTCAAACAGCCGCCTAACCTCAAACAGACCATCGTTCGCAGCAAATTACCCAGCTTTCAGGAGAACAGCGACCACGACACCACACAGCTAATTGTCTTATTCATTCTCTCTTTTGAATGCTTTCTATTCTTACTGTCAGTTCAACTGCTGCATGCATAATTATGTCTCTACCTTTAGGTGTTTCAAAAACTATCATAAAAACAATATGACAGCAATGGTTTCTGTTTGATGCCATTCTTATTAAAGATTTTCCATTTAATTCTTAATATTGGCTTTACTGGTTTTAGCAGACGTTGAGTCTCCTAACTGCTCCAATTTCAATACAAAAACCATGTGATTGCTTGGTGTCATCTATTGAAGTCATATTTTCAAAGCCTTCTGTCGGTATCATATTTACAATATGTAAATCAAAACCACTTTAACTGAGTGTTTACTTGTTTTCTAGCTATCTCAATTGGTTGCATATTTAATCGTGTTTCCTGTCTTCCAAGTTTAACATAAAAACTATTTGACCAGCAGGTGTTTCTGTTACTTGATCTCATCTTTTCAAAGGCACATGTCTCTTTTAATGTTTGTGTTTCTGTTCAACGTGTTGGTTTCCAACACCTCACTTGGGTCTTTTCATTGTGTTTTTCCCAACTCCAGACCCTCTGGAATCGCCAAACTGCCATTTCAATAGGGTCATTGTTTTAGTATATTTAACTAATTCCCATTTCAAAGCTTGTATGTTTACAACTTTGTTAATCTTTATCTCAGAAGCCTGTATTTCTGTTTGCAGCCTGTGTCTCCGAGGCTTTAGATTTTTAAACCCAGTATATCATGTAATTAATAAATATCAGAATTCTGTCCATATTATGGTGTATCTTTCTGAAATATGGCTTATTCCTTCACAAGATTCGCCAATGGGAGCCATCAGAATCCCTTTCAAAATTATACAGTTATAAAGAACTGTTTTTGCCTTCCAGTTGATGCATCATGAATTTTATATTATACATTTTCTGATTATTTTTAAAATGTTCTTTCCCATTCCATTCTCGTACAAAGAATTCTCCTGCCCTATGGCTTGGCCATCCTCCCTGCGAGAAGTGCTGAACAAAAGCCAAATGCATGCTTGCAACAAGCAAATGCTAGGTAGGGAAACCACAGGTGGAAATCTGCTTTGTGGCGCTTCACTTGTGTTGTTAAAGGTGCTATTAAAGATACTTGGTGTGGGAAAGGCAAATGTCCTTCTGGTGCTAAAAGGAAGGAATATCGTTAAGGCACTGTTGAAGGAGTTTTTTCATCTAACCCATACTGTATCGAACCTGAAATGCTTTAGGAACAGAGGAACGGGAGTAGGCCATTCAGCCCCTCGAGCCTCTTCTGCCAAATGCTGACACCAAGTGATGCAAGTTGAAAAAAATCATTTTTCAGTACAGACATCTATCACCTTGATGAACATTTTTTTTTAAACTTTCTTTCCACCCAGCTCTTCTCCCCTTCCCCTTCCCAGAAAATTTGTAACCAGAAACTTTTGAAGGTTGAATGATCATTCCAGATACACTCACTTTGATGGTCTTGCGCTAGCTTTAGATCACGGAAAGAAATAACAAAAAAATTGTCATATTGACAGTTCAATCCGGAAAGGCAGAGTCTAATTATGCCCAAATGTACAGTGTGGATCATTCCCCCACAGGGCCCATTAACCACTAAAACAAAATCTCAGTACCATAACATGCTGCAATTATGTCTAATGTTTTATGACTACAGCTGCAGATCTAAAAATAACATATTACAGGACGTGCCTGTTCAACAAAACATAATTGTGCAAAAGTAACAAAATTATGTTTTATGGATCTCAGTTGAATAATGTTTATATGGAATTATATAACAGATAATGTAGGCAGTGGTGAATTGGGTAACTTTCAACAATGAATGTATCTTTTTAAAGGTCATGGGTTCTGCACAAAACTAGATTAGGATATTTTCACATATAAAAGTCTTAATGTTACAAATCTAGTTCTACATTGCACAACACAGAACAACGCAAATGGGATCAGAGAACTCTCAATTGTAATATGAATGCTAAAAGATCACTTGAATTTTAGTAAAGGTCTGACATTCATTCTCCCATATTTATGTCTGCACTGTTTATTCCAGGATCTTGCCAAGAACTGTTATTTCCTTCATAAAAGGTTCTTCTGTACAGTTGCCTAGATCTTTTCTCAGATTACAGCTCCTTAAAGAAGGTAATTGGAGCCATACTGTATTGATTGAAAACAACAGGAAGCTCTGTGTATTGTAATTGCTTTTCTCCAAGTGGCCTGAAAACCCGTCTTTCATGTGAAGGCTGTGTAGTATTGCTTTATATGATGTATCCTTTCATTTAGTGAAGAAGGCATCTGCTAAGTTAAAGTACCTTTTTTTAACTGTTGTCTGCCTTCCTGCCGCTGAATTTTGTTTTAGACAGGTCAGGACTCCAACTGCAGCAAAATACTGCGGATGCTGGAAATCTGAAATAAAAACAGAAAATGCTGGAAACTCTCAGCAGGTCAGGCGGCATCTGTGGAGAGAGAAGCAGAACTTCTTCAAGGTGAGCGTTCCTGGAAGAGAAGTGGCAGTGAATTCAACAATAAAAGAAAAGCACAGATGCTGCCTGACCTGCTGAGTGTTTTCAGCAGTTTCTGTTTTTATTTCAGGACTCCAACTGGGTAGATTCTGAGCAATTCAGGGAAAATTAGATTTTTTTTTTAAATGTTTATTTACTGGTGAGGCAAGTCTCACTGGTTCTCCTGTGCACAGAAAAGAAATTTAAACTATTCAAACTGGCCAGCATTGAACACTACTTGTGGTAGAGGCAGTGACTCCCTTCCACTGGGAGACTTTGGAACATTTGATTGGGATGATTTCCTAAAATGAATTTGGCATTTGGATTTGGACCCATCAAACTACATTTTTTAAAGTTTTAAACTCATGTGCAAAACCATTGCCAGTATGCAAGAATTATGATCCCTCACAGGATCTATAGGAAAGTCTCACACATAGCAGCTCTACAGGAAATTGAACACCCAACCCAATGATACCAATAGTAAATCAAACATTAACTCATTAAATTGGCAGAGTTTGAAGACTTACACTAGTCTTACACTTTTTTGATGAAGTAACAGAGAGGATTGACGAAGGGAATGCAATGGATGTTGTATACATGGATTTTCGGAAGGCGTTTGACAAAGTACCATATAGAAGGCTGGTTAACAAAATTGAGGCTCATGGAATAGGTGGGTCAGTGGCAGCTTGGATAAGAAATTGGCTTAAGGACAGAAAACAGTGAGTTGTGGTAAATGGCTGTTTTTCAGACTGGAAGATGGTAGACAGTGGTGTTTCCCAAGGGTCGGTGCTGGGACCACTGCTTTTTTTGATATATATAAATGACCTGGATATTGGAATACAGAGTAGAATTTCTAAATTTGCCGATGACACCAAACTTGGGGGTGTGGCAAACAGTGAAGATGATACCAATCGACTGCAACAGGACATAGAAAGGCTAGCAGAATGGGCAGACAAGTGACAGATGGAATTTAATACAGAGAAGTGTGAGGTGATGCATTTTGGCAGAAGGAACAGGGAGAGGCAATATACACTTAATGGCACCGTTTTAAAGATTGTGCAGGGACAGAGGGACCTGGGAGTTAATGTGCATAGGTCCCTGAAGGTGGCGGGACATATTGAGAGAGTTGTTAACAAAGCATTTGGGATCTTGGGCTTCATAAATAGAGGTATTGAATACAAAAGTAGAGAAGTTATGCTGAACCTTTATAAAGCGCTGGTTAAGCCACAACTGGAGTATTGTGTCCAGTTCTGGTCACCACACTTTAGGAAGAATGTGAAGGCCCTTGAGAGGGTGCAGAGGAGATTTAGCAGAATGGTTCCGTGGATGGGGGATCTTAGCTACAAGGACAGGTTGGAGAAGCTGGATTTGTTTTCATTAGAGCAAAGGAGGTTGAGGGGTGATTTGATAGAGGTGTACAAGATTATGACGGGCTTGGATATGCTAGACGGGGAAAGGCTGTTCCCACTAGTTAATGGTACACGGACTAGGGGACACAGATTTAAGGTTTTGGGCAAGAGATACAGGGGGGATGAGAGGGAAAACTTTTTATGCAGCGAGTGGTGATGACCTGGAATTCGCTGCTGACGGAAGTGGTGGAAGCAGAGACACTCAATGGTTTTCAAGGGGAGACTGGATAAGTACTTGAGGGAAATAAACTTGCAGGGCTACGGGAATACAGCGGGGGAATGGGAATGACAGGATTGCTCTACAGAGAGCTGGCACAGACTCGGTGGGCCGAATGGCCTGCTTCTGTGCCATTATGACTCTATGGGGGAGAAATTCAGTTGTTAGCGTCACCCGTTAGCGCCTTAAGAGGGCGATAAGTGGGGCGCTAGCCAACTAGCGCCTGGATGCGGCGATACCTGCGCCTCTCGCGGAATTGAGTGGACATTTAGCGGCGGCGCTAAACCATACCACCCGCTCTCCTGCGCACGCAGATCTTGACGTCATTCCAGAGTGCAACGCCCTTGGGGCGCCCCGGACCGGAAATTCAGTGGCGCCCCCTTCCTTTCCGCCTGTTGCTACCAACGACAGGTTGACTGGAATGCTTCCCAGTCGCTGTGGGGCTGGCGGGGCGCTATTTAAAGGGGGCCTCTTCCTGTCTTCTGTGTGGTAACCATTTTTGGACCATTCGTTCTGAGAGAAAGAGAGAGAAATTTGCAGAGAGACAAAGGGTGAAAGAGAGACTTCTGCATTGAGTCAACGCTGTCTGAGGTAGTTTTGGCTTCTGACCATAACTTTGTAGTTGCTTTGCTTTTTCACCGGCATAACTTTGATTGCCCACATATTATGGGGGCTGCAATGGATGGGAACGTCGTGCTTCTCCATCACATTGAGAGGGCACAGAGACGCAGAGAGAGAGTGGCAATCATGGCCAGACGAAGGAGGGCCAACAGGCATCGGTACAGGAGACCTTACCCTCCCAGGGTTTTTCGACAACAGTTCTCATACATCAATATGTCTGAGGAGCAGTGTTTGCGAAGGCTGCGATTCAGCAAGGAGGTGGTCACTGAGCTCTGCCACCTGCTTCAGCCAGATCTGCAGCCTCAACTGAGGAGCAGGACGTCTCTGTCGGCGGCAATGAAGATAACAGTGGCTCTCAACTTTTATGTCACCGGCTCCTTTCAATCTGCTACTGGGGACATTGCCAATATCTCCCAATTCGCAGTGCATTGCTGCATCCGTCAAATCACAAATGCCCTCTTTAAAAGGAGACGAGAGTACATCTCTTTCCCTATGACCCCGGACAAGCAGCAAGAGCGCGCAGTGGGCTTTGCAAGAATAGCGGCCTTCCCCATGGTGCAGGGCGCCATTGACTGCACCCATGTGGCTTTGTGGGCGCCACAAGAGAATGCCGAGGATTTCCGCAACCGGAAGGGGTTCCATTCCTTGAACGTCCAGCTGGTCTGTGACCACAGACAGCTGATACTCGCTGTCAATGCCCACTTTCCAGGCAGCAGCCACGATGCCTTCATCCTGCGCCAGACTTCTGTGGCAGACCTTTTCGAGGCCCCGCTTCACCCAGGAGGCTGGCTTCTCGGGGACAAGGGCTATCCTCTGTGCACCTGGCTGATGACCCTGCTCCATTCGCCCAGTACCCCGGCAGAAGAACGATACAACGAGAGCCATCAAGCTACCAGGAACATCGTTGAGCACACAATCGGCATGCTCAAGCAATGGTTCTGCTGTCTGGACCACTCTGGAGGAGCCCTGCAGTACTCGCCTGAGCGAGTCTCCCACTTCGTTGTTGTGTGCTGCATGCTGCATAACCTGGCAATCCTCAGGACCCAGCCAATGCCACCGGGCCTTGGAACACCAGCAGAGGAGGAGGAGGAGGAGGAGGAGGAGGAGCAGCAGCACCAAGACGGGAGGGAGGCACAAAGTGCAAGGGCCGTCCGTCAAAGGCTTATAGCAAGTCGCTTCTAGGCCCCCTCTGAGGGAATGGCTTCTGCCATTCAAAGAACCTGAATGGAACCATGCTGCAACCCCAAAGCCGGTCAAGGCAACAATGAGTGCAAAGAGCAAACATGCACATTTTACCAAACTGTGTATCCTTCCCGCATGACAAAGTAATAGAAAGAAACACACAAAAAAACAGTCAATCACATAACTGGCTCTCACAACCTGGAGACAATGTCCAAAACAGTAACAAAAATATGACCACAATCCTCGGCCTTCAATAAAACAATGAACAACATTTTGCCACACATTCTACTTTTTGCCCTTCGAGGGCGATCTGCTTCCCTTGCGAAATTGCCCCCTTCCCACCCTGCAGCTCCTCCGCACTGGGATCCCAGTGGCTGCAGCAAGGCTGGGGGAAGGCTGCTGAGTGTCAGAAACTGAGACTGCAGATGCCCTTGAGGGACGGCCTGGACCAGCTCTGGGCCTGGAGGGCCTGGCTGTTGACTGCTCCAACTCTGCATGGGCGGCAGCAGTCTGTCCTACAGGTGGTGGCAACTGCAGTGGAGAAGTGACAGTGCTGGCAGCAGGAATGCTGTCATCCTGAGAGAGGACAGCAACTCCCCGCTCGACCGACACACTGGCACTCCCACGGGGCAGCACTTCAGCATGCGGAGCAATCTGCGGGAGCACAGATTGCTGGCCTGCTGCGGCGTGGGGAGGGCCCCGGGGAAACCTGCCCGATCCAGCGAGGGTGACATCAGTTAGTGCTCGCGTGGCCTCAATCTGTGTCTGCATGAGACCAGCCACTGACTGCATTGCAACACTTAGCATTTGCGTGGCAGACGCCTGTGCTGCACCGAAGTCCTGGACACTCCTTGCCAATGACTCAATGGATTCGGGCATCCTTGCCACTGCAGCCATGAGCTCAGTGTGCCTTTGCTCCGCCTGGGCGCTCATTTCAGCGAGGAGCCGCACCTCTTCTGCGCTCACTGTAGCAGGACTCGACCATACTCTCCCTCCGGGGAGAAAGCCCCAAGCTCCCCCACCCCCCTCACGTTGCTGCAGCCTGCTGGGTCCTGGAGCTTCACCCTCATCAGACCATTCCCCCCCGCTCCCCTCCAGGGAAGGCGTGTTCCCAGTATGGCATGGGCTGCCTCGGCAGAGGGTTGCGCTGATGGTCCGGCTTCCTCTTCCTCCTCGCCTTCAGATTCACTCCCAGTGGCAGCTTGAGGGCCTGCCTCCTCACCTGGTGAATCAGCATCTGAAAGCAGGGAGGTACAAGTGTGGCTTTAGCGTGAGGACAGGGTGGCAGCAAGGGAGGCATGAGTGCAGCGACGTACTGATTTGGATCGAGAGTTTCAAAGGATGCTGTTGTGAGGAACAAGTGGAAGGAGAGAGGTCAAAAAGGTGATGACCTTACCATTGCTGGCCAGAACGAAGTCAGCATCTCCAGTGGCAACGGGGCCAAGCATCCGGCTTGCCACAATCCGGTGGACTCGCTGCTCCAGATCGGTCAGGGCTTGAAGGTGAGGCCGGCCTCCCCCAGTCCGTTGCTGCTGTCTCCTATTATGCGTCAGCCTGCCCTGCAAGAAAAAGGACGGGGTCTGAGTAAAGATGCAGCCATGATCTTGGCTGAAATGCCTCCCGTGGTCAAATAGCCCTTACTGTGTGCAGCCATGCTCTTGGCTGAAATGCCTCCCATGGTCGAATAGCCCTTACTGTGTGCAGCCATGCTCTTGGCTGAAATGCCTCCCATGGTCGAATAGCCCTTACTGTGTGCAGCCATGCTCTTGGCTGAAATGCCCCCCATGGCCAAATAGCCCTTACTGTGTGCAGCCATGCTCTTGGCTGAAATGCCTCCCATGGTCGAATAGCCCTTACTGTGTGCAGCCATGATCTTGGCTGAAATGCCTCCCATGGTCGAATAGCCCTTACTGTGTGCAGCCATGCTCTTGGCTGAAATGCCTCCCATGGTCGAATAACCCTTACTGTGTGCAGCCATGCTCTTGGCTGAAATGCCTCCCATGGTCGAATAGCCCTTACTGTGTGCAGCCATGATCTTGGCTGAAATGCCTCCCATGGTCGAATAGCCCTTACTGTGTGCAGCCATGCTCTTGGCTGAAATGCCTCCCATGGTCGAATAACCCTTACTGTATGCAAAGTGCTGAATGTGCGTGTGAGTTTCCTGAAAGGGCCATAGGTGTTGGAGGAGTGCTGGGCATTGGGGCTTTCAAGACCCTTTGGCCATAAAGCGAGGTCGAGATGGAGGGATGAAGAGGTTTCTGAAAAAGGCACTCACCCTGACGACCCGAGTGAGGTCGTTGAACTTCTTCCTGCATTGCACAGGGGTCCTAGGCACCATGCTGCTGGAGGTCATTCTGTGAGCCACCTCCCTCCAAGCTTTTCGGTACACGCTGGGCAGAGGCCTCCTGCCACTCTCCGGGTACAGGAGAGATCGCCTGCGCTCCACCGTGCCAACCAGAGCCTCCAAAGCCCCCTCGCTGAAACGCTGCGCTCGCTCCCTGGCCCTCTCCATGGTCCTTGGCTGCAGGATTTGGCAACAGGTCTGTCCAGGCCGAGATTCAGGGCTCCGATGCGCAGGGTGCAGCTGCAAATCAAGATCGACCCTTCTCTTTAAGAGCTGACTGGCGCCAGCGTGTCTGTGTGCAATCGGTAAATGACAGCACCTGCGCTGCGCCCGCCCTTTGAGTTAGCGCCTCGCTCCTCCGGCTTAGCGCCTTAAAAGAGTCGTGCAGCGCCTGATTTAGCGCTGCAATCAGCTCCAGGGCGAAACAGACCAATTTAGCAGTAGGCGGTGATAATTTGCATCGGGTGCTAAACTTTGCACCCGGCCGATAATTGCGCCTGAAATGGGGCGATACCGAATTTCTCCCCCTATGACTCTATGGGCTGGATTTTGTCATGGGGGCGGGCTGGGGCGTGTCAGGTGGTCGGTGTGTCAGGACCTCGCCTCCGATGTGAGGCAGGACAAATGAGCGATTTTGCCCTAATTCGCCACTTGATTTCCAGCGTGTGGGAACCCTTGGCCCAATGAGTATTTTGATGCTGAAACTCGCCTCCGATGATGTCATCTATGCAGCTGCATTTAAGGCCTGCAAGCAGCCTTGGTTCTTTTTCAGCCTTTCAACTTTAGTATCATACTTCTGAGGATTTCCTGCTGCAACCATGTCCAGCACCAGACCAAAGTGTGCACCCCGATTCATTGAGGACTCCCTCCAAGCTCTGGTGGAGGGAGCAAGAGCAAATAAGGAAGTGCTGTTTCCTTCTTCAGGGAGGAAAAAGCCTCCACAACAGACCAAAGCTGTGTGGCTGCAAGTAGCACAGGAGGTGAATGACATTTCAATGTGCAGCAGAACCTGGCTGCAGTGCAGAAAGAGGTTTCATGACTGCACAGGAAAAGTGAGTATTCCATCCCCATGACCCTCAATCTGATCCCCATCGCCTCTCATTGCCAGCACTCTGCTTTGTCAACCTCCTCCTCCACATCCCACTTGACTCTTACATCCCTGCACCCTTAACCATTCCCACTCTCTGTATGTTCACATTCACTTAACTATTCGACTATGCAGCCCTCACACTCCCTATCGCTGTGATGCAATGACAACAACTTACAACACACAGGAAGGGCCCTTGGTCTTGGCACCTCACTCCAATCTTTGTGTCCTTCTAAGCATCTATGCTATGGATTCCCTACACTCACTCCTTCATTCTCACTCAAACTCCACTTGTCCCCCTCATTGTAGGAAAAGAGAGACCACAATAAGAGGGAGAAGGTGAGGACAGGAGGAGGGCCACCCTCAATAGCCCAGCTCACCACTGCAGAGGAGGCAGCCCTGGAGATCGTGGGAGTAGAGGAGGATGCGCAAGTGGGGGACGGACAGACGGGCGCATCAGAGCAAGCTGGTGACAGAATAGTTTTTCCTCCCTCTCATTGACATTGCATGAGTGACTGATATTGATTCTGATGCTCTAACAGATTGGCTTATGATCATCTGCACAATTCAATCTCCATGCAACATTTATCTCACATGTCTAACTCTTTCCTTTACTCCCCCATAGGACCATCGACAGCCCCCCTCCCCACTGTCCAGGAGGAACAGCCTGAGCCCCCAGACTCCTCAGAGGAAGCTGCAACCTCTGAGGGCGCAGCGTCAACAGAATTAAGTGCACCCAGCACCAGCGCAGACACTCACACCTCAGTGGGACCTTCAGGAGATAGGGTAGTGTTGTCCCCTGGTGTATCACAGCTCACAAGTGAGCATCAGCAGATGGTGGAGACAGGGACAGCAGTGGAGAGTCCTCGTCGGAGGGCACAGGACTCTCCCAGCTCGGCTCTGCTGCATGTCGACCCTGTGCCTCCGGGTCCATCCAGAAGGAGAGCAGTGTTGGAACTCCAGGAACAGGTGCAGGAGTCTCTGGCAAGTTTTGTCTCCAGGGTCGCTGCGAGTGTGGAGCGAATGGAGGAGTCCATCGCTAACATGAGCAGGACCTTTGTGGAGGCATTGGCTCATGAACACATCACCACGGGAAGGATGGCAACATCCATGGAAAGGATGGCTACCTCCATGGTAAGGCTGGCTACCATAGAGGAGAGGATGGCTACGGTAGAGGGGAGGATGGCTACGGCCATGGAGGAGCTTAGCCGCCAGGGTCTTGAAAACATGGTCATTGTTCAGAATAGACTGACATCTCTTAAGTAGCGATGGTCAGCTATTGAGCAAAGAAACCAGACCTTCATGGAAGTCCTCTGGAGTAGGACTGCCAGTGCAGAAATGTGTCCTCATGGCCCCCCTGAAGTGCAGCAAGGTGCTGTCAAGCCACTTG
Organism: Somniosus microcephalus; assembly: GCF_052327205.1. Taxonomy (NCBI): domain Eukaryota; kingdom Metazoa; phylum Chordata; class Chondrichthyes; order Squaliformes; family Somniosidae; genus Somniosus; species Somniosus microcephalus. The sequence continues at coordinate 192,031,914 of NC_140997.1, forward strand.
CTAGCTCAGAAGTGGGGCTGACCCATGAGAGGGATATTGATGGCAGAGAACAAGGAAGTGGGGGCTCTTCTCCAAGTGCTCACACGACCATGCCACTGCAGAGCCCTCGGTCAGAGCCCCACCAGAGTCCTCACCCAACTGAGATCGGCGTCTCAGCCCCTGCATAGCCGCAGGAGCAGCAGACTGTTACTGAGCCCTCACAGGCTCGCAACCCCAGAGGACGCCCGCCAAAGGTGTCGAGGCAGGAGCAGCAAGAAAGTGAGCAAGAGGCCTCCACATCTTCTGAAGCCACAGGGGAAGCATCACGTAGGAGCACGCGTAAGAGGAAGATAAAGCACAAGTAGTCACAAGGGTAGTCATTTGGGTGTTCTGTTATATTTATTTTTGAAAAGCCATCCGTGAATTGGTGTGATAAAAAAATTTGATGGCAAACTGTTGAAGTTGTGGCCTGTGTCATTTCGCAACTGGGACTTCCACATTGAGGGCTTAGGGCGACTTGCAATTGTTAGTCTGGTGGTCAGAGTGGTAGGAATCCGTAGGTTCTTGGCCATTGTCAATGCTCTGGTAAGAAGGTGCGAGGCAAAAGTGTTTGATTGTGCAGGCTAAGCAAATCTGGCCAAGATGAGTGCGTCCCTTGCATCCCGGGCAGCAATGTGCTCGCGTGCTGCTGCCACTGGTTGATGCGCCTCCGCAAGCTGTTCGTTGTCGCTCTCCTCCTCCTCCTCCTCCTCATCCTCATCTGAGGAGGCTATGCGATGAGCCACTTGTACCTCATGCAGCTGCAAGCCACGACGCTGTGCCATGTTGTGAAGTGCACAGCAGACCACGATGATTCTGGAGACCCTAGCTGCTGAGTACTGCAGGGCTCCACCTGATCTATCAAAGCATCTGCATCGCAGTTTCAGCAAGCCGATGGTTTGCTCGATTATGGATCTGGTGGAAATGTGGCTGGAGTTGTAGCGCTCCTCAGCTTCATTGGATGGGCTCCTCAATGGCATCATTAGCCACGAGGTTATCCACTTCGGTGGCAAAAACAGGAAGACAGATTATTATCTGAACGGCAATAGATTGGGAAAAGGGGAAGTGCAACGAGACTTGGGTGTCCTTTTGCACCAGTCGCTGAAGGTAAGCATGCAGGTGCAGCAGGCGATTAAGAAGACAAATGGTATGTTGGCTTTCATGGCGAGAGGATTTGAGTACAGGAGCAAAGATGTCTTGCTGCAGTTGTACAGAGCCTTGGTGAGACCACACCTTGAGTATTGTGTACAGTTTTGGTCACCTTATCTGAGGAAGGATGTTCTTGCCATGGAAGGAGTGCAGCGAAGATTCACCAGACTGATACCTGGGATGGCAGGAATGATGAATGAGGAGAGATTGGGTCGATTAGGCTTATATTCGCTAGAGTTTTGAAGAATGAGAGGGTATCTCATTGAAACTTATAAAATCCTAACAGGACTAGACAGACTAGATGCAGGAAGGATGTTCCCGATGGTGGGGAGTCCAGAACCAGGGACCACAGTCTAAGGATAAGGACTGAGATGAGGAGGAATTTCTTCACCCAGAGAGTGGTGAACCTGTGGAATTCTCTACCACACAAGGCAGTTGAGGCCAATTCATTAAATATATTCAAGAAGGAGTTAGATATATTTCTTAAGGCTAAAGGGATCAAGGGATATGGGGAGAAAGCAGGGACAGGGTACCGAATTTGGATGATCAACCATGATCTCATTAAATGGCAGAACAGGCTCAAGGGGCCGAATGGCCTACTCCTGCTCCTATCTTCTATGTTTATTTGTCTTCAGAGGATAGCCCTTGTCTCTAAGTAGCCATCCGAAAAGCTGGTCTGGCAGACTGAAGAGTGGAGGCACACTAGACTGGCACAGGATGATGGAGTCATGGCAACTGCCAGGGTACTTGACGCAAACATGCAAAATTTCCTTCTTATGGTCACACACTAGCTGCACGTTGAGGGAGTGGAAGCCCTTGCGGTTGACAAAAGTACCTGGATTGTGATAGGGTGCCTTAAGGGCCACATGTGTGCAGTCAACGACGCCCTGCACCCTTGGAAAGTCTGCCAGATTAGCAAATCCAACTGCACGCACTGTTACACTTGCTTGATCCATGGAGAAGTTGATATAATTGTGCGCGATAGCAAAGAGGGCATCGGTTACTTGCGTGATGCAAGTGTGTGCTGCCGCCTGGGAGACGCCGCTGATGTCTGCTGTTGATCCCTGGAATGAGCCTGAAGCAAAAAAGTTGAGTGTGGTGGTGACTTTGATGGCCACTGGTAAGGGGTGTCCACCCATTCCTCTGGGCTCCAGGTCTTGCTGCAGCATTGCGCAGATGTCACCCACTACCTCTCACAAAAGTCTGAGCCTCCTTTGGCACTGCTGCTCAGTCATGTTGAGGTAGCTCATTCTCTGTCTGTAAACCCTGTTTTGGGGGTATCTCCTGCGGCGACGTGCTTCCATGCGCTGGCACCTTCTGGCCTGTGCAGCTTCAGGTGGGTGAGCAGCAGCTTGGCGCTCCTGCTGTTGGTGCTGCTGTCGTTCAGGGTTCTGCTGCTGCCGCAACTGGTCTTCATCCGAATCTGATGTCCAGGAGGAAAGGAAATAAATGGTTTCCATGCTTCTGGTATATACCTCAGTTGAGGAAGCGCTCAGTCAAGGTGGGGAGAGGGGTTTCCCAGGAGGTCATACTGGAGATGGGTCTCAGGCTCTAAACTTCCACAACAATGGGTATGCCTGTTAAAAGTTCCCCCAGACCTGAGACAACAAAGTTCTGCCACCTGCAAATGATGATTGCTGAAAACTCCTTTTTAATGGTGAAGCTGCAGCTGTTAGTAAGCCATCCACTTGTGAGCCCGCCAGGATTAACTGGCGTGTTCCAGAGGCGACGTGCAGCACGGGGGAAATGTGTTAAATTCAGAAAGGCCTCTCAAAATGGGATTATAGAGGCACTTAACTGGTTGTTAAGGGATTTAAGGGCCTATCCCGCCTCTTGGAGGTAGGATGGAAACGGGGTCTGAAACCCCAATTTTGGGAAAATTGCTCAGAGGCGGGCTGGAGGCGGGATCGGATCCACCCGCCATTTTTTGCGATTTTAACACCTCACACGCCTCCAAACCCGCCTCCTCGGGCCTGGCAAAATCGAGCCCATAGACTACGAACTTATGTATAGGGAAGTCATTAGACTGACATGGAACATATAGTAAGAGTATTATAATTACAAAGTATTTACAGCACAGAAGCAGGCCATTCAGCCCAACAGGTCCATGCTGGTGTTTATGCTCCACACAGGCCTCCTCCCATCCCTCGACATCTAACCCTGTCAACATATCCTTCTAGTCCTTTCTCCCTCATGTGTTTATCTAGCTTCCCCTTAAATGCCTCTATACTATTCACCTCAACTACTCCTTGTGGTAGCGTGTTCGAATTTCTAACCATTAAGAAGTTTCTCCTGAATTCTATCTTGTATTTATAGCCCCTAGTTCTGGTCTCGCCCACAAGTGGAAACATCTTCTCTATGTCTACCCTATCAAACCCTTTCATAATCTTAAAAACATCTATCAGGTCACTCCCTCAGTCTTCTCTTTACTAGAGTAGAAAAATACTTAGAAATCAAGGTGAGAGGACTTTCCTAAGTTACATTCATCTGCCTTTTTAAGGGTCGCTGCCTTGCAGCTGCTAACTTCAACTGTGAACACAGATGTGATAATCTTACAAAATGCCATGATACATCTGTAAAGGGAACTAAATTGCTTAAATGCCATTTTACAAAGGGGACAGCTGCATTTGGATTTAACTGGTCTGACTTGCACCTGAAATTCAGTTTTTGTGAAATCTGCATCACGGCTCAATTTGAACCGTAATGGATTTGGTGCTCCTTCCTAGTCATTTCTACCTTGTTTTATTCTCTATTTCTTAACTTTCTCAACTTCCCTCGCCTCCCACGAAGGCAGCAATTGATACTGGGATAGAATTCCATGGATGTAGATTGTCTTTCAGTACCTTGCCAAAGTGACCATTGCTTGTATATGGGACTGGACAAAGTGGCCGTTGATTATGGCTGATAGTGACTGTTTTTTCTACACACAGACAGACACAGAGACACACTCTCTTCCATCAAGGGTTCCTGGATAATGATCAGAAGTAGGAATTATGGCTTTTTCTTGGTTCTTTCTACACTTGCAGCATCCCCACTGCTACGTAGCTGAAATCACCTACCAGAGCTCAAACTTCGAGCGTGTGCCTTTTAAGGTTCATCTGGTTCGTTTGGCTTATTTTCTTTGTTGACTTGTTGATGAGCAGCTGTTCTTCCTGTGGCTGAAGTCAGGTGAGGATTTGCGCAATATCCAGTTTTGGACAGTTGTGTATTCAGATGCAAGGATCTCTTTTCAAAGGAAGTCACTGTGGATTTCCACCTGTGCACAGGCAGTATGCCAGGTGGTCTAGTGACAGATATACACCCGCTTTCACTGTTGATCTTGCAGGGGGCCATCCATGTTTCATTCTGGTTTGACTCAAATATGAACTGATTATTCAGCTTTGTTAAGATGAGTTTTATAGTTTCTAAATCCAAAACCTGAAAAGATATGCTTCTTCCTAATGTAGAGTTTGTTCATTGTCTAGATCTTGTCTGTGTATTGGGAAGGGTGGTTGAGTATGCAGATGTTATTTCTTACCATGCTTTTATAGATACGTGCTTTCTCCTGACCAAGTCACACATTCCTCAAAGTTACTCATTTTCCATAGGATGTTGGGGTTTTTAAATTCTTACGGTATGGGTTTGAATGATTAGCTCAACAAATGACTCCCTTCCTATTATAACACAAGTAACAATAGATTTCTCTGCTGTAGTGTATCATATTCCAAAGCTTTCCACAGTGTTGAATTTTCTAGTGTTAGCATGTATAGGCAAACACGTTATCATAGATTCATGGAATCATACAGCACAGAAGGAGGCCATTCGGCCCATCATACCTGAGCAGGCTCTTTGAAAGAGCTGTCCAATTAGTCCCAGATCCCTGCCGTTTCCTCAGAGTGCTACAATTTTTTTCCACTTCAAGTATTTATCCAATTCTCTTTTGAAGTTATGTAAGAATAGATTCACGGAGCTAAATTAGCAGATGAGTTGAGATCTGTGCCCCAGATTATCTTGGATAGTCCCCTTGTATAATTTATTTTTATCATTTCCTGGTTGTCATTCAACACCTTGCTACTTGTAAATTGCTACATCTGCCATGCTGTTCCCCATTTCAAATAGATATTATTAGTACCAAAGTATGATGTTTAAAGCAGATGGTATTTATTTTCTATGCAGACAACGTGCTAATTAAACTTATCAGTGGGGCCGTTTTCAGTATTGGGACACTAATCCAGCACATTTGTGGATTCAGCTAACGGGCTGCATTATTAACCACATTTACATTTCCTCAGTAATGATGCTGACCTTTTTAATGTCTTGCCTCCTTTACTGAGTTCTGTTCAAATCAAATGAGTGAGAGATTTCTAAAAATATGTGTAATAGATAACACATACAATTATTGGAGATGTTATTTTAAGTAGTAATAGGTGAGCTAGATTTGCAGACTTGTTTCACATTTGCAAGCAACATTAGCAAGGTGAATGTTTATCTAATCAAAGAGTGAAATAACGAAATAAATTCCCTGAGATCCAAAACTGCTGGGAGACTGCAAAAATGAAGTAAAACAACATTTATAGACCTCCTTTCCTTCTTCCCCCTTCCCTCCCCCACAGGTGTGCACACATGCACGCACACACTATTGTTCCCTGTAAGCCGCGCTTTGTTCTGCGCTTTGTTTTGATGTGCGGTCCCTTTAAATTTCTGCGCATGCCCGGTTTTTACAATGGAAAAGCTGGTGAGCGGCCTGCGCGGGACCTTTCCCATTACACACACACGCACACACGCACACTCCTACCATATATCACAGACCATAACAACAGAGAAGCAGGTGGTTTTATTCTGCTAAGATAACGGAATCTTCCACCAGTTTGAGTTTGTGAAGGTGGAAATTTGATTGCCTGACATGGTCTCATGATCCTTGACTTTGTTGTCTGTGTTGTGTTTGTAAAGGTTCTTTAAGTATTAGGGCCTACAGGCAGTTGGTCAAATGGGAATAGAGCAGATTCTGGAAGATTTACTTGCCTTAGAGGGAGTGCAACGAAGGTTCACGAGATTGATTCCTGGGATGGCGGGACTGTCGTATGAGAAGAGATTGAGTAAACTAGGCCTGTATTCTCTTGAATTCAGAAGAATGAGAGGGGATCTCATTGAAGCATACAAAATTATTACAGGGCTTGATAGGATGGATGCTGGGAGAATGTTTCCCTTGGCTGGGGAGTCTAGAACCAGGGGCCACAGCCTCAAGATAAAGGGTAGGCCATTCAGGACTGAGATGAGAATAAATTTCTTCACACAGAGGGTGGTGAATCTTTGGAATTCTGTACCCCAGAGGGCTGTGGAGGCTTAGTCGTTGGGTATATTCAAAACAGAAATCGATAGATTTCTGACTAGGAAGGGCATCAAGGTATATGGCGATAGGGCCGGTGAATGGAGTTGAGGCAGAAGATCAGCCATGATCTCATTGAATGGCGGAGCAGGCTCGAAGGGCCGAATGGCCTACTCCTGCTCCTATTTCTGATGTTCTTATGTTCTGGAGTGTCTACAGGCCTCGACATTGAATTCAGGCACCTAAGCTTGTTCCTGTCCTACTTTTTCAGTTCCACGTCAATCAACCTATTACCCTGTACCAGAAAAATGGTTAGCAGCAAGTGCAATGGTCTTGCATTAGTAACTGGCAAAATAATTAGGGACTATAAAAATCAGCTTTTACCAAAGGAGGAGAAAGGGGACAGTGGGTTATAGAGCAATGGAGCGAGTTGGATGGTTGTCGAAAGGAGGGGGAATGGGAGAAGCTGAGTTTGACTAAACAATTAAAATTATATTTTATATATATATGCATTTGATGGTTAAGAATGTCTAGCGCTTGAATTACTGTGTGCAATGATGCGAAAGAACAAATTTGCATTTATATATATCCTTGGTACATTCCAAAGCACATTACAGCCGATGAGTTACTTTTGAAGCACAGTCAGTGTTATGTGGGAAAAGATAAATCAGAACTTACTGAAATCTGAACCCTTTTAATATGACCTGGGAGATTGGTGCCAAGATCTTACCCGTCAGTGAAATAAGTTGACTTCTATTAGTTCTGTAGTATGTTTGCCCCTGAAGGCCTTTACATTCTGAATATAGAATGGACTGTTGTCATGGTGAAATAACAACAGAAAATGCTGGAAAAACTCAGCAGGTCAGGCAACATCCGTGGAGAGAAATTTGAGTTGACGTTTCGGGTCGAACCCTTCTTCAAAACTGGAAAGAAAAGAAACAAGATCGAAGGCAGGGCTGCGATCGGACAAAAGAATAAAAGAAACAAAAGAAGTAAAAGAGATTAGAAGCTAGACAAGATGGTAATAGGCTCCCAAATCTCCCTAATATCAGCTGTCTGCCTCTCTACCTCTCCTTCCTGTAAGACAATCCTTAAAACCTATCTCTTTGACTGAGCTTTTGGTCACCTGTCCTAATGTATCCGCATGTGGCTCAGTGTTAAATATTGTCTGATAACGCTCCTGTGAAGCACCTTGGGATGTTTTACTATGTTAAAGATGCTATATAAATGCAAGTTGTTGCTGTTTGTTGTCAATAGACCTCAAAAATGGAGACTTCTGACTCGGGCTGAATTCTGTATAACCGTCTGGATCTTTGGATCTTTTTAAAGTGTAATAATATTTATATTGGCAGCTGGGGTTGGGATGGGGGAGGGGCGGAGAGGCAGACCAAGGCTGGAAGTGTGAAATGGGGGGGAAGCAAGACCCGGCCTCAGCGGTGTTTGGGGGAAGGGTAACAACTCATAGCCAGAAGCAGAAGACGGCAACAGCCCTGAAGGTGTCGGGGACAACCGTTAGAGAGAGCAATGGCGGTGGCTATAAGCGTAGCTGTGGCCCGGGGAGCGGGGGTTGAAAGTGAGACTAAGGCTTGAGTTTGGGGAAGGATACCAGATAGCCAGTGGGGCTCAGGAGATAGGGAGGAAATGGTGAATAGCCAGCCCAGGGCCACAAGCGGGGAGGCTGAAAAGCAGGGTGGGGAGCATCAGTGGCCGACAACAGGCTGGGAGCCCACATGAGTGCAGACCAGCAGTGGTCGAAAAGTAGGTCTTTTCATAGTGAAACAGCTCGCAAGTCTATGTCCTTTAATTCTGGTAATGTTGTCTCAGTAATATTACGCCATTGTATATAAACTGATAAATTAGAGAAATTGCATCGATTTCCTTATTTGGGTAACAGTGAAATTAACTGTTGAAGGTAGTAATTTAGGTCTTGGCTGGTTTGGAAGTTCCTGGAGTGAGAAATATTAAGTTTATGTCTTCTGGTTAAAATATGTTACTGGAGAGGCTGGGTTGTGACTGCAAAGTTCAAACAATGTTGAATTATTCAGGCAGAGCTCTGGACACTGCAGTGTGGATAAGCAGTTAGAGGAGGATGCTTATTGCAGAACCGATTCTCCAGGGGAGGAGGTGCCGGAAGCTATACATGAAAATAAAGTTTTGTAGTGTAGGGATCTGAAGGGTGAAATGGAGACCAGGGCTGTATTGTCAGACAATGCTGTTTAGAGGTTGGGGGTGCTGCAGTGGATTTCTGGGTACCTGGCTTAGAATTTTCCTTATGGAATCATGGGTAGGCAACAGAAGATGATGATTAAGAAGGCAGGACTTTTTGCTGCAATTAGATCTGCATTGATTCGGCATCAATTTAGCTTGGGAGGGTCACAAATCCATACCTTCCAATCATGTGATAAGGTTGTCACAGAACTACCAGTTTGCAATGTCCTTGGCTTCATGGGCCAAAGCCTCTGTAATAAGTAGCACCCAGCTGATCTCTTCTGGGAAGGGAACTATCATGAGCTGTTGAAGTATCTCTGCAGTGAAATACTAATCAGTTTTGCCTAATGGGCCAGAATAAAGCTTTTAAGGATGCTGACTGTAAATATGATCGATCAACTTCTGAAATATAAATGATTTCAAATATCTCTTCTGCATTAAAAATGTCTGGAACATGATTATGAATATTAAACAGTTCCAACAGTTCCAACAACAAAAATGTGTATTTATATGGAGAGTTGATTCGGGGGGTGGCATTGTAGGGCTGGAGAACGGTATAGAGACCGGGAGCAGCACGGCTAGGAAACACAAGAGGCTGGATTTTGCCAATGGGGAGCTTTTGGAGGCGGGACTCCCACTTGTCGGGCTTCAGTCCGGCCTCCATCAACTTCTGGCCAACCCATGCTATTTTCCCTTGATTGACCTTGTTAAGCCCGCCCAGTGGGCTTAGCAGGCCAATGAAGGGAAAGCTGGTTACAGAGTACGTCAACGTGTGACGTTTCATCTAAATTTTTGACAGATGAATTGTCATCGTTTGACAGCTCTGTGAAGCTGTCAAACACTGACATTCTCTGTAGTTTGATGAGTTCTTGAATTCAAGACCTCATCAAACCACTTTCTTTTGCAGAAATTAGATGGTTGTTGCACTGGAGAATGCAATGGCCATCTGTCATCTCTGCCGCAGAGGTGCGAGACTCTCCGCATAGAGTCATAGTCATAGAGTCATAGAGTTATACAGCACAGAAAGAGGCCCTTCGGCCCATCGTGTCTGCACCGGCCATCAAGCCCTGCCTATTCTAATCCCATTTTCCAGCACTTGGTCGGTAGCCTTGTATGCTATGGCGTTTCAAGTGCACATCTCCAACTCTTGAAGCCTGCAGGAAGAAACAAAGGTAAGTAAACTTTTTCTAACACTTTCCACTTACCTCACATACTCACCTCTCCACACTTGCACCCATCACTTACCTTCACAGCGCACTTTTGCACCCTCCGACCCCCACAGACCCACTACTCGTCTTGGTGATCCTGGCGGGGTTCGAAGCCTTCAGGAAGCCCGCACTTGTGTGGGCAAAATGGGGATAATAACAGGTAGTTAACAGGTAGTTAAGTGGCACTAATCCCCTTCCCGCCTCCAAGGAGATGGGACCCAGCGCAGGTCGGCTACCCACCTCCTGGCAAAATAGCACGGAGGCAGGTTGGGCATCCGCCCCCAAATTCTGCCATTTTCCTGGCAGTCCTGGCTCCATGCCCACCCCCCCAGGGCTGGCAAGATCGCGCCCATAGATAACAATTTTAAATTTGAGATGTTGAAGGACCTGGAGCCAATGTAGGTCAGTGAGGTTGGGGTGATGAGCGAGCAGATTTGGTGTGGGATAGGATACATTAAGCAATGTTTTGGATGAGCTTGTGGAAGGAAGGTGGAGGATAGAAGGCCAACTAAGAGAGCCTTGGAATAGTTGAATCTGGAGGTAACAGATGCATGGATGAGGGTGTCATAAGCTGATGGACTGAGTAGGGGCAGAGGTGAGTGATGTTATGACAAATTATTTTATTAAACTGTTTATCCCAACAAAAAAATATCTTTACACAAAGGAAAATATATCCCACAGTCATTAACCTATGTTGCAGGCAACTCTGACTTGTCTTTATGTTATAGATGTTTAGTTGAATCACCAACATGGCCCCTTGAGGGAGAGGGTTTGATCTTTATTAAGTATAAATTGTCCCTTCTTGAATGACCTTGCTTGATAATTTCACAAGTTCAAGCTTAACCAGCTAGAAATTGCTTTCAAGTCTATTTTAAAAAAATGAGTGCTTACAGTTTGTTAGTAAAGGGCTATTACAGTTCCAATAGTGTTGGTAATAACAACAACAACAACTTGCATTGATATAGCTCCTTTAACATAGTAACACGTCCCAAGGTGCTCCACAGGAGCGTTATCAAATAAAATGTGTCACCGAGCCATGTAAGGAGATATTAGGACAGATGACCAAAAGCTAGGTCAAACACGTAGTTCCAGTAGTGTCGTAAAGGAGGAGATAGAGGTATAGAGGTGGAGAAGTTTAGGGAGGGAATTGCTGAGCTTAGAGCCAAGGCAGCTGTAAGCATGGCCACCAATGATCGATCGATTTAAATCAGGGATGTGCAAGAGGCCACAAGTGTAGGAGCGCAATGATCTCGGAGAGTTTTAGTGCTGCAGTGTTAGTCAAGGAATATTACAATTCCAGCAGTATTGGTAAAGGAATATTACAGTTCGAATAATGTTGCAACTGAGATGAGAGCTTCCTGGGAATGGTTTCCCATGTCGCTGATTGAGCTCTCTTTTGGCATTGTATAAGGAGGACAGGATGAGTGTATTGTGCGCCTCTATGGTCTGTGAAAGCTGTACTGTGAGAGTAAAACTTGGCCTGTGAGCCTAAACTCAGCAGTCCTGTCACAAAGAACAGATGAAAATTAAAAATGATAGAAAATACTGTCAACCCTTGGCATTGAATATTTTCCGTGCATTGCAAGAACGAAGCATGTGATTACTATTGGATCAAAGACAACTAAATAAAATCAGCTAAGTAATTGGCATCAAATGCAAAAATGGGAAAAAGATGTTCCACATTTCTAGCAATATCTTGCCTTGCTCTAAGCTTCAAAACCTTAAAGTATTCTCCTGACCAGTCAAATCTGACTGACACATTCACTGTCTGTTTTATGTAGCAAACAGTTCTGTTCACTGAGTCTACTTCCTGGCCGCTGACCTACATACTTGTCACATTTCAGGATTTTTTCACCATTTTTCCACAGAAAGAATTTGGGGAAAAAAAAGTTACTTTTAAAGCAAAGTGTATTCTCCCAAGTTTAAGGGCACTCAGGCTAATTCTAATATCCTCAGTGCTACCTTAGCTAAAATCAACTGCTCAATACACAACATCCTAGTCTGTAAGGCTCAATACCACTCAGCCATCAGCGGAGCAAAAGATGATGGCCTGGATTTTATGGGGCCTATGACGGCGTACGCACCGCGATGCGCATGCGTGAAAAACCAGAACTTGCGATCTGTCAAGATTCGCCTTGATCGTATGCATCCGCTACAAAATCACTTTCGCTGCTGCAGATTTGGGCTATTTGCCCAACTGCTGCCCAGCGAATACCCACAAAACCCTTACGCCTGGTAAAAGCAGGTGTAAGGCCTTCTTTTACCAGCGTAAGGGTTAAAATGAATGTTAAAATATTTTTTTTTAATGATTTAAGCATTCACTTACATTTAAAATTAGCTTAGGTCAATTTTGTCCCAGTTAAAAATGTATAAATTTATTTTTCAAAAAATTAAATTTTTATTTTAAATGTTTAATTAAAGGGTATTTTAATTAATTTTGAACCTGTGATTATTTATTTTTATTTCAGTGTTGTGAAATTTTATTTATTAGGTGATTTCTATTATGCTTATGGGGATTCCGTACATAAATAGAATCCCCATAAGCATAATAGGAATCCCCCTTTGTCATTGGTTGGGCCAGCCCACGTGATCCCAGGGACACTTGCAAACTGCATGCGCCCCTAGGATGCGTGGGCCTTTACTCAGGCGTACACCTGTAGGCCCAGGGCAGCAAGAGTCCGAAGCTCCGGAGACAGCAGGTAAGTGCAGAATTTTCTTGCGGTTTGGAGGCGTACACGGGCGGCAAGCCTCCGACCGCAATTTCCAAATGAATAGCAATTATTTCTGTTGTGGGAACAGTTAGAAACTTGAACTGACGAAAACTTCCCCTTTTACGATGGAATATCGCTGTTCAAAAAACTCTAAAATGTTAAGCCTTGTTGAAAAAGGTGTAACTGGGTTTTTAATTGTGTACTAACTATTCTGGCCCTGAAAAACTAATTTTATATTTGTGGATTGTCAAATTTTCCCATTAATATGATTAAGAATTGTAAGTTTTTCATATAATATTTTTTTAAGTTAGTTTATGATATTTTAGCTCCTACCTTAATCCTATGTGTATGTCCCAATCTTTATTTTGCTCTCTGTAAAATTTATTAAATCTAAATTACAATCTGTGCACTTTACTTCCTGGTTTGCCGTCTGTGAGAATTCTTCAATATGTTTGGCTGCTTAGCCAGTTTGATGACATCAATGTTGCTGGACGCTGATGATTCGCTTGATTTGGCCCCAGATTCAAACTAAGGTCAGAACAGCTTAAATTGATGCCACAGAGATCGCTAGATCTTTGTGTGGCAGTTTTCTTTGATGTCAGCAGCCATCACCGTCACTTCACTGCTGACTGCAAACTGCAAATTCTGGGCTATTGTGTATCAAGACTCCCCAGACACAACAAAGGTCCACCAAAAAAGCCTGATCCTACAGAACAACAGTTCCTAAAGTGTGCAAGTGAACTTTTGTCTTCTAAAATCCTGAAACGTTTGTCAAAAATGAAGAACTGCAAGACTACACAGCATTTTAAAAACTCCATTTCCCCACCCTCGCCACTCTAAGCTGGGGAAAGTCAAAATAGCATGCAGATGGAAAATGTCACAAGATTGATTTGTGACAATGATGGAAATAGCCTTGCAGAATTTCAAATTAATTTTAAATGGCTTCAATTTATACAGATGTCGTAGATAGGCTGAAATTTTGTGCAATAATGCAAACTTACAATTCCCTCTGTGGAGTCTTTTCTTATTTGCAGCACCTGATATTCACTTCCAATGGAACTGAATATCAGACACTGCATAAAACGGGTAGCCAATCTGATAGCGCCCGGTTTGCTCCACTGCCCGAGATGAATTTCTAGGCTAATGTCATTTTATTTGCTTATGGGAAATCTTTTCACATAATTCGTTAGAAGTAGCTACAGCATCCAAATAGTAAATGACAAATCCTTTAAGTCTCAGTGTGGTTATACATATATTCAGATCTTGATCCAGTGAGCAATTTACTCTTGAGGTTCTTTAAATTGCACAATCAGGGCATGTCAGTCTGGCTTACCTTAAACCTAACCATGTAGAGATAGTGATAGATATGGAAAATAGCTTATGCATCCGCTCTGTTGACAGTTTGTGTTTCAGCAAGCATTGGACCAAGGAGATATAGCTGCGTGGTCAGAAGTTGGGTTGGCAGGGGGTTGAGGGCACAGGAAGTGCATTTCTATAGGAGGTGATCATGCAAGAGTCGGGGGAGATGAGAGAGAAGCTACAGAGTGATACAAGGTCAACATTGGGATGTGGGGAGGATTTGCGGGGGTTAGGAGGGGGACAAGGCAGAGGCAGATGAGTGGATGCTCTTGTTATTCAAGATGAAAAGATCCATGAGCCCCTCGCATTTGAGGCAAGACATTACTCATGCATGCATCATGGCATTGTTTAATGACCAGTTCAGAAATAACTGAGTTCATATCAGTCTGGTATGGAAATATATAAATTGCAATTTGATACAGTTTGATACATAAACTAGTTCAGGAGTAAAGTGCAAACGAATAGTGGGAGAAGCTCAAATTCAGTTCTACCTGGGGTTATTTAAATTAACCCTTTCCTACCATGAATTTTTGAATGAGAACTCATAACTGTTCAACCACATTTAGTAGAAGTTTTAAATTATTTGTGTAAAGTCTTGCTGCCACCACTCTGCCCAGTCTCCTCCGTTGTTGCTGTTGTTGCTTCATAACGTTGTCTTTCCATCTGGTTTTCCAGTTGCCCACTAATATCACTGTCCTGATAAGTTGCTGTATTTAAAGGTTTATGGGTGATCAAGTTTTATGATTGCACTTTGGGTCCAACGTTTGAGAGCAAGTAAACATTCGGTGAAGGTAAACATTCTACCTGCGGATTTTAATTTGTATAGAGTAAAATGCTCTCCTCTTCATCAGAAGGTACGAAAATAGAATTTGGATCATCGTAATCCTTCAAAACCTCAAATAATTCTTACTAATCAGATTAACGTGTCTCTAAGTCATGCATGAAAGAGTTTCTTAGTATGCACATTGTGCTGCCTACTTGCCCCATTAGTCTGAGAAAATGTTTCAATGTCTTTAGTTTTCTTACTACTGTCCTGCTAGTTAGTTGCATGCTGCCAGATACGATATGTCTCCATGTTCTGTAATTACAGGCTGGAGTTCACAGACTGTTGCACCATTTATTCTGTGCCAAAACCGTCAATTCAAATAAATTTCCTAAGAATCGTATAGGCAATGTACTTTTTTTGAAAACAAAACGGGCTGCACGATTTGCATCTTAATGGATGCTCTTGAGCAATGAAACTAACGAAAAGTGCTCCAAAACTGTGATCAGGTTTCTCTGGAATGTAGATGACACTTGACCACACAGCAATTGTAATTGAATGGTGGGATGGTACTGAACCAAGAAAGAATAATGCGTTCTTGCAGACAGATCTCAAAATAATAAATAGCCAACTTCTAAGCGGCGCCAACTCCGATCTTGGATTATTTTCTTGACAAAGTTTTATTCCTCCTCCAGCTTTCCAGTGTTTCCAAGCAGGATGTTGCCGTCGTGAACTTTTACACCTGATCATCCAGAGAAAAAGAAACTGGTGAGATGAGGGATGATAGGTGGTAAAATAGTTAGTCCAAATTAACAAAAATAAGGATTGGAACACCAGTGTCTTCTGCTACTATCCCTTTACTTTCAATTTCTTTTGACTCTCCAGTTCTTTTGTTAAAATGATTTTCCATCTATAATTTTACATACTTTGGATCGTGGCTGTTAACTATATTCATTTTGATTTTTTTTTAAGATTTGGAATTTTCTTCCCTTTGGGAGAGGACAGAAATAGTTGGTGCTTTGGATTATCTCTGAATCTTCTCATCATTAGGCTCTCAATTCTAGTCCATCCTAGATTGATGGAGTCATGCTTTCTCATGACTGTAAGAGTTCCAAGTGAATTGATTTTGACTGGTCTCAACCTACAGCACAGATTTCTCCCAATTTAAGTCTAATACGGCAATAATGGCAACATCAGTGAGAGACACAAGGGAGGCTGGTGCACAAACTGGAAATGTCATATGATGGTACAGTAGAGTGTTCTCCTTAGGATACTGGAATTAACGCCCAGTGCTGCCACCTTGCAGGGCAATCTTTTACCCTCTATCTGTTCCATGCCTACAAAGATGAGTGGAATGTCACGTCTGATCTTCAGATATTGAGACTGCTCTGCAGACCAGGAGACCGGTTTCCCTACACTGCCAGGATTTTCGGATTTTCTGTGGAGTGCGAGGATTGGGCGCATAACCTAATTTCCCCACTGGATCACTAATTATGCCAAAACCACAGCACGGTGGCATAGTGGTTAGCACTGTTGCCTCACAGCGCCAGGGACCCGGGTTCGAATCCGGCCTCGGGTGACTGTCTGTGTGGAGTTTGCACATTCTCCCCGTGTTTGCGTGGGTTTCCTCCGGGTGCTCCGGTTTCCTCCCACAGTCCAAAGATGTGCGGGTTAGGTTGATTGGCTATGATAAATTGACTCTTAGTGTTAGGGGGATTAAATATGTGGGGTTATGGGGATAGGGTGGGATATGTGTTGGTCTAGGGGTTACGGGGATCGGGTGGGATATGTGTCGGTGCAGGCTCGATGGGCCGAAATGGCCTCTATCTGCACTGTGGGGTTTCTGTGATTCTGTGTGATTTGGAAGTGCACATTTCAGAGAAACCTCTACCGTAGTTTATTGTGAGCTGACTAAATTATTATAAATGTTGATGAGCACTTTTGAAATAACTATAAAAATAGACAGATGACTGAACTTCAATGACAAATGTAAAAATCAAATATTTAAATAAAATGTATAGGGTTTTATATGGGTTGCTGATAGGGTTTGGTGAAGAGGGGTGGGAGGAAGTTCATGTGGAGCATAAACGCCGGCATAGACCAGTTTGGCCGAATGGCCTGTTTCTGTGGTGTAGACTCTGTGGCCCCAGTATTTATTGGGGTGGGATTTCCAAGTGGGGAGGGAGGAGTTCTGGTCAGCAAACCTGAAAGTCCGGTTTTCCCCAAACGCTGTGTTTTAACTCCACAGCGCGTGTGCTTTTTTTTAACAGGTTCCCCGCCCAGAAGCCAGCCTGATTGACAGGCTTGGCTCCCTGTTGGGCAGGGAACGCTCCAGAAGAGGCTGCAGCCAGCAGCAGGTAGGTTTCCTGCTGCTCAGGGTAAAGATTGCAAGGCGGGGTGGGCACGGCGTGGTTTGGAGGGTCGGGGGGGGCGATCACAGGGGGTCGGCGAGAGATTGGGGAGGTAGGTGAGCATGGGGGGGGATCTGATCATGGAGGGGGGGTTCGTTCATGGGGTGGAGTCTGATCGCGGGGGGGAGTCCAATCACGGGGGGTGGGGGGGGTCCGATCATGTGGCGCGAAGCAGGTTTAGCTTGGGGGCTGGGAGGAAGCATTCCTGCTCCTGCTGACCCACAACCAGTGCTGGAAAAGCACTTCACTTAACTCTTCCATGCAGCAGTCTTTGCCTCCCTTTGGCTGCCAGGTTTCTCAAGGCCTGGGAAACCCAGCCGGCCAGCGTTAAAACTGGAACAGAGATAAAATCTGAGGCACGCAGCCTCATTAAAATATTGAAATGAGCGACCCACCTCCTGGGAGGAGCTTGGTGGCCCGCCCCCCCATCCCGCCTCCGTTAAAATTGTAAGTGGGCGGGTTCAAGGTGGGTTGCGTTCGGGTTTGAGATTTGTAACATTTTGACATCCCACTCGACCCAAACCCATCTAATATTGGGGGTTAAAATTCCCCCTAACTGTGCGACTTAGTGAAGCTTTGTTGCTGTTGTTCATCCTGCAGTTGTTGCATGATGAATGGAAATGTTGAAAACGATGCAGAAAATGGCCGTATACATCCAAAGGGTGATGTGTTTTAAAGTGACAGGATGAGCAGCTTTGATCAGTTCCACTTGGTGCCTGATGTTCATCCTTGGTTATTAGTTTGTATTTACACAAAACTTCTGTGGTCAAACTTCTTTGAGTGCTAGATTTTCTTGCATTGAAATTTAGGGAATGTTGAAAATACCTGGACTGGTAAAGCATGTGGTTAATTGATCACATTATGGTCCTGTGTACAAGTTGGAGTTTGAACTGTGACCGAGATGTGGCCAGAATTTCCCCATTGGAGAGCGCGCGGGTTTGGGAGCAGGTTTGGGGGCAGGTTTTGGGGCGGGTTTGGGGGCGGGTTTGGGGGCGGGGCGGCAATTGACAGCGCGTCGGGAACCCGCCGTCATCCCGCCAAGTTCCACATTTAGCTCAGGCACAATTCAAGGCGCGCCACGGACCCACTCGGGAGAGGTGGGCGACCACATTGAGGTACTTAACTGCTCGTTGAGAGACCCTTAACTGCAATTTTAACCTCAGGTTTGGGCTTTAACTTGTTGAGCGCAAGTTACATAGAATTACATAGGATATACAGCACAGAAACAGGCCATTCGGCCCAACCAGTCCATGCCGCCGTTTATGCTCCACATGAACCTCCTCCCATTTTTCCTCATCTAAATCTATCAACATAACCCTCTATTCCCTTTTCCCTCATATGCTCATCTAACCTCCCCTTAAATGTATCTATACTATTTGCTTCAACCACTCCCTGTGGTAGCGAGTTCCACATTCTCACCACTCTTTGGGTAAAGAATTTTCTTCTGAATTCCCTATTGGATTTCTTGGTGACTATCTTATATTAAAGGCTTCTATACTTATGCTCTTCCCCACAAGTGGAAACATTCTCTCTGTATCCACTTTATCAAAATTTTTCATAATTTTAAAGACCTCTATTAGGTCACCTCTCAGAACTTCTTTTTTCAAGAGAAAAGAGACCCCGCCTGTTCATCTGTTCCTGATAAGTATACCCTCGCCTTTCTGGTATCATCCTTGTAAATCTTCTCTGCACCCTCTCCAGTGCCTCTATATCCTTTTTATAATATGGTGACCAGAACTGTATGCAGTACTCTAAGTGTGGTCTAACCAAGGTTCGATACAGGTTTAGCATAACTTCCCTACTTTTCAATTCTATCCCTCTAGAAATAAACCCTAGTGCTTGGTTTGCTTTTTTTATGGTCTTGCTAACCTGTGTCGTAACTTTTAGTGATTTGTGTATTTGTACACCTAAATCTCTTTGTTCCTCTACCCCGCCTAGACTCGTACCCTTCAAGTGATAAGTGACCTCCCTATTCTTCCTACCATTTATTTGTGTTGAACTTCATGTGCCAATTATATGCCCATTCTGCAAGTTTATTAATATCCTCATAGAATAATAGAATCATAGAAAGTTACAGCACGGAAGGAGGCCATTTCAGCCCATCGTGTCCGCGCCGGCCAACAACGAGCTATCCAGCCTAATCCCACTTCCCAGCTCTTGGTCCGTAGCCCTGCAGGTTACAGCATCCCAAGTGTACATCCAAGTACTTTTTAAATGTGGTTAGGGTTCCTGCCTCTACCACCCTTTCAGGCAGTGAGTTCCAGACCCCCACAACCCTCTGGGTGAAGACATTTCCCGTCAAATCCCCTCTAAACCTTCCACCAATTACATTACATCTGTGCCCCCTGGTTTTTGACCCCTCTGCTAAGGGAAATAGGTCCTTTCTAACCACTTTATCTATGCCCCTCATTATTTTATACACCTCAATAAGGTCTCCCCTCAGCCTCCTCTGTTCCAAGGAAAACAGGCCCACCCTATCCAGTCTTTCCTCATAGCTAAGATTCTCTACTCCCAGCAGCATCCTTGTAAATCTCCTCTGTACCCTCTCTAGTGCAATCACATCTTTCCTGTAATGTGGTGACCAGAACTGCATGCAGTATTCTAGCTGAGGCCTAACTAGTGTTTTACACAGATAAAGCTTAATCCCCCTGCTCTTGTATTCTATGCCACAGCTAATAAAGGCAAGCATTCCGTATGCCTTCTTAACCACCTTATCTACCTGGCCTGCTACCTTCAGGGATCTGTGGACATGTACTCCAAGGTCCCTCTGTTCCTCTACGCTACTCAGTGTCCTACCATTTAATGTGTATTCCCTTTCCTTGTTAGCCCTCCCCAAGTGCATTACCTCACACTTCTCTGGATTAAATTCCATTTGCCACTATTCTGCCCACCTGACCAATTTATTGATATCTTCCTGCAGTCTACAGCTTCCTTCTTCAGTATCAGCCACACAGCCGATTTTAGTATCATCTGCAAACTTCTTAATCATACCCCTATATTCAAGTCTAGATCATTGATATATACCACAAGAAGCAAGGGACCTAGTACTGAACTCTGCGGAATCCCACTGGAAACAGCCTTCCAGTCACAAAAACACCCATCAACCATTACCCTCTGCTTCCTGTCTCTGAGCCAGTTTTGAATCCAACTTGACACTTTTCCCTGGATCCCATGGGCTTTTAACTTCATGACCAGTCTGCCATGTGGAACCTTATCAAAAGCCTTGCTAAAGTCCATATACACTACATCAAACACACTACCCTCATCTACCCTCCTTGTTACCTCCTCAAAAAATTCAATCAAGTTTGTCAGACACGACCTTCCCTTAACAAATCTGTGCTGACTATCCCTGATTAGTCCGTGTCTTTCTAAATGAAGATTTATCCTGGCCATCAGAATTCTTTCCAATAATTTTCCCACCACCGAGGTTAGGCTGACTGGCCTGTAATTACTCGGTATATCCTTTTCTCTCTTTTTAAACAAGGGAACCACATTAGCAGTACTCCAGTCCTCCGGCACCACACCTGAGGCCAGAGAGGATTCAAAAATGATGGTCAGGACCTCTGCAATTTGCTCTTTTGCTTCGCTTAACAGCCTGGGATACATTCCATCCGGGCCTGGGGATTTATCCACTTTTAAATCTGCTAAACCCCTTAATACTTCCTCTCTCACTATGTTTATTTCATCTAATATTTCACACTCCTCCCCCCTAATAGCAATGTCTGCTTCACCCCTCTCCTTTGTGAAAACAGACACAAAAGGCTCGATTTTGCCAGGCCCGAGGAGGTGGGATTGGAGGCGTGTGAGGTGGTAAAATCACAAAAAATGGTGGGTGGGCCCAATCCCGTCTCCATCCCGCCTCCGAGTATTTTTCCCAAATGCGTGTTTTCTGACCCCGTTTCCATCCCGCCTCCAAGAGGTGGGATAGGCCCTTAAGACCCTTAACAACCACTTAATTGCCTCTATAATCCCATTTTGAGAAGCCTTTCTGATTTTACCACTTTTCCCAAGTTCTGTACGTCTCCTCTGGAACATGCCAGTGAATCCTGGCGGCCTCACAAGTGGACTGCTTACTAACAGCAGCAGCTCCACCATTAAAAAGGAGTTTTCAGCAATCATCATTTGCAGGTGGCAGAACTTTGTTGTCTCAGGTCTGGGGGAACTTTTAGCAGGCATACCCATTGTTGTGGAAGTTTGGAGCCTGACACCCATCTCCAGTGTGACCTCCTGGGAAACCCCTCTCGCCACCTTGACTGAGCACTTCCTCAACTGAGACATATACCAGAAGCATGTGAACAATTTATTTCCTTTCCTCCTGGACATCAGATTCAGACGAAGACCAGCCGCGGCAGCAACAGAACCATGAACAATAGCACCACCAACAGCAGCAGCAACAATAGGAGCACCAAGCTGCTGCTCACCCACCTGAAGCTGCACAGACCAGAAGGCGCCAGCGTGTGACCACATTGCTGCCCGGGATGCAAGGGACGCATTCATCTTAGCCAGATTTGCTTAGCCTGCACAATCAAACACTTTTGCCTCGCACCTTCTTATCAGACCATCGACAATGGCCAAGAACCTAGAGATTCCTATCACTCTGACCACCATACTGACAATTGCAAGTCACCCTAAGCCCTCAATGTGGATGTCCCATTAGCGAAATGACACACGCCACAACTACTACAGTTTCCCATCAGAATTTTTTATGACAATAAGCAACTGATGGCTTTTCAAAATTAAACACAACATTACACCCAAGTGACTACTCTCGTGACTACTTGTGCATTATCTTCCTCTTATGCGTGCTCCTACGTGGTGCTTCCCCTGTGGCTTCAGCAGATGTGGAGGCCCCTTGCTCACTTTCTTGCTGCTCCTGTCTCGACACCTTTGGCGGGCGGGCGTCCTCTGGGGTTGCAAAACTGTGAGGGCTCGGCAACAGTCTGCTGCTCCTACGGCTGTACAGGGGCTGAGATGCCGATCTCAGTTGGGTGGGGAATCTGGTGGGGCTCTGACCGAGGGCTCTGCAGTGGCATGGTCGTGTGAGGGCTTGGAGAGGAGCCCCCACTTCCTTGTTGTATGCCACCAACATCCCTCTCATGGGTCAGCCCCACTTCTGAGCTAGCAAGTGGCTTGACAGCACCTTGCTGCACTTCAGGGGGGCCATGAGGACCCGTTTCTGCACTGGAAGTCCTACTCCAGAGGACTTCCATGAAGGTCTGGTTTCTCTGCTCAATAGCTGATCATCGCTCCTCAAGAGATGTCAGTCTATTCTGAACAATGACCATGTTTTCAAGACCCTGGCGACTAAGCTCCTCCATGGCCGTAGCCATCCTCTCCTCTACCGTAGCCATCCTCTCCTCTACGGTAGCCAGCCTTACCATGGAAGTAGCCATCCTTTCCACGGATGTTACCATCCTTCCCATGGTGATGCGTTCATGACGCAACGCCTCCACAAAGGCCCTGTTCATGTTAGCGATGGACTCCTCCATTCGCTCCACACTCGCAGCGACCCTGGAGACAAAACCTGCCAGAGACTCCTGCACCTGTTCCTGTAGTTCCAACACTGCTCTCCTTCTGGATGGACCCAGAGGCACAGGGTCGACATGCAGCAGAGCCGAGCTGGGAGAGTCCTGCGCCATCCGACGAGGACTCTTCACTGCTGTCTCTGTCTCCACCATCTGCTGATGCTCACTTGTGAGCTGTGATACACCAGGTGACAACTCTACTCTATGTCCCGAAGGTCCCACCGAGGCATGAGTGTCTGCGCTGGTGCAGGGTGTTTTTTTTTTTTTTCATTCATTGATGGGATGTGGGTGTCGCTGACTGGCTAGGCCTGCATTTAGTGCCCATCCCTAATTGCCCTTGAGAAGATGGTGGTGAGCCACCTTCTTGAACCGCTGCAGTCCATATGGTGTAGGTACACCCACAATGCTGTTAGGAAGGGAGTTCCAGGATTTTGGCCCAGCGACAGTGAAGGAACGGCGATACAGGTCCAAGTCAGGATGGTGTGTGGCTTGGAGGGGAACTTGTAGGTGGTGATGTTCCCATGCGTCTGCTGCCCTTGTCCTTCTAAGTGGTAGAGGTCGCGGGTTTGGAAGGTGCTGTTGAAGGAGCTTTGGCGAGTTGCTGCAGTGCATCTTGTAGATGGTACACACTGCGGCCACAGTGCACCGGTGGTGGAGGGAGTGAATGTTGAAGGTGGTGGATGGAGTGCCAATCAAGCGGGCTGCTTTATCCTGAATGGTGTCGAGCTTCTTGAGTGTTGTTGGAGCTGCACTCATCCAGGCAAGTGGAGAGTATTTCATCACACTCCTGACTTGTGCCTTGTAGATGGTGGAAAGGCTTTGGGGAGTCAGGAGGTGAGACACTCGCTGCAGAATTCCCAGCCTCTGGCCTGCTCTTGTAGCCACAGTATTTATATGGCTGGTCCAGTTCAGTTTCTGATCAATGGTAACCCCCCAGGATGTTGATAGTGGGGGATTCAGTGATGGTAATGCCATTGAATGTCAAGGGGAGATGGTTAGAGTCTCACTTGTTGGAGATGGTCATTGCCTGGCACTTGTGTGGTGCGAATGTTACTTGCCACTTGTCAGCCCAAGTCTGAATGTTGTCCAGGTCTTGCTGCATATGGACACGGACTGCGTCAGTATCTGACGAGTCTCGAATGGTGCTGAACAGTGTGCAATCATCAGCGAACATCCCCACTTCTGACCTTATGATGGAGGGAAGGTCATTGATGAAACAGCTGAAGATGGTTGGGCCTAGGACACTGCCCTGAGGAACTCCTGCAGTGATGTCATGTGATTGAGATGAATGACCTCCAACAACCACAGCCAACTTCCTTTGTGCTAGGTATGATTCCAGCCAATGGAGAGTTTTCCCCTTGATTCCCATTGACTTCAGTTTTGCTAGGGGTCCTTGATGCCACACTCGATCAAATGCTGCCTTGATGTCAAGGGCAGTCACTCTCACCTCACCTCTTGAGTTCAGCTCTTTTGTCCATGTTTGGACCAAGGCTGTAATGAGGTCAGGAGCTGAGTGGCCCTGGCGGAACCCAAACTGGGCGTCAGTTAGCAGGTTATTGCTGAGTAAGTGCTTGATAGCACTGTCGACGACACCTTCCATCACTTTGCTGATGATTGAGAGTAGACTGATGGGACGGTAATTGGCCGGGTCGGATTTGTCCTGCTTTTTGTAGACAGGACATACTTGGGCAATTTTCCACATTGCCGGGTAGATGCCAGTGTTGTAGCTGTACTGGAACAGCTTGGCTAGGGGCACAGCTAGTTCTGGAGCACAAGTCTTCAGTACTATTGCCGGAATGTTGTCAGGGCCCATAGCCTTTGCAGTATCCAGTGTCTTCAGCCGTTTCTTGACATCACGTGGAGTGAATTGAATGGGCTGAAGACTGGCATCTGTGATGCTGGGGACCTCAGGAGGAGGCCGAGATGGATCATCCATGTTGTGTATGTACCTTTAAGAGAGAACTGCTTTTATACTGTAGTACCGGCAGTGACCACACCTGTATATAAAGCCGTAGCAGGCTTCTGTACTTTCAGTTCCAGCATACCCTCTGTTCAGTAAACACCTGTTATTACCGTTCCCCTGCAGTCCGTGTGTTATTGATACGCGGACACTACACTGGCGACGAGCAGGTTCGAACTCACCTGCAGTACTGCATCACCTCACGGTGATCCATCCCTGAAAAGAAGCTGCTTGGAGGTCGAAGTCAGAGCAACAGGCATCGACCGCGGGCAACCGCCCAGTGATCCATTGGAGTGCAGAGAATCGCAGGGGAGGCTGTGGAGAGCTGGGCTTGGCTCCCCAGTCAAGGTGTTCCAGCAAATCGTGCTGGTAGCAGGTAGTACGCTGACCCTTCCGGACTGCGGCGGGCTTGAGCTCGATCAAGCGGCTCTGCAAAAGGGGCCATGCAGCGTCGTCGGGAAGGAAAAGAGAGAGAGAGGGTGGAGCGCATAGGGCGCAGTCGGTGCTCAAGAGCCGGGCAGCGTTAGAGAAAATAAAACGAGGGGAAGGAAAAGAGACGCGCAGTGGACAGCGTCGAAGAAGAATAAAACGAAGGAATTTAACTAACAAAAGAGAGACGCGCCGAAGCCGTGGGGCACTGCCATTACTATTTAGAACACTAGGAGCAGCATTGGCAGCAAGGGGAAGAAGGAAAAGCGCGGGAGGCGCCATTTTAATCCATTGGGGAAGAAGGAAAAGCGCGGGAGGCGCCATTTTAAACCACCCAAGATGCCGAAGAGTGGCAGTATCACTGCTATCGACAACGAAATAGAAGACTGGACCACGTATGTGGAAAGAATTGAAGTGTACTGCAAGGCAAATGAGGTGGCCGATGGAAAGAAGGCGTCGGTATTATTAAATTTGATGGGCGCGAGAACGTACGGCCTATTGCGGAATTTAATTACCCCAGCTAAACCAATGGCGAAAAGCTTTGAAGAGATTGTCAATATCTTACAGGAACATCTAAACCCTACACCGCTGCTGATAGCAGAAAGATTCAAGTTCCATAAAAGAAACCAGCAAAAAGATGAGAGCAATGCTGACTATCTTACGGAACTACGCAAGTTATCGAAGCACTGCCAGTTCGGAGCAGGACTGGCAGACACCTTAAGGGATAAGTTTGTCTGTGGGTTCCAGAGTGAAGGAACCCAGAAACGACTACTTTCGGAAAAGGACCTGACGCTAGAAAAGGCTTTCAGCATGCCAGTATCCTACAAAGCAGCAGCACGGGGAGCTGCGGAAATACAACAGAAACCGCAAGAATATAGCACCAACAAAATGGCATATGGAGCAGAAAAGTGCTATCGCTGCGGCAGAACAACCCATGACCAGAAGGACTGCTGGTTTAAGGACAAAGTATGCAGGCAATGTGGAAAAGTGGGACACATAGCAAGAGCCTGCAGGTCGGGAAAGAAAGCCAACACTAAAAGAACTACTAAGGAAAAGTACAAGAAAGTAAAAAAAATGACAGACAGTAGTTCAGAAGATCAGGAGAGTGATAATGACTCCGGGAGCAGGAGATTAAGTTGTCTAAAGTTACACAACGTGATCGCAAAGGAGGATCACCGAACCATTTGGGTCCCCCTCATGATAGCAGGGTCCCAAGTAAAGATGGAATTGGACACAGGATCAGCCCTAACTGTCATGAATCGACGAGACTATGAGCGGCTGTTCTCACACATACCCTTGAAGGACACGTCCATTGTATTGAAGACATATACGGGGCAAAAAGTCTACCCCAGAGGAAAAATAAGGGTGCCCGTTAAATACAACGGCAAGGAAACACAGAAACTGTATCTATATATACTACAAGATGGAGGACCACCATTATTGGGACGTGAATGGATCCAAAAAATACAATTTGATTGGCATTCCATTCAGGCGCTAACTGTGGCTGACAAAAAGGATGACGACATCACACCTGGACGACTGTCAAAAATTCTAACTGACGCGAAAGAGGTGTTCCAACAAGGACTTGGGACTCTAAAAGGAGTAATGGCAACAATAAAAATCGAAGATAACGTAAACCCAAAATTTTTCAAGGCCGGACCGGTACCGTACGCGATCCGCCCAGCCGTCGAAGCAGAGCTGGAGAGTCTGGAGCGTTCGGGTGTGCTGTCCAAGGTGGACTGGAGCGAGTGGGCCACACCCATCATTCCTGTAATGAACAAATCATTGAGCAGCACGCCTGGGGAGCCGAAGAAGGGTCGCATCTCTGGGGGTTTTAAGGTAACTGTGAACCCAGTCCTGCACACAGTACAATATCCACTTCCACGGATGGAAGATCTTTTCGCCTCACTATCTGGAGGGAAACACTTTACGAAGATTGATCTGGCCCAAGTGTGAGAGTTCTTTAATTGTTATTTCTCTTTAAATCATTCTTGATAAGATTACTTAAGCAGTTTAAGTAAAGGGGAAAAGTTAAGTATTTGGGATTCTGTTGGTTTAAGAAGAGTAAAACAAGGTTACACTGCAGTAGGAGTAAATTGGCACAGCAGGCAGTGGAAACCAGTTTTCTAACCAATCAGCAGGGGTGACTCATTTGGCTGTAAACAAACAAACAGTATAAAAAGACCATTGCTAGTGTGAGCAAGCACTGAGTGCGAGGTCAGCAGAGAGTGCTGTGAGTTTGGGTAAGTGTGAGTTAGGGTAAGTGGGGTGTTAGGTGCTCTTTTCAAACTTTAACTCTGTGGGTTGCAGTTAATAAGGCCTTTCTGGTGCAGAGTGACTGTTGGTGAACCATTTAACTGGTGTAATTAGAGGGATTGATTTAATTTAAATCCAATAAATTAAAGGGGATACTAGCATCTATAATCGGGCAGAGGGTGTCCATAACTAACAATAAAAAAATTAATTAATTACATAGAATGGAGCAGGTGATGTGTTACTGTTGCGAGATGTGGGAGCCGGTGAACCCCATTGAGGCTCACGGTGATTACGTCTGTGACAAGTGTCTGCTGCTATAGGAACTCCAGCTCCGTGTTGATGAGCTGGAGTCTGAGCTTCAGACACTGCGACACATCAGGGAGGGGGAGAAGTACCTGGACTCTGTGTTTCAGGAGATGGTCACACCTATGAAGTTAATTAATTCAGATGTAGCCCATGGTCAGGGACAGGACGGTGTGACTATGAGTGAGGCAGGTACGGGGATCCAGGAGGTAGTGTTGGAGGAGCCGCCGCCCTTGCTCTTGTCCAACAGGTTCGAGGTTCTTACTTCCTGTGGGGACAGGAGCAGGGACTGCAGGGAGGATGAGCAACCTGGCCACAGCACCGTGGACCAGGGGGCTATTCAAGAGGGGGGAGTAAATAGAAATGTTGTAGTGGTAGGGGATAGTATTATTAGGGGGATAGATAGAGTTCTCTGCAGCCGAGAGCGAGAGTCCCATAGGCTGTGTTGCCTACCCGGTGCCAGGGTTAAGGACATCTCCTCTGGGCTGGAAAGAAACTTGCAGTGGGAGGGGGTGGATCCAGTTGTCGTGGTCCATGTTGGTACAAACGACATAGATAGGACTAGGAAGCCGGTTCTGTTAAAGGAGTATGAGCAGCTAGGGGTCAAATTAAAAGACAGAAACTCAAGGGTAATAATCTCTGGATTATTACCTGAGCCACGAGCGAATTTGGCTAGGACAAATAAAATTAGAGAGTTAAATGCGTGGCTCAAAGACTGGTGTGGGAGAAATGGGTTTTGCTTCCTGGGACACTGGCACCAGTACTGGGGCAGGAGGGAGCTGTTCCGTTGGGACGGGCTTCACTTGGCCAGTGCTGGGGCTAGAGTCCTGGTGGATCATATAACTAGGGCTGTAGAGAGGGCTTTAAACTAACTAGTGGGGGGGAGGTTCCTAGAGAGCAAATAATAAAAATGACAACAGAGAAGGTCATAGACTTAGGTAGCAGTGGGGAAATTAAAAACCAGAGCGTGTCAGGAAGCGGCAGAAGGTATGGAGTAAAAGGTAAAGTAATAAAAAGGGCAAAAGCAGGAACTAAGTGTCACAAAACATATTTGAAAGTTCTCTATCTGAATGCACGTAGCATTCGTAACAAAATAGACAAGTTAATGGCACAAATAACTACATATGGGTATGATCTTGTGGCCGTTACAGAAACATGGCTGCAGGGTGACAATGCCTGGGAATTAAACATACCAGGTTATTTAACGATCAGGAAGGACAGGCAGGAAGGAAGGGGAGGTGGGGTGGCTATGTTAATAAAGGAAGGAATCACTGTAATACAGAGAAATGATATTGGGTCAAAAGATCAGGATAATGAAACAGTTTGGGTGGAGATGAGGAATAATAAGGGGAAAAATACACTAGTGGGCGTAGTCTATAGGCCCCCGAACAGTTGCAACTCTGTTGGACGGAGTATCAATCAGGAAATAGTTGAGGCTTGTAATAAGGGAACATCTATAATTATGGGGGATTTTAACGATCATATTAATTGGACAAATCAAATTGGGCAGGGCTGCCTTGAGGATGAGTTCATTGAGTGTATTAGGGATGGGTTTCTTGAGCAGTATGTAACTGAACCGACCAGGTGGCAAGCAACCTTAGATCTGGTCCTGTGTAACGAGACAGGATTAATTAAAAATGTCCTAGTAAAGGATCCCCTTGGAATGAGTGACCATAACATGGTTGAATTCCATATTCAATTAGAGGGTGAGAGGGTTGGATCTCAAACAAGCGTGCTAAGCTTGAATAAAGGAGACTATGAAGGTATGAGAGCGGAATTGAGTAGAGTGGATTGGGAAAATAGATTAATGGGTAAGACGATACATGATCAGTGGTGTACATTTAAGGAGTTATTTTACAACTTCCAAAAAAATATATATTCCACTGAGAAGAAAAGGGTGTAAAAGAAAAGACAGCCATCCGTGGCTAAGTAAAGAAATTAAGGATAGTATTCGACTAAAAACAAGGGCATATAAGGTAGCCAAATCTAGTGGGAGGATAGAGGATTGGGAAAACTTTAAAAGACAGCAAAAGATAACAAAAAGATTGATTAAGAAAGGGAAGATAGATTATGAAAGTAAATTAGCAAAAAATATAAAAACAGATAGTAAGAGTTTTTATAGTTATATAAAAAGAAAAAGGGTGGCTAAAGTAAATGTTGGTCCCTTAGAGGATGAGACCGGGAAATTAATGGTGGGAAATATGGAGATGGCAAAAACACTGAATGAATATTTTGTATCAGTCTTTACAGTAGAGGACACTAAGAATATCCCAACACTGGACAAACAGGGGGCTAAAGGGGGGGAGGAGCTAAACACAATCAAAATCACTAAGGAAGTGGTACTCGGTAAAATAATGGGACTCAAGGCGGATAAATCACCTGGACCGGATGGCTTACATCCTAGGGTCTTGAGGGAAGTGGCGGTAGGGATTGTGGATGCATTGGTAATAATTTTCCAAAACTCCCTGGACTCGGCAAAGGTCCCGGCAGACTGGAAAACTGCTAATGTAACACCCTTATTTAAAAAGGGCAGTAGACAGAAGGCTGGAAACTATAGACCGGTTAGCCTAACATCTGTGGTAGGTAAAATTTTGGAGTCCATTATTAAGGAGACAGTAACAGGACATTTAGATAATCATAATTTAACAGGACAAAGTCAGCATGGTTTTATGAAGGGGAAGTCATGTTTGACAAATTTGCTGGAGTTCTTTGAGGAAGTAACATATAGGGTGGATAAAGGGGAACCAGTGGATGTAGTGTATTTAGACTTCCAAAAGGCATTTGACAAGGTGCCACACAAAAGATTATTGCTTAAGATAAAAAATCACGGGATTGGGGGTAATATTCTGGCATGGATAGAGGATTGGCTATCTAACAGAAGGCAGAGAGTTGGGATAAATGGTTCATTCTCAGACTGGCAATCAGTAACTAGTGGTGTTCCGCAGGGGTCGGTGCTGGGTCCCCAACTCTTTACAATCTATATTAACGATTTGGAGGAGGGGACCGAGTGTAACATATCAAAGTTTGCAGATGATACTAAGATGGGGGGGAAAGTAGTGAGTGAGGAGGACATAAAAAACCTGCAAGGGGACATAGACAGGCTAAGTAAGTGGGCAGAGATTTGGCAGATGGAATACAATACTGGAAAATGTGAGGTTATGCACTTTGGCAGGAAAAATCGTAGAGCAAGTTATTATCTTAATGGCAAGAAACTGGAAAGTACTGAAGTACAAAGGGATCTGGGGGTCCTGGTGCACGAAACTCAAAAGGTTAGTATGCAGGTGCAGCAAGTGATTAAGAAGGCCAATGGAATGTTGGCTTTCATTGCTAGGGGGATAGAATATAAAAATAGGGAGGTATTGCTTCAGTTGTACAAGGTATTGGTGAGACCGCACCTGGAATACTGCATACAGTTTTGGTGTCCATACTTAAGGAAAGACATACTTGCTCTCGAGTCAGTACAAAGAAGGTTCACTCGGTTAATCCCGGGGATGAGGGGATGGACATATGAGGAGAGGTTGAGTAGATTGGGACTCTACTCATTGGAGTTCAGAAGAATGAGAGGCGATCTTATTGAAACATATAAGATTGTGAAGGGGTTGGATCGGGTGGATGCGGGGAGAATGTTCCCGATGATGGGTGAAACTAGAACTAGGGGGCATAGTCTTAGAATAAGGGGCTGCTCTTTCAAAACTGAGAGGAGGAGGAACTACTTCACTCAGAGGGTGGTAGGTCCATGGAATATGCTGCCCCAAAAAGCTGTAGAAGCTACATCATTACATAAATTTAAAACAGAAATAGACAGTTTCCTAGAAGTAAAGGGAATTAAGGGTTACGGGGAGTGGGCAGGAATTTGGACATGAGTCTAGGTTTGGATCGGTCATGGCCCTGTGGGTAGCGGAGTGGGCCCAGGGGCCGTGTAGCCTGATCCTGCTCCTATTTCATGCGTCTAATTCTGTTAGATTCAGGAGAAGGTTCTGTGATAGTAGATTGGCGGTTAGGATCAGATCAGCCATGATCTTATTGAATGGCGGAGCAGGCTCGAGGGGCCGATTGGCCTACTCCTGCTCCTATTTCTTATGTTCTTATGTTCTTATGTAAGTGTATCTACAAATGGAGGTAGAAGATGCATCAAGGAAATACCTCACGATAAACACTCACAAAGGTCTTTACCAGTACAACCGACTGGTATTCGGGGTAGCATCAGCTCCGGCTATTTGGCAGAGGGCGATGGAACAAGTCCTGCAAGGGATCCCGGGGACCCAGTGTTATTTGGATGACATCCTGGTTACGGGCGAAAATGACAGTGAACACCTTGCCAACCTGGAGCAGGTGCTCACCAGATTACAAGAATATGGGCTACGAGCCAACCGCCCCAAATGCGAGTTTTTAAGGAAACAAATCTCATATTGTGGCCACATGATTGATGAGGAGGGGTTACATAAGTCCCCAGACAAGATTGAGGCAGTAGTCAAGGCTCCAGCACCGGAGAATGTGTCGCAACTGAGGTCGTTCCTCGGGTTGGTGAACTACTACCATTAGTTCTTGCCGAATTTATCTACAATTCTGCACCCACTGAACGCCCTGCTGCAAACTGGAGTAGCATGGAAATGGAGTGATGAGTGTAAGCGTGCCTTTCAGAAATGTAAATGCCTAATCACTTCAAAAGAAGTATTGGCCCACTACAATCCAACACTACTGATTCGTTTGGCATGTGATGCGTCTCCCTACGGCATTGGAGTGGTGCTGTCACACAAATTCCTTGACGGTTCAGAGAGGCCAATAGCCTTTGCGTCGCGCTCGTTAACCTCAGCTGAGCGTAACTACGCCCAGATTGACAGGGAGGCACTCAGCCTGGTGTGGGGGGTGAAGAAGTTCAATCACTATCTGCACGGGCAGAAATTCACCCTACTGACTGATCATCAGCCTCTGGTCTCCATTTTTAACCCAAAGAAGGACGTTCCGGCTGCAAAGATGGTCCCTTTTTCTAGGGGCACATCAATACGACATAGAGTACAAGGGTACGAAACAGCATGGAAACGCTGATGGGCTGTCGCGCCTACCGTTGCCTACAGTGGAGGAAGCACCTGCAGTGGACACTGTTGAGATATTCCATGCGACCATAGTCGAATGTCTACCTGTTACAAACTCAAGTATAGAGAAGGAAACCCGAAAAGACACGACACTCTCTCGGGTCTATGATTTGACGGTGAAGGGATGGCCAGCACATGGCGACTCACTGTTGCCAGCATTCTCGCCAAGGAGAGAACAGCTGTCAGTGTGCCGGGGGACCTTGATGTGTGGATCCCGAGTGGTAATTCCACCCAAGTTGAGAGATAGAGTGCTCAATGAGCTTCATGAGGGTCATCTTGGAGGGGTAAAAATGAAGAGCCTAGCCAGGGCGTTTGTGTGGTGGCCGGGAATCGATAAATAAATCGAGGATATGACCAAGAGATGCACAGGATGCCAGAAAGTCCAAAACACCCCACCACAGGCCCCGCTACACCCATAGGAGTGGCCCTCATCTCCATGGCAATGGGTACACATTGATTTTGCTGGTCCATTTATGGACTCAATGTTTTTAATCGCCGTGGATGCACATTCGAAATGGCCAGAGGTCATCAAAATGTCCTCCACCACCACGGAGAAAATTATTGCAGTCCTACGGACCATCTTCGCCAGGAATGGCTTGCCAGAACAGATTTGTTTCGACAATGGACCACAGTTTGTGTCCGAGGATTTCCGGAGGTTTTTGAGGAATAATAGGGTAAAACATTACACATCTGCCCCATATCATCCAGCCACAAATGGATTGGCTGAGAGGTTTGTTCAGACCTTTAAAAAAGCAATAAAAGCGGTGAATAACGACGACATACCACTACAACACAAGGTGGATAATTTCTTGTTTGCTTACCGGAATGCGACACATGCAGTCACCAACCAAGCTCCAGCTATAATGTTCTTTAACCGAAGGTTAAGATGTCGCCTGGATTTGGCAAACCAAACATAAGACGAGATGTTGAGGATAAGCAATTCCAGCACATCAATGAGAAGTGTTACATCCGTGTGTAATTGAGACACGGACTGCAGGAGTTGGTTATAACAGGTGTTTACTGAGTGGAGACAAAACTGGAACTACTATACAAGGTTACTACACAGGCTTATATACAGGGGTGGTCACTACTGGTACTGCAGTATACAGGGGCTGCAGAATATAGTTCCTTCTTCAAAATACATACACGACAATTCCTCCCCTTTTAGCTAAACAGTACATAACATTCGATTAATAATTAAATAACATATTTACAATTACAGTTGCTATACACAATAGCTGAAGTTAAGCAATTATAAATTCAGTCTTTGAGGAGGCTTCCTGATTCTGTCTGGATAGCGCCTCTTTGGGGTATCAGGTTCTTCTGGCAAAGTTGATTCGGGATCAACGTCGTTGTTTGGTTCGTCTGCTTCCAATATCACCGATTCTGAGGTAGATGCAATTGGTACTTCGGTTTCATCACCAGGTGTATCGGATCGTGGTGTGGATTTGACGTTTTCCAGTGACTCTAGAATCTGGTCAGCATGGCGTCTTACAATGCTCTCTCCAACATCCACGGTATACATTAGAGGTCCTTGCCGTGTGCAGATCATTCCTGGCTGCCATTTCTCTGTGCGGTAGTCCCGGGCCAAAACTGGTTGACCTATCTTAAAACTCCTGGTCGGCCTTTCATTCATATTCTGAAACTGCCTGTTCTCCACATCTCTTCTGATGTTTGGCTTAACCAAATCCAAGCGGCATCGTAGTCTTCGATTGAAGAACATCATGGCTGGAGTTTGGTTGGTAACCGCATGTGTCGCATTCTGGTAGGCAAACAAGAAGTTATCCACCTTGTGTTGTAGGGGTATGTCTTTATTACCCATTGCCTTGATAGCCTTCTTGAATGTTTGAACGAACCTCTCAGCCAATCCATTGGTGGCTGGATGATATGGGGCGGATGTGTAATGCTTAACACCATTGTTCTTTAAGAACCTCTGGAACTCTTCAGACACAAACTCTGGTCCATTGTCGGAGCAAATCTGTTCAGGCAGCCCATTTCTGGCGAATATGGTTCGTAAGACTGTGATAGTTTTTTCTGTGGTGGTTGAGGACATTTTTATTACCTCTGGCCACTTTGAATGTGCATCCACCGCAATTAAAAACGTCGAGTCCATAAATGGACCAGCAAAATCAATGTGCACCCTTTGCCATGGAGATGAGGGCCACTCCCATGGATGTAGAGGGGCTTGTGGTGGGGCGTTTTGGACCTTCTGGCATCCTGTACAGCTCTTGGTCATCTCTTCGATTTCTCTATCGATTCCCGGCCACCACACAAACGCTCTGGCTAAGTTCTTCATTTTTACCCCTCCCAGATGACCCTCATGAAGCTCATTGAGCACTCTATCCTTCAATTTGGGTGGAATTACTACTCTGGATCCACACATCAAGGTTCCTCGGCACACTGACAGCTGTTCTCTTCTCGGCGAGAATGCTGGCAACAGTGGTTCGCCATGTACTGGCCATCCCTTCACCGTTAAATCATAGACCCTGGAGAATGTCGGGTCATTTCGTGTTTCCTTTTCTATGTTTGCATTTGTCACAGGTAGACATTCGACTATGGTCGAGTGGAATATCTCCACAGGATCCACTGCAGGTGCTTCTTCCACCATCAGCAACGGTAGGCGCGACAATCCATCAGCATTCCCATGCTGTTTAGTTCCTTTGTACTCGATGTCATATTGGTGTGCCCCTAGGAAAAGGGACCACCTCTGTAGCCGTTGTGCTGTCATTAGCGGGACGCCCTTCTGAGGGTTGAAAATGGAGACAAGAGGTTGATGATCAGTTAGTAGAGTAAATTTCTGACCGTGCAGGTAGTGATTGAACTTCTTCACCCCCCACACCAGGCTGAGGGCCTCTCTGTCCATCTGGGCGTAGTTACGCTCGGCTGAAGTTAACGAGCGTGACGCAAAAGCTATCAGCCTCTCTGAACCATCAAGGAATTTATGTGACAGTACCGCTCCAATGCCGTAGGGAGACGCCTCACACGCCAGTCTTATCGATAGTGATGGGTTGTAGTGAGCCAATACTTCTCTTGAAGTGATTAGGTCTTTACTCTTCTGAAAGGCCCGCTTACATTCATCGCTCCATTTCCATGCTACTCCAGTTTGTAGTAGGGCGTTCAGTGGGTGCAGAATTGTCGACAAATTCGGCAAAAACTTATGGTAGTAATTCACCAATCCGAGGAATGACCTCAGTTGCAACACATTTTCAGGCGCTGGAGCCTTAACTACTGCTTCAATTTTGTCAGGGGACTTATGTAACCCCTCTTCATCAATCACGTGGCCACAATACGATATCTGTTTCTTAAAAAACTCGCACTTGGGGCGATTGGCTCATAGCCCATGTTCTCTTAGTCTAGTGAGCACCTGCTCTAGGTTGGCAAGGCGTTCACTGTCATTTTCACCTGTCACTAGGATGTCGTCCAAGTAACACTGAGTCCCCGGAATCCCTTGCAGGACTTGTTCCATCGCTCTTTGCCATATCGCCGGAGCTGATACTACTCCGAATACCAGTCGATTATACTGGTAAAGACCTTTGTGAGTGTTTATCGTGAGATACTTCCTAGAGGATTCTTCAACCTCCATCTGCAAATATGCTTGTGCTAGGTCAATTTTTGTAAAACGCTTCCCTCCAGATAGTGAGGCGAAAATATCTTCTATCCTCGGGAGAGGATACTGTACTGTGTGAAGGACTGGGTTCACCGTCACCTTGAAGTCCCCACAGATGCGAACCTTCCTTGGCTCCTCAGACTTATTGTTTAACGTTTTCTTCATGACAGGAACGATGGGTGTCACCCACTCGCTCCAGTCTACCTTAGATAACATGCCTGCATTCTCCAGATTCTCCAGCTCTGCCTCGACGGCTGGGCGAATTGCATACGGTACCGGTCTTGCTTTGAAAAACTTGGGAATTTCATTCTCTTCTATTTTTATCGAGACGGTTACGCCTTTAAGAGTTCCCAGTTCTTGTTGAAATACCTCATTAGCATTAGCTAAGATTTTTGACAATCGTCCAGGTGTGACGTCATCATCCTTTTTACCAGTCACAGTCAGTGCCTGAATGGAGTGCCAGTCTAAACTTATCTTTCTGATCCATTCACGTCCCAATAACGGTGGTCCACCATCTTGCAGTATGTACAGATAAAATTTCTGTATATCCTTGCCGTTGTATTCGACAGGCACCCTTATTTTCCCACTGGGGTATACTTTCTGCCCCGTATACGTCTTCAAGACAATGGATGTGTCTTCCAAGGGTATGTGTGAGAATAGCCACTCATAGTCTCGTCGATTCATGACGGTCAGGGCTGATCCTGTATCCAATTCCATTTTGACTTGGTACCCTGCTATCGTGAGGGTGACCCAAATGGTTCGGTGATCCTGTTTTGCGATTACGTTGTGAAGTTTGAGACAGCTTAGTCTCTTGTTCCCGGATTCATTATCGCTCTTCTGGTCTTCGGAACTACTGTCCGTCATCTTTTGTACTTTCCTGTACTGTTCCTTAGTAGCCTTTTTGTTGTCGTTAGTCTTCTTCCCGGACCTGCAAACTCGTGCAATGTGTCCCATCTTTCCGCATTGCCTGCATATTTTGTCCTTGGACCAGCAGTCCTTCTGGTCATGGGTTGATCTGCCGCAGCGATAACATTTTTCAAATCCCCGTTTCATTTCATGGGTGCCATTTTCCTGTGGCTTTTGCTGTATTTCCACAGCTCCCCTTGCTGCTGCTTTGTATGATACTGCCACGCTGAAAGCCTTATCTAGCGTCAGCTCTTTCACTGAGAGTAACCTCTTCTGGGTTCCTTCACTCAGGAGTCCACAGACAAATTTGTCCCGTAGGGTATCTGCCAGTCCTGCTCCGAACTGGCAGTGCTTTGATAGCTTGCGTAGTTCCGTAAGGTAATCAGCATTGCTCTCATCTTTATGCTGATTTCTCTTGTGGAATTTAAATCTTTCTGCTATCAGCAGCGGTGTAGGATTTAGGTGTTCCTGTAGGATATCAACAATTTTGTTAAAACTCTTCGCCATCGGTTTGGCTGGAGTGATCAGGTTCCGCAATAGGCCGTACGTTCTTGCACCCATTAAGTTTAGTAGTACCGATGCCTTTTTCTCATCGGCTACTTCATTTGCCTTGCAATATACTTCGACTCTTTCCACATACGTGGTCCAGTCTTCTATTGCATTATCGAAGGCAGTGATATTGCCAGTCTTTGGCATCTTGGAGATCTAAGATGGCGCCTCCCGCGCTTTGCCTTCTTCCCCGATTGAACAAAATGGCGCCTCCCGCGCTTTGCCTTCTTCCCCGCTGGATTAAGATGGCGCCTCCCGCACTTTCTGTCTTATCCGCTGCTGCTAGCGCTGTTGCTGGCGTTTTAATGCCTTGATGGCGACGCCCTATGGTCTTTGCGCACTTCCCCCCCCGCGCTGCTGCTAACGCCGCTCTCCGCGGTCCCCGTGGCAAACTGCAGCTCCTCGCGGCTTTCTGCGCTTCTAATTTCTTTTATTTTAATTACTGTTCCCGTCGTCAGAGCAAACCCTACGGGACACTTTCCTCCCTCTTCTCGGGTCTGTACGCTGTCCAGCTTCGTAGCACCGGCTGCGCCCTGTGTGCTCCACCCTCTCTCTCTCTCTCCTCTTCCCGACAACGCTGCTCGGCCCCATTGAAAAGCCACCCGATCGAGCTCTAGCCCGCCGCAGCCCAGGAAGGATCAGTGTACTACCTGCCACCAGCCCGATTAGCTGGAACACCACAGACAGGATAACCAAGCCCCGCTCTCGACAGCCTCTCCTGCAAATCTTCGAATTCGATGAATCAGAGGCGGTTGCCCACGGTTGACGCCTGTTTCTTCTGTTTGTTTTTTTTTTTGCTTTTCTTCCTTCTGGCCTCGACCTCTAACAACTTCGCTTCAATGATGGATCCCCATGAGGTGGTGCAGAACTGTAGGTAAGTTCGGATCTGTTCATCGCCAGTGTTACATCCGTGTGTAATTGAGACACGGACTGCAGGAGTTGGTTATAACAGGTGTTTACTGAGTGGAGACAAAACTGGAACTACTATACAAAGTTACTACACAGGCTTAAATACAGGGGTGGTCACTACTGGTACTGCAGTATACAGGGGCTGCAGAATATAGTTCCTTCTTCAAAGTACATACACTACAAGAAGCCAACCAGGAGCTTCAGGATAGGGCAACCAGTCTTGGCCCGCGACTACCGAACAGAAAAATGGCAGCCAGGAACGATATGCACACAGCAGGGACCACTAATGTACACAGTGGACGTTGGAGAGAGCATCGTGAGACGCCATGCTGACCAGATTCTAGAGTCACAGGAACAAGTCAAACCCATACCACGAGCATGCGCACCTGGTGATGAACCCGAAGTACAGATTGCGTCTACCTCAGAATCAGTGGTATTGGAAGCTGACGAACCAACCAATGACAATGAGCCAGAATCGACTCCGCCACAAGAACAGGATACTCGAGAAAGGCGCTATCCAGACAGGATCAGGAAGCCTCCTCAAAGACTGAATTTATAAATAATTACTTCAGTTGATGTATATAGTACAGAGAAAATTGTAATTGTAATTAGTTATTATTTAATTGTTAAATGAATGTTATGTACTGTTTATCTAAAAGGGGAGGAATTGTTGTGTATGTACCTTTAAGAGAGAACTGCTTTTATACTGTAGTACCAGCAGTGACCACACCTGTATATAAAGCCGTAGCAGGCTTCTGTACTTTCAGTTCCAGCATACCCTCTGTTCAGTAAACACCTGTTATTACCGTTCCCCTGCAGTCCGTGTGTTATTGATACGCGGACACTACAATCTACTCGGCACTTCTGGCTGAAGATAGTTGCAAATGCTTCAGCCTTGTCTTTTGCACTCACATGCTGGACTCCACCATCATTGAGGATGGGATATTTTTGGAGCCTCCTCCTCCTGTTAACTGTTTAGTTGTCCACCACCACTCACGACTGGATGTGGCAGGACTGCAGAGTTTTGATTTGATCCGATGGTTGTGAGATCGCTTAGCTCTGTCTATCGCATGTTGCTTCCGTTGTTTGGCATGCAAGTAGTCCTGTGTTGTAGCCTCACCAGGTTGACACCTCATTTTTCGATATGCCTGGTGCTGTTCACGGCATGCTCTCCTGCACTCTTCGTTAAACCAGTGTTAAACCAGGGTGCGCTTAATTCTGCTGACGGAGCGCCCTCAGAGGTTGCAGCTTCCTCTGAGGAGTCTGGAAGCTCAGGCTCTTCCTCCTGGACAGTGGGGACGGGGGCTCTCGATGGTCCTGTGGGGGAGTAAAGGAAAGAGTTAGAGATGTGAAGTAAAGGTTGCATGCACAGCCGACTCGAGATCAGGCCATTTTAGACTGGGTATTGTGCAATGAGAAGGGACTTATCAGCAATCTTCTTGTACGAGGCCCCTTGGGTCAGAGCGATCATAATATGATCGAGCTCTCAGTCGAGATGGAGAGTGAGGAAATTGAATCAGAGACTAAGGTCCAGAACTTAAATAAAGGGAATTACGAGGGTATGAGACGGGAATTGGGTAAGATTGATTGGGTGGTGTTTCTGGGGGGATTGACAGTGGAGAGACAATGGCAAGCATTCAAAGATAGAATGGAAGAATTCCAGAACATGTTTATACCGGTTTGGCATAAAAATAAACCTAAAAAGGTGACTCAACCGTGGATAACGAGGGAAATTAGGGACAGCATAAAATCAAAAAAAAGGGCATATCAACTGGCAAAAAAAAGCACCAGACCGGAAGATTGGGGGCAGTACAAGATACAGCAAAAGAGGACAAAGGGATTAATCAGGAAGGGGAAAATAGAATACGAAAGTAAACTTGCAGCAAACATAAAGACAGACTGCAAAAGCTTTTATCGGTATATCAGGAGGAAAAGACTGGTAAAATCCCAAGTCGGTCCCTTGCAGTCCGATTCGGGAGAATATATAATGGAGAATAAGGAAATGGCAGACCAATTAAACTCATACTTTGGTTCTGTATTCACAAAGGAGGACACAAATAACCTCCCAGGAATATCGGCAAACATAGGGACTAATGAGAGGGAGGAGCTGACAGAAATTAGTATCTCTAGGGATATGGTGTTGGGTAAGTTGAGGGGACTGAAGGCCGACAAATCCCCGGGGCCTGATAAACTACATCCTAGGGTACTTAAGGAGGTGGCCCTGGAGATAGCAGATGCTCTAAGGATCATCTTCCGGAACTCCATTGACTCGGGAACAGTACCCGTGGATTGGAGGGTAGCTAATGTTACCCCAATATTTAAAAAGGGGGGTAGAGAGAAAGCAGGGAATTATAGACCAGTAAGCCTTACATCGGTTGTGGGCAAAATGCTAGAGTCCATTATTAAGGATAAAATAGCGGAGCACTTGACAAATGGGGAAAGGATCGGACAGAGTCAACATGGATTTACAAAGGGTAAATCGTGTTTGACTAATCTGCTGGAATTTTTTGAGGAAGTAACTGGTAAAATAGATGGGGGAGAGCCAGTGGATGTGGTGTACCTTGACTTCCAGAAAGCCTTCGATAAGGTTCCACACAAAAGATTATCATGCAAAATTAAGGCTCATGGGATTGGGGGCAAAGTATTAACGTGGATAGAGAACTGGCTGGCGGATAGAAAACAGAGAGTTGGAATAAACGGCTCGTTTTCGGAGTGGCAGGCAGTGACCAGCGGGGTGCCGCAAGGATCTGTCCTGGGACCCCAGCTGTTCACAATATATATAAATGATCTGGATCAGGGAATTGGATGCAATATTTCCAAATTCGCTGACGACACTAAACTAGGAGGAGGGGTGGGCTCTGATGAGGATGTCAGGAGGCTACAGTGCGATTTGGACAGGTTGGGGGAATGGGCGGATACGTGGCAGATGCACTATAATGTGGATAAATGCGAGGTTATCCACTTTGGGGGTAAAAACAGGAGGGTAGATTATTATCTAAATGGCAATAGATTGGGAGATGGGGAAGTGCAGAGGGACCTGGGTGTTCTTGTGCACCAGTCACTGAAGGAGAGCATGCAGGTGCAACAGGCGATCAAGAAGGCAAATGGTATGTTGGCCTTCATATCAAGGGGGTTCGAGTATAGGAATAGGGATACCTTACTACAGCTGTACAAGGTGCTGGTGAGACCGCATCTGGAGTATTGTGTACAGTTTTGGTCGCCCCATCTGCGGAAGGATGTTCTTGCCATGGAAAGAGTGCAACGGCGATTCACCAGGCTGATACCTGGAATGGCGGGAATGACCTACGAAGAGAGATTAAATAGTTTGGGCTTGTACTCACTGGAGTTTAGAAGATTGAGAGGGGATCTCATCGAAACATATAAAATTATGGCAGGCCTGGACAGGCTGAATTCAGAGAGAATGTTTCCAATGGCCGGGGAGCACAGAACCAGGGGCCACAGTCTAAAAATAGCGGGCAAATCATTTAAAACAGAGATGAGGAAGAATTTCTTCACTCAAAGAGTGGTGAGCCTGTGGAATTCCCTGCCACAGAGGGCTGTGAAGGCTAATTCAATAAATATTTTCAAGAGAGAATTGGATATATTTATGAAGGCTAAGGGGATTAAGGGTTACGGAGAAAAGGCGGGGACGGGGTACTGAACTGGTAAGATCAGCTATGATCTCAGACGAAGATCAGCCATGATCTCATTGAATGGCGGAGCAGGCTCGAAGGGCCGAATGGCCTACTCCTGTTCCTATCTCTATGTTTCTATGTTTCTATGAATTGTGCAGATGATCATAAGTCAAACTGTTAGAGCATTAGATTCATGCATTAGAGTCACTCATGCAATGTCAATGAGAGCGATGTCAAACTATTCTGTCACCAGCTTGCTGTGATGTGCCCGCCTGTCTGTCCCCCACTTGGGAATCCTCCTCGATCCCGGCAATTTCCAGGGCCGCTGTTGTATCCGTGTGTTAATGAAGACACGGAATGCAGGAGTTGCTTTACAGGTGTTTACTGGACAAAGTCTGGAGGTGAACTAACAGATACAAGACATTATACAGGCTTATATAGCCCGAGTGGCCACTACCGGCATTACAGTACACAGGGGCTCTTAAAGGCAGATACACCACAATTCCTCCCCTTTTAGATAACCAGTACATAACATTTTAAGTAATTGTTATTAACATGTGTACAAGAACAATAATCTAAACATTTGCTGCAGTTAATCAATTATAAGTCAGTCTCTCTGGAGGCTTCCTGACTCGGTCCGGATAACGCCTCGGTGGTGTAGTAGTTTTCGGGGGTGTAGTAGTTTTCGGTGGTGTAGTAGGTTCTTTTGGCAAGGTCGATTCGGCTTGAATGCCAGTGTCGTGTTCATCTGGTTCCAGTATCACCGGATCGGAGGTAGATACTATGGGTATCTCTACTTCATCATTAGGCGTATAGAGTGGTGGTGTAGGTTGTCCCTTTTCGGATGACTCTATGATCTGGTCAGCATGGCGCCTTATTATGCTTTCTCCAATGTCCACGGTATACATCAGTGGTCCTAGTCGTGTGCAAATAGTGCCAGGCTGCCATTTCTCGGTACGGTAGTCCCGGGCCAAAACTTGTTGACCTATCTGGAAGGTTCTAGTTGGCCTTTCATTCATGCCTTGAAATTGCCGGTTCTCTACGTCCCTTCTGATGTTTGGCTTGATCAAATCCAGCCGGCATCTTAGTCTTCTATTGAAAAACATCATGGCGGGAGTTTGGTTTGTAACCATATGTGTTGCATTCCTGTAGGCAAACAAGAAGTTATCCACCTTATGCTGTAGATTAATGCCTTCATTACCCATAGCTTTTATGGCCTTCTTGAAGGTCTGGACAAACCTTTCAGCCAATCCATTGGTGGCAGGATGGTATGGGGCGGATGTATAGTGCTTAACCCCATTGTTTTTTAAGAACTTTCTGAATTCTTCGGATACAAATTGTGGTCCATTATCAGAACAGATCTGTTCAGGCAGCCCATTCCTGGCAAATATGGTCCTTAATACTGTGATGGTTTTTTCCGTGGTGGTGGAGGACATCTTTATTACCTCCGGCCACTTGGAGTGTGCATCAACCGCGATTAAGAACATTGAGTCCATAAATGGACCAGCAAAGTCGATGTGTACCCTTTGCCATGGAGATGAGGGCCACTCCCATGGATGTAGAGGGGCTTGTGGTGGGGCGTTTTGGACCTTCT
This sequence comes from Somniosus microcephalus, assembly GCF_052327205.1. Taxonomy (NCBI): domain Eukaryota; kingdom Metazoa; phylum Chordata; class Chondrichthyes; order Squaliformes; family Somniosidae; genus Somniosus; species Somniosus microcephalus. Next base: position 192,075,812 of record NC_140997.1, read on the forward strand.
GGCATCCTAGACAGCTCTTGGTCATTTCTTCGATGTCTCCATCAATACCTGGCCACCACACAAATGCTCTGGCTAGGTTCTTCATTTTCACTCCACCCAGATGCCCCTCGTGAAGCTCCTTTAGCACTTTATCCTGGAGTTTGGGTGGAATCACCACTCTGGATCCACACATCCTCGGCACACTGACAGCTGTTCTCTTCTTTGCGAGAATGCTGGCAACAGTGGTTCGCCATGTGCTGGCCATCCCTTCACCGTTAAATCGTAGACTCGAGAGAGAGAGAGAGTCGGGTCATTTCTCGTTTCCATTTCAATGGTAGAATTTGTTACTGGTAGACATTCCACTATGGTTGAGTGGAACATCTCCACTGGGTCCACTGTAGGTGCCTCTTCTACCGTTGGCAACGGTAGGCGCGATAAACCGTCAGCATTTCCATGCTGTTTTGATCCTTTGTATTCTATGTCATATCGGTGTGCCCCTAGGAAAAGGGACCACCTCTGTAGCCTTTCTGCTGTCATAATGGGAACGCCCTTTTTAGGGTTGAATATGGAGACGAGGGGTTGATGGTCAGTCAACAAGGTAAATTTTTGCCCGTGTAGGTAATGGTTGAATTTCTTCACTCCCCATACCAGGCTGAGTGCTTCCCTGTCGATCTGGGCATAGTTATGCTCAGCTGAGTTCAATGAGCGTGAAGCAAAAGCTATCGGCCGCTCCGAGCCATCAGGGAATCTATGCGATAATACCGCTCCTATGCCGTAAGGGGATGCATCGCACGCCAGTCTGATTGGCAGTGATGGGTTGTAATGAGCCAAAACTTCCTTGGACGTGATCAAGCCTTTACATTTATGGAAGGCACATTTACAGTCCTCGCTCCATTCTCAAATTACTCCCGTTTGTAGCAGTTCGTTAAGAGGGTGCAGAACAGTTGACAAGTTCGGTAAAAATTTATGATAGTAATTTATTAATCCCAGGAACGACCTTAATTGTGAGACATTTTCAGGTGCTGGGGCTTTTATGACCGCTTCAATTTTTTCAGGGGACTTATGCAACCCTTCTTCGTTAATTATGTGGCCACAATATGATATTTGTTTCTGGAAAAATTCACACTTGGGGCGGTTTGCTCGTAGGCCCCGTTCTCTCAGCCTAGTGAGCACCTGCTCCAAATTGGCAAGGTGCTCGTTGTCGTTTTCTCCTGTTACAAGGATGTCATCTAGGTAGCATTGAGTCCCCGGAATCCCTTGCAGGACTTGTTCCATAGCTCTTTGCCAGATAGCTGGAGCTGATGCTACTCCGAAAACCAGTCGATTGTACTGGTACAGGCCTTTGTGTGTGTTTATTGTGAGATACTTTTTAGAGGTCTCCTCAACCTCCATCTGTAGATATGCCTGTGCCAAGTCAATTTTTGTGAAACGTTTCCCTCCGGATAGTGAGGCGAAAATATCTTCTATCCTTGGAAGAGGATACTGTACCGTGTGAAGGACCGGGTTTACCGTCACCTTGAAGTCCCCACAGATGCGAATTTTTCTCTGTTCTTCAGATTTATCATTATTCAAAGTTTTCTTCATGACCGGGACGATGGGTGTTGCCCACTCGCTCCAATCTATCTTGGATAACACGCCTGTCCTTTCCAAATTCTCCAGCTCTGCCTCGACTGCTGGACGAATTGCGTATGGCACCGGCCTTGCCTTAAAAAACTTGGGAATTGCCGCATCTTCCACCTTTATTGAGGCGGTGACGCCTTTCAAGGTTCCTAGTTCCTGTTGGAACACTTCTTTGGCGTTGGCCAAGATGTCTTTCAATCGTTCAGGTATGACATCATCATCATTTTTTTTCTTACTGGTCACCGTCAGTGCCTGAATGGAGTGCCAGTCTAAACGTATCTTTCTGATCCATTCACGTCCCAACAGCGGTGGACCACCATTTTGCAGAACGTATAAATACAACTTCTGTATTTCCTTGCCGTTGTATACAACAGGCACCCTTATTTTCCCTCTGGGGTATACTTTCTGCCCCGTATATGTTTTTAAGATAATGGATGTGTCTTTCAAGGGTATATGCGGAAATAGCCGCTCGTAATCCTGTCGACTTATGACGGTCAGAGCTGATCCTGTATCTAGCTCCATTTTAACTGGGGACCCTGCTATCGTGAGGGTAACCCAAATGGTCTGGTAATCTTCTTTGGCAATTACATTATGTAATTTGAGACAGCTTAGTCTCTTGTTTCCGGAGTCGCTATCGCTCTTCTGGTCTTCGGAGCTACTGTCCGTCATCATTTGTACCTTTTTGTACTTTTCTTTATTGATTTTTTTTTTGTCAGTGGATTTTTTGTTTCCAGAACGGCATACACGTGCAATGTGTCCCATCTTTCCGCATTGCCTGCATGCTTTGTCCTTGAACCAGCAGTCCCTTTTGTCATGGGTGGATCTGCCGCACCGATAACATCTCTCGAAACCCTGTGTCATTTCATGGGTGCCGAAATCCTGTGGCTTTTGCTGTATCTCTGCAGCTCCTCTCGCTGCTGCTTCGTATGATACAGCCATACTGAAAGCCTTGTCCAGTGTTAAATCTTTCTCAGAAAGTAGCCTTTTCTGTGTTCCTTCACTTAGGAGACCGCAGACGAATTTGTCTCGAAGAGAATCTGCCAGTCCTGCTCCGAATTGGCAGTGCTTTGATAGCTTCCTTAATTCGGTGAGGTAATCAGCGTTACTTTCACTCTTGTGCTGATTCCTCTTGAAGAATTTGAACCGTTCCGCTATCAGCAGCGGTGTTGGGTTTAAGTGTTCCTGTAGGGTATCAACAATTTCCTTAAAATTCTTGTCCATCGATTTGGCTGGAGTGATTAAGTTTCGTAACAGCCCGTATGTCTTTGCGCCCATTAAATTTAGGAGTATCGATGCCTTTTTATCATCCTCTATTTCATTTGCTGTGCAATATACCTCCACTCTTTCCACATATGTGGTCCAATCCTCTACATCATTATCGAAAGCAGTAATATTGCCAGCCTTAGGCATCCTGAAAAAAAAATGGCGTCTCCCACGCTTTCCTTTCTTCCTTGCTGAAAAAAATGGCGCCTCCCGCGCTTTCCCGCCGCTGTTGCTGCTGACAACGCTGTTCTCCGCGGTTTTTATGTATACAAATATTTTTAATAGTCGGAGACTTGTTCCCGCCGGACTCTCTGGGACTTTCCCCGCCCTCTGCGTGGTCCGAACACGGACCTGCTTTGCAGGGCTGGCCGTCTCCCGAGTGCTCCGCCCTTCGTCTTTGTTTGCCTGCGCCTTCACTGCTTGGCCCCGCTGTAGAGCCAGCCGATCAAGCCCCAGCCCGCCGCCCAGGAAGGATTATTGCAGTACCTGCCACCAGCCCGGCTAGCTGGTGAAACCACAGTATTTTTCTTTTTTTTCTTCTTCCTTCGTCTGAGGAATCGATCTCCTTGAGGTGCTGCCGAATTGCAGGTAAGTCCGTTTCCAATTCGTCGCCACTGTTGTATCCGTGTGTTAATGAAGACACGGAATGCAGGAGTTGGTTTACAGGTGTTTACTGGACAAAGTCTGGAGGTGAACTAACAGATACAAGACAATATACAGGCTTATATAGCCCGAGTGGCCACTACCGGCATTACAGTACACAGGGGCTCTTAAAGGCACATACACCACAGCCGCCTCCTTCGAGGTGGTGAGCTGGGCTACTGAGGGTGGCCCTCCTCCTGTCCTCGCTCTTTCCCTCTTATTGTGGGCTCTCTTTTCCTGCAATGAGGGACACAAGTGGGGTTTGAGTGAGAATGAAGGAGTGAGTGTAGAGAATCCATAGCATAGATGCTTAGAAGGAGACAAAGGGCCCTCCCTGTGTGTTGTAAGTTGTTGTCATTGCGTCACAGTGATAGGAAGTGTGAGGGCTGCATGGTCGAATAGTTAAGTGAATGTGACCATAGAGAGAGAGGGAATGGGTAAGGGATGTCAGTGTCAAGTGGGATGTGGAGGAAGAGGTTGGCAAAGCAAAGTGCTGGTGAGGAGAGGCGATGGGGATGAGATTGAGGGTGATGAGAAAGTCATACTCACTTTTCCTGTGCGGAGAAGGTCATGAAACCTCTTCCTGCACTGCAGCCAGGTTTTGCGGCACATAGAGATGGCATTGACCTCCTGGGCCACTTGCAGCCACACAGCTTTAGTCTGTTGTGGTGGGTTTTTTCTCCCTGAGGAAGGGAACAGCACCTCCTTATTAGATCTTGCTCCCTGCACCAGAGCTTGGAGGGAGTGCTCATCAAAGCGAGGTGCACACTTTTGCTTGCTGGTGGACATGGTCGGTAAATGAAGTCCTTCATACAATGTGCAAAGTGTTTCCAGTCTCCAGAAGAAGCAAGGCTGCTTGCAGGCCTTAAATCCAGCAGCACTGATGACATCATTAGAGGCGACTTTCAGGATGGAAAGTCTAATTGGGCCAGGGGTTCCCACACGCTGGAAATCAAGTGCCCAATTAGGGGAAAATCGCACTTTTTTCCCACTTCACATTGGAGTCGGGGTCCTGACACGAAAACCACCTGACACGCCCCAGCCCGACCCCAATGGCAAAATCGAGCCCAAAGAACCCTACCGACATCTCCCGCCCCCACACACAGATTACCCTCATGATCTCTAATAGGCCCTACCTTTTCTTTAGTTATCCTCTTACTCTTAATATATTTATAAAACATCTTTGGGTTTTCCTTGATTTTACTTGCCAAGAATATTTCATGCTCTCTCTTTGCTTTCCTAATATCCTTTTTAATTGCACTTTCTGTACTCCTCTAAAGATTCTAGAGTATTTAGCCCTCGGTATCTGTCATACGCCTCCTGTCCTCCTGTAACTTGTTGCAGTCCTCCTCAGTAGTGACTAGCCCCCCCAATTTGGTGTCATCCGCAAATTTAGAAATTGTGTTTTTGATTCCTAAGTCTAAATTATTAATATAAATTGTGAACAGTGTTGTCCCAGCACTGATCCTTGTGGAACACCTCTACCCACCTTCTGCCACTGTGAATAGTTCATTAAGTGACAGCTGCAAAAAACACATAAATACTCAGACCTTACACCTGCTTCCTTGCCTAAGGGAAAGGCTCCTGCTGACGCCATTTTGTGCAGAGATTTAGCTATCAGGAATTTGCAGGTGATTTCTGCAACCTCGGAAGCCACTCTCACCGCATTGCTAGTCACTCTCACAACATTGGAGGATTGTGCCTCTGATCTCCACTTTACCTGCCATCTATTAAATCAGCATGGGTACTGCTTATGCTGTCTCACCTTGGAGCTCAGATTCGGACCAAGATGAGCCCCAGCACCAACAACACCAGCCACACCACCAGCAGCAGCAACAACACCAGCCTTCTCCTCAATGACCTGATGCTCCACAGGAGAGAGGGAGGTCAGCACAGGGCTGCACTGTGCCAGAGGCGATACCCACAACAACAGGGTATATACAGGCAGAGGATGAGCTTCCTGGACATGACTGAGCAGCAGTGCTTCAGGAGGCTCAGGCTATCGCGCCAGGTCGTCGCAGACATTTGTAGCTTGCTGGAAGAAGACCTGCTGCCCACAGGACCTGGTGGACATGCTTTACCATTGGCTGTCAAAGTCACCACCACCCTCAACTTCTTCACCTCAGGCTCCTTCCAGGGATCTGCAGCAGACATTTCCAGGATCTCGCAGTCGGCCGCCCACAGATGTATCACCCAGGTGGCCGATGCCATGTTTCACAAGTCAGCCAACTATGTAAACTTTGCCACTGATGAAGCCAGTGTTACTGAGTGGGTGCTCAGTTTTGTGGCCCTGGCTGGCTTCCCACAGGTGCAGGGCATCATCGTCTGCACACATGTGGCCATCAAGGCACCCCATATCACCCAGGAGTGTTTGTGAACCACAAGGGCTTCCACTCCCTCAATGTGCAGCTCGTCTGTAACCATCAAAAGATCATCATGCATGTGTGTGCCAGATTCCCTGGCAACTGCCATGATTCTTTCATGCTGCGCCAGCCCACCTTCTCTCAGCTCTTTGCATCTCCAAACAAACTTACCGCTGGCTGCTTGGAGACAAGGACTAGCCACTGAAGACGTGGTTGATGACACCATTGAGAAGGCCAAGCAATGAGGCCAAGGAGCATTATAATGACAGGCACATGTTCACCAGATGTCTCATAGAGCAAACAATCGGCATGATGAAGATGCGCTTCAGATACCTTGACAGATCTGGAGGAACCCTTTAGTACACACCAGCCAGGGTCTCCAGAATCATGGTTGTATGCTGCGCGCTGCACAACATAGGGCAGCAGCGAGGATTGGAGCTGCAGGAGGACCAAGGCGCAGAGAGCACAGCCTCTTCGGAGAATGAGGAGGAACAGGTGGAACACAAGGAGGAGGAGGAGGTGGAACCTGAGGTGGAGATGGCACCCGCAGCGGTGCACATTGCTGCCCGGGTTGGCCTCATAATGGACTGATTTACTTAACTTGCACCAGTGCACCCATATGGCTCCCAGATGCTGTACCAACTTCCCGCCCCCCTCCCAACAACATCACAAAACAGTCCTACAATGACTAAGCCATTCCTGTCACCCAAACCCCCATTACTCGAGGTTAAGTAATGTCTCACCATTCACTCCAAATGACAAAGCCACTTCCCAGATAGCAGGCAAAAATAGACAAGACGGGAAAGTTTTGCAAAGAAATAAATTTATGTGCGTCATAAATACAAGTGAAACTTAACATTAACATTTTGTCAAACACCCATGTGCATACCCTTGTGCATCTAGGATTGTGTCCTTTTTCTTTTCAAAGTGCTTCTACGAGGTGCAACCCCTGTGGCTTCAGCAGAGGTAGAGGCAGGCTGCTCACTTCCCTGCTGCGACTGCTTTGACACTTTTGCCGGACGTCCTCTGGGTTTTGGAGCCTGTGAGGGCCCCGCCAAAGACTGCTCCTCCTGCAACTGTGCAGGGGCAGACTCGGCCATCAGAATCCAAAGCAGCATGTGGGGCTCTGACTGAGGGGGAGGCAACGGGGGAGAAGTGGCAGCGCTTTGAGAAGAGTCCCCACTTCCATGTTCACTCACACCATCATCTGTCTCACGGGCCACCCGCGCTTCCCTGCTAGCAAGGAGTTGGAGAACACCCTGCTGCACAGCAGTGGGGTGATGAATGCCCAAGTCTACGTTAGTATCCCTCCTCAAGATGAGGTCAATGAGTGTCTGCAATCTGTTGTTCACAGCAAGCTTGTTCTCGTTGGACTGGCGCATTTGCTGCTCTATGCAGGTGGCCATCCTTTCCATGGAACAGCACATCGTCACCATCGCCTGTGAGATGGTGGTGCTCATGTTGGAGCTGGACTCCTCCATTCTTTGTACAGGCACACACATCGCACCTGCAAAAGCTGCCAGAGCCTCGCGCAATTGTTGCTGCTCCTCCAAGATCGTCATCTTTCTCGATGGCCCCCGAGTTTATGTGTCTGCATGCAGCTGAGTAGAACTTGGAGCATCCTGCGCTCTCGGGTGAGGACTCTCCATTGCTGTCCCTGTCTCCACCATCTGCTCTTGCTCACTTGTGATCTGTGAGACACAAGGTGACAACGCTACTCTATCTCTCACAGGACCCACCGAGGTGCGCGTATCTGCGCTGGTGCTGGGTGCGCATGGGTCTGTTGATAGTATACCCTCAGAGAGTGGAACTTCCTCTGAGGAGTCATCTTCCTCGGCTGGAGAGTTGGGGAGGGGGGGGCACTTGATGGAGCTGTGGGAGAGTAAAGAGATGAATTAGAAGTCTTATGATAAGAATGTGTAACGTTACCATTATGCACATGATGACATTTCACTGGCTGCTGACATCAAGTCACCATGAGTGACTGTTGTATGCCATGTGGCTGAATGAGATTTAATTCTGTCATCAAGTTGCTGGGAGGTCCCCCTCTCTCCGATTCCCACTGCCAGCAGCTCTGCAACTCCACAGATTCCAAGCACCTCCTCCTCTGCTGGAGTCAAGTTTGTGAATATTGGATGGCCACCTCTCGCTGCCTCTCTCTCTTGCTCTGGGCTCTCTTCTCCTGCAAGGAGGGAAAGAAGAGAACTTTGAATGAGAATGATGGAATGAGTGTAAGGAATGAATGGGCTACATCTGTAGAGGGTGACTATGAGGGAGTGCCGTGACATTACCAAATGGCCTCCTTCTGTGGTGTTACTTGCTGTGATTGCATTAAAATGAGGGTGAGTGTCAGTGGTAGTTAGTCAGATGGGGATGTGAGTAGGTGCATAGACAGCGAGGGATGGGTGCACCTGCAAGCTAGGTTGGTGTGAGGAGTGATGTACAGGAGTAGGCTTGGGAAGGCAGAGTGATGGGGTTGGGGTGACACGCACATCAGGCTGAAGGTGAATGTGGCATTGCACTCACCTTTCCTGACCTCATGAGATCTTTAAATCTTTTGTGGCACTAGATCCACATCCGCCTCATGACATCCCTGCTGCTGACGTCCTCCCCGATCTCCAGTCATGCCCCTTGGTGTCTCTGGTTGGTCTTTTGCGGCCATCCACAGGGAAGAGGACCTCCCTGCATGCTCTGACTCCCTGGACCAGCACTTCCAGGGAGGCATCAGGGAATCTTGGTGCAGCCTTCTGTCTGTGTGACTCCATGACCCACACAAATATCAAATTGTAGCTTTCCCAAACACTATCTCTCCTACAACAATCTTCAACTGGGGTGTGTGATAGGCTGCTTTAAATATCCACACTGAGTCATTGATGACATCAGCAGACCCGTTCCATTTAAGTGGGCCAGGAAACCCGCACGACTGTTTCAATCGATGTAATTGAGTTAAATGCGCAGCGCAGAACGCACTGTTGATAAGTTTGGGGTGGTGAACTGCTACGCGGCCCACATGCACCGACCCCAACGATCAGGTAAAGATTCCAGCCGCGATATCTGCTGTCCTTCTTTTGGATGACTTTGTCCATTATCGCTTGGCTTCCATACAGAAACTCACCTCCAGTTATGGAATAGTAATGACGGGCCCTGTAGAGAGATTTGGGTTAAACCATGCCACGCTCTCAGGATATGTGATGGGAAAAGATGCCAAAACCTAAAACAGGAGAACTGTTTTAAAAGAATTGTCTGTGCTTTTTCTGCCTCTTAAGATGCATAATTCATAATCCGGCCAATTACCGCCCCACCAGCCTACTCTCAATCATCAGCAAAGCGATGGAAGGTGTCATCGACAGTGCTATTAAGCGGCACTTACTCACCAATAACCTGCTCACTGATGGGTTCCGCCAGGACCACTCGGTTCCAGGCCACATTACAGCCTTGGTCCAAACATGGGCAAAAGAGCTGATTTCTAGAGGTGAGGTGAGAGTGACTGCCCTTGACGTTAAGGCAACATTTGACCGAGTGTGGCATCAAGGAGCCCTAGTAAAATTGAAATCAATGGGAATCATGGGGAAAATGCTCCACTGGCTAGAGTCATACCTAGCACAAAGGAAGATGGTTGTGGTTATTGGAGGCCAATCATCTCAGCCCCAGGACATCGCTGCAGGAGTTTCTCAGGGCAGTGTCCTAGGCCCAACCATCTTCAACTGCTTCATCAATGATGTTTCCTCCATCATAAAGTCAGAGGTGGGGATGTTTATAGATGATTGCACAGTGTTCAGTTTCATTCGCAACTCCTCAGATAATGAAGCAGTCCATACCGCATGAAGCAAGACCTGGACAACATTAAAGCTTAGGCTGATAAATGGCAAGTAACATTCGTGCCACACAAATGCCAGGCAATGACTATCTCCAACATGAGAAAGTCTAAGCACCTCCACTTGACATTCAATGGCATTACTATCGTGGAATCCTCCACCATCAACATCCTGAGGGTCACCATTGACTAGAAACTAAACTGGACCAGCCACATAAATACAGTGGCTACAAGAGCTGGCCAGAGACTGGGTATTCTGCAGCGAGTGTCTCACCTCCTGACTCCCCAAAGCTTTTCCACCACCTACAAGGCACAAATCAGGAGTGTGATGGAATACTCTCCACTTGCCTGGATGAGTGCAGATCCAACAACACTCAAGAAGCGCGACACCATCCAGGACAAAGCAGCCCACTTGCTTGGCACCCCATCTACCACCTTCAACATTCACTCCCTCCACCACCGGCGTACAGTGTGTACCATCTGCAAGATGCACTGGAACAACTCGCCAAGGCTTCTTCGACAGCACCTCCCAAACCCACGACCTCTTCCACCTAGAAGGACAAGGGGAGCAGGTGCATGGGAACACCACCACCTCCAAGTTCTTCTCCAAGTCACACAGCATCCTGACTTGGAAATATATCGCCGATCCTTCATTGTCGCTGGGTCAAAATCCTGGAGCTCCCTCCCTAACAGCACTGTGGGAGTACCTTCACCTCACGGACTGCAGCAGTTCAAGAAGGCGGCTCACCACCTTCTCAAGGGCAACTGGGGATGGGCAATAAATGCTGGCCTTGCCAGTGACGCCCACATCCCATGAAAAAAATAGAAAATTGTGGTGTACAATAAATATTTCATGCAGGAATCTTGAAAGGATTATATCTGGCCTAGGTACAGTGAGCTAAGATAAAACTTATAGCACAGCTAGGATAGGTTTGGATTCACATATTGCTGTCAACTCTGAGACAATAAGACCACTCGAGCAGCATACATAGCTCCTGACAATATTCTGAAATATTTAAATTATCAAGTCTCAATTTTTCTTCTTGCATAATCAGTAATTGCTTATTCAGTCATGCCATGTTCAAATCTGATTATGTGCATGGTATTGACCATTCTTACTGGTTGCCTACAATGAAATTCTTATGTGTGTTGCTGTTCATAACAGCCCACCAGCAGGGGGAAGTGTTTGTAAAGCTAAAAGCTGAAATCAATTCTGGGTTTGATAATGATTCAGTGGGAGTTTTCTTTTATCCTTCTCAAAAATCCAATAAAAGTCTCCAAATTTGCTGAGTAATTAACACTGAAAGACTGTGCTAACATCCGTGTGGGCAACTCAAATGCATGTAAATCCCTGTTGGATACAGCGGCTCTGAATTTCCAAGGGTCCTGCGTTCTTTTGTGACTCTGGGAGGATTGAATTTAAGCAGAGTTATAGCAGGAGGTTCTAGACCTCGGCATAAACCATTTGAGTCAAGCGGCCTGTTTCTGTGCCTTAGATTCTATATAATTTTATGTAAGTTATACTTTGGAATACTGTCAGTGTTACAATGTAGGTGGACACTGCAGCCATTTATGCACAGCAAGGTACTGAAAACAGCAATGAGATAAGTTATCTATTTTTTGGTGCTGTGGAGAGAACAATATTAACTAGGACACTCAGATAACCCCACCTGAACTGGCAGATGGGGTCGCAGTTAAACATCCCATTCTAAAATGACACCCCTGACAATGCAGCATTCCCTCAGTACTGCACTAAAGTGTCAACTCAGGTCAAACACTTGGCAAAACAACTTAATTCAACTTTAAGTTGTAATGCAGCCTGTTAGTGAGAGCTTTAGCAACCAATCAAAATTCAGAGTTGAGTGAATTTTGACCATTTTAGTTGTGACAAACACAGAAATTTCAGTTTGAGCCTTTTGTTTTTTATACAAGTGAGACATCAGAAAACTCCTGACATTTCAGTATCTTGGAGACCTGTCTGTGGCCGAAGAGATTCAAGTGTCTGTCCCAAGGGGCTTTCATTTCCTCCTCCTCTCCAACAGCATGGTTTTTGTCCAGTCAGGTGGAATTAATTTCTTGTATAAAATGGTAATACGAGAATAGCCTAGTAATAGGATATTTCAGAATGCCTAAATTTACAGGCCTGAGTGTTCAAAATGTATTAAGCCTTTTATGTCTTTGTCACACTGACGATGGGGAAAAAAATGATTGACCGAAAGGTTAATGAGATGATACAAAATGATACTAGCTTGAAAGTACTGGTGTGTGAAATATGTGAGATTCACAAGATCATAGGATTATGAAAGAAATTCTAAACCAGATACTGGAGATTCAGGCAGCTCTTAATGTATTACGCACCACCGTATTCTATTGTACAGCATAATTACCATTATGTTTACAGAAAATTAGAAAAGATAATTTAATTAATTAGTATATTATTCAACTGTTGAAAATTGAATTCTATACAGCTTAAGTTCAGCAATATTATTGGATAGATCAATGCTTTCTAAACCAAGGATGCTGCCTCCTGATGGGCCAGTTGTGCGTGTAGCAAAGCTGGACATATTTGAAAAATTAACTTTTTTCTCTTTGACTTCCATTTAATCTGTTGCGTGAGCTGGACTGATGGGAGACTTTACTTAATAAACCGGATTTATTTTCCATTGCCTGAGATACACAGTAATTTGACCTCCTATCAGAGAGAATCTGAGTGTGAGGTGGCTTGCACTATATCCAGTGATTTTTATCTGCAATATAAGGGGCGTATTGTTCATCCCAAGGACACTACCTCCCAGATTATTTTGCACATAAGGTCATGTTTCAGCTGATAGGAAGAAACATAGAAACATAGAAACATAGAAGATAGGAGCAGGAGTAGGCCATTCGGCCCTTCGAGCCTGCTCCGCCATTCAATGAGATCATGGCTGATCATCCAAATTCAGTACCCTGTCCCTGCCTTCTCCCCATATCCCTTGATCCCTTTAGCCTTAAGAAATATATCCAACTCTTTCTTGAATATATTTAATGAACTGGCCTCCACCGCCCTCTGTGGCAGAGAATTCCACAGGTTCACCACTCTCTGGGTGAAGAAATTCCTCCTCATTTCAGTCCTAAGTGGCTTACCCCTTATCCTTAGACTGTGACCCCTGGTTCTGGACTCCCCGGCACAGACTTGACTGTAGAGGTGCCAGTTGTACTCGGTCTGAGACGTTGTGTTGGGGGGAGCTTGAATTGTAACAGACACCCAATGTAAGCATTATAGTAGATTGAAACCACCGTGAAACACTAAGCCACAGCACAGCTACAGACACATCTCTGAAGATTGATGAACAATTGCCAAGCTCACACACCTACTCCAATAACAACTTGCATCAATGTAGCGCCTTTAATATGGTAAGAACATCCCAAGGTGCTTCATAGGAGTGTTATCAGACACAATTTGACACCGAGCCACATCATGAGATATTAGGACAGGTGACTAAAAGCTTGGTCAAAGAGGTAGGTTTTAAGGAGCATCTTAAAGGAAGTGAGGTAGAGAGGTTCAGAGGTTTAGGGAGGGAATTTCAGTGCTTGAGGCCTTGGCAGCTGAAGGCAAGACCGCCAATGGTGGGGCAAAGGAAATCAGGGCTGCACAAGCGGCCAGATTTGGAGGAACGCAGATATCTTGGACAGTTGTAAAGCTGGAGGAAGTTACAAAAATAGGGAGGGGCAAGGACATGAAGGGATTTGAACACAAGGATGAGAATTTTAAATTCGAGGCATTGCTGGACCGGGAGCCAATGTAGGTCAGTGAGTGAACGGGACTTGGTGCAAGTTAGGATACAGGCAGCAGAGTTACACCGACGCTATCTTTCGTGCTGAAATCTTCACCTGTCCACCACTGCCCGCCTCCCGTTTCCTGCCTCGACCCCAGTCTTGTCCTACAAAATTCCAAACTTTCAAACTCACACGAGGAAGTGCCAACTCCAAATCCTGCAGCACACAGAGCTGAAGTGGCTGACACGATAAATCCCTGTCACTAACACACACAGATCCTGTGTCTTGGAAGCTTCAGACCCAATCCATTCACCTGCAAGACAACCGATGGATGCTGCAAAGGAACACTCACAGCCTCAGATAAAACCCCACAAAAACAGAACATTTCAAACTCACATGAGCAGCCAGTGTAATAGGCATATAGCCACATAACCATGTATACACATTAACCCCCACAACTATGACAGAATTAGTATAATCAGGATGAGACCAGTGGCTGAAGGTAGTGACAGCCAGGACTTGCTAATAGTCTGAATGAAGTGATGGGAAGGAATGTTAACGAATGGCCAAGTCGTCTGATATTGGAAAGGGTGTGAAAAGCATGAATAGAGCTAGCTGTGGAATATATCAGGAAGAGATGAGAAAAAGATGGCTATGTCTGACGGGCGGGGTTACTCATATAAAAAGAACAATGAACAGAGATCGATGGTATTGTACAGATGCGCTGAGGGAACATCACTCGACATGGTGATGTCATAGGCAGAATATGTTCACATTTATTAGATGTAGATAGGACACAATGATGTAATGACATCACGATAAGGAAATGTAATTATTCCCTGTAAAGATATGATGCAGCTAGATTCCTGAGGGACTTCTACTCGTCTTGTTCAGGTTAGCGTGAGCAGTCAAGACAACACAGTTACGATATCCGATGAGTTATTCACACATGAATTACTTTGGGTACCAGTCTCATGGACACTGTGTATAATTGGTTGCATCAAAGAATTGATGAATAAAGAATATTAATCAGATGTCTCAATATTTCCGAGTCCTCAAACCTATTAAGGGTAATGATGAAGGTTCCTATAAACCCAAAAGCCGGCAGCTTCAATTCCGATTACACACTCGCAATAGCCGACACCCAAAATCCTTTTCACCAAATCTCATCGGCTGCGGTGCATCACAACAGATCACAGTCGGCCTCACAGAAATAACCCATGAGCAAGTACGCAATAGCAACATTGCATACACACATATGGACAGGTGCTTGCTGGCATGAGCTCTACCAAATTACCCAAAAAAAAACACACCACAATTCTTTCAAGGTAGCTTTTAATTTAAACACACCTTCATTTTCCTTTTCTCATGAGAACTTCGAGCCAAGTTACATGGCAAAACTTCTCCCATGCTTCATTTCTACAATAGAACTTCACTATTCAATTAAACACACAATCACTCATCAAAATCCATTTAAAGCGCACTACTTCGCTACCAGCACCATAGCCAGTATTCAAGGAGCACAATCTGGAGCGATCACAGTTGCCAAGTCCCTGATGCCAGCCTCAGTTGCTGAGACACACATTTATCCTATTTCTCCAAACATCACACTTGCCTCATTTGCCTCCCCCACGCACCCTCTCCATCATTAACATCGCTTGCAATCACTCACATCAACTCCACAACCAGCTCAAGCCTCTAACTCACTTCACCCTCCACAAAATTTATCAAAACCTCAACCAAAGTTGTTAGATCCGTGGTTCAGTGGATAAATAATCACACGGATGCTGTACATTAACAAATAACAGGTCTTTACTGGAGGAGGGTAATCTCTAGACTGGGGTACAGAGGCATGCGCACAGCTTATATACCTGCGTGGTCACTGCCGATGCTACAGTATACAGGAGCTGTAAAAAGTAGTTCTGACTTAAAGGCACATACACTACAATTTCTCCCTTTTTAGATTAATAATACCCCCTTAATATTCAAATAACAATTACATTTTTACATGTACATTCAATAACAAAAGTCCATTTATAGATTCAGTCTTTGGGGCGGCTTCCTGACCCTTTCTGGATAGCACCTTTCCAGAGGTTCTTGTTCTTGGTGCAGAGGCGATTCTGACCCCTTTTCATCGGGTAGTTCATCGGGTTCCACTGCTACTGGGTCTGAAGTAGATGCTACCGGTATGTCGGGTTCATCCCCAGGTACTCGAGACATGGGGTTGACGCATTCCTGTGATGCTAAGATCTGATCGATGTGGCGTCTCACAATGTTTTCCCCGACATCCACTGTGTACATTAATGGCCCCTGCTTTGTACATATCGTTCCGGGTTGCCACTTCTCTGTTCGATAGTCCCGGGCCAAGACTGGTTGCCCGACATTGAAGCTCCTTGTCGGCTTCACGTTGATGTGCTGAAATTGTTTGTCCTCAACATTTCTTCACACATTTGGTCTGAGCAAGTCCAGACGAGATCTCAACCTTCGGTTAAAGAACATCATGGCCGGGGTCTGGTTGGTAACTGCATGTGTCGCGTTTCGGTAGGCTAATAAGAAATTGTCCAGCTTATGCTGTAGTGGAATTTCCTCATCGCACATGGCCTTTATCGCCTTCTTAAAGGTTTGTACGAACCTCTCAGCCAATCCATTGGTGGCTGGATGATATGGGGCGGATGTGTAATGCCTTACCCCATTCCTTTTCATGAATTTTTGGAACTCGTCGGACACAAACTGTGGTTCATTATCAGAGCAGATCTGCTCTGGCAAACCGTTTCTGGCAAATATGGTCCGTAGGACTGCAATCGTTTTCTCTGTAGTGGTTGGAGACATCTTTATCACCTGAGGCCACTTTGAATGAGCATCCACTGCTATTAAGAACATTGAGTCCATGAATGGACCAGCGAAATCAATGTGCACCCGTTGCCATGGAGAGGAGGGCCACTCCCATGGGTGTAGAGGGGCATGTGGTGGTGCATTTTGGATCTTCTGGCATCCTAAGCAGCTCTTAGTTAGGTCTTCGATTTTTAGGTCTTCGATTTGTTGATCGATTCCCGGCCACCACACATAAGCCCTAGCAAGGCTTTTCATTTTCACTCCCCCCAGATGACCTTCATGTAGCTCATTTAGCACTCTCTCCCTTAACTTGGGTGGAATCACCACTCTGGATCCACACATCACTGTCCCCTGGCATACTGACAGCTGTTCTCTTCTGGATGAGAATGCTGGCAACAGTGAGTCGCCATGTGTTGGCCATCCCCTCACCGTCAATTCATATACCCGTGACAGCGTCAGAACATTGTGGGTCTCCTTCTCTATGTCCGCGTTTGTTACTGGCAATTGTTCAATTATCGACGAATAAAATATCTCGATAGGGTCCACTGCTGGTGCTTCCTCCACCGTAGGCAGTGGCAGGCGCGATAGCCCATCAGCGTTCCCATGCTGTTTCGTGCCTTTATATTCTATTTCATATTGATTCGCCCCTAGAAACAGGGACCATCTTTGTAACCGCTGTGCAGTCATTACTGGCATGCCCTTCTTAGGATTAAAGATGGAGACAAGTGGTTGGTGGTCAGTCAGCAAGGTGAACTTCTGCCCATGCAGATAATGGTTGAATTTTTTTACTCCCCATACTAGGCTGAGGGCCTCCCTGTCAATCTGGGCGTAGTTGCACTCGGCTGAGGTTAGTGACCGAGAGCAAAGGCTACTGGCCTCTCCAACCCGTCTGGGAATTTGTGCGACAGCACTGCTCCAATGCCATAGGGTGATGCATCACATGCCAAACGAATTCGTAGTGCTGGGTTGAAATGGGCCAACACCTCTTTTGATGTGATCAATTCTTTACACTTCTGGAAAGCTCATCTACGTTCATCATCCCACTTCCATGGTACCCCTGTTTGCAGTAGGGTGTTCAGCGGGTGTAATACCGTAGACAAATTTGGTAAGAACTTGTGGTAATAGTTTACCAGCCCAAGGAACGACCTCAGTTGTGACACATTTTCCGGTGCTGGAGCCTTGACTACTGCCTCAATCTTGTCAGGGGACTTATGTAACCCCTCTTCATCAATGACGTGGCCGCAATACGAGGTCTGTTTCTGGAAAAACTCGCACTTGTGGCGATTAGCTTGTAGCCCATATTCCTTTAATCTGGGGAGCACCTTCTCCAAGTTAGTGAGGTGATCACCGTCATTTTCGCCCGTGACCAAGATGTCGTCCAAATAACACTGGGTCCCTGGAATCCCTTGCAGGACCTGATCCATCGCCCTTTGCCAGATAGCCGGAGCCGAGGCTGCTCCAAACACCAGCCGGTTGTATTGATAGAGACCTTTATGGGTGTTGATCGTAAGGTAATGTTTCGAAGCTTCTTCTACCTCCATTTGCAAGTACGCCTGGGCTAGATCAATTTTGGTGAAGCGTTTACCACCAGATAGCGAGGCGAAAATATCCTCAATTCGTGGAAGCGGATATTGCACCGTGTGAAGGACTGGGTTCACTGTCACCTTAAAATCCCCACAGATGCGGACCTTCTTTGGTTCCCCAGGCGTATTACTCAATGACCTCTTCATTACAGGAACGATGGGTGTAGCCCACTCGCTCCAGTCCACTTTGGACTGTACTCCTGAACGTTCCAACCCTTCCAGCTCTGCTTCAACCGCTGGTCTGATCGCATAAGGCACTGGTCTGGCCTTCAGAAACTTTGGGCTTGCATTTTCCTCTAGTTTAATCATTGCTGTTATTCCTTTTAGTGTTCCTAGTCCCTCCTGGAACACTTCTTTTGCGTCAGTTAGCATTTTTGACAGTCGTCCAGGTGTGACGTCATCATCCTTTTTGGCCTCAGCCTTCAGTGCCTGTATGGAATGCCAATCTAATTGTATCTTTCGGATCCATTCACGTCCTAGCAGTGGTGGTCCTCCATTTGGCAATGCATATATATCCATTTTAGGTATTTCCTGACCTTTATATGTCACTTTCACCCTTATTTTCCCTTTGGGGTAGACTTTTTGCCCCGTATACGTCTTCAAGACAATCTCTGTAGCTTTCAAGGGTATGTGTGAAAATAGCCGCTTGTAGTCTCTTTGATTTATGACTGTTAGAGCTGACCCTGTGTCCAATTCCATTTCCACTTGGACTCCATCTATCTTGAGTGTAACCCAGATAGTCTGGTGATCCTCCATTTCAGTTACATTATGTAGTTTCAGACAACCCAGCTCCTTGCTTCCGGAGTCTGTGTCACTTTTCTGTTCGTCTGAACCACTGTCCATCACCTTGTGTACCTTTTTATACTTCTCCTGTGGAGATTTCTTACTGTTGGTTTTCTTCCCAGACCTGCAGACTCTTGCTATGTGTCCTGCTTTCCCACACTGTCTGCACACTTGGTCCTTGAACCAACAATCTTTCTGGTCATGTGTTGTTCTGCTGCAGCGAAAGCACTTCCCTGTTCCATAGGCCATTTCATTGGTGCCATATTCTTGCGGTCTCCGTTGTATCTCTGCAGCGCCCCTTGCGGCTGCTTCATGTGATACTGCCATACTGAAAGCTTTGTCCAGCGTAAGGTCCTTTTCTGATAGAAGCCATTTCTGGGTTCCTTCACTTTGTAGCCCACACACAAACTTGTCCCTTAACGTGTCTGCTAGTCCCGCTCCAAACTGGCAGTATTTCGATAGCTTGCGCAGTTCCGTTAGGTACTCAGCATTGCTTTCGTCTTTGTGTTGGTTCCTTTTATGGAACTTAAATCGTTCTGCTATCAGCAGCGGTGTGGGGTTTAAGTGGTCCTGTAGGATTTCTACTATGCTTTCAAAATTCTTGTTTACCGGCTTCTCTGGGGTTATTAGATTTCGCAGTAACCCATAAGTTTTTGCACCCATGGAATTTAACAGAACCAGTGCTTTATTAGCATCTGGCACTTCATTCGCCCTGCAGTACACCTCAATACGTTCCACATATGTCGCCCAATCTTCGACTTCATTGTCGAACGTAGAGATACTGCCACTCTTCGGCATCCTTGGTTGTGCGTTAACTATCACCAATGGCGCCTCCCGCGCTGCCTCTTCTTCTCCGCTGGCACAAAATGGCGTCTCCCGCGCTTTCCTTCCTTCCCGCGCTCACCCGTCTTCTCCGCTGCGGCTTCGCAAAATGGCGTCTCCCGCGCTCTTTCTTCTTCTCCGCAGCTCAATGGCGCCTCCCGCGCTCTCCCTGCTTCTCCGCGGCTCAATGGCGTCTCCCGCGCTCTCCCTGCTTCTCCGCGGCTCAATGCGTCTCCCCTTGCTTCGCCCCGCGGACCCTGATCAGCCCGTGATCCCTGGCTGTGCTCTGCGCGTTCTTCTCTTGATATTTGTCGACGCCGCTCAGTCTAGAACCCGGCTGTTTCTTACCCTCTCTCTCTCCGGTTTGCAGTATTTTTCCTCGATGCTGCTCGGTGATCAACCCCCGGCTGCGCCCTGCTCTCTTCACCCTCTTTCTTACCCCGTTGATGCTGCTCGGCTCTCTCTCTGCCGTTGGTCGGCTCCAGCCGCCGCTGCTCGGGAAGGGTCTGCTCTGGACCTGTCGTCGGTCTCTTACTGCTCGTTGTGGCTGGGGAACCAAGCCCGGCTCTCCACAGCCTCCCCAGCGAAGTTGGATCTCTGCCTGACTGCTGGGCGGTTGCTCGCGGTCGACGCCCATGTTCCTGGACTCGACTATTTTTTAAATTTTTTTTTATGTTGCAGGTAGATTCGAATCGACACTCGTCGCCACTGTTAGATCCGTGGTTCAGTGGATAAATAATCACACGGATGCTGTACGTTAACAAATAACAGGTCTTTACTGGAGGAGGGTAATCTCTAGACTGGGGTACAGAGGCATGCGCACAGCTTATATACCGGTGTGGTCACTGCCGGTACTACAGTATACAGGAGCTGTAAAAAGTAGTTCTGACTTAAAGGCACATACACTACAAAAGTGGAGTCAGCAACACCAATATTTCCACAGATGCCACTCTTTGAAGGTGGCAGGACAAGTTGATAAGGCTGTTTTTAAAAAAGCATACGGAATCCTCGGCTTTAAAATTAAGAGGCATGGGGGAAAAATTCAGTTGATTCGCGCCTCCCGTTAGCGCCCTAAGAGAGCACTAACGGGGCGCAAAGCAACTAACGTCCGGGCGCGGCTATGTCTGCGCCGCTCGTGAAATTGACCAGATATTTTGCGGTGGCGCTAAACACTACCGCCACAATCTCCTGCGCCCACAGATCGTGACGTCAGTCGAGCGTGCAACTCCCCGGTAGTGCCCCGGACCGGATATTGAGTGGCGCCCCCTGCCTTTCTGCCTGCTGCTAGCAAGGACAGGTTGAGGGGAGCGTTTTGCAGTCAGGAAGGGACTGGGGGAGCGCTATTTAAAGGCAGCCGCTTCCTGCTTTTTTTTGTCAGTGACATTTTTGCACCACACATTCTGAGAGAGAGAGACTTCTGGAGAGATTCAATGCTGTGTGAAAGAGTTTTGGGTACTGAGCAGCACTTTGCAGGTTCATTTTGATTTGACCTTCCTTGCATCGATTTAGAAGAGACTATGGGGGCTGCATTCTGGGCTCTTTCCCTGGGCATCTCCATTGTTCTTTCTAGCAGAATTGATGTACAGGTCTCTCCAGGCTGAGATTCAAGGCTGCAATGAGCAGGGTTTGGATGGAGAGCAAGATTGACCCTCCCCTTTAAGAACTGGCTGGCACCAGTGTGTCTGTGTTCCATTGCTGACTGACATCACATGAGCTTCACCAACACTCTGAGGTAGCGCCTCGCTCCTCGGCATTAGTGCCTTAAGACAGGTGTGTAGCGCCTGATTTAGCACTCAAATCACTTCCAGGGGTGATAAAAGCCAAGTTTGCAGTCGGAGGCGATAATTATCGCCAGGCGCTAAACTTTGCGCCCGGCCGATAATTGCGCCCCAAACAGGGTGATACCGAATTTCTCCCCCATAGAGTACAAAAGCAAGGAAGTTATGCTAAACCTTTATAAATCACTGGTTAGACCTCAGTTGGAATATTGTGGCCAATTCAGGGCACTACACTTTAGGAAGGAGGTTAAGGCCTTTGAGAGAGTGCAGAGTAGAATGGTGCCAGGGATGAGAGACACCAGTTATGTAGAGCGACTAGAGAAGCTGGGATTGTTCTCCTTAGAGCAGAGAAAGATAAGGGAAGATTTAATAGAGGTGTTTAAAATGATGAAGTTTTGCCATGTAACTTGGCTCAAAGTTCTCATGAGAGTAGATCGGGAGAAACTGTTTCCACTGGCAGGAGGGTCGGTAACCAGAGGACACAGGTTTAAGATAATTGGCAAAAGAACCAGAGGGAGATGAGCAGTTCGGGGGAATTTGTTGGAATTAGAAACAGACATATGGGCATGCTTGCCGGCATGAGCTGTTTCAGATTACCAAGAATCGGTGCTCTCTGAAGAGGCCACATTTTACTTTTGGGGAAGCGATCACACTGCAGTAAATGAAATGTGACTTTTTCTAAGACATTCAGTGAAAATTAGTTTTTTTTTAGAATTGTGACATATTAGTGTACATGTGTTTACAAACGGAGTGAGCAATTTTCATTAGACTTTCCTTGATTCACCAGCTCATTGTGAGCCATGCCTTGCTACTACCATGAATGTGTTTAATTTTGTCTTTTGACATGTGCACAATAGGTTACCACAGACAGCTATTTCTGTGCACTATTTTATTTCATGTGTGTTAATAATTGATCACTTTTTTTCCTATAATAAGCAAATGTATTT
The DNA here is from genome assembly GCF_052327205.1 of Somniosus microcephalus. Taxonomy (NCBI): domain Eukaryota; kingdom Metazoa; phylum Chordata; class Chondrichthyes; order Squaliformes; family Somniosidae; genus Somniosus; species Somniosus microcephalus. The sequence continues at coordinate 192,097,994 of NC_140997.1, forward strand.
TTTAGTCAAGACACTAACACTATAGTATTAAATGTCCTTTTGTATTTTCTTTATTATCTGACATCAATTCAGAGAAATGATAGTCTTCAAAATTCTAGCATGGCTTTATTTGCATGAAAGTGTAATCTTTGCAATTAATCTGCTGTAGCATTACTGGCTTCTGCAATCAGACTGTGGAAGGGTTTGTTCTGGTCACTTTACACCTGATGTGGGATTTGTACTTTGATCCAGTTATACTGGTCTTAGTATAATTAATACATGTAAATCATTCCAGAATCCATTGAGGAACATTAGCCTAGAAATTCGGACACCTCTGAAAATGGGTGGGCAGGGGTCGGGTCGGGCCGCACGCTGCACACGTCTGTTCATGTGGTCCCAGACAGCATGTTAAATTTGTGCTGGGACTCATTAAAATGATTCTGGTGTGCAGCCAGCGCTACCCTGTTCCTTGGCTGCATGCCTGTTTGGGGGGGCCCTGATAACGAGTGACTCTGACACCACTTAAAGGCAGCAAGTGCCTCTTAAAGGGGAGGTGCACTCTGGCTACAGCCAAGAGGAAACGATGGTAAGGTGAGAAACGGCTGCAAGACCTGCAGATTGGGCGGCCCAGGTTCATCATTAATGCTTTGGTTCAGGCAGTGGACAGGAGGAGGGAGATCCTGTTCCCCGCACACACACCCACCCACACACACCCAACGCCGCCCCCCCCACCCCCCGCAGAGGGCAGAAAGCCCTCCAAGCAATACCTCCGCCACAAGTGGGAAGAGGTTGCAGAGGAGGTCAATGCCAGGAGCTTAGCTCTCAGTACATGGCTGGACGCCTACAGAGCAGTCCGATCCAATATACTGGGGGACGTATTTCCGGCTTGTAATGAGCCGGAAGTCATATTGGATGCTTAGGCGCCAGTTTTTGCACCTCAGAAATGGGCACGGCACAGTGGAATTTCTAGGCCGTCATCTCTATGCAAGGTTGGTCGTGCACCTGGAAGACAAACGAGTTTACGTGGTGATTATACTGAATAAAATCTGTTATGAAATTTGTGATTACTAATCATTTGGTGATTCACTTACTGGTCTATGTCGCAGGCAGCGCTCAGGATTAGTTTAAAAGCCAAATAAAACTTGCACATGTAGATGAATACCATTATGGGTGATGTTACATTATTGGTGCGCTTTTATTAATGAGACTGACCCTCATAACTCACTGATGCTTCTGGCCTCTGTAAATAATGGGTCCTGTGCCATCATAAAAAGAGAAACTATAGTACAATGTTACCGTTCTGTGAGCTTGTAGATTTTCTTCTCCTTGGAGAAACTATGTCAGCAGGCACTTCCTCAGTGTGTTTATTGGAGTGAACTAAATACAAAAGATGAGTTTTATTGCTGCAATAATATCACTCATTATATCACTCAGTTCTGATGAAGGTTTCATTTGAAGCATTAACCTGCCTTTTCACTTCACAGAAGCTGATGGACCTGCTGTGCATTTTCTGTTTTTGTTTCAGATTTCTAGTCATAGAAAAACCTAGAATCAGTAACGTGATCTTAAATTATATTCCTCATTCTAATATTTATTATATCTGATTTACACTCTGCTGCAGCACAAACCATCTCATTCAATTGCTAAGCGAGGTGGAAGAGTAATGGTGACAGTCTTATCATGGTATCTGTTAGATGAAAAACAAGCATTAGTGCCAATAATTTTAAGAGAGCTAGAGACAGGGAAATGCCTTGTGAAAGGGAGCAGTGTCTGAGTAAGTATTGCCTAGCAACCATTGGAGTTGACACAATAACCTCCCATAGAAAAATGGACGATACAAAAGCTCTTTTGTTTCTCTAGTTCAAGTTTTGCAGTGTCGCTATGAATTACGTAGCAATTCTTTAAAAGTAAAGCAACTTTTTTTTTCAACTCTGCATTTGTATTGGCTATCTTACTGCTTTCTTGATCCCAGAAATAGTTTAGCCTGCCTTAGGCTACTACCAATAGCAACAGCGTCTATGTGACGTCCACTCCATTGCTAGAATGACAGGCATGCAGGAATGGCTGGACTGGTGCGGCAACTTGTCCAAACATTTTTATTCAGTGAAGTTGGAACTCTGACAATACAGATACCTTTAGAGTTGAATAATTTAATTTCATCAGTTGCAAAATGTGGAGGTTACAATAATTCACCCTCCCCAATCAGTAGCTCCTCAAAGAGGATCACACAGTCGTTCTACCAAAGGAGCACTGAGCTCTCAACCTGAGACAATGGGGTAGAGTTTCCGCTAGGTTGGGCTGGTTTAGCCAGCGTAATTCACCTGAAATCGGACAAACCAAGTGTTATAAATCTCATCATCAAGAAACTACTTATGAAATAACGCTGGACGGCCAGCTGGTGGCGCCGTCCAAGGAGTATAAATACTCGGGCGTGGGCCCCAGCTACCAGGGACATTTTGTAAGACAAGGAACTAGTGAAGTACAACTAGACCTCCATGTTCTGAAACAAGTTGATTAAAGCCTTGCTTTATACTCAAACCAAGTGCGTAGTGAGTTTTATTACGTCACCAAGCACAAAAGATCAAGGAATTTCAAGCGCAAATTACGCCCAACACAAATCAAGTTTCCGCGATAAATTGTACTGCTTTAAGAAACATCGCGCTGGAAGCTGGCCCCGTCCACAAAACTGGCCACATCCCCAGACCGAATTAATCACCATGGCGAGTTTCCGCTAATTGCGCCCGTTTGCGGGCCTTCGAGGAGGCTCTTAAAATGAAGCTTATTTTTTTAGGTGCCATTGCAATAATAGGCACCTTTTAAAAGCTTTTAAATATTAAATATTTTAATTTACTAACAACAACTTATATTTATATAGCACCTTTAACGTAGTAAAATATCCCAAGGCGCTTCTTAGGAGCGTTATAAAACAAAATTTGACACTGAGCCACGTAAGGAGATATTAGGACAGATGGTCAAAGAAGTAGGTTTTAATTAACCTCTTAAAGGAGGAAAGAGAGGCGGAGAGGTTTAGGGAGGGAATTTCAGAGCTTAGGGCCTAGGCAGCTGAAGGCACAGCCGCCAATGGTGGAACGATTGAAATCGGGGATGCTCAAGAGGCCAGAATTAGAGGAGCACACTCCACAGGGTATCCTGAGATTGAAATGTTGATGTCCATGGTATAAGGTTTTAAACCGTGAAAGTGTTTAGGATCTACAAATAAAATTCTAATCAAAGGAAATATGAGGGGACCAAAGCAGCATAGATAAAGTTAGAAGTTGACGGATCATAGAAATTGCAGGATAGCAGTTGGACATTCAGTTACTTGTGTTCATCCTAAACTAGAGCCACCTCCTCTAATCCCGTTTCTCTGCATTGTTTTATGGTTCTGCTATTTGGATACCAATCCAATTGCATTTTAAGTGATGCTATTGTCTCTGTTTCAATAGCCACTTGTGGTAAAAGCTTCTGGATTCCAAGACATAACTCAAATGAATGCAATCCCTATGCTTATCCCAGAGATGGTAACAAACTCATTTGAAATTAGGTGTGAATGATTTCCAAGCGCTTACATATTCAATTAAGATTAATCATGGTCAGGTTCGAATGCTTTAAGCAATTTTTATGACATTAAAGAGCTCTGGGATAAAACTGAATAATTTATTTGCTTGCCAATTTTCTCTCCTCCTGAAGGTATTGGTTTGTTGATTGGATTTAGTTCCATGGGATATCTTGCCTAACTGACTGTTATTTATGTGTCAGCCCTAACAGTTGGTATCAGGAGCCTATTCGCTCATGCGGGTCATCACAAGCAAATCAGCACAAATTTCTTAGTTGGATTCCTAAAATGTGCTGCTGTCTGACTCCTACATTCAGGAAGTATTTTGTGCTTAGATAAGGATTTCTGTTCAGTCAAAGTGAATGGCAAGTGATTTGGTTCATTAGAATTCTGTAAAATATAGGTAAAGGGGAAATAGAATGGTTCATTTGATCAGGATGGTGCATGAATTTTTCATGAGATAAATATTACCTCAAAGATGTTTACCCTTTAAAAGAAAAGCCAAATCAAACTACAGTTATATCCTTGTTTAAACAATAAATCAAGCTTCTTAATCTGATGTTGAAGATTTTCTGTTGGCATCCATCGTGAAGGTGATGCCCTGGTTTGCTCTGGCAAGGACGACATTGGTGACCTGCTTGATGCAGCTGTGCACTGCAGACTGGGAGATGTCTCCTGTAGCAATCTGGAAGGAGCCTGGGGCAAAAAAGTTGCTAATTTGTCGGCCACTGGCACAGCATGGCCCCCTGGTTCAGCAGGCAGCAAGTCCTGCTGCAATAGTCTACCTGATGAAACACAGCCTCCTGATGCACTGCTCCTCAGAGGTAGCAAACAAATTGACTCTTGGCCTATCGACACTGTGAGCTGGGTAAGGTCTTCTATGAGCAGCACCCCTCACTGCTGTCTTTTAACGGGCCCTCCTGCTGCTTGTCTTGGCTGTTGGTTACTCCCTGCATTGACTAAAACTGCCTCCTTTAATCAGTTGGCATATTGATGCACCCACACTTCTGTGAACCCAGGATGCTATTGGCTCCCAGGCATACAGTCAATGTACTATGACCACCAAGGACAGAGAAACACCCGTGCGCCACACATCAGCTGCATTCCTATAATATAACAGTGCCTCAGTACTAACATTGAACCTGTCTTAGCCCTCACTATATTCAAAAGAATGAGAAATCGCTACTCATACATTTAGTTTGTGTGGGTTACTCACTTTTCTTTGTGTTAATACCGATTTTATTAAAACTGTTTCTTTGCATTTTATTATTTAAGGTATGGGTTTCAATCTTACCTGATTTTCATGAATGAAAGCAATGAGATTTTCTTTGCTAGCTCATAGAGTCATAGAGTTATACAACACAGAACGAGGCCCTTCGGCCCATTGCGTTCGCGCCGGCCATCAAGCCCTGTCTAATCTAATCCCATTTTCCAGCATTTGGTCCATAGCCTTGTATGCCTCTCACTTCCCTTCCTATTTGCTAAACCTTATTTAGAACCAATGATCAGTGATCACAACCAGATAATTTTGATCTTCACTTGCATGTTTAAGGCCACAGTTTAGTTACTTTTACCATATTTTTCAAAACAATAACTAAGTACAATCGTCTAAAACTCTCTTCTTCCAAGGCAAATCCGCCAGTATTACTATGTGCAACTTACAAACACACAATGTTAGTAAGAAAATAACCCCAATCATTTTAGGAGGAAGATCTAGTGGAATGTTAATTATTTGCTTTTCTATTGAAGTGTGTGGCGATTTAAGCTATCCTTAAAAGCGTAGAATACAACTAACTGGACCAATCCTGCCCCTGTCTACCTAGGACAAAATATTAAGTCAACTTGTACAACAACGATTTTCTTAAAGCAGCAAAACAGGCAACCCAGAGCAGGTGTCTGTAATTGTTAACACTTGTACTGGTAGTAATTCTGCCAGCAATAGCACTGTTAACAAATGTGCTCTATTCAGCAGTACAACTGCAAAGAATATTTAAATCTGATTGACGTAGACTCTCTGCATGTCACCAAAAGCTATTCTAATATATGCGCCAGGAAGGATTGAATAACACAACTTAAGGAAAGGCTACAGTTGCTCCCTCTTACCTTTTCCATATTTTGGTGGGTGTAATCACAATGGACGCACAAAGTGAAAAATTGTCGTCATCTCTATATTGTTAATTGTGATGAAGAAAATCCTGATGCTGTTTCTTGTCATAGTCATAAGATGCGTGGGGTCATTTTCCAAGCTTGCACTTCTGCAGGTAACCTGGCCCACTGGCAGTGCATTATCGGAAAATCACGGGCGCATTTCATCACCACAATACTTCAGGGTAGTCATTCTAGATTTGCACACAAGGTGAAGGATTCTCATAACAAAAACAGAAAATGCTGGAAATACGGCCAATTTGGCTGAATTTGTGGAGGGAACAGACAAGTTAACATTTTCAGGTGCAGACCCCTTTTTGGGGAAAAAATTATTTAATTTCTTGCACAAAATCAACTTGGCCAAGGAGAAAAGACAACAATTTATGTGCATTTCCATCAATATTTTTCACTTTTCTTTTCTTGCAGAAAGAATATTCTTTGCAATCCAAGTCACACAGTGAAAATAGAAAACATATACTGAATGGCTCGGGTAAGCTCTCATTCTAAGTTATACGCTCTAAGTCAAGCCAGACAAAACCATGCACATGCAAATTTCAAGTTGACTTCAGGTCCAGATTAGAAAATGTAACCAAATTAGATTAAGTTTAATGAAACATATCCAGATTAAAACACACTAGAGCTAAACCGATTGGCTGAAGGGTACACTTACTAAGATCCATTGAGGGTCCCATGAAGTCAATAATGTATCTTTATTGTAGTGTATTAAACCATCAATAATCGGGAGGCTGTATGACTAACAATTGGTATGCAAGTTAAAAATAGTATGAAATACACAAGTAAAAAGCAAATACTACATTTAGGCATGGAATTTGCTTGGAGGTGCTCCTGCTTGGCAGTCGTAACTTCACTAGAAATGCAGTGGAAATGTAGTTTACCCGCATAATGGGGGCCTGCTCCACACTTCCGCCAAAGTTGTGGTGGTGGGGAGGATGCAGCTCTGAGGGAATTCCAGGCCTAAAATAGATTTTACATGAAATTTCAATCTGTACTCAATTTACTCAAGACTGGGAGCCTTAATCTTGTCTTATGTTCAAACATGCAGGAAGGGCCTCTGTTAATGCTTGAGCAAACAGTGATGTTAGAAACTTTGAGTACGTAATGCCAGCTTTATATTGCCCCTGAAATTGCGGTCAGCGGCATAGCTAAGGAGTAAATCTGCTCTTACCTGGTGCGAGGCCCCCTTCGAAAACGTGCGTTGTTTCGCTGCTGAGTTGTGCGCAGTGTAGTGGCCCACTGATCCCAGAGGTGCACCATGTGCGTAAGTGTACCAGGGATCACGTGGAGCAGTGCGCCAATCAGGAAACCGAAATCTCCGATGTCCATTCATGATTTCATAATGCTTAATTTTAGCAGAGGCGATGTAAATATCCTGCTTGTTTGTCGAGGTTTCTTGTGTGCAAAAGTTTCACTGCAGGGAAATTGCATTTTATTAATAGTTTGTTAAATTAGTTCAAATCATGAAAGCATCAGGGAATAGTCAGCTATGTCATCGGCATTACAAACAGTTAACCGAAAACATTGGTCTTTTCCTTTTTTTCTGTGGATGAACAAGTCTTGTGAAATGCATTGCAGCTACTGTACAAGGGGTTTATTTTATGAACAGAAACATTCTTGTAATCTTGCCCTGAAATGAAAAGGATGTCGGTGCTGTGGTAGTTTGTTTTCGCCCTTTTGTCTCCGCGAGTTGTTTTGGGATCAGTTGTCATCATTAGAAAGAGGAGATAGTAGTTAGGTAGATATAGATATTTATGTTGAAGATAATTTTTAATTACATTTTATCATTATGAAAATAACTGATGTCTATTGCATATCCTCCCTCCCCTTAAGCTGTGCAAACAGGCTCCTGTGCTTGTTTGCACCAGACGTAAAATTTTCCTGCGTAATTGCTGGGCAGTTGGTGGGCAATTAGCTCAACTCTGCGCCAGCAATGAGTATTTCACAGTCGCAGCAGACGATCTGTCAAGTCGGAACTTGACAGATCGCAAGTTCAGGATTTAGCACATGCGGAAATCCCGAACTTGCGGTCAATTTCAAAGGGGGTACGACAGCGTACTCTCAGAGTACACCATCATACTGACCGCAAGTTCTGCCCCATTGTATCTTTGGTACTGATGTCTTGCCCTTTCCAAAGGCTGGTGCTTGACCAATTTTTGAAAGTGGTGTCAGGAAAAAAGCCACCTCCACAGGTGCTGTACAGTTAGGGCAGTATTGCTGGAGCCATCACCAATCTCTGCTAGTATTCAACCCCCTTCATTAACATCATCATATCAATGCAGCTGTGCAGTGATGTTATAACATTCCTCAGTGTACATGCATACCTGGAACTCCAAGGACCACAACATTCACCCTCCCACATTAGTGTAGGCTCTTGTACCATCCTGAGGCTAGCCATGCCTAACTATATCTTACATAACTTTGTTTGTATTGGTTGAGCTATTTCTTCTTTCCTAATACTATGGAGAACCAGAAAATTGACCAAAATATTGAAATTGCTGGGATTAATATACAATAACACTTTCTATTACAATTTGTGGACAGGAAATTTAGAACATTTTGTCTATTGTTTTACATGATGACCAGTAATATTTTGCATTTTTGACAGCAGCTTTCAAAGCTTGTGTAATTCTGAAGTCGTTTTTGGAAGCTCAGAAATCTGAAAGTAGTCCACTGTGCCACTGTTTACAGCATAGTCCTTCTCTGAGAAAATGAATAACCAAAGCATAAGGTATGGTCAGTCCTGCATGGAATCATAGAAGCTTACAGCGCAAGATGCTATTCGGCCCATCAGGTCTATCTAAAACTAATCTCATTGCTCTGCTCTCTCCCCAATGTATCTACTTCTGCTTATCTCTGTAATCTCCTCCAACCCCACAACCCCCCGAGATATCTGCGCTTCTCTAATTCTGCCCTCTTGAGGATCCCTGATTATAATCGCTCAACCATTGGTGGCCGTGCCTTTTGTTGCCTAGGCCCTAAGCTCTGGAATTCCCTCCCTAAACCTCTCCACCTCTCTACCTCTCTTTCCTCCTTTAAGATGCTCCTTAAAACCTACCTCTTTGATCAAGCTTTTGGTCATCTGCCCTAATTTCTCCTTATGTGGCTCGGTGTCAAATCATTTGACTTATAACACTCCTGTGAAGCGTCTTGGGACGTTTTACTACATTAAAAGTGCTATATAAATACAAGTTGTTGTTGTTTAACTAGGAATATTCATTATGTCTCTCCATTATATTCATCATCAATGTCATACAATATGATACCATCTCATGGATTGCTACAGTCATTGTATTTCCAAAGAGCAGTTTCTGTTGTAGACAGTCACATAAATATGGCTTCTGGCACTGGCTCATGCATCCACATTCCACAAGCACAATAAGAGCTTTAAGTGCTGCAAATTCAAGGTGCTTTACAGCTATAGGCTTTTCCTGAATTTTCCCACTGTCTTGCTGCAGTGCTGGTGTGAGCTGTGTGTGGGCATGCAACATGCCTTCTAAAATACACATATATATTTAGTCAGCTGTGGCTCAGTGGGTAGCACACTCGCCTCTGAGTCAGAAGGTTGTGGCTTCAAGTCACACGCCAGGGACTTGAGCACATAAATCTAGCCTTACACTCCAGTGCAGTGCTGAGGAGGTGCTGCACTGTCGGAGGTGCTGTCTTTCAGATGAGACGTTAAACTGAGGTCCTGTCTGCTCTCTCAGGTGGATGTAAAAGATGCCATGGCACTATTTCAAAAAAGAGCAGGGAAGTTATCCCCGGTGTCCTGGCCAATATTTATCCCTCAATCAACATAACAAAAAAAAACAGATTATCTGGTCATTTGCTGTTTGTGGGAGCTTACTGTGCGCAAATTGGCTGCCGCGTTTCCCACATTACAACAGTGACTACACTTCCAAAAGTGTTTCATTGGCTGTAAAGCGCTTTGAGACGTCCGGTGGTCGTGAAAGGCGCTATATAAATGTAAGTCTTTTTTCTTTTTTCACTGTAGCGACATGTGATAGCAGAGTACCAAGTGTTGGTGGTAGTTTCTTGTGTACAGCTTTTTCTTGAAAAATTCCTACTTCTGGTACTTCGCTATCCTTGCTACAAATTTCTGTGAGTATACCTTGCTTAAAAATTTCTGAGGAGCATTTTAAACTTGTTCTTGTGACTTTCAATTGGATTTGTCCAAAGATGTGAATGCATCTAAAATTTAACTGTCAACTTTCCTGAGAAGGTGGTGGTGGGACTTCTTAAATTGACACAGCCCTTGTGATGAAAGTGCCTCCATAATGCTGTTAGGTCAGAAGATCCAGGATTTTGACCCAGCAACGATAAAGGAATGCCGATATATGTCCAAGTCAGGGTGCTGTGAGACTTGGAGGGAAACATGGAACATGATGCCATTCCCATGCATCTGCTGCCTTTGTCCTTCTAGGTGGTGGAGGTCTCATGTTTGGGAGGTGCTGCTGAAGCAGCCTTGGCAAGTTGCTGTGGTATATGTGATGAAATATTCCATTCATCACTCATCAGTATTTCTCTGCCTGTGACTGTGGTTGGTTTCAGTTTCATTTCCATTGTATTGTACTGTGTGTAGGGCTCCACCCATACCTGGCTCCTATGTAAGCTGGCCCAGCCTGCAGCACATCCAGTACGGCAGACCTCTGGATGGAAGATACATTCTCCTCTGTGTGTTACCTTCTAAGTCAATAAAAGCCTTGTTTTGTTTCGCTAACATCGAGTCTCGGATTTATTGAGGCACATCAGTATATCCTATAAATAGTATACACTGCACCCACAGTACACCGGTGGTGGAGGGGATGGATATTTAAGCTAGTTGATGAGGTTCCGATCACACAGGCTGCCTTGTCCTAGATGGCGTCGAGCTTCTTAAGTAATGTTGCAGCTGAACCCATCCAGGCAAGTGGAGAGTATTCCATCACATTTCTGACTTGTGCCTTGTAGGTGTCAGGAGGTGAGTCACTCGCCACAGAATATCCAGCCTCTGACCTGCTCTATTGGCCACAGCGTTTATGTGGCTGGTCCAGTTAAGTTTCTGAGAGAACCCAGCAAATCTGCCACCCCAGTCTGAGGCTATAGGCAAAGTGTCAGTATTCTTATCTTGTTCATTTTCATGAGGTCAGGAAATGCCATTTTCACCTGTTCTCACCTACTCCATGACGTATGGCTGTGGGAAACTCACTTGACTATTTCCACCTAGGCATTTCAAACTCTACTCTGGATTGCAGGGTGCCCTCTGTTCCAGACCAGGAATCCTTCTTTGCTGCACCTCCTGGAATTACATCTCCAGAGTAGCATCCTGAAAAGGAAATGTCCTACTCCTGTCCTTCCTTGCTGCAAACCCTGAACTATCAGCAAAGCCTTCAATTTAGCAATGTGCAGCTGTGTTTAAAGTGTGAGCAGCGACTCTTTAAGAACCACTGACTTGCTGGATATCCCACCCTGTGTATTCCAATCTGTTCATTATTAAAATGACTGCAGCTTTCCATGCTACTTATACACCAGGATGCACAGTGTTTGCACTGGTACTGTGATAGCACCCCATAATCGGCCCCGTCATTTCCTGAGTTAAGGTTTATGAAAACTAAAAGCCTCAGTTTTCATGATGTATTTCCATATAATCCCAAAAGTTAGGCCAAGCAAGACTTTGTGGCTAGTTTCCAAGTTTTATAAATAACAATATTGATAAGTTTAGGTTACTGAAAATGTTTCTTTTCTAATTTGCCTAGTAGCCATAAGTAAATAACTAATTAAAATAAATAACTTGTATCTCACAGCAGAGTGACCATAATTTCCAACTTTAGAAACAATGGGGCTTTTTGAGTTACTGAGGAAAGTTTATTTTCAAATTAAACACATTTTAAGATGTAAATGAAATAATTAGCTTTAGTCATTTAAAAAAAAGAACCAAACAACATAAGTGATATCTTCTGAATTTAGTAAAGGCAGTAGCATTTTTTTTAAATAAGTTAAGAAAATATTAAAAAGTTTCCAAAGCAATGTCAACATGAATGAAAGAAGTGTGCGCACCAAATAACCTGTTGGGTACAACTGGCTTAGGAACACTTGTAAGATCCTTTTATATGGGTTCTGACGTATGTTTATTTCCATGTACATAGGGTTGTAGGTATGTTGTCCCAGGGCTTACACGGAGTTGAACTTTTTGAATTGATCTGGCAGTACAAATATGAAAGCAATAATACTAACAGCAGGTGCATGGGAGCATGCAGTCTATAAATCCATCATTTACATTGCCCTGATCAGAATTATATTAACTATTTAGTAATCCAAGGTATTTTTGTCTTTAAAAAAACATACATCTGCATTCTGTTATTCGTCTGCCCTCTGTAGGTTTTCCCACAGCATAAGGGGTGAGCAGGTGACCTACTCCCAATTAACCATGAGGTGACACACAACAGTGGCCCTGGATGACTTGCCTTCAGCTTTGCCTGCTGCCCTGTCCAGAAGGTCCCATTCCACTCACTACCATCACCTTTATGGCCTGGCTGAGATTGGCAGTTCAAATGTGGGGATTGTTAAAATATTTATTTACGGATTGCCATCAATAAAGTACTGCATTTTTTTCAGGTTGGTGGTGAATTGGTTAAAAAAAAATCCTCCCGAATCTAACCTGAAATGATCCAAATTTCACCTGGTCTTTGTGGGTCCTGGGATGCATGCACATCATGTCAGTGATGCCATCGCGCACATTTGTATGATATGCATGCTGCATGTCTCATACATTTGTTGTCATACAACATACATGATGACATCACTAACGTGCTTTGTGTGCATGTTGGGATGACCTGGAAGTGAATTCTGCAGTTAGAGCAGATTCAAGTTCAATTGATCACACTTGGATGAATCAACTCTCAGATGCTTTACCGTATATCTTTATTCAGAGTTTGTAGGAAAATACTGATGGATCCAATACATAAGCACACTGATCGTTCTTTGTGTGCTGCCAAATGTTAAAGCATAATGTAAAATGCATGTGCAGAACAATAGAATAGTTGGCAACATCCAAGATTCCTGGAGAACAAACCGTGCCAAACATAGTTTAATGCAACTGCTGCAAGCATAGACTTGCCAGAATTGCCACTAAAGCCCATAAGAGTCGTACTATGAACTGTGTATGTAATGGTGGATTGTCATTTAGTTTACCTGTGCCTTTTTGTTAGTCACTTTCTTGTTTTCTTGCATTTTGATGATGTCCCAAATTTACACAGGTTTTTTTTGGTTTCCAATTGTTCCCTCCTGATTTTCTCTCTGTTTTTGATGCCAAATGGGGAACCTGAAAAACAAAAAAATATCTGGGTTTGTAAATATAAAAAAACGTTAACGATCCTTGACTATGTCTGACTTGGGAGTGCTAGATACTGACCGTGGATGCCTGATGAGCACAGAAAATGTTTTTAAAAACTGACAAAACTTGTGAGTTAATGCTAGCATGGGAGGTGCTTTTTTTTTATTTGTTCATGAGATGTGGGTGTCGCTGGCAAGGCCAGCATTTATTGCTCATCCCTAGTTGCCCTTGAGAAGGTGGCGGTGAGCCGCCTTCTTGAACCGCTGCAGTCCGTGTGGTGAAGGTACTCCCACAGTGCTGTTAGGGAGGGAGTTCTGGGATATTGACTCAGCGACGATGAAGGATTGGCGATATATTTCCAAGTCAGGTTGGTGTGTGACTTGGAGGGGAACTTGGAGGTGGTGGTGTTCCCATGCGCCTGCTGCCCTTGTCCTTCTAGGTGGTAGAGGTCGTGGGTTTGGGAGCTGCTGCCAAAGAAGCCTTGGTGAGTTTCTGCAGTGCATCTTGTAGATGGTACACACTGCAGCCATGGTACACCGGTGGTGGAGGGAGTGAATGTTTAAGGTGGTGGATGGGGTGCCAATCAAGCGGGCTGCTTTGTCTTGGATGGTGTCTGTTGTGTTTTGAGTTTTGCTTCAATGAAGTTTGTCCCAGTTCCCGGGTGTTACCTGAAGGGGGTGCTGGGGGGCTCAGTTTTACTTTGTCTTTCACTTTCAGTTTCGGGTTCTGCCATGCAGACAATGTGCTGTAATGTCCACCCACTTACTCAGTAAATAGTAAAAGGTTCATTCCGTCTCCTCTATTCATTACTGTTCGGTCAAGATGCAATACTGGCGACGAGGCGGCTGTTGAACTCTCTAGAAGGACGGAGATAGACATGCGAACCTACAGCCGTGATATTGGAAATTGCGACGAGCGGGCCACTCAGCTAGCAACATCAACGGCATTTTGATAGTTGGCTAGCTGCGACGTAGACTGCGGACAGAGTATTGTGCGGGCCAGGCAACTACCATGAGTGTAGCTACCGTAACTCTGGCCGGAGGAGAAAAAGAATTTTTTAAAAAAAGAAAAAAGTCCGTGGATCTTAAAGGGACAGTGCACATTAAAACTATGACGACCTTGGGATGTATTGAAGAGTTCTCTGGGGATAAGGACAGTTCATGGGAGGAATACGCAGAAAGACTGGGGTGTTTCTTTGAGGCCAATAATATTGACAAAGAAGAGAAGAAGCGCTCAGTGTTGCTAAGTGTATGCGGAGCTGCTACTTACTCCGTCCTGCGTTCATTGGTGGCTCCTCGTAAACCTAGTGAGGTGGATTATGCTGATTTGATTGAGAAGCTGCAGAAACATTTTAACCCAAAACCCTCAGAGATTGTGCAGCGTTTCCATTTTTACAATTGTAAACAACAGCCTAGACAATCTATTTCAAGTTACATTGCTGAGTTGAGGAAACACTCATTACATTGTAATTTTGGTGACCATTTAGACAATATGCTCCGTGATCGGATTGTGTGTGGAGTGCTGGACTCGGCATTGCAGAGACAGCTGTTAGTGGAGAAGGCCCTGACATTCCGACTGGCCAAGGAGAAGGCTTTAGCAGCAGAGGCTGCATCGATGAACACACGTATGCTCCGTACAGAGGCAGCACCATCTCAGGCCGCCAAGGAGGTGCACAAGACCACACACGCAGCTGCTGCTGCGAGAGACATGGAGGCAACTAAAGAGACAGGAAGAAAATGTTTCCGCTGTGGGGCTCTCCATGGTTCCACTACATGCAAATTTGTGTCAGCGGTATGTCATTTCTGTAAGAAAAGAGGACACATAGCTCATGTCTGCATGAAGAAAGCTCAGGCTGCTGCAGCAGAGCCAACACAAGCATCGCAGACACACACCCTGACACTGGAGGACAATGATGAGTACACAGTGTATATCACGGAAGCTGAGCAGCTACCCCACAGACGGTGGGGATACACGGCAAATGTGATCATGAATGGGGCACCACTCTGCATGGAGGTGGATTCAGGCTCAGCGTGTTCGTTGATAAGTGAAGAGACTTACAATAGGCTGTGGCCAAGTGAACCCCCGGCGATGGCTCAGGTCAGTGGCGTGCTATGGCAGTGGTCCCAAGGTATGATTCATGTGGAAGTTAAGTATCAGGCAGTCAAGGAAACACTTCCACTTTATGTGGTGGCGGGGCAGGGCACAAGCCTGCTGGGCAGAGATTGGTTTGAACCCCTCGGTATTGAAGTGACAGGAGTACACACGGTACAGCGACAGCCCATAATGCCTATGTTGGAGAACTATGAAGAGGTTTTTGGTGAGTTCGGGGCCTGTCGGGGACCGCCAGTCTCAATCGAAGTGGACCCAGGGGTAGCGCCTAAGTTCTTCAAGGCGCGACCAGTTCCTTTTGCGTTGCGCAAGAAGGTGGATGAGGCCCTGGATAAGTTGGTGAACCAAGGGGTTCTCTTGCCAGTGAAGAACTCCCGTTGGGCCACCCCTATCATGCCCATTGCAAAGAAGGATGGGGGCCTGCGAATCTGTGGAGATTACAGATGTACGGTTAATACTGCTGTGTTACCAGATGTGTATCCCTTACCAACAGTTACAGAGCTGTTTTCAACACTGGCTGGAGGCACTCTGTTCACCAAGCTGGATCTCAAGCAAGCATACCAGCAACTGGTCCTGGATGAAGAGTCAGCCGAGCTGTTGACAATCAACACCCACAGAGGACTTTTCCGAGCCACAAGGCTGCAGTTTGGGGTGTCTACGGCTGTGGCAATCTTTCAGAGGTTCATGGACACCCTGTTGGCTGGTGTTCCGGGAGTTCAGCCTTACTTGGATGACATACTGTTTACAGGCAAGACACAGGAAGCCCATGATGAGCGGCTGCAGGAAGTACTACGCCAGCTGGCTGAGGTAGGACTACGCCTTCAGAAGGAGAAATGTGTGTTCGCTGCCAATGGGGTGGAGTTCTTGGGATTCCGAGTGGACAAAGACGGTGTGCATCCGATTACGGAGAAGGTGGAGGCTATCAGGAGCGCTCCCACCCCCAAGAACAAGACTGAACTGCAGGCATTCCTCGGACTGTTAAACTTCTACAGTTGTTTTCTCAAGGGCAAAGCCACAATCTTAGAGCCACTGCACAGGCTGTTAGACCAAGCAACAGTGTGGAACTGGACCTCAGCTCATGAAACAGCCTACAGACAGGCAAAGGAACTGCTACAAGCAGATAAGGTTCTGGCACACTATGATGAAAACAAGCCATTGGTGTTGGTGTGTGATGCCTCACCATACGGGCTGGGAGCTCTGTTGGGTCACATAGAGCCAGATGGCCGGGAAGCGCCTATCAGTTTTGCCTCAAGAACACTCTCAACCACAGAACGTAATTACGCCCAGATTGACAAGGAGGCCCTAGCCATCATATTTGAGGTAAAGAAGTTCAGCCAGTACCTGTTAGGGAGACAGTTCATCATCTACACAGACCACAAGCCACTCTTGGGGCTCCTGCATCACTCCAAGCCCATGCCCCAAATCATATCATCGCGTATGCTTCGGTGGAGTCTGATGTTGGGGGCCTACAGTTATGAACTTTGCTACAGGCCTAGGAAGATGCTGGCTAATGCTGATGCTCTGAGTCGCTTGCCTTTGAACCGGTCGATGGCTGAGACGCCACCACCCCTGGAGGTGCTGCTACTGGAGGAGGTTCCGGAGGCCCCACTCCATGCCCAGCGGATTGGCAGCCTCACACAGAAAGATCCAGTCTTATCACGGGTGCTACGCTGGCTGCTGCATGGCTGGCCCTCCGAGGTCCAGGAGGAGCATTTCAAGCCCTTCGTTCAGAGGCGCCATGAAATGTCTGCACACAAGAACTGCGTGCTCTGGGGAAGCCGTGTGGTGGTTCCTGCCGCCGCAAGAGAGGAGGTGCTGAAAATGCTGCATGACTCACACCCTGGGATTGTGCACATGAAGGCGTTGGCGAGAAGCTACGTCTGGTGGCCGTGGTTGGACCGAGATGTGGAGGAGGTGGTAAAGAGCTGTGAGACATGTCAGCTGACTCGCCATAGCCCATCCAAGGCTCCCCTTCACCCCTGGGAGTGGACCACTCGTAAATGGTCAAGACTCCACATTGACTTTGCAGGGCCATTTCAGGGGAAGGTCTTCTTGATAGTGGTGGATTCTCATTCGAAATGGCTGGAGGTGGCTATCATGAGCTCCATGACATCCAGTGCAGTGATCAACGCGTTGCGTTTGCTGTTTGCCACACATGGGGTCCCCGACGTGCTGGTTTCGGACAATGGAGCAGCCTTCACGTCAGCGGAGTTCAAGGCTTTTGCAGGCAGAAACTGGATCCGCCACGTGACCACAGCGCCCTTTCACCCCTCCTCTAACGGGCAGGCAGAGAGGATGGTGCAAACCACAAAAGAGGCACTGGTGAGGATATCGGTGGGGGACTGGCAAACCAGATTGGCCAGGTTCCTGTTATCACAGCATACCACACCAAACTCAGCAACGGGGAAGAGTCCTGCCGAGATGCTGATGGGTCGCCGGCTGGCAACTGCACTGGACCGGCTACACCCGGACTACAGGGATGAGATGCACACAAAGCAAGAGGAGCTGGCTAAGAAGCACCAGGGCACCGCCAGGCAGTTCGAGCCATCAGAGACTGTGTTTGCCCGTTGCTATGCAGGAGGAGACAAATGGATGCCTGCCGTGGTGGAGCAGGCCACGGGTCCCCTGTCATACAGCATCCGTACACCTGATGGCCAGCTACACAGACGCCACGTAGACCAGCTACGGGGTCGTACTCTGGGGAGAGTAACAGAGACGTCACAGGCTAGGCCATTGTCTCCGCCACCTCTGCCAAGCAGTGACGGCCTGCTTCCTGCAACAACGACAGAAGCCACATCGACAGAAGGTGTCACGGAGTCATCAGCCACAGAGGAAGGTTTTCCTGCAGCTAGCAGTGGCACCCCGACTATGCCTGTCCAGCGGCGCTCAAGTCGGGTTAGATTCCATCCCAGACGCCTGGGTTTTATCTGGGGGAAAGGAATGTTGTGTTTTGAGTTTTGCTTCAATGAAGTTTGTCCCAGTTCCCGGGTGTTACCTGAAGGGGGTGCTGGGGGGCTCGGTTTTACTTTGTCTGCATGGCAGAACCCGAAACTGAAAGTGAAAGACAATGTGCTGTAATGTCCACCCACTTACTCAGTAAATAATAAAAGGTTCATTCCGTCTCCTCTATTCATTACTGTTCGGTCAAGATGCAATAGTGTCGAGCTTCTTTTAACGTTGTTGGAGCTGCACTCATCCAGGCAGGTGGAGAGTATTCCCTCACACACTGGGGAGTCAGGTGGTGAGACACTCGCCGCAGAATACCCAGCCTCTGACCTGCTCTTGTTGCCACAGTATTTACGTGGCTGGTCCAGTTAAGTTTCTGGTCAATGGTGTCCCCCAGGATATTGATGGTGGGTGATTCAGCGATGGTAATGCCGTTGAATGTCAAGGGGCGGTGATTAGACGCTCACTTGTTGGAGATAGTCATTGCCTGGCACGTGTGTGGCACGAATGTTACCTGCCACTTATCAGCCCCAGCCTGAATGTCGTCCAGGTCTTGCTGCGTGCGGGCATGGACTGCTTCATTATCTGAGGAGTTGCGAATGGCACTGAACACTGTGCAGTCATCAGCGAACATCCCCACTTCTGACCTTATGATGGAGGGAAGGTCATTGATGAAGCAGCTGAAGATGGTTGGGCCTAGGACACTGCCCTGAGGAACTCCTGCAGCGATGTCCTGGGGCTGTGATTAATGACCTCCAACCCCCACCACAACCATCTCCCTTTGTGCTACATATGACTCCAGCCAGTGGAGAGTTTTCCTCCCAACTCCCATTGACCTCAGTCTTACTAGGGCTCTTTGATGACACACTAAGTCAAATGCTGCCTTGATGTGAAGGGCAGTCACTCTCACCTCACCTCTGAAATTCAATTCTTTTGTCCATGTTTGGACCAAGGCTGTAATGAGGTCTGGAACTGAGTGGTCCTGGCGGAACCCAAATTGGGCATCAGTGAACAGGTTATTGGTGAGTAAGTTTGATAGCACTGTCGATGACACCTTCCATCACTTTGCTGCTGATTGAGAGTAGGCTGATGGGGCGGTAATTGGCCGGATTGGTTTTATCCTGCTTTTTGTGGACAGGACATACCTGGGCAGTTTTCCACATTGTCGGATAGATGCCAGTGTTATAGCTGTACAGGTACTCCTTGGCTAAAGGTGCAGCTAGTTCCAGAGCACAAGTCTTCAGCACGACAGTCGGGATGTCGTCAGGGTCCACAGCTTTTGCTGTACCCAGTGCACTCAGCTGTTTCTTGATATCACGTGGAGTGAATCGAATTGGCTAAAGACTTGCTTCTGTGGTAGTGGGGACCACAGGAGGAGGCCAATATGGATCATTCACTCGGCACTTCTGGCTGAAGATGGTTGCAAATGCGTCAGCTTTGTCTTTTGCACTCACGTGCTTGGCACCACCATCATTGAGGATGAGGATATTCATGACGCCTCCTCCTCCTGTTAGTTGTTTAATGGTCCACCACCATTCATGACTGGATGTGGCAGGACTGCAGAGCTTTGATCTGGTCCGTTGATTGTGGGATCACTTAGCTCTGTCTATAGCATGCTGCTTTCATCTTTTAGCATGCATGTAGTCCTGTGTTGCAGCTTCCCCAGGTTGGCACTGCATTTTTAGGTACTCCTGGCATGCTCTTCTACACTCCTTATTGAACCAGAGTTGGTCACCTGGCTTGATGATAATGGTAGAGTGAGGGATATACCGGGCCATGAGGTTACAAATTGTGGTGGAATACAATTCTGCTGCTGCTGATTGCCCACAGCGCCTCATGGATGCCCAGTTTTGCGCTGCTAGATCTGTTCTGAATCTAAACCCATTTAGCATGGTGATAGTGCCACACAACACGATGGAGGGTGTCCTCAGTGTGAAGACGGGACTTCGTCTCCACAATGACTGTGCGGTGGTCACTGCTACCAATGCTGTCATGGACAGATGCATCTGCGACAGGTAGATTGGTGAGGACGAGGTCAAGTAGGTTTTTCCCTCATGTTGGTTCTCTCACCACCTGTCGCAGGCCCAGACTGGCAGCTTTGTTCTTCAGGTCAGTCTTGGTGATGGACATTGAAGTCCCCCACCCAGAGTACAAACCTGCGCCCGTGCTACTCTCAGTGCTTCTTCCAAGTGGTGTTCAACATGGAGTAGTACTGATTCATCAGCTGAGGGAGGGCAGTAGGTGGTAATCAGCAGGAGGTTTCACTGCCCATGCTTGACCTGAAGCCATGAGACTTCATGGGGTCTGGAGTCAATGTTGAGGACTCCCAGGGCCATTCCTTCCTGACTTTATACCACTGTGCTGCCGCCCCTGGTGGGTCTGTCCTGCTGGTGAGACAGGACATACCCAGGGTGATGGAGGAGTTTGGGACATTGGCTGAAAGGTATGATTCTGTGAGTATGACTGTCAGGCTGTTGCTTGACTAGTCTGTGGGACAGCTCTCCCAATTTTGGCACAAGTCCCCAGATGTTGGTGAGGAGGATTGTGCAGGTTCGACTGGGCTGGCTGTGCCGTTGTCGTGTCTGTAGCCGGTGCCGAGGTCGATGCTGGGTGGTCCATCTGGTTTTATTCTTCTTGTTTTTTGTAGTGGTTTTTTACAGCTGAGTGGCTTGCTAGGCCATTTCAGAGGGTAGTTAAGAGTCAACCACATTGCTGTGGGTCTGGAGTCACATATAGGCCAGACCAGGTAAGGATGGCAGATTTCCTTCCTTAAAGGACATTAGTTTGTGCTTCAAATACTCCCTTAAATTCATCATAATGATTGTTCTATCACTCTGCTGCTTACACAATGCATAGCAGAAGAGTCATCTGGCTCATCTCCATGCTCGTAAAAGCAAAGCCCCCGTCAGTCGAATTTGAACATGAGAAAATATCTAATTCCCTCATGCTCTCTCAGAGAGCATCACATACTTCCACAGTCCGAGTTGTTTTATGGGCAGATTCCAATCTTTGAATCTGCTGTTCCAACTAAGCTTGGGCCACAAGACTTCTGCTTCTTATTAGAAGCAAAAGCAGGGTTCCTCCCATAACAGACTGCCTTAGCCATCTCCCATAGGATCTCATAGCAATGCAGTTAAATTCTAAAAAAGAATTCCTGAATCATCTCCAGAAACTGCAGATCTAAATAAGGAGGATTTTAAAATTGCCATCCAACACCCACAGAATACGTGTCCCCAGCACATGGTCAGTGAATTATCCAATATCAATCACTTGTATTTATATAGAGCCTCTAATATAGAAAATTCCTACCGTGCATAATGAAGGAATGGGGAGAGAAAAATATAGATCACTGGAGATAAGGACACAAAGCCATAGTGGCAGAATTAGGCGAGATAATCAAAAACTTGGTTGAAAAGATAGGTTTTGAGAAAGTTTTTAAAGGTGGAGAGAGAAGTGGCAAGGTGCAGGGGTTTAGGAATAGAGCCCCAGAGTTCAGGGGTAAAGACTCTGCCACTAAGGGTAGAGTGGGCAGATAAGAGGATGCACAGTATGCCAAAGTTGAAAGAGCAGAGGGTGTGAGCTTGGACATAGAGCTGCAAGAGTTTGCAGTGCTGGGTGAGGCTGTTGGGGAAATTTACAATAGGAATTGAATTTATCACACAAATAATAAGCAAACAATGTACCAGTGACGTAATACTGTTCATATCCCAGAAAAGAGTTACTGTGACATTGTGGGTTTTGTATGTCTGACCTCTCAAATTCAAAAAGGCATTCATTTAATTTCCTCACCATCTCATCGTGTTGCATTTTATTTACACCACTACCTCCCAATTTTACAAATATATTGGCCTTAACAATACATTCTACTTCCGAAACCTGTCCGTAGCAGTAAGGAAGTGGCTGATTGGGTGAATCTGATTTAAGCCGATGGCAAAGAGCAGCAAGTCTGTCCTTGTCCAAGTGTGACTGCAGCAGCTCAGCTCCATTCATTTTCTGCCACTGATCAACACAGCACATGGCCAGGTCAATTTCATGCCATGGTCCAGCCAACACAGCACTCTGAATGGACGAAACATTTAATGGACGTTCCCATTGGAACATTGCCAGAGACAATGTGCAAATTTTTGTTGGCCATTTTGATTGTTAATCGTGTGCACACAGATGTGTCCCACCTCATATCATGTTATTTACACTCTCTACAATATTCAATGACTTGTCAATTGCATTGACTTATATTGCTACATTTCACTTGTTTTAAATGAAGCAACAGAGACCTGTATATACTGATGAAACATCCAAACAATGCAAGATTATTTTGTGGTGAATTCCGGGCTATTGAATTTAAATAGTAATGCATATTTCATCAGGTAATTTGTTATTTTTTTGAATCTTAAGTAGAATACAGTCAATGTGTGTGCATTCAACTGTTACACAAAGCATTTCCTTTTACTACAGTGCTTTTTGAGAAGAACTATTTCATAGAATAGAGTCATAGGGCTGAATTTTACCGGCCCTGAGAAGGCAGGTTTGGAGGCGGGACTGCTGGCAAAATCAAAAAGAATGGGAGCGGGTCCCGAACCCACTCCCAACCCGCCTCCAAACAATCTTCCCAGGAGTCAGGTCCCCGATTTGCGTAGGGACCCAACTCCTACGGCGGGAAGAGGATTATAGCCACTTAACTGCCTGTTAACAGGTAGTTAACAGGCAGTTAAGAGCTTTTTCCCATTTTAAGACTTCTGCTGCGGGCTTCCCGACATTGGGGAACCCCGTCAGGGTGAGGCGTGCTGTGGGTCTGTTGTAATGTTTGTGTATAAGTGACAGCTGCAGAAGTGGTGTGAAGGATGCAATGGGATACTGGTGAGTATCAGAGGTAAGGTCATCTTGGGAAAGTCATTTTTAATGTGTTTAGATTTTTCTGTATGTGACAAGCTTTGAAGTGTTTGTGTGGCCTCACCTCATTGGGAGAAGTGACATATCGCTTCTGTAACCTCACCTGCAGCTGCCATCTGTTTTATCCTAAGGAGAGAGTCATTGGAGAGCCAGGGTGCAAGGGCTCACCTTTGTACAGTGATTGTCAGTGTTTGACAGCACCTCAAATGGTACACGTCCCTTTAAGAAAACCAGCAGATGCAGTCAACTGACGTCATCTGACACCGGCTTTCCCTTAATTGGCCGGCAAGCCAACAGGGTGGGCTTATCAAGGCCAATCAGAGGAAAATAGCGTCTGTGCGTCGGACGTCGCTGGGGGCGGGACTAGAACCCGGAAGGCAGCAGTCCCGCCCCCAACTCGTCTCCGCAGGTAAAATCCAGCCCGTAGAATCTTACAGCACAGAAGGATTTGTCAGTATTTACAGTAGAGGAAGAGAGTAGAGGATGCCAGAAATCTCAAGGAAATTAATACTAAATCAGGGACAGGGACTCAATAAAATTAATGTTGTAAAATAACAGTAATCAAGAAAATAATGGCACTAAAGAGTGACAAATCCCCAGGACCAGATGGTTTCCATCCCAGTGTTTTAAAGGAAGCAGGTGAGCACATTGTAGATACCCTAACTATAATCTTCCAAAGTTCTCTCGATTCAGGAACCATCCCTTTAGATTGGAAAATTGCGCATGTCACTCTGCTATTTAAAATTGGTGAGCGAGGGAATCCAGGGAATTATAGACCAGTTAGCTTAACATCTGTTGCCACGAAATTGCTAGAGCCTATAATTAAGGATAGGGTGACTGAACACCTCGAAAATTTTCATTTGGTCAGAGAGAGTCAACTTGGATTTGTGAAAGGTAGGTCATGCCTGACAAACCTAATTTAATTTTTTGAGGAGGTGACTAAAGTAGTGGACAGGGGAATGTCTATGGATGTTATTTATATGGACTTCCAGAAGACATTTGATAAAGTCCCATATAAGAGATTGTTAAGTAAGGTAGAAGCCCATGGAATTAAGGGCAAATTATTGACCTAGTTAGGAAATTGGCTGAACGGTAGGAGACAGGCAGTAAGGATAATGGGTAGGTACTCAAATTGGCAGGAGGTGACTAGTGATGTCCCACAGGGATCTGTGTTGGGGCCGCAACTATTCACAGTATTTATTAATGACTTAGATGATGGCATAGAAAGTAATCTTTCCAGATTTGCCAATGACACAAAGATAGGGGGCATTGTAGGCAGTGTAGATGGAAGCATAAAATTACAGAGGGATATCGACAGATTAAGTGAATGGGCAAAACTGGGGCAAAATGTAGGCAAACGTGAGGTCATCCACTTTGGACCTAAAAAGGATAAAACAGGGTACTTTCTAAATGGTGAAAGGTTAAAAACAGTGGAGGTCCAAAGAGACTTGGGGGGTCCAGGTACATAGATCATTAAAATGTCATAAACAGGTACACAAAATATTCAAAAAGGCTAATGGGATGCTGGCCTTTATCTTTTCTTCTTCTCTTCTTAGGCAGTCCCTCGGAACCGAGGATGACTTGCTTCCACATTAAAAATTAGTTCTCAGGTGACCGATGAGTCCAATGCAGGACCTACAGTCTCTGTCACAGGTGGGGCAGACGGTGGTTGAAGGGGCGGGTGGGTGGGGTGCTTGGGTTGACGTGCACTCCTTGCGCTGCCTGTGCTTGGCTTCCGCTTGCTCGCGGCGAAGAGACTCGAGGTGTTCAGCGCCTTCCCGGATGCTTCTCCTCCACTTTGTACGGTCTTGGGCCAGGGATTCCCAGATGTCGGTGGGGATGTTACACTTTTTCAAGGAAGCTTTGAGGGTGTCCTTGAAGCATTTCCTCTGCCCACCTGGGGCTCTCTTGCCGTGCCGGAGCTCCGAGTAGAGCGCTTGTTTTGGGAGTCTCGTATCGGGCATGCGGACAATGTGACCAGTCCACGGAGCTGATCGAGCGTGGTCAAAGCTTCGATGCTGGGGATGTTGGCCTGAGCAAGAACACTGATGTTGGTGCGCCTATCCTGCCAATGGATTTGCAGGATGTTGCGGAGGCAGCGTTGGTGGTACCTCTCCAGTGCTTTGAGGTGCCTGCTGTACATAGTCCATGTCTCTGAGGCATACAGGAAACATAGAAACATAGAAACATTGAAACTAGGAGCAGGAGTAGGCCATTTGGCCCTTCGAGCCTGCTCTGCCATTCAACGAGATCATGGCTGATCATCCAAACCCTAGCACCCGGTCCCTACACTGACAGCCATCCCACCCAAGCCCTATCCCCGTAACCCCGTAACCCCATGTATTTAATCCCCCCTAACACTAAGGGCCAATTTTTATCATGGCCAATCAACCTAACCCGCACATCTTTTGGACTGTGGGAGGAAACCGGAGCACCCGGAGGAAACCCACGCAAACACGGGGAGAATGTGCAAACTCCACACAGTGGGCGGGTATCACTGCTGCTCTGTAGACCCTGAGCTTAGTGCTGGGTTTGAGGTCCTGGTCTTCAAACACTCTCTTCCTCAGGCGACCAAAGGCTGCACTGTCACACTGAAGGCGGTGTTGGACTTTGTCGTCGATGTCTGCCCTCGTTGACAGTAGGCTCCTGAGGTATGGAAAGTGGTCCATGTTGTCCAAGGCCTTGTCATGGATTTTGATAATCGGGGGGCAGTACTGTGTGGCGGGGGCAGGTTAGTAGAGGACCTTTGTCTTACGGAAATTTAGTGTAAGGCCCATGCTCTCGTATGCTTCGGTGAAGGTGTTGACGATGGTTTGGAGTTCGACCTCCGAGTGAGCGCAGACGCAAGCGTCGTCTGCATACTGTAATTCAACGACAGAGGATGGGACGACCTTGATCTGAACTGGAGGCGACGGAGGTTGAACAGTTTCCCGTTTGTTCTGTAAATTAGCTCCACTCCAGTGGGGAGCTTACTGAGGGTGAGATGGAGCGTTGCAGCAAGGAAGATCGAGAAGAGCGTTAGTGCGATGACACAGCCTTGCTTGACCCCGGTTCATACGTGAATTGGGTCTGTGGTGGAACCGATGGTCAGGATCACAGCTTGCATATCGTCGTGAAACAGGCGGAGGATGGTGACAAACTTTTGAGGGCAGCCGAATTTGAGGAGGACACTCCATAATCCCTCATGGTTGACAGTGTCGAAGGCCTTTGTGAGATCAAAGAAGGCCATGTACAGCGGTTGGTGCTGTTCCCTGCATTTCTCTTGAAGATCATGTCCATTGTGCCCCTTAGTGGGTGGAATCCGCATTGCGACTCTGGGAGGAGCTCTTCGACCACTGGGAGAAGGCGATTGAGGAGGATTCTTGCGATGACTTTCCCTGTGGCAGACAGCAGGGAAACTCCTCTGTAATTACCACAATCGGACTTGTCACCTTTCTTGAAGATGGTCACAATTACGGCGTCTCTGAGATCCCCTGGCATGCTTCCCTCCTTCCAGATAAGAGAGATGAGTTCATGAATTTGCACCAGTAGTGCTTCTCCGCCATGCTTTAGTGCCTCGGCGGGGATTCCATCTGCTCCTGAGGCCTTGTTGTTCTTCAGTTGTCAGATGGCCTTTTTAACCTCATGCCGGGCTGGGGTTGTGCCGAGATGGTGGCGAGTAGCATGCTGCGGGATGGAGTTGAGGACACTCATGTCGAAGATAGAGTCGCGGTTAAGGAGATCTTTGAAGTGCTCCTTCCAGTGGGCACTGACTGCCTCTCTGTCCTTGATGAGTACCTCTCCATTCTTGGCCCGCAGAGGGGTAGGGCCTTGGGTGCTTGGGCCGTAGATGGTCTTGACTGTGCTAAAGAATCCACACACGTTGTGGCCTTTATATCTAGAGAACTAGAGTACAAGGGGGTAGAAGTTATGCTGCAGCTATACAAAACCCTGGTTAGACCACACCTGGAGTACTGTGAGTAGTTCTGGGCACCACACCTTAGGAAGGATATATTGGCCTTGGATGGTGTGCAGCGTAGGTTTACCAGAATGATACCCGGACTCCAAGGGTTAAGTTATGAAGAAAGATTACACAAATTAGGATTGTATTCCCTAGAATTTAGAAGGTTAAGGGGTGATCTGATTAAAGTTTTCAAGATATTAAGGGGAACAGATAGGGTAGATAGAGAGAAACTATTTCTGCTGGTTGGGGATTCTAGGACTAGGGGGCATAGTTTAAAAATTGGAGCCAGACCTTTCAGGAGTGAAATTAGGAAACACTTTTACACACAAAGGGTGGTAGAAGTTTGGAACTCTCTTCTGCAAACGGCAATTGATGCTAGATCAATTGTTAATTTTAAATCAGAGATTGATAGCTTTCGGTTAACCAAAGGTATTAAGGGATACGGGCCAAAGGCGGATATATGGAGTTAGGTCGCAGATCAGCCATGATCTCATTGAATGGCGGAGCAGGCTCAAGGGGCTGAATGGTCTACTCCTGTTCTTATGTTCCTAAGCAGGCTGTTCGGCCCATCATGCCTGTGCTGGCTCTTTGAAAGAGCTGTCCAATTTAGTCCCATACCTCAGCCTTTTCCCCATAACCCTGCAAATTAGAACTCTTCAAGTACATGTCCAATTGCCTTTTAAAAGTTCTCATGGAATCTGATTCCACCATCTTATCAGGTAGTGCATTCTAGATCGTAAGAACCCTCTGTGTGAAAACATTTCTCCTTGGTTCCCCTCTAGTTCTTTTGACAATTATTTTAAATCTTTGACCTTTGGTTACCGACCCGTTTGCCAGAGGAAATAGGTTCTCCCTACTTGCTCTGTCAAAACCCTTCATAATTTTGAATACCTCTATTAAGTCTCCCCTTAACCTTCTCTGCTCTAAGGAAAACAATCACAGCTTCTCCAATCTCTCCACATAACTGGCCTCCCTTATCCCTGATATCACCCTGGTAAACCTCCTCTGTACCCTCTCCAGGGCCTTGACATCCTTCCTAAAGTGTGGTGCCCAGAATTGGACACAATACTCCAGGTGAGGCCTAACCAGAGATTTGTGAAGGTTTAGCATGACTTCCTTGTTTTTGTATTTAATACCCCTATTTACAAAGCCAAGTATCCCATATGCTTTCTTAACATGCCCTGCCACCTTCAAAGATTTGTGAATATGCACCCCCGGGTCCCTCTGCTCTTGCACCCCCTCAAAATAGTACCATTTAGATTATACTGCCTCTCCATGTTGTTCTCCCAAAGTGCATCACTTCACACTTATCCGCATTAAATTGCATCTGCCACGTGCCTGCCCATTTCACCAGTCTGTCTATGTCCTCCTGAAGTCTGTTACTATCATGCTCACTATTTACCACTATGCCAAGTTTTGTATCATCCGCAAACTTCAAAACTGTACTCCCTAAACCCAAGTCCAAGTCATTTATAGATAACAAGAAAAGCATTGGTCCTAATACCGATCCCTGCACGACATACTTCTCTCCAGTCAGAAAAACATCCATTCACCACTACTCTCTGCCTCCTATCCCTTAGTAAATTTCGTTCCCAAGTTACCACCGTCCCTTTAGTACCGTGTACTTCTATTTTCCAAATATTTCTGTTATGAGGTACTTTATCAAATGCCTTTTGAAAGTCCATATATAAAACATCTACTGCACAACCATTATCAACCCTCTCTGTTATTTCATCAAAGAACTCAATCAGGTTAGTCAGACACGATTTGCCTTTAACAAATCCATGCTAGCTGTCCCTTATTAACCCACGCTTCTCCAAGTGAGAATTAATTTTGTCCTTGACAATTGTTTCTAGTAGTTTTCCCACCACTGAGAATAGACTGATTGGCCTGATGTTACCAGGTTTATCCCTCTCCCCTTTTTTGAACAAGGGTATAACATTTGCAATTCTCCAGTCCTTTGGCACCACTCCAATACCCAAGGAAGATTGTGGTTAGAGCTTCTTCTGTCGCCACCCTAGCTTCCTTCAGCAACCTAGGATACATCCCATCTGGATAAGTGACTTGTTAACTTTGAGTGGTGCCAACCTATTTAGCATCTCCTTTGTATCTATTTTTATCCTATCCAATACCTCTACTCCCCCCCTCCTCTACTCCGACATTAACTTCATCCTCTTCTTTTGTGAAGACAGATGCAAAGTACTCATTCAGTACCTCAGTCATGCCCTCTGCCTCCAAAAGAAGATTTCTTTTTTGGCCTTAATCAGCCCCACCATTCCTTTAACTATCCTTCTACTTTTTAAATGTTTGTAAAAGATTTTATTTTTTTAATGTTATCTGCTAACCTTTTCTCATACTCTCTCTTTGCCTTTCTTATATCCTTTTTCAATTTCCCCCTGCACTCTCTGTATTCTGCCTGGTTTTCGATTCTATTCTGTACCTGATATCCATTGGCTGCACCACTTCTGAGTCGTGTTATGTTTGCTGCAGCGTTTTTGAATTATTTTTGCCGCACATTGTGGTGTAAATTTGCCACGGGTTGATCGGTCTAACTTGTGGCGTTCATCGCCAATATCCCCATTGCTGCAAGTAACAACAAACTTTGTAATATTGTATCAGGATAGCCTAGTACAAGATTCTGGTTTAGCTGTTAAACTTCCTAAGCACAATGACCAAGTTTTAAAGAGACAACCACTAAATCGAAGCTTAAACAAAAATACATCACTGTTGTCACAGAAACTGAAAACAGAGTTTCTCTTGTTCCCTGAAAGAAAGCAATAGCAGCATGTTGCCTCTTTAAGAGGCTGGAGAATGAAGGCTCTTTACATAGAACCATAGAATGATACAGCACAGAGGGAGGCCATTCGGCCCATTGTGCCTGGGCCAGCTCTTTGAAAGAGCTATCCAATTAGTCCCACTCCCCTGCTCTTTCCCCATAGCCCTGCAAATATTTCCCCTTCAAGTAGTTATCCAATTCCCTTTTGAAAAGTTATTATTGAATCTGCATCAATAGAAAGTTAAAGTGACAAACCCATCATAAGTCATAATATAAAAAATAGGAGTGGAGAAGAAATATAATCCATCGTGCTCAGCAAAACCTGAGCAGGTTCTAATAAAGAAGACAGATGTACAGGTCTGGCCTGCCCTATAGTTCTGAAAAGATAACTAGCCAATGAATTATAAGACATAAGGATATGACGAACCCAATGAGTTTCTACTGGCAAAGAACACCCTAAAAGATTACGAAATATTAAACAAGTACAACATAAGGTAAATAGCAAATGTTAAGTGTAAAATTTACATAATAAACAGAACACTCCTGATACCCTCCCCCAAACACTACCCGAACAAAGAAAACTTTTCAAAAAATGCAAAGTCAGCCAACCATTGACGGGCCCGCTGTGCATCCAAACAGAGAGGTCCAAGGCCATCTCAAAACTGGGCCTCGGGCATCGTCTACATATTCAGGGTGAGCTGCCAGTGCCTGCTTCGCCTCCGCAAGCAGTTCGCCCCAAAAGAAACAAGAATCTCAGTCCGCCGGCAGCGGCCAGCAGGTAAGTTCTTGTCAGGTTGGATCGGGTGGTGGTGGCGTGCAATTGCCACGACTGTGGAGTCAACAGGAGCAATCCAGTCTCTTCTGGCACACAGAAAATTTAATTTAAAAAAAATATATAAAACTAGCATTTACCTTTTGTTGGTGGCTGCGGGGGCTGCTGAAGAATCCTGAGCAGATCTGGCCCATGCTTGCTCCAGTCAACGGATCAAGTTTTACACAGAGGTCCTTCAACAGGCATTAGGCCATTCATTAACATATTTACGGGTTAAGCGTGTACCCGGGATGCCAAAAAATGGCCCCCATAAATTTAGCAGTGGGATCAATGCCTACGCAGATTGGGCACAGGCCATCCCACTGCTAAATCAGTATGCTTTGTGCCCAAAAATGGGCATAGCACATACCACTTTCTATCCTATTGTGTTCATCTAGCTCAATGAAATCTGTTTAGTAGCCATTAAATACTGGCAATCGTCAGTCTGCAAGTAAGAAATGCCAAATGACTATCCACAATGGAGAAGCAAAAATAAAAATTGACAAGCTGATGTTAGCATTCATTTATGAACACACGAAAATTAGAGAGAGTACATATTCCTGCCACTTGTCCTTGATTACATTCAATCTTACCTTCGCAATAGCAGGCAAGAGGTGTGCAGCTGAAACCGAAGCCCCGTTTGCAGCCAACAGCAGAGGAACCTGAGGTCATTAGCAGGGTGTCTGAACTCTCAACTGTCAAATGAGCAGATATAGATTTTCATTTTTCAAATGAACCATATAATCAAATATTGCAATTCAGATAAACTAGTGTGTTTGGGAAAAATCAATCCATAAAACAGCTGTGAGAATGGGCAGTAACAACCGAGGTGGGCAGCAGCACTATCATTCTGCAAAGAACCAAAATTGCCTGGTGTTTGTCATACGTTTTTCACTCTCTCCTTTTTTTCCCTCCTCTCAACTGCTATCCCAGTACTGCTTTTGCTTCTTCTTTGCATCCTGTCATTTTTTTCCTCTCTTCCTACTGTATGTTATTTAACCTCTTTCTCCTGCTTATCTGTCTTGTGACCTCGTGCTCCTTTTTTATTTTCTCTCCTGTTTGTATCTAACTTCTTCAGCGATTTGAAGAGTGAGTGTCCCAAAGAAGGAGGTGGCTGAATGATGCCCCCTCTGCCCTCAGTAATACGTGCTGGAGTTCAGACTGCTGCAGTGCAATTTCTCAGTCTTATGGGGAGAAATGTGCGGTTGACCTTCTGGGTCTCCAGAGAGAAAGAAGAAAACAATTTCTTCCAAGATGCTGGCAGTAATCCAGTAGAGACCAAATCCAGAGGCCAAGTTTTAAAATGATGGAAGGTTACAGATTCAGTAACACTAATGTGTCTGTAACATCACAGGAAGCTCCAAACATCTCTCTTTAAAGTCATATGTTTTAAATATTTTCTTATTTGTTTCAAATTACTTTCACGAGTGACAGAACATCTGAAGGAAAATACGTTAGTTAAAGAAAGGGGGACAGGCTGCC
The DNA here is from genome assembly GCF_052327205.1 of Somniosus microcephalus. Classification (NCBI taxonomy): domain Eukaryota; kingdom Metazoa; phylum Chordata; class Chondrichthyes; order Squaliformes; family Somniosidae; genus Somniosus; species Somniosus microcephalus. The sequence goes on from NC_140997.1 coordinate 192,129,958, forward strand.
CCCGTGGGTTAACACATTAACCTTCAGGAAAGTAAACCTGGTTCTTCAACTATCATAGTGCTTCCTTTTACAAAAGATATTCTTTCTGAAATTAAATGCTGCAAGCTTTCACTCCCATTGCTATCAGTATTACGAAATCCTAAAGAAACAGTCTCCTTTGGGCTGCCTGGAGCTGACAACAGGGGAGGCCGGAGCTATGCAGTAACATGAGTCACGTGACTGATTATTCCAGTTCTGCCTGAACACTTGAAAAGACTTAAGCATTGGAAAGAGGGCTGAGTGAGTCCATGCGAGCGGAGAATCACAAAGCATGTAGCTTCTCAGATTAATAGGTTTGAGGAGAGGAACGGAGCAGATTATCCAGCAAAAAAACACTGCTCAAAGTCACAGAAAATGTGGAACCAGACGAGGGCTTCAGCTGGATTGCCCCGGGGAGTGTTGGTTAAATCAGGTAAGTGTATACATATATGCGTATGTAGGTGAGGATTTGATAGTGTAAGTTTGTCTTAAATAATAAGAATGTGCCAGGCTTCACTGAATATTACTTTTCTTCCCGATCCAGTTTTTGAAAATAAGCATTTAAATATTCTTTGACTGAATTTTAAGTAATTGTCTGAACTTTAAGGTTCAAGAATAGAACACAAATATTTGTTAAGAAAGTAACTGGTTTAACCTGTACTACGGAATGCCATTTTTATGGTCAAATTACTTTGCAGTAATTTATATTTTAAAAAATGGTTTGGATGTTTGTAAGGTGAAAATCCACAGAGTTTTGAGTGTTTACTTCTAGACATGAAAGGGGAAACTTGTCTTTTTGTTGCCTTGTTAAGCTTCAGATGAAAGCGACTGCACTCATTCCTACTCCCCAGTGGATACTAAGAACAGAAGTTGCTGCTGGCAGAGCTCTAAGTCAAGGCAACACCTTACAGTTAGTGTTTGTTTGCTCTGAGGCTGAATTACAAGGGAAACAAGTCCTAACATTGATTTGTGCCTGTGCAAGGGGCAGCTTCTGCTGTACTTGTTGGGGAGACTGTGTGCATAAAGTATCAAGCTGTTCTTCAGTAACCATGGCAACCCCTTGTTACATAAATGAGGACATAAGCATTTTTAGGAAAAAATGCACTAATAAGGAATTGAAATGTGTGTCTTTTTGTTTATGGCAACCAGATTTTCTTTTCTGAATAAAATATTATTGAATTATTAATAATGTTTAAACTTATTGGAAATATTTTAATGCAACTATGAGCATTTTATAAACTCAATGATCATGTGACACTTAGAGAAAAGGCTCAACTTTACAAAGTTTAATTTTTGTGTTAACACAGCAACTGAATAATACTGAATTAAAGAATGCATATTCATGAGGTGTAATCTGCTTTTAATTTCATTGAAGTGGAAAGGTTCACATGGTGACCTGTATTATCCCCTATAGTTTTTCTGAGCCAAACATTGAGTGTACTTTGATGGGGAGCATCATTGAATGAAAAGGTAAATTAAGCTTGGGAAGAGACAATATTTAGTATTTTCACTTTTTGTGCAGCTAACATGAGTTTAGTTAACGGTTGTCTCCAATTTGTTCTACGTTTTGACAAGTTGTAAGTATTCTGGGATAAGAGAGAGCCCGTCAGATTTTCTTAAATACTCACCTCTTTGCTCAAGAGATCCTTGGCAATAACCGGAATCTATGGCGAAAGCCAGCTAGTTGCTATGGTAATCTGTGTTTTTTTTCTCCTAGACTAAAATCCCTTTCAGCTGTCATATATGTGTAATGTCAATTCAACCACATGACTGATTTTGGTTTGAAAAGTTAGAGGTTGTGGCCTGGAATTTCCTGAGGGGGCGCAACCCGGAAGTTTCATTCGAAATTCCGTTCATTCCCAAGCCTATCTGCCGATGTCAAATTACACTCAAATTTCCTGCAAATCTCATTAGCGTGTGCCCGAACATAAAAAATGGGCATAAATCAGTGTAAACAATCAGGGAAAGCACCAAACTCTCACTATATATTCCTTATGTATGAAGATATTAAAGTTTCAACTTATTCAACCATCTTTCATGCGCCTTAGGCACAGCATGTTTAGGAGCCTGCAATCGCGGAAGCTTTTCATTTTTTATGTGACTTTTACACTGCCATAAAAGTGCATTCAAAGAAACAGAAAATAAGAACAGGTCTCAGTGAGGATAATTTTTTTTAAATGGTCAAAAAATTGCAATAAAACACCAGAAAAATGAGTTTGTTTCCCGCGGTGCCTGAAAATCTGGTCAAAGTTTTAGGAGAGCCTCTGAGCAAGTGCAATTTCAGAAACTGATATATGAGGCTTTGTAACTTGGGGGCAGGGCCATCACTATGGGTGGAGATGCATTTGGGCAGAGGGATCGATAGACAATTGTAAAAGTTTGAGGAGTTTTGGGCATATTGCTCTTGCGCGCATAATTCACTTATGCCCAAAATTCCACGATTGTTTAGTCCATGCAATTGCTTTGTCCCCAATTGCGCATGTCTCTGACCAGAAAATAGCAGGTCGAAATCCTGGTGCCCACAGAATTTGGATAATTTTGCAAAATGAAGAAACATTGCTGTGAGCAGTTAAAGTAAGATAACATCCATCAAAAAGTTAGTGTATCTGGAAATAAGTGAATAAGCTTGATGCTGCCACAAAATAGTGGCATACACATAGCTGCCAAGTCTTCAGTTTCCAGCTGGACATTGCAGATATTAAACTTAAACCCTGATCAAAGAACGAAATCTTCAGCTAAACTATCCTCAACCTGCACAATGCCAGCCTGAGTTCACACCTTAGAGAACTACTGGAAGAAGAAAGTGTCCCTTCACACCCTTAGAATCGCCTTGCCGGCACTGCTGCATTTTCGGTGCCGTGTCATCCTCCTCCATGTCTTCACAGAAAACCTTAGACTCCTGAAGGATGAGACCTGGGTGAATTGGGTGAGGCATGAAAGCTCTCAACATTGGCATGCGGCAGTATGTGGAATCTTCAATGCATACTGAGGTATCAAACTTACTGCACCCAGCACAGGCTTTGTAAATGACACTCATCCCTCTCAGTTGGAACGGTTGTGGCCTTAGGATTTCACAGGGTTTCTGCTTCTGTCCACACCTGTATCCCATTGTATGGGAATCCTGGAGACTACAATGGTCTAGATAGGATTGTCAGTCTCACAGGAGCTGTTTTTTTTGCTTGCTTAGCTTTCTTCCCATGGACACAGAAGCATGCACGGTGGCATAGTGGTTAGCAGTGTTGGCTCACAGCGCCAGGGACCTGGGTTCAAATCCAGCCTCGGGTGACTGTGTGGAGTTTGCACATTCTCCCCGTGTTTGCGTGGGTTTCCTCCGGGTGCTCCGGTTTCCTCCCACAGTCCAAAGATGTGCGGGTTAGGTTGATTGGCCATGATAAAAATTGGCCCTTAGTGTTAGGGGGGATTAAATATGTGGGGTTACGGGGTTATGGGGATAGGGCTTGGGTGGGATGGCTGTCGGTGTAGGGACCGGGTGCTAGGGTTTGGATGATCAGCCATGATCTCATTGAATGGCGGAGCAGGCTCGAAGGGCCGAATGGCCTACTCCTGCTCCTAGTTTCTATGTTTCTATGTTTCTATGAATCCCTGCAGTGCCTAAGCTAGTGTCGTTCTCATTTAATTGCAGCAATCACATGCATAGTCTCCTACACATGCAACCACACACACCCCCTCAAAGTCTCCCACGTCCTCCACACACCACTACAATTGTCTGCTGATGTATTTCTTGTCCCTAATGATCAATGGTGTCCAAAATTTAGTTTTTGTGCTTTGTCGGCTTTTACTCTACATCTGCACAAAGAATCACTTTTGACTAGCACAGCATTGAGGTACAGTTGGGGCTCTGAATAACACATTAACATATTAATATTAAGGCATTTGATCATGTTCCACATGTGAGGGTTTTAAAAATGAAGGATTATGGAATTAATGACAAGGTAACTAGCTGGATTGAAATGTGGTTTGGTAATTGAAAGTAGAAGGTGATGATAAGTGGAAAAGCTCTGTGAATGGCAATGTCTAAGTCCCTATTGTTCATAAACAGTATAAGGGAGGACGATTCCCTGAATAATACAAAATTTGCTGATTACTCTAAGCTATATATCTAGGTAGCAGGTTTAAGGGGGTTTGGTAGCATTTAATGGGGTGAGTGAATAGAATCAAAATGACAGACCGTTTCTAATGTTAACAACAGCAACTTGTATTTATATAGTGCCTTTAACATAGTAAAATGTCCATATGCGCTTCACTGGAGTGTTATCAGATTTTTAAAAATTGTCACCGAGCCACAGAAGGAGAAATTAAGACAGTGAACTATACAGACCAGGAGAATTCCAGCTTCAATTCAAACTGGAAGTTCACATATGTGGACATAGTGAGAACAGTATTGCGTTCTTAACTGTGATACACGTTATAGTGGAATAGCTTGACAACACTCACTGTCTAGGCTAACACACAAATAATGGCCACTTTGGGTGAGGTACTGAAGATTGCCTGGCACTCATGAAATCATACTTTAGCTAGAAAATTTAAAGGGGGAATAATCAAGGCTTTAAAAATATTGAGAAGCACACACTAGTTAACTTGGACTGTGCATACAGAAATAGAGAGGGGCAATCACAAAATTACCAAGTCTCAAGCAAGGCTGGAGGTTAGAAGAAAATCTTTCTCTCTCTCCTACAGAGCACTGCATATGTGGGACCGAGCCCTAGTCCTTACTGTGTCAACCAGTTCCTGCAAAAGAAAAGTAGATAAAGATCTGAAAACCTGCAGACTGTTGATCCTGGCATAAATGCCAGGATCTGCCCACCAATGAGCTGTGGGACTGATCCCGTTAACGTTCATGGGGTCTGGAGGAGCTCACTAATTTAAATAAACCAGACAGGCACCTGTGTCACTTGAACACTCGCCTGTCCAAAGAGGCCGGGCATGCTGGCAGAGGGGTATCGGAATTTTATTGGCAATTAAATCCTTACTTTGCTTTTAAACTGTTCAAAACACAACTGAGTGGAGGGGCTTTGTAAATCCCAAAATGACGATTTGATGCTGATGAGTTGGAGGTGCACTAAAGCAGGGTGGTTCTATTTGAGGCTTGTAAAGGCATAGGTGTCAGCTGCAGGAAAGGAGGTTGCCAAACAAGTCAATGCTGCCACCCAGTTCCATCCAAGCTGGCTGATAATGAGGTGATAGTGTGCTGGTATCAGGAGCAAAGCAAAATCTTTGGCCTCCTCTTCCTCAAGTGTCCACGGCTTCAGCACATGAAATGAAACAAGGGTTAGCTTTTAGTGTAAAGGGAGAGCAGAGAGAGCGAGAAATGGCTGGTGAAATCATCCGCAGCTGGTCATGCAGAGTGTGCAGGGTGAGTCACCGCGGCCAGGACTCTGCCCCTGTGTCGTGATAGCCAGTACGCTTCCTGCGAGGTGGGGAGAGGGTGTGTAGGCGGGCTTGGCCTCCTCCGCTGACAGTGTGCTGGCTGGTTGTGGGCGACCTTCTCCTGCAAGATAGAAAGGAGTGTGTTAGCGACAGTCTTGTGAGGTGTTTAGTGGTTGTCCCTGTCATGGTCAAATAGCTGGTATGCAGTGTGTCAGATGTGAGGTGTGGGGAAGTGAGGGTTGGAATAGTGGTGAGTGTATGAGTCTGAGGAGCAGAAGGTATAGTGAAGTGTGGTTCAGTGATTGTAGGAGAGTGGAAGGAAGAGGGAGAGGGGAGTCTTGTGACTAGTGAGGCTGCGGTGGTGGAGGTGCGAGCAGAGAGTAAGAGAGCAGTATTGTTACCTTGACACCTCTGGTGAGGGCTTTGAACTTTCGGCATTGCAGCCATGTCCTGGGAGCTAAGATCCTGGCATTGACCTCCTCTGTGGTGTCTTCCCATAGGCAGTGGAGATGATGCCTAGAGGGCTTTCTGCCCCCTGGAGGTAAGAGGATGTTTCTCCTCCTGTCCACTGCCTGCATCAAGGCCTCCAAGGCGCCATCGGAAAACCTTGGTGCCCTTTCAGTACTTGATGCAGCAATTTCGGTGTACAGACTCTGCAGCCTCTCCCTTTTAAGAGGTGCTGGCTGCCTTCAAGTGGTGTCAGAGATGCTGATATCAGGCCCACAAACAGGCGTGCAGGTAGCGCTGGCTGCTCGCCTGACTCATGATCATGAGCAGGCAGCACGAATATTACATGCTGATGGGACGACACTAACGGGCACATGCCGTGTGTGCCCATTTCCAGGCTCGATCACATTTCTTGGCCAGTGAGTTTTTAAACGGATGTTCATGAAAAAGCTTTGGCATAAGAACATAAGAAATAGGAGCAGGAGTAGGCCAATCGGCCCCTCGAGCCTGCTCCACCATTCAATAAGATCATGGCTGATCTGATCCTAACCTCAAATCTGCTATCACTCTACATCCCACCCAAGCCCATGTGATCTCCCGGAAGAGGCGAAAAACCAGATAAAAAACCCAATGGCCAATTTGGGAGAGAAAATCTGGGAAATTCCTCTCCGACCCATCTAGGCGATCGAAGCTCTTCCAGGAGATCACTCTGTCCCTATATTTTCTACAGTACTTACCTTCTGTAAAGGCGATCTCCACCCCAGCCAGGAACAGGAATAAAACCATCTCCTGAAATCTAACACAGAATTAGAACACAAGAAGTAGGAGCAGAACCAGGCTACATGGCCCCTGGGCCCGCTCCACTACCCACAGGGCCATGACCATTCCGAACCTAGACTCATGTCCAATTTCCTGCCCGCTCCCCGTAACCCTTAATTCCCTTTACTTCTAGGAAACTATCTATTTCTGTTTTAAATTTATTTAATGATGTAGCTTCCACAGCTTTCTGGGGCAGCAAATTCCACAAACCTACCACCCTCTGAGTGAAGAAGTTTCTCCTCATCTCAGTTTTGAAAGAGCAGCCCCTTATTTTAAGATTATGCCCCCTAGTTCTAGTTTCACCCATCATTGGGAACATCCTCACCGCATCCACCCGATCAAGCCCCTTCACAATCTTATATGTTTCAATAAGATCGCCTCTCATTCTTCTGAACTCCAATGAGTAGAGTCCCAATCTACTCAACCTCTCCTCATATGACCACCCCCTCATCCCCGGGATTAACCGAGTGAACCTTCTTTGTACTGACTCGAGAGCAAGTATGTCTTTTCTTAAGTATGGACACCAAAACTGTATGCAGTATTCCAGGTGCGGTCTCACCAATACCTTGTATAACTGCAGCAATACCTCCCTGTTTTTATATTCTATCCCCCTAGCAATAAAAGCCAACATTCCATTGGCCTTCTTGATCACTTGCTGCACCTGCATACTAACCTTTTGAGTTTCGTGCACCAGGACCCCCAGATCCCTTTGTACTACAGTACTTTCCAGTTTCTTGCCATTAAGATAGTAACTTGCTCTATGAATTTTCCTGCCAAAGTGCATAACCTCACACTTTCCAGTATCGTATTCCATCTGCCAAATCTCTGCCCACTTACTTAGCCTGTCTATGTCACTTTGCAGGTTTTTTATGTTCTCCTCACTCACTACTTTCCCTCCCATCTTTGTATCATCTGCAAACTTTGATATGTTACACTCGGTCCCCTCCTCCAAATCGTTAATATAGATTGTAAAGAGTTGGGGACCCAGCACTGACCCCTGCGGAACACCACTAGTTACTGATTGCCAGTCTGAGAATGAACCATTTATCCCAACTCTCTGCTTTCTGTTAGAGAGCCAATCCTCCACCCACGCCAGAATATTACCCCCAATCCCGTGATTTTTTATCTTGAGCAATAATCTTTTGTGTGGCACCTTGTCAAATGCCTTTTGGAAGTCTAAATACGCTACGTCCACTGGTTCTCCTTTATCCACCCTGTATGTTACTTCCTCAAAGAACTCAAGCAAATTTGTCAAACATGACTTCCCCTTCATGAAACCATGCTGAGTTTGTCCTATTAAATTATGTTTATCCAAATGTCCCGTTACTGTCTCCTTAATAATGGACTCTAACATTTTACCAACCACAGATGTTAGGCTAACAGGTCTATAGTTTCCAGCCTTCTGCCTACTACCCTTTTTAAATAAGGGTGTTACATTCGCAGTTTTCCAATCTGCTGGGACCTTTGCTGAGTCCAGGGAGTTTTGGAAAATTATTACCAATGCATCCACAATCCCTACCGCCACTTCCCTCAAGACCCTAGGGTGTAAGCCATTAGGTCCAGGGGATTTATCCGGCTTGAGTCCCATTATTTTACCAAGTACCACTTCCTTAGTGATTTTAATCATATTTAGCTCCTCTCCCCCTAGAGCCCCGTTTGTCCAGTGTTGGGATATTCTTAGTGTCCTCTACCGTAAAGACTGATACAAAATATTTGTTCAGCGTTTTTGCCATCTCCACGTTTCCCACCATTAATTTCCCGGTCTCATCCTCTAAGGGACCAACATTTACTTTAGCCACCCTTTTTCTTTTTATATAACTATAGAAACTTTTGCTATCTGTTTTTATATTTTTTGCTAATTTACTTTCATAATCTATCTTCCCTTTCTTAATCAATCTTTTCGTTATTTTTTGCTGTCTTTTAAAGACTTCCCAATCTTCTATCCTCCCACTAGATTTGGCTACCTTATATGCCCTTGTTTTTAGTCAGATACTATCCTTAATTACTTTACTTTTTCATATTGGTGTAAAATAAAATGTTATCAGAAAGCAGCTTCAGCTGATTTTCCTGAACTACAGAAAGTGACAAAACTTCACTCAAATGATTTTTTTCCATTGAAAGTGTACTGAAGTTGCTATAATTGGAATATATAATTGCTATCATGAGCCGCAGTGGGATGTGATATAAACACCTGTCCTTGTGAGGCTTCACCATTCATAAGTATTTCACTCACTTCATATTTCACTGCTGGCTATGACACATCCTCCATGCACTAAAGACTGAGCAGTTAAAGTAATTAAAGGGGTACTGTCTCAATGAAAATGTGTTTGGTAGACTTTATTGCTCGTTTACAAACATATACCACAATGCTATAAATTGTATTGCAACACACCATTGTGTTACTTGCACAAGAAATCACCCTGATGAAAATGATACATGACTCTTAGATAGTTCTTCTCCCTCCCTCCCAAAAACGTTTGCTAATGCTTTTCTATCACCCCTTTAAAAGCAGCTCTCAGTAACTCAGTCTGATCATAGAGTTGTGTGCATGTGCGAGAGTAAATGCAATGGTTTGTAATTATTCAGCTGTCCGCTGGATAACGTCCTAATCAATCAACTATTTGAGAGTCAATTACCCTGTAGTAGCTGCACAGATTAAGGCCACTACATTGTTTTGTTTGGCTGCTTTGCTGATTGAAAGATATGTAACAAAGGTGGGGTTTAGGACTGATTATTTCCACCTAATCCACGTGGATTATTTTGTTTCTGAAGCCTATATATGATTAGCTGCAACAACACCCAAGAAGCTAGACACCATCCAGGACAAAGCAGTCTGCTTTCTCGGCAGCCCGCTTGATCGGCAGCCCATCTAATACATCCACCGTGGCTGCAGTGTGTACTATTTACAGGATGCACTGCAGAAAGTCACCAAGGCTTCTTCGATGAAGGAATGTTAATATATGTCTTGATTGGAATGGTGTGTGACTTGGAGGAGAACTTGGAGACGATGGTGCTCCCATGCACCTGCTACCCTTGTCCTTCTATGTGGTGGAGGTCGCAGGTTTGGGAAGTGCTGCCATAGAGTGTACATTTGAGCTTTTAAAATGAGAGTTTGATTTAACTTAGACTTGCCAGGGCTGTATTGTTTTCTATCTCCTGTTAAGAGGTGCAAAGCTTCTTCTAAGTGAGCACAAGGCTGCAACTTGGTCAAAGGTGAACATGAATGTCCTTAAAAGGCACGTTGAGGATTTCTGTGCAAACCCGTCAAGTATTGGTATATATCACCTTGAAAAACTAGATTGGCTACAGAGGAAAGATGTAAATACAGGTTTAATATTACCACTTTAAAGAAAGATTAGCATTACTGGCACAGAAAAGTTGAGAAAGAGCAAAACAGATTCTGATAACAAGAATGTTTTGATACAACAGAAAAAAGGTTTTAAAATTGTATAAAATTCTAAAGATTTCAAAGGAACAAATACATTTTCAAGAATAAAGGTGTTCAATTCATACAACCAAAAATCCTCCTTAAAAGCATCTATAAGTTGCTTGTGCTTTAAAAATTAATAGTACTACACCTGCTTCTTTCTTATGAGGAGCCTGCAAGTGTGGAACACTGATTTGACCTCCCACTTTTCTCCTCTTTCCTACCACCCCTCCCCCCCCGCCCGCCCGCCCTACACGCACACACAAAACTTGAGGAGTATTGAACATAGGAACAGGAGTAGGCCATTCCGCCCCTCTAGCCTGTTCCGCCAATCAGTGAGATCATGGCTGATCTGCATCCTAACTCCAGCCACCCGCCTTCTCTCCATATCCTTGTATACCCTTGGCTAGCAAAAATCTAGCGATTTTAAATTATTAATTGAGCTGGCATCTGCTGCTTTTTTGTGGGCGAGAGTTCCACACTTCTACCACCCTTAGTGTGAAGCAATATTTCCTAACTTCTCTCCTGAATGGACTGGTTCTGATTTTAAGGTTACGTGCCCATGTCCTAGACTCTCCCAACAACAGAAAAGGTTTCTCTCTATCTACCTTATCAATTCCTCAATCAAATCGCCCTTAACATTCCAGGAAATACAAGCCTGGTTTATATGATCACTCCTCATAATTTAACCCTTGCAGCCCTGGTAACATTCTGGTGAATGTGCACTGCACTCCTTCCAAGGCCAGTATAGGTGCGGTGCCCAGAACCGTACACAGTACTCCAGATGTGGTCTAAACAGGGAATTGTATAGCTGTAGCAAAAATTCTTCCCCTTTATATTCTTGCCCTCTATCTAGATATAAGGGCTAACATTACATTGGTCTTTTTGATTATTTTTGGTACCTGACCACTACATTTTAATGATCAGTGTACACGGACCCCTAATTCTCTTTGGACCTCCACTGTTCCTAGCTTTTCACCATTTAAAAAATACTTGAATCTATCCTTTTATGGTCCAAAATGGATGAGTTTATCAAATCCCTGATGATTTCCAGGTCTCTTGAGGGTGCAGAACCAAAATGAGTTAGATTAAAATAAAAACTGTTATGTCCGTGTATCTTAATGTTGTGTCCTTCAATAATCAGACAACAGACTGCAGGGAACGATTCAACAGGTGTTTACTGAACTAACTCTACAGATCACTACTCAGGGTTTATATACAGGTGTGGTCACTGCCGGTACTACAGTATACAGGAGCTGTAAATACATCACATACATTACAAAAACAGTCTTCTGTCTATAATGTTTAATAATCTGGTGTAAATATGCAAACAGTAAGTTCAGACCACTGCACCAGCAAGGATATATTAAGTTCCCTGCTGATGATCACACCTGTCGCTCACAAACCTGGCAGGTACCCAGAACACTGGTTCCAGCTAATCCATTACAAGAGTGAAAGCACAATAGTAATACTGTCAATAATATCATACTCTAACAAGACAGCCTGACAGACATTTTATCGAGTCTTACTAATTTGTAGGGCTGTAGGTTTTTAACAGCTGCATGGGTTAAATCAGGTAGTCCCTGTTAATGTTATCAATTAATTTTAAAGTGTTTACCTTTGATTTAAGAGCCCATTGATAAACTTCATGGACTCTCCCTGACAACACCTGACTTCAAAGACCCTGCAGACCGTGAAGACTGTACAACCATACTCACAGCGCCAGGGACCCGGGTTCGAATCCGGCCTCGGGTGACTGTCTGTGTGGAGTTTGCACATTCTCCCCGTGTTTGCGTGGGTTTCCTCCGGGTGCTCCGGTTTCCTCCCACAGTCCAAAGATGTGCAGGTTAGGTTGATTGGCCATGATAAATTGACCCTTAGTGTTAGGGGGATTAAAATATGTGGGGTTATAGGGTGGGATATGTGTTGGTGTAGGGGTTACGGGGATCGGGTGGGATATGTGTCGGTGCAGGCTCGATGGGCCGAAATGGCCTCTATCTGCACTGTGGGGTTTCTGTGTGATTCTGTGTGATACTCATTTGGTACGAGACTCACTTATTTAGGTTTAAAAATGTAACCACATTCCTAAACAAAAATAGGTCTATTTATTGAACTGGACTTGCAATCAATCGCACTTTGACTCTAAATCATTGTCCTAATATTTCCCCTGATGGCAGCACTGTTCCTCGGCTGAATTGATGCTGCTCTTCCCGGCGGCAGATTGTACCACCCATTCTTCATCAAATAAACAGAACATTGTTAAAGGGTTCGGTATGACTAACACTAACTAATCACAGAAGTGCAAAACCTCAAGTCACATTGTACTTTTGAAAGGTGTAGTGCCAGGTTAACCTGTTGCAGGATACATTAATTATATTAGTGACTCATCTTTCCAAGAAGTGGTAATTCCAGTTTTCGGTTAAGTAAATTGGGCAGTGAAATTATTTACTTCCAACAATACACTGAACTGATCTACAGGTTTGGAAACTTATAGTTACAAAAAATGAGGCTTTAGCCTATTCCGAATATTCCTACAACTGTCTCTTTCACTCAGTCTTACTGACTCGCACTTTTTCCCCTCTCTCCCTCTCTACCTCTTATCTCTATCGACAGATTTTTGGATATTAAGGGAATCAAGGGATATGGGGATAGTGCGGGAAAGTGGAGTTGAGGTAGAAGATCAGCCATGATCTTATTGAACGGTGGAGCAGGCTCGAAGGGCCGAATGGCCGACTCCTGCTCCTATTTCTTAGGTTCATATGTTCTTACACACTTTTTGTCACTCAGTATCTGGTTCGCATCCAACTCTTTTTTTTCTCACTCACTCTCTCATTATGTAAGTCTCTCCTTGTCTCTGTTTCATCACTTCTGTGCTTCTTATCTCATACAGTTTTTCTCCCTCTTTTTATATATCTTTTGCAGACACTCTTTTTTTTCTTTATGTTTTATGTTTTATACTCTGCCCTGTTTCACTTGTGTAGCTCGACGACCTGGAGGCTATTCAGGGCTCCAATCCTCTGACAGGCACAGAAATAACCTTGCTTATCTTTAGGAGTGTGAGGGCTGAGATATTTGTTATCTTGTAATTGTACAAACGTGACTGGGGCCAGGCCTGGTTTTGAGGGGGTCAGGAATTTGGAGTCTGGATCTCAGATAGGGAAGGATTGCGCCGGAGGGTAAGGTTGCACCTCTGGCTGCATTAATTGATATTATTGCTGTGTTGCCTGTATTTATTATTATTGGGTTACCATTTTGGTCTGATTTTTTTATATATAAATGTACTCTGACTATATTATAATTAATATTATCCTAGGGTTTTGAAAGAGGTGGCTATAGAGATAGTGGTTGCATTGGTTGTCATTTTCCAAAATTCCATAGATTCTAGAATGGTTCCCGTGGATTGGAAGGTAGCAAATGTAACCCCACCATTTAAGAAAGGAGGGAGAGAGAAAACGGGGAACTACAGACCAGTTAGCCTGACATCAGTAGTAGGGAAAATGCTAGAATCTATTATTAAGGACGTGGTAACAGGGCACTTAGAAAATAATAATAGGATTGGGCAGAGTCAACACGGATTTATGAACGGGAAATCGTGTTTGACAAATCTGTTAAGAGTTTTTTGAGGTTGTAACTAGCAGAATAGATAAGGGGGAACCAGTGGATGTGCTGTATTTGGATTTTCAGAAGGCATTCGATAAGGTGCCACACAAGAGGTTATTAAACAAAATTAGGGCTCATGGGATTAGGGGTAATATACTAGCATGGATTGAGGATTGGTTAACGGACAGAAAACAGAGAGTAGGAATAAACGGGTCATTTTCGGGTTGGCAGGCTGTAACTAGTGGGGTACCGCAAGGATCAGTGCTTGGGCCTCAGCTATTCACAATCTATATCAATGATTTGGATGAGGGGACAAAATGTAATATATCCAAGTTTGCTGATAATGCAAAGCTGGGTGGGAATATAAGTTGTGAGGAGGATTCAAAGAGGCTTCAAGGGGATATAGACAAACTAAGTAAGTGGGCAAGAACATGGCAAATGGAATATAATGTGGAGAAATGTGAAGTTCTCCACTTTGGTAGGAAATATAGAAAAGCAGAGTATTTTTTAAATGATGAGAGATTGGGAAATGTTGGTGTTCAGAGGGACCTGGGTGTCCTTGTACACGAATCATTGAAAGTTAACATGCAGGTACAGCAAGCAATTAGGAAAGCAAATGGTATGTTGGCCTTTATTACAAGAGGATTTGAGTACAAGAGTAAAGACGTCTTACTGCAATTATATAGGGCCCTGGTGAGACCACACCTGGAGTATTGTGTACAGTTTTGGTCTCCTTACCTAAGGAAGGATATACTTGCCATAGAGGGAGTGCAACGAAGGTTCACTAGACTGGTTCCTGGAATGGGGGGATTGTCCTTTGAGGAGAGATTGAGCAGAATAGGTCTATATTCTGTAGAGTTTAGAAGAATGAGAGGTGGTCTCACTGAAACATACAAAATTCTTACAGGGCTTGACAGGGTAGATGCAGGGAGGATGTTTCCCCTGGCTGGGGAGTCTAGAACCAGGGGTCACAGTCTCAGAATAAGGGGTCGGCCATTTAGGACTGAGATGAGGAGAAATTTCTTCACTGAGGGTAATGAATCTTTGGAATTCTCTACCCCAGAGGGCTGTGGAGGCTCAGTCATTGAGTATATTCAAGACAGAGATCGATAGATTTTTGGATATTAAGGGAATCAAGGGATATGGGGATAGTGCAGGAAAGTGGAGTTGAGGAAGAAGATCAGCCATGATCTTATTGAATGGCGGAGCAGGCTCAAGGGGCCGAATGGCCTACTCCTGCTCCTATTTCTTATGTTCAGTGTTCTTATAATACCGTTTTACTTGTATTTATTATTATTGTGGACTGCCTGCATTATAATTATGTAAAATATTATCATTGTAGCTCAGAAGGCACAAATCTGAGACCTGGGTTAAGGCTTAATGGGTCAAGGGATTTGTAAACTGGGAGCCTGTAACATTGAGCTGTGGCAGAAAGGTAGGAAGATTACTGATTAAATAAATAGTCGGGAGCGGTCACAGGTTTGGGAGGTGCTGTCAAAGAAGCCTTGGTGAGTTGCTGCAGTGCATCTTGTAGATGGTATACACTGCAGCCACAATGGCCAGTGTTGTAGCTGAACTGGAACAGCTTGGCTAGAGGCATGGCTAGTTCTGGAACACAAGTCTTCAGCACTACAGCCAGGTTGTCGTCGGGGCCCATAGTCTTTGCTGTATCCAGTGCATTCTGCCGTTTCTTGATATCACACGGAGTGAATCGAATTGGCTGAAGACTTGCATCTGTGATGGTGGAGACCTCAGGGGGAGGCCGAGATGGATCATGCACTCGACACTTCTAACTGAAGATGGTTGTGAATGCTTCAGCCTTGTGTTTTGCACTCACGTGCTGAGCTCCGCCATCATTGAGGATGGGGATGTTCATGGAGCCTCCTCCTCCCTTTAGTTGTTTAATTGTCCACCACCATTCACGACTGGATGTGGCAGGACTGCAGAGCTTTGATCTGATCCATTGGTTGTGGGATTGCTTGGCCCTGTCTACAGCATGCTGCTATATACAGATTGTTGTAATACTTTTATTAAACAATATTATTATTGTTTTAATACTATGAGGGGGGAAAATTTGTTGATTAGCGCCTCCTGTTTGCGCCCTAAGAGGGCGCTAACGGGGCGCAAAGCAACTAGCGCCCGGGCGTGGCGATGTTTATGCTGCTCGCAAAATTGACCAGCGTTTTTGCGGCGGCGCTAAACTCTACCGCCACAATCTCCTGCGCCCACAGATCGTGACGTCAGTCGAGCTTGTAGTGCCCCGGACTGAATATTGAGTGGCGCCCCCTTCCTTTCTGCCTACCGCTAGCAACGACAGGAAGAGGCTGGGGGAGCGCTGTTTAAAGGCGGCCTCTCCCTGCTTTTTTTTGTCAGAGACATTTGTGCACCACGCATTCTGAGAGAGAGAGAGAGAGAGACTTCTGGAGAGATTCAACGCTGTGTGAAGTAGTTTTGGCTACTGAGCAGCACTTTGCAGGTTCTTTTTGATTTCACCTTCATTGCATCGATTGTCAAGAGACTCTGGGGGCTGCACTGATTCGGGATGTCGTCCTGCACCTGCAGAGTCGAAGGCATCGGAGACGCAGAGAGAGAGTGGCAAACATGGCCAGAGGGAGGAGGGCCAACAGGCCTGTGCACAGGAGACCTTACCCTCACAGGGTATTCCGGGAACAATTCTCCTACATTCATTTGTCTGAGGAGCAGTGTTTGCGCGGGCTGCGCTTCAGCAAGGAGGTGGTCACTGAGCTCTGCCACCTGCTGCAACCAGATCTGCAGCCTCAACTGAGGAGCAGGACATCTCTGTCGGTGGCAGTGAAGGTGACAGTGGCTCTGAATTTTTATGCCACCGGCTCTTTCAAGCAGCTACTGGGGACATTGCCAATATCTCCCAGTTCGCGGTCCATTGCTGTATCCGGAAGGTGACAATTGCCTCTATAAAAGGAGACGCCAGTACATCTCTTTCCTCATGACCCAGGCCAAACAGCATGAATGCGCATTGGGCTTTGCGAGGATAGCGGGCTGCACGCATGTGGCATTGCGGGCACCGCATGAAAATGCAGAGGTTTTCCGAAACCGCAAGGGATTCCACTCATTAAATGTCCAGTTGGTCTGTGACCACAGACAGCTGATACTCGCTGTCAATGCCCGCTATCCTGGCAGCAGCCACGATGCTTTCATCCTGCGCCAGACTGATGTGCCAGAGCTTTTCCAGACACCGCATCAGCCAAGTGGTTGGCTCCTCGGTGACGAGAGTTATCCACTCTGCACCTGGCTTATGACACCACTCCGTAACACCAACACCCCTGCCAAGCTGCGATATAATGAGAGCCATCTCGCTACCAGAAACATAATTGAGCAGACGATCGGCGTGCTCATGCAACAGTTCCGCTGTCTGGACCACTCAGGAGGAGCCCTGCAGTCTCCTGAGCGAGTCACCCTCTTCATAGTTGTGTGCTGCATGCTTCACAACCTGGCAATCCTGAGGACCCAGCCAATGCCACCAGGGATTTGTGCACCACCAGAGGAGGAGGAGGAAGTGGAGGAGGAAGAGGAGGATGATCAGCAGCAGCACCAATGTGGGAGGGAGGCCCACAATGTTGAAAGTGCAAGGGCCGTCCGTCAATGGCTGATAACAAACCGTTTCTGGGCCCCTACTCAGAAGGTGGCTTCTGACATGGAGAACAACATGATGGAAAGCAACCCACAACCCCTATAGCCGGCCAAAGCAGCAATGAATCCAAAGGCCAAACATGTACATTTTGAATACAACAACTTTTTTATTTAACAAACTCTGTGTGTGTCATTTATTCATGGCAAACTAATAGAAACAAACACAACAAATCATTAATTAACAGAACTGGTTCTCATAAGCTAGAGATAAAGGCCAAAACACTAAACAAATGTTATCAGATGAACATCGACTTTTAGTACAAACATTCCCACCTTTTCTTGAGACCTCCTACTTTTTGCCATTCGAGGGTGATCTCCATCCCTTGCACACTTCCCCCCTTCCCACCCTACTGCTCCTCTGTAATGGGGCCCCAGTGGCTGCAGCAACGCTAGTGGAAGGCTGATGAATGTCAGATCCTGAGACTACAGATGCCCTTGAAGGAAGCCCTCGACCAGCTCTGGGACTGGAGGGCTCGGCTGCAGACTGCACCAACTCTGCATGGGCGGCAGCAGTCTGGGCTGGCTGTGTTGCAAGTGGTGGCAAGTACAATGGGGAAGTGCCAGTGGTGGGAGCAGGAATACTGTCACCTTGAGAGAGGACAGCACCTCCCTGCTCGACTGACACACTGCACTGCCACGAGGCAGCACCCCAGCATCCGGAGCAATCTGCTGGAGCACAAATTGCTGGCCTGCTGCAACGCCAAGAACGCCTCAGGGCAATGTGGCCGAACCAGCGACGATGGCAGCAGTCAGTGCTTGCGTTGCCTCAATCTGAGACTGCATGAGAGCAGTCTGAGATTGGATCACAGCAGCCAGTGACTGAATTGCAGCACTAACCCGTTGCGTTGCGTCGGCCTGTGCTGCAGCGGCGTGCTTCACGCTCCTTGCCGGTCCATCAGTGCTTTCGGGCACCCTTCCCATTGCACCCATGAGCTGAGTGTGCATGTTCACTGCCTGGGTGTTCATCATCTGTGTCCAGTGCAGCAGGACTCACTGGCCTACTCTCCCTCCGGGGATCACAGGAAATCACAGGAACCCCACAGTGCAGATAGAGGCCATTTCAGCCCATCGAGCCTGCACCGACACATATCCCACCCAATCCCCGTAACCCCTGCACCGACACATATCCCACCCTATCCCCGTAACCCCACGTATTTAATCCCCCTAACACTAAGGGTCAATTTATCATAGCCAATCAACCTAACCCGCACATCTTTGGACTGTGGGAGGAAACCGGAGCACCCGGAGGAAACCCACGCAAACACGGGGAGAATGTGCAAACTCCACACAGACAGTCGCCCGAGGCCGGATTCGAACCCGGGTCCCTGGCGCTGTGAGGCAACAGTGCTAACCACTATGCCACCGTGCTGCCCTATGGCCCCCGAGCTTCCCTATCCCCATCACGTTGCTGCAGCCCGCTGGGTCCCAGAGCTTCACCCTCATCAGACCCTTCCCCCTGCTCCCCTCCAGGGAAGACGTGGTCCCAGTGTGGGCATGGGCTTCCTCGGGAGAGGGTGGCGCTGAGGCTCCGGCTTCCTCTTCCTCCTTGCCTGCGGCTTCGCTCCCACTGGTTGGTTGCAGGCCAGGCTGCTCAGCTGATGGTTCACAATCTGAAAGAGTGGCTTTAGCGACAGGACAGGGGGTCAGTAAGGGAGCAAGGATTGGAGAGATTTAGTAAGTTGGATTGAAAGTGTAAAAGGCTGGTGTTGTGAGGGGCAAGTGGAATGAGAGAGGGGAGAAAGCTGATGAACTTACCATTGCTGTCCCCAAGGGGGTCGACCTCTCCAGTGGCCACGGGACCGATCACCTGGCTGGCAACGATCCTGTGCAGGCGCGCCCCCAAATCGCTGAGGGTCTGCAACTCAGCCGGCCCTCCATCCGCCCGTTGCTGCTGCCTCCTGTTGTGAGATAGCTTGGCCTGCAAGAAAAAGGACGGTGTCTGAGTAAATGTGCAGCCATGTGCTTGCCTGATGTGCCTCCCATAGTTGAATAGCCCTTAATGTATGCAGTCATGTGCTTGCCTGATGTGCCTCCCATAGTTCAACAGCCCGTAATGTATGCAAGGTGTGGAATGTGCGTGTGTGTTTTATGAGATGGCCATAGGTCTTGGATGAGTGTTGCGCATTTGGGGTTTTTACACCCTCTGGGCACAGAGTGAAGTTGAGATGGAGGGTATGTAGAGGTATTGAAAGGCAGCCACTCACCCTGACCACCCGAGTGACGTTGTTGAACTTCTTCTGAAATTGTGTGTAGGTCCTGGGCACCATGCTCCTGGAGGAGACGTGCTGAGCCACCTCCCTCCACACTCTTCTATAGTTGCGGGGCAGTGGCCTCCTGCCACTCTGTGGGTAGAGTATTAATCTTCGGCGCTCCACTGCGCCAACCAGAGCCACCAAGGCCCAGTCGCTGAAGCGCTGAGCTCGTTCCCTGGGTCTCTCCGTTGTTCTTTGCAGCAGATTTGAAGTTGAGGTCTGTCCAGGCCGAGTTTCAAGGCTGCAATGAGCAGGGTGTGGATGGAGAGCAAGATCGACCCTCCCCTTTAAGAACTGGCCGGCGCCAGTGTGTCTGTGTTCCATTGCTGACTGACATCACATGAGCTTCGCCAGCGCTCTGAGGTAGCGCCTCGCTCCTCGGCGTTTGCACCTTAAGAGAGGTGTGTAGCGCCTGATTTAGCGCTCCAATCACCTCCAGGGGCGATAGAAGCCAAGTTTGCAGTCGGAGGCGATAATTTGCTCCAGGCGCTAAACTTGGCGCCCGGTCAATAATTGCGCCCCAAACGGTGCGATACCGCATTTCTCCCCCTGAATGTTTTAATACAATTAAGTAGAACTTTAAGAAGGAAAAGTGTAACAATGAAATTGAGTAAATAAAGAAATTAGGTGATGGAGCTCTATTACTGACATAAAAAGCCTCTGAAAAGACGGATATTTGTTTTGATTGTACTTTGGTTTGTAACGTTTAAAGTGAAACTTTGTGGTTACGGCATCATAATGATAGAGCTCACCATTGCAGTGCAAGTGATTTGTGTTGTTAGGAAACACATTCATTAAATCCAAGGCACAGTTCTCCTTGTGCAGGTAGAAGCACTCTTGGCACAGCCAGCACTAAAGAACAGTAATGAGAATGTTGAAACATTAGCTGGGGAAGGGAGGCAGGTCTGTGTTCTATGTGAGAACTAATAATATAACTTAAATAAGTAAACACCATCATAGTGCTTGTGAAATCCAATGCGGAGTTGTACTTTAAACTGTTGACATTCAAGAGATACACAGCGCCACAGGTTTGATCTGTGAGACTGTGCTCCTGATCCTGACAAAGCACAGATGCAAAGGAAACTTCAATGGCTGCAAAATGTAAAGTATTAGTTTAAGAGTTTGAAGGTAAGTGAGTGCAATAACCACATCGAAACTGCTGTTCTTTTCCATCTTAACTGGGTTCCCAAGTTTGCTTCACAGAATCACGCATTTATTTACATAAGTAAAGTATTGCATATTGTAATCAAATGGAAGGCAGGATCTAGGTTCCAGGTACAGAATTGCTTCTCTCTGCGTGTAGCCGTGTCCATTGTCAGAGAATTATCAGTGAGTCGAAAATCAGAGGTTCAAATTGTAGAAGAACTGCATAATTTTGAGAGCAAAGAAAAGGGTTTCTATTTATTGTGTTGTGATTGGTATCTGCTTCACGTTCTGTTTATTAAAAGAACTGTGCAAACAAATCATTTTATGCTATTTTCCTTCAGTATGAAATCTATTTGTACCACACAAGCTATTTCCAAAGCCACATAAACCCCTCTCCGAGCCGAACCCCTAGACTGTGGACCTGTGCTGTCCCCGTCGCAAATTTGTGCAGAATGCAGCAGACAATCACAGTCCAGGAGAGACTCTGTGGGCTGTACTGCAGGAAGCCCCAAGACCTGTCTAGGCAGCAAAAGCATTGATTAAGCAGTCTTCTGCTCGACAATCGCTCTAGTGGTCCCATCGCTCTACTTGTATCTTCTTGCCAGTTGTAAAGAGGATAGCCCTTGTCTGCAAGCAGTCAGCTTCTGACTTGCTGAGCTGGGTCAAAGAGTGGTTGGGGTCGGGTGGGGGCGGGGGGGCAGTGGGGGGATAGTGGGATAGTGGACTAGCGCAGTATTTAGGCATCATGACCTCTACCATGATGGTAGAAAACAGGCACAGACCTATATGATGCACTGGTGGTGATCTCTCACCAACTGAACTTTAATGGAGTGGAAGTATTTCAGATACAGGTATCCCCATTCATTCACACCCACTTATTGTTCTCCTGTAAATGGGATGCGTGCTTGGGGGGAGAAGGGTGTACTAACAAACTTTCGAAAGCAACCAAAGCTTCTTTCTGATACTTTTTGCGCATTAATATTCCAGCTACAAAGCAGCGACAGAGTTTTACAAGCCAACGTTAGTTAATGTAATAAGAATCAGCAAAGACTTAACAGACACAGGGAGGGGCGGGGGGATTTTAAACCTGCCCGTCGGTAGAAACCAACTGCGTGGGCAGTTAAAATACTCCGGGTTACTTACTCACCGGAAAGCCACCTGGATCCTGCCATTTTGGATTTTAACCGTCTGCCCAAAGCCGGCGGGGTCCTAATTCACATATGTAAACCAGGTTGTGATGACGTTATCGGGGCCCCAACAGCGATTTGACCTGAGCAGAGCAGCGCCACGACTTTCCTGCCAGGTGAAAGCCTGCGTGCGGAGGATCAGGAAGCTGAAGAGACCCTCTACTGTTCCCATTGGCGGAAGGGTCGAGAACCAGAGGACACAGATTTAAGGTGATTGGCAGAAGGTCCAAAGGCAACATGAGGAAAAACTTTTTTACGCAGCGAGTGGTTATGATCTGGAATGCACTGCCTGAGAGGGTGGAGGAGGCAGATTCAGTCGTGGCTTTCAAAACAGAATTGGATAAGTACCTGAAAGAAAAAAATTGCAGGGCTACGGGGAAAGGGCAGGGAGTGGGACTAGCTGAAGTGCTGAAGTGATGGGCTCGACAGGCCGAATGGCCTTCTACTGTGCTGTAACCATTCTATGATTCCAGTAAAGTTTTTTACTATCCTTTTGTGGGGCCAAAGGATTGCTCCTCCTGGTCCCACTAGGAAAGTTGAGGCCTTCCCTTCCCCGTCTCTTTCCCCCTCTTCCACACTTGACTATGCCGGCAGGCGACCAACGGCTGCCTGATTTTCCAGAGGCCGACAGCCATTTCCCACCCACCTCTTACCCTTTTGGGCGGGTGGTGGACTGATGGCATTGTAATGAGGCCCAATGGTTAAAATGGCCATGGCCTCCTGCTGTCATGGTTAGGCAGGAAACTAACTGAAACCTGCATTTTCCTGTTGGAAACCAGCTGCCAGCTAAAATTACCCCCCCCTCCCCCCACAATAATTTTGTAAAAATGAAAATGAACATTTATGCTCATGACTTAGGAGATAATTAGCAGCACTAACTATTGAACTGGAGAAGGGGACCTGGCTGTTATTATCTCAATACATGTTCAGTTAATTGTTGATGTCTCTTTAATGGAGCCGAGCTTTGATTACCTTAAATAAGCTCTTGCTGATGTCCAAGCAAGACATAAATAAAGCTTCCTCGCATCCTTGTTGAAGAATGTCTATATATAATGAGCCATTTGAAGTAAGTAAATATTTAATATCAACTGAATGAATTGAAAGTTACCTGAAGGAACTGTTTTCTGCAGTAAAACAAAAAGATGGTATTTAACCTGCGTGTGTGTATGTGTAGATAGATTTAGATAACTATCTATCTGTATGCACAGATATATATATATATATGATATATAGTTAAGATGTTTTGAAGAGGGCAACAAAAGTGTGAGTCAAAATCAGATTTTTTCCCCTTTGCTCACCCCATGACTTAACCCAGAACTGTCAATTCTCAATTTAAACTACTAAGTACTGAGCTGTGAATAGATTGTCGTCATTGCTTGGTTACCAAGAGCAGTATTGATTTATTGAATGTTCTTCAGATGAAGTGCTGTCTCTGGAAAAACAATAGCTCCCCCTGTGAAAGTGCTGGGTCTACAAGAAAGTATTACGTATTGCAGACATTAGACGCTGAAGCTAAACTTCTTTCAGTTTAATTATGAAACATGTTATACTGGAAGAAATTTGGCTTTTTTTTTCTCGGGAATGGATCAAATCGTTCTGTATCCATTCTGTATGATTTCCTGTAACAATCCAGACATGAGACATCCTCAGTATAGTTAGCAAATCAATGTTGATCTTTCTCTGTATATCCTGATTGGTCTTTGGATTTATTGGCTTAGATTTTCAGCTCGAGTTACGTTGGCTCGCAGGTGGACTTTGGTGGTAATTGCGACTTGAGTCGCTCCACCAGCTCCCCATTCACCCCTCTGCTACTTCCAGGATTTCACACCGGAAATGATGGAGCACGTATTATATTTCCGCCCATATGTTGGCAGGGTTAGTGTAATAATATGCAAATGACAGAATGACATCATCTGATTTATTTCCTGTCACTTGTGACATAGCAACACCGGATAGCAGGGAGGCCTACTCATCCTTGGCATCCAGTGTTGCTATGATGGCAAAGAGTCCTTTCAAAATTTAAATTTCCCAAAAAACTATGTAATTGATCGCTAAGTGGTTGATTGTATAGGCTTAGGAGACTCTTTTTTAAAAATCTTTTGGATTTACACCAGCAGTACTGAGGCTGCTGGTAACATTACGCTGTGCTGGGCCACCGAGGCCTGCTGCCAGTCTAACTCCCATTGCAGGGGGACTACTCAGCAGAGGCCAGGGAGCCTGCCTAAATTATGTGAATGACCTGGAGGCCAGAGGATTGTCCAGAGTCATGGGCGCACCGATACCGAAGATGGGACCCAAGTTTGCAAAGTGGAATATCTCGGCTATTCAGACTGATGAGAACTGTATTACACTTCAACAAGGACAAGAACAGCAACTGAATTGGGGAAAGGGCTTGGATTATTCCTGTGCTGCACTCATAGAGTCCTAGAGTCACAGAAGGAAGCCATTTGGCCCATCAAGTCCGTGCCGGCTCTCTGTAGAGCAATCCAGTCAGTCCCATTCCCCCGCTCTATCCCCATAGCCCTGCAAGTTTATTTCCCTCAAGTGCCTATCCAGTCTCCCCTTGAAAACATTGAGGCCTAGAAATTGGGTTGGGGCACCAAAGTGGCGCAAAAGTCGCCTGAGCGCAGGATTTAGTGCAGCGTTCGAGGCTTTAGCGATCGTCAGATATTCAGTTCCATTGCCCCTAGAGGGAGACGGGGCGAGGCTCGAGGCGCTCCGCGTTCCTCTTAGGGCGCTGAAACTGAATATCGCAGCGCAACATTCCGCAGCGCCACACGCTGCGGCACGGCACGCTGCGGTACTGCAGGCCTTCCTCCCATTGTTAAGGGGGAGGGGCCTGCAACAGCGCGATCCCTGCTCGTGAGTGCCAGCAAACGAGCCCGGCACCAAGGAGAAGTGCCGGGCTCTCGGGGAAACAGTCGGCAATGCCGCGGGGGGGGGTCAGGAGGCCGGGGACGGAAGTGCTGGCAGGTGGCCGCCGAAAAAGGCGGCCGCCCCGCACCTCCACCTTAACTTGCACCGCTGCCGGCACAGTAAGGCCCCATGAACCGGGCGCGGGTAGCGAACGGCGCAACCAAATATCGCGAACGGGGCGCGAATGGGGCGCTGCGCACACCGATGACATCATCGGTGGCAGCGCAACGCAAATGTCTAACGCCACCATTAGCGCCCCTGCTGAATATCGCGGGAGGCGCAGCCAGTGGCGCTACAGCCACTGACTGCCTCTTTAGGCGCTAACAGGTGGCACTACTCACCCAATTTTTCCCCGAGTGTCTCCGCTTCCACCACTTCCGTCGGCAGCGAGTTCCAGGTCCTCACCACTCGCTGCGTAAAAAAGTTTTTCCTCACATCCCCCCTGTATCTCTTGCCCAAAACCTTAAATCTGTGTCCCCTAGTCCTTGTACCATCAACTAGTGGGAACAGCCTTTCCCCATCTAGCCTATCCAAACCCGTCATAATCTTGTACACCTCTATCAAATCACCCCTCAACCTCCTTTACTCTAATGAAAACTAATCCAGCTTCTCCAACCTGTCTTTGTAGCTAAGATCCCCCATCCCTGGAACCATTCTGGTAAGTCTCCTCTGCACCCTCTCAAGGGCCTTCACATCCTTCCTAAAGTGTGGTGACCAGAACTGGACGCAATACTCCAGCTGTGGCCTAACCAGCGCTTTTAAATCATGCCATGAGTGGCATTATTTGGAGCCTGCTGTTATTAGAAACATCTTGGTCCATTACTGGCTGCATTTGATTGTCTGCCCAAACAGTTGGCAAGGTGGCAACATGTGTTCCAGATCCTGTATTTTCAGAAATACTGTACAAATGATTAATGTTTCTGTGTGCCAAAAACAAAAGCAAGTGTGTTTTCCTCATGGTATAAATTATAAAAAGGTAGCAGTGTATAAACTTAGGAAATCTGTTTGTTTTTGTAAATACTCCTGATCTCCCTCCACAATACTAGCAGGCTTCTTTGCTTTAGTAAATGGCGTGTCCCTGCTTTCAGAAATAGACTTCGAAGCCACGTGAGTAGAGCCTGATTCTTGCACAGACCTCATTGGCAGCTTGATCACTCCCCGTTCCTGTACTTGCAACTGCTGCTAGAGGGCCCTTCCTCAGCAGCCATACTCACCTACTGGAGGGCAAAAGAATGCACATCTTGAAGGCTCCACAATCCTTAAAGGACCTATGTCAGGATCCCTTCTTTAATGGATTCCATGCTGTGAGCTACTTCAGTGCCCATTGCAGTCAACGATAGCAAATTCTATTGTCGGAAAACCATTTGGTCATCAGCACACCATCTTTTTAAACTGACCATCAGCTTTACAAGAAAAATCAGCATTTTTATCTGGCTTTGGAAAATTCTAAATCATCACTGCTGCTAACTATGCTTATGTGTACTGCAATAAAAAGAAAGACAGACTTGCATTTATATAGCGCCCTTCACAACCACCGGACGTCGCAAAGCGCTTTACAGCCAATGTAGTACTTTTTCTTTGAAGTGTACTCACTGTTGTAATGTAGGAAACGTGGCAGCCAATTTGCGCACAGCAAGCTCCCACAAACAACAATGCGATAATATTCTCCCTGCATCCCAAAAGAGGCTGGTTGAATACTTAGTGTGGATCAATCTCTTGACATGATGCCTCAGGTAGAGGACATGATGTATACATGCCAACCTCGAACTAGCAAAAGCTGGCCAACAAAAATGGAAACATTTGTTGACTGTCATCTGCACCCACCCCTTCTACACCTTTTTCAAGGCTGTGTTGTACAATAGTGCTTCTTCTTGCCACTCCATGTCCACAACTCCTAAGATGCTAGTATAGGGGTTAGCACTTAGTGCAAGTGCAGGTGGTGATGCTGGGTGCTCTGGGTGTTATGTGCTGCTGTGGTTCTGGCTGCATCCCACTGCTTTCTGTCCCATCATCTGTAAACAGAGCAGACGTACGCCTATGAGTGCTTTAGTACACTTTGCCAATTCACCTTTGCCTTTGTATGTAATGAAGTAGAAGACTGATTGAGTAATTAACTGGATATTAAGAGAAGACAGCATGAACTTGGCACATGCCAGCTGGTACGCAGCTCTGCCACAGAATTATGTTCTCTGTCCCCATATCAATGTGGACCAGCATGCACTGTTCAGAGGTTATCAGGGGCTTCATTGTGTTGCTGCTCACCAATGCCACCACATTTCTCTGTCAAAATGACATGAATAAACATTACATTAATATACTGTTACATTATACACAGTACAAATGTAATGAGATCTCTTTTAAATTTAAAAAAAACCTTCACTGTGATATCTTTACGCAATTATCTGTGTCAGTGCAGGCTAAGTGCACCTTAGATTAAGGTACTGCAAACATAATTATATCAGATTGACATATGTGAATGCTTCTGAGGTCCACATACGGGAGTGGCCGGTGATACTGAACATGAGGGACTGTCTACTGCAGACCTGTGAATTTGCAACATCATTATTAGTGGTATACATCTGGTCTGTATTCTGTGTATAGTGGTTTTAACATTACCCACGTTACTTCCCGTGCCATTTCCTTCTAATGGTGCTGTCCAATCCACTTTCCTGAGCTCACTCCTTATTTCCTCAAAATCTGCCTCGTCAAAGCTAAATATTGTTGTTTCTCGTAGGGTAAATTGCTGTCAGTTTAACACTTGTTTACCTGCCATGCTTTTTCTGTCACGCTTTACTCTCTAACCCTTTTTTCGACTTAGTTCTGATTGTCTAATTTTTCCTGCCACATTTATTAATTTATGCTAAACAATTTAGAATTTATCAAAACTTTCTGCAGGTGATATATAAATGCTCCTATCGCAAGCAAATTTCTCCCTTTTTTAAAAATTCATTTTTATGGGATGTGGGTGTTGCTGGCAAGGCCAGCATTTATTGCCCATCCCAAGTTGCCCTCGAGAAGGTGGTGGTGAGCCGCCTTCTTGAACCGCTGCAGTCCGTGTGGTGTAGGTACTCCCACAGTGCTGTTAGTTAGGGTGTTCCAGGTGACCCAGCAACGATGAAGGAACAGCGATATACTTCTAAGTCAGGATGATGTGTGACTTAGAGGGGAACTTGGAGGTGGTGGTGTTCCCATGTGTTTGCTGCCCTTGTCCTTCTAGGTGGAAGAGGTCGTGGGTTTGGGAGGTGCTGCCGAAGAAGCCTTGGCAAGTTGCTGCAGTGCATCTTGTAGATGATACACACTGCGGTCACGGTACACCGGTGGTGGAGGGCGTGAATGTTTAAGGTGGTGGATGGGGTGCCAATCAAGCAGGCTGCTTTGTCCTGGATGGTGTAGAGTTTCTTGAGTGTTGTTGGAGCTGCACTCATCCAGGCAAGTGGAGAGTAATCCATCACACTCCTGACTTAACAGAATCACAGAAACCCCACAGTGCAGATAGAGGCCATTTCGGCCCATCGAGCCTGCACCGACACATATCCCACCCGATCCCCGTAACCCCTGCACCAACACATATCCCACCCTATCCCCGTAACACTAAGGGTCAATTTATCATAGCCAATCAACCTAACCTGCACATCTTTGGACTGTGGGAGGAAACCGGAGCACCCGGAGGAAACCCACGCAAACACGGGGAGAATGTGCAAACTCCACACAGACAGTCACCCGAGGCCGGATTCGAACCCGGGTCCCTGGCGCTGTGAGGCAACAGTGCTAACCACTATGCCACCGTGGACTTGTGCCTCTAATGGGTGGCACGCAAATTTATTGATTGTAATTCACTCATATATTCACTTATTAGAAGAGCAGAAGGCTGACCAAACTAACCAATCAGATCACTTAAAAATATTTGCTTTTTGTCCAACACTTTTTCTCAATAAAATTTCTGATGTCCAAATATAAGGTTTTAAACAAAATCAATAATTACACATTTCACAATAACATGATTGAATTTACCACAGATCTGCAGTTTAGTAACAGTTTTATTTCAAGGTCTCGCCCTCTCTCTCAATCCTGGGATTGCAGTTGGTATTTTTCTCTCCACCAGAAACCTTTTTGCCCCCATTTCCCTGGATGCAGCAGTCTGAGCATGTGCAGGGTGAAGAATTTCCCAGCATACAAGAATTTGATTCAGTATCGCCACGTTTGGGGCGCTACAGCCGGGCGTTCGCTAAATTTAGTGCCGGGCGCAACTTAGCACCACCTTCGCCGAAATTGAGTTGCATCGCCCCAAGAGGTTGCTGCTGCGCTAAAGCAGGCGTAGCATGACTATCATAAGGCGCTAAGCCGGCGAGCCGAGGCGCTACCAGCGAGGGCGGGCGCAGCGCAGGTGCGGCGAGTTATAGATTGCAGGCAGACACGCTGGTGCCGGTCAGCTCTTAAAGGGGGAGGGTCGATTTGTTTTGCTGCCACGCCCTGCACACTGCAGCCCTGAATCTAGGCCTAGACAGACCTGCTTCAACAACTCAACGCCCACGACCATGGAGAAGGCCAGGGAGCGAGCGCAGCGCTTTAGTGAGGGTGCCCTGAAGGTTCTGGTTGGCGCAGTGGAGCGTCGGCGACCTGTCCTCTTCCCTGACAGTGGCAGGAGGCCGCTGCCCAGCGAGTACAGGAAAGCTTGGAGGGAGGTGGCAAACAGAGTGACCTCCAGCAGCATGGTCCCCAGGACACCCACGCAATGCAGAAAGAAGTTCAACGACCTCACTCGGGTTGTCATGGTGAGTACCCTTTCCAGTATCCTCTTCATCACCGCATGTGCACCTCACTTTATGGCCAAAGGGTCCTGAAAGCCCCAATACCCAGCCCTCATCCAACACCTATGGGACTCTCATGAAAATCACATGCACAGTCACCACTTTACACACTGTCAGGGCTATTCGACCATGGGAGGCAGTGCAGACAAGATGAGGGCTTGACACTGTCAGGGCTATTCCACCATGGGAGGCAGTGCAGGCAAGATCAGGGCTTGACACTGTCAGGGCTATTCCACCATGGGAGGCAGTGCAGGCAAGATCAGGGCTTGACACTGTCAGGGCTATTCCACCATGGGAGGCAGTGCAGGCAAGATCAGGGCTTGACACTGTACTCAGAGCCCGTCCTTTCTCTTGCAGGGCAAGCTAGCCCACAATCGCAGGCAGCAGCTACGGACCGGGGGAGGCCGTCCTGAACTTAAAGACCTCAGCGACCTAGAGCAGCGAGTGGAGCGGATTATGGGAGGCCGGCTGATTGGCCCCGTCGCCACTGGAGATGCCGACCCCGTTCTGGACAGCAATGGTAAGGTCATCACCTTTTTGACCTCTCTCTTTCCACCTGTGCCTCACAGCAGCATCCTTTGCCACTCTCAAACCAATGCAGTGCATTGCAACACTCATGCCTCCCTCGCTGCCGCCCTGTCCTCACTCTAAAGCAACTCTTGTGCCTCCCTGCTTTCAGATGCTGAATCGCCAGGTGAGGAGGCGGGCCCTCAAGCTGGCACTGTGAGTGAATCGGAAGGCGAGGAGGAGGCAGAGGAAGCCGGACCATCAGTGCCACCCTCAGCCGAGGCAGCCCATGGCCATGATGGGGACACGTCTTCCCTGGAGGGGAGCAGGGCGGAAGGGTCTGATGACGGTGAAGCTCCGGGGCCCAGCGGGCTGCAGCAACGCGGGAGGGGTGGGGAAGCTCGGCGGCCATCTCCCCGGAGGGTGAGTTCGGCCTCTAGTCCTGCTACAGTGAGCGCAGAGGAGGTGCGGCTCCTTGGTGAAATGGGCGCAGGCACATTGAGCTCATGGCTGCAGTGGCAAGGATGCCTGACTGCATAGAGTCACTGGCAAGGAGTGTGCAGGAATTTGGGGCAGCACAGGCCAGGAGTCTGCAGGAATTCGGGGCAGCACAGGCCAGGAGTCTGCAGGAGGTCGCTGCATCACAGGCCAGGAGTCAGCAGGAGGTCGCTGCATCACAGGCCAGGAGTCAGCAGGAGGTCGCTGCATCACTGGCCAGGAGTCAGCAGGACGTCGCTGCATCACATGCCAGGAGTCAGCAGGACGTCGCTGCATCACATGCGGCTTCCAGCCAAGTGCTTAGTCGTGCCATGCATTCACTGGCTGGTCTGATGCAGACACAGATCAGGGCCACACAGGCACTAACTGCTGCCACCCTCGCTGGATCGGCCAAGAATCGGCGGGGCCCTCGCCGCGCCGCGCCGCAGCAGCCCAGCAGTCTGTGCTTCAGCAGATTGCTGCGCATGCTTCAGTGCTGGCCCGTGTGAGTGCCAGTGTCTCGGCCGCCCAGGGAGTGCCTGTGCTCTGTCAGGTTGGCAGCATTCCTGTCACTCCTCCACTGCAGCTGCCACCACCCGTAGGACAGACTGCTGCTGCCCAAGCAGAGTTGGAGCAGTCAGCAGCCGGGCCCTCCAGGCCCAGAGCTGGTCCAGGCCGTCCCCCAAGGGCATCTGCCGATTCACTATCTGACCCTCAGCAGCCTTCCCCCAGCCTTGCTGCAGCCACTGAGGTCCCATTGAGGAGGAGCTGCAGGGCGGGAAGGGGCCAATCGCGCAAGCGAGGCGGATCACCCTCGCAGGCCAAAAAGTAGGAGATGTGGCAAAATGTTGAGTTTTTTATGAAGGCCGAGGATGTTGTGTTAGTTTTTTATGAAGGCCGAGAATGTTGTGTTACTTTTTTACGAAGGCCGAGGATGTTGTGTTAGTTTTTTATGAAGGCCGAGAATGTTGTGTTACTTTTTTACGAAGGCCGAGGATCATGGTAATTTTTGTTTCACTGTTTTGTTCATTTTCTCCAGGTTGTGAGAGCCAGTTATGTGTCTGACTGTTTTTTGGGGGGTTTCTCTGTATTTGTTTGTCATGCGGGAAGGGCACAGAGTTTGTTAAATAAAGAATTGTCTTTATTCAGATTGTCCATGTTTGCACTTTGAACTATTTGTTGCCTTGACCGCCTCAGGGTTTGCGGAGCAGCTCCATTCATGTTCTTTCAATGGCACAAGCCATTCCCTGAGAGGGGGCCTAGAACCGACTTGCAATAAGCCGCTGACGGACGGCCCTTGCGCTTTGTGCCTCCCTCCCGTCTTGGTGCTCCTCCTCCTCCTCCTCCTCCTCCTCTGGTGGTCCTCCAATGTCTGCTGGCAGTGGCTGAGTCCTGAGGATAGCCAGGTTGTGCAGCATGCAGCACACTACAACGAAATGGGAGACTCGCTCAGGCGAGTACTGTAGGGTTCCCCCGGAATGGTCCAGACAGCGGAACCGTTGCTTCAGCACGCCGATTGTGTGCTCAATGATGTTCCTGGTCGCTTGATGGCTGTCATTGTATCGTTCTTCAGCAGGGGTGGTGGGCACACGGAGTGGGGTCATCAGCCAGGTGCACAAAGGATAGCCCTTGTCCCCGAGAAGCCAGCCTCCTGGGTGAGCCGGGGCTTCAAAAATGTCTGGCGCAGGATGAAGGCGTCGTGGCTGCTGCCTGGAAAGCGGGCATTCACAGCTAGTATGAGCTGCCTGTGGTCACAAACCAACTGCACGTTCAGCGAATGGTAGCCCTTCCAGTTGCGGTAATCCTCGGCATTCTCTAGAGGCACCCGCAAAGCCACATGCGTGCAGTCAATGGCACCCTGGACCATGGGGAAGCCCGCTATTCTTGCAAATCCCATTGCACGCTCTTGTTGCTTGTCCGGGGTCATGGGGAAGGAAATGTACTGACGTCTCCTTCTGAAGAGGGCATTCATGACCTGGCGGATGCAGCAATGCACTGCAAACTGGGAGATATTGGCAATGTCCCCAGTAGCGGATTGGAAGGAGCGGTGGCATAGAAGTTGAGAGCCACTGTCACCTTCACCGCCACCGACAGAGACATCCTGCTCCTCAGCTGAGGCTGCAGATCTCTCTGAAGCAGGTGGCAGATCTCTGTGACCACCTCCCTTCTGAATTGAAGCCTCCGAATGCACTGCTCCTCAGACATGTTGAGGTAGGAGAAGTGCTGGTGGTATACCCTGGGAGGGTAAGGCCTCCTGTGCCGACGCCTGTTGGCCCTTCTCCATCTGGCCATGATTGGCACTCTCTCTCGGCGTCTCTGAGCCCTTTCAATGCAATGCAGAAACCCAATGTTTCCACCCATTGCAGCCCCCATTATATGTGGCCACTCAAGGCTATGGCACTGAGAAATAAATCCAACTGCAAAGCTCTGGCCTGAAGTCAGAATTACCTGTGCGAGCGATGAGTCAAAGCAGAAAGCTCTCTCCCTTTGTCTCTCTCCAAATCTCTCTCTCTCGCACAGAAGGAGTGGAACAAAATGGCTGCCACAAAGAATGCAGGAAGAGTCCCCTTTAAATAGCGCCCCCCCCAGCCCCACAGCGACTGGGAACCGTTCCACTCAACCAGTCGCTGGGAGTGCCAGGCGCAAAGAAGGGGGGCGCCACTGAAGTTCCGGTTCGGGGCGCACCAAGAGCGTTGCACCATGAAATGACGTCAGGATCTGCGCGCGCAGCTGAGCGGGCGCTGCGGTTTTGCGCCGCCGCTAGTTCTTGACTCAAGTTCGCGAGAGGCACAGATCGCGCCGCGCCCGGGCGCTAGCCGCTTCGCGCCCCACTTCGCGCCCTCTTAAGGCGCTAGCGGCTGGCGCTAACAACTGAATTTCTAGGCCATAGAGTTATACAGCACAGAAAGAGGCCCTTTGGCCCATCGTGTCTGCACCGGCCATCAAATCCTATCTATTCGAATCCCATTTTCCAGCACTTGGTCCGTAGCCTTGTATGCTATGGCGTTTCAAGTGCTCATCTAAATGCTTCTTGAATGTTGTGAGGGTTCCTGCCTCTACCACCCTTTCAGGCAGTGAGTTCCAGATTCCAACCACCCTCTGGGTGAAATTTTTTTTCCTCAAATCCCCTCTAAACCTCCTGCCCCTTACCTTGAAACTATGCCCCCTGGTTATTGACCCCTCTACTAAGGGGAAAAGTTCCTTTCTATCTACCCTATCTATGCCCCTCATAATTTTGTACACCTCATTCAGGTCCCCCCTCAGCCTTCTCTGCTCTGAGGAAAACAACCCCAGCCTGTCCAGTCTCTCTTCATAGCTGAAACACTCCAGCCCAGGTAACATCCTGGTGAATCTCCTCTGCATCCTCTCTAATGCAATCACATCCTTCCTATAGTGTGGCGACCAGAACTGCACACAGTATTCCAGCTGTGGCCTAACTAGCGTTTTGTACAGCTCCATCATAACTTCCCTGCTCTTATATTCTACGCCTCGGCTAATGAAGGCAAGTATCCCATATGCCTTCTTAACCACCTTATCTACCTGTCCTGCTGCCTTCAGGGATCTATGTACATGCACACCAAGGTCCCTCTGATCCTCTGTCCTTCCTAGGGTCCTACCATTCATTGTGTATTCCCTTGCCTTTCTTCGTGTACAACTTGAAAACAATCTCTCCTTCAGCAGGAACAGGAATTTCTTTTTCTAGATTATTTGAAAACCAGCTGGATAATGAATTTAAAAGTTTTATTCAGATAAAGTTTCACATTCAAACTATTGTCAACTATTTTATTATTTTTATTTCAGAGAAACCGCCTCTGTGCTCGCACCTACTGCTCTTTGCAGTTGAGTGGAAATGCACAACGTAATAAATGCTAAAAGCAGAAAATGCTGGAACTACTCAGCAGGTCAGGCAGCATCTGTGGAGAGCGAAACAGAGTTAACGTTTCAGGTCGATGACCCTTTGTTAGAAGTCGACCTGAAACATTAACTGTTTCTCTCTTCTCAGATGCTGAGTATTTCCAGCATTTTCTGTTTTGATTTCAGATTTCCAGCATCCACAGTATTTTGCTTTTGCCAAAGTAATTTCCTTATTTTTCTATAAAAATCTGACATAAAGCATTAATTTGAGGAATTTTATCTGTGGAATAATTTGGATAATTGACAGCTAGATGGGCCATTCAGAGGATGCCAGAAACGAGCTGCAAAATTAATTTTAGAAGGTGTAAGGGAATGATTGTGCCAACTATATTTTTGTTTATATTTAGAACTTGTAAATAATTATTGTTTACAGAAAATCTATTTTAGATTGCTCATTACAATATGTAGGCCTGATTTTCACCCACCACGCCCAGCAGGAACGGTGTAAGCGGAGGGTTAAGATGGCGTGTGGGTTTACACTGCATTCCCAACTCACTCCCACCCCCGACCTTTACTTGTCTGATTTTAGGCGCAGGAATTCGGACTGCCCTGGAGGAGCAAGGGCATAATTTCAATGTCAAAGTCGCGTCCCGGCGACATCCTTGGGACGCGCACGCCATTTTAACTGCGGGCCCAACTAAGGACTGCACAGTCTCAAACATGCCAACAAAAGCAGGCAGGAAGCTGTGGGAGATTTTCTTGTTGTATTATAGAAAAACTTTGCATATGCACACATTTCTGTCTGTCACACTTTATTGGGTGATCATGCAAAATGGGCACTATCGATTCCAGCCGCCTGTTATACAACGCTCCCGATTTTCATTTCCATTAACTTCAATTATTAAATTGCTCCCTAGTTGTCTATCAGACATCACACTGTCTAATGCAAAGTGAACATTAGACTTGAGGGGGGAAAGTACAAAGGAATGCATTTGGAATGTACAGATAAACTCTCCAGCAACAGAAAATACAAAGGCTATTCCACTCGCCCAGATATTCCACAAATGCAGACCTGGGCCACCCCTTCAGTGTACAGGACTTCCGCCCACCAGAAAGATCGCAGCCAATTAGTATAATTATGGTGGGCCTCTGCCTGTGCTGAGAGATCTGCCTGGAGGGCGTTTGGAGCATTGCTGCAGCAGGCCTCGATGGGCTACCACAGCATTCCATTGCCAGTGGTTACTGTCGTGACAGAAAATGTTTAAAAAAAATGTTTTTCAAGTAAGCACAAAGTGCACTCAAGCGCCCCTGGCCTTCAGCTTTGTTTTGGTGCAAATGACGGAATGTACTTCGGATAATGTGTTTTTGTCATTTGCATATTGTTTCAATATGCCTGCCCATATATGGGAGAATTGAACATCATCTGTCGCTTCTGGCAGAAAATCTGAGGAACATCAAAATGGGCCAGAACTTTCATGAGAACTTTCATCGTAACTTGCACCAATTAATTGGTGCCTTCCAACTGTTATTAAATGGGTCATTATCTCCAATAAACTATTGTGCAGGAAAGGCCAAATGGAATTTACAATTTACAATTGTAAGCACTGTAAAGATGTACAGTGGTCCCTTCATTTCTAAGCATATGTACATTTGGAAGATTGGTGAATTGACAGTTTTTTTGCTGACAATATTAACATAACCACCTTCTCTTCTTTAGCCTCCATGTACTCTGAAAGACGCAGCAGTCCCTCGGAGTTCAGCAGTCTCATGGCGGAGCCTGATTATTTTGATAACAACCCTGATCTCATCAGGCCCAAGAAGCTCCTTAATCCAGTCAAAGCCTCCAGAAGTCACCAAGAACTACATAGAGAACTCCTCATGAACCAGAAGCGGTAAGGAAACTGTCACTCACATTACCTTCTTGTGGCTTCGCACTGCATTTATTAAATGATATTCAAATGATGAGTCTAACATAACACCATGTAGACTTACAGATGTAATGGGACATAGGTTAGACAATTGCACTGGATGTGGCCAGGACTGGAAAACTTTAGCTATGAGGAAAGAATGGATAGGCTGGGGTTGTTTTCCTTGGAACAGAGGAGGCTGAGGGGAGATTTAATTGAGATGTATAATTTATGAGGGGCCTAGATAGAGTGGATAGGAAGGACCTATTTCCCTCAGCAGAGAGGTCAAGAACCAGGTGGCATAGATTTAAAGTAATTGGTAGAAGGATTAGAGGGGAGATGAGGAAAAAAAAATTCACCCAGAGGGTGGCAGGGGTCTGGAACTCACTGCCTGAAAGGGTGGTAGAAGCAGAAACCCTCATCACATTTAAAAAGTACTTGGATGTACACTTGAAGAGCCGTAACCTACAGGGCTACGGACCAAGTGCCGGAAGGTGGGATTAGGCTGGGTAGCTCTTTTCCAACTGGCATGGATACGATGGGCCAAATGGCCTCTTTCTGTGTAGTAATTTTTCTATGATTCTATGAATTTATTGTTTGGAATCAAAATTCCTCTTTTTCTTTTAGACAACCAATCCGAATTGTAGAGCTGCTCAGGGAGATGTGTAATTCCATTGCAATCCATGCAATAAAAAGGTTACTAAAGATTTTATGTGGAGTCTGAGCTTTATAACTTGCCAAGTCAGTGTTTAAAGTGAAGAGAAAGTGCTCGTTAACCTTGGCCTCTCTTAACCTTTGACCTCTCATTTATTTCATATTTCTTAAAATAGAATCTGAAAAATATATATTCAAAAAAACAAGAACAGAATATCCTGATATTTTCCGACAACAAAGTTAATGTTGAAAGAATTGCAAGTCGTACAATGAAAATAAATTCTAATTTACCTAATACCAGAAGGGAATTGTGGAGAATAATTAAAATATTTGTTTTTGCCTTTCCTAAGTTTCTGATTGTTGTGTGGTATATATACGCCTAGAAATTCAGTTGCGTAGCACCCGTTGTTTGGGCACTATGGGTGGTGAATTGGAACCAAAATTGGGTCCGAGCAGCACACGTACAATTACGGTGCGGGCCGTACCGGACGCCATCTTGCTGAGGGCGGCAGAGCGGTCATTAAGAGCGTGCGCTGGAAGTAAGGTAAATAGGCAGATTGTATCGTCAATCAGCCTGCAATGCTGATTTAATGCCAGTACGATAATTTTCGTCGTCATTGCTGGAGCTAATGCCCTCTCTTAACCTCGCACAGCTGAACATGCGTTCAGCAGCAGGAAGGACCCCCTACCAGCGATATTTAAACTTTCAGGTAACTTGCTTTTTGATTTCTACTGACTCTGCGTAAGCTTGTGGAAGTGTTTGGAGCTTTCTAGAGTTGTTTAAAGTTGGTGAGGTGACAGGGAGCGGTGCTGCAAGTGGAGAAGGCCCCGCTTCTGACTTCAAGGGTTCTGGTCAGGCCACTTGCTCCCAGTCATGGGTGCTCTAGTTGTCATTCGCCTTGGCCAACAGCACGACACGGAGATGGAGCAGAGGCAACAAAGAGGACAAGCTACTCGCAGAGGGAGGAGGGGGAGAAGGGCTCTCAGCAGGAGGCCTTACCCACCAAGGGTCTTCCGAGAGCAATTCTCTTGCCTCAGCCTGAGCCAGGAGCAGTGTGTGAGGTGTCTGCACTTTACGAAGGAGGTGCTCACATAACCCTACCACCTCTCGCAACCAGACCTGCAGCCTCACACCAGGGCAAGGACGGCGCTGCCAGTGGCTGTGAAGGTGACCGTGGCCCTGAATTTCTTCGCATCGGAATCCTTCCAGGCTGGAGCAGGCGACATCTGTAACATCTCCCAGTTCGCTGCCCACTGCTGCATAAGAGAGGTGGCAGACGCTCTTTATGCCAGAAGAGGGGACTTCATTGTCTTCCCTCTGACCAGAGAAAAACAGGTGGAGTGTGTACATGGCATTGCCAGGATAGCGGACTTCCCCATGGTGCAGGTTGCCATCGACTGCACGCACGTGGCTTTGCGAGCACCGTATCTAAATGCTGAGATGTACCGTAACCACAAAGGTTATCACTTGCTGAATGTGCAGTTGGTGTGTGACCATGTTCAGCACATCTTGATGGTGAATGCCCAGTACCCTGGCACCAGTCATGATGCTTTTATTCTGCGCCAGTCTGCTGTTCCCTCCATCTTTGAGCCACCAAGACAAACCACAGGGTGGCTACTGGGCGACAAGGGCTATCCCTTGGCCACCTGGCTCACGACGCCGCTCCGCAAACCAACCACACGTGGCCAGCAAGCGTACGAGAGCCATGCTGCCACACGAAACATCATAGAGCAACGGTTCCACTGCCTGGACCGCTCTGGAGGAGCCCTCCAGTACTCGCCAGAACGGGCAACAGCAAGGGCACTGGCGGAGTGCAGTGGTGGGAGGACGAAATGCAGGATCCACTGCCACTGTCCCAGGGCAGCGCCTCAGCAATCCTAGTAATCTAATGGAGTACAGACTGCTGGACTACTGTGA
The DNA here is from genome assembly GCF_052327205.1 of Somniosus microcephalus. NCBI lineage: Eukaryota > Metazoa > Chordata > Chondrichthyes > Squaliformes > Somniosidae > Somniosus > Somniosus microcephalus. The sequence goes on from NC_140997.1 coordinate 192,168,953, forward strand.
CACCCTACAAGCCCCTTTCAACACTGGTAAAGCCAGCCACGATGGCAGCAGTCTGTGCTTGTGTGGCACCAAGCTGAGCTTGCATGACTTCAGTCTGAGCTTCCAGTGCAGCACTCAGACGTCGGGTTGCTTGTGTTTGTGCTGCAATGGAAGCGGGGACTTCGGCCATCAGACACTGCATGATGGTTGGGTCCACAAGTGCATTAATAGATCTGCCCGCCCCCTCATGCTGGAAAGGATGGGCTTCAAGCTCTGCCCAAAGCCCTGTGCAAGGCTGGAGCTGGACTCCTCCATGCTCCTTGGGATTGCATTCAGGCTTTCTGGCAGGCCTGCCAATACAACAAGCATTTCATTGTGCATTCTTTTGTAGGCCACCCCATTGAAATCTTCATCTGAGTCCTGTGCAGCAGAACTCGTGTGTGGCCTCGCCCTCCGGGGAGCTGGCACTTGAGCTACACTTTCCCCCTGCCCTGGCTGCAGGACGCTCATGCCCTGTGACTCACCGCACACAGGTCCCACCTCTAAGTTCACCTCTAAAGTCTATGCAGTTCCAGTGCCTGAGCTGGTGGCGAAGAGTGTGAAATCGAGTGACGGTGTTTCTTCTTCTTCTTCACTCTCCTCTCCCTCTTCATGTTGACCCACTGGCTGGGCAGGCTGGATTTCTTGGGTGTCTGAAATGGGAAAGGCAGAAGGGTAGGGCTGTGGTGAGGGGAAGGGGTGGGCGGCAAAATAAAGAGGGTGCATGTTTACACCATGTGCAGATTGTAAATCAGAAGAGATTCTGGGATGAGGAGCAAGTGGGATGTGTGAAGGAGAATAACATACGAGGATACTGGCATTTTCTATTCTTTCAGTCCTGCCACTGGCCACAGGCTCTGCCATGCCCCTGCCAATAATGGCCAGCACCCCCTCTTCCAAGGGGGTGAGGTGATGCAGGCGAGCCTGTCCCCGCCAGTTAAGATCTGCTGGTGCCGGTTTTACGCCACCTTTTCCTGTAAGAGAAAGGGAAGTGTGTCAGTGAGTGTGATGCAATGTGTTTGGGCGATGTACCTGTCAGGATTGAATAGCTGACAGTTTGTACAAGTTTTGAGATGTGGGTGTGCGGCTAGCAGCAGTGGTAAGTATGTGCAGGTGAACAAGACCATGGACTATAAGAACCTTTTGAATATGGAAAAGTCATTCGTGCTGAGACATCTCTGGTAAATTGACAATGACGTTAATTCTAGCTGGCAGGGTGGGGTTGAATGCTTGTTACTAAAAATCCTTTTAGAACTGAAAATTACTGCATTCTTAATATGAGAGATTTTTTGCTGCAAACTACAAGTGGATGTTTTCAATAGAAATAGACATTCTAAGTAAGTTTTGTTTGGCAGATTAGGAAGATTAGACTCCCAACAGATCAAGACTGAGATGGGAAGTGGAACCAGATCGAGATGGATGGCATAGATGGTTTGGGATATGGAGCCAAGGCAGGTTGATGGAGTTAAGATACAGATCAGCCATGATCTGATTGAATGGCGGAACAGGCTCAAGGGGTTGAATGGCCTACTCCTGTTCTTCTGTTACTATGTTCTACTGCCCTTATGATCCGATAATTGATTTATTTTCAGTTTAATTTCTCTGCCCTCTCTTCCTATTCTGGATGTCAACGTAGACTAATACAGGTGTATGGTTCAATGCATGCTGAGTGCTGTCTGGTACATTGCCCATGGCTATTCTTCATGTTCAAGCAGATAGTAAGTGTTAGTCATGGAGACATCATGGCCTATTCCTATCCTGTCTGGTGAGGCTGACATTTTGGTAAAGTAGGATTGACTGCTACACTGCTTTCAGCTCCAACATTTCAGTATCTCGGCAGCAGTATTCCCCTGAAGCACCAGCTCACTGCACCTGCTGGGTCCAACTTTCGCCAAGGCACTAAGTCATAAACCTCAGCAGTGTCACTTCAGGGGGCAGTTTGCAGAAGTGAGGCACCTCTCTAGAAGAAGGTGGAAAATTAGAAAGAGGGACATTGCCACGCCAACCCACACTTCATAGCTGGTCTCCACCTTAGTCACAGTTAATGTGTAGCTTGGAGAGACGAGGCCAGAAAAGTGCCAAGAAAACTGAGGAATTTTCCCTCAAATAAGAAAAATGAATCAATATCCCAGCATCAACGAGCCAGAGAGATGTATCAGTTCTTGCTCATTTTCCAGAGAATTCACTGGCCCTACAGCTAAGATCCGTACATATCAATATACAGACTTTTTTTTATATGATCATATTTATTCTGTTTAATTGCAAGTCTGCTTGATATACAGACTTGTTCTCATTTACTTCCGACCACTAATACAAAGCCTGCTTTGTGGTTGGATTCATTCAGCCAGAGAGTGGCTGAGTTTTTAAGATGAAGTGATCTATGAGTGGAGTTCATCGTGTGCCCCACTGCTCCAATGTCTAGACCATGGCACTATCAAAATTCTGTAAGATAAGAAAAAAAATCTGCCTCCCTCGTCTGGAGAGTTAGACAGTGAAATCGCAGAATGCTTAAGTGTCTGAGTTGCTAACACAGCCCTTGTCTGATTTAGGACTCTGCTTCATTGTGTGCCAAAACCATTAACATCCAAAATAAACACAGCCCATCTCATTAATTACTGATATAGTCTGTAATCTCTGAGTTGGTTGTATGGAGACCACATATATACTCTATATATATATATATATATATATATATATATATATATATATATATAAACAAAACACAAGGGTATGTGGAGTCTTCAGAGCCAAGTGGAGATAAGATTGGCAGATCCTTAAATAAAGATTAATGAGAAAAACAGTTCAAAGTGACTCATAGATTGAACATTCAAAGTTTATTTTGGATCAGGTTGCCACAAAGTTATTTGTTTCCCACTATTTTAAGGAGCGAAAGGAGTTTGAAAGTTTTTTTAATTGTTTTTAAAATCCTGGCAGTGGTCATTATTAAAATGTGATTTTATTTTTGCTGGAATGTGTGCTTTGTATCTTCACCTTGCTGATCCTTCCCTTTTACCTTTGAGTTTTGACTCTGTGTTTAACAGGAACCCAGGGAAAAGAGTAAAGTTGCACAAGCACTTGTGTTTGTCAAGTCTACCTGTGCAGAATTAACTTCAGTAGCTCAACAGATGGTGGGAGGGAAATCTTATTTTTAACAGTCAGATTCTTCAACTCCTAACAAAACATCAGGAAAAATTAACCTTGTAAATAGCACAGGTCACTGCATTTTAGACGTCTTGGTAGAACACCTGGTACACTGGTAATACAGTACACCTTAGACTGTCACTAAATACTGCTAAGGAGCTTTGTCAAACGTTTATCAACCTGACATGAATTGTGTGTTAGCAAGCGCTGCCAGGTGAAAAACATTCAGATAAACCTGTGTAACCGTGAGTAGGCTAATGAGGAGGGAGGGGGGAAAACCATCTCAGCATTGAGTTCAGTTTGTTCAGCCTTGTTTTTCCTTGGCATTTCTAATTGCTACTCTCAGCATACCACTAAATCCCCCAAGGCAGGTCAGTTAAGGTATCCTCTGCCACTCCCCACACAAGAATGCTACTGATCTTTCCACTTCTGTCGCAGCTGACTATAGATAGCCGTTCCCTCTCGCAGACTCCTGGATAGGCACTGTCAACACGGTGTAAATGCAAAGGTGTTAAATACATAAACATGGTTAAAAATTCAGACCTGTTTGTTCTTTAATCCAACTCCACTGTCCTATTGCTGCAGATGTGGCTGCTGCATGTTTTACCATCTGATTGCTTAATCTATCAGCAATCACACTGAGAAGGATCAACATTGGAATATAGAACCAGCCAGTGCAAAGTCCTGCCAAGTAGAGTAAGCATTCAAATTTAAGAACAAACCCTGGGATTACTCAGTGAGTTTAGCCATTCAGTAACTCTGCCACAGAGACCAGGAAAGTTCCACGTTTAATGCTTGGTCTGTGCTGAGTTAGTTGATCTCTGGCCGGGTCCGAGTGGGTATGTTACAATTAGTCTCTCTGCCTCTGATTAGAGGGGGAAATTGGGCCAGTTTCTGGCTCCTGGATGCAATCCAGTGATCCCCCTACCCGAAATGCTTTGTGCGCATTGGATGAGGACAGGATTGGACACCACTGTGATGCCCATGCAGTCGGATAGCCTACCAATGTTTATTGCCGCAGTTTATATGACAAGTGAAACTTTGCATTTGAAATGTTATATTGTTTGTTTATTTTGTGATATATTCTGCATGGTTGCGGTGATTTAATCCCTTTTCTTTATTTGTCTGAGTGAGAACACAAAAACAAAGACAAGCGCAGAAAGGGTTAACTTAGAGAAAGGAAAACTAGGAAGGATTATACCATCATGGTCAAAAAATGCCAGATGAAATTTAATGCGGACAAGCGTGAAATACTGCACATTGGGAGATAAAATGGGTGGCGCACATACTCCATGAATGGAACTGAAATAGCTATGGATGAGGCTGAAAGAGACCCAAGAACCATAGCAGACTCGATGTTCAAATGTCCAACCAATCCAGAGCATTCAACCAATCAACCAAGCCAATAGGTTGTTGAACTATAAAGGTCAAACAGTAGAATGCAAGTCAGAGGAAGCATGATCAAACGGTACAGAGCTCTCATCAGCCCACACCTTGAGTACTGTGCCCAGTACTGGATACCAAGAGAGACATTCAAGCACTGGACACGCGGCTGATCCCTAGTGTCAGAGGTCTAAGCTATTAGGAAGACTGGAAAAATTAGTGCTTTTCAGCCTTGATAGAAAGTGTCAGAGATGTGATTCCATGGAAGTACGTAAGATATTACACGATATGGAAATCCAGAAAATTAGTTAAATTAAATTGCGAGAGGAGAACATGGGTGCTTGGGTTCAAACTGGTAAATGACAAATTTTGGACTGATATCAGAAAGTTCTTCACACAAAGAGTGATCAATACATGGACTGGACTCCTGATAGAGTACTGTTGGCAAAAACCCTGGATTAATTTAAGAAACAATTGGATGCTGCAGTGGAAAGACTTCAGGGTGTTTTGGGTGGATGGACTGAATGGCCTTCCTCATCCATTTATATCTTAAGACCAAGTGATCATATGAGTAAGAGGGGGAGGTTTAACTAGCAAATAGTTAATTTAGACATGGTGTATTATACAAGGAGATCTTTAGTAGCAATAAGTCCTGTTTCAGAGATGTTTAGTGAAAGATGAAATTTAATTCCATTTTAGCATAAGTTTGGAGTCTTTGCTACTCAATATAAAAATCCACCCTCAAGGCCAATGGAACAGACTGCTTATTTGAGAGCCGACTAGATTGACTTTCTCTGAATGATACAATAATTTGCATTAATTTTGTACAGAATACTGTAGTGTTTATCTCTAAATATGCAGGAAGGATTTGTGAGACAGATTTTTAATATCTGTGAACTTTGGTTTGCTGAGAAAATTTGCCAATTTTCTTAAGTCTACTTATTCAATAATTATAATGTGGCCTACTCAGTGAGATCACTTCAGTCGTGAATAACAATTGTTTTTTAATTATACTTATCAGATTCCTATGACAAATTGTGTGTGTGTGTGTGTGTGTGTGTGTGTGTGTGTGTGTGTGAGAGAGAGAGAGAGCAGGGCTGTCCAGCCCAAGGCCCAGGCCCCACACAGCCCCTGAACACAGCCCTCAAACCACTTCTAACTTAGTGGTTTGGATTTTCTAGGCCTGGAGGTTTTGAAAGGGCTGTTTTTAGAACTACTGGGAGATAAATGAAAACACCAAGATCTGTTGGTATCAACAGCTTGGGATGTAGGCAAATAATGACAACATTGATTTATACTTTAGTTGTGGCCCCTGAAGCTCCATGTTACAATCTATACAGCCATAAAGTCAAAAAGCTTGGCGACCCTTTGCATAGAGGAAGGAATGGTAACAAGTGCAGTAGCACAACATAGAGCATCCATATGAATAACAGCCACTTCGGCAAGTTACTGGAGAGTGTTCTGCATCCATGGAGCAGTACCGCTATAAAGAGTCGATATCTACAGGATGGAGAGGAGGGAAAAGAAAGCTGATGAGAAGAGGAATGAAAATAAACTTTGGCACCTAACCATTCACATTTTCGTAATTGTCAGTTGTTTTTGATGATTAAAATCATACTGATGATGGAAGGACAGTGAGCAGTGTTCTCTGCTGCATTTGAGTGGAGCCTGCCTTTCCTAACTCCACAGCAAAGAATCGAGCAATTCAATAGAAGCAATACAGCATCTTTCAGTGCTACATAAACATGCTGTGGATATTTTGTGTCTCCTCTTTCTATCCTTTTCAAATGTAACTAGCTCCCCTAAACCGAAGCTGACCCTCTCAGTTCACTGTTTTCCTCCAGCTCTAAACTCGATGGTCTTAGTAAGGAACCACTCTCCATTGAACCGTTTTGGTCAACCATTATGATCAACATCATTATCCCCCCCAGTTCTTTGAATTCTCTGTTTTCCGAAGTCAAATAACACATAATGATATTCCTGCCATTATCCTTGAGGTTTGTGCCTGCAAACTTTTACAATGCAAATTTGAGATGCACAACACTTCAAGAAAATAATCTGCTTAAAAGATGAAGTTATTGGTGCCTTTCTGTTTCCACTACATCCTGTCACTTCCTCAATAAACAAAGTGTGGAGATGACGGAGTTGGACTGGGGTGGACAAATGTAAGAAGTCACACAACACCAGGTTATAGTCCAACAGCTTTATTTGAAATCACAAGCTTTCGGAGCGCTGCTCCTTCGTCAGGTGAAGTGGAGAAATGCGCTCCGAAAGCTTGTGATTTCAAATAAAGCTGTTGGACTATAACGTGGTGTTGTGTGACTTCTTACATCAATAAACAAATACAGCTGCAGTACTATCCATGTCCTGGTGGTGGCAGCACTGAGCTACATACTGTATATCAGTTTTCAGCAGCACCATCATAGGAAATTGGTTACAGTATAAAGAATCAAAAAAGTTACAGCAAAGAAGGAGAGTACTCGGCCCATCGCACTTGTGCTGGAGCTATCTACTCTAATTCCATTTCCTTTCCCTTTTCTTGTATTCTTTTATGTTTATCGTTCTCTACCGCCCACCCAAGTACCTTAAAAATGTTATTGTCGAGATATCTTCACTGCTCTCCTCCCTCAGTGATTTCAACCTCCATCTCAATTCATCATGCTCTCTCTCCTCTGAGTTCGCTGCCCTCCTATCCTCCCTTAATCTTTCCCTCCGTGTAAACTGCTCAACCCATATTCACGCTTCTACCTCCTTCCCAAGATCCACAAACAGGACTGCCCTGGTAGACCCATCGTTTCAACCTGTTCTTGCCCCACGGAACTTATCTCTTCCTATCGCGACTCTATTTTTTCTCCCCTTGTCCAGTCTCTTCCCACCTACATTCGCGACTCTTCCGACGCCTTCCGTCACTTTAACAGTTTCCAGTTTCCTGGCCCCAACCGTCTCCTTTTCACCTTGGACGTCCAATCCCTCTACACCTCCATCCCCCACCAGGACGGCCTTCGGGTGCTCCGTTTCTTCCTTGAACAGAGGCCCAACCAGTCCCCATCCACCACCACCCTCCTCCGCCTGGCTGAACTTGTTCTCACTTTGAACAACTTCTCCTTTGACTCCACTCACTTCCTCCAAATTAAAGGTGTTGCTATGGGAACCCGCATGGGCCCTAGCTATGCCTGCCTGTTCATGGGATATGTGTAACATTCTTTGTTCCAGTCCTACTCAGGTCCCCTCCCTCACCTCTTTTTCCGGTACATCGATGACTGTATTGGTGCCGTTTCCTGCTCTCGCCCTGAACTAGATAAGTTCATTCACTTTACTTCCAATTTCCACCCTTCCCTCACCTTCACATGGTCCATCTCCGACTCTTCCTTTCCCTTCCTTGGCTTCTCCGTCTCCATTTCTGGTGATCGGCTTTCAACAAACATCCACTACAAGCCCACCGACTCCCACAGCTACCTGGACTACACTTCCCCCCACCCCGCTTCCTGTAAGGACTCTCTTCCATTCTCCCAGTTTCTCCATCTCGGCCGCGTCTGTTCTATCAATGCCACCTTCCATACTAGTGCTTCCGACATGTCTTCCTTTTTCCTCAACCGAGGATTCCCCTCTACCGTGGTTGACACGGCCCTTGACCGTGTCCGTTCTATTTCCCGCACTTCTGCCCTCACCCCTGCCCCTCCCTCCCGGAACCACGATAGAGTTCCCCTTGTCCTCACCTTTCACCCCACCAGCCTCCACATTCAACGGATCATCCTCCACCATTTCTGCCACCTCCAACGTGATCCCACCACCAAACACATCTTCCCCTCACCTCCCCTTTCAGCATTCCGAAGGGACCGCTCCCTCCGCGACACCCTGGTCCACTCCTCAATCACCCCCAACAGCCCTTCTCCTTCACCTGGCACCTTCCCGTGCAAGCACAGGAGATGCAACACATGCCCTTTTACCTCCTCCCTTCCCACTGTCCAGGGCCCCAAACACCCCTTCCAGGTGAAACAGCGATTTACGTGTACTTCTTGCAATTTAGTATACTGTATTCGCTGCTCACGATGCGGTCTCCTCTACATTGGGGAGACCAAACGCAGATTGGGCGACCGCTTTGTGGAACATCTCCGTTCAGTCCGTAAGGGTGACCCTGAGCTTCCGGTCGCCTGTCACTTTAATTCACCGCTTCACTCCCACTCTGATCTCTCTGTCCTCGGCCTATTGCATTGTTCCAATGAAGCTCAACGTAAGCTCGAGGAACAGCACCTCATCTTTCGATTGGGCACTTTGCAGCCTGCCGGACTCAACATTGTGTTTAACAATTTCAGATAATTATCCCTGCCCCCATTTTTCATGCAGTATGATTTTTGCCATTCCCATTTGCAACATTTTATCTTTCCTGCCTCTTACAAAAGCACAGGATGTTCTTTCTATTCCTTCCTCCCCTCCTAACCCCCCCGCCCCCCCCCCCCCACTGTCTCTGCACCTGCTTAATATCTGTTACATCTCCAGCTTTTTCCAGTTCTGATGAAGGGTCCCAGACCTGAAACGTTAACTCTGTTTCTCTCTCCACGGATGCTGCCTGGCCTGCTGAGTATTTCCAGCATTTTCTGTTGTTATTTCAGATTTCCAGCATCCGCAGTATTTTGCTATACCATATTCACGGCCATCCCCTCAACCTTGCCATCTTTCGTGGCCTCGCTACTCCCATTGCGTCAATCACAGATAAGGCCATCTCTGACCACTTCCTCGTATCGCTCTCCACCCACATCCCCCCCGCCACCTCCCAACCATACTTCCCTCTGTGTCCACCCCTGGAAATAACTCTCTCCCAACTCTCTTACAACTGCACCTTTGATGCCCTAGTCCCTATTAAAACAATTACTCTCTCACCCTGGCCGTTCCCCCGGTACGGTCCTCATGTTCACTCCCTTAAGTTCAAAGGACGCAGACTTGAACAGATATGGCGGACAATTGGTTTAACCATTCATCGCCAGATCTGGCTGGACCACATGAAGCATTATTGGGTCCTGCTCTCGTCTGCCAAAATTGTTCATTATTCCAGAATCATTCCGGAATGCAAAGATAACTCCCGGCTCCTATTCTCTACTGCTAACCGTCTTCTTAAACCCCTCTCCCCTGTCTCCTCCATCCTCATCTCCAACAACACGTGCAAGGAGCTCATGGACCTCTTTGTCTCTAAGATTGAGACCATCCAATCAGCTGCCTCTGCCACTTCCCTTCCTTCCCCTAACCCACCGGGCCAAACTTCCTCTAAGGTTCCCCCCTGCCCAGCCCTGAACTCACATCTTTCTCCAGTTTCTCTCCGATCTCCCCTCTTGACCTCTCCGTGCTCATCTTGTCCATGAGACCCACTTCCTGGTCCCTCGACCCTATTCCCACCAAACTGCTGACCACCAAACTTTCTTTTCTGGCTCCCATGTTAACTGACATCGTTAGTGGTTCGCTTTCCTCGGGTGCTGTCCCCCTCTCCCTCAAATCTGCCATCATCACCCCCTCCTCAAAAAACAACCTTTGACCCCTCCGTCCTTGCAAACTACCTCCCCATCTCCAACCTCCTTTTCTTCTCCAATGTCCTTGAATGTGTTGTTGCCTCCCAAATCCATGCCCATCTTTCCTGCAATTACATGTTTGAATCCCTCCAATCAGATTTCCACAGTACTGAAACGGCTCTCGTCAAAGTCACAAATGACATCCTTTGTGACTGTGACAAAGGTAACCTATCTATCCCTCCTTGTCCTTCTTGACTTGTCTGCAGCCTTTGACACGGTTGACCACTCCATCCTTCTCCAACGCCTCTCCACCGTCGTCCAGCTGGGTGGGACTGCACTCGCCTGGTTCCATTCTTATCTATCTAATCGTAGCCAGAGAATCACCTACAATGGCTTCTCTTCCTGCTCTCACATCATTACCTCTGGTGTCCCCCAAGCATCTATCCTTGGCCCCTCCTATTTCTCATCTACATGTTGCCCCTTGGCGACATCATCCGAAAACACAGCACCAGTTTCCACATGTACGCTGACGAGACGCAGCTCTACCTCACCACCTCTTCTCTCGACCCCTCCACGGTCTCTAAATTGTCAGACTGCTTGTCCGACATCCAGTTCTGGATGAGCAGAAATTTTCTCTAGTTAAATATTGGGAAGACCAAAGCCATTGTTTTGGTCCCCGCCACAAACTCCATTCCCTAGCCACTGACTCCATCCCGCTCCCTAACATCTGTCTGAGGCTGAACCACACTGTTCACAACCTTGGTGTCATATTTGACCCTGAAGTGAGCCTCCGACCACATATACACAGCATAACTAAGACCGCCTATTTCCACTTCCGTAACATTGCCTGTCTCCACCCCTGCCTCAGCTCATCTGCTGCTGAAACCCTCACCATGCCTTTGTTACCTCTAGACTTGACTATTCCAACGCACTCCTGTCTGGGCTCCCACATTCTACGTAAACCTGAGGTAATCCAAAACTCGGCTGCCCGTATCCTAACTCGCACCAAGTCCCGTTCGCCCATCACCCCTGTGCTCGCTGACCTACATTGGCTCCCAGTTAAGCAATCCCTCAATTTAAAAATTCTCATCCTTGTTTTCCAATCCCTCCATGGCCTCACCCCTCCCTATCTCTGTAATCTCCTTCAGCCCCACAAACCCCCGAGATATCTGCGCTCCTCTAATTCTGCACTCTTGAGCATCCCTGATTATAATCGCTCAACCATTGGTGGCCGTGCCTTCTGTTGCCTTGGCCCTAAGCTTCGGAATTCCCTGCCTAAACCTCTCCACCTCTCGACCTCTCTTTCCTCCTTTAAGACGCTCCTTAAAACCTATCTCTTTGGCCAAGCTTTTGGTCACCTGCCCTAATTTCTCCTTATGTGGCTCGGTGTCAAATTTTTTGTCTTATAATACTCCTGTGAAGCGCCTTGGGATGTTTTACTATGTTAAAGGCACTATATAAATACAAAAACATCCCTGCCCGTGGTGACCTACATTGGCTCCCTGCCTACCAACAACTCCTACTTAAACTTCTAATTTGTGTGTTTAAATCCTTTTATGGCCTCACCCCTTCCTATTTCTCTAATCTCCTCCAAGCCTGCAACCCAGTCCTCCCACAAATTCTCAGTCCCCCTCCCTCTGACCCGCCATTGGTGGCCGTGCCTTCAGCTGTCGAGGCCCCATGTTCTGGAGTTCCCTCCCTCCCTAAACCTTTCTTCACCTCTTTTAAGACCCTCCTTAAAACCCATTTCTTTGACCAAGCTTTTAGTCACCTCTCCTAATATCTCCTTCTTTGCTTCAATGTCTATTTTTTCTTATTACACCTCTGTGAAGTGTCTTGGGACATTTCTCTACGTTAAAGGTGCTATATAAAAACTTACATTGTTTATTTTGTACCGGTTCATCTCGCCTGGCATTGCTTGTGAACAATTTTTCTTTTTACAAGTAAACTGCCTCTGGCTTTTTTCTCCCTCCCTCCACAGTTCATAGTCTTCCCCTCTTTATCTCTCCGCCTCTCACACACGTCAAATGTAATTTCAGTATCTGCCTGCCTCTAACTTGTTTCCTCACTCATTTACTCTCTCTCGTTCTGTAAATCTCTCTTTCTCTCTGTCTCTCCTTAACGTCTGTCTCACACAGTGTATATTTTTCTCGCATGTTCCCCTTACTGATTTATTCAGTTGTTATCTTTTACCTCTCCAAAGAATGCAGCAGGAAGTGGGGCCTGGTATGGACTTCACTGTATCTCCATCCTGACCCAAATAGTCTTTGTGTGGCTTCAGAACCCTGAACTCAACCATTTCTGGTCTGGGACTGGACCTCGGGGGTAAAAGGGGCTTGTATGTAATTATCCAGACACAAGAGGGGGAACTCGGAGTGTTTTTTTTTGTCGGATCAAAGATTGTGGTGATTGTGTCATGTAACAACAAGCACTTTTCCTGCAATAAATACTCAGTGTTTAGGAAGACAAACCTGACTGAGCTCAGGCGAGGAGGGAGCTGGTGCTGGGAGCCTGGGCCTGAGGCTGTGGCTGAGGAAGCCCAGCCGTGGCCCGCCAACAATAAACTGACCTTTGCTGCCATCTACTGAACAAAACAAACCCAACAGCGCCTGCTGTAACAAAAATGAAGCATTTTTCAATCAATGATAGATCTGAACTTGGCCTCTTTCTTTCTCTAACTATGGGGTTAAAAGCCGGATTAAAATGATCCGGCTTGTTTTGATATAGTGGCCCCAGAATATTGCCAGTGGCCTGGACTTTTTGTGCGGCTGCTCCATCGGAGCGTGTCTCTACTGGCTCAGTGTTTCCCCCCCACCCCAGAGCTGTGCCCCGACCCCAGCCAGAGGGACACTGTGATAGGTCAGCAACAAAACACCAGGTAACAGTTAATATTCAGGGACCTTGTGGCCAGTCCAGTTTACCTTTCAGTTTACTGAGTGGCGTGATAGTTAAGCCCGTCACTGCTGTAAATCTACAGTATGTCATTGCTCCTGCTCACTTATCTATTTACTGGCTAATAAATCACAAATCTCGGGAAGGTTGATGCCCAAGTCGGGGTGAAGAGTTCAGCCATTGTGCTGTTGATAAACTCAATGAAATAGGAGCGTCGGATCTCTCTGCTGGCAGATAAACAACACTCTGGCAGACCATTTACCTCGGGCTACAAACTATGAATCAAGTTTATTTTAAAAAAAATTAGCAGGTGCAAACTTCAAATAACATCAGAAAAATAAATAGTGGCCTAACTTAACTTACAAAATCTGTATCAAAAATAACAAATGTTTCAAAACTTCTCTGAACTTGAAGTAACGTCTTCAGAAGAAAAGCTTGTACGTAAAATCGGACAATGTTTCCATTTGCCTCCGCTTGTCAGCTGTGTGACAAAGCAGGTACTCACTAAACAAGCATTGATAGGGGAACTTTAATAATCCTTGCTCATGGCCAGTCTAGGACAGAGGCGGATCTAATACGATGGGCAGGATTTTCATTAAGCCGTGGAGGCGGGATTGGAGGCGTGTGGGGGGTTAAAATCTTGAAATCGGGGGGCACGAACCCATCCCGCCCCCAACCCGCCTCCATGCCAGTTTCAAAGGAGGCGGATACCCGACCTTTGCTGGGAGCCGCCTCCCCGAGGCGGGAAGGGGATTAGTGCCAATTAACTGCCAGTTTTTAGCCTAATCCCTATTTTTATTGGTGAAGTGTGGGATTCCCAACGGCTCCAAACCACGCCAAGTTAGCAAGACAGGCCATCGGGATGAAGGGCTTGGAGGGTCGAGATGTCCGGTGTTCAGGTGAGTGATGGGTGCATGAGTGCAGAGGTAAGTGTGTTTGGTCTGTGTAAAGTGTTTAAAGAAGTTTTACATATCTTTACTTACCTTTACAGCCTTCCTTCCTTCAGGTCTCGGGTGTCCGTCATCCCACCAGCACAGAAAGCAGAATGGCCGCAATCTGTCAAAATCTGCAGCATTCAGCTTTCTGTCCCGGAGATATCTCTAAATCATCCTGAGAGGAAGGAATTAACTTAGAGTACAGATTGTCAGTGTTTAACAGCTTCAAACAGCTGTGAAACACTGATATTTCATCTGTCAAAAGCTTTTGACAGATGAAATGTCAATTGGTGACGTCACTTGTTGCTGGGTGGCCCTTAATTGGCCTGCTGAGCCCGCTGGGCGGGCTCAACAAGGTCAATCAAGTGAAAATCGCGTGGGTTGGCCACAACTCGATGGAGGCGGGACAACAACCCCAAAAGTTGTAGTCACGCCTCCTCAATGAAAATTCGGCCCCATATCTTCGCAATAGACAAAGTAGCAATCAACACAGAAACTATACTGCAACACATGGGAGATCCTTTTGGGAAGCGTATAATTTACTTTCAACAAAGGCAAAATATTGCAGATGCTAGAAATCTTAAATAAAAACAGAAAATGCAGGAAATACTCAGCAGCAATGTTCCCTTTAAGCTGAGTGGCCGCACAGCTCTCGGGACCTCCTGCTCAGCCGGCTCGCCGGCTTTTCAATGCGAAAAACTGCGCACGCACGATATTTTGAATGGTCTGAGGGGCAGTGTTTGTGCAGGCTGCACTTCAGCAAGGAGGTGGTCACTGAGCTCTGCCACCTGCTGCAGCCAGATCTGCAGCCTCAACTGAGGAGCAGGACGTCTCTGTCGGTGACAGTGAAGGTCACAGTGGCTCTGAATTTTTATGCCAGCGGCTCCTTTCAAGCAGCTACTGGGAACATCGCCAATATCTCCCAGTTTGCAGTCCATTGTTCTATCCAGGAGGTGACAAATGCTCTCTATAAAAGGAGATGCCAGTACATCTCTTTCCCCAAGACCCGGGCCAAACAGCATGAACGCGCATTGAGCTTTGTGAGGATAGCGGGCTTCCCCATGGTGCAGGGCGCCATTGACTGCACGCATGTGGCATTGCGGGCACCGCATGAGAATGCAGAGGTTTTCCGAAACCGCAAGGGGTTCCACTCTTTAAATGTGCAGTTGGTCTGTGACCACAGACAGCTGCTACTCGCTGTCAATGCCCGCTATCCTGGCAGCAGCCACGATGCTTTCATCCTACGCCAGACTGGTGTGCCAGACCCTTTCCAGGCACCGCATCAGCCAAGTGGTGGCTCCTCGGGGACAAGGGTTATCCACTCTGCACCTGGCTGATGACACCGCTCCATAACCCCAACACCCCTGCCGAGCTGCAGTATAATGAGAGCCATATCACCACCAGGAACAATGATTGAGCAGACGATCGGCATGCTCAAGCAAAGGTTCTGCTGTCTGGGCCACTCAGGAGGAGCCCTGCAGTACTCTCCTGAGCGAGTCACCCTCTTCATAGTTGTGTGCTGCATGCTTCACAACCTGGCAATCCTCAGGACCCAGCCGATGCCACCAAGCCTGGGTGCACTACCGGAGGAGGAGGAAGAGGAGGAGGATGATCAGCAGCAGCACCAAGGTAGGAGGGAGGCCCACAATGTTGCCACTGCAAGGGCCGTCCGTCAAAGGCTGCTAACAAGCCGCTTCTAGGCCCCTACTCAGGAGACGGCTTCTGACATGGAGAACAATGTAATGTATGTACCTTTAAGGGGGGAACTACTTTTTACAGCTCATGTATACTGTAGTACCGGCAGTGACCACACCTGTATATAACGCTGAGTAGTAATCTGTACAGATCAGTTGCAGTCTGAGCCACGTTGAGTAAACACCTATTGTACTGTTCTCCGCAGTCTGTGTCTTCTTATACACGGACGTAACATTGGCGACGAGGCAGGTTCGAACCTACCTGCAACTCTGCATCTCCTCCCGGGGATTCGTTCCTGGAGATCAGTGGATCGGAGGTCAAGGCCAGAGATTCGGGCGTCGACCACGGGCAACCGCCCAGTCATCCAGCAGAGACTCGAGAATTGCGGGGGAGGCTGTCGAGAGCCAGGCTTGGCTTTCCAGTCGAGGTGGTCCAGCGAAACGGGCTGGCAACAGGTAGTGCGCAGCCCCTTCCCAGACAGCGGCGGGCTAGAGCCCGACCGAGCGGCACAGCAAAGGGCCGAGCAGCGTCGATGGGGGAGAGAGAGAGAGGGCAGAGCGCACAGGGCGCAGCCGGTGTTCAGGGGCCGAGCAGCGTCGGAGAGAGGGAGAGAGAGATGCGCAGAAACCCGCGAGGCGCCGCCATTGCCATGAGGACCGGCGAGAGCGGCGTTGGCAGCAGCGCAGGAGAAGCGCGCGAAACCTACAGGGCGCTGCCATTGCCACGAGAACCGCCGGGAGTGGCGTCGGCAGCAGCGGGGGAGGAAGGAAAGCGCGGGAGACGCCATTTTAAGCCATTGGGAGACACCATTTTAAACCACACCCAAAATGCCGAAGAGTGGCAGTATCGCCGCATTTGACAATGAAGTCGAAGATTGGACTACATATGTCGAACGAATAGAGGTGTACTGCAAGGCAAATGGGGTGTCAGATGACAAGGAAGCGTCGGTATTGTTAAATTTAATGGGTGCAAAGACGTATGGTTTATTACGAAATCTAGTAACCCCAACGAAGCCAATGGAAAAGAGTTTTGAAGACATAGTAACGATACTAAAGGAACATTTAAACCCCACACCGCTGCTGATAGCAGAAAGATTCAAGTTTCACAGACGGAACCAGCATAAGGATGAAAGCAATGCTGATTATTTAACAGAACTGCGCAAACTATCGAAACACTGCCAGTTTGGAGTGGGACTGGCAGATACCTTAAGGGACAAGTTTGTGTGTGGGCTTCAAAGTGAAGGAACCCAGAAACGGCTTTTATCTGAAAAGGACCTTACGCTGGAAAAGGCTTTCAGCATTGCGGTATCATATGAAGCAGCAGCACGGGGCGCTGCAGAGATACAACAGAGACCGCAAGAATATGGCACAAACGAAATGTCATATGGAACAGAGAAGTGCTATTGCTGCGGCAGAACAACACACGACCAGAATGATTGCTGGTTCAAAGACAAAGTGTGCAGACAGTGTGGAAAAGTAGGACACATAGCACGAGTCTGCAGGTCGGGAAAGAAAACCAGCAATAAGAAACCTACCAAAGGAAAGTACAAGAAGGTACATAAAATGACGGAGAATAGTTCAGATGAACAAAAGAGTGATAACGACTCTGAAAGCAGGGAACTGAGTTGTCTGAAACTACATAATGTGATCACAACGGAGGATCACCGAACCATTTGGGTCACTCTCAAGATTGCAGGAGTCCAGGTAAAGATGGAATTGGACACAGGATCAGCCCTAACAGTCATAAACCGATGGGACTATGAGCGGCTATTCTCACACATACCCTTGAGAGACACAAAAATTATTTTGAAGACGTACACGGGGCAAAAAGTCTACGCCAAAGGAAAAATAAGGGTGACCGTTATACATAACGGTAAGGAAACACCAAAACTAGACCTGTATGTATTGCAAGATGGAGGACCACCATTACTGGGACGTGAATGGATCCGGAAAATACAACTGGATTGGCATTCCATACAGGCACTGACTGTGGCTGACAAAAAGGATGACGACGTCACACCTGGGCGACTGTCAAAGATCCTAACTGACGTGAAAGAAGTGTTCCAGCAAGGACTCGGAACACTAAAAGGCATGACAGCGATGATTAAAATTGAAGAAAACGCAAGCCCAAAATTTTTTAAGGCCAGACCGGTACCTTATGCGATCCACCCAGCCGTCGAAGCAGAGCTGGAGAGTCTGGAACGTTCAGGTGTACTGTCCAAGGTAGACTGGAGCGAGTGGGCTACACCCATCGTCCCTGTGATGAAAAAGTCATTGAGCAGCACGCCTGGGGAACCAAAGAAGGTTCGCATCTGTGGGGACTTTAAGGTAACAGTGAACCCGGTCCTTCACACCGTACAATATCCACTTCCGCGGATTGAAGATATTTTCGCCTCGCTATCTGGAGGGAAACGCTTCACTAAGATTGATCTGGCCCAGGCATATCTGCAAATGGAGGTAGAAGAAGCATCAAAAAAATACCTCACAATCAACACCCATAAAGGTCTCTACCAATACAACCGGCTGGTATTCGGGGTAGCATCAGCTCCAGCTATTTGGCAGAGGGCAATGGAACAAGTCCTGCAAGGGATCCCAGGGACCCAGTGTTATTTGGACGACATCCTGGTCACGGGCAAAAATGACAGTGATCACCTTGCCAACCTGGAGCAGGTGCTCACTAGATTGCAGGAATATGGGCTCCGAGCTAACCGCCCCAAATGCGAGTTTTTTAGAAAACAGATCTCGTATTGTGGCCACGTTATCGATAAAGAGGGGTTACCTAAGTCCCCAGAGAAGATTGAGGCAGTAGTCAAGGCTCCAGCACCGGAAAATGTGTCACAACTGAGGTCGTTCCTCGGGCTGGTAAACTACTACCATAAGTTCTTGCCAAATTTGTCTACAATACTACACCCACTTAACACCCTACTGCAAACTGGGGTGCCATGGAAGTGGAGTGACGAATGTAGACGAGCTTTCCAGAAGAGCAAAACACTAATCACATCGAAAGAGGTATTGGCCCATTACAACCCAGCATTACCAATTCGGTTGGCATGTGATGCGTCACCCTACGGCATTGGAGCGGTGCTGTCGCACAAATTCTCGGTCGGCTCAGAGAGGCCAATAGCCTTTGCGTCACGATCACTAACCTCAGCCGAGCGTAACTACGCCCAGATTGACAGGGAGGCCCTCAGCCTAGTGTGGGGAGTGAAAAAGTTCAATCACTATCTGCACGGGCAGAAATTCACCTTGCTGACTGATCACCAGCCTCTTGTCTCCATTTTTAATCCGAAGAAGGGCGTTCCGGTGATGACTGCGCAACGACTACAAAGATGGTCACTTTTTCTAGGGGCGCACCACTATGAGATTGAATATAAGGGCACGAAACAGCATGGAAATGCTGATGGGCTATCACGCCTGCCACTGCCTACTGCGGAGGAAGCACCAGCAGTGGATCCTGTCGAAATATTCCATTCGACTATAGTTGAATACCTACCGGTAACTAACGCTTGTATCGAAAAGGAAACCCGAAATGACCCGACACTGTCTCGGGTATATGATTTGACGGTGAAGGGATGGCCAGCGCATGGCGACTCACTGTTGCCAGCATTCTCGACAAGGAGAGAACAGCTGTCAGTGTGCCGGGGGACCTTGATGTGTGGATCCCGAGTGGTAATTCCACCCAAGTTAAGGGATAGAGTGCTCAATGAGCTTCATGAGGGTCATCTGGGAGGGGTAAAAATGAAAAGCCTAGCCAGGGCTTATGTGTGGTGGCCGGAAATCGATAAACAAATCGAGGACCTGACCAAGAGCTGCTCAGGATGCCAGAAAGTCCAAAATGCACCACCACAGGCCCCTCTACACCCATGGGAGGGGCCCTCATCTCCATGGCAACGGGTGCATATTGATTTTGCTGGTCCATTCATGGACTCAATGTTTTTAATAGCCGTGGATGCGCACTCGAAATGGCCTGAGGTCATCAAAATGTCCTCCACCACCACGGAGAAAACTATTGCAGTCCTACGGACCATTTTTGCCAGGAATGGCTTGCCGGAACAGATTTGCTCCGACAACGGACCACAGTTTGTGTCCGAAGAGTTCCGGAGGTTCTTGAAAAAGAATGGGGTAAGGCATTACACATCCGCCCCGTATCATCCAGCCACAAATGGATTGGCTGAGAGGTTCGTACAAACCTTTAAGAAGGCAATAAAGGCTATGTACAATGACAACATTCCGCTGCAGCACAAGGTGGACAATTTCCTGTTCGCCTACTGGAATGCGACACATGCAGTCACCAACCAGGCCCCAGCCATGATGTTCTTTAACCGAAGGTTAAGATCTCGCCTGGATTTGCTCAGACCAAACGTACGAAGAGATGTTGAGAGTAAGCAATTCCAGCACATCCATGAGAAGCCAACAAGGAGCTTCAATGTAGGGCAACCAGTCTTGGCCTGCGACTACCGAACAGAAAAATGGCAGCCAGGAACGATATGCACACGGCAGGGCCCACTAATGTACACAGTGGATGTTGGGGAGAGCATTGTGAGACACCATGCTGACCAGATCCTAGAGTCACAGGAACGAGTCAACCCCATGCTTCGCTCATACGTACCTGGTGATGAACCCGACGTACAGGTAGCATCTACCCCAGAAACAGTAGCATTGGAAGCTGATGAACCAACCGACGACAGGGGGCCAGAATCGCCTCCGTACCAAGAGCAAGACACTCGGGAAAGGCGCTATCCAGAAAGGATCAGGAAGCCTCCCCAAAGACTGAATTTATAAATAGACTATTTTCAGCTAATGTTGCATGTTAAAAGTGTTAATTGTAATTAGTTTGATATTTAATTGTTAAATGAGTGTTATGGTACTATTCATCTAAAAGGGGAGGAATTGTAATGTATGTACCTTTAAGGGGGGGAACTACTTTTTACAGCTCATGTATACTGTAGTACCGGCAGTGACCACACCTGTATATAACGCTGAGTAGTAATCTGTACAGATCAGTTGCAGTCTGAGCCACGTTGAGTAAACACCTATTGTACCGTTCTCCGCAGTCTGTGTCTTCTTATACACAGACGTAACAAACAACATCATGGAAAGCAACCTGCAACCCCTATAGCCAGCCAAAGCATCAATGATTCCAAAGGCCAAACATGTACATTTCGAATACAACAACTTTTATATTTAACAAACTCTGTGTGTGTCATTTATTCAGAACAAACTAATAGAAACAAACACAACAAATCATTAATTAACAGAACTGGTTCACACAAGCTGGAGAAAAACACCAAAACAGTAAACAAATGTTATCAGACGAACCTCGACCTTTAGTATAAACATTCCCACCTTTTCTTGAGACCTACTACTTTTTGCCCTTCGAGGGTGATCTCCATGCCTTGCGCACTTCCCCCCTTCTCACCCCAATGCTCCTCCATAATGGAGCCCCAGTGGCTGCAGCAAGGCTGGTGGAAGGCTGCTGAATGTCAGATCCTGAGACTACAGATGCCCTTGAAGGACGGCCTCGACCAGCTCTGGGCCTGGAGGCCCCGGCTGCAGACTGCACCAACTCTGCATGGTAGGCAACAGTCTGGGCTACTGGCGGTGTCAAGTGCAATGGGGAAGCGACAGTGGTGGGAGCAGGAATGCTGTCATCCTGAGCAAGGACAGCACCTTCCTGCTCGACCGACACACTGGCACTCCCACGGGGTAGCACCTCAGCATCCGGAGCAATCTGCTCGAGCACAGATTGCTGGCCTGCTGCGACGCCGAGAGAGCTCCGGATCAATGTGGCTGAACCAGCGACGATGGCAGCAGTCAGTGCTTGCGTTGCATCAATCTGAGACTGCATGAGGCAGTCTGAAATTGGATGGCAGCAGCCAGTGACTGAATTGCAGCACTAAGCCGTTGCGTCCACCTGTGCTGCAGCGGAGCGCTCCACACTCCTTGCCAGTCCATCAATGCTTTTGGGCACCCTTCCCATTACACTCATGAGCTGAGTGTGCATGTCCACCGCCTGGGTGTTCATTTCAGTGATGAGCCGCTCCTCCTCTGCATCCAGTGCAGCAGGACTCACTGGCCTACTCTCCCTCCGGGGATATGGCCCCCAAGCTTCCCTACCCCCATCGCGTTGCTGCAGCCCACTGGGTCCAGGAGCTTCACCCTCATCAGACCCTTCCCCCCTGCTCCCCTCCAGGGAAGACGTGGTCCCAATGTGGGCATGGCTCCCTTGGGAGACACAGGCGCTGAGGCTCCGGCTTCCTCTTCCTCCTCGCCTGGGCTATCGCTCCCACTGCTTGGTTGAGGGACAGGCTGCTCAGCTGGTGGTTCACTATGTGAAAGCAGGGAGGTATAAGTGTGGCTTTAGCGACAGGACAGGAGGTCAGTAAGGGAGCAAGGACTGGAGAGATTTAGTAAGTTGGATTGAAAGTGTCAAAGGCTGGTGTTGTGAGGGCCAAGTGGAATGAGAGAGGAGAGAAAGCTGATGAACTTACCATTGCTGTCCCCAAGGGGGTTGACCTCTCCAGCGGCCACGGGACCGATCACCTGGCTGGCAACGATCCTGTGCAGGCGCGCCTCCAAATCACTGAGGGTCTGCAGCTCAGCCAGCCCTCCACCCATCCGTTGCTGCTGCGTCCTGTTGTGAGATAGTTTGGCCTGCAAGAAAAAGGACGGCGTCTGAGTAAATGTGCAGCCATGTGCTTGCCTGATGTGCCTCCCATAGTTGAATAGCCCTTAATGTATGCAAGGTGTGGAATGTGCATGTGTGTTTTATGAGATGGCCATAGGTCTTGGATGAGTGTTGGGCATTTGGGGTTTTTAAACCCTCTGGGCACAGAGTGAGGTTGAGATGGAGGGATGTAGAGGTATTGAAAGGCAGCCATTCACCCTGACTACCCGAGTGAAGTCATTGAACTTCTTCCGACTTTGGGTGTGGGTCCTGGGGACCATGCTCCTGGAGGAGACGTGCTGAGCCACCTCCCTCCAGACTCTTCTATAATCGCATGACAATGGCCTCCTGCCCCTCTGTGGGTAGAGTACTGACCTTCGGCGCTCCACTGTGCCAACCAGAGCCACCAAAGCCCAGCCGCTGAAGCGCTAAGCTCGTTCCCTGGGCCTCTCCATTGTTCTTTGCAGCAGATTTGAAGTTCAGGTCTGTCCAGGCCGAGATTCAAGGCTGCAATGAGCAGGGTGTGGCTGGGGAGCAAGATCGACCCTCCCCTTTAAGAACTGGCTAGCGCCAGTGTGTCTGTGTTCCACCGCTAACTGACAGCACCTGAGCTTTGCCAGCGCTCTGAGTTAGCACCTCGCTCCTCGGCGTTAGCGCCTTAAGAGAGGTGTGTAGTGCCTGATTTAGCGCTCCAATCACCTCCGGGGCGATAGAAGACAAGTTTACAGTCGGAGGTGATAATTAGCGCCAGGCGCTAAACTTTGCGCCCGGTCGATAATTGCGCCCCAAATGGGGCAATACTGAATTTCTCCCCCCAAGATCTGTAAGACTCCTATTAAAATTATCAGCTGTGATTTCTCTGCTGGTATAATAGCCTATCAACAGTTATTGTCTAGCTCATACATGGGGGAAGACCACTTGAGCAAAACAATATAAGGAGGCCTGCATCCGTGGAATAATAATTCAGTAACAATTTAATGCCTTCAAAAGGGACGGGGCAATTGGAAAAATGTATTGGGCGGAAAAATTATGTCCAGCCATTTCTCTGATACTCGTGGTGAAAACAGAGAGAGTTGTTTTTTTATGTGTACTGCAGAGGATCAATCATGGTGCCACATGATATTTGGTGATAGGAATGTGTCACTCAAATTTTAGATATCCTTTGTTTAAGGTGCATGCATCAAAACCAATTATGTCAACAAACCTCATAATTATAATGATTCCATGTAACACAAAATACATATTTAAATCAAAGTGGGTGCAAGACAATTAGAAATCAGCAATGTATGTGGCATCAAAATATGGCATGCTGTGACTCCAAACTCCTAAATATTAATTCCTTTATATTTGATTATTTCAATACCAAGCTTTATGTTCCAGTTACACAGACTAAGTTGCTAGTTAACTGCTATTATAGGGAGTTATGAGTTACCACAGTCTCCCAGAGATTTGCTCGAATGTCTTAATGAGTCAGTTCGGATTTCTCCAGAGTTTTTCCAGAAGTGCCGCAGTTTTTTAGCTCTGTATTTTTACACCTCCATAGTATGGGGATGGCTCAGTGGTGTATGTGGTTGCACTGTTTCTGGATGGGGCCAGCTGATGGTCTTTTCCTGCGCTTTCTTTCTTTCATATATTTGTAATCCAGGTGTGAAGTATTTATAATTTAAGCATTAATGTTACTATGTATGTTGTGTACTTCTTATTTGGGCATCACCATTCTGTGACTCACAGTCACGCCTGCAACTGTGCACTTCTACACTAGTGGAGTGCCATGAGCTTCAGATTCTCATACCTGTATCTACAGCATCACTGATACACTGTGAGGGAACGTTGCTTTGACTTGCCATGGGCAGAGCCAGAGGAGATCCATGAGTTAAAATTAATATTTGTTTGTACTTTTCTTGCAGAGGCGTGGGTACTGAAAACAAGCCAGAGTTACAGCGGGTGCTGGAATATAGGCGGCGAGATCAGCTGATTCGACAAAGAAAGGAGGAAGAAGAGGCACGGCAAATGAAGTCTCCTTTCGAACTTCAACTCCAGAAAAGACAACAAAGACTAGAGCAGGTTTGAATGAGCAAATGTTCTGGGGCACTCTTCACGGTTCTTTTTATTAATATTTATTAATCAGTATAAGCAAGGAGTGAGAGTTTTACTGGCAGAGGGGCAACCAGCAGGGGCCAGGGAACACATTGCTGATTGGCTGCAAGCAATGACAGCCAGGATGGTGCACAGGCACAAACCATGCATACCAGGATCCTTTCTCCGGGGTCACCGACAGCAGAACCCGGGAGACCGGTCACCCATTCCAGGAGGGTAGGCAACCCCAGATTAGTCAGTTACAATAGCAGATTCAATCACACATACTGAGGTGCAGCTTTCGCAGTTTAAATGTTTGTTTGAAAGAAAACTTATAAAGTAAATCAAAAAATTGCTGATATTTTTGGCAGCTAGCCAAAAGTAGAAAATACAACAGACATATTGATAAGGATGCTCATTGCCACCATTTCCATTATTAAATTCAATTTAAAATATCCAAATTCAGAAAAGATGTGAATCTCCTACAGAATGTTCAGATGCAAAATAATGGCTGGCTGATTTAGACTGCTTCTCAAGTTGTTTGGCCTCTGTTAAGGGAGTACCAGTACAGTTATTCAACTGGTTCTTAATCAACTACAATTTCAGTTTCTGCCCTTTCAATATGATATCCCATAAACATGGTAGTGGCCTAGGGCAATGCTTTTTTAACTGCTTAAAAATCAAAAGAACTTGCATTTATATACTGTAGTGCATTTCACAACCACAGAATGTCCCAAAGTGCTTTATCCCCAATGCATTACTTTTGAAGTGTAATCACTGTTGTAATGTAGAGAAATGCAGTAATGTGCACACAGCAAGGTTTCACAAACAGATAACCTGTTTTAGTGATGTTGGTTGAGGAATAAATGTTGGTGAGGACACTGAGAGAACTTCTCTACTCTTCTTCAAATTGTTCCGTGCAATCTTTTGCATCCACCTGAGAGGTGGGCGGGGTCTCGGTTTAACATCTCATCCAAAAGATGGCAACTCCACCTACTCTCACCTCTCCCCTGGCATTCAGCTTTTGCGTCCATGTCTGGATTAAGACTGTGACAAGGTCTGGAACTAAGTAGTTCTGATGGAACCTGAACTGAGCGTCGGTAAGCAAACTACTGATGGCACTTGATGGCACTATTGATAACTCCGTCCACCATTCTGCTGATGATTGGAGGCTGATAAGGCAATAATTAGCCAAGTTAGATTTATCTTTTTTTTGGATAGGATTTGAGAAATTTTCCACATTCTCAAGTAGATACTAGTGTCTTAGCTGAGCTGGAATAACTTGACTCAGGGTCAGCTTGTTCTGACACTACAGTCAGAGTGTTGTCAGGAACCACAGCGCTTTTTAATGTTGCATGAATTTTAATAATGGCTGAACATTGGCAACACTGATAGATGGGATATTTGGAGGAGGCCAAGTCGGATCATGCACTTGTTGCATGTGAATGAAGACGTTTGCAAATAATTCAGCCTTGTTTCTTCCACTGACTTGCTGGGCTCCATCATGGTTGTGGATGGGAATGTTCATGGAGCCTTCTCCTCCAATTAGTTGCCCTGATTTATCCGCCACCATTCCCGACTGCATGTGTTAGTGTACAGAGCTTTGATCCATTATTGTGGGAGTGCTTACTTCTGTCTGTAACATGCTGTATTTGGTGTTCGGTGTGCAGGTAGCACTGTGTATTAGCTTCACCAGGCTGGTGCCTCATCCTAAGGTATGCTTGCTGCTGCTCTTGGCATTCCCTTCTACACTCCCTATTCAACCAGGGTTATCTTCCAGTATAATGCAGATGGAGGAGTGAGTGATGTGCTGGGCCATGAGGTTGCAGATTGTGGTGGTATACAATTCTGCTCTTGATTATGATCAGTACCTCATGGATTCCCAGTTTTGGGCTGCTATATCTGTCCTTAGCCTGCTCCACTTAGCACGATGGTAATGCCACACAATGGAGGGTCTCCTCACGGTGAAGATGAAACTGTCTTTACAAGGACATATGCATTGGTTACTCCTACTATGAAATGATGTGTCTGTGACAGATAGTTTGCTGAGGACGAGGTCAAGCAGGTTATTCCCTCATGTTGGTTCCCTCACCACCTGATGCAGGTTCAGTAGGGCAGCTGTGTCGTTCATGATTCAGCCAGCTCCATCAGTGGTGGCACTAGCAAGCCAATCTTGGTGCTGGACATTGAAGTATTCCCCACCCCGACTACCTTTTGTGCCCTTGCTTCCCTCAATGATTCCTCGAAGTGATGTTCAACATGGGGAGTACTGATTTAACAGGAGTACTGATTTATTGAGGTGGGAGGGAGGTGGTAATCTGCACAAGGTTCCTTGACCTTGTTCAGCCTGAAGCCAGAATTTGTGGGTTCCAGAATCAATATTGAGGATTCTCAGAGCAACTCCTACCCGACTGTGTACCACTGTGACCCCCACCTCTGGCGGGTCTATCCTACGGTGGAACAGGGCATACCCAGGGATTGTGATGGAAGAGTCTGGAGTACACCCATGTCAGGCTGTTGCTTGATAAGTCTGTGGGACAGCTCTCCCAACTCGACCACCAGTCCCCAGATGTTGTTGAAGACTTTCCATTGTCAACTGGACTGAGATTGCTTGAGTCTTGATCGGATCCAGTGCCTGGGGTATAACTGATAGGTCTGTCTATTTCTCTTATTGTTCTGTTTTATAGCATTTGTTTTACATCCTCAGGTCGTGAAAGGTGCTATATGAATGCAAGTTCTTTTCTTTTACAACTAAATGGCTTACTAGGCCACTTCAGAGAGCGTTAAGAGGTAACTACTTAATGTGGGACCAGAATCACATGCAGACCAATTGCAGTGGCATCTGAAAGATATTAGTGAACCAGTTGGGTTTCATGGTCATTTTTCTACTGCTAGCCCACACATTACTAGGTTTATTGAATTCAGTTTCACAATTTACCATGGTAGGATTCAAACTCACAATTCAAACTCCTCATACACATACCTGGAAAAATAATAAAAACTGATCGACCATTTGAAAAATACTAACAACCTCCCTGAAATAACTGGCTAAAGTGTAAAAACACCTAAAGTGTGGTGAAAATTACAAAATTTGTTATAACTAAAACTGCCAAGTATATCCAACATTTTTCACTTTTATTACAGGGAAAAAATAAATTTCGCAGTAGTTTTAGAATCTAGGGGCGGGGCAGGGCAGGGTGGTCTGGGAAAATTTGCAATATTCCCAATAGCACTGGGATAATAATGTCAGCAAATCCTTGACAATCAGATTTTTACCAAATTCCAGTTAGTTCCTGATTTAATACTGACGCAGTCATTAATCTAATCTGCAACTTCTGTACCTGACCTATTGTACATAACACTTCACAATATTTTGTGGTTTACTTACAGCAAGTGCAAGTCAAAACCAGGGCAGAAAGCCTTTACAATATTGACATATTGTACTAAATGTTGTCTTTCAGTTGGAAAGAGAACAGGAGAGGAGTGGAGAGGAACAAGAAAATGCTCCTGAATTCATCAAAGTCAAAGAAAACTTACGGCGAACATCTTTCAGTACAGAAAAGAAGGCTGGGTAGTCCTGAGCCCTTCTGTCTCAACTGGATTTAACTGGTTGGTTAAGCTCAGCACCAGTTCTATTTGACTGATTTCCTATGCCATCACTATAGAGTTCATTTAATGTTCTTGTCTTACTTCAGAGAATAATGAAATACGAAAGGTTTATTCTGCTGGAAATGGATGGCCAGTCTTTTCCAGACATAAAGGAATGGTTTTTTTTTAATGGGCACGCACCAAACCTGGTCATTTGGTGAAAATGAAAAAGTGCTATTTTATGGTGAAGAAGTTTGGATAAAGGCGGAGATGATAGGAATCCAATGAATCGGGATGACACTGGAAGGTGACTTACTAATAGCAGAGAGAAAGTGACCTATCAATACACTGTAAATTCATTACTTCCTGCTAAAACTGATAATGTGAGTTGCATTGAGCTAATTGTATTCTCGCAAACATTGCATGTGATGATGCAATGCATTTAAACAATGTTTCATCATAAGAGTTTTGTGCAAAGATTCTTCCACTTAAATAACATCAACTGAGTTGCTGCAGTAGTGATACTTAACTATTTAATGAGAACACAACAGAATGTTCCCTTTGACAGGGTGGGATGGTGAGGGTCATCTTCATGTTACATGGTTGGCTTTTATTTCATCAAAACGAGCCTTTTGCCCATATTGCAGTTTGGCCAGACTTTATGACTCATGTGTTTCGTTTCTTGCTGCAACTGTATTTGAATTAAAAATGTTGCTAATGGAAGATTACGTCATTGTAAATGCTGCATAGATAGTTTAATATTAATCTTAAGCTCCAGATCAAAACAGTAAAATAAATGCCACATGGTAGTATTTTATGGATATATCATTGTATGGACACACATACAGCCAGCAGTTGAATTAGCCAGAATCTGCCGGGAAGATTTTGAGCTGTGGACTGCTGATTTTTAGGGATTGAATTTAGATAGCATAACACCTTGCATTCTGGAGAACTATACCATGATTCTCAATACAGTATATATATATATCATGTATATGGGATGAAGTAATGAATAGGGTCTGCACAATTATAATTTTTACAGTAAACAGAGATACAACTGACCTAAACCCTTCAAGAAATATAAGTGTTCTGTCTTCCTGACGACATATTTAATTTTAGACTAATTTTATTAAGCAATTACTACAAATAATTATTAATTCCATACATTTCTTGAATGTTACATTACCATATTCAGCCATAGAAAATCACAGAAATGAGCCTTACAGAACATATACAAAAGCAAGATACTGCGGATGCCATACAGAATGTATAGTCTGTTAAGACAAGAATTCCATGGAGTTAGCACAAGAAATACAATGACTACTGCTTTAAAGGTCAAAGTTATTTTTAAAAAATCAGAACTCAAGTGGTTAATTGGTGCAGCATTTTTATGTTCATTCTGTCACTATATTATATATTTCACAATTCTGACATCATTTTTGGTATTAGGTAGTGTCAGGTCATGGAGACTATGCTTACTGTAAAAATACTTATTAGTTGGTTATGAATGTAACTCTGAAAATCTTTTAAATGTGTTTGAAGAGTTTGGGTCCCTCTTAGCTTTGCTCTCTGTGTATCAGATTCACTGGGTAATAGAATGAAAGGGTTTCTTATATTTTACTTGAACAGAGTTGTGAAAAGAATTCAACTGAGCTAACACTGTTAAAAATGACAATTCACGTTGTTTATAATGGGAACAGCTAGCTGTATATGTTTTGGAAATGTTGCCTTTGAAATGTTGCTGAATAGGTATTGACTGTTGGGTAAGTTATACCTATCACATCACCACAGTAAACATTGTTACATACGTCTGATAGAATGTGTCTCACAGCATTAATCCTGAAATGGAGTTTATTTTCTCTCACGGTTACTTCTTTTTGGGGAATTGTTACTTTTCTATGTGTATAAAACATGCACAAAAAAGTCAAGGTCCAGTCTGTGAATGTCTGTGATTATAGTTACTCAGTTTAATTATTAATAACAGGAGAAGGGGGTTCTATATTCAGCTGTACGGTTGCCATCTATAGGTTTGTGTCATTGTAACTTATAACTTTGAAATAAAAAATATGCAAATGTTCCTCTGTGGAAACTTCTGGTACATAAATATTGTTTAGGTTTTGCATATTCTGTTTCAAATATTACAATTACCATAATACAGGAAACTTTCGTTTAACCGGAGGTTAAATGTCCGGAAAGCTCTACCGGCAAAATTCAGGAGCCGTTTCCTATAAGTTTTTTTACTTCTCGTTGCTTTTTTTTTTCCAGTCAGGCTCTGCAAGGTCTAGCTGAAGCTGTTGCTTAGCTACAGAGACGCTTTAAAGCTGCGGCTGACTGTTTTGAAGCTGTTGCTAAGCAACAGGGTTTGTTGATTCACACGGAGCTCAAAAGCTCCGTATGTTTTAACATTAGCGCTGGTTTCTACCGCAGTTTTGATGGTACGGCACCAGCTCGGTCCCGTCAGTGCCGGATACCAGAAAGTTTCCTGTATTTGTGCAGGTTGATACATTCCAAACAAATTGCTGTTTTTGTTTACATTCATCGAATGGGATAACTACAACTGATTTTGCAAAACTCAGCAGGTGAGGAAGCTTTTCCATCATATAACACCTAATCATGCCCTTGGAGCAGCCAAAACGACTTTACAGCCAATGAATTATATTCTGAAGTGTAATCACCGTTGTTAATGCAGTAGCCATTATGCACACAGCAAAGTCCAGCAAATGACCAATGAATCTGCTTTTGTTTAAATAGCATTGTTGGCTGTGATACCAGAAGAGTTCAGTTCCACAAACAGTGCCAACTAAACAGGCAGACAGTGCATCGATTTAATGTCTTAACTGAAAGAAGGCACTCCCCCAGGACTGCACTGAAGTGTCAACTGAGATTATGTGCTCAAGTCCTGGAGAGGAGTTTGAACCCACAGCCTTCTAACTGACACTTGTTTGTATATTTTAAAACAACATGTAGGCAAACTGGGCACTGACCTGTACACATCGGCCTGGATTTTGCAATAGAATAACAGTGAGGCTATCAGCACTCACCTTTATTATGGAGTAAATTGCACAGCAACTTGCAGTGTCACACATGCACATGGAAATCAGGAAGTTGCTGTCCGATTTGCCCTGCTCCTCCACAAGCTTTGCTACACTGGTACCGCGCCGATAGATTCAGCATTAAAATACATGAAGGGCATGATGTTGTGGCACTTACCTACTATTTACCCACTAAACAGGCCAGAAAAAGTTAGGGCTGGTGCATTCAGGTGCAAGTGAATTTTTAATGGCATGATTTGTCTTAATTACTGCCAAACAACCTCTCTAGCCTCAAAAATGTAATTTTACAAGCGTGAGGTCTCATTCCTTCAGAATTTAATTACTTTTGGAGATTAAAAAAAAATTAAAATACATTTTATTTTTACTTATTAATAAGAACATATGAATTAGGTGCAGGAGTAGGCCATATGGCCCTTTGAGCCTGCTCTGTCATTCAATAAGATCATGGTTGATCTTCGACCTCAAATCCACTTTCCCGCCTGATCCCCATAAAGTCCAAAAATCTATCTATTTCAGTCTTCAATATACTCAGTGACTCAACATCCATAGCCTTTTGGGGTAGCGAATTACAAAGATTCACAACCCTCTAAAGAAATTCCTCCTCATCTCAGTCTTAAATGGCCTATCCCTTATCTTGAGACTATGCCCCCTAGTTCTAGACACTCCAGCCAGGGGAAACAACCTCTCAGCATCTACCCTGTCAGTCCCCTTCAGATTCTTGTATGTTTCAAAGAGATCACCTCTCATTCTTCTAAACTCCAGAGGGTATAGGACCAATCTACCCAATCTCTCCTCATAGGACAACCCTCTCATCCCAGGGATCAATCTAGTGAACCTTCGCTGCACCACCTCTAAAGTATGTCCTTTCTCTGATAAGGAGACCAAAACTGTGTATAATACTCCAGATGTGGTCTCACCAAAGCCCTGTACAATTGTAGTAAGACTTCCTTACTTTTGTACTCCAATCCCCTTGTACTCTAACCCCCTTGCAGTAAAGGCCAACAAGCTATTTGCCTTCCTAATTGCTTTCTGTACCTGCATGCTAACTTTCTGTGTTTCTTGTATGAGGACACCTAAATCTCTCTGAACACCAACATTTAATAGTTTCTCACCATTTAAAAAATATTGTTTTACTATTAATCCTACCAAAGTGAATAACCTCATATTTCCCCACATTATACTCCATCTACCACCTTATTGCCCACTCACTTAACCTGTCTATATCCCTTTGCAGGCTCTTTCTGTCCTCCTCACAGCTTACTTTCCCACCTCGGTTTGTATCATCAGCAAACTTGGATACATTGCACTAGGTCCCTTCATCCTAGTCATTGATATAGATTGTAAATAGCTGAGGCCACAGCACTGATCCTTGCGGCACTCCACTAGTTACAGCCTGCCAACCAGAAAATGACCCGCTTATCCCTATTCTCTGTTTTCAATTCGTTGACCAATCCTCTATCCGTGCTAATATATTACCCCCAACCCCTTGAGCCCTTATCTTGCGTAGCAACCTTTTATGTGGCACCTTATCGAATGCCTTTTGGAAATCCAAATGTACTACATCCACTGGTTCCCCTTTATCTACCCTACTAGTTACATCCTCAAAAAAAGCTAATAAATTTGTTAAACATGATTTCCCTTTCTTAAAACCATGTTGACTCTGCCTAATCATATTATGATTTTCTAAGTGCCCTGTTATCACTTCCTTAATCATGGATTCCAGCATTTTCCCGACAACTGATGTCAGGCTAACTGGCCTGTAGTTCCTTGTTTTCTCTCTCCCTCCTTTTCTTTCTCTCCCTCTTTTCTTTGTTTCTTTTATCTCTCTTAATCCCATTTTTCTTTCTTTCTTTCCTTCCCTCACTTTATTTCAATTTCTGCACATGATTGAATTAAATATTCTAATTCATACTTCCTAGTTCAGACTCTTCGGGCTGGATTTTCATTGAGGAAGCGTGTCGGAGGCGGGTCTACAACTGTCGGGGTTGTAGTCCCGCTTCCATCGAGTTGTGGCCAATCCACGCGATTTTCACTTGATTGACCTTGTTGAGCCTGCCCAGTGGGCTCAGCAGGCCAATTAAGGGCCACCCGGCAACAGGTGATGTCACAGACTGAAATTTCATCTGTCAAAAGCTTTTGACAGATGAAATATCAGCGTTTGACAGCTGTTTAAAGCTGTCAAACACTGACAATCTGTACTCCAAGGTAATTCCTTCCTCTCAGGCTGATTTAGAGATCTCTCCAGAACAGAAAGCTGAATGCTGCAACTTTTGACAGCTCACAGCCATTCTGCTTTCTGTGCTGGTGAGATGAGGGACTCCCGAGACCTGATGGAAGGAAGGCTGTAAAGGTAAATAAATGTAAGTAAAACTTCTTTAAACACTTTACACACACCAAACACACTTACCTCTGCACTCATGCACCCATCACTCACCTGAACACCGGACATCTCAAACCCTCCAAGCCCTTCAGCCCGACGGTCCGCCTTGCTAACTTGGCGTGCTTTGGAGCCGTCGGGAATCCCACACTTCACCAATAAAAATAGGGATTAGGCTAAAAACTGCCTGTTAACTACCTGTTAACAGGCAGTTAATTGGCACTAATCCCCTTCCCGCCTCGGGGAGGCGGGTCCCAGCACAGGTCGGGTATCCGCCTCCTTTGAAACTGGCATGGAGGCGGGTTGTGGGTGGGATGGGTTTGTGCCCCCCCCCCGATTTCGAGATTTTAACCCCCCCTACGCCTCCAATCCCAACTCCACGGCCCAATGAAAATCCTGCCCTTCATGTCTCAGTGGAGATTCTTCGATCTGATTGGTTGAAGAAACACACTGTTGCTTGTCCCGCTCACACACGTCACAGATCTGTAGAGGGCGCCGCACTGTAAAGGATCACAAGTAGCTGTAAGTTGCTGCTCAAAAGCCCATGAAAAGTCTGTGGGCAGCTGTGAACGTAATGAACGGCGATCCGTTCCTTTGCTGCTGACCACAAAATCCGGGCCATCAAGATCCCACAAACAATAATGAGGTGACTGACCAGATAATCTGGTTTTAAAGGCTTTTGCGAGGAGACCAGGAGAACTACCTATCCTTCTTCGCACAGTATAGTAGGATCTTTAACATCCACCTAAGTAGGGAGACACAAGCTCTGTTTAATGTCTACTCCAAAGGATGGTATTTCCAATTGTGCAGTTTTCTTCAGTCTGCAATGGAGTGTTGACTTAGATTATGAGCTGCAAATCCTCAAGTGGGGCTCTTTTGACCTAGAGAAAAGTGTTACCAGCTGAGTCAAGCTTTCACACATTCGTGTTTGCTCACCCTCACTAACACAGAAACAACACCGTGCTGAATGGCTTAACTTTTATTGAAAGGAACTGATCAATGCAACTTAATGGATATATACCTGAGGCAGTGCTATATACTGAGTGCAGTGGGCACAGAGTGAACAACTTGGAGTTTGGTAAGTGTGGGAGTTTTATGGGTTAATCTCTGTGATGAAATATATTCCATTCATCACTGCCTGTTTTCTGTGTCTTGTAACTGCCTGCTTTCTGTGTCTTTTCCCTTCCCCCAGTCCTCATGTATTATGTATTGGAATGTGCTGGAACTGGTTGTGTGCAGGGCTCCGCCCATACCTGGCTCCTTTGTAATCTAACTTCAGTCGGGTTCAGCCTCCTGAAGGTAGACATCTCTCTATTTTACGTGTTATGTTCTGAGTTAATAAAAGCCTTACTTTTGTTCTGCTAACTTCGAGTCTCGGAATAATTGAGGCACATCAATTTTATTAACTCAATTTTCAACACTATGGATCAACTCCTGAAACCCGAACGTTTGGATTTGGATCAACATGCTCCGGACGCATCAGCACGCTTCGGACACTGGTTTGACTGTATGGAATTCTTCCTGGACAATTCCGCAGCCGTCAAAGACGCTACGGACACTGCGAAGATGAGACTCGGAATGCTACGGAATTGGGTAAGCCACCGGGTTTACCCCCTCATCCAAGACGCCGATACGTACCTGGCCGCCTGCAACACCTTAAAGGCACATTACCAGCAGCCTACGAATGAGGTGTATGCTAGGCATCTACTCGCTACTCGCGCACAGCGACCTGGGGAATCGGTGGAGGAGTTCCTAAGCATCCTGAAAAAGCTTGGCAAGGACTGTAAGTGCCGAGATGTAAAAGCCGCAGTGTACACCGACGAGCTTGTTCGCGATGCCTTTATCACAGGCCTCAGCTCCACTCACATCCGGCAAAGACTGCTGGAAAAAACGG
The DNA here is from genome assembly GCF_052327205.1 of Somniosus microcephalus. Classification (NCBI taxonomy): domain Eukaryota; kingdom Metazoa; phylum Chordata; class Chondrichthyes; order Squaliformes; family Somniosidae; genus Somniosus; species Somniosus microcephalus. The sequence goes on from NC_140997.1 coordinate 192,204,169, forward strand.
AGTTGGACCTGAAACAGGCTGCGGACACCGCGCGGTCCCTGGAGATGGCCCAGAGAAACTCGGACGCCTACTCTTCAGCCCGCGCCGCCCACGCCGCCACGTGTGCACCGCCATCTTGGAAGGCATCTTCCCCGCCCGGCAGCCCGAAACCGGCGGGGCCCAGCTCTCCCCCCAGAAGCCCTACGACAGCCGCGACGCGTCAAGGACCCAACTGCTACTTCTGCGGGCAGCCAAAGCACACCAGAAACCTGTGCCCGACGAAAGGCACCACCTGCTTTAAGTGCGGTAAGAAGGGGCACTTCGGGAAGGTGTGCAGAGGGAACCCCGCCGGAAAACCAACCGCCGGAAAACCCGCCACCGCCGCGTGTGCGCCGTGGGAGCGGCCATCTTGGACGCCATCTTGCCCGACCTCGTGGGGTCCGCCATCTTATGAGCAGACAGCGTGGACGCCATCTTGTCTCGATCAGGGCCCTACAGTAGCATCGGTCACAGTGGACCAGACCAGGCCGCATCCGCTATCCAAATCAATGGTGGACATCGAGGTAAACGGGTGCCGGGTTAAATGCTTAATTGACAGTGAAAGCACGGAGAGTTTTATCCACCCTGAACTGGCACAACAACTCTCCCTAAAGGTGGTCCCTGCTCAGGGTACCATCTCTATGGCCGATAAAACCCAGACATCGACCATTCTGGGTTACTGCACGGTACAATTGTGCGTTAACGGAACTGTGTATGATAATTTTAAAGTATTAATCATGAAGAATCTATGTGCGAGCGTGATCTTGGGTTTGGATTTCCAGTGCAACCACCAAAGCATCACGCTCAAGTACGGTGGGTCCCAGCCGCCCCTCACAGTGTGCGGTCTGGCTACCCTGAAGGTAAAGCCGCCTTCGCTATTCGCGAACCTTACCCCTAACTGCCGGCCAATAGCGACCAAAAGCAGGAGGTACAGCTGGGAGGACAGGCGGTTTATCGCGACCGAGGTAGACAGGCTCCTGAAAGAGCGCATTATTGAACACAGCAGCAGCCCGTGGCGCGCCCAAGTGGTAGTGGTAAGGGGTAGCGAGAAGAAACGGATGGTGATCGACTATAGTCAAACGATCAACAGGTACACCCTACTAGACGCCTACCCGCTACCCCGCATATCAGAAATGGTGAACCAAATCGCCCAATACCTGGTGTTCTCCACCATCGACCTCAAGTCAGCGTACCACCAGCTCCCTATCAGACCAGAGGACCGCCCGTACACCGCCTTCGAGGCGAACGGACGCCTCTACCAATTCCTCAGAGTCCCCTTTGGGGTGACGAACGGGGTCTCGGTCTTTCAGAGGGAGATGGATCGCATGGTCGATGACCACCACTTGCAGGCAACCTTCCCCTACCTCGACAACGTCACCATCTGCGGTCACAACCAGCAGGATCACGACTCGAACCTCGAGAGGTTCCTGAAAACCGCACAAAAACTCAACCTCACCTATAACGAGGACAAGTGCGTTTTCAACACCACGCGCCTCTGCATACTGGGCAGCGTGGTGGAGAATGGGGAAATCGGACCAGACCCCGACCGATTGCGCCCCCTACGGGAGCTGCCCCTGCCCAACACTCCCAAAGCCCTGAAAAGCTGCCTGGGGTTATTTTCTTACTATTCCCAATGGGTCCCCAACTACTCCGACAAAGCCCGCCCCCTCTTGAAAGCATCCTCTTTTCCGCTCTCTGCTGAGGCCCACGCCGCCTTCAAAAGCATTAAGCAGGATATTGAGCGGGCCACGCTACAGGCAGTGGACGAGAACACTCCATTTCAAGTGGAAAGTGATGCGTCCGACTTCGCCTTGGCGGCCACCCTCAACCAGGCGGGGCGGCCCGTAGCTTTCTTCTCGAGGACCTTCCAAGGCCCCGAGATCAGACACTCCTCCGTGGAAAAGGAGGCCCAAGCCATCGTGGAGGCAGTGCGCCACTGGCGCCACTACCTAGCCGGCAAACGCTTCACCCTACTTACCGACCAGCGATCGGTAGCGTTTACGTTCAACAATAAACAGAGGGGGAAGATTAAAAATGATAAGATTCTTAGGTGGCGGATCGAGCTCTCCACTTTCGAGTACGACATCATTTACCGGCCAGGGGCCCTTAACGAATCCCCTGACGCCCTCTCACGAGGGATGTGTGCCAGCGCCACCGAGGATCGGCTACAGACCCTCCACAACGACCTCTGCCACCCAGGGGTCACGCGGCTGTTCCACTTCATAAAGTCCCGTAACTTACCCTACTCGATTGAGGAAGTTCGGTCTCTGACCAGGAACTGCCGCACTTGCGCTGAGTGCAAGCCTCGGTTCTACCGCCCAGATAGAGCCCACTTAATCAAAGCTACACGGCCCTTCGAGCGGCTCAGCTTAGATTTCAAGGGCCCCCTCCCGTCCGTCGACCGCAATGTTTACTTCCTGAACATTGTGGACGAATACTCCCGTTTCCCATTCGCCTTCCCCTGCCCAGACATGACCAGCGCCACGGTCATTAAATGCCTCAACAGCCTGTTCTGCCTGTTCGGTATGCCGAGCTATATCCACACGGATAGGGGGGCGTCCTTCATGAGTGAAGAGCTATGCCAGTACATGCTGTCCAAGGGGATCGCCACGAGCCGTACCACCAGCTACAACCCCCGGGGTAACGGCCAGGTGGAGCGAGAGAACGGGACAGTGTGGAAAGCAGTCACTCTAGCTCTAAGGACCAAGGGCCTCCCTATCTCCCGCTGGCAGGAAGTCCTCTCGGATGTGCTCCATTCGATAAGGTCGCTATTGTGTACGGCCACTAATGCCACGCCTCATGAACGAATGTTTGTCTTTCCTCGGAAATCCACCTCAGGCGTATCCATGCCGTCATGGCTCTCCACCCCAGGTCCGGTACTCGTGTGAAGGCATGTGAGGGGCCACAAGACGGACCCTCTCGTGGAGCCAGTACACCTACTCCACGCCAACCCCCAATACGCATATGTCCGGCACGCCGACGGAAGGGAGGACACCGTGTCCATAAAAGACGTCGCCCCAGCCGGCATCGACAACAACCACGGCAATAGCAGCGACGACGATCACAGCAACCCTTACCCACCCACTATTCTTTCATCACCCCCGGAAGAACATCGACCAACGGCACCCCCACCAACTACCCCTTCAACAACCCCGGTGGCACCCCCGGCAGAGACCCAGGAGGCTACCGGGGACACCCAGCCGACACCCGCGGCACCACAACAGCCACGTCGGTCGCAGAGGACTATCAAACCCCCGAACAGACTAAATCTATAGAAGGGGTGAATGTGATGAAATATATTCCATTCATCACTGCCTGTTTTCTGTGTCTTGTAACTGCCTGCTTTCTGTGTCTTTTCCCTTCCCCCAGTCCTCATGTATTATGTATTGGAATGTGCTGGAATTGGTTGTGTGCAGGGCTCCGCCCATACCTGGCTCCTTTGTAATCTAACTTCAGTCAGGTTCAGCCTCCTGAAGGTAGACATCTCTCTATTTTACGTGTTATGTTCTGAGTTAATAAAAGCCTTACTTTTGTTCTGCTAACATCGAGTCTCGGAATAATTGAGGCACATCAATCTCTTTTAAAATCTAGTGTTAATTGCTAGTAGCTCTTAAGTAAGATAAACTGATTAAGTTAAATTTTAAGCTTTGAATTTTTAAGTTTCTTTCAGGCTTAAGCAGAGACATACAAGCAAGCTCTCCTACTGGAGAGCAGTTGTAGTTAGTTAATTAGCTAGCTAGATTAAACTGGTTCCTGAAACAATAGCAGAGCAGTGCTGACTCACCTGAGTTACAAACAGTATAAATACAGGGGCCTGTAAGTGCAACCGGCATAGCATGAACAACTTGGAGTTTGGTAACGTTGGGTTGGGTTGGGTTGGGTTGGGTTGGGTTGGGTTGGGTTGTGTCACAGGTAAGGCAGGTAAGTGATTGGTAGTGACTGTGGGCGAAGTTTTAAGTTAACATATAGCATATAACTAAATTTTAAAAACTAAACTTAATTTAATAAACTAAATTAGGTAAATAATTTGATTAACACTAAACTAATTAATTAAATAAATAAAATATTGGGAGAACAGGAGATGTGTTGCTGCTGCAATATGTGGGAGCTTGTGGACATTTTTGTTCAGGGTGACTACATCTGCAGTAAGTGTCTGCAGCTTGAGGAACTTCAGCTCTGAGTTGAGGAGCTGGAGTCCGAGCTGCAGACATTGTGAGACATTGGGGAGGGAGAAAGTTACCTGGACCTTTTTGCTCCAGGAGGCAGCCACACCCCTTAGATTAAATACTTTAGAATTGACATGTGGTCAGGGACAGAAGAGTGTAACTGCGAGTGAGGCAAGTACGGGGATCCAGGAGGTAGTATTGCAGGAGCCTCAGTCCCTGCACTTGTCCAATAGATTTGAGGTTGTTGCAACCCTTGTGGACAAGTGCGGGGACGACAAGCAAACTGACCACGGCACCATGGTACAGGAAGCCGTTCAAGTGGTGGGAGTAAAAAGGAAGGTGGTTGTAGTAAGTGACAGTATAGTTAGGGGGATAGACACTGTTCTCTACAGCCAGGAGCATGAGTCCCGAAGGCTATGTTGTCTACCTGGTGCCAGGGTAAAGGATATCTCCTCCGGGCTGGAGAAGAACTTGGAGTGGGAGGGGAAGGATCCAGTTGCCGTGGTCCACGTAGGTACCAACGACATAGGTAGGACAAAGAAAGAGGTTCTGCTGAGAGAGTTTGAGCAGCAAGGGACTAAATTAAAAAGCAGAACCACAAAGGTAATAATCTCTCGCTTATTACCTGAGCTACAAGCAAATTGGCATAGGGTCAATAGGATCAGAGAGTTGAATGCGTGGCTCAAAGATTGGTATGGGAGAAGTGGGTTTCAATTTGTGGGGCACGAGCACCAGTACTGGGGAAAGAGAACTGTTCTGTTGGGATGGACTACATCTGAACCATGCTGGGACCAGAGTTCTAGCGAATTGAATAACTAGGGAGGTAGATAGGGCTTTAAACTAAATAAGGAGGTGGAGGGTCCCGGTGGAGAGAAATCTAGAATGCTGAAGAGAAACGACAAGGAAGCAGTGCAGGAAAGTGATTGGGGTAAGGATAACCAGATTGTGTCAGGAAGGGACACAGTGTACAAACAAAAGAGTCCGGGTAAGAAAAAATGGTAATAAGACAAATAGGACCATAGTACAAAAAAATGTTAAGAAGTCTAAAAATGTTAAAAAGACAAATCTAAAGGCACTGTGCTGGATTTTGTGAATGGAGGCGGGACTGCTGCTTGTCGTGTCAATGTCCCGCCTCCATCCTCACCTGACCAACCAGAGGGATTTCCCCCTAATTGACCTTGTTAAGCCCGCCCTGCGGGCTCAGCAGGCCAATTAGGGAGGAAGTCACTGACAGATAGCACATCTGACGTTGATGTGTTCTGTCAAGACTTCTTGAAAGAAGAAATGTCAGCGTTTGACAGCTCTGTGAAGCTATCAAACAGACATTCTCCTTAGTTTGATGAGTCCTTGTGTTCAGGACTCATCAAACCTTTTAAATTTGTAAATTTCACATGGCTGTTGGTTCGGAGGTTCCAATAGCCAGTCTGTGAAATTGACAAAAAGGATGTCGGCTCTCCTGATCGACTGCAGCTGAAGGCTGTAGGAAGAAAACAAGGTAAGCGAACACTTTTTAAAAACTTATCACTCAGCTTACATACTTACCATGCCACACATGCACCCACCTCTACACCTTACTTCCAGGTGCCTCCGAGCGCCGCAGATCTCCTCCACGTCTCCTCCAACCTGGTGGGGTTTTCCAAGGTCGGGAAGCCTTCACCTGTGAAGGTAAAATGGCACTAATCCTTTTTCTGCCTGTTAACTACCTGATTAAACTAAGGATTAAATGCCTTTCCCGCTTCCAGGAGATGGGACCCGAAGCTGCACATCTCCTGGCAAAAGGGCACGGAGGCGGGATGGGGGCGGGTTTGCCATTCGCCTCCATTTTCTCCGAATTTACCGGCTGTCCCGCCTCCATGCCCGCCTCCTCAGGGCTTGGAAAATCCAGCCCACGGTATCTGAATGCACGAAGCATTCGTAATAAGGTAGACGAAAATGGTTTTTGAAAAAGTTACACAGAAGAGATTAAATGAAATAATTTCAGTGATAACATAGAAACATAGAAAAATAGGAGCAGGAGTCGGCCATCCGGCCCTTCGAGCCTGCTCCGCCATTCAATATGATCATGGCTGATCCTCTATCTCAATACCATATTCCCGCTCTCTCCCCATAATGCCAATGTAACTTGTAGAACAGTCTAATCAGAATATGGACAAGAATTATTTTCTAGCTGAAGCTGTACTTGCCTAACAGCTGTTTCATGTTAAAGGTGCTTTTATGTCATGGCACCGGTTTTGGAAGAGCACCTTATCAGTTCCTTATTATCAGTTCTCCCATTTCCATCTGGGGCTGTCCCTCATCAAACCCTTGGCAGAAGCAAATCACGCAGCAGCTCATAAGGCTCAGAAAATAGCACTAAAGAACTCTGTGCTTTCTGGCAGCAGCAGTTTCATAATCTAAAAACACCTTAAGATAATTAGCAACAGGGAGAGATTGTCTATCAGATAGATATCATGGTGTGGAGATGCCGGAGTTGGACTGGGGTGGACAAATGTAAGAAGTCACACAACACCAGGTTATAGTCCAACAGCTTTATTTGAAATCACAAGCTTTCGGAGCGCTGCTCCTTCTTCAGGTGAAGTGGGAGCAGCGCTCCGAAAGCTTGTGATTTCAAATAAAGCTGTTGGACTATAACCTGGTGTTGTGTGACTTCTTACATAGATAGATATCAGGTATAGATAGAATATAGTTTGTGTCTGAGGGAAGAGAGAAATGTTGGCCTCTAAACAAATTCACAAAAACCCTGATTTTTGCAATCATGCAAAGATGGGGCTGTGCTGCCCCATGGCAGAGGCTCACCTGCCGGTAGCTCAGGGGAATGGTGCTGGATTTTGCAATGAGTCCTCCCACCTACTTTGAATAGGCTACTGGCACAGGAAAAGCTTACCCGGATAGCTTGGCCAATAGCACATTTTACAAGAGAGCACAAGATCCATCAAGGTAGAAGCTCCTAAAGGACTGCAAGTCACCATAAAAGGGGATGTTATGGTGGCAGACAAATGGACTAATTGGTCATAATGGCACAGTGGAGACACGTGGGTGACACTGCACCATTTGATGCTGAAGAGTTTTAGGAGGTGCACCAAAGTAGGGTGGTTCTATCTGGGACTGAAGTAAAAGCACAGATGCCAGCTGCATGAAGAGATGTCACCAAAGTAATTAATGAGGTCATCCAACTCTCTTGTACCTAGCTGAAAATGAGGACAAAGTGTGCTGAGGAACAAGGCGAAGGTGATTGATCTCACTTTCGCACATATATCTTCTGCAGTCTATCAAGTATTGGACAAAAAATGAGTGAAAAACTGAGGCACCCTCTGGGATTTAATTCACTTCAAAATTCATAATTTCAAATAATTAAAATTACAACTGTCTTCAGCTTTTTGCATCGTTCACGTGTTAAACTTGGTTCATTTCTGATCTTTGAAAGTTTAATTCTCCCTGCCATCAATTTTCTTCTCCTTGTTTGAGGTACTGACTCTTGTTGGAGTATGGTTCCACCAATGCTGTCCATCCACTGGTACCATGGCCAGGGCTTCACACATGAGCTTGGCATTGAGTGCTGGTAGAATATTCAACTGTGGGCAAGCCTGATCCTGTTCACACATGCACACTTTGCAGCAAGGGTCACTGGATTATAAACAAAAGCAGGAGCTGATTTTTCATTCCCTCCCCTCTCCAGCCACATTGAGATACATTGGACCATCCCCCTGCCCCCTCCTTCTAAACCAGCTCAACCAACACAGTACAGTATATTGAACCTGGTAACTTCCTGTTCTCTATGTTGGATGGTGAACTGGGGAGCTGACCTATGAAAGTTTTAAAAGTGCAGCCTACACTATCCACAAGTACACACTTCACTTCCAGCAGGGATTGCAGAATAGCAATCAGAGTGGCAACCCTAGCTGATTTTATTCTCCCTTCTCAGGACACTGACGGCAATTATAGCTCTCCCTACCACTCCTAGGGCTGCAATCAGCTAACTCAACACAAACTAATTCCTAATCTGTATACTCTTTGTCTGAACCACCTGAGTCATGGACATTTTGAACAGTTTCAACCATGTAATCTATATTGGACCTTAGAAACTTTGCCCCTTTGAATTTCAATCTAGCAAAATTAAAATTCCAGGGGAATTAAATACCTTAAAGAGAATTGTCATCATATAGGAAGAAAAGTTAGGAGAGCGACCATGATTTCTGTCAAAATGCCATCACACAGAAGTAATAAGTTACAGTTTTACAATAGAATGATGCATTTTGATGTGGTTTACACTAATGGATGTGTGTTTAGCAAACAAATATGTTTTTCTGAACTTTTTTTCCATGAACATGATGGGAAAGTAATTATGTAGAACAACCACAGCTGAAGTATGCTTTGTGTTGATTTCAACAGGAATTGAAGCACGCAGACCTGAATCCAGTGGTGAGCTGCAACCAAAGAGCTAGTATCTGTAATAGCTAAACTTTTCTATAAAAAGATTTTGCTTGAATTATTTACAGGCTAAACAGAAATGTATATTGCACCTAACATGTACAACACTACCAATGTATTTGCCAACACATTCAATGTGCTCATGTAAGATATAGATGCACAAAGCATTGTATGCACACAATGTTAAGGGGATTAAATACATGGGGTTACGGGGATAGAGTGGGATATGTGTTGGTGTAGGGGTTACGGGGATCGGGTGGGATATGTGTCGGTGCAGGCTCGATGGGCCGAATGGCCTCTATCTGCACTGTGGGGTTTCTGTGATTCTGTCTGTGAATGTAAACTGATACTTAAACACATGACAAAGTTTGAAAAATAAAAATAAATCACTTAGGTCTTTATCATTAAAGAGGGAAAAAAGAAAGAAAAGTGATGCAGTTTGTTAAAAATAAACAGCGGTAATTATATTCTGGGTGGGAGCAGGCTCAGTGCTGTGGAAGAGCAGAGGGATTTGGGGGTACAGGTTCATAGCACATTAAAGGCAGCACCTCAGGTTGATCAGGCTGTGAAAAAAGCTGCAAAATTCCATGATATATCACAAGAGTTATAAAATATAAAAAGGCAAAAGGATGATTGTATATGAAATCTTATTAAGACTTCAGTTCGAGTACTCATAGAATCACAGATTCTTACAGCACAGAAGGAGGCCATTCGGCCCATCATGCCTGCGCCGGCTTTCTGAAAGCGCTCTCCAATTTAGTCCCACACCCCAGCTTTTCCCCATAAGCCTGCAAATTCGTCCTCTTCAAGTACCTGTCCTTTTTGAAAGTTCCTATGGAATCTGCTTCCACCAAACTTTCAGGTAGTGTGTTCTAGATCTTAACAACCTTCTATGTGAAAACAATTCATTCCCCCTCTCGTTCTTTTGCCAAATCTACGTCCTTTGGTTACTGACCCACTTGCCAGAGGAAACAGTTTCTCCCTATTTGCTCTATCAAAACCCCTCATTATTTTGAATGCCTCTATTAGGTCTCCCTTAGCCTTCTCTGCTCTAAGGAGAACCATCCCAGCTTCTCCAATCTCTCCTCATCCCTGGTATCATTCTGGTAAACCTCCTCTGTACCCTCGCCAAGGCCTTGACATCCTTCTTAAAGAGTGGTGCCCAGAATTGCACATAATACTCCAGCTGAGGACTAACCAGTGATTTGTAATGACTTCCTTATTTTTGTATTCAATGACCCTATTTACAAAGCCAAGTATCTCATACGCTTTTGTATCATCCACAAACTTCAAAATTGTACTCCATATACCCAAATCCAGGTTATTTATATATAACAAGTAAAGCAATGATACTAATAACCCCTGGGGGACCCAGCTGCATACTTCTCTCCAGTCAAAAAAACATCCATTCACCACTGCTCTCTGCCTCCTAATCCTTAGCCAATTACATACCCAAGTTACCAACGGCCCTTTAATACTATGTGCTTCTATTTTCCGAGTAAGTCTTTTATGCTTCATCAAATACCTTTTGAAAGTCCATATGTACATCTACTGCACAACCTTCTCTGTTACTTCATCAAAGAACTCAATCAGGTTAATCATAGACAATTTGTCAATAACAAATCTATGCTGGCTGGTCCCTTATTCCTCCAAATGGAAATTAATTTTGTCCTTGACAATGCGCTCTAGTTTTCCTCCCACTGACGTTAGACTGACTGGCCTGTACTTACCAGGTTTATCCCTCTCCCCTATTTTGAATAGGGGTGTAACATTTGCAATCCTCCAGCCCTCTGAGACCACTCCCATATCCAGGGAGGATTGAAAGCAATGTGTTCAGTATTGGGTTCCACACTATAGGAAGAATATTTAAGCTTTAGAGAGGGTACAACGAGGGTTGTCAACCCTTCAGGATTGTCTGAAAGTCTCAAGGAATGGAAAATTAATTTCCCAGGCACTGTTGCTAGTAACCCGGAAGAAAAGTTCACAATTCGCAGTCGTAGCTCACATTTGCAGTTTGCACCTGTGTACTTTGTTCGCCTGCTCGTGGGCGGCCTCCTGGTTCTCGGAAACCGTGAGCAAAGATGCTCAACTACAGGGGACCCAACCTTTATAAAGTAAAATGCAGCAACATTTGCGAGCAAGTGCCACATGATCAAACCTCCGAGACCAGTGGTTCTCAAACTGGGGTCGTTGTGAACAGGACGGTTGCGCGGGTCGGGCACAACAGTTTGAGAATCACTGTCCTAGACTACCTCACCTCCCACCAGAGTTGGCAAGACGACGCTACAGAATCATGTGATTTGCACAAATATCTGGCCCCACTCGTATTCGCTTTATTTTCATGGCTATGGCATTATTGTAACTTTTTAAATGAAAAAAAAATATTTCGATCATTTAAAATTGCTACGGAAACATGTTCTGTTTTGCTCACACACTGGATCACAGTTCAGAGTCTGGGAGTTGGCAATGAGTAGAGTCACAGCCGGTCTAAAGTGATTGGTTAAGGACGGTAAGAATGAGAGGGCCGCGCCAATCGGAGCGCTGTGGGTGGGAGAGCTGGAATCCCCGTGTTGAAGGCTCGCACATTGTAATGTGGGGTAAAGGTTCCAACAGAATGTCGCGGCGAGATTCGCCTAACTCGGTGTATGGACCTATCAATCCGGACATTGACAGCGAGAGGAAAGCCCCGTCCTTCGATGTGGAGAAGCTGGTGAACTTGTTGGACGGAGGCGCGGACCGTACCCGCACCAGGAGGTCTGTCGGTGAGTCCCGCCTCCCGTCCCCAGGGTGCGGGTGCGTCCGCCTCCTGTCCACTGCAGTCTGTGTACGCGGGCCCAGTCTGTTCACTCGGACACTTCGGCTAACAAACTACTTTGCAACTTCTCTAGAGCCATCCTTTGTTTCTTAACCTGTCCCATTACCATCTCCTTTTGCCTTTTAATATCTCTTGATGTCTCTTAACCTCTCTTGCCTTCTATCCTATCACAGACCTTCCCTTTTGTTCTTTCATCCCCTCCCCCCCCCTTTCCCAGCCCCTATATTGGCTTAAAAATCTGTTCCATTTCCTGCTTTTTTCCAGTTCTGACGAAAGGTCATCGACCTGAAATGTTAACTCTGTTTCTTTCTTCACAGATGCTGCCTGACCTGAGTATCTCCAGCATTTTCTGTTTTTATTTCAGATTTCCAGCATCTGCAGTATTTTCTTTTTGTAGAGCTAATTATCTGCCTGTTAACAGGTAGTTAACAGGCAGTTAAGAGGCTTTTCCCCATTTTCAGCCTGCTTCTGCGGACTTCCCGATGGCGGAAAACCCCACCAGGGTCAGCGAGGTGAGCTATGGGTCTGCTGCAGTGTAAGTGTGCAAATGACAGCTGCAGAGGTAGTGTGATGGGTGCAGTTGTGCACAGGTAAGTATGATAGGTGAGAGAATGTAGTGAGAAATATTTTTATTCTGTTTTATATGTATCTGCAGGTGACAAGATTTGATGTTTCTGTGAAGCCTCCTCTGATCGGGAGAATTGACAGATGGCTTCTGCAATCTCGCATGCAGCTGCCATCTGTTTTCTCCTAAGGAGAGAGTAATTGGTGAGGCTGGGTGCAAGGGCTCACCTTTGGACAGTGATTGTCAGTGTTTGATAGCACCTCAAACACTGACAATTCATCTGTCAAAAAATTATGGGGCCTGTCCCTTTTTAAGAAAACCGGCAGATGAATTCAAGAAGCATTTAGATGAGCACTTGAAACGCCATAGCATACAAGGATACAGACCAAGTGCGGACACGATGGGCCGAAGGGCCTCTATGGGGTAGATTTTCCCGAACCTGTCGGGAAGAAGGCGGGACTACAACTTTCGGGTTTTTGACCCGCCTACATTGACGTCCGGCCAATCCGCGCGATTTTCCCTTGATTGACCTTGTTGAGCCCGCCCAGCGGGCTCAGCAGGCCAATTAAGGGCCACCCGGCAACAGGTGACGTCACAGACTGCAATTTCATCTGTCAAGAGTTCTTGACAGATGAAATATCAGTGTCTCACAGCTGTTTGAAGCTGTGAAACACTGACAGTCTGAGTTCTAACATGAGTCCTTCTGCACAGACTCAGTTAGAACTCTCAGCAGCACTCAAAGCTGAAGGCTGTCACTTTTCACAGATCGCAGCCATTCAGCTTTAAGTGCTGGCTGAGTGATGGGCTCCCGATGCCTGCAGGAAGAAAGGCTAAGGTAAGTACAGGTAAGTAAAAGTTCTTTACACACTTTAGACACACCTAACACACTTACCTTTGCACTCATGCACCCATGCACCCATCACTCACCTGAACACCGACATCGCGACCCCTCCAACTCCTTCAACCCGATAGCCCGCCTGCTCTAACCTGGCGTGGTTAGGAGCCGTCGGGAAACCCAGACGAAACCCCTCAAAATAGGGATTAGGCTAAAAACTGCCTGTTAACTACCTGTTAACAGGCAGTTAATTGACACTAATCCCTTCCCGCCTGGTTTCGGCGGGTCCCAGTGTGGGGCGGGTACCCGCCGCCCCTGAAACTTGCGTGGGTGGGGTTTTGGGCGGGATGGTGTCGGGACCCCCAAATTCGGGATCCCCCCCTGAAACCCCACCTGACGGCTCCAGGAAAATCTAGCCCTATGACTCTGTGACTATGAAGCGTCATGCACTGACGTCATCTGACACTGGCTTTCCCTTAATTGGCCGGGCTTAACGAGGCCAATCAAGGGAAAATAGCGTCTGTTCGTCAGACGTCATTGGGGGCGGGACTAAAACCCGGAAACCATCAGTCCCGCCCCCAACTCGTCTCAGCTGGCAAAATCCAGCCCAAAGAGTCTGCAAAGGGATATAGATAGACTAAGTGAGTGGGCAGTAAGGTAGCAGATAGAGTATAATGTAGGGAAATGTGAGGTTATTCACTTTGGTAGGAAGAATAGAAAAACAGAATATTTTTTAAATGGTGAGAAACTTTTAAATGTTGGTGTTTAGAGAGATATGGGTGTCCTCGTGCACGAAACACAGAAAGCTAGCATGCAGGTACAGCAAACAATAAGGAAGGCAAATGGCATGTTGGCCTTTATTGCAAGAGGGTTGGAGTATAAGAGTAAGGAAGTCTTGCTACAATTGTACAGGGTCTTAGTGAGACCACACCTGGAGTACTGTGCACAGTTTATATACTTGCCTTGGAGACGGTGCAACAAAGGTTCACTAGACTGATTCCTGGGATGAGAGGGCTGTCCCATGATGAGAGATTGTGTAGAATGGGCCTATAATCCCTGGAGTTTAGAAGAATGAGAGGTGATCTCATTGAAACATACAAGATTCTGAAGGGGACTGACAGGGTAGATGCTGAGAGGTTGTTTCCCCTGGCTGGATTGTCTAGAACTAGGGGGCATAGTCTCAGGATAAGGGGTAGGCCATTTAAGCTTCAGATGAGGAGTAATTTCTTCACTCAGAGATTGTGAATCTTTGGAATTCTCTGCCCTAGAGGGCTATGAATGCTGAGTCTTTGAGTATATTCAAGGCTGAGATAGATTTTTGGACTCCAAAGGAATCAAGGGCTATGGGGATAGGGCAGGAAAGTGGAGTTGAGGTCGCTGATCAGCCATGATCTTATTGAATGGCAGAGCAGACTCGAGGGGCCGTATGGCCTACTCCTGCTCTTATTTCTTATGTTCTTGTATAGCGCCTTTCACGACCACCGGACATCCCAAAGCGCTTTACAGCCAATGAAGTACTTTTCTTTCCAGTGTAGTCACTGTAATGTAGGAAACTTGGCAGCCAATTGCGCACAGCAAGCTCCCACAAACAGCAACGTGATAATGACCAGAAAATCTGTTTTAGTGATGTTGATTGAGGGATAAATATTGGCCAGGGCAGGACAAACAAGCTGGAAATACTCAACAGTACCAGTGAACTTCTGTCGAAGGAACAGAGCGTTACAGGTGTAAATCCTTCATCAGAACAGTTGGGATGAGGCGCCTACACCTGTGCTGATAAGCTCATGTTGAATTTCCTCCGTACTTGTGCCCAGAGACGCGCGTACGAAGGGTGCAAATCAATCGTGACCTAAAAATTGGAGAAATTTTGCCATCCATAAAACAGGAAATTGGGTGCTGTGCAGTTCCATTATTTCTCCAGATACTGTGTAGTTTTGAGTGGCACTCTTTCTCCATCTCCCCTGCACCCCCCCCCCCCCCCCCAAGATTTTAGAATTTTGGCCCTCCCATTTGGCCTTTTTAATGGGCCAGGTTCATTTAAGTTTCAGCTACACTGATTTTCTGGTCTCCCCGTTAAGGTAGCACGCTGCGTTAAACCAGAGCTACACTGGGAACTATGAATAATTATGGAAATAAACTGAATTGCGTGGAATCAGGACACTACATGTCTAGCTAGGTTTGCGCTAGTACTTAGCCATTCTAGATTGAACTTCCCCAGCATCTGAAAATCTACAGTTTTTAATTTTGGAATACATGGTTTTTGACAGCATGAGAAGTGATCGGTAATCACCAGCATGTTCAAATTGGCAAAAGAACCAGAGGCGACATGAGGGAAAAAAATTTGCGCAGCTAGTTATGATCTGCAATGCACTGCCTGAAGTGGTGGTGGAAACATTCAATAATAACTTTCAAAAGGGATTTCGAGAAACAAGTGGGGAAATTTGCATGGCAATGGGGAAAGGGCAAGGGAATGTGATTCATTGGCTAGGTCTTTAAAAGAGCCAGCACAGACACAATAGGCCGAATGGCCTCCTGTACTGTATCATTCTATGAAAGTATGTGTGGAAATGTACTGAAAATAAAAGGCCGAAATCTGCATTGAATTTATCAACTCGCGTCTCCACCTTTCCAAATATACACTTAACTGTTCTCCATCATATGACAAGTGAGGGATGATATAATTGAATATTCTCCCTCACGTCCCACTGTGAAACTGCGTATCCTCTGCTCACTGCTTCCTGTAGTAGATTCAGCCAAAATCATCCTGTGGAGCCTCAGAGGTGGAAACCTTCGTCCTGCTGCGTGTACTGTCGAGCCTTTGAAACAGTTTGATAACTTTAGTAACACAAGTAACTAGATAAACAGCTTGTTCTTTGGAACAGATTTTAGTAACTGACACATTCTTCTGTATTTATTCTGATTCCCAGAGCACTCGTTGCCCTCCAGTAAAAGTGCAATTGCCAGTCAGAACGCCATTCTTCCAGTTGATTTTGGAGACATCTACCAATCTGACCGTTTCTATACAATACTGGACACTTTTCTGCTCCTACCCAACTATCAAAATGACCATAATACCCAGGCTGAACTATATTTTTCAATTGATTACTCTGGTGGTGCAGGCACATTGGTTTAGGAAGATTAGGCAAGTAATCTTGAACTTCCTTTGGGAGGGGAAGGCTGCAAAATTAAGCTTATCCAGAATACAAAGGGCCAAGACTGCATGTGGACCGCCAGATCCAAAATAACATGACGACGCATTCAGACTGCAATACCTGGTACAGTAGGTTTGCCCCGGCAGTGAATGCGAGCTGGCTGGGGCGCCAGAGGGAATGTGTGTTCTTTAAGAACTTTACACTCTTTCCATAGGCTTGAAGTCTCAAAATAAAATAATTTCCAATATAATGGCGAGGCTAATAGCACTCACCGTTATTTATGTGCGATTGCTATAGCAACTTCTGCTGAGGGCAGATGGGCGATTAAATGGGGAAATCTAAAAGTTGCTGTCCGAGATGTGTCCCTCCGCTGTTAGCTTAGTGAAAACGGCATCTCGCTGATTGGCTCACCACTGCAATTCATTGAGCGGCATGAAGTTGCTGTACTTGCACAGTAGATATGAACTAAACTTGCCACAGAAAGTTAGAGCTGGCCTGAAGTGACTCAAGGAGCCTGTTTTGGAGCAATTTAAGGTCCACACATATTTAATTAAGCCTGGATTAGCTGTCAGAGATTCTATTAACGATGTGCTAATTGTTAATTACTGCCAATGATCCTCTCTGACACCAAAAAATAACTATTGGAAGTGTACAGTCTCATTCCTTCAGGTTTTAATTGTTGGGTATTTTAAAAATGAGAAATTTAAAATAATGTGTGTTTTACTTTCCCTTTGTCTCTTTTTTTCACTCTTAAGTCAATCATTCTTTCCCTCTTTATTTCCCTTCCTGATTTGGCATTGAATTCAACCACTCTAATTTACACTACTCAGTCATTGCACTGTTTATTTCACAATCCTTCAATTGGTTAAGGAGACGCACAGTTGCTTGCCCTGTTCACTCAGGGCCCAGATTCCCTCGCTGCGATAATATCAGCCCGCACTTCCAGCAACTTGCGGCGCAAAATATCGTTGTAAGTAAACATACAAGTGCAAGTCTAACTAACGACAGACGCAGTTAGACTCCTACGGCAAATTATGGCCCAATATGCTCTTGTAAATGTCTACTTGGCTATAATCTCTGGTATAAAAGTGAATTGTCACATTCTATGTTCGCTAACTTAGGAACGAATCCTCATTTTATTTGCGACCATAACCCAATAATGTACCATGACTGGACTGGTAAGTACAATAAATAGGTCAGTTTTAAGCACCATTCCAAAAGGCATCTGTTGGCCTGAGACAGTACCCAGCAGGACTGAAGCTGCAAATATGAGGCTGAGTCTGGCATCTTGAGCTGAGGCTAGAGTCAGGGTTGAGGGGAAGCTGCAGGTAGCAAGGCATGTCAGATTGAAAGACCAAATCGCTAGGAGTGAAAATATGCATAATGTCACGTCTTTGTGTGTGAGTTCCCCATCCCTTTTAGCTTTTGTACAAGTGAAAATCATATCCAGGTATCTCTTCCTATCCTGTTAGTGGAGTGGATTATTACCTCTTATAGTTACATTATATTGATAATTCTTCAGTCAGGAACAAATTGTGACTTCTTTTCTGCTTTTTTTTCTTTCAAGGAGAGTGATGTTAAAGAGCCTCAGCTGTTGAAATGTTTAGATGTGCATTAGTTCAATAAAAATCTATTTTTGATGTTCATATTGAGCTTTTTTTGTTTGTCAATTTAAAAACCAGCTTTAAATGTTTCTCACTAGTACCATGTGGCAGTGTAGCCGAGATGCCATTGTATTCGCCTGCAGCATTGTGTGTGTGTGTTTCTGAGAGAGATCGAGGGAAGGGGAAACATAGAAACATAGAAGATAGGAGCAGGAGTAGGCCATTCGGCCCCTCGAGCCTGCTCCGCCATTCAGTGCGATCATGGCTGATCATCCAAGTTCAGTACCCGGTCCCTGCTTTCTCCCCATACCCCTTGATCCCTTTAGCCTTAAAAAAATATATGCAACTCCTTCTTGAATATATTTAATGAATTGGCCTCTACTGCCTTCTGTGGTAGAGAATTGCACAGGTTCACCACTCTGGGTGAAGAAATTCCTCCTCATTTCTGTCCTAAAAGGCTTACCCCTTATCCTTAGACTGTGACCCCTGGTTCTGGATTCCCCGACCATCGAGAACATCCTCCCTGCATCTAGTCTGTCCAGTCCTGCCAGAATTTTATAAGTTTCAATGAGATCCCCTCTCATTCTTCTAAACAGCAAGTACAAGCCCAATCGACCCAATCTCTCCCCATACGTCATTCCTGCAATCCCAGGTATCAGCCTGGTGAATCTTCGCTGAACTCCTTCCATGGCAAGAATATCCTTCCTCAGATAAGGTGACCAAAACTGCACACAATACTCAAGATGTGGTCTCACCAAGGCCCTGTACAACTGCAGCAAGACATCCTTGTTCCTGTACTCAAACCCTCTCGCTATGAAGGCCAACATACCATTTGCCTTCTTAACCGCCTGCTGCACCTGCATGCTTACCTTCAGCGACTGGTGCACAAGGACACCCAGGTCGTGTTGCACTTCCCCTTCTCCCAATCTATTGCCATTCAGATAATAATCTGCCTTCCTGTTTTTGACACCAAAGTGGATAACCTCGCATTTATCCACGTTTATATTGCATCTGCCATGCTTCTGCCCAATCACCCAACCTGTCCAAATCATCCTGTAGTTTCTCGGCATCCTCCTCACAGCACACATGCCCACCCAGTTTTGTGTCGTCTGCAAATTTGGAGATATTACATCTAGTTCCCTTGTCTAGATCATTAATATATATTGTGAATAGCTGGGGTCCAAGGACCGATCCCTGCGGTACCCCACTAGTCACTGCCTGCCACTCGGAAAAAGACCCGTTTATTCCAACTCTTTGCTTTCTATCTGCCAGCCAGTTCTCTGTCCAAGCCAATACCTTGCCCCCAATCCCATGTGCCTTAACTTTACACGCTAATCTCTTATGTGGGACCTTATCGAAAGCCTTCTGAAAGTCCAAATACACCACATCCACATCTATTCTACCAGTTACATCCTCAAAAAATTCCAGTAGATTAGTCAAGCACGATTTACCTTTTGTAAATCCATGTTGACTTTGTCCGATCCTGTCACTGTTTTCCAAGTGCCCTGCTATTACATCTTTTATAATGGACTCTAGCATTTTCCCCACTACCGATGTCAGGCTTACCGGTCTGTAATTCCCCGTTTTCTCACTACCACCTTTTTTGAATAGTGGGGTAACATTAGCTACCCTCCAATCCATGGGTACTGTTCCAGATTCCATCGAATGTTGGAAGATGATCAGCAATGCATCTACTATTTCTAGGGCCACTTCCTTAAGTACCCTAGGATGTAGATTATCAGGCCCTGGGGATTTATCAGCCTTCAATCCCATCAATTTCCCTGACACCATTTCCCTACAAATACTGATTTCTTTCAGTTCCTCCCTTTCATTAGACCCTATGTTCCCTGACATTTCTGGGAGGTTATTTGTGTCCTCCTTTGTGAAGACAGAACCAAAATATGTATTTAATTGGTCTGCCATTTCTTTGTTCCCCATTATAAATTCCCCTGATTCTGACTGCAAGGGACCTACGCTTGACTTCACCAATCTTTTTCTCTTCACAATATCTATAAAAGCTTTTACAGTCAGTTTTTATGTTCCCTGCAAGCTTACTCTCATATTCTATTTTCCCTTTCTTAATTAATCCCTTTGTCCTCCTTTGTTGAATCCTAAACTGCTCCCAATCCTCTGGATTACTGCTTTTTCTGGCCAAATTATATGTCCTCTCCTTGGATCTTATGCTATCCCTAATTTCCCTCGTTAGCCACGGTTGAGTCACCTTTTTTGTTTTATTTTTATGCCAAACTGGGATGAACAAATTCTGTAGTTCATCCATGCGGTCTTTGAATGTTTGCCATTGCCTATCCACCGTTAACCCTTTGAGTGACATTCCCCAATCAATCCTACCCAATTTGTGCCTCAGACCATAGTAGTTTCCTTTATTTAAATTCAGGACCCTAGTCTCTGAGTCAACTACTTCATTCTCCATCTTAATGAAGAATTCGATCATATTATGATCGCTCCGACCCAAGGGGCCTCGTACAACAAGATTGCTAATTAATCCTTTCTCGTTACATAATACCCAGTCTAAGGTGGCCTAATCTCTGATTGGTTCCTCGACATATTGGTCCAGGAAACCATCCCGTAAACACTCCATGAATTCCTCCTCCACAGTATTGTTACTAATTTGGTTAGCCCAATCTATATGTAGATTAAAGTCACCCATGATGACTGCTGTGCCCTTTTTGCACGCTTCTCTAATTTCCCTTTTAATGCCATCCCCAACCTCCGCACTACTGTTTGGAGGTCTATATACCACTCCCACTAACGTTTTCTGCCCCTTGGTATTTCTCAGTTCTACCCATACAGATTCCACATCATCAGAGCTAATATCCTTCCTTGGGTAAAAGGAGCATAGCACACAATTACAAAATGACTTCACAGGTGATTTCCAAAGTTCAGCTTCATCATCTGCTGGTTGGAAACTATTACACAACAATATGCTTTTGCCTGTTGAAACATGGAACGCTATTATGGATGAGAAAAATAGCTTGTTTTATAAATTTTATAAAATAGTTATTCAGAAAAATAGGTGGTTTCAATTTTTGGGGCATGCAAAACAGCTTGAACTAAACACCTCCCGGAGTAGTGAGGTGGGGGTGCAGAAGAAATAAGCAAATTAAGATATTTTCCACATTTTTAGTACAATTGAGTAATTCATCAATAGTTGTGAACTTTACAAGAATTGGTATTTTCTAATTAAGTAAAATAGAGTATTTAAATTCTACAATATTTTCTTTGTTTTAATCAGAGCATGCCATTAACAGTGATGCTGTTTTCAGTCAAGAAAATCAGTATTTCTTGACGCAGCCGGAGCGGTATGAAGCAGCTGTGAAACGAGCCATGCATCTGCGACAGAAGATGAAGCAATTGGGCTGGATTGAAGATGGGCCAGAGATGCAGTTTACTTATAGGTACATTTTAGAAAGAAAAGACTTCCATTTATATAGTGCCTTTCACGACCACCAGACGTCCCAAAGCGCTTTGCAGCCAATGAAGTACTTCTTTGAAGTGTAGTTACTATTGTAATGTAGGAAACTTGGCAGCCAATTTGCGCATAGCAAGCTCCCACAAACAGCAATGTGATAATGGCCAGATAATCTGTTTTAGTGATGTTGATTGAAGGATAAATATTGGCCAGGGCACCTGCTCTTGTTCAAAATAGTGCCATGGGATCTTTTATGTCCTCCTGAGAGAGCAGACAGGGCCTTGGTTTAACATTTCATCCGAAAGATGGCACCTCCGACAGTGCAGCATTCCCTCAGTACTGCACTGGAGTGTCAGCCTAGATTTATGCTCAAGTCCCTGGAGTGGGACTTGAACCCACTGTATGAGATTAG
The DNA here is from genome assembly GCF_052327205.1 of Somniosus microcephalus. Taxonomy (NCBI): domain Eukaryota; kingdom Metazoa; phylum Chordata; class Chondrichthyes; order Squaliformes; family Somniosidae; genus Somniosus; species Somniosus microcephalus. Next base: position 192,225,594 of record NC_140997.1, read on the forward strand.
CTTATCTCTGGTTCTTTCAGATAATCAGGGTCGACTGCAACCAATATGGTGGATATGTTGTGTTTAAGACAGATATAACACACTAGTTATACAGCAAAAACATATGACCGTGGCAAGTAGTGGATACTGGTCCAAGTCGGACAGAATGGCTGGCGTGCACAAACAGCTCCTCTTCTCTCTCTTTTTGAACTAACCAAGAGTGTTAGACCAGAGTCAGCATAGATCCACCCTCGGGAGCTCTCCACTCCACCGTCTGTACTGGGGCCTTTTCGGGTCTTTTATACTCTTTTTAGGGGTGGACCTGGGGTAGAATATGGACAAGACCATTTAACCTATAGAGGTTCCCCTTAAAACAAGGTGCCCAATGGTATGTCGAGTTCTTTCTTTAAGCCATGGAAAAAAGGCCGACCCTCATGTTATCTCCCACCTGTCAGGGGTCCTCATAGCCTTTACACATGGGTTATGTACTTAACCAATTGTGGCCTTACAGCAGGTTGAGGACTGTTTTTCCCTTATCTCATCCGGCCCTGTCCTTCCAAAGCTAGGTCTCTTATCTCATCCTGTCTTGTCTTCCCCAGCCTGGAGTTAGCAATTCAGATATACCAGGCTGGCCTTCAGATTTCTCCAGTCAGAGGCCCCTTTGTTCAGAGCTATTCATGCGACCAGCTGTGTAACTAACTATTTCAGTTCATTATCAGACTATTGTACCATGAAATGAATCATTAAATTCCCAAAGATAGCCTCTATTCTATTCTCACACACTGGTTAACTTACGCATTTCAGCAAGCAATTTTGTTAAACAAAGTCAAAATCCTAAAATGGCATCATAATAAGGTTATTTGCAATAATGAAAGAAACAGGTGTTGGGCCTTAGTTGGCCAAATTAAAGATACATTTAGCAGCCTTGCCTTCCTAGCACACAAACAGCAGACAGCTAGCCTGGGAAGCAAGGTCATATGTGACTGCCACTCTGTGGAATGTTATAACACCCGCAGGAAGTTAAAAACATTGGCAAATTTTAGGCATCTATCCAGCTACTCTCATACTAGTCTGAAGACACTTTGGCCTAGAAATTCGGTTGGTTGCGCCAGCGATTAGCGCCTAAAGAGCCCGAGAATTGGGGCGTTACCCAATGTTTGGACGGGCGCAATGAAGATAGCGACACCTCCCATATTGACTATACATTTAACGCCTGCGCTAAGTGTTAGCGCGCGCCCGCGTGCGCAGGCAGATCATGACGTCATTTCAGCGTGCAACGCCTTTTAGGCGCCCCTGACCGGATATTCGGTGGCGCCCGGAACCTTTGCGCCTAGCGCTATTAGTGACAGTTCGATGGAACGTTACCAGGCCCTTCTCGGAGTCGGGGGGCGCTATTTAAAGGGGACAGCTCTAGTATAAAAGCTGCAGCCACTTGGCCTGGTCATTGTGATCGTTGCTGGAGAGAGTTGGTGAGCTACTGTGGAGCAGATTTTTTTGAATTTAGCCTTAGAATACTTGGGACCTTCAGACCTGTCCGGAGCGTTTTGACCGACTGGCATCGGAATGGGAGCTGCTTTGGAGGGCCACGTCCTCATGGCCGGACACTGAAGGGGCAGAGAGACGGCGGGAGAGAGGGCCGGGATTGGCCAGAAGGAGGAGGGGCAATGGAGGTCGGCCAATCCGAGGGTACGCTGCGAGGGTATTCAGGCAGCAGGTGTCATACCTTGACATGTCGGAGGAGCAGTGTGTGCGCGAAGGCTCCGATTCGGTAAGAAGGTTGTAACTGAGCTGTGCCACCTGCTTGCTGAGGATCTGCAGCCGCGTCTACGGTGCAGGACCTCTCTGTCGGTGGCCGTTAAAGTGACTGTTGCCCTCAATTTCTATGCCAGCGGATCCTTTCAGTCAGCCACTGGGGACATTGCGAATATCTCTCAGTTTGCAGTCCATTGTTGCATCCGGCAAGTGACAGCTGCCCTTTATAGAAGAAGGCGTCAATTCATCACCTTCCCTCTGACCCTGGAGAAGCAGGCGGAGCGCGCGCAGGGCTTCGCTGCCATTGCGGACTTCCCCATGGTGCAGGGGGCGATTGATTGCACACACGTGGCTTTGCGGGCGCCATTACTGAATGCTGAGGACTTCCGCAACCGCAAGGGGTTCCACTCCCTCAATGTGCAGCTGGTCTGTGACCACCGCCAAATGATCATGGCAGTCAACGCCCAATTCCCAGGGAGCAGCCACGATGCCTTCATCCTGCGACAGACCTCAGTTTGTGACCTTTTTGAGGGGCCGGCTCGCCCACGAGGCTGGCTTCTTGGGGACAAGGGCTATCCTCTCTGCCCATGGCTCATGACACCACTCCGTTTGGCCGCCACCCCAGCAGAAGAGCTGTACAACAGCAGCCATCAGGCGACCAGGAACATTGTGGAGCACACTATTGATGTGCTCAAACAGCGTTTCTGCTGTCTAGACCATTTGGGGGGAGCCCTGCAGTACTTGCCGGAGCAAGTGGGTCACATCGTCGTCATCTGCTGCATGCTCCACAACTTGGCGATTCGACGCACCCAGCCAATGCCAGCTGTCCCTCAAAGTCCAGCAGAGCAGGTGGACGAGGAGGAGAAGGACGAGCAGGCGGACGAGGAGGAGGAGGAGCATGCGGACGAGGAGGAGGAGGAGGAAGAAGATGGGAGGGCTCCTGAAAGTGGAAGGGCCATCCGTCAGAGGCTCATCAGGACTCGGTTCGAGGCCCCTCTGGCGGAATGATGGGTGTCATTCGTCCTGCGCACTTCGGATCTTTCAAAGCCTCTGAAGGCCAGCATGACTGTAAATAGTAACGTGTACCATTGCAAATTAAAACTTTTCTTTATTGTCAAAAAAAGTCCTTCCTTCCAGCATAACAATGTCATGTCAACAGAAACCATAACTAACAAAATAACAGTTAACTCTTCGGCAAAGCCGCAAAACTAAACAAACCATTTCCAACAATCACAACAGGTGAGGGAGTCCTTGAATTTGGCCAAAGAAACGTCTCAGCACCTCCCTCTACTGCTGGCCCCTTGATGGAGAACGACTTCTCTTTCGCGGTCGGCCCCTTCCCTCCCTGCTGCTCCTACGTAATTGAACCCCAGTGGCGGGGTCAAGGCTGGGGGACGCCTGCTGACTGTGTGGAAGCGCAGAAGCCCCTGAGGGACGGCCTGGACGACCTCTGGTCTTGGAGGGTGTGGACGCAGGCTGCTTGATCTGAGCATGGCTGGAAGCAGTGTGCCCTGCAGGTGGTGGCAGCTGCACTGCAGATGTACCAGCGGTGGCATAAGCAATTGTCACCTGCCGAGAGAGGACACCTGCACCATGGTCGGATGACACACTGGCTCTCTGAGGGGACCGGTTCGGCTCATCCGCCACAATCGACTGCTCCACTGATTCCTGGCCTTGTATGGGACTGGAAGGGCCCGGGGTGATCCTAGCTGATGCAGATAGGGTGGCTGCAGTGAGAGTTTGCGTTGCCTCAATCTGGGTGTGGACGAGGCCAGCAAGTGACTGCGTGGCAGCAGTGAGGACCTGTGTGGCAGGTGCCAGTGCTTCGGAGAAGCCCTGGACAGTTCTTTCCATTGCTTCGGACAAGGCCGGAGCACTCCGTTCCACTGCCTTGGACAAGCCCTGGACAGACCTTTCCAGGGATTGTCCGAAGCTCTGAACAGTCCTTTCCATAGCAGCCTCGAAGCCCTGGACAGTCCTCTCCATTGCTGCCCCGAAGCCCTGGACAGTCCTCTCCATTGCTGCTCCAAAGTCCAACACACTCTTTGCCAGTGTTTCTATCGACTGAGGCATCTTCCCCACTGCAGCCATCAGCTCAGTGTGCCTGAGCCGGGCCTGGGTGCTCATTTCAGCCAGGCTACGCACCTCCTCTGCACTCTGTGCAGCAGTCATCACTCCCTGCCTTGCCCTCCGGGGAGCCGGTGGCCGAACTTGCCTACCCCCCTTGCGTTGCTGCAGGCTGCTTGTTCCGGCAACTGGCTCATCATCAGAGCCCCCCCCCCCCCCTCCCCTCCAGGGAACTACTATCCCCAGTCTGCAGATGTGTAGGCTCCCCTGAGGTTGGAACGGATGCTCCGGCTTCCTCCTGGTCCTCGCCTCCGGAGGCACTGGCACTGGCAGCTTCAGGACGCAGATCCCGAGTTGGTGATGCAGCATCTGAAAGCAGGGAGGTGGAAGAGTGGCTTTAGCAAAAGGACAGGTTGGCGGCAAGGCATGCCAGATTACGGCAAGGCTCTGACATGGCTGCACACTGAGAAAGCATGCTGGCGGGGGGACCAAGTGGAAGGAGACAGCTGAAAAAGGTGAGAGCCTTACCCTCGCTGTCGACAATGGGGTCGGCAGCTGCAGTGGTAACAGGACCACTCGGACGTCCTCCAAGAATCTGGTGCACTCTTTCCTCGAGATCCGTGAGAGTGACCACTTGTGGAGGTCCGCCACCGGTTCGACGCTGGTCCTTGCGGATCGTCGCCAGCTTGGACTGCAGGGGAAAGAAGGGGAAGTTCTGTTACATGATGCCTTGAGAGATCATCTCATGCCCCCCATGGTGCAAGAGCCCTTACATGATGCCTTGAGAGATCATCTCATGCCCCCCATGGTGCAAGAGCCCTTACATGATGCCTTGAAAGATCATCTCATGCCCCCCATGGTGCAAGAGCCCTTACATGATGCCTTGAGTCAAATGTCCATGTGTGTGCCCAGAAAGGGCCATGGGTGCTTGCTGCCAGATAGCCATTGGGGCATCATGGCAACAGGGTGCGCGAAGTCAGGTGCAGATGGAGGGAATCAGAAGTTTGCATAAACAACACTCACCCTAACGACCCGAGTGAGGTCGTTGAATTTCTTCCTGCACTGAACAGGGCTCCTGGTTGCCATGTTGCTGGAGTTGACCCTCTGAGAAACATCCTTCCAAGCTCGGCGGTACTCCTTTTGATTCGGCCTCCTGCCATTGTCAGGATACAGAACATCTCGACGGCGCTCCACTGCGGACACCAATTGGTCCAGAGCCTGAGTGCTGAAGCGCTCTGCTCTCTGTCTCTCCTTCTCCATCCTGACCAAGTTTTTTGCGCCAGAGAAGGGTGAGCGCCGATTCTGAGGCCTACAGGGCGTTGAGTGTGGAAGCTGAGGCTGACTGACCCACCCCTTTAAGAGCCGGCCGGCGCCTGGAAGTCTCGTGGTTATCGGTAATTGAGATCACCTGCGCTGCGCCCGTCCGTGCCGATATTGGGTAGCGCCGGAAGTTTTGTGCCTTAGGAGGCCCATGCAACGTCTGAATTCGCGCCTCAATCCCCTTTGGGGGCGATGCAACCCAATATCGCGCCAGGCGGCGATAAGTTTCGTCTGGCTATAAACTTTGCGCAGCGCCAGTTCTAACGCCTCAAGCGGGGCTATACCCAATTTCTAGGCCTTTATCTTAAACTCTAATATAATAATCTAAACACAGTATTATTCGCGTCACAATTTCATTCACATAACCATATACATTTTAGGCACCCCTAATTTCTAACACCATAACCTTCTGACTCAGAGGTGAGGGTGCTACCAACTGAGCCACTGCTGACACTGCAAAACAACAAAGAGTGGTACTGTGTTTTTTGTAAGAGTGGGAGTCTTTTTACAGAAATTGTACTTTTCCCCTTCCCCCAGTGCACTATCCACAATAAGAGACCGGGGCGGGCGGGGGTGGCTATTGCTTGATCTAACTTTCCTTTCCATATCGACCAGCTGATTGGGAATAAACTAGTTGTTGAGGATTTCGAGCGCTACTTAGAGGTATATCACCTTTTACTGTTCACTTGCTGCTGGGGGTTTGAAGAGGACTTTTGAAACACATCGGGAGACTTTCTGGGACACTTTGTCAAGACTTCAACAACACTATCAACATTTATTCCAGAAATTCTCTGAGCACTTTACCTAAAAGGAGTGAGTGCTGTGCTACTTTACCTTTCTGGACACCTTCTAGGAGTCCCCAGGAGAAAGGGAATGCTTACGAACGTAGCATAAGAATTAGGAGCAGGAGTACGCCATAATGCCCCTCGAGCCTGCTCCACCATTCAGTAAGATCATGGCTGATCTTCAACCTCAACTCCACTTTCCTGCCCGATCCCCATATCCCTCGATTCTCCTAGAGTCCAAAAATCTGTCTATCTTAGCCTTGAGTATACGCAATGATTCAACATCCACAGTCCTTTGGGGTCACGAATTCCAAAGATTCACAACCCTCTAAGTGAAGAAATTCCTCCTCATCTCAGTCTTAAATGGCCGACCCCTTAGCCTGAGACTATGCCCCCTAGTTCTAGACTCCAGCCAGGAGAAACAACCCCTCAGAATCTTGTGTTTCAATGAGATCACCTCTCATTCTTCTAAACTCCAGAGAGTATAGGCACAATCTCTCCTCAGGACAGCCCTCTCATCCCAGGGATTACTCTAGTGAACCTTCATTGCACTGCCTCTGAGGCAAGTATATCCTTCCTCAGATAAGGAGACCAAAACTGCACAGTACTCCAGGTGTGGTCTCAGCAAGGCCCTGTACATTTATAGTAAGACTTCCTTACTCTTGTACACCAACCACCTTGCAATAAAGACCAACGTGCCATTTGCCTTCCTAATTGTTTGCTGTACCTGCGTGCTAACTCTGTGTTTCCTGTACGAGGACACCTACATCTCTCTGAACACCAACGTTTAATAGTTTCTCACCATTTAAAAAAAAAACTGTTTTTCTACTCTTCCTACCAAAGTGAATAACCTCACATTTCCCCACATTATACCCCATCTGCCACCTCATTGTCCACTCACTTAACCTGTCTATATCCCTTTGTAGGCTTTTTGTATCCTCCTCCACCTAGCTTTGTATTGTCAGCAAACTTGGATACATTATACTTGGTCCCTTTATCTAAGTCATTAATATAGATTGTAAAAGCTGAGGCCCAAGCACTGATCCTTGCAGCACCCCACTAGTTACAGCCTGCCAACTGGAAAATGACCCGTTTATCTCTACTCTGTTTTCTGTCCATTAACCAATCCTCTATCCACGCTAATATATTACCCCCAACCCCATGAGCCCTTATCTTGTGTAGCAACCTTTTATGTGGCACCTTATTGAATGCTCTTTGGAAATCCAAATATACTACATCCACTGGTTCCCCTTTATCTACCCTACTAGTTACATCCTTAAAAAAACTCTACTAAATTTGTCTTAACATGATTTCCCTTTCATAAAATCATGTTGACTCTGCCTAATCATATTATAATTTTCTTAGTGCTCTGTTATCACTTAATAATGGATTCCACCATTTTCCTGAGGACTGATGTCAGGCTAACTGGCCTGTAGTTCCCTGCTTTCTCTCTCCCTTCTTTCTTGAATAGCGGGGTTACAATTGCAACCTTCCAATTTGCGGGACCCTTCTAGAATCTAGGGAATTTTGGAAGATCACAACCAATGCATCCACTATCTCTGCAGCAACCTCTTTTAGAACCCTGGGATGTAAGCCATCAGGTCCAGGGGATTTGTCAACTTTTAGTCCCATTAGTTTCTCAAGTACTTTTTCTCTACTGATCTTAATTACTTTTAAGTTCCTCGCTCTCATTAGCTCCTTGGTTCCCCACTATTTTTGGTATGCTTTTTGTATCTTCTACTGTGAAGACAAATACAAAATATTTGTTTAAAGTCTGACATTTCATTATTTCCCATTATAATTTCTCCTGTCTCAGCCTCTAAGGAACCAATGCTTACTTTTGCTACTTTCTTCCTTTTTACATACTTGTAGAAACTCATACAATCTATTTTTATATTTATTGCTAGTTGACTCTAACATTCTATTTTCTCAATTTTTTTGGTCATTCTTTGCTGGTTTCTAAAGCTCTCCCAATCAAAAAATACTATTATTCTTCACAACATTACAAGGCTTTTTTAATCTAATGCTATGCTTAACTTCTTTAGTTAGCCACGGATGGATCAATTTTCCAGTGGAGATTTATTTCTCAATGGAATGTGTATTCGTTGAGAATTTTGGAACATTTCTTTAAATGTTTGCCACTGCTTATCTACCATCATACCTTTTAATCTGATTTCCCAATCTACCTTAGCCAACTCCCCACCTCATACCTATGTAATTGGCTTTATTTCAGTTTAAAACTCTCATTTCGGTCTTAAGTATGTCACTCTCAAACTCAATGTGAAATTCTATCATGTTATGATCACTGTTTCCCAGAGGATCCTTTACTATGAGATTACTAATTAACCCTGTCTCATTACACAATACAAGATCTAAAACAGCCTGTTCCCTGATTGGTTCCATAATGTATTGTTCTAGGAAACTGTCTCAAATGCACTTCATGAACTCGTCCTCCAGTGATAATGGGGGACTTCAATTATCCTAATATAGACTGGGATTGTAAGAGTGTAAAGGACAAAGAGTGGGAGGAATTCCTGAAATGTGTACAAGAGAACTTTATCAGTATTTCCAACCCAATGAGGAAGGAAGCAGTACTGGATCTAGTTCTGGGGAATGAAGTGGGACAAGTGGGAGAGTATTTGGGGAACAGTGATCATAATATCATCAGCCTTAGAATAGTAATGGAAAAGGACATGGTACAATCAAGCATAAAAATACTTAACTGGAGGAGGGCTAACCTCAGTGACTTGCAAAAAGGATCTCGCCTAGGTGGTTTGGAAGCAAAAATTGGTAAGCAAAACAGTAATTCAACAGTGGGAGGTCTTCAAAGAAGAGATGGTTTGGGTACAGAGTAGACACATTCCGATGAGGGGGAAAGGAAGGGAATTCAAACCTAGAGCGCCTGATGACAAAGGTAGGGGTTAAAATGAGAGAGAAAGGAGCCATATTAGGCATTTGATAAGAGCAGCGAGGTTATGATAGCACTGTATAAAACACTAGTTGGGCCACAGCTAGAGTACTGTGTACAGCTCTGGTCACATTACAGGAAAGATGTGATTGCACTAGAGAGGGTACAGAGGAGATTCATGAGGATGTTGCCAGGACTGAAGAATTTTAGCTATGAGGAAAGATTGGATAGTCTGAGGTTGTTTTCTTTGGAACAGAGGAGGCTGAGGGGTGACTTAATTGAGGTGTATAAAATTATGAGGGGCTTAGATAGAGTGGATAGGAAGGACCTATTTCCATTAGCAGAGAGGTCAATAACCAGGGGGCATAGATTTAAATTAATTGGTAGAAGGATTAGAGGGGAGTTGAGAATTGTTTTCACCCAGAGGGTGGTGGGAGTCTGGAACTCGGCCTGAAAGTTTTGCTTACCAATTTTTGCTTCCAAACCACCTAGGCGAGATCCTTTTTGTAAGTCATTGGTAGAGGCAGAAACCCACATCGCATTTAAAAAGTACTTGGATGTGCATTTGAAGTGCTGTAATCTACAGGGCTACGGACAAAGAGCTGGAAAGTGGGATTAGTCTGGATAGCTCTTTTTCAGCCGGCACAGACATGATGGGCCGAGTGGCTTTCTTCTGTGCTGTAAATTTCTTTGATTCTATGATCATTGGTAATGTCAGAATATAAGGTGTTCTAATAAACTCCAGTCAGCTGTATGAGATCAAACCAGCATGATCTATTTGTGTTTCACACTAGAAAAGGTAAATCAAAACTTAGTCATTAACAGTGAACAATAACTGTTCTTCTACCTGGTTTTAGGGCTCTGGCAGGAGAGCTGGCTTTTGGAGTCCATAATGCAGTCTTTATACCGACCATCACAAAACTGGGAACAGATGCACAGATTGCTAAGTGGGTTCCACTGGCTAAGGATTACCAAATTATTGGAACATATGCACAAACGGAGCTAGGCCATGGTAATAATAATAATAATCAACTTTATTGTCATTGTTAGTGCACAAGTGCAGTACAACGAAATGTAGGCTTGCGGCTCCCGAGATTGTACATTTAGATTAAGACATTTAAACATTCAATATACATTTGGCTTGTAATACATTAACATAAACATAACCATAATAAAGTGCATTGGCAGATGTGCAGGCTTTAGAGTTTATTTGTGGAGTTCAGTAGGATGACAGCCCTGGGAAAGAAGCTGTTCCTAAATCTGGTCGTACGGGTGTGAATGCATCTGTAGCGTCTCCCAGATGGCAGGAGAGCGAACAGACTGTGGCTGGGGTGGGTAGGGTCTTTGATCATGGACCGTGACCTCCGTAAACAGCGTTTCTGGTATATGTGCTCTATGGTCGGTAGCCGGGTGCCGGTAATGCGTTGGGCAGTTTTGACTACCCACTGCAGGGCTTTCCGGTCATAGTAGCTACAGCTGCCATACCATACTGTGATACAGTTCGTCAGGATGCTCTCTATTGTGCAGCGGTAAAAGTTAGAGAGGATCAGGGGTGACAGGTTACATCCCTTCAGCCTCCTTAGGAAATATAGGCGCTGCTGGGCCTTCTTCACCAGAGAGGAGGTATTGAGGGACCAGGAGAGGTCTTCCGTGATGTGGACAATGGACAATTTAATATTCTAATAATTGAACAGTATGGTTTCCAGCACAATTATATTGTACCATTTGGTTTATGCTTTATAATTTTATAAAATCAAACTCCAGGGCACACTGCTGTTAAATGGGCTTTTAGTTTAAAAAAATAGCTTCTAAGTGGAGCATTGGTGCTCCAATATACTGTAGCCCAAATCAGAGATAGCAGTTTCTATTGAGTCCCTCTCAGTGAATTCTGATCTTGGTTGTGCAGTCATCCAATTAAATTCACCTTGTTAATTAATAATTTTCAGAAAGAGGCCAATCAATTTGAGAACTGCTTACAGACTAATTTAATAGTAGTCTGCACCAGTAGCTGATATCTGGCTGATTAACAGACGTTCATTATAATTGAAGTAGTCGGATAGTTATTCTGCTCCAATTGGGTAAACGTAGCTTTTAGTTCAGAATCTTTGTATGGTCAGAACCTCTGTTGGGCAGTGTAATATACTTTCCCACTAACTGAACTCGACAATGGTACTAAAGCCTGGGACAAGCACATTAGCTAAACCTGCAGTAAGATGTGCAATTTGTCTATATAAGTGACAACAACCAAAAAGAACAGTTGTCATTTGGCAACATCAGTCAATTTTTTGTTTCTGACTAATCGCTTGAACTTTCCGCCTTCTCCCTGTTTGAATGAGTGTACCTGCTGTTCATTTTAAGGCACAAATCTTCGAGGACTGGAGACGACTGCAACCTTTGACACTTCCAGCCAGGGCTTTATCCTCAACACACCAGAAGCGTCCTCAATGAAGTGGTGGCCTGGTGACCGTAAGCCTTCAAAATAGCCCACCCACTAGATTTGCAAGTTACTTGATTGTTGAATTTGACCATAGAACTATTTTGAGCAGAAAATAGATTTCTAACTCAAGAAAATTAACATGCATTATACAGGAAACTCTTTTTTATCCAGCATGGTGCCGGTTTATCAAAAAGTCCGGATTACAGAGAGGTATAATTAAAAGGTACGAGAGCTCCGTACACAGCAACAAATCCAGGCTTCCCTGTTGCTTAGCAACAGGTGCAGGAACTCCAACCACAGACCAAGCGTCCCTGTTGCAAGTGTAGGAACCCCAGTTACACGGCCACAGATCCAGGAACGGCCACTTATATGAAGTAAAACTTAGCTGAACGTACTCCTGAATTTTGCCGGTTAACAAAGATGTCCGGTTATTTAGATGCCGGTAAATCAAGAGTTTCCTGTACTCCAAAAGTTCATTACTGTAACCATTGGGACTTGGGATGTTTTACTACATTAAAGGCGCTATCTAAATGTAAGTTGTTGATGTTGTATAATGGGCTGGAGTTTGCTGGAGTGGGGCATCTCACGGCGCATGCTGTTAGTTACTGTTTTCTGCACGCTTCCAAAAAAAAATTGTCGTTAACTTGCTGGAAGTGCAAGCTGATAATGGCGTGGCGAGGGCAATGAGGCATCTGGGACCTCAGTTCACGGTGGGACCGACAAATCGCTGGAAATACTCAGCGGGTCAGGCAGCATCTGTGGAGAGAAAAACAGAGTTAATGTTTCAGGTTGATGTCTTTTGTCAGAACTGGAAAAAGTTAGAGATGTAACAGATTTTAAGCAAGTGCAGGGAAAGGGGGGAGGGGAGGAAAGAACAAAAGGGAAGGTCTGTGATCGGGTGGAAGGCAGGAGTTTTTGTCATTTAACCCCTCCTGCCTCCCACCCTATCACAGCTTACAAAATTGTAATTTTTATCATAATGGAGAATTTTGACACTCCACAAATATAAAAATTAGCTTTTCAGGGCCAGAACATTTGTTTACCAGTCAATATGCTGTTAAAACCCCAGTTACACCTATTTCAGCAAGGCTTAACATTTAATGGAGTATTTTACGACGATATTACTGCAGAAAAGCTCAAGTTTTCACCAATTTCACAGAGTTCCAGCTATTGGCGGGGGGGGGGTAGCACAGCGCAGCCAGCGTCGGAGCAGTGAATGACTGTCCGCAAGTTCAGGATTTGCGCATATAGTAAATCCTGAAGTTGCGGTCAGTTTCAGAGGGGTAATGACGCCGAATGCTGACCGTTCGCTGTCATTACCCACCGCAAATTCCGGCCCAATCTGTTAAATTGATTAGAAAAGTCTTCATACAATGTGTTTCCTGTTCTCAGTGGGTAGGTCAGCAAATCACGCCGTGGTCTTGGCTCAGCTGTATACGCAGGGGACGTGCCATGGAATGCATGCCTTTATTGTTCAGATCCGCAGCTTGGTGGACCATTCCATTTTGCCAGGTAACACACTGCTTATTTTCATTTCCTGATGCTTTGAAAGGTTTTTCAGCACAATGAAGCTTGCCTTGTTTTGTTCTGGGAAGGGTGGGTGGGTGATAAAGCACTATTGCCATTGTTTTATACTGATAAAATTAGGATGTGCTGGACCATGTAGCACACATTATGCCACATGGGAGCTGTAAACGTAGGGCACACAGCCACAAAGTAGTGGTGATACATACACCTGTGCAAATTAGGGTCTCTCTTTTTGTTTCATCCCCCCCGCCCCCTGTACTGCAGTTGATGTTTTTTGGATTGGACAAGTGCATTGCTGCATCTTGATTCTAGTAGGAAATGCCTACTGGACCACTTGAGGCCATTTTCTCCCCAGCACGGCAACATATTTATGCTGCATGTTTCAGTGCAAACAAAATGAATTTTAATACTTTAATATTTAGTTGGTGATGACAAACATTATTCTAGGTCTATGACTAAAGTAGCACTTGAAGAGCACATGGTGACTCAACATGGCCAAAATGTATAAATCTGTCCTGTGTTACTGCGAAAATTGCCCTAGAGTGACATGCAGCAGTCATTTATTACATAGAATATACAGCACAGAAACAGGTCATTCGGCCCAACCAGTCCATGATGGCGTTTATGCTCTACTCGAGCCTTCTCCCATCCTTTCTCATCTAGCTCTCGGCATAACCCTCTATTCCCTTCACCTTCAAATGCTTATATAGCTTCCCCTTAAATGCATCTATACTATTCACCTCAACCACTCCCTGTGGTAGTGAGTGCCATATTCTCACCACTCTCTGGGTAAAGAAGTTTCTTCTGAATTCCCTATTTGATTTCTTGGTGACTGTCTTATATTGATGGCCTCTAGTTTTGCTCTTCCCCACAAGTGGTAATACTTTCTGTGTCTACTCTATCAAAGCCTTTCATAATTTTAAAGACCCCTATTAACTCACCTAGCAGCCTTCTCTTTTCAAGGGAAAAGAGCCCCAGCCTGTTCATCCTGTCCTGATAGGTATAACCTCAGTTCTGGTATCATCCTTGTAAATGTTTTGCACCCTCTCCAGTGCCTTTATATCCCTTTGATAATATGGTGACCAGAACTGTACATAGTATTCTAATTGTGGTCTAACCAAGGTTCTATACAAGTTTAGCATAAGTTCTCTACTTTTCAATTCTATCCCTCTAGAAATAAACTCCAGTGCGTGGTGGTCTTTTTAACCTGCGTCATACTTGTAGTGATTTGTGCATTTGTACTCCCAAATCCCTTTGCTCTTCTACCCCATTCAGATTCTCATTTTCCAAGTAACATGTGACCTCCTTATTTTTCTTATCAAAATGTAATACCTCACACTTATTTATGTTGAAATTCATTTGCCAATTATATGCCCATTCTGCAAGTTTATTAATGTCTTCCTGTAATTTGTTGCAGCCCTCCTCAGTATTGACTATTCCGCCCCAATTTGGTGTCATCTGCAAATTTAGAAATTGTGTTTTTAATTCCAAAGTCCAAATCGTTAATATAGATTGTGAACAACAGTGATCCTAGCACTGATCCTTGTGGGACCCCACATCCCACGTTCTGCCACTCTGAATAACTACCTTTTACCCCTACTCTCTGCTTTCTGTCTTGAAGCCAGTTAGCTATCCATTCTGCTACTTGTCCCCTGATTCCGTAGGCTCTGACCTTATTCATTAGTCTATTATGTGGTACCTTATCGAAGGCCTTTTGGAAATCTAGATATATTACATCTACTGCATTACCCATGTCTACTCTCTCTGTTACCTCTTCAAACAATTCAATGAGGTTAGCCAAGCAAGACTTTCCCTTTTGAAATCCATGCTGACTATTATTTATTATATTTTTGGTTCCTTTAATAAAGATTCCATTATCTTTCCTACCACTGATGTTAAGCTGACTGATCTATAGTTCCCTGCAAATGTTTTATCTCACTTCTTAAATATAGGTATAATAACATTAGCTATCCGCCAGTCCTCTGGCACTACACTATTTATTGCTGGAGGATCTTGATGATAAATATTATTCCAATTTTACTAGAACATTGTGATACAGGTCACAAAGGTGAAACTTTCTCTACATTTCAGGGTTTCACAAATTGTTTAGGTCCAACCTATTGATCAGCCTGGTTGCACTGGTTTTTATAGTGTTCATTATTATTATTACTAGTCGATTTCCTGTGGCACACGGGGAGTAAAGAGTCATAGAGTAATACAGCACGGATAGAGGCCCATCGTGTCCGCGCCGGCCATCAAGCCCTGCCTAATCTAATCCCATATTCCAGCATTTGGCCCGTAGCCTTGTATGCTATGGCATTTCAAGTGCACATCCAAATGCTTCTTAAATGTTGTGAGGGTTTCTGCCTCCACAACCCTTTCAGGCAGTGAGTTCCAGACTCCAACCACCCTCTGGGTGAAAAAGTTCTTTCTCAAATCCCCTCTAAACCTCCCGCCCTTTACCTTGAATCTATGCCCCCTAGTTATTGACCCCTCTACTAAGGGAAAAAGCTCCTCAGCATCCACCCTATCTATGCCCCTCATAATTTTGTACACCTCAATCATGTCCCCCCTCAGCCTCCTCTGCTCCAAGGAAAACAAACCCAATCTGCCCAGTCTCTCTTCATAGCCGAAGCGCTCCAGCCCTGGTAACATCCTGGTGAACCTCCTCTGCACCCTCTCTAACGCGATCACATCCTTCCTGTAGTGTGGCGACCAGAACTGCACACAGTATTCCAGCTGTGGCCTAACCAGTGTTTTATACAGCTCCATCATAACCTCCTTGCTCTTATATTCAATGCCTCGGCTAATGAAGGCAAGTATCCCATATGCCTTTTTTACCACCTTATCCACCTGTTCCGCCGCCTTCAGGGATCTGTGTACTTGCACACCCAGATCCCTCTGACCCTCCGTCTTGCCTAGGGTCTTTCCATTCATTGTGTATTCCTTTGCCTTGTTAGTCCCCCCAAAGTGCATCACCTCGCACTTTTCCGGGTTAAATTCCATTTGCCACTGTTCCGCCCATCTGACCAACCCATCTATATCGTCCTGCAGACTGAGGCTACCCTCCTCGCTATTTACCACCCTACCAATTTTTGTATCATCCGCGAACTTACTGATCATACCCTTTACATTCATATCCAAGTCATTAATGTAGACCACAAACAGCAAGGGACCCAGCACCGATCCCTGTGGTACCCCACTGGCCACAGGCTTCCAGTCACAAAAACAACCTTCGACCATCACCCTCTGCCTTCTGCCACTAAGCCAGTTTTGTATCCAATGTGCCAAGGCACCCTGGATTCCATGGGCTCTTACCTTCTTGACCAGTCTCCTGTGCGGGACTTTATCGAAGGCCTTACTGAAATCCATGTATACCACATCCACTGCGTTACCCTCATCCACACACCTAGTCACCCCCTCAAAAAATTCAATCAAATTAGTCAGACATGATCTTCCCTTGACAAAGCCATGTTGACTATCCCTGATTAATCCTTGCCTCTCCAAGTGGAGACACATTTTGTCCCTCAGGATTTTTTCCAATAATTTTCCTACCACTGATGTTAGGCTCACTGGCCTGTAGTTCCCCGGTTTTTCCCTACTACCCTTCTTGAATAATGGTACTACATTAGCGGTTCTCCAGTCCTCTGGCACATCCCCTGTGGCCAGAGAGGTCCTGAATATATGTGTTAGAGCCCCCGCAATCTCCTCCTTTGCCTCACACAGCAGCCTGGGATACATTTCATCCGGGCCTGGGGATTTATCCATTTTTAGGCCAGCTAAAACCGCCAATACCTCCCCCCGCTCGATGTTAATATGTTCGAGCATATCACAGTCCCCCCGCCCTATTTCTATGTCTACATCGTCCTTCTCCATAGTGAAAACAGACGCAAAAAATTCATTCAGAACCCCTCCTACATCTTCCGGCTCCACACACAGATTGCCACTTTTGTCCCTAATGGGCCCTATTTTTTCCCTAGTTATCCTCTTACCCTTAATATACTTATAAAACATCTTCGGATTTTCCTTTATTTTGCTTGCCAGTGTTATTTCATGGCCCCTCCTTGATCTCCTAATTTCTTTTTTAAGTATCCCCCTGCACTTTTTGTACTCCTCTAGGGCTTCCTCCGTCTTTAGCCTTTTGTATCTACCAAAAGCCCTCCTTTTTTTCCTAATCCATTCCCGTATATCCCCTGACATCCAAGGTTCCCTGTGGTTTTTGGAACCACCCTTGACCTTTACGGGAACATGTTGCCATTGTATGTTCTCAATCTCCCTTCTGAAAGCCTCCCATTGCTCCGATGCGGATTTTCCTACAAGTAGCTGATCCCAGTCCATTTTGGCCAGATCCTGCCTTATCCTATTAAAATCGGCCTTCCCCCAATTTAGAACCTTTATTTCCGGCCCATCCCTGTCCTTTTCCATGGCCACCTTAAATCTTACCATATTATGGTCACTATCACCAAAGTGCTCACCTACTAGCACTTTTTCCACTTGGCCGGCCACATTCCCGAGAATTAGGTCCAGTACCGCCCCCTCTCTTGTAGGACTTTCTACATGCTGGCTCAAAAAGCTCTCCTGGATGCACTTTAAGAATTCTACACCCTCTGAGCCTTTCACACTCTGACTATCCCAGTTAATATTGGGGAAGTTGAAATCCCCCATTATTATTACCCTATTATTTGCACATTTCTCTGAGATTTGCCTACATATCTGTTCCTCTATCTCCCCCTGACTGTTTGGAGGCCTATAGTACACTCCCAGCAAAGTGCTTGCCCCCTTTTTGTTTTTAAGCTCCACCCATATGGCCTCATTAGAGGACCCTGCTAATATATCATCCCTCCTTACTGCAGTAATTGACTCCTTAATTAATATTGCGACACCCCCTCCTCTTATACCTCCCCCTCTGTCTCGCCTGAAGATTCTGTACCCCGGCCTGGATCAAGGCCTGGAGTTTCTGCTAGGTTGCGCTCGTTTTTTAGCGCAATTTGCCCAAAATCAGCCAAACCAGCACAAAAGAGCAAGAAATTTCAAGTGCAAATTGCATCCAGCATAAATTGAGTTTCAGTGATCTTTTGTGCTGGTTTAAAAAATATCGCACTGGAAGCCGGCCATGCACTCGGATTGAATTAATCACCACTGTGAGTTTCCGCTAATTGCGCCCGTTTGCAGGCCTTCGAGGAGGCTCTTAAAATTGAGCTTTATCTTTAGATGCATGGACACTAATAGGCACCTTTTTAAAAAGCTTTTATATTTGAAAGAAACTGACTACTGTACACCAATGAAACTAGTAACTGGTCTGTATAATTTTTTTAAGTCATTTTTAGTTATTTAAAATTGGGCTGATTACAGGTGGTGGACTAGACACTCTGATTAAAAATGCTTATTTTTTGTGATCAACCCATTTTCAGCTGTATTAATAAAACTGCGCCACATTACCACTCTTAAATATATCAAGAAATAATTTTTAATGCAAAAACAATGGCCCAGAAATTCGGGTCGAGGGCTTCCCGCGGGTGCAAGCCCCCGACCTGCACTTACCTTGCGTATCACGGGCGCAGTTAGTTCGATGCGTCCCCTGGGATCACGTGGGCCATGGGGAGCCAATCGGAGCAGGGAATGCTTCATTCATAAGTTTGACAGGAAGGGCTGTCAAACTTATAAATACTATAAGCCCCAAAACATCAGTAAATCTTCAAGTAAATTTTTAAAAAAATCATATTTTTTAAATAAACTATAAATTACATGAAATAACTATTGTAAACAATTTAAATTTTTGAAAAAAATAATTTTATTTTCTAACGGGGCTAAAAATAAACTTACCTTTCTTTAAAGTATTTAAAAATAATAAACCTGTGGAAATTTTTTTTAAATTTTAATTAATTCACCACTTACCTTGTAAAAAGCTTTTTATATGTGTAACTTCTGGAGACTTAGCTTCCCGGGAAAACCTGGGTATTCTGTCCTCCTCATGACCATGATTCGACAGATAGCTAAACCCTCATCATCAAACAGGAGGCGTTGATTGTTATAATCCAATTTAATAATACAGGGTGAAACTACAGAGGAAATAAGAAATAAGAAATTATAACATCAAACAAGGCCGATTTATATCACAAATATCAATAAATGGTGGCATAGATCGAACATAAAGAACATGTGATAAAAGCTACTCACAGATTATGCCAACTAAGGGGGAAACCGAGAAGGTAAGCATCAGATACAGTAAACATCCCCAGACATGTAGTTTCCATGAGGCTGCTCCCTTTTTACTGGCTTTCTGATTCAAATTCAAACTCAACTGTCAGTGCACAAGCACACTGCAACAAAACGTCACATGACACAAATGAACAATAGGGAGGTATATAGTCGAACACTAGGGGGAGACAAAAACACAATCCCAAAGTCTATTAGGAGACGTAACACTCCCCGTCTGGTATCTCTAAGATTCCACATAATAAAGAAAATACAACTTATCAGAACGCAACCGTCTGGTCTTCCTTGGAGAGAAGAAGCACGATCTCTGTGATTGGCCTGTAGAAGAGCTTTGTCCCATCACTGCTTGGGATCTTGACCTCTACCTTCCGAACTCTACCATCTTTGCTGGGGAAAACCTTTGAGATGATCCCCATCGGCCATTCGCTTCTTTTGTTCTGACTGTCTTTCATTAGAACTATGTTCCCTGTTTGGACGTTGGTCTTTGATGACTGCCATTTGCTACGTACTTGGAGAGTTGACAGGTACTCGTGTCGCCAACGGCTCCAGAAGGTGTTGGCCAGACTCTGTACTTGCTTCCACTGACGTCTGTAGAGGTCCTTGCTGCCGAACTCTCCTGGAGGTGTAGGAATGACTTCTCCTTTTTGAGTGAGGAGGGTGGCAGGCGTCAGGATGAATGGGAACTCTGCATCCGATGCCGGAGGGACGAGTGGTCTTGCATTGATGATATTTTATGTAGCTTCAGGTTGGAACAGGCAAGCATCTTTTGAGTCCTTTTGAGCAGGCTGATGGCGGCTTCTGCAGTGGGTAATGACCTCAATCCGTCGTCAACGTAGAAGTCTCTTTCCACAAATCGTCTTGCATCAGTGCCGTAATCCTGTTCTCCTTCCTGAGCTGCACGTCGGAGGCCGTAGGTAGCAACTGCTGGAGACGGACTGTTCCCGAAGACGTGTACTTTCATCCTGTACTCCACAATCTCTTTGTCAAGGTCATTATCTTTGTACCAGAGGAACCTGAGGAAGTTCCTGTCACTCTCTCTGACAACGAAACATTTGCTGGATGTCGGCTGTGATGGCAACGGATTCTCTCCTGAAACGCATGAGGACCCCAAGCAGACTGTTGTTAAGGTCTGGTCCTGACAGAAGGACATCATTGAGAGAGACATCATCATGTTTCGCACTTGAGTCAAAGACGACTCTGATCTGACCGGGCTTCTTAGGATGGTACACTCCAAATATAGGTAAGTACCAGCATTATTCACCTTTTTAAGGGCAGAGCTACTTCTGCGTGCCCATTGTCAAACACTTTCTGCATGAATGAGATGAAGTGGTCCTTTGTATCCAGCTTTCTTTCCAGCGTGCGGTGGAGAGAGATGAGTCGATTGAGTGCTTGTCCTCGGTTGTTAGGCAGCCGTCGTCTTGGAGTTCTGAACGGGAGAGGAGCGACTCAGCTATTGCTACTGTCCATGAAGACCTCTTCATCCATGTTCTTTATAAAGAGTTTGTCCTCAATGGAAGGAGCTAACTTGTCATCGTCACTCGTCCTTTTGAAGACCGCCTGACCAAGACGATCCCCTTGCTTTCCGTGTTCTGGTCGCTCAGTAGGATCATCACAGAGAGAGCTTGGAACCTGTATGTCGTATCTTTCTTTCACTTGAAAGCTGTTGGGGCACGGATCAAAGAGTGAGGGGCGACCATTCTTCAGCACATTTGTATGGAATGTGTTCACTTTGGCAGGTCTGTGGGCGTTTCCCAGACAAACATCACCGATGATGACCCACCCTAGGTCAAGTCTCTGAGCATAAGGTGAGTCGTGTGGACCATTTATCTGTTCACGTACCTTGTGGATTCTCAATATGTCTCTGCCTAGTAGAAGTAGGATGGGAGCTTGAGGGTCCAACGGTAGAATCTGGTAAGCCACTGGTTTGAGATGAGCATGATGAAGCGCTGCTTCAGGTGTAGGGATCTCTGACCTGTTATCAGGCACCTGGTTACACTCTATTAGTGTGGGCAGAGGCAGACTCGTCTTTCCATCAAGGGTCTCCACTACGAAACCACTGGCCCTCCTTCCTGATGTCTCCACTAGGCCGGCACAAGTTTTCAGTGACTATGGGGAGCTGTTTCCTTCTATGTTGAAGTGGTCGAAGAACTGAGACTTGGCGAGTGATCTGTTACTCTGATCATCCAGCATGGCGTATATCTTTATGGCTTTCTCTTGCTGTCCTTCAGGGTAGACCGTCACAAGACAGATTTTGGAACAGGATTTGCCGCTGATGTGTGCTCCGCAGACCTTGGTGCAATGTGAGGTTACTTCAGGTGTCAGAATGTTTTCCTCTTCCTCCCCGCCGTGCTCTGCTGCGGCGGTCGAGGCCGTTGAGACCCAGGGGGCTGGACCTGGGTGGAGTGCTGTGTCGTGGCCTTTGCTCTTGCATTCTGCGCATTTGACGGCCGTGTTACAGTCCCGTGCCAGGTGAGTTGAAGAGGAACAGCATTTATAACAGATGCCACGTTCCTTTAAGAAGGATTTGCGATCCTCCAAAGTCCGTTCTCTGAAGCTCCGACACCTCCTGAGCGGGTGCGGCTTGTTGTGGATGGGGCATTGCTTGACGGGGTCGTCCATTTTCCCATCTGCGTCATCACTGGAGGAGGCGCTGGACAGTGACATTTCAGTTTTATGAACTGACACTGGAGTTCTCTGGCTGTACCTTGTAGCAGACTGTGCTGTCTTCGGTGGCCCAGGGCTTTGAGTGGAGAAGAAGAAGCTTGGGTTGTTTCTTATTTTAGCCTGCTGGCAGATAAACTTGGCAAAAAAGGAGAAAGGTGGGAAGGGAACGTTGTGATCTCCCTTATACTTTGATCCCTGAGTTACCCATTTTTCCTGCAAGTTGAATGGTAACTTTTCAACAATGGGATTTATTCCGTGTGCCGTGTCAAGGTACAGAAGACCTGGCAGACTTCCCTCAGTTTTTGCTGAGTCAATTTCCATTAGGACGTCACCTAACTCTCTGAGCTTCAGGTGGTCTCGATTGAGGATCTTGGGAAAGTTCTCCAGCTTCTTAAACAGTGCATTCTCAACCACCTCCGGGGAGCCATAGCTCTCGTCCAGACGATCCCATATCATCTTCAACCCCCTTTCCGGGAGGTTAATGTGCACAGCTCAAATTCTCTTGGCATGCTCAGAGGATTCCTTACCCAGCCATTTAGCAAGGAGGTCGATTTCTTCGCTTGCTGACAGGTCTAACCCTCTTGTGGTGTTCCGAAAAGTAGACCTCCATGCTCTGTAGTCTTCAGGTTGGTCGTTGAACTGTAGCAGCCCGGTGGTGACGAGTTCACGACGTGCGAAGAACCTCACGAAATCTGACATGCCTTGGGTCTGTTCGCGGTGGAGTAGAGCAGCTGGACTGTGATAGGTCTCCAGATGTTGTGAACGATAATGATGGGTTAGCTTTTGGTCTTCTGGTTGGAACTTGTGTTCGTCGTCTTCCACAGTGTTTTTGTTGGGCTCGCAACGACGCTGAGATGCATGGCCAGACTCTTCCTGTTCGTGTATTAACTCTGGAACAGGCTCCATGTCAGGCATTGAAGGGTTAACAGCGTGTGACCTGGAGTGGCTTTGTATGTATTCTGTGGTGCGTTGCACTGGATCTTGATGAGGGAGATGAAGGTTAAGGTTGCTGCCTGTTGCTTCACCTTCAGCAGCTGCTTCAAGGACTTCTGCCTCCGCTAGAGCTGCTGCTGCCTCTTTTTCTATATCCAATACGGCTAATGTTGCTTCAATACGTGCCTTTTCCATTTTTATGTCCATTTCCTTTTGAGCAAAGGACATCTTTGCTTTGGCTGCTTCGGCCTTGGCTCTGGCCATCGCTGCTGCTGCACCAGTAGCAGACATACTTGAATGCCTGGAGGAGCCAGAACAGTGAGATCTGGTCTCCTCTGCTCGTTTCAATGGTGACTGTTCCTCCATTCCAGCTTGTGGGACAGGGGTGGTCTGGAATGTGTGGCTTCGGAGATGCATTGATTCGTGTTGGTGTTGAGTATGTACCCAGGATGATGACGTAGAGTATCTGTACCTTTAGCAGATTCGCCCATGGGAAGGTAATCTTTTCACTATTCTGTCCTCCTCATGACCATGATTCGACAGATAGCTAAACCCTCATCACCAAACAGGAGGCGTTGATTGTTATAACCCAATTTAATAATACAGGGTGAAACTACAGAGGAAATAAGAAATTATAACATCAAACAAGGCCGATTTGTATCACAAATATCAATAAATGGTGGCATAGATCGAACATAAAGAACATGTGATAAAAGCTACTCACAGATTATGCCAACTAAGGGGGAAACCGAGAAGGTAAGCATCAGATACCGTAAACATCCCCAGACATGGAGTTTCCATGAGGCTGCTCCCTTTTTACTGGCTTTCCGATTCAAATTCAAACTCAACTGTCAGTGCACAAGCACACTGCAACAAAACGTCACATGACACAAATGAACAATAGGGAGGTATATAGTCGAACACTAGGGGGAGACAAAAACACAATCCCAAAGTCTATTAGGAGACGTAACACTGGGGGGAAAAAAATGTAAGTTCGATGCGCACTCGCAGCCTCTCCTGTGCACGCGTTCGACCTTTCGACCCCTTTCAGGGAAACGGAAGTGCCGGTTTCCCACGCATGCGCAGTGCATGCAGGAAACTGGCACTTCCATTGGGCCTACGGGTGAGTACCCCGTGCGTACTCACCCGTGGAGACCCAAATTTCTGGGCCATTGACGTTCTAAAACGCTGCCTGATTGCGCTGGTTCATGGAAGATTTTATGTTCGATGATATGCAATTGAATTTGAATGGCAAATGTGTAATGTGTAAAACGAGCACAATTTTGAGCGCAGTTTGGGCTTTTGGAGATGTATACTATATCTACACTACTGACTTAAATTTTTACCTCCAGGTTAGGTTAAGAGCTGATCCTGTCTCAGCTATTGGCCCCTCTTTTTAACTGCGGGGCAGAGTGTGGGGGGAGTTGTGATGAGACTAATTTTCCTGCAGGCCCAAAGAGAAAGGGGGCCGGGCGGGGGGAAGATTTCTGAACTTTCCCACTACCTGCAGAAAATCAAGCATAGAGAAATAGACGCTGCTGGCGTGCTAATATTTCACTGATCTGGGTGCAGCATAAAATATTCCCTCTGTAAACTTTCCTGCCTCTCCTCCTTTAAGCCCTCCTTAAAACTCACTTCTTCATTCAAGCTTTTGGTCACCCTCTTTTTGTCGTCTTCAGCTCAGTGTTCATATTTTCCTTGCTATTCTGTGAAGCACTGTGGAACATTTTTTACTACATTAAGGGCGTTATATTAATGAAAGTCGTAGTTTTGTGCTTCACAAGATAATTACAGATGAGGAAGGCTGTTTGGCCCATTTTATTTTGTTTGTGCTGAGATCCTAACGTCCTCCCACTTTAGCATCCAGTTGTTTCTTAAGTGATTCCAGGGTTTTTGTCTCCACTACTCGTATCTGAATGTTTATTCCACATATTGGTCATTCGTTGTATGAAGAAGAATTGCCTAATACAGAGTTGCCAACTCTCGCGATTTAATTGCAAGACACACGATTTTTAATGAAAATACACATCATCTCGCGATTTAACTCCAAAAAAAAAAGTCATGATTTTTTTTCGACTTCAGGGGGTCCGCCAAAAATACACTGTACCGTACACTGCCACTTTCACCATCCAAACAGCAATTTGTCCTCCACTTCCAGTGCCGCCGCTGGTAAAATCCAACTGTTCGCTTGTTTTTTTTTTTTGCCCTCTTTCGGCCACTGCCTCCTCGGCCTGGCAGTGCATGTGTAGTGGTAAATGCAGCAGCCCAGCTGATGTTTATCCGCTTTCATGGCCTGTATGCACCGTGTGGAAGCATGTTGGTAGTGCCTGAGCCAGACAGTAGCCCTTGAAGGAGCAAGTAACGCAAGCGAGGTAGGCCTCCGCAGGGCTTGAGCGAAACGGTTCAGCGCTATGCTTAAGTTTGGGACGGGAGGACGGCGTGCTCCTCGGTGCCCCCGGTATCCGGCACTTTGAACCGCAGGCGGTTGGGCCATGGTCGCGGCAGGGAACAAAAGGTTAGAAAGGATTCGGAGGCAATGGCGGGCGTCAGGTTTATCATCAAGGAGTGAGGTGGAGTGCAGCCCTTCTCAGTACGTGAAGCGCTGTTTAATCATCAGTGGCATCCACAGTAAGTCACATATTTAAACCAACAGTGACTCACTCCTAATGCATGAGATTCACAGGTCTCTTAGTTTCATCATTTTATAACTTTATCCCCCTTCCACAATGTAGATGTTGCTTTTTTGATTTCCATCTGTAAAGTTCCCATGTATAACCTTTCTTGGGAGGGATGGGGTGTTGAGGGATTACTGTGTTTTTAAGATCCCACGTATAAGCAGGTATATACAAGCAAACAAAATACTGCGGATGCTGGAAATATGAAATTAAAAACAGAAAATGTTGGAAAAAACTCAGCAGGTGGAGAGAGAAACAGGTCGATGACCAGTTCCGATGAACGGTCATCGACCTGAAACGTTAACTCTGTTTCTCTCGCCCCACAGATGCTGCCTGACCTGCTGAGTGTTTCCAGCTTTAGAATAGAGAATAATTGCTCAGCACCAGCAACAAGTTTCACATTTATTAAGTGCAACAAAAATAATAATATATATGCTTCATTTATAACTAATTTTTAGACAGAAAAAATACATTGTGTTACAGGGGTCCCCGAATATTTTTATAACATGGGAGGGGGCGGGGTGGCCTCGGAAGCAAGAGTCTATCGATCCTCAGGCCACATCTGCATACTCAGGGCAAGCTGCTGACATGTCACGACTCCTGTCTCCACAGGAAGATGTTTTTGATTTTTTCCCCCCAAAAGTTACCTTTGGTTGGCAGCTGCAGGGACTGCATTGTGTGGTGATTGCGTTGGACACCAGGTGAAGGGTGGTGATAACGGGTAGGATTTTTAAGAAGTTTCTTGTAAGGCATTTTCAGATGCAGTAATATACTTTTTGTAAATAGCTGTGACCTATTGGAGATTAAATAAAGCCACTAATGAGGTGTTTATAAATGAACTGTCAATCTATATTGGTTTATGTTTGGGGGAAAAAAAATAGCAAGTCATGATTTCTTACCAAATCTCATGATTTTTAAGAGTTTGTCTCATGATTTATGAGACAGTAGGGTTGGCATTACTGCTGATACAAGTCCTAAAATTAGCATTTGCTAGTTTAAACCTGTGTCTCCTTGTTCTACTCCCACAATTTATTTAAAGTAGTATTGTGAGTAATGTTGTAATCTAGGGAAATGCAACAGCCAATTTGCGCACAGCAAGATCCAACAAATGGCACTGAACTAAACGACCAGATAATTTTTTTTTTTAGCGATGCTGGCTGAGCAATAAATGTTGGCCAGGACACCGGGAGAATAGTGCAGTAGGATCTTCTACATCCACCTGAGAGGGAAGACTGAGCCTTGGTTTAATGTCTTACCCGGAATGCCGCACCTCTAACAGTGCAGTGCTCCCTCAGTACTGCAGTTAAGTGTCAGCCTAGGTTATCTGCTGAAATCTCTGGAATGAATACTCATAACCTTTTGATTCAGAGACAAAAGTGCTACTACTGAGCCAAGGCTGAGTCCTGAGCACTTACAGTTTGATCATGCCTCCTCTGTCTCATGTTCTACTGTTTTGGCTATATAGTGCAACATCCTGTTGACTTTGTTGATTGCTGCTCAGCATTGGTTGGACGTATTTAGCGTTGGACCTATTAAGACTCCTAGGACTCTTTCAACTTCATCCTTGGCCATTTCAATATTTTTTATGGAGTATGCATGTTGTCTATTTTTCCTTCCATGTTTAGCACTTTACACATATCTGCATTACATTGTTTTGCCCACTTGCTTCTTTTGTCCAACTCAGTCTGTAACTTCTGAGCTGCCTCCTCCGATTCCACTGCCCCTCCTAGTTTGGTATCATCTGCAAATTTGACGACTTTGCATTGAGTTTTGAAATTCAGGTCATTGATCTAAATTAGAAAAAAGTGATCTCAGCATTGAGCTCTGAGGCACCCAACTAGGTACTTCCCCTTCTCCACTCTGACATAACTCCTCTAAAGAGGACTCTGTTTCCTTTTTTTTTCCTGCAGTCCTTGTGGTGAAGGTACTCCCACAGTGCTGTTAGGGAGGGAGTTCCAGGATTTTGACCAAGCGACTATGAAGGAACGGCGATATATTTCTAAGTCAGGATGGTGTGTGACTTGGAGGGGAACTTCGAGGTGGTGGTGCTCCCATGCGCCTGCTGCCCTTGTCCTTCTAGGTGGAAGAGGTCGCGGGTTTGGGAGGTGCTGTCGAAGAAGCCTTGGCGAGTTGCTGCAGTGCATCTTGTAGATGGTACACACTGCAGCCACGGTACGCCGGTGGTGGAGGGAGTGAATGTTTAAGGTGGTGAATGGAGTGCCAATCAAGCGGGTTGCTTTGTCCTGGATGGTGTCGAGCTTCTTGAGTGTTGTTGGAGCTGCAAGTGGAGAGTATTCCGTCACACTCCTGACTTGTGCCTTGTAGATGGTGGAAACGATTTGGGGAGTCAGGAGGTGAGACATGTGCCGCAGAATACCCAATCTCTGACCCGCTTTTGTTGCCACAGTATTTATGTGGCTGGTCCAGTTAAGTTTCTGGTCAATGGTGACCTCCAGGATGCTGATGGTGGGGGATTCGGCGATGGTAATGCCGTTGAATGTCGTAGGGAGGTGGTTAGACTCTCACTTGTTGGAGATAGTCATTGCCTGGCACTTGTGTGGCACGAATGTTACTTGCCACTTATCAGCCCAAGCCTGAATGTCGTCCAGGTCTTGCTGCATGTGGGCATGGACTGCTTTATTATCTGTGGAGTTGCGAATTGAACTGAACACTGTGCAATCATCAACAAACATCCCCACTTCTGACCTTATGATGGAGGGAAGGTCATTGATGAAGCAGCTGAAGATGATTGAGCCTAGGTCACTGCCCTGAGGAACTCTTGCAGTGATATCCTGGGGCTGAGATGATTGACCTCCAACAACCACAACCATCTTCCTTTGTGCTAGGTATGACTCCAGCCAGTGGAGAGTTTTCCTCCGATTCCCATTGACTTCAATTTTATTAGGGCTCCTTGATGCCACACTTGGTCAAATGCTGCCTTGATGTCAAGGGCAGTCACTGTCACCTCACCTCTGGAATTCAGCTCTTTTGTCCATGTTTGGACCAAGGCTGCAATGAGGTCTGAACCCAAACTGAGTATCGGTGAGCAGGTTATTGGTGAGTAAGTGCCGCTTGGTAGCACTGTCGACGACGCCTTCCATCACTTTGCTGATGATTGAGAGTAGACTGATGGGACGATAATTGGCCGGATTGGATTTGTCCTTTTTGTGGACAGGACATACCTGGGCAGTTTTGCATATTGAGAACCAGCATGGATATGTGAAAGGTAGGTCATGCCTGACAAACCTGATTGAATTTTTTGAAGAGGTGACTAAAGTAGTGGATAGAGAAATGTCTGTGGATGTTATTTATATGGACTTCCAGAAGACATTTGATAAAGTCCCATATAAGAGACTGTTATCTAAGGTAGAAGCCCATACAGTTGAGGGCAATTATTGACCTGGTTAGGAAAGTGGCTGAGCGGCTGGAGACAGAGAGTAGGGATAATGGGTAGGTACTCAAATTGGCAGGATGTGACTAGTGGTGTCCCGCAGGGATCTGTGTTGGGCCCTCAACTATTCACAATATTTATTAACGACTTAGATGATGGCATAGAAAAGTCATATATCCAAGTTTGCCAATGACACAAAGATAGGCGGCATTGTAGGTAGTGTAGCTGAAAGCATAAAATTACAAACGGATATTGATAGTTGAAGTGAATGAAATCCATTTGCCACAGTTTTGCCCAATGTAAGTAAATGTGAGGTCATCCACTTTGAACCTAAAAAGGATAGAACAGGCTACTTTCTAAATGGTAAAAAGCTAAAAACAGTGGATGTCCAAAGAAACTTGGGGGTTCTGGTACATCGTGACATTTTAATGATCTAACAGGTAAAGAAAATAATCAAAAAGGCTAATGGAATGCTGGCCTTTATATCTAGAGGACTAGACTACAAGGGGGTAGAAGTTATGCCGCAGCTATACAAAACCCTGGTTAGACCACACCTGGAGTACTGTGAGCTGTTCTGGGTGATATACCTAGCAATTCATTCCATGAAAAGCGACGAGTTAAGATAGTAACTATAGGTTTTTATTGGCTAAATAACAGAGCCCACCCTCGTGGGTGATCGGTTCCAACAAGGAAGAATACTAGCCAAGCGGTCACCTTTATACCTGGGCAAGCAGGCGGAGCCATGGGCGGAGTCAGCTGAGGTATGCCTAGGTATAACAGCGTGCGTGGCAAGAGGTAACCTTGTGTAGTGATAACAACAGTGATAACAACAGTGTAACAATAGTGAACGGTTGTGAACGGTAACAGTGGTTTACCACACTGGGCACCACACCTTAGGAAGGATATATTGGCCTTGGAGCGAGTGCAGCGTAGGTTTACCAGAATGATACCTGGACTCCCAAGGGTTAAGTTACGAGGAGAGATTACACAAATTAGGGTTGTATTCCCTAGAATTTAGACGGTTAAGGGGTGATCCGATTGAAGTTTTCAAGATATTAAGGGGAACAGATAGGGTAGATGGAGAGGAACTATTTCCACTGGTTGGGGATTCTACGACTAGGGGGCAGAGTCTAAAAATTAGAGCCAGACCTTTCAGGAGTGAAATTAGGAAACACTTTTACACACAAAGGGTGGTAGAAGTTTGGAACTCTCTTCCACAATCGGCAATTGATGCTAGATCAGTTGTTAAATTTAATTTGGAGATTGGTAGCTTTTTGTTAACCAAAGGTATTAAGGGATATAGGGCAAAGTCGGTTATATGGAGTTAGATCACAGATCAGCCATGATCTCATTGAATGGCGGAACAGGCTCAAGGGGCTGAATGGCCTATTCTGGTTCCTGTGTTGGGTCGATGCCAGTGTTGTAGCTGTACTGGAACAGCGCGGCTAGTTCTGGAGCACAAGTCTTCAGCACGACAGCCGAGATGTTGTCGGCACCCATAGCCTTTGCTGTATCCAGTGCACTCAGCCGTTTTTTGATATCACGTGGAATGAATCGAATTGGCTGAAGACTGACATCTGTGATGGTGGAGACCTCCGGAGGAGGTCGATACATCCACTCGGCACTGCTAGCTGAAGATGGTTGCAAACGCTTCAGCCTTGTATTTTGCACTCGCGTGCTGGGCTCCGCCACCATTGAGGATGGGGATATTCATGGAGCATCCTCCTCCCGTTAGTTGTTTCATTGTGAACCACCATTCACGACTGGATGTGGCAGGACTGCAGAGCTTTGATCTGATCCGTTGATTGTGGGATCGCTTAGCTCTGTCTATAGCATGTGCTTCCGGTGTTTAGCATGCATGTAGTTCTGTGTTGCAGTTTCCCCAGGACTGAACATTCATCTGTCAGTTTCTTATCCATTCCCAGGTTTTACCCTGAATCTCTACAACTTTGAGTTTAGTTAATAGCCTTTTGTGTGAAACTTTATCTCAAGCCTTTTGGAAGTCAAGCAAACCACATCATAGGGTTCACCACACCACTTGGGTTGCTTTTTCCCACAAAGAAGTTGAGGAGGATTCTAACTCCATGCAAACTGCTATTAATTAGGTAATTGTTGTACAGATGATCCTCAAACTTACTTTTGATAATTGACTTCCTTATTTTACATGGAACAGAAGTAAGATTAATGGGTCTGTAGTTGATTTGTCATTTTTATCACCTTTTTGAATGCGTGTCTATAATGTATATACCTTTAAGTGGGGAACTATCTTTTACAGCTCATGTATACTGTAGTACCAGCAGTGACCACACCTGTATATAGCCCTGAGTAGTAATCTGTACAGATCAGTTCCACTGTGAGCCACGTTGAGTAAACACCTGTTGTACCGTTCTCCGCAGTCTGTGTCTTATACACGGACACAACAGTGTCCAAACCCACTCATAATAAGGGAGTCGGTGGGTGTCCACTGACTCCCTCATCATAATGGTCAGTGCCTCACAGATCTCCCTAATCTGTCTCTGCACTCTGGAATAAGTACCATCTATCCCTGGGGATTTATTTGTTTTTAGCCCATTTAACCTGTCAAAACTTTCCCAGTTTCTCTGCCTTCCAAGTTGCTGTAAGTTTTGCTAATTAACTATAAATCATCAATTTGTCAAGACTGTTATTGGATAAATGTTTATTTTAAGTAACCTAGCCTTTGCAGTCAACACAGGAGCCCTTTATTGCATCATATTCTCCAGATGCATTGCTAATGTATTTTTTAATGTGTTTCCAGGTATCGATATTGGAGATATTGGTCCAAAGATGGCCCTTGAACATGTTGATAATGGATATTTAATAATGCAAAATGTTCACGTTCCCAGGGAAAATATGCTAAGTAGATACAATGAGGTAAATCATTAAATTTCTTGGCATAATTCTTAACTGGAGTTTTTCAATAATCTTCTTGCTTAAAAATCCACTTTGTTAATTATTTTTCTAAGAACAAAATTGTGTAATATATACCTGTAAGCACAGAGAGTATTCTGCAATTATATATTTCTCAAAGCTGAAAAGTAAAAGGAACAATTTATACCTTTACAAAATGGAATACAGTCTATATAGGTAGAAGGAGAAGCCATGAATGTAGAAAATCTCCAAATAAAATTGGAAAATACTTGAAATGCATAGCTGGTCTGTTAGAATGATTTTTTTTTAAACTTTAGATTCTGAGACATGGGCATCGCTGGCAAGGCCAGCATTTATTGCCCGTCCCTAGTTGCCCTTGAGAAGGTGGTGGTGGGCCGCCTTCTTGAACCGCTGCAATCTGTGGTGAAGGTGCTCCCACAGTGCTATTAGGTAGGGAGTTCCACGATTTTGACCCAGCGACAATGAAGGAACGGCGAGATATGTCCAAGTCAGGATGGTGTGTGACTTGGAGGGGACCTTGGAGATGATGGTGTTCCCATGAGCCTGCTGCCCTTTACCTCCTCGGTGGTAGAGGTTACCCATTTGGGAGGTGCTGTCGAAGAAACCTTGGCAAGTTGCTGCAGTGCACCCCGTCCGGGTCGGTGGTGGAGGGAGCGGATGTTTAAGGTGGTGGATGGACTGCTGATCAAGTGGGACTGCTTTGTTCTGGATAGTGTTGAGCTTCTTGGGTGTTATTGCAGCTGTATCTATCCAATCAAGTCCTGACTTGTGCCCTGCAGCTGATGGAGAGGCTTTGGGTTGTCAGGAAGTGAGCCACTTGCCTCAGAATACCCAGCCTCTGACTGCTCATGGAATTTATGTGGCTGATCCA
This sequence comes from Somniosus microcephalus, assembly GCF_052327205.1. Lineage (NCBI taxonomy): Eukaryota > Metazoa > Chordata > Chondrichthyes > Squaliformes > Somniosidae > Somniosus > Somniosus microcephalus. The sequence goes on from NC_140997.1 coordinate 192,258,029, forward strand.
ATTGAGTTTTGAGTCAATGATGCACCCCAGAAAGAAAGAATAACTTGCATTTATATAGTGTCTTTCACAACAACAACCTGTATTTATATAGCACCTTTAACGTGGTAAAACATCCCAAGCCGCTGCACAGGAGTATTTTAAGACAAAAAATGTTGACGCCAAGCCACATAAGGATAAATTAGGGCAGGTGACCAAAAGCTTGGTCAAAGAGGTAGGTTTTAAAGAGCGTCTTAAAGGAGGAAAGAGAGGAGGAGAGGTTTAGGCAGGGAATTCCAGAGCTTAGGGCCTAGACAACAGAAGGCATGGCCACCAAAGGTTGAGCGATTATAATCAGGGATGCTCCAAAGAGCAGAATCAGAGGAGCGCAGATATCTCGGGGGTGGGGGTTGTGGGGCTGAAGGAAATTACAGAGATAGGAAGGGGCGAGGCCATGGAGGGATTTGAAAACGAGGATGAGAATTTTGAAATCGAGGCGCTGCTTAACCAGGAGCCAACGTAGGTCAGCGAGCACAGGGATGATGGGTGAACGGGACTTGGTGCGAGTTAGGACACGGGCAGCCGAGTTTTGGATGACCTCAAGTTTACGTAGGGTGGAATGTGGGAGGCCAGCCAGGAGTGCGTTGAAATAGTCAAGTCTAGAGGTAACAAAGGCATGGATGAGGGTTTCAGCAGCAGATAAGCTGAGGCAAGGGCAGAGATGGGCGATGTTACGGAGGTGGAAGTAGGCGGTCTTAGTTATGCTGCGGATATGTGGTCGGAAGCTCATTTCAGGGTCAAATGTGGCACCCAGGTTGCGAACAGTGTGGTTCAGCCTCAGACAGATGTTAGGGAGAGGGATGGAGTCAGTGGCTAGGGAACGGAGTTTGTGGTGGGGACCGAAAACAATGGCTTCGGTCTTCCCAATATTTAATTGGAGAAAATTTTTGCTCATCCAGAACTTTGTCGGAGAAGCAGTCTGACAATTTAGAGACCGTGGAGGGATCGAGAGAAGAGGTAGTGAGGTAGAGCTGGGTGTCGTCAGCGTACATGTGGAAACTGACACTCTGTTTTCTGATGATGTCGCCAAGGGGCAACATGTAGATGAGAAATAGGAGGGGGCCAAGGATAGATCCTTGGGGGACACCAGAGGTAACAACCTCAGGACTTCCCAAAGCACCTTACAGCTAATGAAGTACTTTTGAATTGTAGTCACTGTTATAAGGTAGGAAACACAGTAGGCAATTTGCGCACAGCAAGTCCCCACAAACAGCAAAGTGATGATCGGGTAGTCTGTTTTTTAGAATGTTGATGGTGGGGGACTCAGCGATGGTAATGCTATTGAATGTCATCGGGAGCTGGTTAAACATTCTCTTGTGAAAAGTGAAAGATAAGATAATGTTTTGGGTGTTCTTCTGAACCTATACAGATGGTGAGCACAGCAACTAGTAAAATTCTATAGACTCTGGAACAGTTCCCATGGATTGGAGGGTAACTAATGTTATCCCACTGTTCAAAAAAGGTGGTAGAGAGAAAACGGGGAATTATAGACCGGTAAGCCTGACATCGGTAGTGAGGAAAATGCTAGAGTCCATTATAAAAGATGTACAGGAAACTTTGGTTTATCCGGAGGTTGTATGTCCGGAAACCTCGATCTAACGGCAGAAATCAGCAGCCGTTTTGTTAGGTTTTTTTTCTTCTCTTCTCTTAGGATTTTTTTAAACAGTCAGTCTCTGGAAAGCCTCTCTGAAGCTGTTGCTAAGCTACAGAGACGCTTCCAAGGTACGGGCCAACTGTTTACAAGCTGTTGCTAAGCAACAGTGTTTGTTGTCAGATACGGAGATGAAAACCTCCCTTTCCTTCAACATTAGCGCTGGTCTGTCCGGAAGTTTTCATAGATCGGCATCACGCCGGTCCCGTCGGTGCCGGATATCGCGAAGTTTCCTGTAATAGCAGAGCACTTGGAAAACAGTGACAGGATCGGACAAAGTCAACATGGATTTACAAAAGGTAAATCGTGCTTGACTAATCTACTGGAACTTTTTGAGGATGTAACTGGTAGAATAGATAAGGGAGAACCAGTGGTTGTGGTGTATTTGGACTTTCAGAAGGCTTTCGATAAGGTCCCGCATAAGAGATTAGTGTGTAAAGTTAAGGCACATGGGATTGGGGGCAAGGTACTGACTTGGATAGAGAACTGGTTGGCAGACAGGAAGCAAAGAGTTGGAATAAACGGCTCTTTTTCCGAGTGGCAGGCAGTGACTAGTGGGGTACTGCAGGGATCGGTCCTAGGACCCCAGCGATTCACAATATACTGTATATTAATGATCTAGACAAGGGAACTAGATGTAATATCTCCAAGTTTGCAGACGACACAAAGCTGGGTGGGCGTGTGTGCTGTGAGGAGGATGCTGAGAAACTCCAGTATGATTTGGACAGGTTGGGTGATATGGCAGATGCAGTATAATGTGGATAAATGTGAGGTTATCCACTTTGGTGGCAAAAACAGGAAGGCAGATTATTATCTGAACGGCAATAGATTGGGAGAAGAGGAAGTGCAACAAGACCTGGGTGTCCTTGTGCACCAGTCGCTGAAGGTAAGCATGCAGGTGCAGCAGGCGGTTAAGGCAAATGGTATGTTGGCCTTCGTAACGAGAGGGTTTGAGTACAGGAACAAGGATGTCTTGCTGCAGTTGTACAGGGCCTTGGTGAGACCACACCTTGAGTATTGTGTGCATTTTGGTCGCCTTATCTGAGGAAGGATGTACTTGCAATGGAGGGAGTGCAGCGAAGATTCACCAGACTGATACCTGGGATGGCAGGAATGATGTATGAGGAGAGATTGGGTCGATTGGGCTTATACTCGCTGGAGTTTAGAAGAGTGAGAGGGGATCTCATTGAAACTTATAAAATTCTAACAGGACTAGACAGACTAGATGCAGGAAGGATGTTCCCGATGGCGGGGGAGTCCAGAACCAGGGGTCACAGTCTAAGGATAAGGGGGTAAGCCATTTAGGACAGAGATGAGGAGGAATTTCTTCACCCAGAGAGTGGTGAACCTGTGGAATTCTCTACCACAGAAGGCAGTTGAGGCCAAGTCATTAAATATATTCAAGAAGGAGTTGGATATATTTCTTAAGGCTAAAGGGATCAAGGGATATGGGGAGAAGGCAGGGACAGGGTACTGAGTTTGGATGATCAGCCATGATCTCATTGAATGGCGGAGCAGGCTCGAGGGGCTCCTATCTTCTATGTTTCTATGCACGTGTTAAAAGCAGCCTTGCCAAGTTTCACTTCTACATTCTCTTCCAAATACTGGTACTCTGATGATATGCCAGTTCTGTCTTGTAGAATGTAAGTAACATATGCATTTCATCTCAATACAATGTTCTGTATTTCAGCCTGTTGATAGTTCCTTGTTACACTTTACTGAATTAGAATTCCAGGTTTTGCATTAATCCCTGTTGCCATTCCAGGTTACTTCAGATGGCAGCTATACTAAACAAGGATCTGACAGAATCAATTACATCTCTATGGTGTTTACTCGTGTGAGGGTAATATCTAGAGAAATTGTGTCTGCTCTTTCTAAAGCCTGTGTTATCGCTATTCGATATTCTGTGGTGAGACGTCAGTCAGAATTAAAGCCTAGGTATGTCCAAAGACTGAGTTCAACGTGATTTAATAAATATTGGGGGAAGCAAGTGTGTTTGCTTACTTATTGACTGCTCTTTAAAGTGTTTTTATTGTTGCTACAGGCTTTATTTCCAAATGAAAGTAACCCAACTGTAGGAACTTCGTCAGATTTTTGATCTAAAAGCTGTTTTGATGAAAGTACAGGGAAAGTCTCTTAACAGGATGGCCGCGATTTTCCCTACCTCGGCAAGTCCGTGGCAGGCGACGTCTGCCAGGTCCTGGCCCCACTCCTGTCTCCATCCCGGCCTCTGACGTGACTTTCCCCTGATTGGGCTTGTTAAGCCCGCCCAGCGTGTTTCCCAGCCAATTGAAGGAAGCGGGTCTGATGACGTCACTTGACTGATACCTGGGATGGCAGGAATGACGTATGAGGAGAGATCGGGTCGATTGGCCGGTTTCCTTAGAGGGACCGTGCGCAAATTTATTTTGACATTTGTGCTGTCAGTGTTCTACAGCATTGAGGTGCTGTAAACACTGACAAGCACTGCACAAGGTACACTGCTGCACCCAGGCTCTCCCATGACTCCCTCCATATGCTTATGGAGGGAGTCACAGCACACAGGGAGGTTCTTTTCCCTTCCAATGGGCAGAAGAGACCTCCCCAGGACACCAACGCAGCCTGGTTGCGCATTGCACAGGGGGCACAAGCAGGGATGTGGTCAGGAGGACCTGGCTGCAGTGGCACAAACCTTTCAATGATCTCAGCAGATCACGAAACGTTACTGCAAAGCCACACTCAACCTCATCCTGCTGTGCCACTCATCACATCCCCATCACTCTGCCTTCCCTACCCTACTCCTGCACATCCTTACTCACACCAACTTACCTTGGACCTCCACCCATCCCTCTCTATCTACATTATCACTTCCCCATCTCACTAGCCACCCCTCACGCTCACCCCCATCCTAATCCAATCATACCAACTAACAACACACAAGGGTAGGCACTTGGGTGTTTTATGCAATGTTCATGTGAAGTTTCTGTTAATGTGCTGTCAAACATTGAAATCTTTATTTTCAACACTTTGCATTCTTGGACAGATTTGTGTGCACCTTTGGAAGTGGCTTAGTGAGTTGCAGTGAATGGTGAGACATAACGGTACCCCCCGCAATGGTGATGAGTGTGAAAGGAATGGCTTGGGCATTGTAGGGATGCTTTATGGTATTGGTGTAGTGTGGTGCCAACCTGGCGCATCATATGACAGCCAGGGTGTACAACGTCAAGTGAAGTAAATCTGGCCATGGTGAGGCCATCCCTGGCCTCCGAGGCAGTGAAGTGGTCGGGTGCTGATGCCCTCTATCCTGTGCAGCATCTGTTGATTGCGGAGAAGGTTGGTGCTGCTGGTGTGCCTGGTGATGCAGGTGTTCGGGCTGATCGTGGTGGGATTCTGAGGACCAAGGTGAGACAGTATAAATTGCTCCCATGCTGATGGAATAGATGGCAGGTGAAGCAGAGATGACGGAAGCGATCTGTCAATGGGAGAGAGGTAATGAAGTCAAACTGGATGGAGACTTGTGTAAAGACTTGCAACATTCTGAATCTGTCGTGGAAATGCAGTTTAGAGAAGCTAGTAGCTAAGGGAACAGCTGGGAGCTTTGACTTGACTTTGATTCAGCTGATGAGTTGACAGCTTCCAATGTCCACTGACCTCCTACCTCAGCTTCACAGACGAGGTCTAGGCACAGCAGGAAACTGGTAGGCAATCTGTCAAATTCAAAAAGCTGGGAAAAAAGCATTGTGAAGTGGCTGTAAACAAGCCACTAATTATTTTAATTACCTCCTTCGCCGCTGCCTATTGGATCTGCTCAGCGCTGACAGACCCAACATCGGGAAAGTCTAATGTGCGCATTTTGACAGCGGGTTCTCGACCTGCTGTCAATCATTTTAAATTTAAAAGCGGATCTGCCACCTATCTTGTCTGCTGAGCGCCGGCAAAATTCTAGCTGATGTTTCACATCATAATATAAGAATTTTTAAGAACAGAAAAGGTCATGAGGTCCAATAAACTCGCTGTTTGGCTGATGGATCAAGCTTACATGCTTTCTCGCCATATCCCTTGATCCCTTTTCTTTTCTGAAATGTATCTAATTGTCTTGACACCAGCTATACGGTCTGCTTAAAAGCTTTTCTCTGGTACCTTGTGACTTGAATCTTGCCATTCATGTAGAAATGACTTATGAAATAATACTGGGTGGCCTGCTGGTGGCGCTGTCTAGGGAGACACTCGCCCAGCTTGCTCAGGACATTTTGTAAACAGGAACTAGTGAAGGACCTCCATGTTGAAGAACAGTTGATTAAAGCCTCGTTTAATACTCAAACCAAGTGCCTAGTAGTTTTCTTACGTCACCTTGTTCTACAAGTTTATTACCCACTGAGTGAAAAAGTTCTTCCTGGCTGCCTTTCTTACTCCTAACTTCTTAATTTTTAACTATGTGCCTTTGTATTTGAATCCTTAACCAGACTGAACACTGGTTTGATCAGTTTCAACAGTTATCTCCATAATATGGAGCGCTTCAATTATGTCACCACAAAATCTCTTTTCCAAAGAAAATAAGCCCAATTTCGTAATCTTTCCTAATATCTTATATTCCTAATACCCAGAATCATATTGGTTGCCCACTTTTGTATTCTTTCAAAGGCAATAAAATCCTTCTCGCAATCAGATGATAACTGGACACAGTACACCAGATGGGGTCTGACCAACATCTTGTACAGTAACAGTGCAACCTGTTTACATTGTACTCTATCCCTCTGAATGCTTAAATTCTGTTTTCACTGCAGCCAAGTTCTTATTTCATAGTTTTAAATAATTTTACCATTAGCAATGTATCCATTAACTGAGTTGTCACAAAATAATGCTTTTTATTGAGAAGCGGGAACTAGTTCCTGTAGGGGAAACCGCTAACAAAAATAAAGCTATATCAAAGGTGAGCCAGCTAAAAGGACAAATAATATCTGGACTGATTCAACATGTGTATTAACATTCAGCATTGTGATTAATGATTTTGAAGTTATGGTCTGCCCTCAGTGAAATGGAGGCAAAAATTCTAGACTACCAGACCCAGCAAGAGAAGCTTCTTCCCCAACTAGCAGCAACTTTTGCTTTTCATTTCATGGCCTTATCCTTGGAAGCCTTTTGCAACCAAGTGAACGTACAGATCAAAACCAAGGGCGACGTCTCATCTCTGCCCGAGGTAAGATAATTCATCTTCATGCTACCAGACAATTTTAGGATTGTACAGGCACAACAACATGTTCCCTTAATAGTAATGAGGACTGAAACAATTGCATCTGCGTGACTGTCCTTTAAAAGAATTGATAGAAAAAGTACAAGCAGTGCCACAGGTGATCTGTTACAGTAACACTACGCTAGGAAGTTTGTGTTATTTAAAGTGCACAATGCACTTATACTGCAAAGTAACCTGTGCTTTAAATAAGTAAAACCATGCTGAATGCTGGGAAAGCCCTATAGCTGTGTTCCTGGACATAGCCTGGGAGCTGGCTTTAACTTATTTAACTGATTGCTTGCTCATAGTAAGATGGCCCTGATGCTCTCTTACTAAAACGGTGGAGGAGCAGTAACTTCAATCCAGTGCCTAGCTATGAAGTTTTTCTCTGCTGTGGGGAGGAGGAAATGGCACAGGTGCAGGTGTATTTTAGAAGCCTCAGGTGGGTGCCGCTATGGAGAATAACACCATTTACCTTGGAGATGGAGCTGGAAGGATTCACTTAGAGTTAAGTATAATAAATAGATGAGTTTTTAAGCATGACAGATAGTTATGATTTTTTTAAACAGCATGGCAGAAATAGCATAACAAAGTAAATGTTACATTATATATTTATGTATTTGAAAGAAAGAACTTGCATTTATATATCGCCTTGCACAGATGTCCCAAAGCACTTCACAGCCAATTAATTACTTTTGACATGTATTCACTGTTGTTATGTTGGCAAACATGGCAGCCAATTTGCACACAATAATGTCTTACAAATAGCAATAAGATAAATGGCCAGTCATTCTATTTTTGTGGTGTTGATGGAGGGGTAATTATTGGTAATTGTTATTTTTCAAATAGTGCCACGGGATCTTGTACATAAACCTGAGCATGAGGCCTTGTTTTAACGTGTCAACCGAAGATGGCACCACTGGCAGTACAGCACTCTCTCAGTACTGCACTGAAGTGTCAACCTGGATTATGTGCTCAAGTCCTGGATTGGAGCTTGAAACCAATGACCTTCTGACTCAGGCGAAACTACTGCCACTGAGTCAAGCTGACATTAGCTTTAAAAGCATTAGAAAGTATCTGAAAAGAGTGCATAGAATGTTCATTTTTGGCATATTAAACAGCAGCATTTTTGGGTAAAGCAGACTTAAATTTGCAGTGACATATCGACTAGTTTAATTCTGCTGGTTAGAGAAGAAAAATTATTAGATTTTTAAAATGTTAATATGATTGAAGGAACTTTACAAAGTTGAAATCATTAAATTTATGCACTCAGGCCGAGTTCCCTAAAGAAGACGTTGTTGACCACACTTTGCAACCTTATCTTGGAAAAGATGAGAGAATAGTGTCTGAAAGTGCTTAATAAGTATCAGTTTTCATCTCCCAGTGTGATGGACAGAATGTGGAGACTGACTGATTAAATGATTCCTTTTGTGCAGTTAATATGAAATTCTGTAGGTAATTTAATAAATAAACTAGCAGTATTATTAAAATCAAGATCTGGAAAGATCACCAGTAAATTTAATTTCAGAATGTTATGGTGTAGGGATCTAATCCGGCTCATTTTTATTTCTTCAACTTCAGCACAGATTCTCATTCCCTGAGACCTGACAAAATTACGTTTTGAGTATTTTAACAGAATTCTTGGACCTGCTTTTTTCTATGATTTTAGCTGTGTTGTACACTAAACAACATGGCCAGTACCCCTCCTATATGGTGAAATCTGTTGATGACGTTTAGTTCAGTGTCAGAATTTGAATCATCTGTTTCTATGAATACTATTAGCATTTGCCTAATTTGCTGCATCCCAGACTGAGCTGCTACTCTCATGGACTTAAGATGACCATTTATAAAAGAATTGGATCGTAAGTGCAACAAAAAAAAATCCTAGATTATGCACAACTTATATGGAAAATACAGAATGGTATCTTTCATATGAACTCATTTATAGCATTTAAGATGGCAACTGCAGCAGTGGATTTAGCAGTGGATTTCTGAAAGATATCAGTAATGAGAGAAAAGCTTTAGTGGCCATTTCCTATTTAAATTCAGGAAAAATGCTAGCTATGACAGTAGTTGTGATTCCATTGGCACATGTGTCAGTAAATCCACCATGACTCACCCTTGAGAGCGTTACACTGCAGGAAATCTGAGGTCATTTACAGAAAAAGCTGTCTGTATGCAAAACCAGTGCTCCAAGTAAGGAGGATCCTAAACTTTTAGTAACAAACTGTGTTCTGTCAGACGAGGGTGTTGAGTGATGTCCTGCTCATATGTTGGTTCTGCTCTACAAAAATGACCTGGATGCAGAAACCAGTTATAAATGTGTCAAAATTACAACCAACACCAAAATATGCGAATCATAGAAACATAGAAGATAGGAGCAGGAGTAGGCCATTCAGCTCCTCGAGCCTGCTCCGCCATTCAATGCGATCATGGCTGATCATCCAAGTTCAGTACCCGGTCCCTGCTTTCTCCCCATACCCCTTGATCCCTTTAGCCTTAAGAAATATATCCAACTCCTTCTTGAATATATTTAATGTATTGGCCTCTACTGCCTTCTGTGGTAGAGAATTCCACAGGTTCACCACTCTCTGGATGAAGAACTTCCTCCTCATTTCTGTCCTAAAAGGCCTACCCCTTATCCTTAGACTGTGACCCCTGGTTCTGGACTCCCCGACCATCGGGAACATCTTCCCTGCATCTAGCCTGTCCAGTCCTGTCAGAACATAGCTGCCAGACTGGGTCTGCGACAGGTGGTGAGGGAACCAACAAGAGGGAAAAACCTACTTGATCTCGTCCTCACCAATCTACCTGTTGCAGATGCATCTGTCCATGACAGCATTGGTGGAAGTGACCACCGCACAGTCCTTGTGGAGACGAAGTCCCATCTTCATGTTGAGGATACCCTCCACCGTGTTGTGTGGCACTACCACCGTGCTAAATGGGACAGATTTCGAACAGATCTGGCAACTCAAAACTGGGCATCCATCAGGCGCTGTGGGCCATCAGCAGCAGCAGAATTGTATTCAACCACAATCTGTAACCTCATGGCCCGGCATATCCCTCACTCTACCATTACCATCAAGCTGGGAGATCAACCCTGGTTTAACGAAGAGTGCAGGAGAGCATGCCGGGAACAGCACCAGGCATACCGAAAAATGAGGTGTCAACCTGGTGAGGCTACAACACAGGACTACTTGCATGCCAAACAACGGAAGCAACATGCGATAGACAGAGCTAAGCGATCTCACAACCATCGGATCAAATCAAAGCTCTGCAGTCCTGCCACATCCAGTCGTGAGTGGTGGTGGACAATTAAACAGTTAACAGGAGGAGGAGGCTCCAAAAATATCCCCATCCTCAATGATGGTGGAGCCCAGCACGTGAGTGCAAAAGACAAGGCTGAAGCATTTGCAACTATCTTCAGCCAGAAGTGCCGAGTGGATGATCCATCTCGGCCTCCTCCTGAGGTCCCCAGTATCACCGATGCCAGTCTTCAGCCCATTCAATTCACGCCACGTGATGTCAAGAAACGGCTGAAGACACTGGATACTGCAAAGGCTATGGGCCCTGACAACATTCTGGCAATAGTACTGAAGATTTGTGCTCCAGAACTAGCTGCGCCCCTAGCCAAGCTGTTCCAGTACAGCTACAACACTGGTGTTGTGTCCGTGTGTTGATAGAGACACTGAAGACAGCAGTTGGTTTCACAGGTGTTTACTGAACAAAGTCTGGAGGGGAACTAACTGATACAACACAATATACAGGCTTATATAGCCCGAGTGGCCATTACCGGCATTACAGTACACATGGGGCTCTTAAAGGCACATACACTACAATTCCTCCCCTTTTAGCCAACCAGTACATAATATTTTAAGTAATCATTAATTACATGTTACAAGAAAAATAATCTACACATTGCTGCAGTTAATCAATTATAAGTCAGTCTCTCTGGAGGCTTCCTGACTCGGTCCGGATAACGCCTCGGTGGTGTAGTAGTTTCTGGTGGTGTAGTAGGTTCTTTTGACAAGGCTGATTCGGCTTGAATGCCAGTGTCGGGTTAATCGGGTTCCAGTATCACCGGATCGGAGGTAGATACTATGGGTATCTCTACTTCATCATTAGGCGTATAGAGTTGTGGTGTAGGTTGTCCCTTTTCGGATGAGTCTATGATTTGGTCAGCATGGTGCCTTATTATGCTTTCTCCGATGTCCACGGTATACATCAGCGGTCCTAGTCGTGTGCAGGTAGTTCCAGGCTGCCATTTCTCAGTATGGTAGTCCCGGGCCAAAACTTGTTGACCTATCTGGAAAGTTCTAGTTGGCTTTCATTCATGCCTTGAAATTGCCGGTTCTCCACGTCCCTTCTGATGTTTGGCTTGATCAAATCCAGCCGGCATCTTAGGCTTCTATTGAAGAACATCATGGCGGGAGTTTGGTTTGTAACCATATGTGTTTGCATACAGGAATGCAAACAAGAAGTTATCCACCTTATGCTGAAGTTTTATGTCTTCATTACCCATGGCCTTTATGGCTTTCTTGAAGGTCTGGACAAACCTTTCAGCCAATCCATTGGTGGCGGGATGGTATGGGGCGGACGTGTAGTGCTTAACCCCATTGTTTTTTTAAGAACTTCCTGAATTCTTCGGACACAAATTGCGGTCCATTATCAGAACAGATCTGTTCAGGCAGCCCATTCCTGGCAAATATGGTCCTTAATACTGTGATGGTTTTTTCCGTGGTGGTGGAGGACATCTTTATTACCTCCGGCCACTTGGAGTGTGCATCAACCGCGATTAAGAACATTGAGTCCATAAATGGACCAGCAAAGTCGATGTGTACCTTTTGGCATGGAGATGAGGGCCACTCCCATGGATGTAGAGGGGCTTGTGGTGGAGCGTTTTGGACCTTCTGGCATCCTAGGCAGCTCTTGGTCATTTCTTCGATGTCTCCATCGATACCTGGCCACCATACAAACACCCTGGCCAAGTTCTTCCTTTTCACTCCACCCAGATGCCCCTCGTGAAGCTCCTTTAGAACTTTATCCTGGAGTTTGGGTGGAATCACCACTCTGGATCCACACATCAAGGTTCCTCAGCACACTGACAGCTGTTCTCTTCTTTGCGAGAATGCTGGCAACAGTGGTTCGCCATGTGCTGGCCATCCCTTCACTGTTAAATCGTAGACTCGTGAGAGAGTCGGGTCATTTCTAGTTTCCCTTTCAATGGCAGGATTTGTTACTGGTAGAGTGGAAAATCTCCACTGGGTCTACGGTAGGTGCCTCTTCTACCGTTGGCGACGGTAGGCGCGATAAACCGCCAGCATTCCCATGCTGTTTTGATCCTTTGTATTCTCTGTTATATTGGTGTGCCCCTAGAAAAAGGGACCACCTCTGTAGCCTTTGCGCTGTCATAATGGGAGCACCCTTTTTAGGGTTGAATATGGAGATGAGGGGTTGATGGTCAGTCAACAAGGTAAATTTTTGTCTGTGTAGGTAATGGTTGAATTTCTTCACTCCCCATACCAGGCTGAGTGCTTCCCTGTCGATTTGGGCATAGTTACGCTCAGCTGAGTTCAATGAGCGTGACGCAAAAGCTATCGGCCGTTCCGAGCCATCAGGGAATTTATGCGATAATACCGCTCCTACGCCGTAAGGGGATGCATCGCACGCCAGTCTGATTGGCAGTGATGGGTTGTAATGAGCCAAAACTTCTTTGGACGTGATTAAGTCTTTGCATTTATGGAAGGCACGTTTACAGTCTTCGCTCCATTTCCAAATTACTCCTGTTTGTAGCAGTTCATTAAGAGGGTGCAGAAGAGTTGATAAGTTCGGTAAAAATTTATGATAGTAATTTATTAATCCCAGGAACGACCTTAATTGTGAAACATTTTCAGGTGCTGGGGCTTTTATGACCGCTTCAATTTTTTCAGGTGACTTATGCAACCCTTCCTTATTAATTATGTGGCCACAATATATTTGATTCTGGAAAAATTCGCACTTGGGGCGATTTGCTCGTAGGCCCCGTTCTCTCAGCCTAGTGAGCACCTGTTCCAAATTGGCAAGGTGATCATTGTCGTTTTCTCCTGTTACAAGGATGTCGTCTAGGTAGCATTGAGTCTCCGGAATCCCTTGGAGGACGTGCTCCATAGCTCTTTGCCAGATAGCTGGAGCGGATGCTACTCCGAAAACCAGTCGATTGTACTGGTACAGGCCTTTGTGTGTATTTATCGTGAGATACTTTTTAGAGGCCTCTTCAACCTCCATCTGTAGATATGCCTATGCCAAGTCAATTTTGGTGAAACGTTTCCCTCCGGATAGTGAGGCGAAAATATCTTCTATCCTCGGAAGAGGATACTGTACTGTGTGAAGGACCGGGTTTACCGTCACCTTGAAGTCTCCACAGATGCAAATTTTTCTCTGTTCTTCAGATTTATCATTATTCAACGTTTTCTTCATGACTGGGACGATGGGTGTTGCCCACTCGCTCCAATCTATTTTGGATAATACGCCTGCCTTTTCCAAATTCTCCAGCTCTGCCTCGACTGCTGGACGAATTGCGTATGGCACCGGTCTTGCCTTAAAAATCTTGGGAATTGCCGTATCTTACACTTTTATTGAGGCGGTGATGCCTTTCAAGGTTCCTAGTTTCTCTTGAAACACTTCTTTGGCGTTGGCCAAGATGTCTTTTAATCGTTCAGGTATGACGTCATCATCATTTTTTTCCTTACTGGTCACCGTCAGTGCCTGAATGGAGTGCCAGTCTAAACGTATTTTCCTGACCCATTCACGTCCCAACAGCGGTGGACCACCATCTTGTAGAACGTATAAATACAACTTTTGTATTTCCTTGCCGTTGTATACAACAGGCACCCTTATTTTTCCTTTGGGGTATACTTTCTGCCCCGTATATGTTTTCAAGACAATGGATGTGTCTTTTAAAGGTATATGCGGAAATAGCCGCTTGTAATCCCGTCCATTTATGATGGTCAGAGCTGATCCTGTATCTAGCTCCATTTTAACTGGGGACCCTGCTATCGTGAGGGTAACCCAAATGGTCTGGTAATCTTCTTTGGCAATTACATTATGTAATTTGGGATAGCTTAGTCTCTTGTTTTCGGAGTCGCTATCGCTCTTCTGGTCTTCGGAGCTACTGTCCGTCATCATTTGTACCTTTCTGTACTTTATTGATTTTTTTTTTTCCTGTCCGTGGATTTTTTTTGTCCAGATCGGCATACCCGTGCAATGTGTCCAATCTTTCCGCATTGCCTGCATGCTTTGTCCTTGAACCAGCAGTCCCTCTGGTCATGGGTGGATCTGCCGCAGCGATAACATCTCTCGAAACCCTGTGTCAATTCATGGGTGCCGAAGTCCTGTGTCTTTTGTTGTATCTCTGCAGCTCCTCTTGCGGCTGCTTCGTATGATGCAGCCATACTGAAAGCCTTGTCCAGTGTTAAATCTTTCTCAGAAAGCAGCCTTTTCTGTGTTCCTTCACTTAGGAGACCGCAGACAAATTTGTCTCGAAGATAATCTGCTAGTCCTGCCCCGAATTGGCAGTGCTTTGATAGCTTTCTTAATTCAGTGAGGTAATCAGCGTTACTTTCATTCTTGTGTTGATTCCTCTTGAAGAATTTGAATCGTTCCGCTATCAGCAGCGGTGTTGGGTTTAAGTGCTCCTGTAGGGTATCAACAATTTCTTTAAAATTCTTGTCCTTTGGTTTGGCTGGAGTGATTAAATTTCGTAACAGCCCGTATGTCTTTGCGCCCATTAGATTTAGAAGTACTGACGCTTTTTTATCATTTTCTATTCCATTTGCGGTGCAATATACCTCCACACTTTCCACATATGTGGTCCAATCCTCTATATCGTTATCAAAAGCATCAATATTGCCAGCCTTAGGCATCTTGGAAAAAAAATGGTGCTTCCCGCGCTTTTCTTTCTTTTCTGCAGAAAAGACATGGCGCTTCCCCGCCGCTGCTGCCGATGACAACGCTGTTTTCCGCGTTTTTTTTAAATTTTTTATTTATTTACAGGTGGAGACTCGTTCCCGCCGGACTCTCTCTGCTAGGTCTGAACGCCGACCTGCTTGCAGCGCCGGCCATCTCCCGAGTGCTCCCTCCCCGTCTGTTACTGCTTGCCTTCACTGCTTGGCCTCGCTGCAGACCCAGCCGCTGGAGCCCCAGCCCGACGCCCAGGAAGGATTATTGCAGTACCTGCCACCAGCTCGGCTAGCTGGTGAAACCACAGCTTTTTGTTTTTCTTGCTTTTCTTCGAATTTGGACGTCAGAGGAATCGATGTCCTTGAGGTGCTGCCGAATTGCAGGTAAGTCCGTTTCCAATTCGTCGCCACTGTTGTGTCCGTGTGTTGATAGAGACACTGAAGACAGGAGTTGGTTTCACCAGGTGTTTACTGAACAAAGTCTGGAGGGGAACTAACTGATACAACACAATATACAGGCTTATATAGCCCGAGTGGCCATTACCGGCATTACAGTACACAGGGGGCTCTTAAAGGCACATACACTACAACTGGCATCTACCCGGCAATGTGGAAAATTGCCCAAGTATGTCCTGTCTACAAAAAGCAGGACAAATCCGACCCGGCCAATTACCGTCCCATCAGTCTACTCTCAATCATCAGCAAAGTGATTGAAGGTGTCGTCGACAGTGCTATCAAGCGGCACTTACTCGGCAATAACCTGCTAACTGACGCCCAGTTTGGGTTCCGCCAGGGCCACTCGGCTCCTGACCTCATTACAGCCTTGGTCCAAACATGGACAAAAGAGGTGAGGTGAGAGTGACTGCCCTTGACATCAAGGCAGCATTTGATTGAGTGTGGCATCAAGGAGCCCTAGCAAAACTGAAGTCAATGGGAATCAAGGGGAAAACTCTCCATTGGTTGGAATCATACCTAGCACAAAGGAAGTTGGCTGTGGTTGTTGGAGGTCATTCATCTCAATCACATGACATCACTGCAGGAGTTCCTCAGGGCAGTGTCCTAGGCCCAACCATCTTCAGCTGTTTCATCAATGACCTTCCCTCCATCATAAAGGTCAGAAGTGGGGATGTTCGCTGATGATTGCACACTGTTCAGCACCATTCGAGACTCGTCAGATACTGACACAGTCCGTGTCCATATGCAGCAAGACCTGGACAACATTCAGACTTGGGCTGACAAGTGGCAAGTAACATTCGCACCACACAAGTGCCAGGCAATGACCATCTCCAACAAGCGAGACTCTAACCATCTCCCCTTGACATTCAATGGCATTACCATCGCTGAATCCCCCACTATCAACATCCTGGGGGTTACCATTGATCAGAAACTGAACTAGACCAGCCATATAAATACTGTGGCTACAAGAGCAGGCCCGAGGCTGGGAATTCTGCGGCGAGTGTCTCACCTCCTGACTCCCCAAAGCCTTTCCACCATCTACAAGGCACAAGTCAGGAGTGTGATGGAATACTCTCCACTTGCCTGGATGAGTGCAGCTCCGACAACACTCAAGAAGCTCGACACCATTCAGGATAAAGCAGCCCGCTTGATTGGCACTCCATCCACCACCTTCAACATTCACTCCCTCCACCACCGGCGCACTGTGGCTGCAGTGTGTACCATCTACAAGATGCACTGCAGCAACTCGGCAAAGCTCCTTCAACAGCACCTTCCAAACCCGCGACCTCTACCACTTAGAAGGACAAGGGCAGCAGATGCATGGGAACATCACCACCTACAAGCTCCCCTCCAAGCCACACACCATCCTGACTTGGACCTGTATCGCCGTTCCTTCACTGTCACTGGGCCAAAATCCTGGAACTCCCTTCCTAACAGCATTGTGGGTGTACCTACACCATATGGACTGCAGCGGTTCAAGAAGGCGGCTCACCACCATCTTCTCAAGGGCAATTAGGGATGGGCACTAAATGCAGGCCTAGCCAGCGATGCCCACAGCCCATCAATTAATAAAAAATAAATTATAAGTTTCAATGAGATCCCCTCTCATTCTTCTAAACTCCAGCGAGTACAAGCCCAATTGTCCCAATCTCTCCTCATATGTCATTCCTGCCATCCCAGGTATCAGCCTGGTGCATCTTCGCTGAACTCCTTCCATGGCAAGAATATCCTTCCTCAGATAAGGCGACCAAAACTGCACACAATACTCAAGATGTGGTCTCACCAAGGCCCTGTACAACTGCAGCAAGACATCCTTGTTCCTGTACTCAAACCCTCTCGCTATGAAGGCCAACATACCATTTGCCTTCTTAACCACCTGCTGCACCTGCATGCTTACCTTCAGCTACTGGTGCACAAGGACACCCAGGTCTCGTTGCACTTCCCCTTCTCCCAATCTATTGCCATTCAGATAATAATCTGCCTTCCTGTTTTTGACACCAAAGTGGATAACCTCACATTTATCCACATTATATTGCATCTGCCATGCTTCTGCCCAATCACCCAACCTGTCCAAATCATCCAGTAGTTTCTCGGCATCCTCCTCACAGCACACACGCCCACCCAGCTTTGTGTCGTCTGCAAATTTGGAGATATTACATCTAGTTCCCTTGTCTAGATCATTAATGTATATTGTGAATAGCTGGGGTCCAAGGACCGATCCCTGCGGTACCCCACTAGCCACTGCCTGCCACTCGGAAAAAGACCCGTTTATTCCCACTCTTTGCTTTCTATCTGCCAACCAGTTCTCTATCCAAGTCAGTACCTTGCCCCCAATCCCATGTGCCTTAACTTTACATGCTAATCTCTATGCAGGACCTTATCGAAAGCCTTCTGAAAGTCCAAATACACCACATTGACTGGTTCTCCCTTATCTATTTTACTAGTTACATCCTCAAAAAATTCCAGTAGATTAGTCAAGCACGATTTGCCTTTTGTAAATCCATGTTGACTTTGTCCGATCCTGTCACTGTTTTCCAAGTGCTCTGCTATTACGTCTTTTATAATGGACTCTAGCATTTTCCCCACTACCGATGTCAGGCTTACCGGTCTGTAATTCCCCGCTTTCTCTCTACCACCTTTTTTGAATCGTGGGGTAACATTAGCTACCCTCCAATCCATGGGTACTGTTCCAGATTCCATTGAATGTTGGAAGATGATCAGCAATGCATCTACTATTTCTAGGGCCACTTCCTTAAGTACCCTAGGATGTAGATTATCAGACCCTGAGGATTTATCGGCCTTCAATCCCATCAATTTCCCTAACACCATTTCCCTACAAATGCTGATTTCTTTCACTTCCTCCCTTTCATCAATGGAGTCAGAGGATGCAGTTAAATATTTTCAGAAGAACTTGGGTCAGTTATGCGATTGGGCAGACAAATGGCAAATTAAATTTAATACTGTAACATAAAAAGTCTTGCACACTAAGGGGAAAGGGTGCAATATAAATATAAAGAAATTGAAATAAAATTAGGAGAGGGAGATTTAGAAAATTATCTAGGAGTAATAATAGATTGATCACTTCTAATTTGGCAAAGTTATTAAAAACTGAATGCTGGGATATATAGCTAGAACAGGGGAGTACATGACTACAAAGTTTACGATGAGGCACTGGTCAGACTGCACAGTTCCATTCTAGTCACCATGCTACAAAAAGGATATACACCATTTGGAGAGGATGCAGAGACGCACAAGAATAACCCCAAACGTGAAGGTGATTAAAGAAGATTAGAGAAACTCTAACTTTACGGTTTAGAAACAAGAAGGTTAACAGGAACCTCATCAAGATGTATATAAACTAATAAATGGCAAGGATAAAATACACCTGGAATGTTATTTCAAAGTAAATCAGAGTCATAGGCAATGTTCCCTGTAAGGTGCGCTTTGTTTCTACGTGGCCTGTTTCTTTTAATGCACGGCTCCATTAAATGTGCAGTATTTGCAATGGAAAAGCCGGTGAGTGGCCTGCGCGGGATCTTGCAGATAGAGGGAACATTAGTTATAGGACAGAAATTGAATTCAGTGAAAAGTAAATTTCGAGGAATAAAGTAAATTAGGAACAACTTCTTAAATCAGGTGATTACCATCTGGAATAAACTGTTTGTCAGTACAGATGTTGGGGGCCATTACAATTTGGGCTTGCGCTCAAATAAAAAGGCAGTTTCCATATGAAGACCAAGCCTTCTACGAAATTAAACCTGTGTCCTTATATGTACCATGAGATTAACAGATACCCCTTAGTTATAACACTGCAGCAGAGATACTCAAGGCATTACTTTGAAAGACAGAAAATACCATGTCATTAGACCAATGTGTACTCGCAGCTAATCAGATTTATTTGCTGGTAGAATCATACACAAAAGCAGTGAGACACAGCAAGACACAGAATAGTAACAAAAGCAACTTGCATTTATATAGCATCTTTAACATGGAAAAATATCCCAAAGAAGTAAATATTAGAAGGGGTGATGGGAAGCATGGTCAAAGAGGTGGATTTTTAAGGAGGGTTTTAAAGGAATGGAGGAGGGTGGAGAGGTTGAAGGAGAATTCCAGAGCATAGAGCCTAGACTGCTGAAGATACCGCTGCCAAAGGTGGGCAAAGGGAGGGAGGATGCACAGAGACCAGTCGGATGAACGCCGAGTTCCAGGAGCATTGTAGGCTTGGAGGAGGTTAGGGAGGGGCGATGCCCTATCGAGATTTAGACACAAGGATGAAAATTATAAACTGGAGCCAATCGGGGACCATGAGCCAATGTAGTTCAGCAAGGACAGAGTTATGGGTGACCGGGACTTGGTACGGGATAGGATATGGGCAGCAGAGTTTTGGATGAGCAGAAGTTTATAGAGTGGAGAATGGTAGGCCAGCCAGGGGAGCATTGGAATAGTTGAGTCTGGAGGGGGATAAAGGAAATGGGTGAGGGTTTCAGCAGCATATGGGCTGTGGCGGGGCAGAGGTGGGCGAAGTTACAGAGCTGGAAGTTGGCTGCCTTCCTGACTAATATTTATCTCTCAACCAACATCACTCAAACAAATTATTTGGTCATTAATCTTGTTGCTGTTAGTGGGACCTTGCTTTACACAAATTGGCTGCTGCGTTTCCCTGCATCACTATACTTGAAAAGTAGTTAATTGCCTGTGAACTGTCGGTTAAGGGATAAATATTGGCCAATAAAGTACTTTCTTGAGAAAAGCGAACTGACAACTGTTGGATATTTTTAAATATAGAATCCACAGGCACTTGTCCAACTCTATTTTTCTACAGCTCCATGCCTTGTCAGCAGGCCTGAAAGCTATGATATCGGATTCCTGCAGTGCTGGAGTCGAAGTGTGTCGCAGGGCTTGTGGTGGCCATGGTTACTCACTGCTCAGTGGTTTACCTACTCTTTACACTCGGGTGGTAGCCTCCTGTACCTATGAAGGAGAAAACACCGTAATGCAATTGCAGACTGCAAGGTATGACTGGAAACCAACTTTAAATATTGAGATTGCTCTATAAAGTCTGTTTCAAATCTACTATCTATTTGTGTTGTTCTTCATGTGTGCCTATAGGCTGATAAATCTATAGTAAAATATATTAAATGTTCAACAAACAGCACAGCTATTGTAATTGTTACGGTTAGTTGCTTTTGTAGGTACAGTGAATTGGAGTCCCAATGTGCAGTACCACAGTTGGATAGGCAAGGGTGTATCTACATCACCCCACGAACTCCCACCTGCGGGAATAAAGTTATGTCAGCCCTTCGGGACCTCATTCCCCGAGATCTGGGCCAGGTGATTCTGCAGTTGCAACACCAGTCCATCCTCAAGACCCCCTGCTAGCTTCTGCCTCAGACTGGCAACCAGGCTGCCCTTCACTTCCCAGGATCTGCACTCCCAACAATGGTCCCAGCTATTCACACCCCAATCTCAGCCCTAGCTCCTGGATCAGTGCCTTCAGTCCAACCTCAGCAGTCTGCTCAGCTTGCACACCCGGCCGGAGTCAAACTTTTGAGTCTGACTTGGCCCCCACAGAAACCAGTGGAAGTTATAGGAAACGGTAGACTTTCCAAATTGCTGTCTAGTAATGCTCAATTGCCAGTGGTGTAAACCTTTATGGTGACAGCAATTTCTAGGCTATAATGAATCAAACACTGTCTCAGTGGTAGTGTAGTGTTTATTCCCCCCCCCCTCCCCCCTCCGAGTGGCTGAGGGCTCCTATTGAACAGACTTATAAAGTAGAATTTGCATGTTACCTGCTTTATATATCTCAGCTGTGTGATGCAGATGCTTTACTGTTGTTCAAAAAATCTTGTGCAACTGCCAGAGTATTTAAGTCTTATTTACATTCCTATGTTGGACCATAAAGAACTTCCACTGCAGTCCTAAGAAAGGCTTGGACACCAGAGATAAGTTAACTTTAGAGCATATACATGATTACAAGCAAATAAATATGTCCTATTATACTCACAAGTAGGATACCCATTGGGGCTAAGAGCTACTCCCATCCAAGACAGTTCATAGCTTTGAGTAACAAAGAATGTACAACTCCATCCCATATTTATATATTTCATTAAAACACACCTATTTTGGTCACAGGATATGAGGTAATCGTAGCACCATGTGGTATCTTTTTGTCTCAACCTGACCAATCAGCTCGCTCTAGTTCTGCTGTATATCACATGACCTATTTTTGGTGTAAGATTGTTTTATCATGCTCTAGTTCTTCTTAGTTTATCTAGTCTCAGTAGTTTTCCATCAAACAGCTATTTTAATCCTAACTACTCTAATCTCTTCTAGTCATTTTGCAAGCTTTTCAGTTAATCACATATGCTAACTATCCCGTGGTACTCTTTAGCTAGGTCAAGTTGTCAACTTATTATGTTTTACATTTTCTTACACCCTGGTGATAGGGCACAGGTTCACAATGGCAGGTTGATGGAGAAGTGCTGAGTAAGGGTCAGGAACATCCCTACAAGGAAGAAGACAAATCAGCTGAGTCAGCACCTTTTTAGTAGCTGGTTACAGGGCAAAGAAAGAAAAAGAAAGACTTGCATCTATATAGCGCCTTTCGCGACCACCAGACATCCCAAAGCGCTTTACAGCCAATGAAGTACTTTTTGAAGTGTAGTCACTGTTGTAATGCAGGAAATGCGGCAACCAATTTGCACACAGCAAGCTCCCACAAACAGCAATGTGATAATGACCAGATAATCTGTTTTAG
The DNA here is from genome assembly GCF_052327205.1 of Somniosus microcephalus. Lineage (NCBI taxonomy): Eukaryota > Metazoa > Chordata > Chondrichthyes > Squaliformes > Somniosidae > Somniosus > Somniosus microcephalus. The sequence continues at coordinate 192,280,078 of NC_140997.1, forward strand.
TGATGTTGATTAAGGGATCAATATTGGCCAGGACACCAGGGATACTCCCCTGCTCTTCTTTGAAATAGTGCCATAGGATCTTCTACGCCCACCTGAGAGAGTGTACGAGACCTCGGTTTAATGTTTCATCCGAAAGATGGCACCTCCAACAGTGCAGCACGGCACTGGAGTGTGAGCCTAGATTTTTGTGCTCAAGTCTCTGGAGTCTTGAACCCACAATCTTCTGACTCAGAGGCGAGAGTGCTACCAACTGAGCCATAACTGTCACTAAGGGCTGGATTTTGTGAATGGAGGCGGGGACAGCTGCTTGCCGTGTCAATGTCCCGCCTCCATCCTCACCTGACCAACCAGAGGGATTTTCCCCTGATTGAGCTTGTTAAGCTCGCCCTGCGGGCTCAGCAGGCCAATTAGGAAGGAAGTCACTGACGGATCACGTCTACGTCAGACGTGCTATCTGTCAAGACTTCTTGAAAGAAGAAATGACAGCGTTTGACAGCTCTGTGAAGCTGTCAAACACTGACATTCTCTTTAGTTTGATGAGTCCTTGTGTTGAGGACTTATCAAACCTTTCAAATTTATACATTTCACATGTCTGTAGGAACGGAGGTTCCAACAGCCATTCTGTGAAATTGACAAGCAGGATGTTGGCTCTCCTGATCCAGCGCGGCTAAAGGCTGTAGGAAGAAAACAAGGTAAGTACACACATTTTTAAACTTATCACTCACCTTGCATACTTACCACTCCACACTTGCACCCATCACTCACCTCTACACCTTACTTCCAGGTGCCTTCGACCGCCGCAGACCTCCTCCACGTCTCCTCCAACCCGGCGGGGTTCTCCGAGGTCGGAAAGCCTTCACCTGTGAAGGTAAAATGGCACTAATCCTTTTTTCTGCCTGTTAACTACCTGTTAACAGGCAGTTAAAAGGATTAAATGCCTTTCCTGCTTCCAGGAGACGGGACCTGAAGCTGCACATTTTCCCGCCTCCTAGCAAAAGGGCACAGAGGTGGGATGGAGGCGGCTTTGCCATCCGCCCCTTTACCAGCTGTCCCGCCTCCACGCCCGCCTCCTTGGGGCTTGGAAAATCCAGTCCTAAGTGTGGCACTTTGGAGGCCTAGAAGTTTTACCTGTCCAACCTCTCAGCCATAGAATGGTGACCAGAAGGAGGTACAGTGGAATATAAAAAGGGTATAAACAAAAGAGGCTATGTGCTTTTTCGTAATAGAATACTGAAGTACAATGGCCCGGGATTTGCAGTCAGCGATGGCGATCGCCGCTGACCACAAAGAAAGCTGCCCACAAAGATCTCGCGATCTCTGTGGCGAAAAGTTGAATTGATTGTAGCGCAGTCAAAAGGATCCTCAGCGCGATGCAGCCGTGGGGTCATCAAGCTGTCTAAGCAGCTACTCACATTGAAGAATTCTCCCAGACAGTAAACCAGGAAATAAAAAGCACTGATTCAAGTCACTTTTTAAAAATTTTACAGAGAGCGAACTAAAGATTGGGACATACATATGGGATTAAAGTAGAAGCTGAAATATAAACAAACTTACAAATTTAAATTATTATTTAAAAAATTTACAGTAGTAATTTTCTATCATTATGGAGAAATTTGACATTCCACAAATGTAAAACTAGTTATTCAGTGCCAGAACGATTGTTCAGCAGTCAAGATGCCATTAAAACCCCAGTTATACCTATTCCAGCAAGGCTTAACTTTTAATTGGGTGTTTAGCAGCATTATTAAATCGGAAAAGCTTAAGTTTTCATCATCAACTGATTTCACTGCTTGCTGGCTATGGGGAGCTCCACAGCGCAACCTGTGGCAGAGCAGGGAATAATTTCTGCATTTATCTGTGCATTCGCTAAATCCTGAAGTTACGGTCAGTTTCAGAGGAGTAATGACGACAAACGCTGACAGTTTTGCCGTCATTACCATCGCAAAATCTGGGCCAATATGTTAAATAAGGGAAGATACTGCTGCAGTTTAGTAAAATAGTAACTTGGGAAATCTGGGTTAAATAGCTCCTCTGTCAGTTTTCTCTGGGTAAATTTACAAGTTCCATGCAGTCACTGGGTGAGGCTCCCCTCTGCCAGCCTGGACTTATAAAATTACCCCCTCTATGCAAGCATGATTTTTGACGTGCTAGAACTGATGTCATTTTCTTTTTCCATTTTAGGTTTCTAATGAAGTGCCTTACTAAAGTAGATTGTGGTCTGCCTTTGCCCCAGTCTGTCTCTTACCTGTCTGAACCCCTCTCTCTTCATTGTTCTGCAAAGGAGAAAACTGATTTCCTCAAGCCATTCATATATACAGAGGCATACAAGCACAGGGCACACAGGTCAGTAACAATGCTGTTGTGGGATTGAAATTCATCAATGAAATAGACCAAGATTGAGCAGAGCAGAAAGTGGACCCAGGGAACAGGAACCTCAGCCAATCCAGGAAATAGTGACATAAGCTTTATAAATGTATTTTTTGAACGTGTTATATTTTTTAAGATGGATCCAGAAATTACCCAAATGTTATAAGCCTAGAAATTCTTGTTCCATATATTATCAGACAAAAGCTTAAAGTGCTCATATGGCATTCCTTTGTCCAATATTTTAGTCTGTTTATTTCCCAATTTCTTGGGGTAGGTTCTAATTAAACATGCAGGTAAACTCCTGGTCCACATTAGAAGGCAGGCAGTTGTGCACACCCAAAATCCTGACGAGCTTCAGGGAAAATTTAAAGGGATGTGGCCAGTGTTCCCGCTAAGCCGCGCGGCCGCATAGCGGCCTGGAGGTCCCGTGCAGACCGCTCACCGGCTTTTATGTGGGAGAAACCGTGCATGCACGAAAACTTGAATGGGCTGCACAGCCAGGGACCACGCACCAAAATAATAAGAGGGAAGATTGGATGTGACTGTTTGTTTAATGGTAATTGACTGCATATGGGGTCAAACATTACATTGTTGGCTTTTTCAAAGATTTTTTGGGCAAAAGTGATTAGAAAAACCCAATGACTGGCACAATAAATGTGGAGGCAAGAAATTGGGTCTGTGGCCAAATGGATGGAGTGGCATAACACCCAAACCTTATGTTTGATGACAACTACATAAGGTGGGTGCAAGGAAGGCTGCCTGTTTGCCACTCCAGGACACCCTCCAAGGCAAAAAAGCAGTGTAGTTTACTTGTAGGAGACGGTGACAAAAAAGGAAGAGATGATATTGATACTTTGGTGCAGAAGAGTTGTAGGTGTCCTTGCAGTAGATGCCACAGATCTGCAATTGTCTTGTGCTGATACAGCCTGCAGAGCCAGATCCTCATGGTCATTGCCAAGTGGGTGTTTTGGAGTGTATGGCAGATGCAACTAGTCTGGCTCTTGTGCCTGTAGATTTATCGGGCAGTTCTTATTTCATCTTGTGCTACTTTAACCATGAAATTGGGCACTTCAAAACCAATCCTCATCACTAATATGGACTTGACTTGCTGATCAGTAGGAACTTTTCACTAGGATGGGATACAGAGGGGAGCTGAAATAGGGGGGGATGTGCTGCCAATTATAGAGAAAAAAACAAGTCAGCTTGGTAGACAGGGCAAATATATAAGGGCAAGGCTGGATGGCATCTATTTTAATGCAAGGAGTCTTGCGAATAAGGTGGATGAACTGAAGGTGTTGATAAACACATGGGAGTATGATATTGTTGCTATCACGGAGACATGGTTGAGGGAAGGGCAAGACTGGCAGCTCAATATTCCGGGGTACAGAATCTTCAGGCGAGACAGAGGGGGAGGTATAAGAGGAGGGGGTGTCGCAATATTAATTAAGGAGTCAATTACTGCAGTAAGGAGGGATGATATATTAGCAGGGTCCTCTAATGAGGCCATATGGGTGGAGCTTAAAAACAAAAAGGGGGCAAGCACTTTGCTGGGAGTGTACTATAGGCCTCCAAACAGTCAGGGGGAGATAGAGGAACAGATATGTAGGCAAATCTCAGAGAAATGTGCAAATAATAGGGTAATAATAATGGGGGATTTCAACTTCCCCAATATTAACTGGGATAGTCAGAGTGTGAAAGGCTCAGAGGGTGTAGAATTCTTAAAGTGCATCCAGGAGAGCTTTTTGAGCCAGCATGTAGAAAGTCCTACAAGAGAGGGGGCGGTACTGGACCTAATTCTCGGGAATGTGGCCGGCCAAGTGGAAAAAGTGCTAGTAGGTGAGCACTTTGGTGATAGTGACCATAATATGGTAAGATTTAAGGTGGCCATGGAAAAGGACAGGGATGGGCCGGAAATAAAGGTTCTAAATTGGGGGAAGGCCGATTTTAATAGGATAAGGCAGGATCTGGCCAAAATGGACTGGGATCAGCTACTTGTAGGAAAATCCGCATCGGAGCAATGGGAGGCTTTCAGAAGGGAGATTGAGAACATACAATGGCAACATGTTCCCGTAAAGGTCAAGGGTGGTTCCAAAAACCACAGGGAACCTTGGATGTCAGGGGATATACGGGAATGGATTAGGAAAAAAAGGAGGGCTTTTGGTAGATACAAAAGGCTAAAGACGGAGGAAGCCCTAGAGGAGTACAAAAAGTGCAGGGGGATACTTAAAAAAGAAATTAGGAGATCAAGGAGGGGCCATGAAATAACACTGGCAAGCAAAATAAAGGAAAATCCGAAGATGTTTTATAAGTATATTAAGGGTAAGAGGATAACTAGGGAAAAAATAGGGCCCATTAGGGACAAAAGTGGCAATCTGTGTGTGGAGCCGGAAGATGTAGGAGGGGTTCTGAATGAATTTTTTGCGTCTGTTTTCACTATGGAGAAGGACGATGTAGACATAGAAATAGGGCGGGGGGACTGTGATATGCTCGAACATATTAACATCGAGCGGGGGGAGGTATTGGCGGTTTTAGCTGGCCTAAAAATGGATAAATCCCCAGGCCCGGATGAAATGTATCCCAGGCTGCTGTGTGAGGCAAAGGAGGAGATTGCGGGGGCTCTAACACATATATTCAGGACCTCTCTGGCCACAGGGGATGTGCCAGAGGACTGGAGAACCGCTAATGTAGTACCATTATTCAAGAAGGGTAGTAGGGAAAAACCGGGGAACTACAGGCCAGTGAGCCTAACATCAGTGGTAGGAAAATTATTGGAAAAAATCCTGAGGGACAAAATGTGTCTCCACTTGGAGAGGCAAGGATTAATCAGGGATAGTCAACATGGCTTTGTCAAGGGAAGATCATGTCTGACTAATTTGATTGAATTTTTTGAGGGGGTGACTAGGTGTGTGGATGAGGGTAACGCAGTGGATGTGGTATACATGGATTTCAGTAAGGCCTTCGATAAAGTCCCGCACAGGAGACTGGTCAAGAAGGTAAGAGCCCATGGAATCCAGGGTGCCTTGGCACATTGGATACAAAACTGGCTTAGTGGCAGAAGGCAGAGGGTGATGGTCGAAGGTTGTTTTTGTGACTGGAAGCCTGTGGCCAGTGGGGTACCACAGGGATCGGTGCTGGGTCCCTTGCTGTTTGTGGTCTACATTAATGACTTGGATATGAATGTAAAGGGTATGATCAGTAAGTTCGCGGATGATACAAAAATTGGTAGGGTGGTAAATAGCGAGGAGGGTAGCCTCAGTCTGCAGGACGATATAGATGGGTTGGTCAGATGGGCGGAACAGTGGCAAATGGAATTTAACCCGGAAAAGTGCGAGGTGATGCACTTTGGGGGGACTAACAAGGCAAAGGAATACACAATGAATGGAAAGACCCTAGGCAAGACGGAGGGTCAGAGGGATCTGGGTGTGCAAGTACACAGATCCCTGAAGGCGGCGGAACAGGTGGATAAGGTGGTAAAAAAGGCATATGGGATACTTGCCTTCATTAGCCGAGGCATTGAATATAAGAGCAAGGAGGTTATGATGGAGCTGTATAAAACACTGGTTAGGCCACAGCTGGAATACTGTGTGCAGTTCTGGTCGCCACACTACAGGAAGGATGTGATCGCGTTAGAGAGGGTGCAGAGGAGGTTCACCAGGATGTTACCAGGGCTGGAGCGCTTCAGCTATGAAGAGAGACTGGGCAGGTTGGGTTTGATTTCCTTGGAGCTGAGGAGGCTGAGGGGGGACATGATTGAGGTGTACAAAATTATGAGGGGCATAGATAGGATGGATGCTGAGGAGCTTTTTCCCTTAGTAGAGGGGTCGATAACTAGGGGGCATAGATTCAAGGTAAAGGGCGGGAGGTTTAGAGGGGATTTGAGAAAGAACTTTTTCACCCAGAGGGTGGTTGGAGTCTGGAACTCACTGCCTGAAAGGGTTGTGGAGGCAGAAACCCTCACAACATTTAAGAAGCATTTGGATGTGCACTTGAAATGCCATAGCATACAAGGCTACGGGCCAAATGCTGGAATATGGGATTAGATTAGACAGGGCTTGATGGCCGGCGCGGACACGATGGGCCGAAGGGCCTCTATCCGTGCTGTATTACTCTATGACTCTATGACTCTAGGTGCCTTATAGTATACTGAGCACCTGTGAAAGCTTGGATTGTGAAAGCTTGGATTGTAAGAGCTCCTTGTTCATGTCCTTTTTTCAGCTGTTGCAGTTTTGTTAAAGTATTTTAAATGCTTCAATTAAAGTCTTTCTTTCTGAATTAGCAGATAATCAGCTAATTTGCATTCACAAACATGCTTTTAGGGAAATGAAAAAAATTCAAAATGATGAAATATGTTTCATAAACATAATAAGTAACGAAAAGCCTATATTAAAATATACTTAAAATCAACAAAAAAAACCCTTAAAAGCTATGACCCTTTAAGAGCTCCATCATTCATAGAGCTTCCCTCAGGCCTATGCCAAATGGAATAAAAGAGATTCAAGTTCAATCCTGGTCTAGCCAGGTGCAAAATGGTGTGAGGCAATCATTTAGATGCATTATAATATTTAAATAAAATTATGACTCATTTTTGACCAGACCACTTTAGGTGGATCTAAAAGGCCTTGGGGTAAACCACAATTGGAACAGATATGAATCTTAGTCATAATTTTTTAGTCTCCCAATGTCTGTTTTAGTCCTATACCACTGGCCTTTAGGCCTGAAAAAACGACCTATGTGAAATGTAGAGGGCCATTGGTAACAAACAAATAACTGAAAACACATATGGGGATTGACATAGGATTCCACAAAAATTGCATCATCGTGGTGCCTTTATGTGGATGAAGTGTGAAGATGTATGAGAACGTAAAGGGAAGAATAATTCAGTTGGAACAGGAAGCGAGAAGGCCGAGCTGCATCAAGGAGAATGAGAATCTGGTGGACCAATCAGAGTCAAAATGGGAAGAGAAACAAAATAGTGGTAGTGATTGGACAGTGAGTAACAGAAAACAAACTAGTCCACAATGGTAGAGCACAGGTCTGTTGCCATGGATAGTGAAAGCAGATACACAGTGCTGAGGGACGATGATGCCAATTTGCTAATGATCCATTAGATCATTCCAGTGACCTAATCAAGGTGTCTTCTGAGATCTACAAAATCTAATGGCTTATGGGAAATATTCATAATTAGACACAAAATCACTTGTCCCAGTTAATGTAACCTCATGGTCAGGACCAGACATCATCATCACCTGAAGTGTCTATAATCTAAATACAGTACTTGCTCTATTGTTATTGCAAAATTATCAAATTTGCAGCCACCCTGAAAAAGCCAGATTATTCTATGTAAATTGGTCAAATTCACAGATGATAAACTAGAAGATCAACATTTGATAAAGCAGCTAAGTAATTCCAAAAGGTCTTGTGTAACATTTTCCATTGGGCAGAACTATGGCTGATAAAATTGAAAACATATAAATGTAAGGTATGGCACATTTGAGTAGATTTTCTACTTCAGTTCTCCCAGTTCAAATTGGGAAATGTTGCACCCCCTGTTCATGATATTCCATCCAATAAAATAATGGAAATTGAAAATCTCCTTAAGCTTAATGAATGGTGTTGAACTAACCAGGAAAGAGCCCGAGAGAGATCAGGCAGTGATATTAGGCTCAAGTACTGGTGACATCCAATTATTGCAAAGCAGTGATCATCAAAGTAAACAGAACACTAAATTATATTGCCAAATCAGTAGAATACAAGTCTGAGGCAAACCGTCCAGGGCTCCTGTCAGACCATACCTTGAATAATGTATTCCGCTCTGATCACCAGGGCACAAGATAAACTCTCAAGCCTGGAAGTGGTGCAAAGAACGGTCAGAAAAGTTTTGCGCAACATGAAGATCCCACCTACCCAATTTTTGCAATTTATTTATTATTATTACTACTGTTATATAGCGGTTTTAATTTTTACTGAGTGTTGCTTTCCAATGAGAAAGATAAAAGAAAGACTTGTATTTATAAAGCGTCTTTCACAACCTCCGGACGTCCTAAAGCGATTTATAGCCAATGAAGTACTTTTGAAGTGTAGTCACTGTTGTAATGTAGGAAAAGCGGCAGCCAGTTTGCGCACAGCAAGGTCCCACAAACTGCAATGTGATAATGACCAGATAATCTGTTTTAGTGATGTTAGTGGAGGGATAAATATTGGCCAGGGAGAACTCACCTGCTCTTCTGTCATGGGATCTTTTACGTCAACCTGAGAGGGCAGATGGGGCCTCGGTTTTAACATCTCATCCAAAAGACAGCACCTCCAACATTGCAGCACTCCCTCAGTACTGCATTGGACTGTCAGCCTAGAATATGTGCTCAAAGTCTCTGGAGTGGGACCCATGACCTTCTGATTCAGAGGTGAGAGTGCTACTGACTGAGCCACAGCTAACATTGACGTGATTTTCCAGTTATGGACATGATTGATCGTGAGGACACTCCCTGTTAATACATTATGATCCCCTTACTAAACAATTATAATTAATGTTAATGGAATTTAGTCTTCAGTAGGCTAATAAGAAATAATACTAATCTCCATATTTTAAGATAATGTGAAGAGAACATGATTGGAATTTCTTTTGCTAAAGAAACTCCACTTTGAGGTACTATATTGGCATAATTAAACAAGCAGTTAGTTTTTATTGTAGAGTGTGCACCATTCTGTGTTTTTTCATCTACCTAAAATCTTGTATTTCACTTGTTTAATTATGATTATTGGATCCAATAAGACGTATCTATTTAGTATTATTCAGTGTGCTAGCCACTCAGATTGCTTCCTTAAATAATTTAAATAAATGCAAAAACTTAAATGTCAATATAGTATAATTTAGTAGTGCAGAATAATCTTTTTGATGTAATAATGCCATACCCTCTACAATACACTTTAAGTAATAACTCAGTTGAAGAGCCATTTTGAATGTGATTAAGCTGTCTTTTAAGCTTATTTATGTGATGTTCTATCTCCTTCAGGCTGATTAAGGACGCTGGGATCAAGTTGCAGTCTCTGCTTCAGTCTGGAGTCGAGCAGTATATTGCCTGGAATAACACTTCTGTGCAGCTTGCAAGGGCTGCCAGTGTAAGATTATAGTTTACAGGTTCTCATTTCCTTGTTCATGTAATAAACATCAATTCATCCATTTCCTCTGAATCACCAAATTTTCTCGCATTTATGATTGATAACCAACTACAGCTAGGAACAGCTTTACCTATGACGGTTGTATCACAGATTGATTCCACCCTGAGAGAACAAGAAGACTTGAAAAATTGTATTGGGGTATGAGAGGGAAAGTCACAGATTTTCCAAAGCCTGAACACCACCTACAATAATTCATTCAGCAACTAGCAGTTAAATGTATATTTAGATTTCATGCAAGGGATGGGGTTCCAGGTGATGACACTGGAAGTGCGTTCCATAAGCAGATGACTTGCAGTGTGCAGTTTCAACACTGTATGTATGAATTCGGATTTCCAGCATCCGCAGTATTTTGCTATCGCACTGTATGTGTGAATGATTTACTTGCTGATAACACAGGTGGTGTTGATGTAGACTTTAGAAATCAATGCCATTTTGCCACACAGCAACATATTATGGTATCAGGCTCTATCATTATTTTCAAACATCAAACTCCACATCAGTGTCTCCTCATTTCTGTTTTTACATTTTGTATTGATTTGATATCAGTATGAGGAAGCTTTGAGGAAAAACATATGTAGGTAGGAACAAGAAAATTAATTCAGCTCATCTAACTTGTCTTGTACAAGCTCCGTTCATTCAAAGCATTTTCATCTGTTTCTGTCTTTGTGTCAAACCTTGTATCCCTTTCCTCTCTGTTGAATTGTGACTACATCCCCTGGATCTATGCAATGGTAAGAGAGTGAACAGTGATAGAACTAGCTCACCCAACATAATGCTTTGGCAATACTCCATTTCCGCTCCTTACTGACTCCACTATGCAGTAAATTAGATACAATCATAACATTAGTTCATTTAGTTTCATAACCTCAGCCAATATATTTGAGAAGAAACCTTTGCAGACAGGAGGTGTGCATTCCATTGACTTCTATTCGGTTCAAAGTTTCTGTTTGATCTTTAAGTGTTTTCTTTGATTTTTTTCAGGCTCACTGCCATTACATAGTTGTGAAGAACTTTGTTGAGACAGTAGAGGGTTTAAAGCTTGAGCCTGAAATCCAGCATGTGATCAAAATGTTGTGTGACCTTTATGCATTGACTGGCATTCTGGTCAATGCTGGGGATTTCTTATATGATGGCTATATGACTGGAAAGCAACTAGACTTGGTGACCGCTTCTCAACTGGATCTTCTAGTTCTTGTCCGGTAAAGTGATTATTTGTACACAAATGCAATGAAATGAGGAAAAATATTTGTACATGTCTTTTTTTTGTGAATCAAACTGGTGCATTTGTTCAGCTTCAGTTCATAACTGGATGAAGTAAAAAGCAGCGTGGAATTTTCTAATTATCATTAACTGAAAGCAATTACATGTTTTTGAATCCAAGATTGAGCAGATTTATTTTTCAAAACAGTATGCAGAATATACCTTTGCATCAGCTCCTGCCTTCGAACATGCTGATCGTGTTTGACTTTTGTTCATGCGTGGTTAGGACTACAACCTTTGCCAAGTACAGAACTAGTAGGACAGGAAATAGGATCAGTGATTTACTTCTGATGATTTGTTTACTTTTGATGACAATTCATTGAGAACTTTTAATGATTGATATCATAAGATGCAAAAATGAGAAATACTGACTTCTGTTATAAAAGCTGACCAATTTATAAGTTAGAAATTTCCAGACAGCCCGCTTGAAAACTGTTTGGTCCAAAGCCAAAATTAGTTGGAATCTTATTATAGTTGTATTAGTAAAGTTTACTTAAAAGCCAAAGATTTTAGCTGCAGTTGAACTTAATGTCAACTATAGAAAGTGATTTACTGACCTTCTAGGACACATCCCTAAATCAGAAAAGCAGAATGTCAGCAGACTCATTTCGGAAAGAAAAAATTAGAGCAAGTTGTTCAGTAAATTTTCTGCATTACAGCAATGGGTGAACTACTTCCATGGTAAGCATCAGAAACAAAACTCCAGGTCTCTGACTGTTGTGAGCAATACCACTTGACATCTACCAGTATTCCTAATAAATACTAGTATTTTCACTTAAAAATTTCAATTAAGTATATATAACTGCTTTTAAAAAAACTATTACGTGAATAAATAAGCTGAAAAACCTGAATCTAAATAAGCTTCATGAATAATATACTAATGTTACTGTTTTAGGAAAGATGCTGTCTCAATAGTGGATGCATTTGATTATCCTGACCAACAGCTGAATTCTGCTATTGGTAACTACGATGGCTATGCTTACCAACGCCTCTTCGAATGGGCTCAGAAAGCCCCCACAAATGCAAAGGTACCCTCAGCTTCATTTGTTGGATAACCATTGTACGTACAGCATTCCCAGTGATGTTGCCTGGGAAGATTTTGTTTGCGCACTAACTGTAGCGAAATCATTAATGTGTTCAGGTAGAACATGTTTACAATTTTGCTGCAAGCAGAGGAATCTGCTACTCTTTCCCCCACCCCCCTGCTGGTGCTTTGTACTTTCTGAAATATAACTATGGAGTGATGGTAATGGCCTGGATGTTGATGAAGGTGAAGTTTACCTTAATGCTGGAAATACTGAGTAGCACTTTTTATTGTCCTTTACCAAGCTTATTTTCAAACTTCTGAAATACTCATTTTTTCATTTCTTTTGGACAAAAGCAACAAACTTATCTTGTACTAATTTCATTTGTTCAAAACAGCATGCTGAAAAAGAACAAAAATACACCAGGGCCAGCTCTTGTCTTAACTCATTAACAATACATGTGAAATAACACATTCTCTGGTTAATATGCATTATGTGGCTATCACAGTGATGGCATGAAATGTTGTGGACGCATTTCAAGGAGTTGAAAGAGATTGAGGCCAAACATTGAAAGACATATTGTATTCAACCTTTACATAGTAATTGCCGACTTTAACGTCAGGGCCTGATCTGCATGCGAGGCCTCGGTTTCCCGCCCTCTGCCAGCCAGATTGAGAGGCTGGCTAAGGGCGGGTAGGCCTGCGGCAGTAGGCCGCAGAGGAGGGAGGGAGGGATCGAGCCGTTAAAATGATGGGTGGGGGAAGGGGGTTGTCAGCCAGGGACCGAGCCATGCCGGTAAAAGGATCTGGATTTTGGGGGGGGGGGGGGGGTCGCCAGGGATCGGGCCGGTAAAAGGATCGGGATGGGGGGTGGGGAGGGGGGGGGGGCGGTCGCTAGGGATCAGGCCGGTAAAAGGATTGGGGTGGGTGGGGGTCGCCAGGGATCGGGCTGGTAAAAGGATCGGGATTAGGGAGGGCGGGGGCGCATCAGTCAGGGATCGGGACGGTAAAAGGATCGGGATTGGGGGGGGCAGGGAGGGGTCGCGTCAGTCAGGGATCGGGCCGGTAAAAGGATCGGGATTGGGGTGGGCAGGGGTCGCGTCAGTCAGGGATCGGGCCAGTAAAAGGATCAGGATTGGGGTGGGCGGGGGCGCATCAGTCAGGGATCGGGCCAGTAAAAGGATCAGGATTGGGGTGGGCGGGGGCGCGTCAGTCAGGGATCGGGCTGTGCGTTAAAATAATCGGGGGGGGGGGGAGGAAAGAGCGGATCGGGGCCGGATAATCGGGTGGGTGAAGAGAAGATCGTGGCCGGCCTCCGCATCATCGGTGGTGGGAGGCCTGGGGGGCAGGTGGGGGTTAGGCAGGGAGCCTGTATCCAGGTGGTAGGTATAAAGGCACTTGCCTCCTGGATCCAGCAGTCCCTGTCTTGCTGTAATGCCAGGTTTTACAAATTGTGTAAAACCTGTCCACATGCAATTTAAAACAAAATGGAGATGAAAAAAGAGGCTTACAGTCTCATATAATATGTAAATTGATGTCCCGGCTATTGGGAGTGGGTTTGTCACCCACCCCACCTCCGTTAAAACCGGAATTGGCGGGTTCAGGTTGGGAATCCCATTTTTAACAATTTAACTACCCCCACACCCCCAACTCACTCTTTTAGGTTAAAATTCCCCATCATATTGGATCATTGTCCTTTAACCCTCTGAATTCTGGGTGTAGAAAATTGAAAATATCAGTTGGTGCAGTTACTGGAAGAGGGAACATCTGCAGTATTTTGCTATCGTACTAGTGTTTGGTTCACTGCCACACCTCTTCTAGGAATGCCTACCTTGAAGAAGTTCTGCTCTCCAGTTTTGAAGAAGGGTCAAACCCGAAACGTCAACTCAAATTTCTCTCCACGGATGTTGCCTGACTTGCTGAGTTTTTCCAGCATTTTCTGTTGTTATACTGGAAGAGGGAACCTTGTATCAGGAATGTGGTATACCTGATCTGGGATTTTTTTGGTGCAACCACTAGTGTAAAAATGGAAAATTGAAACCATAAGCCAATATTAACTTTAGTTGTGGAATATAAAAGTTAACTGCCAACTCCACCCCCCAAAAAGGGATAAAACCAAATCGGACTGAGCCACATCTGATGCACATTCTATTTTGAAAGTTTACATTGACTTGTTGAAACAATGACATTTACTTTCTGTTTTCCAGGCCCATGTTTGTATAAGTATGACATAAATTAAGCTAATTTTATTAATCTGTATGTCAGCAAGAAGCATTGCCCACCAACATAGCAAATCAAATATTTGGACACACACTGCCTGCAATTCCTACGTTTTTTGCAGCCAGTACACATCCAAACACCCAGTTTGTACTAGTGGTGGACTCAAATAATGACATCTAGTGCAGTATGGGAGTGTGAGTTGGTAAGTTTGAATGTACACCATCTAGTCCATTTCCCCCTCACCCCATCGTAGCATCCCTTGGACGCCAGCTCAGACAGCAACTTTGCAATCGACACTACGTGCCGATTCCTATTTTCCAAATCAGCATCAAAGAAAGAGAAAGAACTTGCATTTACATAGTGTCTTTCATGTGCTTGGGACGTCCTAAAGGTGCTTTACAGCCAATCAGTTACTTTTGAAGCGTAGTCCCTGTTTATTTCTAGGCATATGCAGCAGCCAACTTGTGCACAGCAAGGTCCCACAAACAGCCATGAGCATAAGAAATAGGAGCAGGAGTCGGCTCTTCGGCCCTTTGAGCCTGCTCCGTCATTCAGTGAGATCGTGGCTGACCTACCTCAACTTCATTTTCCTGCCCGATCCCCATATCACTTGATTTCCTTAGTGTCCAAAAATCTTACCAATCTCCGTCTTAAATATACTCAATGACTGAGCATCCACAGCTATCTGGGGTAGAGAATTCCAAAGATTCACAACCCTTTGAGTGAAAAAAATTTCTCATCTCAGTCCTAAGTGGCCGACCAGTGAATCTGTTGATTGGAGGTGTTTAAGGGATAGATGGTGGCTCGAACATTAGAACTCCCCAACTCTGAATAGTATTGTGGGATATTTTACATCCGCTGGGCATCAAATACAGCACCTCCAACAGTGCAGCACTTCCTCAGTATGGCCCTAGTGTCGGCGTAGATTATGTGTTCAAGCCTTTGGAGTCGAGCTTGCACCCATGACCTAACTCGGAGTTGGAGTGCTACCACCGAGCCAAGATGAACATTTATTAACATGAGAACTAGAGGAGGGAAATTTGCAGGGCTATAGGGAAAGAGCAGGTGAGTGGGACTACAGCAATTGGATAGCTCTTTCAAAGATCAGGCACAAATGACCGCCTCCTGTGTTGTATCAATCTGATTCTATAAAGTTTTGCTCCATGTCCCTATGACCAACTTCCACACTACTGATGAGACAATATTTTCTGAGGCTTCTTTCCCAAAATGTTTTCCTTCTGAAATTTTCTTGCATTCTCATCAGCCATGGCTAATTGATTTCATTTATACATGCAAATAAAATGTAAAGTAACAAATAATGTTTCAGGCTAGATAGGATCAAGAACAGATTGATCAGAATTTGTCTAACTTTGGGTTTGGAAAACTGTGTTTACAAAAAGAAAAGCAAATGCTCAGTCTCGAGGTATATTCTCCAGTCCTGTAACAAATGGAGTGATTTGGTAATCCAGCACTGCCAGCAAGGGGTGGTGCTCAAAGTGCATCTTAAATCGCAGGTGCACAGCCCACAATTTTCCAAGACATATGCAATACAAACACCAGGTCATAAAATCACCTTGAATGGATCAAACTGTGTTAAGCTTCACTGGTTCATGACGTTGTCGTTCATGTGTATACTGGAAATGTTTGTCATTGAGACTTAGATAAGAGTGGTATTGTCAAATCTGTAAGGTGTTCAGCCGCACTAATTGATTTTCATAAATGCAATCAATCATTACATAATCAGCTGTGTAAATAGGTTTCATGTTGATTTTGTTCCTTCAAATATGTATTTGAAAAAGTATTTACGTAGAGAAAGATGTAATTTTTGAATTTACTGTTGTCACCATTTGAAAGAATAGGTTACTGAGTTTTTGTTTCTATAGGTAAACCTTGCATATGAGAAATACCTGAAGACTCACTTTCAATCAGCGCAGTCCAAGCTGTGATGTGTTGTTCTGTGATTAAAGCTAACTTAACAGTGTTGGACACCAAATAATCATAAAAAAGCTGGCCACTGACAATTAACAGCCAGATTGATTCACAAAAAAATGCAAGTACGATGCAAAAAGTCAGTTGTTGAACTAAAGTTCAATTGAATTGACAATTTCTAATGCGTATAGATCTTGTAAAATTGTTTTCAAACTAAGTAAATGTACTAATTAAAACAGAATTTTAGACTTCAGTGCCTGGATTATTGTACCAATTTTTCTGTAAATTGACATGGATTTAATTGCATTCTCTTAACTTTGTGCTTACAACTATTATAAAACATCTTCTGCGTCTCAGTATTTTGCTGATGTCAGCCTTTTCAAACTTGTTTATTTAAATGTATCTGATGTTACCAGCTATTAAATGAACCCATTCATTTATTTTAACCACAGTATGTTTTTTTCTCCCATTGCCAGCAAAATCTTTTCTTTCTTTCCTCCCCTCCCTAGTGCAAGCAGGGACAAAGGACTCACTAAACCTCAACGCAGCAGTTTGGTCAACTACTGTTTAATAAAACCTCAAGTAACCATTTCTCTATATGGCTCTTGGCAAGACAATCACCCAAATAGAACTATAAAGAAACATTGCACAAAATTAAATGGCTAACTATTAGTACTATTACTAGACCACTAATGGCTCTTTTTTTTTTTAAATGACTATAATTTGATTTCCCATTGGAGCTAGAGCGAAGCTACTCATGCTGTCAAATTGAGGATTTTTGCAAAGATCATAAGTAAAATTAAACTTGCACGACAGTATCACAGGCAATCTCCCAGATTAAATCTGCACCATTAAAAAGTCAGCGCATGTGAAATACATGCACCAAGGTAGCCACAAGTACATTAGCAACCATATTACTCATCTGGACCCACACTTTACTGATTGATTTAAAACAAGTTGGGCAGGTAAGATTTATAGATTAAATCCTTCATTTATACAGCATGAAAAACACAGACAAGCTTTCAATAACTTTATTTCCCAAGTACATGGAGATAATAAACAAGTAAAAGATACATCAATTTCATGTATTTTCTTGAAGAAAATTTCAATCTAGCAGGTAGTGTTAAAAAGTTAATCAAAACTTAAATATTAAAGGAATATACATCTTACACATTATACCTCATTTCAACAGCATTTGGTTACAGTATGCATAGAAATTTTTACTATTGTACAAAAAGTAACTTTACAATAGAAGAGTTGTAGAATTTGCATCAGTACATGGTTACCTGGGTATTCAATTAAATTGTGCCAGATAGTGATCCATTACTGTTCATTTTGTGTGGTTACATCATTTAGAATTGTAAGGCTGGTCAGTCTTCAGTTTTCCGTGCCAATCTACAAAAGGTCCAGTTGTGTTCCACAGTGTTCTCATTTGCTCTCTCGCTCATGTGATGTACCCTCGTCATTCTGATAGTAAAGCCCTGCTTTGCGATGTACTCCATCAGGTGAACGCGAAGAGACACCTCCTGGTGATAATCACAGGGTCCAAATGTGAAGGACACCTGGAAGTCTCTGGTATCCATCATGTGTTTGTTCCATTTTGTGAAATGGTTTGAGATGCCCTCCAGCAATGAGTGCACTTTAGTAGTGATCGTCAGTTGTGTTATTATAACAGCTACTGGATTGGAATATTTGGAAAGTTTGCGGGTGCTAGACAGTTCCACCACCTCCTCGAAGGTATCTAATGGGTAAAGGGGCTTGGGGTCATTCAGGCAGTGAATCAAAGGCTCTATCTGATAAAAATCTGCCTCTTTTCTAAGGAGGTCAATTTCTTTGAAGCCATGAGGTAGTGTTAGATCTGCTGTCCTTAAAAAATTCAAGATGTATCTAAAGAGAGGTCCATCTCTATCAATGAAGTAGTTTCCTTGGGAGTCTTTGGCAGTGGGGAAATCTCCCCTGAACATTACTCCCAACATGGAGTCTGGGTATCTAGTTAGTGTGGAGATTGATGTTGAATACAAGTGTCCTCCCACATTAAGAGTAACTGGATCAGCCATCTGAAATAAAAAAAACTAGAACATGAATGGTGATCACAAAATGCTTTGTCCGTATTACCACATTGTGACAGTAAAGTTTAATTATCTTTACCTAATTTATGTAAGACTGAAATCTTGCTGAATGTGTTTCATGTATTCAATCCCTAATAGTGATATACTGGAATAAAAATCTCGCATCCACGCCAATTAGGAGTAATGGTGTGCAAACCTACATCCCAAGAACAAAGAAAACGACTCCTGTTGAAGCCCCGTAACCATGGGGCGCACCAAATTCAAATAAATTACTCATTCTCTAGATTCAACCGCTGAATAGAATTTCATGTTTTAAAGTTTATTTTTCACACCTAAGCTTAAATAGAGCTCGCGAAGTAGTAAATAGTAATGTCCGGCTTATCTAGCTCGCCAAACTTATTACTGAAACCAGTGCAATGTCCTGTATTTGCTTAACTACCATACATGAAATTGGATTATGCAAAACCAAGTACCAGGGCACATCAATGTTCCGGTAAATACATCAAAACAAATCATGCGCCCTACTTGTTAAATTTCTTTAAACGAGGCTCCGAAAGGAGAGTGGGTGGGGAAGACGTGCAATGGACGCGGAAGCCACATGAACATTGGGACACGATGCAAAGCAATACAGAATTAATTCTTGTATTTGCCACAAAAAAACTCTCTGGTTTAGGTGGAGGGTCGTTGAGAAATATAAAGCGTTTTCCAATATGCGCTCCCGCCTGATGTCTTGACATTGGCTGAAACACAAGACGTGGCGGAAAACCAACAGCAGAAAGCCGCTCGAGTCGGCGGCCAGGTCCACTCGGTCACCCTTCACCCCCGGGGGCGGTGCGGCTCAGAAGAGCGCGGAGGCAGGCGGGGGGGGGAAAGGTCGCCGAGTGCCCCGCTCGCCCGGCCGCCACGCAGCAACTCCGACTGAACCATTAAACGAACCCTCCCGCCTGCGAGTCGCCGCGACCCGGGCGCACCTTCAAACAAGGCGAGCTTCAAAAAGCTCAGGCGCAGGACTCAGACTAACGGCAACGCTGCCACCCGCGCTCCTTACCGTCTGGCCCCAGTCTCCATTATCCATTTGCTCCCGGGAGCTGGTTTATCTTTCAGCACAGCCGCAGATCCAGTGCTACCGCTCTGCGCCTGCGCTGTCCTTTCACACACTCGGTGTGCCTGGCGTGACCGTCAGGCGGGCGGCTGGGCAAGACGCTGTTGCCAATTTGAACTGGGCACCGCCATCTTTCATAAAGGCAGTCTGGTTCCTGGCTGCAGTCCTCAGGATCTGATTAACAGGTGAATTGTGGAATAACAACAGAAAATGCTGGAAAAACTCAGCAGGTCAGGCAACATCCGTGGAGAGAAATTTGAGTTCGGTGGCATAGTGGTTAGCACTGTTGCCTCACAGCGCCAGGGACCCGGGTGACTGTGTGGAGTTTGCACATTCTCCCCGTGTTTGCGTGGGTTTTCTCCGGGTGCTCCAGTTTCCTCCCACAGTCCAAAGATGTGCAGGTTAGGTTGATTGGCTATGATAAAAATTGACCCTTAGTGATAGGGGGATTAAATACGGGGATAGGGTGGGATATGTGTTGGTGTAGGGGCTACAGGGATCGGGTGGGATATGTGTTGGTGCAGGCTCGATGGGCCGAAATGGCCTCTATCTGTACTGTGAGGTTTCTGTGATTCTGTGATTGATGTTTCGGGTCGAACCCTTCCTCAAAACTGGAAAGAAAAGAAATTAGATCGAAGGCAGGGCTGCGATCGGACAAAAGAAGTGAAAGAAACAAAAGAGCTAGATGAGATGGTAATAGGCTGAGATTAGGTGTAAAGTGTACTGGCAGGGCAAGAGATAGCTGCCAGGTGTGAGAGAGAAACAAAAGGAAAGGGGAGGGGGGGGAAAGGAGTGGAAAAATTACAAGAAAAAATGTGTAATGGGGCCGAGGTTATGATCTGAAATTGTTGAACTCGATATTGAGTCTGGAAGGCTGCAGAGTGCCTAATCGGAAGATGAGGTGCTGTTCCTCGAGTTTACGTTGAGCTTCCGTGGAACAATACAAGAGGCCAAGGGCGGTGAGGTCCGAGTGGGAATGGAGCGGTGAATTAAAATGACAGGCGACCGGAAGCTCGGGGTCACCCTTACGGACTGAACGGAGGTGTTCCGCAAAGCAGTCACCCAATCTGCGTTTGGTCTCCCCAATGTAGAGGACTCTCGCTCACAACTGACGAGAAAAACCCTATTCAACATATCGCCAGAGGTTAATTTTACGGAGGTGTTAAAGGAAGAGCGGGAGGTGGAGAGGTTTCAGGAGGGAAATCCCGATATATTCAAGGGAATTTCAGATTTTAAAATGCATTTTTTTGACACCTAAGCTTAAATACTGCCCCCGAAGCAGTATTGCCAGGCTTAAATGGCAAACAAGACTTCCAAACACATCACTCAGATCAATGCAGTGTCCCAATAAGATAAATGAAAAAGTAATTCGGCTCAATAAAGCCTTTGAAAACTGACTAAAAGCTGGTCATACAAGTGTAGCAGATGGCGTATCTCTTCCGGGCAAACTGCAACAATGGCCCAGAAATTAGGGTCGGGGGCTTGCCGCGGGTGCAAGCCCCTGATGTGCACTTACCTGGCGCGCGTGGAATTCCGTTCTCGTGAGGAGCACTCCCGGGCAGCGTCTGACATCACGCCACCCAGGAGTGCAGCCGGCACGGAGTGTAAGTGAGACACGCCCTGTGAGGTCGCATTAGCATAGGACACGCCCCCAATCTTTCTCACAAGCTCCAAAGCCTTTGGTACATGCAGAAGCAGCATGGTAAGTAGGTTCTTTGTATTTTTATGAATCTTTTGGTAACTTTTATAAACTTTTAAATACTTTTACATGAATTGGAAGAATCTTAAATAGTTTTAAAGAGATTTGAAGCAATTTAAAGAGTTTTAAAAGCCCTGAAAGCATTTTTTTCATTCATTTTACTGAACTAGTTTTAAAAAGCTATTCAATGCATGTAGTATAGTCAAGTGACTTCTTGGTCCAGTCACCTGAGGTTGCAATAAAATATTATGGCTTTGGGGCCAGCTCAGGGTCATCTATTGTGCTCTTATCTTGATTCCACTGGTTTGAGCTGTAAAAATTCAATCAGTGAGTCTTCAAAGCATTTGGTGTCCCTGTCTCAAATGCAGGTGGGTGCTTCATATTTTCTGCTTTCATTTTAGAGTAAAAGTGCTCACAACGCCAGAGAACGTGCACTGACAGGCGGTGGTGTTGTCATGCTAAGGGATTTAACCGAACATGAGGAAAGGGCCCAGCAGCTGTTTGGATTTACTAGCGATCGCCCCTCGGCTGATTTTCAATCAGAGATTGTTACACCTGAACGTGAGTTGCGCTGGCCAGCTATATGTTTAAAAATGTTAGGTGTGTGTTGAATATCTGTGATGTGGCAGATCATGCTTTACCTTTGCAAATGTTTACTGTTTCCTTTCCACAGTTGGACAGCATACCTCTCACACGGGATGAGCAGTGCGTTGAGTCTGCGGCCGCAGAGGGCATTGGGGAAGGGGTTGCTGATGCAATGGGAGCAGTAAGTGAGGTGGTGGAGGAGCAGGAGCAACTTGTGCTATGTCAGCTAGTGCACGGTGGCATAGTGGTTAGCACTGTTGCCTCACAGCGCCAGAGACCCGGGTTCGAATCCGGCCTCGGGCGACTGTCTGTGTGGAGTTTGCACATTCTCCCCGTGTTTGCGTGGGTTTTCTCCGGGTGCTCCGGTTTCCTCCCACAGTCCAAAGATGTGCGGGTTAGGTTGATTGGCTATGATAAATTGACCCTTAGTGTTAGGGGGATTAAATACATGGGGTTACAAGGATAGGGTGGGATATGTGTTGGTGTAGGGGTTACGGAGATCGGGTGGGATATGTGTCGGTGCAGGCTCGATGGGCCGAAATGGCCTCTATCTGCACTGTGGGGTTTCTGTGATTCTGTGAAGAGGAGTGTATGGACCCTGCGTTGCTGCACAGTATCTCACCAGCTCCTGGGCCCTCTGGCTCTGTGCGAGTCACTGATGACTGTAGCCCCACAGACAGACACCAGCTTGATACTGCAGCGCAGGTGGGAGGAGCAGAAAGACATTTACTAGAACAGCACTTACAAGCTGAGGTGCAACAGATTGAAGGTTTCAGTCAATTGATGAGTTCTCTTACTGAGAAGGATGTTGACTCTAGAGCCTCTATCAAGCAGGCAATCGATAATCTTGGCATTACACTTGTTGTATCCTGAAAAGTGGACCTGTTATGTTTAGGTCGACACTTAACCCTTTCCCCCTCAGAGCGGACTAAGTGATATACACAGTCGACACTTATCTTTGGTACAGATGACAGACTTCGAGTGAAGGATGGTTCAAAACGGTCTTTATTTACAGTACTGGGGAGAACCTTCTGAGTCTCTCCTCAGATCCGATCCACCGATTCCCTAGCAACAATCACAGTTATACAAAAATCAAACTCCCCTCCCTAGGGGCGGGGATAAAGCTTATCAGCATATACAGAGTTATAGCTAAATGGCAATTATAAACAGTGACATTACATCTTCTTGCGCTTACCATCCCACATTTCTGTTATCGGTTAGTCCTGTCACCTCCGGCCTATGGGCCCCCATCTTTATTACTTTACAACCCCCATTTGCCCATTAGCCAGGTGGTTTTGCTTGTTGAATGTTTTCTTAAGATAGCAGACTTCGTTAAGGGTGCGAGGCCCATACATTCGGCCTCGTCTCGGGTGACTTTCTGCAAAGCAAGCATATCCTAATTAGACTTTGAAGACTGGAACCTTATTGTGTGATTTACTATCAGCCGGTTTTAAGTGGCGTTATCTGCATATGTGTTTGCTCGCCTGAATACCCAACTCCTCCCTCATCTTCCCTCTGCAATCTAATCTTTCAGCCTTGAAGTCATTTAATCACGTTTAAACCTTTAGCTGAATAAAGGAAATACAGACCTCTATATCGTTTAACTCAGGGTAGGGATTAACCCATTATCTCCACCTTGTACATCGGTTTTGCATTATACATATTCTAACATTAAAACTAATTATGCCTTTGGGTAACATACAAACTAAGGTATAATGGTAATTTGGCTACTTCAGCACTTAATCAGATAGCATTGCAGTTGGTGGCGCTTAATGAGAATATCATTACACTATTTAATTTGCATGAACCACATTCTGCTGCCATTACTTTGACTCCTGCAGAAGCGCCCTTACCTGCTCACAGTGCAGAAACAGTGCGGGCCCAGGAGCCAGCTGTTCCGCCAGTCATGATGCAAGCAAACGTTGACTTGCAGCAGCAGCAACCCTGTCATGAGACAATTGCTGAAGGGCAAGAGACGGCACACAGGGGCCTTTCAAGTGGCAGCAGAGGGCTCCAGTCACGGGGAGGGAAAAGGCGCAGGAAACGTTAGGGTGTCACCTTTTGCGCAATGCACCTCCTTGGACCCTCAGTCACAGATGCGAGGGGGCAAATTGTTCAATTGTTTAATTTTTCATTTTATTTACATGTTAAATGTTGTCTTTGCTTTTTTCATTGAAATGTATATTTGTGACTGAAAGGATATGTAACCTTTTCGTTTAAAAAGTACAGCCTGTAATCACTTTGAAAAAAAAATTCAACTTTTATTTTAGCAAAAATATTTTTACAACTGTTTGAAAATTAGAAAATAGCTAGTTTCCATCTTGAATGTCTTTACTGCACTAAGAAACCAAAAAAAGTTACTTTAAACTGTTTACAAAGTTTTTCCAAACTATTTATGTTTGCGAATGTTTGAAAAGTTGAAAATAGGTAGTTAACATCTTCAATGTTTTAATTGCATTAAGAAACCAAAAAAAGTTACTTTAAACTGTTTACAAATTTCTTTCTGAACTATTTATGTTTACAAATGTTTGAAAAGTAGAAAATAGCTAGTTAACATTTAAAAGTTATAAACTATCTACATCAAAACTGAACCTGAAAACTCTTGATGCTGCAATAAAAATTCACTGTTTCACTTTAAATTGTGTCTGCTCCTTTCTTTGCCTTGCGGGGGGAGGGGTAGGTACAAGGCAACACTACCTCGTGAAGGAGTTGGCTACTAGCAGTTCCCGAGCAGCCTTACTTTCAGCAGCACTTGGCTCCTCCCCATGAGGCCTGGCCACAGGCACATTGGCATCGTCTATGTCCTCCATTTCAGCAGGGAGCTCTTCTGCAGTGTTAAGGGTCAGTCCTTCCTGCAGGGCAAAGTTATGCAAAGCACAACAGGCCATCACAATCCTTGCCACTTTCTGGTGAGAATACTGCAAGGTCCCCCCTGACCTATCCAGGCACCGGAATCGTGATTTCAGAACTCCGATTGTCCTCTCCACCACTTGACGTGTGGACACGTGTGCCTGGTTGTATCTCTCCTGAGCCTCATTATTGGTCTTGCGGTAGGGAGTCATCAGCAATGGTCTTAGCGGGTAGCCCTTGTCGCCCAATATCCATGCTAATCCTGGAGGCAATTTGCTGAGGGCATCATATAAGTTAGAGTTACGGAGGACGAAGGAGTCATGATTACTTCCCCGGTGCGCTGCATTCACGTTTAGGAGCCTGAGATGCGCATCACATACTATCATTACATTCAATGAATGATACCCCTTCCTGTTGATGTATGTCACAGGTGCATCCAGTGGTGCCTTCAATGCAATATGGGTTCCATCGACGGCCCCAATCACTTTGGGGAATCCAGCAATGCGATGAAATGCAAGGGCCATCTCCTTTTGATGTCGAGTGGACAAGTCATACTTAATGAACTCTGAAAGCCTACGGAAAATGGCATCTGTGACCTGGTGAATGCAGACCCTCGCAGCATTCTTGGAGATGTTGCTTATGTCACCGGTGCCTGCTTGAAATGACCCACTTGCAAAGATGTTCAATGCTGTGGTTACCTTCATGTTCACTGACACGGCAGTGCGGGTCTTCGAGCATGTTTGAAGGTCCTCCTTCAACATGTCACATAGTCGGCCGATTGCCTCTTTACTGAAGCGCAGCCTCCTCACACACAACTCCTCTGACAGCATCTCAAATGATCACCTCTCCCTGTACACTCTCTGGGGTGGGTAGTAGTTCCTTCTGATCAGGAGACGGTTATGGTTCCTCACTCTTCTATGTTGTTCCCTGGCGTTTCGAATTCTTTGAAGCAAAATCACACAGAGCATCAGGGCACCATTTCTAGAGGGCATGTTCCTCGCTCACAGGCCTCCTCTTTACACAGACGTCCTTGTAAGGAAAAAATGGAAAGAGTTGTTAAAGTAATTTTAATAAAGTGAGTGGCTAGAAAATCACCTCGGGCTATGGCAGGAAACATGCGTTATCGGCTTGAGAACACGTCATACTCGCCTGATGAATATCACAGCCCGAGATGATTTTCCAATAACTAACATTTTCTGAAAGTCATAATTACATACATACATTCATACACATACTGAAAGGAATATATACATACATACTTACTTAAAAGAATATATATTACTGATGAAAAGTTTCTTTCTTAAAAATTTTGTAAATGTTAAATTATTCATTTTTAAACAGTCATTTTCACATTTAATAAAAATATCAAATTCAATTAGGCCTTGCACACAGCAAGAGTTGCTCCTTGTACCTACATTACTCAAAACCCGTTTAAAAAAAAAATTAAAGTTGGAAACTTACCTCAGATTTTCTTAAAATAACTTTGCTCCCTTTCACAACCAAAAATGTGCCGTTCAGAAGCACCACTGCTGAGAGTTCTTCCTCCTGAGCGTTACGGAGCTTCTGGGGGGCTTTACTCCTGCTTTTTAAATGTGTAAATGCTGGGGACTTACCCTCACTGCACCAATTCAGAAAAACGCCGAAGTTCAATGCGCACGCGCTGCCTCATACGTCGCACACGTTCTACCTCTGAACCCCTGCTTTCAAGGGAACGGAAGTGCCGGTTTCCCGCGCACGCGCTGTGCATGCAGAAAACCGGCGCTTCCATCGGGCCCACGCGTGAGTACCCCGTGCGTACTCACCTGTGGAGACCCGAATTTCTGGGCCAATATGGTTTTCAGATATATTACATTTTACTCCAAGTTAAAAAAAACTGTAACTTTGCAACAGTGTAATAAGGCCCGAATTAATGGCTGTGTCTGAAACCACATTGAGAAGTCTACATCACTGGAGTGTGAAACTAATAGTTCTGATGAAGGGTCCCAGACCTGAAACGTTAACTCTGTTTCTCTCTCCACGGATGCTGCCTGGGCTGGAGTTTTTCCAGCGTTTTCTGTTGTTATTTCAGATTTCCAGCATCCGCAGTATTTTGCTATTAAACTAATAGTAGTTATTTACAACTGCCAATAACGTGTCTTCTAAAATCTTTGTATTTATATTCATATTTCCAAGCTAAAATAAAATAATCTAAATTAGAGTATTTACAATTAAAATTAGACCAGGTTATAGAAAGAACAGATGAGTGACGACAACTGAAACTGTAATGTCATTGCAGTTGTGACTGATATCAGACCAACAGCTGGCAAGAGTGCACAGTATATCAGTTTCATGCAATGTACCCAATGACTTCCTCTCTGTTCTTTGGTAATCCTCTCATCAAAATGAGCAGCCAACTCAAGTGCTTCTAAACCTGTATAAATGATAAAGTGTTATTTACTATAGCTTCAAACCCAGGCATGTAATTTAGAAACCAGATAGAGAGTATTAAGAAGTGCAATTAAATGTAATTGTAAATCATGATTTCCAGAATAAATTTGAATATATTACTGTTGTAACCCTAGTGATTCGAGATTCAACATCAAATTTAAGGTTTTCTGTCACCTTTTTAAAATTAATATAAACACTTGGAAAGGGTGCAGAGGAGATTTAATAGAATGTCGACAACCAAATCTGGAAAAGCTGCTGGTCCAGATGGTGTTTACCCAGAATTCCTAAAAGCACCGGGACCCAAAGCGAAGAGATGGTTGACCTCCTTCTTCTCTGAGGTACTGGCAACTGGTAAAATTCCACCTATTTGGAGGGAGACTAAAATAATTGCCCTCCTGAAGCGGGGGAAGAATGCTTGTGAAGCCTCCAGCTTCACAAGCTCCTTACTTTGCACTTGTTATAAAGTGTGACATGACTGCTGCCAACAAACCGGAAGCGGTTGATAGTGCCACAAGTTGACCAATTTTCTGTGCAACCAAACTGATAACCAGGATCCTGCTGCGATTTGAGTTTTTGCAATTCTGATTCAGTATAGTTTCAGGAATTTTTATATGAAAACAACAACAACCTGTATTTATACAGCATCTTTAACGTAGTAAAACATCCCAAGGCACTTTATAGGAGTGTTAGAAAACAAATTTTGACACTGAGCCACATAAGGAGACATTAGGGCAGATGAACATAGGAACAGGAGTAGGCCATTCAGCCCTGTGAGCCTGTTCCACCATTCAATGAGATCATGGCTGATCTGCGAACTGACTCCACATACCCGCCTTTGGCCCCTATCCCCAATACCTTTGGTTAACAAAAATCTATCAATTTCAGATTTAAAATTAACAATTGATCTAGCATCAATTGCCTTTTGCGGAAGAGAGTTCCAAACTTCTTCCACCATTTGTGTGTAGAAGTGTTTCCTAATATCACTCCTGAAAGGTCTGGCTCTTATTTTTAGACTCTGCCCCCTAGTCCTAGAATCCCCAGCCAGCGGAAATAGTTTCTCTCTATCTACTCTATCTGTTCCCCTTAATATCTTGAAAACTTCGATCAGATCATCCCTTAACCTTCTAAATTTAAGGGAATACAACCCCAATTTGTGTAATCTCTCCTCGTAACTTAACCCTTGGAGTCCAGGTATCATTCTGGTAAACCTATGCTGCACTCCCTCCAAGGCCAATATATCCTTCCTAAGGTGTGGTGCCCAGAACTGCTCACAGTACTCCAGGTGTGGTCTAACCAGGGTTTTGTACAACTACTTGAGCTAGATAAGTTAGGGAGGTCCAAGGGACATAAGTTATAAAAGCCTAGAACTAGAGGAGATGCTCCAAGGTACTTCTTTTTGTAGAGTCGCCAACTGAATTAGAATAAGTTTCTGGCAAAAGCCGTGAGTTTCTGCAAGCATTCAAAAGGGAGCTGGACAGGTTCCTGAGAGTGGCAAACATTATCTACATAAATAAGGTATGTTGGTAATTGTGGGTTGTACCATCCAATCACCGTAATTTCCTAGAGCTTGTTTGTCAGAAAGGAATTTTTTTTTATTCGTTCCTGGGATGTGGGCATCGTTGGCAAGGCCAGCATTTATTGCTCATCCCTAATTGCCCTTGAGAAGGTGGCAGTGAACTGCCTTCTTGAACCACTGCAGTCCGTGTGGTGAAGGTACTCCCATAGTGCTGTTAGGGAGGGAGTTCCAGGATTTTGACCCAGCGATGATGATGGAACGGTGATATATTTCCAAGTCAGGATGGTGTGTGACTTGGAGGGGAACTTGAAGATGATGGTGTTCCCATGCACCTGCTGCCCTTGTCCTTCTAGCTGGTGGAGGTCTCAGATTTGGGAGGTGCTGCCGAAGACGCCTTGACGACCTGCTGCAGTGCATCCTGTAGATGGTACACACTGCAGCCATGGAAGTGGGGGGAGTGGATGTTTAATCCAGTGGATGGGATGCTGGTCAAGCGGGCTGCTTTGTCCTGGATAGTGTTGAGCTTCTTTACTGTTGTTAGAGCTGCACCCATCCAGACAAGTGGAGAATATTCCATCGCACTCCTGACTTATGCCTTGTAGGTGTTAGAGAGGCTTTGGAGAGTCAGGAGGTGACCCACTCGCCACAGAATACCCAGCATTTGACCTGCTTTAATAGCCAAGGAATTTATCTGGCTGGTCCAGTTCAGTTTCTGGTCAATGGTGACCCTTGGGATGTTGATGGTGGGGGGACTCAGTGATGGTATTGCCATTGAATGTCATGGTGAGGTGGTCATTGCCTGACACTTGGGTGGCATTAATGTTAATTGCTACATATTAGCGCTAGCCTGGGTTGTCCAGGTCTTGCTGCATGCTGGCATGGACTGCATCATTATCTGAGGAATTGCGAATGTAACTAAACACTGCAATCACTAGCAATCAGTTCACAGCTCACAACTTTATGAAAGGGAAATCATGTTTGACAAATTTGCTGGAGCTCTTGGAGGATGTAACGAGCAGGGTGGATAAAGGGGAACCAGTAGATGTCATGCATTTGGATTCCCAGAAGGCATACGATAAGGTGCCACATAAAAGGTTACTACACAAGATAAGAGCTCACGGGTTTGGGGGTAATGTATTAGCATGGATAGAGGATTGGCTAACAAACAGAAAACAGTCGGGATAAATGGGTCATTTTCAGGTTGGCAAACTGTAACTAGTGGGGTGCCACAGGGATCAGTGCTGGGGCCTCAACTATTTACAATCTATATCAATGGCTTGGATGAAGGGACTGAGTATAATGTAGCCAAATTTGCTGATGATACAAAGATAGGTGGGAAAGCAAATTGTGTGGAGGACACAAAGAATCTCCAACGGGATATAGATAGGCTAAGTGAGTGGGCAAAAATCTGGCAGATGGAGTTTAAGGTGGGAAAATGCGAGGTTATCCACTTTGGTAGGAAAAATAAAAAAGCAAATTATTATTTAAATGGGGATTACAAAATGCTGAGGTACAGAGGGATCTGGGGGGTCCTTGTACATGAATCACAAAAGGTTAGCATGCAGGTACAGCAAGTAATCAGGAAGGCAAATGGAATGTTGGCCTTTATTGCAAAGGGAATGGAGTATAAAAGTAGGGAAGTCCTGTTACAACTGTACAGGGCGTTGGTGAGACTACACATGGAGAACTGCGTACAGTTTTGGTCTCCTTATTTAAGGAAGGATATACTTGCATTGGAGGCAGTTCAGAGAAGGTTCAGGAGGTTGATTCCGGAGATGAAGGGGTTGTCTTATGAAGAAAGGTTGGGCCTATACTCATTGGAGTTTAGAAGAATAAGAGGGGATCTTATTGAAATATATAGGGGGAAAAAATTCAGTTGATTTGCGCCTCCTGTTAGCGCCCTAAGAGGGCGCTAATGGGGCACAAAGCAACTAGCGCCTGGGCACGGGGCCGCTAACGCCGCCCGCGAAATTCAGCGGGAGGTTAGCGGCGGCGGTAACCGTTAGTGCCCCGTGGCACTGCGCCGCCAGCGATGACATCATCGGCGTGCACAGGGACCCGCTCGCGATCTTCGGTAGCGCCCCCTGACTTACCGCTGGACGCTATGTCTGACAGGGTCAGGGGGGCCTACCTGCGGCCAGGGCGGCGCAAATTAAAGGGGAGGTGCTGGGTGGCTATTTTTGTTGCTGGCCGCCTTCCAACACCTGCCCCCACTGCTGTCACCGGCCTCCTGTGCAGCCACCCCGCCGAGTGCCGGCTGCGCTCCATGAGCCCGGCACTTCTCTTGAGGGCCGGGCTCTTTTGCCTGCACTCTGATTCCTGGTGGCCCAGCTGGGCCCCGGGTCGCGCTGCGCGAGGCCCCTCCCCTTTAATAGGGCACATAGCGCTGTGATATTCACTCGCAGCGCCCCAAGAGGGAGGCGGGGCGCTTCCAGTAGTGCCCCGCTTCCCTCTTGGGGCGCTACCATTGAATTTCGGGAGTGGGGGCGCTAACTTTTTCGGGGCGCTACGGCGGAGTTAACACCCCAAAGGGGGCGCGACCCAATTTTTTCCCCATAAGATTCTGAAGAGGCTTGACAGGTTAGATGCAGAGAGGACGTTTCCCCCCGTGGGGGAATCTAGAACTAGGGGGCAGAATTTCAGAATAAGGGAAAACCCTTTTAAATTGGAAATGAGGAGGAATTTCTCCTCTCAGAGGGTCATGAATCTTTGGAATTCTCTTCCCCAGAGAGCTGTGGAGGCTGGGTCATTGAATATATTGAAGGTGGCGATAGACAAATTTTTGAATGATAAGGGAGTGAAGGGTTATGGGGAGCGGGCAGGGAAGTGGAGTTGAGGCCAAGATCAGATCAGCCATGATCCTTTTAAATGGCGGAGCAGGCCGAGGGCCCAAATGACCTACTCCTGCTCCTACGTCTTATGTTCTTATGACCTTATGATGGATGGAAGGATTGTCTGGGAATCTGCCGGAATTGAGGATTGATCTCCTGTGCACTGATGCTAGCAACCTAGATTGCATAATGTAATGATTTGCATAAAGTAAGAAACTAATTGTTACAAACAAAGTACAGGTTGAGCGTCCAAAATCCGGAGTTCTCCTGCTGATTACCACCAACCACCTTCCCTCAGCTGATGAATCAGTACTCCTCCATGTTGAACAACACTTGGAAGAAGCACTGAGAGTAGCAAGGGCACAGAATGTACTCTGG
Organism: Somniosus microcephalus; assembly: GCF_052327205.1. Lineage (NCBI taxonomy): Eukaryota > Metazoa > Chordata > Chondrichthyes > Squaliformes > Somniosidae > Somniosus > Somniosus microcephalus. The sequence continues at coordinate 192,311,511 of NC_140997.1, forward strand.
GTGGGGGACTTCAATGTCCATCACTAAGAGTGGCTCGGTAGCACCACTACTGACTGAGCTGGCCGAGTCCTGAAGGACATAACTGCCAGTCTGGACCTACAACAGGTGGTGAGAGAACCAACACGAGGGAAAAACCTACTTGACCTCGTCCTCACCAATCTACCTGTCGCAGATGCATCTGTCCATGACTGCATTGGTAGCAGTGACCACCGCACAGTCATTGTGGAGACGAAGTCCCATCTTCACACTGAGGATACCCTCCATCGTGTTGTGTGGCACTACCACCGTGCTAAATGGGATAGATTCAGAACAGATCTAGCAGCTCAAAACTGGGCATCCATGAGCGCTGTGGGCCATCAGCAGCAGCAGAATTGTATTCCACCACATGGCCTGGCATATCCCTCACTGTACCATTACCACCAAGCCAGGGGACCAACCCTGGTTCAATAAGGAGTGTAGAAGAGCATGCCAGGAGCAGCACCAGGCGTACCTAAAAATGAGGTGCCAACCTGGGAAAGCTGCAACACAGGACTACATGCATGCTAAAAAGCAGAAGCAGCATGCTATAGACGGGGCTAAGTGATCCCAAAATCAACGGATCAGATCAAAGCTCTGTAGTCCTGCCACATCCAGTCGTGAATGGTGGTGGACCATTAAACAACTAACAGGAGGAGGAGGCTCCATGAATATCCCCATCCTCAATGATGGTGGAGCCCAGCACGTGAGTGCAAAAGGCAAGGCTGAAGCGTTTGCAACCATCTTCAGCTAGAAGTGCCGAGTGGATGATCCATATTGGCCTCCTCCTGAGGTCCCCACCATCACAGAAGCCAGTCTTCAGCCAATTCGATTCACTCCACGTGATATCAAGAAACGGCTCAGCGCACTGGATACAGCAAAGGTTATGGGCTCTAACAACATCCCGGCTGTCGTGCTGAAGGCTTGTGCTCCAGAACTAGCCGTGCCTCTAGCCAAGCTGTTCCAGTACAGCTACAACACTGGCATCTATCCGACAATGTGGAAAACTGCCCAGGTATGTCCTGTCCACAAAAAGCAGGACAAATCCAATCTGGCCAATTACCGTCCCATCAATCTACTCTCAACCATCAGCAAAGTGATGGAAGGTGTCATCGACAGTGCTATCAAGCGGCACTTACTCACCAATAACCTGCTCACTGATGCCCAGTTTGGGTTCCGCCAGGACCACTCTGCTCCCGACCTCATTACAACCTTGGTCCAAACATGGACAAAGGAGCTGAATTCCAGAGGTGAGGTGAGAGTGACTGCCCTTGACATCAAGGCAGCATTTGACCAAGTGTGGCATGAAGGAGCCCTAGTAAAACTGAGGTCAATGGGAATCGAGGGGAAAACTCTCCACTGGCTGGAGTCATACCTAGCACAACGGAAGATGGTTGTGGTGGTTGAAGGTCAATCATCACAGCCCCAGGACATCGCTGCAGGAGTTCCTCAGGGCAGTGTCCTAGGCCCAACCATCTTCAGCTGCTTCATCAATGACCTTCACTCCAACATAAGGTCAGAAATGGGGATGTTCGCTGATGACTGCACAGTGTTCAGTGCCATTCACAACTCCTCAGATAATGAAGCAGTCCATGCCCGCATGCAACAAGACCTGGGCGACATTCAGGCTTGGGCTGATAAGTGGCAGGTAACATTCGCGTCACAGAAGTGCCAGGCAATGACTATCTCCAACAAGCGAGAGTCTAACCACTGCCCCTTGACATTCAATGGCATTACCATCGCCGAATCCCCCACCATCAACATCCTGGGGGTCACCATTGACCAGAAACTTAACTGGACCAGCCACATAAATAAACAACAAGAGCAGGTCAGAGGCTAGATATTCTGCAGCGAGTGTCTCATCTCCTGGCTCCCCAAGGCACAAGTAAGGAGTGTGATGGTATACTCTCCACTTGCCTGGATGAGTGCAGCTCCAACAATACTCAAGAAGCTCAACACCATACACGACAAAGCAGCCTGTTTCATTGGCACCCCATCCACCACCTTAAACATTCACTCCTTCCACCACCGGCGTACCGTGGCGGCAGTCTGTACCATCTACATGATGCATGGCAGCAACTCGCCATGGCTTCTTCGTCAGCACCTCCCAAACTCGCAACCTCTACCACCTAGAAGGACAAGGGCAGCAGGTGCATGGGAACACCACCACCTCCAAGTTCCCCTCCAAGTCACACACCATCCTGACTTGGAAATATATTGCCGTTCCTTCATTGTCGCCTGGTCAAAATCCTGGAACTCCCTAACTAACAGTACCTTCACCGCACAGACTGCAGATGTTCAAGAAGGCGGCTCACTACCACCTTCTCAAGGGCAATTAGGGATGGGCAATAAATGCTGGCTTAGCCAGCGACGCCCAGATCCCATAAACGAATTTAAAAAAATCTCCAAGCACACTGGATTTCCACTTTTCTTTGCATTTGTGTAAGCCTTTTCTTTTAACTTGATACTGTCCGCTTTCCACCACTGTAATTGTGGCGGAGAGGGAATCCCAATGCACCCAAGGCCTCTCTTCATGCCCAGCTGATATAATACGTCCAGAGTTGGCAACCCTAGTTTGATGCGTCTCTTTCTTCATTCTAATTCTTTAGTTACGGTGATAGTTTACACCACGGCCGCTCTTTGTCTTTGACCAGGGAGCCAGATACGCATGGCGGAAGGACTAATGCTGGCGTATGGGTTTTAACTTTGAATGTAAGCACCTCACTCTCCCCACCGCGGGGACACGCTCCTCGCGGGGCCTGGCGGGCGGGGGACGGGGCCTGGCGGCGAGGGGCGGGGCCTGGCGGTCGGGGGCAGGGTCTGGCGGTCGGGTCGGGGCGGGGCTTGGCGGCGAGGGGCGGGGCCTGGTCGTGCTCTATGTTCCCTCACGCCCCAATGACGACGGAGCAAGTACCGCCTCTGTAACGCGCACCACGATTGGCTAGAAATTAAGAACGACGGGTCACAAATAATGTCGTACCCGTCGATTGGCAAGGATTCGGCGTCCGTTGGTCTCCTTGAAGGGCGTTAAGAAAATGGCGGCGCTGAGGAGTTTGACTTGCCGTGGGAAGGTGCTGTGGAAATCCTCCTTATCGGGGGATATCTTATTAATTAATGACAGGGGGGTCATGTCGGTGCAGTAACACTGAGTTGTTTTTATTTACACAGAGTGCCTTCGGCTTGCTGTCACGGAGGGAGTTTCATGGGACGGCGCCGGCTGCCGTACAGGTACAATAGGGTCACCTTTGGTCGGCGGTTTATCGTCAGTGAGTGAGATGAACTCCTTTCATAGAAGATAGGAGCAGGAGTAGGCCATTCGGCCCTTCTAGCTTAGCTGATCATCCAAATTCAGTACCCTGTCCCTGCTTTCTCTCCATATCCCTTGATCCCTTTAGCCTTCTTGAATTTATTTAATGAATTGGCCTCTACTGCCTTCTGTGGTAGAGAATTCCACAGGCTCACCACTCTCTCTGGATGAAGAAATTCCTCCTCATCTCTCCTAAATGGCTTACCCGTTATCCTTGCACTGTGACCCCTGGTTCTGGACTCCCTGCCATCGGGAACATCCTTCCTGCATCTAGTCTCTCTAGTCCTGTTAGAATTTTATAAGTTTCAATGAGATCCCCTCTCATTCTTCTAAACTCCAGCAAGTATAAGCCCAATCGACCCAATCTCTCCTCATACGTCATTCCTGCCACCCCAGGTATCAGTCTGGTGAATCTTTGCTGCACTCCCTCCATGGCAAGAACATCCTTCCTCAAATAGGGCGACCAAAACTGCACACAATATTCAAGATGTGGTCTCACCAAGGCCCTGTACAACTGCAGCAAGACATCCTTGTTCCTGTACTCGAACCCTCTTGCTACGAAGGCCAACGTACCATTTGCCTTCTTAACCGCCTGCTGCACCTGCATGCTTACCTTCAGCGACTGGTGCACAAGGACACCCAGGTCTCGTTGCATTTCCCCTTCTCCCAATCTATTGCCGTTCAGATAATAATCTGCCTTCCTGTTTTTGCAACCAAAGTAGATAACGTCGCATTTATCCACATCATACTACATCTGCCCAATCACCCAACCTGTCCAAATCATACTGGAGTTTCTCGGCATCTTCCTCACAGCACACACGCCCACCCAGCTTTGCGTCATCTGCAAACTTGGAGATATTACATCTAGTTCCCTCGTCTAGATCATTAATATATATTGTGAATAGCTGGGGTCCTAGGACCGATCCCTGCGGTACCCCACTAGTCACTGCCTGCCACTCGGAAAAAGAGCCGTTTATTCCAACTCTTTGCTTCCTGTCTGCCAACCAGTTCTCTATCCAAGTCAGTACCTTGCCCCCAATCCCATGTACCTTAACTTTACACGCTAATCTCTTATGTGGGACCTTATCAAAAGCCTTCTGAAAGTCCAAATACACCACATCCACTGGTTCTCCCTTATCTATTCTACCAGTTACATCCTCAAAAAATTCCAGTAGATTAGTGAAGCACGATTTACCTTTTGTAAATCCATGTTGACTTTGTCCGATCCTGTCACTGTTTTCCAAGTGCTCTGCTATTACATCTTTTATAATGGACTCTAGCATTTTCCACACTACCGATGTCAGGCTTACCGGTCTATAATTCCCTGTTTTCTCTCTACCACCTTTTTTGAATAGTGGGCTAACATTAGCTACCCTCCAATCCATGGGTACTGTTCCAGATTCCATCGAATTTTAGAAGATGACCAACAATGCATCTACTATTTCTAGGGCCACTTCCTTAAGTACCCTAGGATGTAGATTATCAGGCCCTGGGGATTTATCGGCCTTCAATCCTGTCAATTTCCCTAACACCATTTCCCTACAAATACTGATTTCATTCAGTTCCTCCCTCTCATTAGGCTCTATGTTCCCTGACATCTCTGGGAGGTTATTTGTGTCCTCCTTTGTGAAGACAGAACCAAGTATGTATTTAATTGGTCTGCCATTTCTTTGTTCCCCATTACGGTGGCATAGTGGTTAGCACTGTTGCCTCACAGCGCCAGGGACCCGGGTTCGAATCCGGCCTCGGGTGACTGTCTGTGTGGAGTTTGCACATTCTCCCCGTGTTTGCGTGGGTTTTCTCCGGGTGCTCCGGTTTCCTCCCACAGTCCAAAGATGTGCGGGGTTAGGTTGATTGGCTATGATAAAAATTGACCCTTAGTGTTAGGGGGATTAAATACGTGGGGTTACGGGGATAGGGTGGGATATGCGTTGGTGTAGGGGTTACGGGGATCGGGTGGGATATGTGTCGGTGCAGGCTCGATGGGCCGAAATGGCCTCTATCTGTACTGTGAGGTTTCTGTGATTCTATGATTATAAATTCCCTGATTCTGACTGCAAGGGACCTATGCTTGACTTCACCAATCTTTTTCTCTTCACATATCTATAGAAGCTTTTACAGTCAGTTTTTATGTTCCCTGCAAGCTTACTCTCATACTCTATTTTCCCCCTCTTAATTAATCCCTTTGTCCTCCTTTGCTGAATCCTAAACTGCTCCCAATCCTCAAGTTTGCTGCTTTTTCTGGCCAATTTATATGTCCTCTCCTTGGATCTTATGCTATCCCTAATTTCCCTTGTTAGCCACGGTTGAGTCACTTTTTCTGTTTTATTTTTATGCCAAACGGGGATGAACAAATTCTGTAGTTCATCCATGCGATCTTTAAATGTTTGCCATTGCCTATCCACCGTCAACCCTTTGAGTAACATTCCCCAATCAATCCTACCCAACTCGTGCCTCATACCATCGTAGTTTCCTTTTATTTAAATTCAGGACCCTTGTCTCGGAGTCAAATCCTTCACACTCCATCTTAATGAAGAATTCGATCATATAATGATCGCTCCGCCCCAAGGGGCCTCGCACAACAAGATTGCTAATTATTCCTTTCTCATTACATAATACCCAGTCTAAGATGGCCCGATCTCTAGTTGGTTCCTCGACATATTGGTCCAGGAAACCATCCCGTAAACACTCCAGGAATTCCTCCTCCACAGTATTGTTACTAATTTGGTTAGCCCAATCTATATGTAGATTAAAGTCACCCATGATAACTGCTGTGCCCTTATTGCACGCGTCTCTAATTTCCCGTTTAATGCCATCCCCAACCTCCGCATTACTGTTTGGGGGTCTGTATACAACTCCCACGAACGTTTTCTGCCCCTTGGTATTTCTCAGTTCTACCCATACAGATTCCACATCATCAGAGCTAATATCCTTCCTTACAATTGTGTTCATCTCTTTAACCAGCAATGCTACCCCAGCTCCTTTTCCTTTTTGCCTATCTTTCCTGAATATTGAATACCCCTGGATGTTGAGTTCCCAGCCTTGGTCACCCTGGAGCCATGTTTCCATAATCCCATGTTTCACGGGCGCTGGTTGTTGAGTCTGTGTCCCCCAGTTATGTTTAGGATCAATCACTGGACACAGACAACAAGAATAACTTTTAACAGGTCTTTACTATTCGGAGGTCAGGGCTGAACTGCCCAGCAAATCCTTGCACAACACTTATATACCGGTGTGGTCACCACCGGTATTACAGTATACAGCAGCCAAGAGAAAGTAGTACACCTCAAGGTAGTTCTCTTAAGGTGGAACAGGTTACATACACCACACCGGTGTTCTCATGATCTTTGGAAAAGTCCTGCAATTCTTTACTATTCACACTGTTATAGCCGCTGTCGTAAATCGTTGCATTGCCGAATGCTGCCCCACCCCTGGAAAAATTGCAATTAAATCGAACATTTGCTGTAAATTTGTGGTTGTGGCTGTTCTTGTACTTTTTACTCGATGTGACCCAATTTGGGGCCGAGTCAAGAGTGTCATATAACCCGGGAACCCAGTACGAGAATCCTCTGGTAGGTAAGCAGGCTGGTGCTGCTGCTTTAGCTCTGCACCGAGTGTTAAGTGCACTCTTGGTCTCTACAAAAGTCACATCTGAGATGGGCATCTGTGGGATAATTACAAACATTGCCCAGGTCTGAGTGTTTTTTTGTGGGTGGGGATTACTCGTACGGACTCCTGTTTGAGGGCAATATAAAAATAGTTCCCTTTCTAGTAACTGTTTGAAATCTTGCATGTAAATGTTTGAAGTAAATTTGTGTCAACTGTGTGGTACAGCTCCTACACAGACACAGTCGCTGCTACATTGACCTAGGCGGCAATTAAAGAGACCACGACCGGTCCTGCACGGGCCTAGACAGCTCCTACACATAGCCAGTAAGCTCCTACACAGACAGAGGGAACAATGAAGAACCAATCTTGGGCTAGTTGATGTTGAAAACTGCAGGTTATTGCAATTATCCTTGATTTTGTTTAGGAATTATTTCCTGGGAAGGTTGCCGCCTTAGTGTGTTTTTAAAAAAATCTTGCCATTTTAGATTTTGTGAAGCTTTGTGTACATCAGAGCCCCTAGTTTTTTGACTTTGAAATTGATATTTAGCAGCTCTGCTTTAGTATAGATTGAATCATGACAATTACAGAATAGAAGTAGGCCATTTGGCCCAAATGGCCCATTGTATCTGCCAGTTCCGTTTTACTGCCTGCTTCCTGTATGATTTTAATATTCATTTTAAAATAATTATTCAATTCTGCTTTTAAATGGTGTTATTGGATGTTAACCACTAGTGTCTAAATATATTTCAAAATCTTTGTAAGTAGGAGTCTACATTGATCATTGCCTATTTCTCTCTTTGGATGAATGTTGCTGTCGAGCTGTCTGTATGTTGAGCAGGTGCTTATCCAAGAAGCAAGTTTGATAAAATGTATACTGATTTTACTAATTAAAATGCAACGTCCTGAAATTTCACTCAACAAAATTAACAAGAGCCCTGACTTTAGACTATTTCTAAAATATGAAAAAAAATTAACAAATGACTTGACTTTTTTGCAATATTGTAAAATTTAAATGTAAGCTTTGATGATGAAGTGGAACCTTTTAATCACTTTTGCACCTCTTAAATATTTTACTACTGATTGGATGACTTTTTTTTAATGGTGAAACATGTTTTTTTTAATCCTGCCCATTTGTGTTTTGTTAACCAAATTCTAAATGTTCATCGCCCTTCTCCCGCTGTTTCCAGCTTGGAGAGAGGACCTATGGTTGTCCAGTGCCATTGAACTGCATTTCAGCCTGAGCAGTTTCACAAAACTGTCCAAGGGTGACTTGCTGTTCAATTTGAGAGAACCTGACTTTATATACTCTTCAGAAAGCACATCATCTAATAAAGTTTGGAAATGAATTGGGAAGGTGGGGTGGGGTGGGGAGAGAGAGAAATGCATTTCCTCCTAAAATGCGAAAAATTCAACACATCAAGAAACATATTATTCAACAAGCTAAGCCAAACAACCCCAGATTTCAAGGAATTGGATGATCTGTCAAAATTGAGATTAGTCCTAGGAGAAGGAGACAGACCATACCTTGGGGCCAAATATGTAACAACATGTCACAACCTGAGGACTGTTTAAAATTAAGACTGTTTAAAATTAATATTGAACGTACCAAATGAAGTACAAAGACTGTTTAAAATTAATATTGTTTAAAAGTAATATTGTATGTACCCAACAAATGTCAAATCGATTGACACCTACAGAATGTTGGAAAACTGTACCTTTTTGCTATGTAAGCTTTGGCAATATGGTTCTCTGTAAACTTTCATGCCAATAAAGCATTTTAATTGGAATTGGAATTGGAAATTGGGTAACTGACTCAAAAACAAAATGAGCACTTTTCAAGATAAGTACTTGGTGCAAAATTTGGTCAGGTATGAGGGATATATTTCCTGGACACTGACACCAGGCAGATGAATTGTAGTTGTCTTTTCCAGTCCTATGTTTCTACAATTTTTAGGCTAGGTATTCTGCCCATTGATGATAAGCAGGTTAAAAATCTAGCCTCTTGTATAACAAGGTACAGTGATTGCTTTACATACTGTTCCAGTTGACCATTCGAGATGCCCTGACCCAGGCCATCGATGAGGAGATTGCGAGAGATGAAACAGTATTTCTGCTGGGAGAAGAGGTAGCACAGTATGATGGTGCGTACAAGGTGAGGCGTAGCTGACGAACTACAATTCTTCAAAGATTCAGTGTTGAAAGTAGCTGTAAACATCCATGGTTGTATTATTGCAGGTGAGTCGTGGATTATGGAAGAAATGGGGAGACAAGAGAATCATAGACACTCCTATCTCGGAGGTATGTTTCATAGGAAACCATTCCATGTCTAACTTGCGTTTAATAACTTCAAATGCTAAAATTATCATGCCTTTCTTCCAGATAGGTTTTGCAGGAATTGCAGTCGGTGCTGCCATGGTATGTAACTTTAATTTTTTTTTACATAACTTGTGTCAAGTGTATGGAATTAATATTTAGAACAGTGAATATCCTTGTAAAACAGGATTTTGTTTTTCATTAAAATTGCCACTCTTATCCTTGTAACACCAAGAAAGTTAACAAAACTCCATTATGACATTGATATATCATCAATAAAATAATTCTGTAGACTTAAAATATATATAAAATTATCACGAGTATCAGTACAAGATTAACAGTTCAAAATATTGTGTACTTTATAAATGCCAATGCTAGTGCGTGTGAACATGTCTTCTTGCAAATATGCCCTTGGAAAAATACGGTCAAATGCTTAACATTAACGCTCCACTATTTCTCAGGCTGGCCTGAGGCCCATCTGCGAATTCATGACCTTCAATTTCTCACTGCAAGCAATTGACCAAGTTATAAATTCTGCGGCCAAAACACACTACATGTCTGCAGGTGCAGTATCTGTTCCCATTGTCTTCAGAGGTCCAAATGGTTCTTCAGCTGGAGTGGCAGCTCAGCATTCCCAGTGCTTTGCAGCATGGTATAGCCACTGTCCTGGGCTAAAGGTAGTTAGTCCTTGGAGTGCTGAAGATGCCAAAGGCTTGTTGAAAGCTTCTATCCGAGATGATAATCCTGGTAAGTTTTTTTTAATTTTAAGAAAGTAACGATAGTTCATCATTACATCTGGTCCACTGTATACTGTTGACATGGATCAAAATACCTAGAAAAGTCATTCTGTTGGTCTATGAACAAAAAATGCTTCTATTGCAGCACTACTTAAAATTATTTTGTTGCCTTTATCTAGTGTTTTTAAGGAAACTAGATGCAAATACTTTGAATGTTGAAGGAAAAGATAATTATGGGGCAGAGCTTTGTGTCTTTTTTAAGCATGTTTCAAAAACTTTTAGTTATAACTGACCTAGCCAGATAAGCAACTCCAGAGGCCAGCATGATTTGGTATCCTTTACAGTCCTGAATGCTGATTATTCTAGGCTTGGATATTTTCTGATCAATACTAATTTAGTACACAACAGTACTCACTGTGGAACCACTTTTAATCCATGGAACCCTGCAAATAACTCATGGATGTGCTTTATATTTCAGTCGAGCCCATCGACTTTGTAACTTTGATCTTTTTTTCCAAATGTTATTGAATTCCCTGCCACCTCACCCCCCCCCCCCCCCAATGGAATTTGATGGATATGGCTATTATCTGTAATATGTAGCAAATAAGTTTAAGGCACATTACTTATTTTGTATATGTAAGCAAACACAATACTCAAGATACATTAACCACTTCTTATCCTGCAGTTGTTTTTCTGGAAAATGAACTGATGTATGGTGTGCCTTTTGAAGTTGCTGAGGAAGTCCAGTCAAAGGACTTTGTCCTCCCAATAGGAAAAGCCAAAGTAGAAAAAGCAGGTAAGAAATAAAAAAAGCTGTACTTTGAATTTTAACATTAATGTAAATTTGTTTTTTTATTTGCATTTTAAATCAATTCTATATAACTTCTTATTCTAATAGTGAATGCTTCCTCTCTCAGCAAAATAGGAATATGTCTTTTCCTTTATTAATAATAATAATAATAATAATAATCAACTTTATTGTTAGTGCACAAGTGCAGTACAACGAAATGTAAGCTTGCGGCTCCCGAGAGAGTACATTTTGATTAAGACATTTAACATACATTTGGCTTGTAACATAAACATAATAAAGTGCATTGACAGATGTGCAGGCTTTAGAGTTTATTAGCAGAGTTCAGTAGGATGACAGCCCTGGGAAAGAAGCTGTTCCTAAATCTGGTCGTGCGGGTGCGAATGCATCTGTAGCGTCTCCCAGATGGCAGGGGGGCGAACAAACTGTGGCTGGGGTGGGTAGGGTCTTTGATGATGGTCAGTGACCTCTGTAGACAGCGTTTCTGGTAGATGTTCTCAATGGTCGGTAGCCAGGTGCCGGTAATGCGTTGGGCAGTTTTGACTACCCGCTGCAGGGCATTCCGGTCATAGCGTGGTGTAGCAGCTGTACCTCCTGTGATACAGTTTGTCAGGATGCTCTCTATTGTGCAGTGGTAAAAGTTAGAGAGGATCCGGGGTGACAGGTTGCATCCTTTCAGCCTCCTTAGGAAATATAGGCGCTGCTGGGCCGCCTTCACCAAAGAGGAGGTATTGAGGGACCAGGAGAGGTCTTCCGTGATGTGGACTCCGAGGAACTTAAAGCTGCCCACCCTTTCCACCACAGCCCCTTGGATGTGGATGGGGGGGTGTCTTCCGCCTTTAGACTTCCTGAAGTCCACAATGATTTCCTTGATGTTAAGGGCCAGGTTGTTGTCGGCGCACCACTTCACGAGGTACTGGACCTCCTCCCTGTAGGCTGACTCATAGTTGTTGGTGATCTGGCCTACCACCGTGGTATCATCCATCATGTATCTGCACTCTGGAACTTCTAACTGTTTCTGGCTTAATACATTTCTCCCCACCTTCAAAATAATACTCCTAACAATGCTTTCAGTCACCTCCCCAATCCTCTCTACTCCTGCTTGGTGCCCATTTATATTACTGCTTCAACTGATTATGTTCCTGTAATATGAAAGTTTGTTATTGAATGGAAATATTGATTAACTTTTACAACAGCAACTTACGTTTATATAGCACTCCTTGTACCAAAAGAGCTCCAAGTGATTTATAATAAGCAAAGGGAAATGGTCAAAAATTTGAGGTGGTTTCTGTAAGCAGGGAGAGAATGAGGATTCTGAAGGGCAGGAACATAATGGCTGAATGAGCAACTACCACATGTAGCAGAGTGGTGAGATTGCAGTCTGGTATTAAAAGAAGTGGCGGGTGTGTGCAGGAATGTAAGACTGGAAGATCACTAGGGACAACGTCATGAAGAGATTTGGAAAAAATGAGGACTATTTTGAAATCGCTGCCACAGGAAGTGGTTGAGGTATTTAGCTTGGATGCTTTCAAAAGGAATCTAGGTGCATACATGAGAGAAAAGGGAATAGAAAGATATGCTGAAAGGCTGAGATGAGGTGGATGGAATGGGAGGAGACTTGTGTGGCGTATTAACACCAGCACAGTCCAGTTGGGTGCGATGTATATTCTATGTAGGAAGGGAAGACTCAACGAGTAGTTTGTCTCTTTTTTTTTTCTATTCCCTTCCTCTGTTCCGCTCAATTCAGGTGTTGGGAAACACTTCCGGGAGTGTTGGTTGCAGTGTTCCCTCTAATTGTGGGGGGGGGGTGGGTAAAGCTGCGCAGCCCATTTAAAATGACGCACATGTGTGGTGTTTCCATTTAAAAGCCGGTGAGCTGGCTGTGCGTGACCTCCAGAGTGCTGCGCAGCTTAAGGGAACATTGGCTGGCTGCCTTCCGGTGCCAAGCCAAGTGGCCATTCTTTGTGTGAGCCTAGGTGTTGTCAGGCTTTCTGACTGGGGTATCACAGCTGAGCCTGATCTTGTCCTCACCTGAATCTACACATTTTACTTTCCAGCGGTGGTCATTGGTTAGTAATTAGCAGCCATTTTATTTTTCTTTCCCTCTTCTTCCCCCTCCACTTTGCTAGCCCAGGGATGTTGAGATCAATTGTAGCACTTCTACTGCCACCCAGGTTGAGATAAACTAACTCGATCAGAAATCAAATTTGGGACCTCTTTGTCTGCATGGCTTGGTTATATGGTGCATTTACCAAATGAGTCATTTAAGATCTGCAGAATTCTGTAGTTTTGAGGTCCTGTAGTACAACATGAGTTCAGCATGGTGAGGTTCTAGGATGGAGTATTGGGAGCTTTTGGAGAGACCAGTGAAGAAAGTTCAGAGGAACAACAGTCATCATAGTTATAAAATAACAAAAAGTATCTGAGCTGGAGTATGCCAGATGCCTGCCATCTTAGTGCAAGTACAACAGGTGATAAGTTAGAAGTTTGTGTGACTGATTTTCTGTCAGCAGTCACATCCAGTATTTAAAACAAATACGAATGGAAGCCCTGAAAGATTGATTTTGAAACGGTAGCGGAGAATGCAGGTGATGAATACATGGCCTGTCTATAGTAATGGAGGTGATGCCTAAATATGGATTTCCTGGTACCCCAGTGATCTCACCTAAGTAGATCAGGATGCTGATATTTTGTTATCCCTCTTTAGTGGCTTTGCTATATTCCTTTATCACTGTAGTTTTAGCATGTTGGAAAAGAGATTGGAACAATGGAGATGCACATTATCAAAATGTGTAAAATTTCAGGGGATTGACATGTGAAGGACTCAATGGATTGTAGTGGGATACTGAAGTTAGTTTGAACAGTCATTTAATCTTTCCTGTCTTCCACCTTACCACAGACTTTCATTTTTGTTTTTTCCACTCCCCACTTTCCCTGCCTCTGTACTTGCTTAAAATCTTGTTACATCTCTCAACTTTTTACAGTTCTGATGAAAGATCATTGACCTGAAACGTTATGTTTCTAACTCCACAGATGCTGCCTGACCTGAGTATTTCCAGCATTTTCTGTTTTATTTGTTTGAACACACTTGAGTACATTAGTTATTTTTGATGAAACTGAGAAGCTTGTTTGTATCAACCCTTCATGAGATTAATATGATTAGCTGACTACAGAATCCATTAGATAAATCTGTGCATCAAGCTGCTTGCAGTGTCTACTAAGCATGTGTTTTTGGTTTCAAAGACTTCCTCTTTCTCTCTTCTATTTGACTTGTATCCTATTTATTGCACCTGAATTTGAAACTAAGTTTAAATTTTTTGTACAATAATCAAAGTTGACTTTGCTTTTGTAGGAACTAATATCACCTTGGTTGCACACTCTAAAAGTGTGGGGCATTGCATGGATGCAGCTGTTGCTCTTGCTAAGGAAGGCATTGATTGTGAGGTAGGTGACTGGGAAATAAGGCTAGTATACAACAGCTGAAATGGGAAAAGAAATATTTAAACCAAGTAGAGAATGTGAATGCAAATTAAGATGTTGGAGTAATCTTTCAAAAACTTTTTTCCAGCTGAGTTTTTTAAAGTACATTCCAATCTCGTCAATACAGTTAACATATCACTTATGCCAAGGCTAGTCTATATACAACTTTTTAAATTCCTCCCTCAAACAATTCTTGCACTCTGATTTTTTGCCAACTTACCTTGTATCCTAATTTATGTTTTGCACCTTCTATTGAGCTACACATCAGCCCCTAAACTCTGGTCACAGTTGTGGAGGAACAACAGTAAAAAAAAAATCTCTAAGTGCTTCAAATGATCTGAATACTAACTTTTTTTTCTGTAGATCAGATGGTGAACTGACTTTGGGAGTCTGTGTCTGGCAGTGTGAAGAGTTGCGATAGCACCGTTGCTGCAGCATCCTCATTTTAATGATTATTGATGATCAGCTCCCTCAAACTGTTGGCTTTGGTGTCACCAGTATTTAATCACCTTAACTTTGATTTACTGAATATTTGTACGCCTCACTTTTTTTAAAGGGAAGGAATACTGATTGTTCAGAAGAGGTTTCATCATCATAGTGAGGAAACTTGATCAAAAGTGCTGCCATGTAATTAAAAACAAACCCAGAACATTTCACAAGTGACCTGAGCAAATTAACTAAACAGGAGCTGGCATATTTTCTCTAGAAATTGCTGATTTAAAGCTGTTTGACTGGTGTTCTCGCCTAATAATACAGAAAACTGATTCCACGGTTTTGTTTTAAACAGTTTTGAGACTTGATTACTAGCAAGAATTAATCAGGTCAGCTA
Organism: Somniosus microcephalus; assembly: GCF_052327205.1. Taxonomy (NCBI): domain Eukaryota; kingdom Metazoa; phylum Chordata; class Chondrichthyes; order Squaliformes; family Somniosidae; genus Somniosus; species Somniosus microcephalus. The sequence continues at coordinate 192,326,609 of NC_140997.1, forward strand.
CATGACAGGCAGCAGTTTGAGTAAATGGAACTACTATTGCTAAAGCCTTTGAGAGAATCTTATTTTGGTGCATTTCATTTCCTCTGAGAAGCTTGCTGCACCTTGCCAGTCTTTTATGTTAAACTGAATTGCCATAATCCCAATTTACAAAATTCACATGCAATCCTTTTTACCCAAGGCTGGTAATATGTTGCATTGTACACATGGTGCAATGATTACTTGTTGCATTCCAACAAGTGCTTTTGTTTTCAGAAGTTTTAGTGTAGCAATTTGTACTATTCCAGGTCATTAATATGCGTACCATCAGACCCTTGGATGTTGAAACAATCGAAGCTAGTGTGATGAAGACCAATCATCTGATAACAGTTGAGGGTGGTTGGCCACAGTTTGGGGTCGGTGCTGAAATCTGTGCCAGAATTATGGAAGGTAAACTGTTACAGATTAATATGAATGCGCAAGGTATTGGAATTAGTAAATTAAGTTGCAATTCTATCTACATTAATTTATTTTATTGCAGACTGTTAAAAGTTTAAATCTGTTAGTGAAGACAATTTACATATTAAAGTTCTCTGAATTATAAAAAGGTATAAAATACTTATTTGCAGTCTTTAAGTTTATAATATTTCTTTATAGGCCCAGCTTTTAACTACCTGGATGCCCCAGTTGTGCGGGTCACTGGTGCAGATATTCCTATGCCTTATGCAAAGATCTTGGAAGACAACTGCATACCTCAGGTTAAAGATATAATTTTTACAGTCAAGAAGATACTCCATGTGTAATTGCATCTGGTGCCGTCTCTCTCTCTTTACTTTCCTCACCCCCCCCCCGGTCTCCTTATCCTAATGGTTGCTATATCATCCTGGAGGAAGGGCAGAATAGACAATGTGTACTACCACCGAAGCTTTTGGAAAAGTACCATAATCCTCAAGTCAAAAGTATAATCTCAGTATGAAAGCTTCTCTTGAGTGGTAATTTCTCTTCTCCCCCAGTTGATGTATATTTGAAAAGCTGAATAGGTGACTGGTGACAAGTTCAAGTGTTAAAAATAACCTAGAGGCCACGAAGATATCCTCAAAGATTACATTATACTTTCATTCAAATCCTCTATTTAAAAAAGAAAAATCCAGCAGCCTCAAATCCATGTTTCTAGTCCAAATCAGCTGCACTTATAGGAATGTTTAGCTAGGAAAGCAAAAATTCTTAAACCTAGCACCTTTTTAAGCAATGTTGTGTCCATCACCTGAAGGGATTGATATAAAGGCCTTGGGAAGCTTCAAACATAAGTTAATTGATGCAAACAAAGCAGACTGGTGTTATTTAAATGTAAACCTTTTTTCTTTTGTTATATATTTGTGATGTTCAATTGACAGGCCCTACTGCTTTTTAAAACATCCAGATTTCTGTAACTAGTCACTTAGTTTTATAAAAATGTTACAGCATTATATGCTCTCTTCAAACTTCTTTTAAAAACGCACACCGGGTTAGTTTACAAATAGATTAACCTCTTGCCATGTTAGGAGTTGTACACCGCTGTCAATTACAAATATAGGAAAAGTTCTTTAGCTCCAGCTTTCTTCTACAGATTATGTACCAGTTTGTGATTGTACCTGGGCTGATTTTGTTTATGTATATAACTACAGTGAAACTAGTTGAAATTAAAGTTTAAACAGACCAAGTCTTGTGTTTTTTTTTGTAAAAAGGTCAAGTGACACTCCCAAAAACCTTTCTAGCAACTACTGTAAATGCTGTTTCTACTGAACACAATCCCTCTTGTCCAGTAGAGGACTTAAACTTCATTTACAAAAGATAAAACCAGTTGGAGTTGTCTGTACTATACAGTTGTAAATTAATGACTTCAAATTATGAAACATAGGTTTAAAGCAGTGATTATTTTATTGCCTAGTTATTATTGTCCCTTGTGATGTTCCAGATTAAGTTGCCTATTTTTAATTGGACAGGTAGAGGTGGCACTGGGTGAGATTATGGGCTCAAGTATCAGGAGTGGTGTTGAACCCATCAGCCACAGTTGACCTAGTGACAGTGCAGCTCCTGAGTTTCATCAAGGTGTCTTAGATACCAAGTCACTTGTATGTTTTAAAAGTGAAAAACATTTCAAATTAAGAGATTAAAGTATGGTGTGGCAGTTCAGAACCATAAATGCAAGTTTTAAACAAAACAATACTCTGACTTTGAAAATGGTTTTTAACTTTACCATTAAGACTTTTTCAGTCACTGCACAACTGGAATCAGGCTGGAGATTAATGAGTAATGACTACGGAAAGATTCCCATGTACCTCTTTACTGTATCACAGCATGAAACCCAGCAAATAGGTGTTTATCATTTCTTACTCTATCTAGGATTGTGATACTCTAGAGGAATAAACTGAATTTCTTTTCAAGCAGAAGTGGGAAGAACTAGTCAATTACTGTATGGGCATTTAAAACTTCTGTAATTTGACTGTTGCGTAAGTTCATTTTAACTTGCAAAGTAAATCTCAATGATAAAGTAGCTTCTTTGGGCATTATGTATTGAAATTAAGTGGCAATACAAAAGATTTTAAATGGCAAACTTGCCCTGAGTGACAAAATACATTTCTGAACAGACTCGGTCTTCCTACGTGGAAAAGCTCAAGGCTTCAACTCTCTATGCCACAGCTGAGACAGGAAACCGAAGTTACCCTGGCTCCTGCCCTTGCAATGTGCTTTGTCTTACACTGTGGTCAAGATATAAAGCTGTGTCCTAATTTACATTTTCACAGCAGAGTGACCCAAAAAATGGTGAATGACAGAAAACAATTATTTTAATAAAAATATTAAAACAGAATATCTAGTCATTGTTTACAAGAAAATTTGTACAGATATTACACCATGAAAATCTTTCTGCATAGAAACAGCTGTTTCTTTGTTTATAAGATAAAAATTATATCTTTAAAGTGCACTTTCTTCAGAATTTCAAGGTTATTAGGGGATTATGGTCAAACTACAGCTAGTTTTTTTAAGATACATTATTGCAAAACAGACTGGTGCCATTTTTGTACTACCTCATGTCAAATTATTGCAGAACATTGGCTCCACAGGTAAGTTTACTGACTAGTGCTTAATGAAAAAAATCTACTTTAGAAACATAGCCATGTCCACAAGGGGGCACAGCAAGTCCATAAGTAAATCATACCACATAGGCTGCAACACGTTTTTGAAAGGAATGATTGTCCTGTACAAGAGCTCCACAAAAAATGACAAAGGTCTTGCCCCAAACATATATACACAGATGGCACATTTGCTTTACTCATCGGTGTTTTGTGTTTGTTGATGGACAGTTTGGAATACCAAAGACATTTTGTATTATTTGATTGTAGGGATGCTGTGATCACTTGTCTCTGTAGGCTTCAAGTGCCCCTTTTTAAAGCTTTGAATTGAGCTGAGTAAGGCTCCTCTGCCTGCACCATTGGCAGTAGAAATGGATTGTGATGGAGGTGGCGGGGCAGCTGGTGGTGGAGGGACTGGTGAAACTCCTGTAGGTATGGAAGGAAAAAAAAGTAAATCAGTGAAAATAACTTGAATGAAAAAAAAAATGTTCTCTTTTCCCATTAACTTATACAACTTTAATAGAAAGAACTGGAAATACACGAGCTAGCATCTGTAAAGAGAAATAAGTTAACATTTTGGGTGTAACTCACAATTAAAAGTATAGCTGACATGTCAATTTTTCTTTGCAGGTGCTGACTTGTGTTCTTCCAGCATTCTATATTTTTATTTTTGGCAAAATACTTACAAACTTCACCAATGATCACAACATTTTTCTTTAAAAAGTAATTGCCCTTAGCTCAACCTGTTCAGCTGACCAGGAAAAGCATTTTTGCACACCTGATGTGGTTATTGATTTTTTTTTTCCTGTTCAGTATATAGTACACATACTAATTTTTAAACTTAAAATATAGTTGCTTTGTTATAACTTGAATTTGTCACGGCCACACTTGATGGGCATGCACAAGCTTATTAAATATTAAGTGCAATACTGCTCTCCAGTAGAGATGGAAGATAGCACGTGACTTGGTTTCTAACAACGCAGACATTAGACAATAAAATGAAGTGGAGCTAGGCGAGGGGTTCTTTTGCCTTAAAGAACGTGAATTCCTTGAAAGGACATTGCCCTTTGACCTCACGTGCAAGTACAGTATAAAACCATCTCTATTTTTGGCACCAATTTCAGTCAGAGGACATGGGTATGGCTAGTGCGAGAAATGGAATAATCAATAGTGCTGCAGGTTGCTCTTGAGGGGTTTGGCTTATGGCAAATTATTGGCAGTGTAGTGTGAATACTGACACAGGATGTAAACAGAAAAATGTTCCATTCCCTATTAATGGCATCTCAATTGAATGACAATTCAAGAAACAAAAAAAAGTTGCGTTTCCAGTTCTCTATTTGCTGTTAGTTTTTTTTTTATAATTGGTCCGTGTAGAAGTGAATTATCAGATGCACCCAGCAGCAGCTGTTGAAGAAACAGTCTGTAAGCCAATGTAAATCTTTGGTAGCAATCAGGAAAGGCAGAGTTTTGTATATGAGACACGGCTGTGTGTGTGCCTTAACAGCCATCATCATAAATCACAGTAACCAATCAATGAAAGATGGTCTAGAATGTTACAACCTGAAACAATTTCACATTAAAAAGTGTATGATCAGGTATTTATTTATGCACCATCGCTATACAGGGAAACAGATTTAGTGATCACAGCCTGACCAAGGTAAATAAGAAACTCAGCATCACCTTTAACAAGGAGTCTAAGATTGGATATAATTTTCCCCACCCCATTAACTATCAAAATTGTAACAAGCAGAAAGAGCTAACCTGAATAAGAACTAGCTTATGCTGTTATGCAGGTTACTTGTATGAAGTTGAAATAAAACTATCGTACAAGTCTGTGCTGTAGCAACATATCTCAAGGTCTCGTACAGAATTGTAAAGGAACTTGATTTTTAAAACCGCGATTTCACCCTACTCAATACGAAGAGACCATAGGGATATTTCTGAATGTATATTTACAATGTAACTAAACCTTGTTGAACCAAAATGGAATCTCAAGAAATAATCTTGATTAACAGCATTAGGTTTCACAAAGTTTCCATTAAAATTTAAAGTACATTTGATTTGTACAATAATCACAGCATTTTTAAAGTTTTTATTTTAAAAAATACAGATTATCCACAGCACAGAACAATAGTGGTGATATTTTCATGCTTTTATTTTGATGAGCAGTGTTACTATTTGCACAATGTTTAAATAGAAACATACCCATATTTGCAAAAATTAATATGAACAAAGATGCAAATAGATCACATTTCAACCTATAGCTATTGTAGAAACAGGTTGGTCAACAGTAAGACAGGGCTGTTAATACTAGGGTATGGAAATTTGAGCTCTTGAACAACACAGAAGCAACATTTCAAATTTGGTCCATTGCAAGGTGCACCACAGAACTCCTGATCCTGGTCAGAGAAGGGAGAAGCTTGGTGTTTCTCTTGGAGAGGGAGAAAGAAACTTTCCACAAATCACTCGTGTATTCTCCTATAATGTCCTAATAATTGATTACACAGGAGCTGTGTGTATGGGAATATGAAGACATCCAATTAGCAATATTACTAATGCTGCAGATTTTTAAATTTTTTTTTTTTTTTTTTTTTAAAACAGACACTTATCATCCATTGTGCAAACAATGTTTGAAGCATTTAAGGAAAAACAAAAAATGGAACTACACAGGAAGTAGCACCCCTCAGTTGGATGCCGTGATGGGGGAGGCAGTGTCTTTCCAGATGGTGTTTTCCTCATCTATCTTATAATGGATCAGTGGGTAAACATACCATATGTATTATTCAGTCATGTAGACCAAAGACCCATGTTTGAACTATGGTCTGTGTTGAATTAGCCACACAGGGTGTTACAATTGCCTCAACACCCCTGACTAGAGAAAGGAAAAAAATTAGCAGGACTTTTGATTTAATCAGTTTATCTCTCCTCCCTCAACTGTCACCCAGCCATGTTACTTTTAATTTTTCTTCTACCTAGTACTTTCTGGTGACTCGAGTCTTCTTCTCCATTCCCTTTGCCCTCTCTCCTCCAAATCATTGGTGTCCTGTCCTCCCTAAAATATCTCCTACCCATATTCACAGCCACCATCTTGAAGCTCACCATTGATCATGTTCTTTCAACTCCCGTGGTCTCGATCAACAAAGCCATATCAGATCACTTCCTTGTATCCCTCACCACACACATCTCCCACCCTATTTCAAACCTACTTCCTTGGCATCTGCTGCTGGAAAAAAAAATCTCCAAGTCACTTACAATTGCACTCAAACTCTCAACGGCTTTTGGCCCTCCATTCAGTACAATACTACTGCAGCTATTGATTTGTTCAACCACTTCCTCACCTCCACCTTCAATGTCCAAATCCCCAGAAAAACCTTCACTATCTCTCATCCCTGGTGTGCCCCCGGTATGGTCCTGATCTTCACTCACTTAAGTCCAAGAGCACACAACTAGCTTAACCATCCATCCCCAGATTGGTTGGACCACATTAATTTTTATCTGGCCTAGTTATTCTCTGCCAAAACCACACATTACTCAAGGATCATCCTGGATCACAAAGTTAACCCCAGGCTCCTTTTCTCTACTACCAACCACTTCCTTAAACTCCACTCTAAAGCCAAGTGCAAGGAGCTTGTGGATTTATTTGCCACCAGAACAGATCATCCGTTCAGCTGCTTTCCTGTTCCCCTTGCTCACTAAGCCAGCCTTCCCAATTGCCCCCAACTTAGTGTTGAACCCCATCTCTAGTTTTCTTCCCTCCTGCCTTCTCTAAGCTCATCTTGCGCATGGGACCCAGCTCCTGCTCCCTCAACCCCATTCCCATTAAACACCTGAAAATCCAACTTCCCTTCCTGGCCCTATGCTAGCTGACATTGTTAATAGTTCTCTCTTCCCCTTCGGCACTGTCCCCCAGCCTTTCAAAACTACTGTCATCACCACCTCTTTAAAACACAAACCTTCACTCTCTCTGTCCTTGCAAATAACCATCGCCAACCTTCCTTTCCTCTCAAATCCTTGAATGTGTTGTCACCATCTAGGCTGTGCTCATCCCTCGCACAACACCAAATCAGCCCTAACCAAAGTCACGAATGATACTGTGTGCTGTCCTGTTTGACCCCGAGCTGAGCTTCCGACCCCATATCCTCTTCATTGCAGCGATTTCTACCTCTAATATCAGCCACCTCTGCTCGTGTCTCACCCATCTACTGCTGAAGCCATCATGCAGGTCTTTGTGACCTCCAGACTCAATAAACCTAATGCTCTCCTGGCTAGATTCTCCCCCTCCACTCTATAAACTTTGGCGCATCCAAAGCTCTGCACATGTATCCTATTCCACACCAAGTCCTGCTTGCTCTTCACCTCTGCCCTCACTGATCAACATTGGCTCCCAATCCACCAATGCCTCAAACTTAAAATTCTCATCTCTGTGTTTAAATCTTTTCATGGGCTCACTTCCTATTTTTATAATCGCCTCCAGCCCCACAACCCCCTCCAAACACTCCATTCCTCTGACTCCAGCCTCCTACACATCTTCCTTCCCTTCACCTCACCATTGGTGGCTATGGATTCAGCCACCTAGGCATCACAGTTTGGAATTCCTTCCCTACACCCCATCCATTTCTCCACTTCCCTCACCCCATTTAAGGTCCTCCTTAAATCCCACCTCTTTCACCAAACTTTTGGTCACTCCTCCAAGCCTTCTTTGGTAAGGCATCCATTTTATACTTGCATGTCAAACACCCTGGGACTTTTTTCTGCATTAAAGCCACCATATAATTAACAGCAAGTTGCTGTTGTTGGTACTCACTGTACAAGCTCAAACAAAGAATTGCTTCTTGGGAAGAGGCACAGGAAGGCTACGGAGACTGTAGCTCAGCATCAAAGGAGTAAAGGGAGGAAAATCAAAGGAAAAATATAACAGACATACAAAGAACCTATTAACCAGGAGTTCAGTGACGAATACATAAATTATCTGCTTAAAAAATATCCCCCCCACCACCCAAGAGTGATTGTGATGCAAGAGCAAACTGATTCACCTTGATGACTGTGACCTCTTGCTGCAGCCTATAAATTTTAGGGTGGTCTACATTACCCCAAAGTCAGGCTCAAAATGGTGTGTGCTCTACAGCAAAGACAGCATAAAAAGAAAGAAGCAATAAGTCAATACCAAGAAAGAGGCATTCTGGACAATATACAAAATGCAAACAGTGACAGTTTCAGACAACTGATGGGTTACTGAAGACAAATCAAAGATAAATGTTACACAATTACTTATTACATAAAGTGTCATGCAGGTCTGTGACAGTTTCTGATGTCTCTTCCTATCACACTTTACCACAACATTAGAAACAATAAGTGCTCCTAAAGGCAGACAATATCAGTTTAAACAAGAAAAACAGAAAATACTGGAAACACTCAGCAGGTCAGGCAGCATCTGTGGAGAGAGAAACCGAGGTTGATGACCGTTCATCGTCATTGACCTGAAACGTTAACTCCGTTTCTCTGTCCACAGATGCTGCCTGACCGGCTGAATGTTTCCAATATAATTTAAAATATAATTTATGGGTTACTTGGGAAAGGACAGTTTCTAACTATAAACTAGCCATAACTAATTAATCATCAGCAACAATAGAGGGGAATCATTTATCAGTGCTTCCATGGAATTTACATAAGCCAGCCTCACATGTCTAATCTAGTAAAATAAATGGATACTGTTACCTTGAGTAGAGCCCTGTAATTACAATCAGGGAAAGCACACATCATTCCCTATCTTCACTTCTTGTACTAACTCCATACACAAGTGTCTGTTTAAGTAGAGTTTTCAGTTAAGTGTTTTCTGCCATGATTTTGGTCTCCCATACCTGTTCAATATGTTTGGCAATTGATTTAAGGAATAGACTACTAACCTGGATGGATCGGTGGGCAAATGCACTACATGGTGTGGCACTGAACCAAACCAGAAAAGTCCCAAATGCAATCCCTACGCTGGTCGATCTAATCTCACCAAGGCAGCAATGAGACAATATGACTATCCTCGGCACCCATGGACCAGTAATGGAAGGAGGGGGAAAAACCTGCTTGCGATTGCCACCGTGACCTATGCTGATGAACCCAATATACAAACAGGCCATTGAGACTCAGCTTTGGAATGGGCATGGCTGCTGTTGTTGGCAGACTTCTCAGCAAGTAATGCTGCCTTCAGGAAAGAAGAAAACCAGGAGAAAAAAAGACAAAGCAAAACTTAAACACACATACAAGCAAAGAGCAGAAGTCCTCATAATGAAGTAACTCCCAGTCATATACAATTCCCCACAGCACTACCGTAACCCCAGCTCTATAGCATCACTATTACCAGCCGAGAATATCCTCACTTCCCAGCTTAACAAAACTGCTCTCACCAGCCCAATGGCTCCAGGATCTGTGTGCTATGATCCTCCACCCAAAAAGGTGAAACTTCCATTCCCCCCTGCAAAAATCAACTGGATAATACAGTGTCACCAAGGTCTTCTGACTGCTTAATCTCTCCCAATACATTTTGAGATGATGGATATTGAAAATACTTCTCAAAACGCAGATTCATGGCATAAATCAGACAATAGGTTTGGTGAGGGTTTTATAGAACACATCGGCTACTATCAACCATTTGTTAGATTTGAGTTCAACGGTTGTATAAAAATTGCATCATCTAGAATCTAACCATGTGCCATTTACACAGTAGAGGATTAATGTATAATATGATGAGATTGCAGAAACAGTACAAACCGATGGGATGGAATGTGTCTCATTAATGACCTGCCTGATAACTCAAGAAAAATAAGTTGCACGGGAGTCTCATTAGATTATAGAACACTTTAGGTTTCTCATTTTTAATACTGCATGCAGAGATTCTTGGCAAGCCAAAGTGATAAACTAGCCATTAGAAAGGAAAAGCAATTAGAAGAGGGAAAAAAGGAAGCCATTATATTGTTTACAATTTGCTATGGTCAGATTTTCGGAAGTTATAGGTTTACTGAAAGCGTTGTGCCATTAGGATTACATGGTGCCAAATCTTATCTTTTGCCATTAAGAATGAAGGACAGAAAATGCAACTGCAGTAATTACAGTTATGGTGCATTTCAGCATGACGTTAAAAATTCTAGAAAACCCCAGGGACTACACTACTGCCTTAATAATAATATGGGTGTGTGACTATTAAATTTAACCGTTTGAGGCACCTAAACAACAGGACATCAAAATTGGCCTAGTATTCCTGAATGGCAGGCAGTATAAAATATTTCACTAATAGGCTACTTGGAAAATCTTCTAGCAAGCAATAACAAATTATCAGCAACAATGAAGGTAAGTAACTGATGAATTGTATTTTGAAAATACTGCAGGGCATTGTGGTGGGTTGGTGCTGTAACATGCTTTGTGAAGTGGTAGGACAGTGCATGAATTCACACCATTTACTACACACAACACATTCCCTAATCAAAGCTTTGTCATAAGGCAGACACTGAAGAGAGCCCAGATTACTCACCCTTGGCTATTCTCAACGGCAACTTTTATGTAGGACCTTTAACATAGAAAAACATCTCAAGGTGCTTCAAGGCGGCATAATCTGGGGGTCCTGGTGCACGAAACTCAAAAGGTTAGTATGCAGGTGCAGCAAGTGATTAAGAAGGCCAATGGAATGTTGGCTTTCATTGCTAGGGGGATAGAATATAAAAATAGGGAGGTATTGCTTCAGTTGTACAAGGTATTGGCGAGACCGCACCTGGAATACTGCGTACAGTTTTGGTGTCCATACTTAAGAAAGGACATACTTGCTCGAGTCAGTACAAAGAAGGTTCACTCGGTTAATCCCGGGGATGAGGGGATGGACATATGAGGAGAGGTTGAGTAGATTGGGACTCTACTCATTGGAGTTCAGAAGAATGAGAGGCGATCTTATTGAAACATATAAGATTGTGAAGGGGTTGGATCGGGTGGATGCGGGGAAGATGTTCCCGATGATGGGTGAAACTAGAACTAGGGGGCATAGTCTTAGAATAAGGGGCTGCTCTTTCAAAACTGAGATGAGGAGGAACTACTTCACTCAGAGGGTGGTAGGTCCATGGAATATGCTGCCCCAAAAAGCTGTAGAAGCTACATCATTACATAAATTTAAAACAGAAATAGACAGTTTCCTAGAAGTAAAGGGAATTAAGGGTTACAGGGAGCGGGCAGGAATTTGGACATGAGTCTAGGTTCGGATCGGTCATGGCCCTGTGGGTAGCGGAGCGGGCCCAGTAGCCTGATCCTGCTTCTATTTCATGTGTCTAATTCTGTTAGATTCAGGAGATGGTTCTGTGATAGTGGATTGGCGGTTAGGATCAGATCAGCCATGATCTTATTGAATGGCGGAGCAGGCTCGAGGGGCCGATTGGCCTACTCCTGCTCCTATTTCTTATGTTCTTATGTAATCACATAAAAATAGGCACCAAACCAGAGAACGAGGCATGTCAAAAGCTTGATCAAAAAGATAGGTTTTAAGGATGGTTTTAAAGAAGGTGGTGGTGGAGGTGTTCAAGGTTGAATCGGATGCTAAGGTTGTGAACAGTCTGGGCAGAGGGGTAGAATCAGTGGCAACGGTATCAGGGCACTTAGAAAATCATAACATGATTAGGCAGAGTCAACGTGGTTTTATGAAAGGGAAATCGTGTTTGACAAATTTATTAGAGTTTTTTGAGGATGGAAATAGCAGGGTAGATAAAGGGGAACCAGTGGATGTAGTATATTTGGATTTCCAAAAGGCATTCGATAAGGTGCCACATAAAAGGTTATTACACAAGATAAGGGCTCATGGGGTTGGGGGTAATATACTAGCATGGATAGAGGATTAGTTAATGGACAGAAAACAGAGAATAGGGATAAACGGGTCTTTTTCCGGTTGGCAGGCTTTAACTAGTGGGGTGCCGCAAGGATCGGCGCTGGGGCCTCAATCTATATTAATGACCGAGATGACAGGACCGAGTGTAATGTATCCAAGTTTGCTGACGATACAAAGCTAGGTGGGACAGTAAGCTGTGAGGAGAACACAGAGTCTGCAAAGGGATATAGATAGACTGAGTGAGCAGTAAGGTGGCAGATGGAGTATAATGTAGGGAAATGTGAGGTTATTCACTTTGGTAGGAAGAATAGAAAAACAGTATTTTTTAAATGGCGAGAAACTTTTAAATGTTGGTGTTCAGAGAGATTTGGGTGTCCTCGTGCAAGAAACACAGAAAGCTAGCATGCAAGTACAGCAAACAATAAGGAAGGTAAATGGCATGTTTGCCTTTATTGTAAGGGAGTTGGTGTATAAGAGTAAGAAAATCTTACTACAATTGTACAGGGCCTCGGTGAGACCACACCTGGAATACTGTGCACAGTTTTGGTCTCCTTATTTAAGAAAGGATATACTTGCCTTGGAGGCAGTGCAACAAAGGTTCACTAGATTGATTACTGGGATGAGAGGGCTGTCCTATGATGAGAGATTGTGTAGAATGGGCCTATACACTCTGGAGTTTAGAAGAATGAGAGGTGATCTCAGTGAAACATAAGATTCTGAAGGGGATTGACAGGGTAGATGCTGAGAGGTTGTTTCCCCTGGCTGGAGTGTCAAGAAATAGGGGGCATAGTCTCAGGTTAAGGGGTAGGCCATTTAAGACCGAAATGAGGAGGAATTTCTTCACTCATAGGGTTGTGAATCTTTAGAATTCTCTGCCCCAGAGGATTGTGAATGCTGAGTCTTTGAGTATATTCAAGGCTGAGATAGATAGATTGATTTTTGGACTCTAGGGGAATCAAGGGATAAGGAGATCAGACGGGAAAATGGAGTTGAGGTTGATGATCAGCCGTGATTTTATTGAATGGCGGAGCAGGCTCGAGGGGCAGCACGGCCTACTCCTGCTCCTATTTCTTATGTTCTTATGGTACAGTATTTGTGGCTGAATATGATGGCTTCGGTCTTCCCAATGTTTAACTGGACGAAATTGCAGCTCATCCAAGACTGGATGTCGGACAAGCAATCTGACAGCATAGAGGCAGTGGAGGGTCGAGAGTGGTGGTGGAAAGGTGTCGTCAGAATACATGTGGAAGCTGACCTTGTGTCTTCAGATGATGTCGTCAGGGTCAAAATGTCAATGAGGAAGAGAGAGGTCCAAGGATAGATCCATGGGGAATTCCAAAAGTAACAGTGATGGAAGTGGGATGAACAACCATTGCTGGAACTCTCTGGCTTTGATTGGATATGTAAGTGTGGAACTAAGCCATTCAATAAAGTCAGAGTCATTGTCAAGTTCCACACTCTATGGCCGGAATTTTGCCGGCACTCGGGGCGGGTCTGGAAGCGAGACATCCGGCAAAATCGCAAAGATTGACAGCGGGTCGGAAACCCGCCGTCAACCCGCTTCCAATCAATCTTCCCAAGTATCGGGTTCCTGATTTGCGCATGGACCCGACACCCAGTGGTGGGAAGAGGATTATAGCCACTTAACTGCTTGTTAACAGGTAGTTAACAGGGTTTTTTCCAATTTTGACACTTCTGCTGCGGGCTTACCGACATCCGGACACCACACCAGGTAAGTGTGGCGTGTTGAGAGTCTGCTGTAATGTTTATGCATTGATGACAGCTGCAGAAGTGGTGTGAAGGATCAAATGTTGCAATGGTGAGTTTCAGAGGTAAGAAAATGTTTGGAAATCCATTTTTAATCCATTTAGACTTTTCTGTAGGTAACAAGTTTTGAATTGTACGTGTAGTCCCACCTCATTGGGAGAACCTCTCACCAGTGACAGATCGCTTCTGTAACCTCACCTGCAGCTGCCATCTGTTCTAGTCTAAGGAGGGAGTCACTGGAGAGCCTGGGCGCAAAGCTCACCTCTGAACAGTGATTGTCAGTGTTTGCAGCACCTCAATGCTGTCAAATACTGAAAAATTAACTGTCAAAAAAAATTGTGCATGGTCCCTTTAAGAAAACCAGCAGATGACACATCATCAAATGACATCATCTGACACCGGCTTCCTCTTAATTGGCCGGCAAGCCCACAGGCGGGTATAACAAGGCCAATTGACATAAAATTACGTCTGTGGGCCGGATGTAGTTGGGGGCGGGACTGGAACCCAGAAGACAGCTGACCCACTCCCAAGTCGCCTTGAAGCATAAAATCGTGGCCTATGACTCCATGACTCAAACATAACAATGTGGGAAAGATGATTTGGGAGGCGCAACACATTCAAGGACTTGAGGAAAGGGAGCTTGGAGAAGCAGTTGTTGAGCTGCCTTAAAGATATTCTCATACATATATTTAAGTCAGCTCAAAACGGCAGTGGATATTACCTATCTGCCTGCTACTGTAATGGTATACGGTTTGCTATCAATGAAGTAGTTAGAATTTATTTTAAAATGCAGAGGTCATGGGATAGCCAAGAGAGTTTTTTTTATACATGGGATGGCCCAACAAGCAGGTACAGTTAGATTGCAAATGTAACAAAATTGACCTTGTGACTACTGAGAGCACAATGACTTGGAGAGTTTGTACTAGGTTGCCAACAGGCATACTGATCCTTTGTCATGGCAGAATCCATGTTGCAACAACTGTTTCAATGATCACTAGTTAACTCTGCATTAACTTCTGTGTACATGGGATAAAAGTTCCAGAGACAGGAGAAGCAGTGCAAAATGGTCTCCCCAGTACAGTAGCTTTTGTGTCCCTGACATAAACATGGGGGTCTGGCTTAATACGGCTGCCTACTGCAGTTAAGAAACAATTAGCAACGTATATAAGTCCAGGACCTCCAGCTGCCATTTACTAACACACATTAATATGGAGGTAATAAGTGGAAGCTTTTACCTCAGTTTGAAAAAAAAGCATAAGTTAATAAACATACAATACATTTTCAAACCTTGAAATTGCTACTTTGTGCATTTATCAAAGGGCTGCATTGTGAGCATTTGTTTTCCCAAGTATCTACATTATTTGTTTTACCTCATTTTACTTGTTTCAAAGTGCTTCCACAGTCTGAACAACTCTGGTTTAATTATTAAGAACTTGTCACAGAAAACCAATTACCCTGTTTTACTCAACTAAATTGAAAGTGCTCAAAAAAATCACAGTAAAAAACACCATGTCTGTACAACGTTATGCTTTGTTAGCACTGTAAAAAGCAAGGTTTAGAAATTAGCTGATAAGCACCACCAGATTACAAAGAGTAGATTGCAATTAAAATCTAGCTGTCCCAATCTTTATTGAGGACATAGGTGCCAATCTGTACAAAACATTGGGTGAGCAGAACGGAGAAGCAGCATACATGTTATCGTCATGGCCTAGCAATAAATAATCCTTCCAGGATGTTTGGTAAATAACCCGACTCCTTCTCTACCTCCCCCACCATTAGTATCCCTATCCTTTCACTGACAAAATGGCGGCGCGCACAGACGCAGCGGCTTTGTCTCTCCCGAGACTGAGCGTTTTCACCCTCTTCTTGAGTCTCTTCTGGACTCTGCTGATACGGGAATTGAGGGCAGACCTACTGTACAGCCGGCAGATGCTCCTCGACATCGGGGCCGACTGCGTGCGGCTCACACTCGGCGCCATCGATTTGCCTCCAGACATCGCCCGACCCCCGGGACCAGCGTGGCGTCCTTCCCCAGCCGGAAGTCGGCACAGACCGCGCAGGGAACGCAAGCAGAAGTGGGGTAAGAGGGCCGGAATCCAAAATAGGCTGAAGAGGGCCCCACACAAACCCTCCCTCCCAAGTATTTTCCTGGCCAACGTCAGGTCACTAGAAAACAAAATGGATGAGATCAAACTTGATCTCTCCTCACAGAAAAGGACAAAGGAATGCTGTGCCATGATCTTCACAGAGACCTGGTTGAACAACGGCATCCCTGACACCACCATCCAACTAGAAGGACGCACGGTCTTCTGCGCCGACAGAACTGCAGACTCCGGTAAGAGCAAGGGAGGCGGTTTGTGCATTTACACTAACAATGCCTGGTGCACTAACACGGATATAATCGATAGATCCTGCTCGGCTGATTTGGAATTCCTCATGGTAAGGTGCAGACCCTTCTACCTGCCTCGGGAATTCACGGCTGTTATCCTCACTGCGGTCTACATCCCACCACACGCTAATGCCAAACTAGCACTGAAGGACCTCTACAGGGCCATCAGCAAACAACAAACTGCGCACCCAGACGGAGCTTTTATCGTCGTGGGGGACTTCAATCACATAAACCTAAAAACTGTACTACCAAAATTCCACCAGAATGTTTCCTGCCCCACAAGAGGGGAGAACACACTGGATCAAGTCTACACAAGCATTGTAGACGCTTATAAGGCCATTCCCTGCCCCCACCTTGGGAAGTCTGACCACCTCTCCCTGTTTCTAGCCCCGGCATACAAACCGCTCATCAAAAGAGGGAGAACATCAGTGAAAGTATGGCCAGAGGGGGCAGTCTCGGAGCTTCAGGATTGCTTCGAACGCACTGATTGGGGCATGTTTGCCCATAAGGACATCGAGGAATACGCATCCACAGTGCTATTCTACATTAACAGTTGCGTCGAGGTAGTCACGACCCATAAAAATATCAGGACATATCCCAACCAGAAACCCTGGATGAACAGAGAGGTCCGCGCGCTGTTGAAAGCACGCGACACAGCATTTAAATCTGGTGACGTGGCGGCTTACAGTGCAGCTAGGACCAACCTAAAAAAGGGTATCAGGACTGCCAAAAGGAAACAGACACTGCGGATAGAGGATCATTTCCACAACAACTCGGACCCCCGGCGCATGTGGCAAGGCATCCAGTCCATCACTGACTACAAGATCAAAAACACCAGCTCCCCGGTTAGCGATGCCTCCCTTCCGGAGGAGCTTAACAACTTCTACGCTCGCTTCGACAGGGACCCGGCTACCAAAGCCTTGCCACCCCCGGAAGACCAGGTGCTCACTCTGTCGACCTCCGACGTAAGGGGTGTTCTACGCGGAGTGAACACACGAAAGGCTGCTGGACCGGATAGCATCCCTGGACGGGTACTCAAGGAATGTGCTGATCAGCTGGCTGATGTCTTCACCGCCATCTTCAATCTGTCATTGGCCCAGGCAGTAGTCCCTACATGGTTCAAGACCGCTACCATTATTCCTGTGCCAAAACAAACGGCTGTGACGTGCCTGAACGACTATTGACCTGTCGCGCACTCACCCATCATAATGAAGTGTTTCGAGAGACTGGTCCTGGCTCACATCAAAGCCAGTGTTCCCGCCTCTCTTGACCAACACCAGTTTGCCTATCGTGCAAACAGATCAACGGAGGACGCAATCACAACTGCTCTACACTCTGCACTGAATCACTTAGATGGTAAAGAGACCTACATCAGAATGCTGTTCATAGACTACAGCTCAGCATTCAACACTATCGTCCCCAACAAGCTGGTCACCAAACTCCACACTCTTGGCCTGAACACTTCCCTCTGCAACTGGACCCTGGACTTCCTAACAGACCCCAGTCTGTCAAATTAGGTAACCACACCTCACCCGCCCCCCCTTGACCCTGAACACGGGGGCCCCACAAGGATGTGTGCTGAGCCCCCTCCTCTACTCCCTCTTCACCCACGACTGTGTGGCTGTTCATGGTTCCAACACCATCAAGTTTGCGGATGATACCACGGTAGTAGGCCAGATCACCAACAACGATGAGTCAGCCTACAGGGAGGAGGTCCAGCATCTCGTGAAGTGGTGCGCCGATAACAACCTGGCCCTGAACATCAAGAAAACCAAAGAAATCATTGTGGACTTCAGGAAGTCTAAAGTCGGAAGTCACACCCCCATCCGCATCAAATGGGGCTGTGGTGGAAAGGGTGGGCAGCTTTAAGTTCCTCGGAGTCCACATCACGGAAGACCTCTCCTGGTCCCTCAATGCCTCCTCTCTGGTGAAGAAGGCCCAGCAGCGCCTATATTTCCTAAGGAGGCTGAAGGGATGTAACCTGTCAGCCCTGATCCTCTCTAACTTTTACCGCTGCACAATAGAGAGCATCCTGACGAACTGTATCACAGTATGGTATGGCAGCTGTAGCTACTATGACCGGAAAGCCCTGCAGCGGGTAGTCAAAACTGCCCAACGCATTACCGGCATCCGGCTACCGACCATAGAGCACATATACCAGAAACGCTGTTTATGGAGGTCACGGTCCATCATCAAAGACCCTACCCACCCCAGCCACAGTCTGTTCGCCCTCCTGCCATCTGGGAGACGCTACAGATGCATTCGCACCTGTACGACCAGATTTAGGAACAGCTTCTTTCCCAGGGCTGTCATCCTACTGAACTCCACAAATAAACTCTAAAGCCTACACATCTGCCAATGCACTTTATTATGGTTATGTTTATGTTAATGTATTACAAACCAAATGTATGTTGAATGTTTAAATGTCTTAATCTAAATGTAAACTCTCGGGAGCCGCAAGCCTACATTTCGTTGTACTGCACTTGTGCACTAGCAATGACAATAAAAGTTGATTTGATTTGATTTGTTGGGAGTGCTCCAATTTATGGTTGCAGACAGAAGCAATTATCATAATGCTCTAAGAGGTATCGGCTCCATGAAGCTATTCCTCATTTTCCATGCCTCTTCCATTTACTTTTTTACATCCTGCTAAGTTTGGATGTTTGATTAATTCTATATAAAATCTTATATATGTAAAGACGAAAGACAAAACCCAACACCATATTTCATGTGACTGACCTTCCTGCTAGCTCAGCGACACAATCATTAGGTAATAGGTTGAGCTCCAATTTAAGTTCACTACTTAGATTGGGGTGCATTACATAAGGTGGTAAATTGGCAGTTGCTTCCTGGTTACCCCTGAACTGCTTATGATCAAAATACTGCTTCCTTTCTTCTTTAGTAATGCCAATACTAAACATCAGCAAAAACTGTTTCCAAATGTTTAATTATATTGATTACTCACATAATTATGAATACAGCAAAAACTAAATTCATTTAGGCAACATGTTTATAAAATTCTAGGTAGGAAAATTTTACTATAATTTTAAAATAGCAAACATTCAAACAACATTTAATGTCTCTAGAGTCATAATAGCCTTAGATGAACTGATGCAGTTTTGGATTTTCAATAAAAAAGTTAATGTCTTGCTAAATACATCATCCTAAAATATGGTAACTATCAATTACATGATTATACTTGTCACATTCATGTTAAGAAACATTTTTACCTACCAGTTGATGGAGGAGTAGGCGAAGATGGTGATGTTAAAGGAGAACTAGCACCAGAGCCTGAAGGGAAGATTATAGTTAAAAATTTAACTACCTTGTTTACACAACACATTGATAAATATTTTGATTAACAATAAATTTACAATATGCTGAAGGAACTACCAAAGGGGTCAGCAATCCAGCTTTTCCTTAAATGTCAGATACAATTCCCCCCCGCCACCCCCATGCTCCATACTGTACAAATCAGTATAATGGTCAATTTTGTCTGAGAGGAGTTACTATTTTCTATTTCGTGTCCTTTGCAGTTTATTTGCATCATGTTCATAGCTTGTATAAGGTTATATTCTGTACAGGTCACACAGATGAGATACTTGACCTCATACTGACTGTTGCTTGTAAAATCCATTTCATCAATAATGAGAAAGGCCTACAAAACGGTTTTATTCATTACCAACAATGAACAGAACAAAAGCTTTATTCAATGGTTGATGTTCATATTGTCATCAGATGACTTCCATGCACCCTTCCTATGTCACCATGTGCTACACATTAACTTCTGTGCCTAAACAGTACACTTCTGGGCAATATATAACATATAAAAATAAAGATGAAAAGCAGTAAGAGTTTGTTTTATCATCATTGTCTTTATTTGACTCCTTGCCTTTCACAAATATATGTATAGGTCAAAACCTTTGTTTAATATGTAAAATTATGGACCTTGAATGAGAACAACTAAAACTCATTCATGGAGAGTTTTAAGATCTGGCATTTTTAGTCCTTTTGCTCCCTTAACCTTGAGTGTAGTTATTTTTAAAGGTGTACTGAAGAGAAAAGTATGAACAACCCCTCATTGAATACAGAATTAATCTTTGGTATTATTCACACAACAAATTAGTTACTGAAGGAGTGTTACCAATTAATAAACACATGAAAAGTTTTAGGTCAATCCAAGACGACGACAACAGGAAAAAGGGCAACAGTATTTTAATAAATTTAGAAAAAGAAAAAATGATAAGTGGTAATTTCAACACTTACACAATAACTCACTGGTGCACTCCCATGTAGCTACAACTTACAAAAAAAATCTGCTGGCTCAGTCAATGCACCAATGATCATTTGAGAAATGTATCCAGAGAAAAGTTGGCAGGAAGAAATATTCAATTCTTCTTGAGATTTCCTTCTGCCAATATTGCTTCCCCCTACAGCCAGGACAGTGGGACACATTGGGCCACAAGAGTTTTCTCCTTTCCATTCCACAAATGGATGTCAAAAGGCCAGGATTGGCACCAACAATATTTTCTCCTACATTTACAGTGCAGTATTACATATCAAAGGCCATGACAAAAAAGACATCTACCCAATCATGGCAGACTAGTCTACATCAGGAGCAAATGTGATGCTTTAGGCTAGTACACTGACCTTTCACTCAAATCCCTGTGACCCTACGATCCAAGTTGGAATCTAGCCCAGACTGATGGCATGAAGGCTTCCTCTGTCTGCTGATGGTGAGGGAACCCACATGGAATGTGTTTGGGCAGTCTCATCCAAACTTAGTGGATGTGGTCCCGCAGCACAAAACTTCCCTTAAATTGATGCGTGCAATGGAAATGTTACATGGATGTAAGGGCTGCTGTTGAGTGCACAGTTGATGCATATTATGAGGACAGAATAAGAGCAGCTTTACTCTGCTGCAGGCTGTGTTATAACTGACCTAGGAATGCTTGAAATGGGAAAGTGTTCCATTGCTCAGCACTGCCATCCTTTAAGTTGATGTGCAGAAAAATTCCCCCCACCCCCCACAAAAAAACTAATTGAAATCATCTGAAGCTGCAATTTTAATTGGTGATCCTCCAAGTACTTCCTCACTAAAGCTATTGGGCTGCTCCTTGCTGCTTTTTTATTACATAGGATTACATAGGATATACGGCACAGAAGCAGGCCATTCGGCTCAACCAGTCCATGCCGGTGTTTATGCTCCACTCGAGCCTCCTCCAGTCTTTCCTTATCTAAATCCATCAGCATAACCTTCTATTCCCTTCTCCCTCATATACTTGTCTAGCCTCCCCTTAAGTGCATCTATACTTTTCACTTCAACCACTCCGTGGTAGCGAGTTCCACATCGTCACAACTCTCTGGGTAAAGAAGTTTCTTCTGAATTCCCTATTGGATTTCTTGGGGACTATCTTATATTGATGGCCTCTAGTTATGCTCTTCCCCACAAGTGGAAACATTCTCTTTGTATCCACGCTGTCAAAACTTTTCATAATTTTAAAGACCTCGATTAGGTCACCCCTCAGCCTTCTTTTTTCACAAGAAAAGAGACCCAACCTGTTCATCCTTTCCTGATATGTATACCCTCGCATTTCTGGTATCATCATTGTAAATCTTCTCTGCACCCTCTCCAGTGCCTCTATATCCTTTTTATAACATGGCAACCAGAACTGTACATAGTACTCCCAAGTGTTGTTAACCAAGGTTCAATACAGTTTTAGCATAACTTCCCTACTTTTCAATTCTATACCTCTAGAAATAAACCCTAGTGCTTGGTTTGCTTTTTTAAATGGCCTTGCTAACCTGTGTCGCAACTTTTAGTGATTTGTGTATTTGTACTCAGAGATCCCCTTGTTCCTCTACCCCACCTAGACTTGCACCCTCCAAGTAATAGGTGACCTTCCCATTCTTCATACCAAAATGTAATACCTCGCATTTATCTGTGTTGAACATCATTTGCCAATTATATGCCCATTCTGCAAGTTCGTTAGTGTCTTGTAATTTGTTGCAGTCCTCCTCAGTATTAACTATTCCCCCCAATTTGGTGTCATCTGCAAATTTAGAAATTGTGTTTTTGATTCCAAAGTCTAAATCGTTAATATAAATTGTGAACAGTGGTCCCAGCACTGATCCTTGTGGGACCCCACATCCCACCTTCTGCCACTCTGAATAGCTCCCCTTTACCCCTACTCTCTGCTTTCTATCTTGAAGCCAGCTAGCTATCCATTCTGCTACTTGTCCCGACTCTGCATTCTCTGACCTTGTTCATCAGTCTATTATGGGGTACCCTATCGAAGGCCTTTTGAAAATCTAGATATAGTACATCTACCGCATTACCCTTGTCTACTCTCTCTGTTACCTCTTCAAAGAATTCAATGTGGTTAGCCAAGCAAGACTTTCCCTTTTGAAATCCATGCTGACCATTCATTACTATGTTTTTGGTTTCTAGATGTTCTTCTATTTCCTCCTTTAGTAGGGATTCCATTATTTTTCCTACCACCGATGTTAAGCTGACTGGTCTAGAATTCCCTTGACATATTCTATCCCCCTTCTTAAATATTGGTATTATGTTAGCTATCCACCAGTCCTCTGGCACTACACCTTTTTCTAATGAATTAGTCATAGAGTCATAGAGTAATACAGCACGGATAGAGGCCCTTCGGCCCATCGTGTCCGCGCCGGCCATCAAGCCCTGTCTAATCTAATCCCATATTCCAGCATTTGGCCCGTAGCCTTGTATGCTATGGCATTTCAAGTGCTCATCCAAATGCTTCTTAAATGTTGTGAGGGTTTCTGCCTCCACAACCCTTTCAGGCAGTGAGTTCCAGACTCCAACCACCCTCTGGGTGAAAAAGTTCTTTCTCAAATCCCCTCTAAACCTCCCGCCCTTTACCTTGAATCTATGCCCCCTAGTTATTGACCCCTCTACTAAGGGAAAAAGCTCCTCAGCATCCATCCTATCTATGCCCCTCATAATTTTGTACACCTCAATCATGTCCCCCCTCAGCCTCCTCTGCTCCAAGGAAAACAAACCCAATCTGCCCAGTCTCTCTTCATAGCTGAAGCGCTCCAGCCCTGGTAACATCCTGGTGAACCTCCTCTGCACCCTCTCTAACGCGATCACATCCTTCCTGTAGTGTGGCGACCAGAACTGCACACAGTATTCCAGCTGTGGCCTAACCAGTGTTTTATACAGCTCCATCATAACCTCCTTGCTCTTATATTCAATGCCTCGGCTAATGAAGGCAAGTATCCCATATGCCTTTTTTACCACCTTATCCACCTGTTCCGCCGCCTTCAGGGATCTGTGTACTTGCACACCCAGATCCCTCTGACCCTCCGTCTTGCCTAGGGTCTTTCCATTCATTGTGTATTCCCTTGCCTTGTTAGTCCCCCCAAAGTGCATCACCTCGCACTTTTCCGGGTTAAATTCCATTTGCCACTGTTCCGCCCATCTGACCAACCCATCTATATCGTCCTGCAGACTGAGGCTACCCTCCTCGCTATTTACCACCCTACCAATTTTTGTATCATCCGCGAACTTACTGATCATACCTTTTACATTCATATCCAAGTCATTAATGTAGACCACAAACAGCAAGGGACCCAGCACCGATCCCTGTGGTACCCCACTGGCCACAGGCTTCCAGTCACAAAAACAACCTTCGACCATCACCGTCTGCCTTCTGCCACTAAGCCAGTTTTGTATCCAATGTGCCAAGGCACCCTGGATTCCATGGGCTCTTACCTTCTTGACCAGTCTCCTGTGCGGGACTTTATCGAAGGCCTTACTGAAATCCATGTATACCACATCCACTGCGTTACCCTCATCCACACACCTAGTCACCCCCTCAAAAAATTCAATCAAATTAGTCAGACATGATCTTCCCTTGACAAAGCCATGTTGACTATCCCGGATTAATCCTTGCCTCTCCAAG
This sequence comes from Somniosus microcephalus, assembly GCF_052327205.1. Taxonomy (NCBI): domain Eukaryota; kingdom Metazoa; phylum Chordata; class Chondrichthyes; order Squaliformes; family Somniosidae; genus Somniosus; species Somniosus microcephalus. The sequence continues at coordinate 192,350,639 of NC_140997.1, forward strand.
TGGAGACAAATTTTGTCCCTCAGAATTTTTTCCAATAATTTTCCTACCACTGATGTTAGGCTCACTGGCCTGTAGTTCCACGGTTTTTCCCTACTACCCTTCTTGAATAATGGTACTACATTAGCGGTTCTCCAGTCCTCTGGCACATCCCCTGTGGCCAGAGAGGTCCTGAATATATGTGTTAGAGCCCCCGCAATCTCTTCCTTTGCCTCACACAGCAGCCTGGGATACATTTCATCCGGGCCTGGGGATTTATCCATTTTTAGGCCAGCTAAAACCGCCAATACCTCCTCCCTCTCGATGTTAATATGTTCGAGCATATCACAGTCCCCCCGCCCTATTTCTATGTCTACATCGTCCTTCTCCATAGTGAAAACAGATGCAAAAAATTCATTTAGAACCCCTCCTACATCTTCCGGCTCCACACACAGATTGCCACTTTTGTCCCTAATGGGCCCTATTTTTTCCCTAGTTATCCTCTTACCCTTAATATACTTATAAATCATCTTCGGATTTTCCTTTATTTTGCTCGCCAGTGTTATTTCATGGCCCCTCCTTGATCTCCTAATTTCTTTTTTAAGTATCCCCCTGCAAAATTATTAAATATGTATAGTAATGCCTCTGCTATCTCTTCCCTAGATTCTTTTAAAATATGTGGAGGCAATCCATCCGGACCAGGGGTTTTATCCTCTGAGTTTGATTAGTTTATTTAATATATCCCCTTTTTTATTTTATTTTAAATGCACTTATCTCATCATCCAATGTCATGTCCACCTGTTCTATCTCTTTACGGTTACTGTTCTATTTACCTGTACTGCCCAAGTGCACCAAATGGTGCCATCTGATAATAGTCATGTTACTGCAGCGAATTTACAAGTGCTCAAGATCTCAGAGGAACCCCAAAACACCTAGTCTACATGGTCCATATAACCTGGCATCATACTCCTTAACTATCCAACAGCACAAGTCCATCAGTCTAAAGGAACAAACTTCTTATTCTGGAAAATACAACTTCATCATTCACTATAACACACAGGATTCTGGGTATGGTTTCATTTCTAGCCATTATACTGCACTGCCAATCTCTCTCTTTTGACAGAGGATCCTCACTGAGGTTAGTGCAGCCAATATGGGTTGAGAATGACCTGCTCTGTACACTATTTTTGCACTTAATTGAAGCCAATATAGTCATTAGCCTCATCTGAAAATTATCATGGGAGAAGAGGTTTAATTGAAGAATTCTTCAGGTGTACAAAAGCAAAATACTGTGGATGCTGGAAATCTGAAATAAAAACAGAAAATGCTGGAAATACTCAGCAGGTCAGGCAGCATCTGTGGAGAGAGAAAGAGAGTCAACGTTTCAGGTCGATGACCTTTCGTCAGGTATGTTACTATTGAAAATAATTCCTGAAGAGAAATCTTTCCTGAGTGAACGTGAACCGATTACCGGACATAACTTCAATGTTGAAAAACAACATACCAGAATTTGCATTGTTTGAGTTGCTGCTTTTAGTTGAGTTATCCGCTTCATTCTCAGTTACAGACTGCTTTGACTTCTGCTTGTAAGAAAAATATTTTTTTTTATTTAAAAAGAATGTGAAACATCTATGTAGAACTATACCATACTTCATCCATGCAGCCACAGACACAGCAAACTTCACCGTATCATGCAACTCTCATTAAAATGAACATGCAGTAAAACAGATGAAAATATAAAATACGGATAGCTGCAAATTAATTCAAAAAGCCAAAGGACAAGTAAAATAATGTCACTAGACCTCTATTGAACCAATTTTTGTTTATTACCTTGGCTTGCTACAATAAAAGACACAGAACAGAATAGTTTTATTATTTATGAAACAAAGCCACAACTTTATAAAGTATTAGGACTAAAATTACACAATATAATTAAACATTTGTCAAAACAAAACGTTAAATATAATCTTCACTTGATTGGCACCCTTTCTTTGCCTTATCTGTAATTAAGGCAAAGTATAGACTCTAAAATTTCTCTCAAAGTGTTCAGTTCAAATGACATCAAGGGCCAGAAATTCGGTGCCTTTGCGCCTCCGGGGGACACGAATGGGGCACAAATGACTTCACCTGGGCACAGCACCGCTAACAACTCCCGCTAAATTAAGCGGGAGTTTAGCAACGGCGGTAACCGGTAGCGCCCCGCTCCGCTGGCAATGAAGACGTCATCATCGTGCGCAGCGCCCCGTTTTCGCCCCGCCTGAAAAATTGGCCCGCGCCCCCCGAATCTGCGGCAGCTGATGACAGCGACTGATTCAGGGGACGGGAACGGAGCAGCAGGAGGCTCGTGGGGCCATAAGTAAAGGGGAGGTGGCGGGCGGAGGAAAGAAAATTGACCTATTTACTTGTCGCAGCCTATTGCGTCTTTCAACACTGTGTCCGTGCCACGATCTGGTAGCCCGTAGAGTTGTGGGCTTGGGCCCTCCCCTTTAATGAGGGGAAGAGCCCTTCTATGCGGCAGTGCTACGTGGCCCAGTGTGCAGTGCTGCAGAATGCACCACCCCGATATTTGGGGTTGGGTTCCAAGAAGGAAGTGGAGCGCTAATGGGGCACTAAAACTGAGTTTAGCGATCGCCAGCGCTATTTTTCACCAGGCGCTAGCGCCCAGGCGATGTTAGCAATCCAAAATGGTCGCTAATAAAATTATTAGGGGGAAAATTTGTTAAAACAAATATACAGGAAACTCTCGATTTACCGGCACCCAAACAACTGGAAATCTCGGTTAACCGGCAAAATTCAGGAGTAGGTTCAGTTAAGTTTTTCTTCATATTAGTGGCCGTTTCTTGATTCTTGGCTGTGTAATCGGGGGTTCCTGCATTTGTTGCTAAGCAACAGGGACGCTTGGTCTGTGGTCGGGCTTCTTGCACCTGTTGCTAAGCAACAGGGAAGCTTGGATTTGTTGCTGTGTATGAGCTCTCGTACCTTTTAACTATAACTCTCTGTAATCCGGACTTTTTGATAAACCGGCACCACGCCAGTCCCGTCGGTGCCGGATAAAAAAGAGTTTCCTGTACATTTCTGTAACTCGCACAGCAGTCAAAAGATTAATTCACCTTTCGTGCCAAAATCTTCCTCCTCTTCTTCTCTTCCTCTGATCCATGGTGAGACTGTGCCCTCGTCAGTCTCTTATGCCGATGAATCTTTTGGAATGATGACAAATGGAAATTTTCGTTTTTAGCAGCATTAAAAAGTTAGGTAGAGTGTTCTAATTGTTATACCAGTTTGTGGCTGATCTACTGGCAGGTGCAAAACATTCTATTAACACTTCCTGTCCTCAAATGAGATGGTAGGGAAGCTTTCCCGCTGCTCTGCCTCGTTCCAGCTCAGTTGCCACCTTAACTTGAGCCTTCAGCTGGGTGGCCCATGTGCCCAGTTAAATCAGATGGGATCCTCATTAATCTATACAAATCAGGGTCCGATGATGCACATAGGACCCCGATGCAGCTATCAGGGCCTACTGTACTGAGCGTGCGCCACGGATTCTGTGCTCAGTAAAACCTGGCGGTCAAGAGGAAGAGGCCCCAAAAAAGCAAATCTAAAGTTATTTCTGTGGGGGCAGGAGAAGTACTCCTCAGGCTGCACAAGAATAATGCGGTCCTCTGCCACCCCTCCGCAATCGTTCCCCCCACCCCAGCAGACCCACCTCCCTGCCGGCTGGGTCAGCCTTCGGGTCACCCACTATTGGGCCAAGCCAGAGCCAGCAATCTGCAGCAGGACACCCGTTTGGAAGACGCAACACACCAGCAGCGTGCGAAGACTCAGCCCTCAAAATGCATCAGGCCTCCCACCAGAAGGATCAGGCCCACTCTGACAGCCAGCCACCCGATAGCCGACATATTCCCTAGTGTGTTTAGACAGGACAGTTAGTTTTCAAAATGTGCAAAAGTATTTGTAAAATCATTTACTAGAAAAGAAATGGTATCCTAACTTTTTCTTTCCTGACTCCAACTCTTTCCCTTACCTCTCCTTCCTGAAGGCAGCGACTCATGCTGCTATGGGTGCTAGCCAACCATTTCTCTTGTATGAATATAGACAAAGGATGTTGGCAAGCTATTCAATTATGGTGAGGCAAACCGAATCCTGCCTCAACTCACCAACACTCACTTTCCAACAGTAACGTTTGGGACTAGGAACCCCGGCTTACTTTTCTCTTTTCTGGGCCAAGGACACAGAGACCAGTTTCAAGCATCTTTACACCTGGCTGAGCCAAACTGGTTTGTATTATGTAATCTATAAATAATCTATTCCCTCAGGAGCAATTAAAATGCAAAAATGGACATGTGAAGCACGTTAGCAACTTCTCAGACATGGCAAGCTTTTGAGCATTGCAGCAGTATTCCTACATGGAAATGAAGATCACAGAGATATAATGGCCCGTATTTTCCGATCCCTATGGGTGTGTACGACCCGCAGGGACATCGGGGGGGAGAGTTCCACTTTCTGCAGAACCTCCGCCCGCTGAAAACACTTAAAAATCTTACGCCTGTTAAAAGCAGGGGTAAGGCCTGCTTTTACCAGCATAACAGTTTAAAAAAAAGTTTAAAAAAACATTTTTTCCCCCCACTCACTTATAATTAAAAAAAAATACTTTAAAAAAGTTTATTTTTATAGCCCCGTAAAAAACTTTAAATTAAATTTTTGGTTAAAATATTTAATGTAATGTCATTTTAAACTCATTTTAAAAACTTGATTTTTTTTTTTTTTTTAATTATTTAATATTTTGATGTCTTTTTGGAGTGATCTCCATTCATACTTTTGACAGGTCTATCTGTCAAAAGTATGAAGGGAGATTCCCTTCTCCCACTGGCTCGCCTGGCCCACGTGATCCCAGGGACGCTTGTGATCCGCATGCGCCCCTGGGATACGTGGGCCCTGCGCATTTCGACTGTGGAGAGGCCCAGGAGCGGAAATGGCCACACCTCGGGAGCCCTCAGGTAAGGGCGTAGATTTTTTCCCCGATAGGAGCCATCTGCACGCAGGAAGCCCCCTATTGGAAATTACAGAACAATATATCCCACTACCGATCAACATTCTTTGGGTACTTCCCAAGTTGTTTAAATAACATTCATTAGCAATTTGCAGAAAATAAATTTTGAGCTTATGTTAAAGCTAGAAGAGGTCTTTCAGTACTTAGATTTAAACCAATGGAAACAAAATCGAGCTGATCAACTCGAAGAATTAACCACAGAAACCCTTGTATACTATAGCTATAATTTACAGCCAAAAGCTGCTTCAAAGCACCTAGTATAATCAGGAATATTTTCTACTCCAATCACACACCAGAGATATTTGAAATAAAAGGAACTTGTGCCTTGATTTCACATTAGATATGGGTTGTAAAATCAAAGATTCACATGAGGCTGTTACAAACAGCATGATGCAAATAACAGGTTACCTATAATTCAGGAAAACTGTCTGGTGCACATTACCCTTGGCACATGGACTGACTCGGCCAGTAAGAAAACCCTGATGTCACTTACAGTCTAAACATGCAATAAACTTTTTGCCTAGTCACATGGTACACAGGCAAAGGCCAATCACATATCACTGTCAACTTGACACCCTTTAACACAAAAAAAAAACTGAAAACAGCAGGCCAAATGCAGATACAGCCAAAACATTGCTTTACTTCTATATATTATGAAATAACATTCTAAAATATGTTCCAATGTTTCTAGACATATTACAGGCTTGTAACACTGTCGCCTGTGTTACTATATTCAAAGGGCTTGCTTGACTCACTGCTTTCTGCTCTTCATTTAGCCTTTTCTCCATGCACTCTTTTGCTGTTTTCAAAGCTTCCTTCAGCTTACTAGGTATCTGCCACACCAAACAGAAAAGAAAACTTCAAACACTAAACACGTGGAATGTTTCCTTTTTCAGGCTTTACATATATAAATGACATTTATTTAAACTGCTTTCCTTGGAAACAAAATACCTATTTGCCTGAAAATGAAAATTAAGTTATTCTTTTTGACCATAATTTTTTAAATCATTAGCAACTGAAATTGATTTTTTTTTACATCCACATTTATACTTTATTTGCCTGGCATGTTTTCTAAAAGTCAAAGCGTAGAAACAGGAGTAGGCCATTCAGCCCCTCGAGCTTCAGTTAAATCATAGCGGATCTCTACCTCAACTCCATTTACTAGCCTTTGTTCCATATCCCTTGATACCCTTACCTAACAAAAATACTTCAATCTCAATCTAGAAAATTTCAATTGATCCAGCATACACAGCTTTTTGGGGGAGCAAGTTCCAAATTTCCACTACCATGTGTGTGGAAGAAGTGTTTCCTGATTTCACTCCTAAATGGCCCAGCTCTAATTTTAAGATTATGCCCTCTTATTCTGGATTCCCCACCAGAGGAAATAATTTCTCTGTATCTACCCTATCAAATCCCTTTACCATTTTAAATACCCCAATCAGATCACCCCATCAATGGTCTAAAACTCAAGGGAATATAGGCCAAGTTTATGGAACCGGTCCTCATAATTTAATCCCGTCAGCACTGGTATCATTCTGGGCAGGCTGCAAAAGATGCACTGAATCTTTTCAGCTTTCTTTCTGGATAGCATAATGTTTGTTAATCTCAATGAGCATTTCTGAATTGGTTAAGTGTTGCAGCCAGTTCTAGTCAAGTCTTTCAGGGCTAAAAGGAGGGGAACAATGCCAGTTTTATACTACTATTTTCTATGAAATTTATGCACATGGCAACCTAAATTCAGACTGCAAATTGTGGTACGTGGAGATGAGAACTGCACTGGTGGAATGCTGTCCCCCACCCACACTAATCCTCCTCTCACACTCACTCATCGTTGCAGATTGAGGTACTTTAGAGAATGAAAGGGGAATTGTAAATGTATTCATGTTTCTGACTCTGTCCAGGCATTTTCTTAGCATAAAGATTGAAACTGTACCTTTGCGATTTCAAGTTTCTATTAGTGTGTGAATCTGGACAGAGTGTACTGGCAAGTACGTGAAAGAGCCCCACCAAGACACAATGGAGACATTCAAGGTCTGAAGAGAAAAGTCTGATCCCCAACATTGGAGGGTAGAATTATGAGGAAAGACTGGAGAAACTTGCACTTTTAAGCCCTGAAAGATGGTGACTAACAGTGAACATGAGAGATAAATAGTATGGAAAAGGAAAATCAAGTTAAATCATAACAGTAAAATAAGGAGCACAGGTTCAAACTTGTAAAAGACAAAGTCCTTCACACAAAGAATGAGCTACAGTTGGAATGGACCTCTAAGGTAGGGTAGGGGAGGCAAAAACCATCATCTAACAAACAGTTGGAGGCTGTTATGGAGGGGGCTGTTGCTTTTTCTGGATACAAGAGTCAAAGTTGACCTAATGACCTTCCTCATTCGTATTTATCTTGTGATCACAGCCAAGCTCAATCCTGTCCTCCTCCAAAGCGCACCCTTCCAGCAGAAGTCACTGGAGAGCAACCAAGTGCAGAAACCTTGGCTGATTGTTCACCTCCTTACCCTGGGGCAGAGACTAATTAGAGTACTCCTACAGCCACCTGGCTGAAATCACTCGGCACATAATGGAGCTCAAATCTAGGACCTCCCAGTCTGTTTGGCCTAGCTACTCACTGCCTCAACTAGTTGGGCCATCTAGGGAACCACAAGTAAATTCTCTTAATTCCCTAGTCCTACATGGAATGGCTTCTTTATGCTGTGATGAAAGGACGTGCAATTTGGACACAAGGGCCGCGATTTTGCTGACCTCGGCGGGTCCGTGGCAGACGACGTTGGTGGCAGGTCCCAACCCTGCTGCTGGCTCCATCCCGCTGTCGGATATGAATTTCCCTAGATTTGGCTTGTTAAGTCCATCCAGCGCGTTTCCCGGCCAATTAGAGGAAGCGGGTCTGGTGACGCCATTTAATGGCGCGCCATCAGCCAGTTTCCTTAAAGGGACCATGACCAAATTTATTTTGACATTTGTGCTGTCAGTGTTCTACGGCAGTGAGGTGCTGCAGACACTGACAGGCACTGCACAAAGGCACAGGGCTGCACCCAGGCTCTCCCATGACTCCTTCCATATACTTATGGAGGGAGTCACAGCACGCAGGGAGGTCATCTTCCCTTCACATGGGTGGAAGAGACCTTCCCAGGAGATCAACACAGCCTGGTTGCACATTGCACAGGAGGGCACAAGCAGGGATGTGGTCAGGAGGACCAGGCTGCAGTGCCACAGACGTTTCAATGATCTCAGTAGATCACGAAACGTTAGTACAAAGCCACACTCAACCTCATCCTGCTGTGCCTCTCATCACATCCCCATCACTCTGCCTTCCCTACCCTACTCCTGCACACCCTTACTCTCACAACTTACCTTGGACCTCTACCCATCCCCCCCCTCTCTCTATATTATCACTTCCCCATCTCACTAGCCACCCCTCACACTCACCCTCATCCTAATCCAATCATACCAACTAACAACACACAAGGGTAGGCACTTGGGTGTTTTATCCAATGTTCATGTAAAGTTTCTGTTAATGTGGTGTCAAACATTGAAACCTTTATTTTCAACACTTTGCATTCTTGGACAGATTTGTGTGCACCTTTGGAAATGGCTTAGTGAGTTACAGTGAATGGTGAGACACAACGGTACCCCCCGCAATGGTGGTGAGTGTGAAAGGAATGGCTTGGACATTGTAGGGATGCTTTATGGTGTTGGTGTGGGGTAGTGCCAACCTGGCGCATCACGTGGCAGCCAGGGTGTACAGCGTCAAGTGAAGTAAATCTGGCTATGGTGAGGCCGAACCTGGCCTCCCGGGCAGCAATGTGGTCGGGTGCTGATGCCCTCTGTCCTGTGCAGCATCAGTTGATTGCGGAGAAGGTTGGTGGTGTTGTTGGTGCTGCTGGTGTGGGGGCTGATCGTGGTGGGATTCTGAGGACCAAGGTGAGAGAATATAAAGGGAACCCATGCTGATAGAATAGATGGCAGGTGAAGTAGAGATAACATAAGCAATCTGTCAATGGTGAGAGAGGTAACAAGGTCAGACTAGATGGAGACTTGTATAAAGGCTTGCAGCATGGTAAATCTGTTGTGGAAATGCAGCGAGGAAGAGCTTGTGGCTGAGGGAAGATAACTCTAAGGTGGGAGCTTTTACTTGACATTTGAAGCCGTCAACTCATCAGCTGATTCAATGGCCACTGACCTCCCGCCTCAGCTTCACAGACGTGGTCTTGCAACAGCATGAAACCCGTGGGCAAGCTGTCAAATTCAAAAGGTAAGTTTAAAACCATTGTTAAGTGGTTGTAAACAAGCCACTAATCATTTAAATTGACCCCCCAGCCGCTGCCCATCGGGTTTGCTCAGCGCTGGCAGACCCGACATCGGGAAAGGCAAGTGTGCGCGATTTGAAAGCGGGTTCCCGAAAGGAGAGGTTAGGAGATTTGTTTTATATGCAGTGGGTTGTTCAAACATGAAACATCGTTCAGTAACAGTGGTGGAAACAGAATTAGCGTTTAAAAGGGAAGTGGATAAATATTTGATAAAGGAAAGAAATTAATGGAAACGGGGAAAGGGCAGAGAAATGAGACTGTAGATAACTCCATCAGAGAGCCAGTACTGACATGATAGACCAAATAGATTTCTTCTGTGTTGTAGAATTCCATGATTCTATATTTCTAGTGGATGAAACCCCACTGAATGGCCCATTTACATTTTTCTTTATAAATATAACAAAAACTGAGAATGTGTTTTCGCAAAATATGGCCAATGGCTGAGAAAAGGGTATTCGTAATACATAGTGGGGAGTTCCAATCACCTTTAAGTTAAATTATTTTACTAGAATATACAGAAAATATGTTAAATCTCAGTTATAGTGTGGTTCTGGTGCAATACAGAATTATAAGCAACAAATTTACCAATACAGTAGCAATTCAAAACAAACAACTAGCAATTATTAAAAGCTCTGATGCCTGAAACATGCTCTTGCAAGCACTTATACAGCTGACATTTGAACTTTTTTGTATACAGGACTTGATAATACTTGGGAAACTGTTCCAGCAGGTAACAGCACAAGAGTGAGAGAATTCACCATACACATCTACATACTAAATAAATTGTAATCTACCTGCTTTATTATTTTTATGGAGAGAACAAGGGAACTAAAATGCAAGTGTTGGAAGGACCATTAATTTTAAAATAACACAGTTCACTGGTTATTTTCACAATGGCTTGGGTAAGGAAGAGTGTGAGAGAGATTTCTAATGCCTTTAGATTGAATCAGTCAACAGGGTTTCTACATTGACATTTTTTTTTAAAAAAACCACAGGTAACATGTCTTCCCCTATGTCCCATCATGTTAAACTTGTATAGAACCTTGGTTAGACCACACTTGGGAGTACTGTGCACAGTTCTGGTCTCGTTATAAAATGGATATAGAAGCATTGGAAAAGCTGTAAAAAAGATTTACAAGGATGATATTAGAATTGAGAGGTTATAACTATCAGGAAAGACTGAACACGCTGGGGCTCTTTTCTCTAGAAAAGGGAAGGCTGATAAGTGACCTGCTAGAGGTCTTTAAAATTATGAAGGGTTTCAATAGGGTAGACAGAGAAGATGTTTCCACTTGCAGGGGAGTCAATAACTAGGGGCCATAAATATAAGATAGTCACTAATAAATCCAATAGGGAATTCAGGGGAAACTTCTTTACCCAAAGAGTGGTAAGAATGTGGAACACGCTACATCAAGGAGTATATGAGGCAAATAGCATAGATGCATTTAAGGGGAAGCTAGATAAGCACGAGGGAGAAATCAATGAGTAAGTACTTATTTATAAACTACCTTGGCCACCATTGCTCATCTAAGGCATAAACAGCTAGTCCCCATCCATAGGGATTTAAAGAGAATTTACTACAAAACTTTCTTGCCTTTAATCCATCAACTATGTGGAGAAGCAATTTTTCAATATTCTACTTATAAAACAAACAAACACGCTACATCAAGGAGTATATGAGGCAAATAGCATAGATGCATTTAAGGGGAAGCTAGATAAGCACGAGGGAGAAAGGAATAGAAGGATATGCTAATAGGGTTAGATGAAGATGGGTGGGAGGAGGTTCATGTGGAGCAAAAATGCCGACATGGACCAGTTGGGCCGAATGGCCGGTTTCTGTGCTATAGACAGGGTCGCATCTGACTAACTTGACTTAAAAAAAACCTCCTCAAAAAATTCAAACAACGAGTGATGAGGGTTGTGCATTTGATGTAGTCTACATGGATTTTAGCAAGGCTTTTGACAAGGTCCCACATGGCAGACTGGTCAGAAAAGTAAAAGCCCAAGGCATTCAAGGGAAAGTGGTAAGTTGGATCCAAAATTGGCACAGTGGCAGGAAGGGTAATGGTCGACGGGTGTTTGTGTGACTGGAAAGCGGTTTCCAGTGGGGTTCCACAGGGCTCAGTACTAGGTCCCTTGCTTTTTGTGGTATATATCAATGCTTTAGACTTCAATGTAGGTGGCATGATTAAGAAGTTTGTAGATGATACAAAAATTGGCCTTGTGGTTGATAGTGCAGCCAGTACAGACACAATGGGCCGAATGGCCTCGTTCTGTGCCATAAATTTTTATGATTCTTCTATGAATCTAGACTCGATGTAACTTGTCAAAAATGAATGGAAAACAATCCATCGTAGTTTCCAAGAGGAAGCACTCAGGTTTGATTCAATTCGATCTCAAAATGTTGCCTTTAGCAATATTGTCACATTACTGTATAGCATTTTACTTAACATTGACAAATAGTTTCTTTTTCGACCTTTATACAGATTTTTTTTCTATACTCTCAAGCATACACCTCTATAGTGTAGTGTACAATAGTCTTACCTTAAACTGGGGCTTCTCAGAATTAAGCAGCACAACATCAATGAATAACCTGAAAGAGGGCAATGACACACAGGTCTAAGTTATTAAACAACTAACAAACAGATAATGAGCTTTATTAGGAGGATTTACATCAGTTGTACATTAAGTGACTGCTGTTATTCCTTAGCTCAGTAGGACCAAACAAACCCAGAGTATGCAAGCATTTAAAGAAAAATATTGCAATAGTTTCTTTTAAAATATAAATGAGTAAGTACTTATTTATAAACTACCTTGGCCACCATTGTTCATCTAAGGCATAAACAGCTAGTCCCCATCCATAGGGATTTAAAGAGAATTTACTACAAAACTTTCTTGCCTTTAATCCATCAACTATATGTGGAGAAGCAATTTTTCAATATTCTACTTATAAAACAAAAAAAAAATCCAGTTTGAAAATAGTAGCAAAAAGCTTGGGTTTCCATAGACAAGGCGCATACTCCAATACTTGGGAGTTTCTATTCTCTCTCATGCTAAGCTGGGAAGCAGTGACCGAGATCGATCACCTGCTCAATTAGAACTGCAGACCACATCTACCACCCATATATACTGCCAGTGACTATGAATGTCACGATGGTCCTCAAACTCTATGCCTTGGATCCTTCCAGGTCAGCACAGGGACATCTGCTGCTTCAGTCAGTTTGCTGTGTATAAACTTAATGCAGAGATGGTGGATACTTTATTTCACAGGGACCATGATTTCATTACCTTTCCTACCAACCATATGAGTCAGAACATTTCCACAGGTCTGCTGGCTTCCCCAGAGTCCAGGGCATCAATTGCGCTTAAGTGGCCACTTGAGCCCTCTGTTAAACAAAAGAACTTCTTCTCCATAAATATCCAGCTGGCCCTCAAACAGCAGCAGAGAATCATGCAAATGCTTTCCCAGCAGTTCCCATGATACCTTCATATTGAGGCAAACCCCTGTGCACCTATTATTTGAAACAGAAAAACAAGCAGCTTTCTGCTGGGAAAACAGGGCTATCCTGTGCAGCTGCCTCAAACCAACAACATACAGAACTGGATCACAGGTTCTATTACAAGGACAGTGATACAGCATATAACTGGTATCCTTAAGCAGTGTTTTGCATGCCTAGACTAATGTGGGGGTCCATACAGCACAGCGCCTCTCCCAGATCTCCAGAATAATTGAGATGAGATGTGCTTCACAATTTTGCTCTAAAATGAGACCAGACCATAAAGGAATAGACACACAATGGTCACCCCACAGCATAGAGGGAGGATGACGGCGATGATGAGCCAGCCACAGATCTGCCAATGCAGCAAGGAACAGTTGTGCAACATGCACAAATATAAAATGTCTTTGCACCAATATAAAATATGTCTTCGCACCAATCCTGGAATTGCAATAACAAAACCAACTGCAGATAGCTCTAGCCCTTAACAACATTTCTCCATTCCCACCCTGTTGTTCAGATAACATCTCTTGCTATGTAAATGTCTGATCTACCTTTACTCTCCAAAAGACTTCAGCACAAGATACAATGGCAAAGTATTCTTTTATACGTGTTATGAATATGTGCCAGTATGATTTGCGATGGTGCTTTCACCTTGCATTAATTTGCAATTCAGTGTAACCCTAACCACCCACTGCTCCTGTGTGATTTTCCTAATGGGAGGAGTAAGTATACTCGTTGGCTGGCTGGCTGCAGGGTTTAACTGCAAACGTGCTAGAATTCAGGTGGATGACACCTCTACTAGTTATGGGCACAGAGGGCATTCTATGTGATGCAATGTTGCCAGCTGCTGTGTCTGCGATCTCAACTGTCCAGTACCCAAAGATTGACGATCCAGAGGTGATGTTGATGGGGGAGCCAACCACCTCATCCAGGATAATGGCATGCATGACCCAGCTGGAGAGCATCCCTGATCTGTCCGAGGATAGAACAGTGAGCATCTGGGAGGTCAGCGAATCCTTGCCTCAAGATTGTCTAAAGCTCTTCCTAAGCATGTTGAAGTTGTATAAAAAGATAATTTGTAGATTGGTGCCGATACCTCCAAAGCAGCAGTTTCAGCAGTGAGGGATGCTCCTATGCTGACAAAGTCCAGTAGAGCAATGTCACACATTCCACAGCAGACTGAAGTGCAAACGTTCCTTCCTCCATGGCTTCACAGAGGACAGTTGACACCTCCAGAATGCTTCTAAGACCTTAGTGTGTTTTTGCACAGAGACATCCTCCTCAGCTAGCATTCTTCATTTATAAGCAAAGCCTCATGGAGTCTGAATCCCCAGGTGCTGTAGCAGGGCCAGGTTTCAGGCTGGACCTCTGCCTAGCACATTCCTGGACTTGGGTAGCCAATATCACTTGCTCTTCCTCACCTGTGCATAGTATCATCCTGTGCTCACACATCTAATTCACTACCCCCACTGTCCATATACGGGTGTCATTGTGTTGGTACTAGGAAGCAATGGCAGGGGCTACACCCCGTTTCTTCATTTGTGTAGGACAGTGTTAGTATGTAAAATTATGGTAGCACACTGCAGCCATTGCACAGTGTTTACAGTGATACAGCAGGTTAGTCTGAGATTCAGCTGTGCTGCATTACTTTACATAAACATAATGGCCCGTATTTTCCGATCGCAGGCCTCCCGCAAGCGGAGGCCCCCGATCTGGAAAAATCTACGCCCTTACCGGAGGGCTCCTGGGACGCACACGCTTCAAATGCGCAGGGCCCACGTATCCCAGAAGTGCATGTAGTTCGCAGTGTCCCTGGGATCACGTGGGCCATGGGGAGCCAATCAAAGAAGGGAATCTCCCTTCATACACTTGACAGGAGGACCTGTCAAATATATGAATGGAGATCACCCCAAAAACATAGTAACACTTGAAAAAAAAAATTTTAAATCACATTTTAAAAGTGACTTGAAAGTCCAATAAATTAACTATTTTAGATATAAGTTTAATTTTTTGAAAAAAATTAAGTTTTTTATGGGGCTAAAAATAAACTTACCTTTTTTAAAGTATTTTTTACATGATAAATCAGTGGAATTTAAAAAAAAAAAAAAGCAGCTTTTTTCAACTCTTATCCTGGTAAAAGCAAGCCTTACGCCTGCTTTTACCAGGTGTAAGAATTGTAAGGGTTTTCTGCGGGCAGAGGGTCTCCAAAAAGCAGAACTATCCACCCGCAGAGGCCCTTCTCCAGGGCAAGCGGAGGATCTGTCAAGACCATTCTTGACAGATAGGAAATACTGGTTTTCAGCACATGCCTGAAACCAGCATTTTCGATGTCCCTACAGGTGGATACACAGCGCGTACCCACCCGTAGGGAATCGGAATATCTGGGCCAATGTATGAGGGTCCTAGCCATTATCTCTGCAGTGGCCTCCACTTTCGCCATCCCTTACATGCTCTCAATTCCAATTATCTCCATGGTAGCCTCCTTGAAATGTTATGGGGTCTACATTCCCTTGGTTGTTTCCCAGTGAAGGTTTCTTCCCTCCTACTGAATGCCATCTTATCAAGCAAGTAGGAAAAAAAGGATTAAAGAATTCACAATGTCAGGGAGCTGCTTAATTTGTGTGGCACTGAAATATTGGGTATGCATGGCCAAGACAATGCTGAATAAAGTGGCTAACTGGAAAGTCTCTTGCTGTGCACAAAGTATTTCCAGTGTACTTATGATATACCTATCAATTCGTCCAATAAAAAGCGACGAGTTAGGAACGTAACTAAAGGTTTTTATTGACTAAATAACAGAGCCCACCCTCGTGGGTGATCGGGTCCAACAAGGAGGAATACCAGCCAGTCGACTACCTTTATACCTGGGCAGGTAGGTGGAGCCATGGGCGGAGTCGGAGGTGGTCAGCCCAGGTATAACAGCGCGACAAGAGGCGACCTCGTATCGTGATACAACAGTGATAACGGTGATAACAATACAACAGTGATAACTATAGTGTAACGATAAAAGTGGTTTACCACATTCACCCCTTGTTTAGATTTGAGTCCGGCGGGGTGAAGTGTACTACCAGTTCTGGTATGTCAGTCTGTCCGGAGGCCTCGTAAGCCTCTCCGATCGTCGCAGCGGCGGTGCTGCATTATCCGGTGTTAGTGCTGGTGTCTGCGTGGTCGGCGAAGGCTCGTGGGGCATGCCGTCTACCTGGGCTGGAATTGGGGGGGTGGTGGGGGGGGGTAAAGGTGGTGTCTCCGGAGTGCCCGAGGGTGCGAGGTCTCGTAAGGAGACAGTGTCCTCCCGCCCGTCTGGGTAAGCCACGTAGGCGTACTGGGGGTTGGCGTGCAGGAGGTTCACCCTTTCGACCAGGGGGTCTGTTTTATGGGCCCTCACGTGCTTTCGCAGCAAGACGGGCCCCGGAGAGGTCAGCCAGGTTGGTAGAGTGGTTCCCGTAGTCGACTTCCTGGGGAAAACAAACATTCGTTCATGGGGGGTGGCATTAACGGCAGTGCAAAGTAGTGACCGGATGGAGTGCAGCGCTGTCGGGAGGACTTCCTGCCAGCGGGAGGTTGGGAGGCCCTTAGACTTTAAGGCTAAGAGGACGGCCTTCCATACCGTCGCGTTCTCTCTTTCCACCTGGCCGTTCCCTTGGGGGTTGTAGCTGGTGGTCCTACTTGCTGCAATACCTCTCGCTAGTAGGAACTGACGGAGTTCCTCGCTCATGAAAGAGGAGCCCCGGTCACTATGTATATAGTTTGGGAACCCGAACAAGGCGAAGAGGTCGTTCAGGCATTTAATGACCGTGGTACTGGTCATGTCTGGGCAGGGGAAGGCAAAGGGGAAACGGGAGTACTCATCAACAATGTTGAGGAAGTACACATTACGGTCAGAGGACGGGAGGGGCCCCTTAAAGTCGATGCTCAGGCGCTCGAAGGGGCGGGTGGCCTTGATCAGGCTTGCTCTGTCCGGCCTAAAGAAGTGCGGTTTGCACTCGGCGCAGGTCTGGCAGTTCCTGGTTATGGTCCTGACCTCCTCGATGGAGTAGGGCAGGTTGCGGGCCTTAATGAAGTGGTAAAGTCTGGTGACCCCGGGGTGGCAGAGGTCGTTGTGGAGGGTCTGAAGTCTATCACTTTGCGCGCTGGCGCATGTAATTCGTGACAGAGCATCGGGGGGTTCGTTCAGCTTACCTGGCCGGTACAAGATATCATAATCGTAGGTGGAGAGCTCGATTCTCCACCTCAAGATCTTGTCATTCTTGATTTTGCCCCTCAGCTTGTTATTAAACATAAAAGCGACCGAACGTTGGTCGGTAAGGAGGGTAAATCGTTTGCCTGCCAGGTAGTGCCTCCAGCGTCGTACCGCCTCCACAATCGCCTGGGCCTCCTTCTCGACCGACGAGTGTCGGATCTCAGGGCCCTGTAGGGTCCTTGAGAAGAAGGCCACCGGTCTCCCCTCCTGGTTAAGGGTGGCGGCTAGGGCGAAGTCGGATGCATCGCTCTCGACTTGGAAGGGGATGGACTCATCCACTGCGTGCATAGTGGCCTTGGCAATGTCTCCCTTAATGAGGGAGAAGGCTGCGCACGCTTCCTCCGTAAGGGGGAAGGATGTGGACTTCATGAGGGGTCTGGCTTTGTCCGCATAATTGGGCACCCATTGGGCATAGTAGGCGAAGAGCCCCAGGGTTCTCTTAAGTGCCTTAGGGCAGTGGGGGAGGGGTAGCTCCATGAGGGGGCGCATTCTTTCGGGGTCGGGGCCGATGAGTCCGTTCTCTACTACACAGCCAAGGATGGCAAGGCGCGAGGTGTTAAACACACATTTCTCCTTATTGTAGGTGAGGTTCAGCCGTTGGGCTGTACGGAGGAATTTCTCCAGATTCACGTCGTGGTCCTGCCGGTCGCGGCCGCAGATGGTGACGTTATCTAGGTAGGGGAATGTGGCCTGCAGTCCGTTCTGGTCAACCATCCGGTCCATCTCCCTTTGGAAGACCGAGACCCCGTTGGTGACACCGAAGGGGACCCTAAGGAAGTGGTATAGGCGCCCATTCGCCTCGAAGGCGGTGTACTGGCGGTCCTCGGGGTGGATAGGGAGTTGGTGGTAGGCCGACTTAAGGTCGATGGTCGAGAATACGCGGTATTGTGCAATCTGATTGACCATGTCAGATATGCGGGGAAGGGGGTATGCGTCCAGCTGGGTGTATCTGTTTATGGTCTGGCTGTAGTCGATGACCAGGCGATTTTTATCGCCGGTCTTAACGACCACGACCTGGGCACGCCAGGGGCTGTTGCTCCCCTCGATGATGCCCTCCTTCAGGAGACGCTGCACCTCAGAGCTAATGAAAGCTCTGTCCCCAGCGCTGTACCGCCTGCTCTTGGTAGCGACGGGTTTGCAGTCGGGGGTGAGGTTAGCGAACAGGGAAGGTGGCGGCACCTTGAGGGTGGATAGGCTGCAGGTGTTACGCGGTGGGCGGTTTAACCTTCGCTGGTTGTCGACTGTGAGTGGGGGGAGGGGTCCACCGTATGCTAGGGTTACACTTTGGAGGTGGGATTGGAAGTCCAGCCCTAGTAGGACGGCAGCGCAGAGCTGGGGGAGGACGAGGAGTTTAAAGTTTTTATACTCTGTACCCTTAACCGACAAGGTCACAGCACAGTAGCCGCTAATGTCCGTGGCGTGGGACCTCGATGCCATCGAGATTCGGTTGCGCGTTGGCAGGACAGGGAGGGAGTAGTGGCTCACCGTGTCTGGGTGGATGAAGCTCTCCGTGCTTCCGCTGTCGAACAGGCAGGTCGTGGCATGGCCGTTTACTTTGATGTCCATCATCGACTTGGACAGGTGGTGTGGGCGGGCTTGATCCAGAGTGACGGAGGCTAGCGTGTAGGTAAGCGAGTCGTTGTCGTCTGCAGGCGAGGCGGTCGTCGGGTCCGGGGGTCCGGTGGCAGTCGGGCGTGGTGGGTAAAATGGCGTCTCCCACGAGGTAGGACAAAATGGCGGAGAAGATGGCTGCCCCCATAACTCACATGAGGCACTATTGGGGTCGGTTGCCTTGATCAAAGATGGCCGCCCCCATGACTCACGTGTGGGGATACTGGCCTCAGTTGCCGTGAAAGAAGATGGCCGCCCCCACAGTTCGCATGAGGCACTGCTGGCCTCTGAAGATCCGCTCCTGCAGGCCTTAGAGAAGTGGCCTTTCTTCCTGCAGGTTGTGCAGGTAGAGTTCCTGGCTGGGCAGCGCGACCTCGGGTGCTTCTCCTGGCCGCAAAAGAAGCAGCCGGCGGCCCGATCGCGGGTGCCCGATGTCGGAGCCGGTACCGGGGGTGGCGGGCCCGGTCGGGTCCGGGACGCCGACGCTGAGGTAGGTCCCGGGGGCGGCGCTGCGAAGGGTATTGCGGTAGGGGTCGGGCCCGAGTCCCAGGGTCGCGAGCAGTACCTGGAAAACGCCTCCTGGTCCTGATGGGCCACCTCCAGGGAGAGAGCGAGGGCTTCAGCTTTGTCCAGGTCGAGGTCTTTAGCTTCAAGCAGTCTTTGCCGTGAGTAGTCGGACCGTAGGCCTTTCACAAAGGCATCGCGGATATTATCTTCCGTATTTTCAACAGCCGTCACCGCTTTAAAGTCACAGTTCCTGCCGAGTGCTCTTAGCGCCCGTAAAAATTCAGCTACAGACTCTCCTGGCTGTTGCGGGCGGGATCTTAGGAGGTGCCTGGTGTACATGTAATTTACCGGGCTGCGGTACTGCTGTTTCAGTAGGTTGATAGCGGCCTCGTACGTAGTCGTGTCCTGTATGAGTGCGTATACTCTCGGGCTCGCTTGGGCGTTCAGAAGTCTTAGTTTGGATCTCTGCGGGGCGCCGGATTCTTCCAGGTAGGATTCGAAGCAGTCCAGCCAGTGTTTGAAGTTGAGGGCTGCGTTTGCTGCCTGTGGGTTTAGATCCAGGTACGGTGGTTTGAGGGCTTGCAGCCAAGCCGGCTGGTGTGGCTGTGCTTCTGGGAGGGCTTCTGGCTGGCCAGTAGTAGACATCTTTAAAATTTAGTCAATAAAATTGATATACCTATCAATTCGTCCAATAAAAAGCGACGAGTTAGGAACGTAACTAAAGGTTTTTATTGACTAAATAACAGAGCCCACCCTCGTGGGTGATCGGGTCCAACAAGGAGGAATACCAGCCAGTCGACTACCTTTATACCTGGGCAGGTAGGTGGAGCCATGGGCGGAGTCGGAGGTGGTCAGCCCAGGTATAACAGCGCGACAAGAGGCGACCTCGTATCGTGATACAACAGTGATAACGGTGATAACAATACAACAGTGATAACTATAGTGTAACGATAAAAGTGGTTTACCACAACTTACAAGTTTGCTATTTCACAAACTGTACTCTTGGCATTTAAGGAACTCTAGCAGTGTTCCAATGTGTTAATGTCAGCAGCGCAATGGTTAATATCATTATACTATACTGCATGAAGCAGCAGCAAGAGAGAGGTTGGCCTGGCATCATTTTTACTCATGCTCATTTGTGACAAGTGCTGAGCATAGAAAGCAATCCCTCGGACAAACCTTGGTTGATCTCTTCAAATCGGTCATCTTTTTTCTCACTTTTTCAAGTCCTGCAGATTCAGGAAACTCCATTCATCACAGTAATTTCTTCCCATTCTTGGAAACCCAGGCAATTCTGGGAGAGGGATGGTACCCTCTCAGCCATATATGGTTTCTCTGTCCTCTCACTCTGAACCAGTGCCTGGTTATCAAAGCAGCTCTTCCTCTGCTTTCTGTGCTCTGTGCCCATTCGGAAATCACTGGCCACAATCACGTACTGCTTCTGTATGCGTTTTAATCTAATTTCAAAGCTCAGCAAGGCCCTTGAAATAATGATTAAGCACAGATTGCGAGAGCGCTGAAGTGCACTGACTATAATGCATGGCCAAAACAGGGAGATCACGAGTTCAGGCACATGCTCAGAATTACATACAAACCAAAGTCAATGCACGGTTAAGTACCTTGTGAAGTAGTAACTCCCACACTCTAGTTTTTTTTTTAAACCACTTCTACCAGATGTTAAAGCCAAAAAGTACAGGGTGAAATACAATAAAAAAATCAATGCCTTGCAATTTAGTAAATATACATAATTAGTGCAAATTTATATTAAGTAGAAAAAACACCAAATTTGTTTGATTTTTCTATTTACATTTGTTAAAAGAGAAGCATTAAAACAATGTACATCAAATAATGCTAAATATCAATTAAAATGAATTGCATCTTACAGTTTAGTATAATTGGTTTTCCATAAAATCTAAGTGTTGATCATTAGCTTGCTGAGTTTTACAAAATGCATGCACTAATACGTCAGTAGGGAGTCACTTGCAGTCAACCCCAAGCAGTGTATGGCTCAAGGACAACTTTCAGAAATGCTCGAACGCAGCACTATAGGGTAGATCGATGCCCACGATTTCCTATATTGTGAGCTCCTGATTTCGATCATGTCCCACAGCTTCATTGCAGTCCTTTGAATTCTGTTGGACAGCAATACTGACTCTCAGCTCGACAGCTGGGAAGGCCATGAATTGAAGCCGAGACACATTGATCAGGTAGTTAGTCAAGGGCAGAAGTGACCACAAGTAGCTATACACCAACGTTATAGACAGTGCATTTCTGTGTTAGTTTGAGAATGCACATTTTGTTTCAAGAGCAGTACTGCATTTATTTGTGTTATTGATCGTGTTGAGATTGTCAGACTGATCTACACATGGTTTGTACTTGAAAGTTTTGAGAGTTTGCAAAACAAGCAAGCTCAGAACAGTTCAACCCATAAATCTACATAGTAACATTAAACCAACAAAGCAAACCCTTGGCCACACAGCTCCCATTTTATCATACACTTGAAGAATGCTGCATTGCTGTGCAAATATCCTAAAGCAGGAAGACTAAACCAATGTGGTTTTTCACTTACGGTGTCTCTAACAGCTGGGCAATTGTTGGCATGCTTGTTTTCCAGGCTTCTGCAGAAAGGATAGACTGCAACACAGATACTGTGAAGAAAAGAAAGTTCAGATTTCATTCTCAAGAATCATACTGTTCCTTGCACCCTTTTGATTTAGTCAAAGCAACCAACAAAACCCAAGTTTTTTTTAAAAAAAGGTATGCAACTGAAAAACTGTGCAGCACATAGTACGTTTACCTTATAGATTAATACCTCATCTATAGTAGGAAATAGGAACTAAAGTCAATGGGAATCAAGGGGAAAACTCTCCATTGGTTGCAATCATACCTAGCAGAAAGGAAGTTGGCTGTGGCTGTTGGTCATTCATCTCAATCACATGACATCACTGCAGGAGTTCCTCAGGGCAGTGTCCTAGGCCCAACCATCTTCAGCTGTTTCATCAATGACCTTCCCTCCACCATAAGGTCAGAAGTGGGGATGTTCGCTGATGATTGCACACTGTTCAGCACCATTCGAGACTCGTCAGATACTGACGCAGTCCGTGTCCATACGCAGCAAGACCTGGACAACATTCAGACTTGTGTGGTGCGAATGTTACTTGCCACTTGTCAGCCCAAGTGCCAAGCAATGACCATCTCCAACAAGCGAGACTCTAACCATCTCCTCTTGACATTCTATGGCATTACCATCGCTGAATCCCCCACTATCAACATCCTGGGGGGTTACCATTGATCAGAAACTGAACTGGGCCAGCCATATAAATACTGTGGCTACAAGAGCAGGCCAGAGGCTGGGAATTCTGCAGCGAGTGTCTCACCTCCTGACTTCCCCAAAGCCTTTCCACCATCTACAAGGCACAAGTCAGGAGTGTGATGGAATACTCTCCACTTGCCTGGATGAGTGCAGCTCCAACAACACTCAAGAAGCTCGACACCATTCAGGATAAAGCAGCCCGCTTGACTGGCACTCCATCCACCACCTTCAACATTCACTCCCTCCACCACCGGCGCACTGTGGCTGCAGTGTGTACCATCTACAAGATGCACTCCAGCAACTCGCCAAAGCTCCTTCAACAGCACCTTCCAAACCCACGACCTCTACCACTTAGAAGGACAAGGGCAGCAGACGCATGGGAACATCACCACCTACAAGTTCCCCTCCAAGCCACACACCATCCTGACTTGGACCTGTATCACCGTTCCTTCACTGTCGCTGGGCCAAAATCCTGGAACTCCCTTCCTAACAGCATTGGACTGCAGCGGTTCAAGGCGGCGGCTCACCACCATCTTCTCAAGGGCAATTAGGGATGGGCACTAAATGCAGGCCTAGCCAGCCAGCGATGCCCACATCCCATCAATGAATAAAAAAAACAAAAATGGATAATTCAGTTGTTTGCAACTAATAGAATCATAGAAATTACAGTACAGAAAGAGGCCATTCGGCCCATCACATCTGTGCTGGTGCTCACGCTTCAACTGGTGTTTTCTCAGCCCGCCTTGAAAAAGACGAGAGAGGCATGCACAAAAGACATGAATAGCCGGCTCAAGGGGCTATACTCTGGCACATAAGGGAAGTTGGATCGATTTACCACAGTGACCGACACCATGACCACCAGACAGTATCGACAGCAGACTCGAATTTGTAACACCGCTACACAAATTGATCCAGTACTGAACTGACAAGCTCAGTATGATACGAATGTTAACATTACGACCCATTTGAAATTCAACAATTGCTGAGTGGATAAATACACCACATGGTATAGCCCTGGGCCCTAAAGACCAATAATCCCTGGCCCATGCGGAGTTAAATCGCTCTCAACTGGAGTAGTAGTAAAGCTGATTCAATTGGCCTCAGTTTCCCCAGGCTGGGAAGCAGGAAATACTTGGCAGTGGCCTTGCTCTTGATCATTATCTAAGGATTCTCCTGCTCGAATTGGATGCATGAATATCAGGTGAAGACAGGCTCAGATCCTACAGTCAAGTAGCTTGCTGATATTCACTGTGTAAGGATACAATTGAAGAATGGTTTTGGGCACTGTTACCACCATGGACTGTACCCAAAATAAGTCGCAGCCTCTAGGAAAGGAGCAGTATGGGTGGAGAAAATGGAGAGGTGAAACATTTATTTAAATACCTATGAAAACCCCCAAAAATTTTGTCATAGTCATACCTCTTAAATGATCGTAACATTTAAAGCTTGCTGTTAAAATTTGTAGCTAACTGCAGCTACAAACGCCGCTGCTGAGGCACTCTGAGTTCACAATGACTGCCTGCCCCAGAAGTGTGTCCAAAATTAATGCTATTTCAAGTTACTTGCCCCAAGAATAACAAAATTGCTAAATAAAATATTATGGCAGAAAACAAATGTGAACGATTCTGAAGCTATAGCTCATTTAGTTCTGTACTCACGACTACACCAAGTGAATAACATTTAGAATAAGAAATTGTCCCAGTTGTCATTCTCACTCAAAATAAACACACGATACCATGTGGGCAGAAATCTGGCATCCTATGTAAATACAAATGTACTTAACCCTATAATACACCAGCAACAAAATTGGAAGAATATGACAGTTGTATGCCATGACTGCACAATTTCGTGGCCTTAGGATTATGAATAGTGGTTTGAACGTAGTTTGTGATGGTTGCAAGAATACTTTTATGATTTCAGACATTTAAGTTCGAGAATGTTTTGCTTTTTCTGTAACTTTAATGAAGAGAGTGACAGCAGCTGTGTGATACTGTACCACTTGATACACCTGCCCAAAATAGTCCCAACACCAGTCTGGATATCACACTCACTGTATAAAGTTATTTTGGACTCACAAAGCTCTATCATCCAATGTGCAATATAAATGACTTCATTCACATTACATCACTTTTGTCTTATTAATTCTTGGGATGTGGGCATCGCTGGCAAGGCCGGCATTTATTGCCGATCCCTATTTGCCTTGAGAAGGTGGTGGTGAGCCGTCTTCTTGAACCCCTGCAACCAGTGTCGTGAAGGTGCTCCCACAATGCTGTTGGGTAGGTAGTTCCAGGATTTCAACCCAACAATAAAGGAACGACAAAATATGTCCAAGTCAGGATGGTGTGAGACTTGAAGGGGAACTTAGAGGTGGTGGTGTTCCCATGCATCTGCTGCCCATGTCCTTTTGGGTGATGGAGGTCGCAGGATTGGGAGCCATTGCCTAAGAAGCCTTGGTGAGTTACTGCAGTGCATCCTGTCGATAGTACACACTGCAGCCACAGTATGCTGGTGGTGGAGGGGGTGGAAGTTACAACTGGAGAGTTTGCCCGCCCCCCACCCCCAATATCTATTGACTTCAGTTTTACTAGGTCTCCTTAATGCCATACTCTGTCGAATGCTGCCTTGATGCCAAGGGCAGTCACTTCCACCTCACCTCACCTCGCCTCTGGAATTCAGCTCTTGTGTCTGCGTTTGGACCAAGGCTGTAATGAGATCTGGAACAGTGAGAGACAAAAAAAAATTGGCTTTTCCTGAGTTCAGCAATTAGTATTTGCTGCCCGAGTGCTGTACTGTTATTAGGAGACCTAGTGAAATTGGCTTGAAATCATCAATGAGCCCACTGTAAGGGAGATGATTTTACACAAAGCTGACATTTAAGCACTCTCGGGTTTATGACTGTATTCTACAATGTACAGAAAACTTTGGTTTATCCGGAGGTTAACTGTCCGGAATGCTCGATCCACCGGCAAAAATCAGGAGCCGTTTCGTTAGGTTTTTTTTCTTTTCGTTGCTTTTTTTCCCCCACCAGTCAGGCTCTGCAAGGTCTCGCTGAAGCTGTTGCTAAGATACAGAGACGCTTGCAAGGTACGGCCGACTGTTTAGAAGCTGTTAAACAGGGTTTGTTGCCAGATACATTAGCGCTGGTTTGTCCGGCAGTTTTGATGGGACGGCAACAGCTCGGTCCCGTCGGTGCCGGATATCACAAAGTTTCCTGTACGTTGTTTCTTAATACTGTTGGTCGCAGTAACTATCAATGATGTCACCAGCAGTCACAGTTTAACCAAAAAAAGCAAAACAGATAGAAATGGCAGACTAAGTGGTACATGCTGGGTTATTATCCACCCAAACGAATAGTGGTTACAAACTTGCTAATTGCATTTTTAACAACTCCAGCTGGTAGACTTTTCCTGATTACTAGGTGAAATATATAAAAACAGCCTGTATGCAGTTTGCAGTGGTGCCTCTGGAGGAGCTAGAAAAATAATTTTAGGAGGGTTCAGACTGGGGGCAATAATGCTACCTGATTTGCCTAATGGCATTTTACCAGAGTCAGAGCTGCCTGGGGGCAGTAGTGTTGCAAGATATGTACAGCGCAAATCTTGTTCTACATATGCTACAACCTCATCAGCTTTTAAGTTAAGTTTTAAGAGATCAGAATTAGGTAAAAGTATTTTAATTAAATGGTACCATGTCATCAGCACAATGCAACATTTCAAAATGCTTTGATAACTAAAGGTTAAGTGATCTGCATTCTGACAAGGTGGTCAAGAACATACCCAACACTAGGATAATGGAAGCAAGACAAATGGATGCAGAACATTTAGCAGCAATCTTCCTTCTCCATGTGTACATGCCTAAAAATACTGACAAGCTTAAAAATCACAGGAGCTCATAGTATAATGATTGAACTTAGAAAGAATCTAAATTCAAGCTTGTAGGGGAAAATATGCACAGTAATATCAACTAAGACACATTAACCAGGATTGTAAAACATGTTAGTAATAATCAATAAATTCTAACCTATATCTGATGAGGGAGCAGATGGGAAGCTGTCCACTGGCACTGAATCCGGTGGCCTCCCATAAGTCATTTCATAAAGTAAGTGGCCAAAGGAATACACATCAATAGCTTCTGTAGTCTGTAAAGTACACATATTTACAGAACAAATTTATTAAACATGCCAAATGTGATAATCAAATATTGCAATGTGAAAATTAAGCATATTTTTCACTTTCTAAAAGATCCCAGCCAGGGACAGGACAACAAAGGAAGATGATACAGCTGACTCACCCCTCCAATTTCCCCTTTGTCCTTATTTCTAGGGAAGCCCCTTCACCCCGCTCCTCTAGGCTGACATCGTCTCCAGAAATCAAGAGCTTCACATGCAGAGAATCAAAATCTGAACACAAATCTTGCTACTCTATGGGAAGCCACCTCCAGCCCACCTGCACACAGGAATTTGTAGATCATTTTGCAAGAAACATTTCCCCAAATATCTGAATGAAAGATTAAGTAATTGCTACTTCAACCTTTAAAATGCAAGAAAAGATTTGTCTTTTCAAACATCAACAGTAAAAAATATCTAAATTAATTTGCATTTGTTAATTCAATTTGACAAACTATGGGGGTGAAATTCAATTTTGGTGGGAATGCAAAATGGGCAGTAGCGAATCGGCCACCCATTACACAACCCGCCCGGTTTTCCTTTTCATTGACTGAATGGGTGGCGTGCACAACAGGTGGCCGATTCGTTACTGCCCGTTTTATACCTCTGCTGAAGTTGAATTTCACCCCCTTATATCCTCCGGAGGCAACAATGTTTTATCAACTTATTTGCGAAACTGTCCTAATCAGTCTCAGAATAATAAACTAGTCTTGTGGCCATTGTGAATTTGGGTTTGGACCTTTGTGTGAAAGAGGATCCAGTCTTCACAGCAAAACAAAAAAAAAAAGTATTTTTAGGTTTAACCTATTATTATGAACAATAATGAATTTTAAATTTATTCCAATTTCTTAGTCCACAAAATTGTAATTGTTTTGTAGTCAACAACCCAAAAGGATAAAAAAAACTTCAACCCCAGTCTTAACTGGCATTAAATCTCACCTGCCCTGAGTGAACTGCACCAGTTCTAATGCCTGGCTGCTAGATAAAGCACTTCTTTAGTAGCAGAGGAAAAGCTAAGACTAACTGTACCCTGTAAAAGTGCCTTCTTTAGATAACCTAAGCAGTATGAATAACTGAAGATTTGCTCAGCACTTCCAACTGGAAGAGAAAGCGATGCAATACAAACCAGCTTTAAAGAATCAAAACTTTTATTTACACTGAGAAGGACAGTGAATACTCACATTGATTTTTCTGGACTGTGTGTAATAAGATCTATAATAGCTGGGCAATCCTAGCAATGAGTTTTCTAAATCCAGTAATTTACATGCATCTCCATCAAGCATCACATTTGAAGGGTGAAGATGTCCATATGGAATTCTTTTTTCGTGAAGAAACTTCAAGACCTGGAATCAAAATCAAACTGATCACCAAGGTGTGCACTTACCAAAACAAAAAACAATACACAAATGTCAAGTAGAATTGTTTTAAGGAACATTAAATGGGGTTAATGACAGACAGATGTAGATTTACCTCCAGTATTTGTCTCCCAAAAGTTTTGATCTGTTGAAGGTCAAGCCCTTGACTTTTCTTAGGGCTGCAGTATTTCTTCATAAAAGGATCTTTTGGTTTAGCCTTTATGCAAAATAAATTACATTTAACAGAATTACAATTTATCTGTGGTTAATTATCACATTTTGGAATGCTCTAAGCGATCCAAAGAATAGACATATTATTGGTTTGTGATTGATGGCATTCTTAGCAAAGCAGCAGCTGAGTGATTATGGCCTGGTGTGTTAAGGGCCGAACAGTTAGTATTGGATATTCTTTGTAACCAAATATAAACCGAATTAGATACAACTACTTTATAAGTATGGCTTACCATGATGGAAAATATAGTTAAATCTATTTAAAAAGAGAACAGAGATGCTCTGTACTCTATATTCATAATTATTTAA
This sequence comes from Somniosus microcephalus, assembly GCF_052327205.1. Lineage (NCBI taxonomy): Eukaryota > Metazoa > Chordata > Chondrichthyes > Squaliformes > Somniosidae > Somniosus > Somniosus microcephalus. The sequence continues at coordinate 192,379,206 of NC_140997.1, forward strand.
AATCCAAATTAAATATTTTTATATAAACAAGTTTTTGTAAATTTATTCAGTCTTTTACAAGTGTATACTTCAGAACATTCAAATACCTTGGTTAACCAACATGGAGATAACCAGTCTCTATAAATCAACCAATCAGTAACATTTGAAGATCTGCAAGGTTAATGGCTTTTAGATTTCTCTAATCTTACTGAATCACCACTTTACAGTTTCACCAGTAGATAATGAATGCATAATATTGCTCGCAATGAAATCCGAGTGAACTGCAATATGGAAATGCTATTCAGTGAGGTCCACAATATATCAGCTTTGAACGGTTAATCATGTACACAATTCTTTATTACATCATTAAATTATTTTCAGCATGCCATTTCTTCTTTCGATATCCTCATCAACCATGCAGCATAACCAAAAGATGGCTCTCCAGAGATTAACTGTTTAATATGACTGTCTTTTCAATTACATATTAGTTAATAAATGAGTGTGTTTCAGGCCCACACACCAGCTCAGTTACTGATCAACTTTGCAGTTGAGCAGAACTTCAAACTTGGTCATAGATTTCTGGAGGGAAAAAAAACAGGCCAAAAGCAATTTCTAGGCCATTATACTGCAATATTGTGATACCCTTAGTCGCTGTTGGCAGAAGAAAGTTAAAAGTATCAATGTTCAGACAAAAATCACATTCTGTTTCTGAAAATTCTGGCAGGAAATATCTTAAACAGAAAAACATTTAGACTAATTTATTATTTGCTATTTAATGGGACGTACCTTGCAGATATAATCTCTTAGTGTTCCTTTCTCATTATACATTCGGATTACGAGTCCTGAAGATTCACTAGCTGTGGCAAATGTGACAGGATAGATATACGGGTGCTAGAGGTTAAAATAAAAACAAAGTCTTTCTCAGACCAGAATTCAACTCACACTGAATCAGAGGTTTACCAGCAGCTTCGTAGTTAAAAAAAGGTCTATTATTGACCCCTTCCCCTAATGGCTTAAAGGTCAAATCAAGGTGTTGCACCATACAGAAGAGGTCCCAGATCTGATCATTGGTTGCTGCTAATGAAGCCTATCATAGCTAGCGCATTGCCAGAAAGGGTTTGGGGGGGGGGGGGGGGGGGGAAAAGAGAGGAGGGGAAGAGAAGGGCAAGGGAGACCCAAAATTGGTCTAGAGGGGAAAAAGCCATAAGAGTTCCCACCTCTGATCTAGCAACCTGGGAAGTACACATGCATGCATGTCAGGTGAGAATTGGGCTTCACTTTGATGTACCTGATATTAAATAGCCCACCAATGGTTAATGAGGAGAAAACTGAAGGGAAAAAAATCACCTGGGAGAAGTTAGAAATATTTAAACTAGAATTTTCACTTTTTGGTTTTGAACTGGTCAAGCCTTTTGGGGAGCAGCATCATATGGTCTCGCGAAACAGCTCTAAAAGGCTCCGGAAGCATGGGTACGAACCGTACTAATACAAAAGCAAAATACTGCGGATGCTGGAAATCTGAAATAAAAACAAAGTGGTGGAAGTACTCAGTAGGTCGACGAAAGGTCATCGACCTGAAACGTTAACTCTGTTTCTCTCTCCACAGATGGTGCCTGACCTGCTGAGTATTTCCAGCATTTTCTGTTTTTATTTAAGAAACTGTACAATATTGATTGGAGTATAATATGGGCAGCTGAGAACAGAAGAGATAGAAGCCAGGAGCTATCAAGAAATTTCAATCACAGTTTTTAAAATGAATCTTCTTCACAGAAATAACTTTTCATCTAAACAATCAATTTGAAATGGAAGGGCTAATGGGAACAACATTAATTTTGCAAATGTGTATTTTTACTTTATCTGTATCTTGCTGGCCAATAGGAACTTCACAACGTTAGATATTGTGACTAGTAAGTTGGTTTTAATTGTCTAATTACTCAGTAAAAATGTTGATAAAACAATGGAAAACCTATTGATTATCTTATGAAGCACAGGGGATTCTCTTCAGCAGAACAGATCTCCCTTAGCTGGCAGAAGTTTGCATTTTTTTTTTGCTTTCTTTCTTTCACTTCTCCATCAATTTCTCAGAAGCATCAAGTTGGTATTGTGGGAATCAGCCAAATCTTTTAGTGACAATTTGTTCTCAAACCTCTCATTCCTTTCTTCTCTTACCTCTCTCATTTCCCCTTCTTCCCAGTTTAGTAACAAGAAAGTATTTCACTTAAAATCCGCAAAGGAGCCTTCCATTTAGCGTTGCAGCCAAGATGTGGTGAAATGTGGCCACTTAAGGCAGTAAGCAAACTGCCTCTGAATTGAAGCCCAAGTATGTATGACAGTTTGATTCTAATGTTTGCTGGTCAAGTACAACAGTAGTTATACTATCACAAATTAACTGTAAATGTCAATAGCCCAAAACTTCATAGCCCTCATTTTGCATTGAATTGGTTTTGTAATGATTACTTACAGACCAAGAAGACAAAAGCTTCATTGCTGACTGAAGATCTTTATCAGACAGAAACATATCAGGGCCAAGGTCAGCCTGCAAAACAGATCACAAGACAAATAAAGGTGAAGACCATTGAATCCATCTCAGCGCATCCATCCAGAAACACCTAAAGGGCCCCTCACCGTCAGCCGTAGCATCAAACTATCTCTTAAATGATTCCAATGCTCCTCCAATTGTAGCCGATCAAGTTCAAACTTGAATAAACTATATTAAAGTCAAAAACTCCACATAAAAGTCAACCTACTGAACAGAATCACAAGTATAGGTCATGATCTTCCATACTACAGGTAGACTATCCTTTATCCGAAAACCTCGGGACCAGCCGAGTTTCGGATAAAGGAGAATTTCGGATTTCGGAAGGTGGGTCAGCAGGGGTCCGCGGGGGGGTCGGCGGGGGGTCGTGCGCACGACTTACGCTGACACTCAGCGTAAGTCAGTCGGGGTCGGCGGGGTCCGCGGGGGGGTCAGTGGTTGTCGGGGCTGGCGGTTGTCGGGGCCGGCGGGGTCCGCGGGGGGGGTCGGCGGTTGTCGGGGCCGGCGGGGGGGGGGTCGGCGGTTGTCGGGGTCGGAGGTTGTCGGGGCCGGCGGGGTCCGCGGGGGGGTCGGCGGTTGTCGGGGCTGGCGGGGTCGGCGGTTGTCGGGGCCGGCGGGGGGGTCGGCGGTTGTCGGGGCCGGCGGGGTCCGCGGGGGGGTCGGCGGTTGTCGGGGCCGGCGGGGTCGGCGGTTGTCGGGGCCGGCGGGGTCCGCGGGGTGGGGGGGGGGGGGTCGGCGGGGGGTCGTGCGCACGACTTACCCTTTATCTGAACTTCCGAAACCGGAACCCTCTAAAAACCCGAAGGTTTTTTCGTTCGTACGCACGACTTACGCTGAACGAAAAAACCTTCGGTTTTTAGAGGGTTTCGATTTTCGGAAGTCCGGATAAAGGGTAGTCTACCTGTAATATATAAAATATATTACAACTTACGTCAGCGCACACTTCAACTGTCAACTTTTCCATTATAAATTCTCTCATCCACATTTACAATAGAAACTGCCTATGTCAACTTGTTGTGCTGTAATTACACACTCCATCCATTGGAGGTGATGTTTACTTATCTAATAAAATTAATCCCCATTGTTATTCAGGAAATATTAAAGACAATGCAAAGATTGCAGATAAAACACACAGTGCAATGTCTGAGCAATTGTTAATTATAAATAAATCTCTAAAACCACACATCAATTCTTGACCTGACACCAGAGAGTTAAGCTTATCCAGTGCGACTTTCACATCCTAGGCCCTGTACTACTTTATGTTCAAATCAGAGACACACTTGCATGAATAGGCTTTTTGAATTATGTTCAATGGAACTTAGTGAAAAAATCCAGACAGCCTCAATCCACAACTAGCAACATTCTTGCTGTTGCACACAGAGGAGCTTTGCTAATGAATCCTGTATAACAGCGTGCAGTTCAAACTCCAGTTCTCTTGCATATTATGTCTAAGATGCCATTACACAAAATGTGCTACAGTAGAGTGAAATTAATAAAATTATGACTTAAGTATCTCATCTTTCCAAGTCAGACTTACCCAACTTAATACCTGTCGTTCTTTGGGCTGATCTTTACTTTTTATTAAAAGGTGCCGTTTTCTTAATCTCCAACCTTAAAAAAAAAAATATTAATGCTTTAGGTTTTCTTATATCTGAAGTGATCACTACCTGAAATAAATAGCATCTACAAATATGAATGAAAACAATGCGTGCGTTCCAAACACAGTACAATACAAATTTTTAAAACTGCACAGTAATAATCTGAAACTACTATACTTCAAAACTTTAGTATTCTCGACAATTACATTCCATCAAAATGAACTCTATCCAATCACATTGCAGACAAAAAATTCCAAGCTATACCTGACATGACATTCAGGCTTAGACTGAGAGAAAAGCTTCTGATAATAATGCTTTATTAAATATGAATTCTGAGGTGGGTGGATCATTGTATGCTCTTTGGTATAAAATGGCAAAGAGATTACCTGCAAAAACCTGGCTTCAAAGCCCAGCATAAGTGCCTATGTATTCATTCATGAATTGGACAATATCCAGACCAGAGTTTCATACTACAGGTCAGCCATACATGCCATACAAAGGGTTACCAGCAAATATAGGACACAGCACTTCTGCTGAGCCAGGGAAATATTTGCAGTTCTGCTCACATTCTCATAGGATATTTACAGTAACTGAAGTGAAAGTTAGTTATGAAATCATAAAATAGAGACCACCCTATCACTCTCGCAATCATTCTTAAACTACACCACACACATATCATTCAACTGTGGCAAGAATTCAAAAACATTTAAAAATTAATACTAATGGTTCTACTACATTGCTTAGGAGCGGAGGATGAAGTTGGACTGTGTGTCTCGCGAGGCTAGGAGAGTGGAAGGTAGCGTGAAGCTTAGGGTAAAAATGGATGATGCACTGAGGTTTGCAGTGTGTGGGAAATGGGACCAGGTTTTAAGGGCAAATTTGCTTTAAAAAAGAAAATTTAATTAAAAAAACATTAAATTTGAGAGTGGAGCACTGGTGATCTCAGAAGTAGAGTACAGCCAGAGATGGGCATGAGCGCAGACTCATTAAGTCAAGTCCAACACTTGCAGAGGCCCAAGCATCTGTACACAGTGGCCCAGAAATTCGGGTCGGGGGTTTCCCGCGGGTGCAAGCCCCTGATCTGCACTTACCTTGCGTGCCGGCCGTTGAGCTGTGGGCCCCCGTGGAATTCCGATCCGGGGCCTGGTCCAGCTGCCGGCGCGCAGTGCTTGCGTATCCCAGGGGCGCAGTTAGTTCGATGCGTCCCCTGGGATCATGTGGGCCATGGGGAGCCAATCGGAGCAGGGAATGCTCCATTCATAAGATTGACAGGAAGAGCTTATAAATACTACGGCCCCAAAACAGCACTAAATCTTCAAATACATTTTTAAAAAACATCACATTTTTTTATAAACTATAAATTACATGAAATAACTATTTTAAACAATAATTTAAATTTTTGAAAAAAATAATTTTATTTTCTAACGGGGCTAAAGATAAACTTACAGGAAACTTTCTGGTATCCGGCACGGACGGGACCGACGTGTTGCCGGTTCATCAACAATTCCGGATAACCGAACGCTATAGTAAAAGATACGGAGCTCAGAGCTCCGTATAAAGCAACAAACCCCAACAGCTTCAAAACAATCGGCACAAGTTGCAAGCGTCTCTGTAGCTTAGCAACAGCTTCAGCTACACCCTTGCACAGCAACAAATGGAGTAAAAAAAAAAGTAACAAAGTAAAAAAAGTTACCTGAACCGACTCCTGAATTTTGCTGGTGGATAGAGCGTTCCGGTTATTTAGGGGCCAGTTAATCAAAAGTTTCCTGTACCTTGCTTTAAAGTATTTAAAAATAATAAACCTGTGGAAAAAATGTTTTAATTTTAATTAATTCACCAATGACCTTGTAAAAAGCAGGCCTTGCGACTGCTTTTTGCATGTCTAACTTCTGGAGACTTACCCTCCCAGGAAAACCTGCAAAAAAAAAACGAAGTTCGATGCGCACGCGCAGCCTCTCCCGCGCACGCATTCGACCTCTGAGCCCCTGCTTTCAGGGGGACGGAAGTGCCGGTTTCCCGCGCATGCGCAGTGCATGCAGGAAACCGGCACTTCCATTGGGCTTACGGGTGAGTACCCCATGCGTACTCACCCGTGGAGACCCGAATTTCTGGGCCAGTGTGTTTGTCAATAGAGTTGCAGGTTTTTTCAGGTAATCTCTTTGCCATTTTATACCAAAGAGCACACAATAATCCATTCACCTCAGAATTCACATTTAATATAACACTATTATCTGTATCTTGGATTTTTTCCCTCGCAATGTGATTGGATAGCGTTCATTTTGGAGGAATGTAATTGTGAAGAATACTCAAGTTGAAGAGAAAGGTTTGGCTTTGATGGCTAACCAAAGTAGAAAGTAATCAGTTGAAAGGAAAAATTACACAGAGATTTAACCAAGCCATAAAAACTCAACATTAACATTAAATTGATACACAGGTTAGAGAAGTATGATTGGCACAAAAAAAGGAAGATTAAAAAAGATAAATGGGGAACTGTTTTATCACCAGGGCTCATCTCCCTAACTGATGAGATAAAGGCCTAGAAATTCAGTTGGGCGCGCCAGCCGTTAGCGCCTTAGGGAGAGTAGATCTCGAGCGCTAGGCGCTTATCGCCCGGGCGTAGCGCGATCTGCGCCTCTCCCCAACTTCAGGACACATTTAGCGCCGGCGCAAAGTCTTAGCGCGCGCCCTGCTGCGCGCGCAGATCATGACGTCATTTAATAGTGCAACGCCCTTTGTGCGCCCCAAACCGGAACTTCACTCGCGCCGGCCCATTGTGCTCCGGGCGTCCCGAGCGACTGTGAAGTGGAACGGTACACAGGCCAGCCGGGCCGGGGGGAGCGCTAATTAAAGGGCACTTACCCAGCAGTATAAAGGCCAGCCATTTTGCAGCATTCACTCTTGTGCAACGTTTTTTTGGACAGAGACCAAGGAGGAGAGTTTACTGGTTTGGACCAACACTTGGACAGGTATTTTTGGCTCAGGCCAGAGCTTACCAATTATCTTTGCCTTCATTCAGAGCTCAGTGTTTGCCAGCATATAATGGGGGCTGCATTGGGTGGCAACGCTGAATTTCAGCCTTATGCCAGAAGGGCTTACAGACGCCGTGAGAGAGTGGCAGCCCTGGCTAGACGCAGAGGGGGCAACAGGCGTCGCCAACTGAGGCCTTACCCACGCAGGGTATACCGCCAGCAGACCTCCTATCTGACCATGTCTGCCGCGATGTGTGTTAGGAGGCTGCGATTCCGAAGGGAGGTGGTTGCAGACATCTGCCGGCTGCTTCAGAGAGATCTGCAGCCACAGCTGATGCGCAGGACGTCTGTCGGTGGCAGTGAAGGTGACGGTGGCTCTCAACTTCTATGCCTCCGGCTCCTTCCAATCCGCTACTGGGGACATCGCTAACATCTCCCAGTTCGCCGTGCATTGCTGCATCCGCCAGGTGACCGAAGCCCTTTTCAGAAGGAGACATCAATTCATCTCCTTCCCCATGACCCTGGACAAGCAGCAGCAGCGTGCAGTGGGGTTTGCAAGAATAGCGGGCTTCCCCATGGTGCAGGGCGCCATTGACTGCACGCATGTGGCTTTGCGGGCACCTCTGGAGCATGCCGAGGAGTACCGCAACCGGAAGGGCTACCATTCCCTCAATGTACAGCTGCTGTGTGACCACAGGCAGCGCATCCTAGCTGTCAATGCCCGCTTTCCAGGCAGTAGCCACGATGCCTTTATCCTGCAACAGACAACTGTGGCTGACATGTTCCAGGCACAGCCTCCCCCAAGAGGATGGCTTATCGGGGACAAAGGCTATCCTTTGTGTACCTGGCTCATGACCCCGCTCCGCGCGCCCACGACCCCTGCTGAAGAGGCATACAACGAGAGCCATCTAGCGACGAGGAACCTCATAGAACAATCGGTGTGCTCAAGCAACGGTTCCGCTGTCTCGACCGCTCCCGGGGAGCCCTCCAGTATTCGCAGGATCGAGTCTCCCAATTCGTCGTCGTTTGCTGCATGCTGCACAACCTGGCTATCCGCAGGACTCAGGCACTGCCACCTCACGTTGGACCACCACCTCAGGAGGAGGAGCATGAGGACGAGGAGTACCAGCCCAGGAGGGACGCACAAGGTCCAAGGGCCGCCCGTTGTCGGCTTATTGAACGTCACTTCTAGGCCCCCTGTCAGGGAATGGCTTGTGCCAATGATAGAACATGATTGCAGCCGCTCCGCAAGCCCTCAGCCGGTTAAGGCAACAAACACTTCAAAGATCAAACATGGACAATGTGAATAAATAAAATGCTTTATTGTACAAACTCTGGGCCCTTCCCACATGAAAACCAAAAACAGATGAAACCCCCAAAAAACACTCAAACACATTACTCGCTCCCACAACCTGGGGAGGATTAACAAAATAGGGCAACTAAAATGGCCGTCATTCTCGGCCTTCGTCCAAAACAAACATCACATCATCAGCCTTCAAAAAACAAACATCCAATTCTCGGCCTCAAGAAACAAACACAAATGGCCACACATTCGACTATTTGGCCCGCTAGGGCGATGCCTTGGCCATCTTTGGGTGGCCCCTGCCCGCCCTGCTGCTCCGCCTCAAAGTAAGGCCATTGGCTGCTGCAAGGCTGGGGGCAGGCTCCTGAGGGGCACATGTCGTGACGGCAGATGCCCTTGGGGGTCGGCCTAGTCGAGGTCTGGCCGTCGAGCGGCCGGCTGTTGCTTGCTGCAGCTGTGGCTGGCCAGCATCAGTCGCTGCAGCAGCTCCTGGCAGCTCCACTGGGGGAGTGGCAGTGGCGGCTGGAGGAATGGCGGCAAGCTGGCGGATGGCAGGCGCTCGCTGGTCGCCTGAGACACTGGCACTCGCCCGGGCCAGCACTGCAGCATGCGCACCAATCTGCCGAGGGACGGACCGATGTGCTGCTGCAGCGCGCCGGGTGCCCTGGCGATGCCTGGCTGACACAGCGAGTGTGGCAGCAGTGAGTGCCCGTGTTGACCTGTTCACTGACCGCAGCAGAGCAGCCAGTGACTGGACGGCACCACTAATCACCTGGCCAGTCGCTGACAGATCTGCCTGGAATTCCGCCCGACTGGTGGCCTCTAAGGGCCCGAACTCGGCCACACTCCGAGAGAGGGAATCGATGGACTCAGGCAACCGTGCCACTGCCGCCATGAGCTCCGTGTGCCGGCGCTCCGAGTCCGCGGACAAGTCTTCGAGGCGTTCCATCTCCTCGGCGAAGAGCATCTCCTGACTGGAGGCCGGACTCTCCCTCTGGGGAGAAGGCCGCCGAGCTGGCCGACCCTTCCTGCGTTGCTGGAGGCCGCTGGGCCCAGCAATTGGACTCCCCTCCGACGCATCCACCCCTCTGGGGAGAAGGCCGCCGAGCTTCCACCCCCCTCCCGCCTTTCTGCAGCACGCAGGTCCCAGGAGCTCCCCTCCCCTTCGACACTTCCGCCACGCTGCCCTCCAGGGAAGACGTGTCCCCTACATTGGCCTGGGTGGCCGCGGCTGAGGTTTCCCCTGATGGGCCGCCTTCCTCTTGCTCCTCCTCCTGCTCCTCCTCGGAGGGTCTGTCACTGGCAAGTTGAGGGACCTCCTCTTGACCATCTGAAAGCAGGAAGGCACAAGAGTAGCTTTAGAGTGAGGAGAGGGCGCCAGTGCGGGATGCACGAGTGGTGGCATTCAGCGCATTGGTTGGACAGTGGCAAAGGATGTAGATCTGATGCGCAAGTGGGACGAGAGAGGTGCAAAAGGTGATGTCCTTACCATTGCTGCCCAGAACAGGGTCGGCATCTCCACATGCAACGGGCCCAATCACCCGGCCACCCATGAGGCGCTCCACGCGATGTTGCAGGTCGGTGAGTGGCTGGATATGGGGTCGTCCTCCCCCGGTCGCAGTCCGGCTCTTGCGATTATTCGCCAGCTTGGCCTGCAAGAGAAAGGACGGCCTCTAAGTACAGTGTGTCGCCGTGATCTTGTGTGCACTGCCTCCCATGGTGGAATAGCCTGGCCAGTGTGTCGCCATGATCTGGTGTGCACTGCCTCCCATGGTGGAATAGCCTGGCCAGTGTGTCGCCATGATCTGGTGTGCACTGCCTCCCATGGTGGAATAGCCTGGCCAGTGTGTCGCCATGATCTGGTGTGCACTGCCTCCCATGGTGGAATAGCCTGGCCAGTGTGTCGCCATGATCTGGTGTGCAATGCCTCCCATGGTGGAATAGCTTGGCCAGTGTGTTCCGTGCAGAATGTGCAATTGATGCTCATGCCTGGCCCATAGCTGCTGGATGAAGGCTGGCCATTAGAGCTTTCAGGTCCCTTTGCCCATAATGTGAGGTGCACATGCAAGGATGAGGAGGTCATTGGAAAGGGTACTCACCCTGACAATGCGTGTGAGGTCATTTAACTTTTTGCGGCATTGGGCACCGGTCCTGGGGACGTCGCTGTTGGCTGACAGCTTGCTGGCGACATGCCTCCAGGCTCTCCTGTAGACGCGGACCGTTGCCTTCTTGCCATTGTCCGGGTACAAAACATGGCGCCTCTTCTCCACAGCAGCAAGCAGCACACTCAGATCACGCTCTGAGAAGCGCTGCGCAATTTCACGGGCCTTCTCCATGTCTTCAGGCGCTATTTGGGTCCAGCAGCAGTGTTCAGGCCTAGCTGGAGGGCTCCACTATCCAGGGCGTGGCAGCAGACACAGTTGACCCTTCCCCCTTAAGAGCTGGCCGGCGCCAGGGTGTCTGCTGTCAATCACGAGATGGCCGCACCTGCGCTGCGCCCGGCCTCAGCGCTATCGATCACCACCTCCGGCTTAGCGCCCAAAGAGAGGCGTCCAGCAGCAGTTTTAGCGCTCGCCCGAACTAGTAGGGCGAAGCTAATGAATATCGGAGAAGTGACCTAGATTTGGCGGCGGCCGCAAACTTTAGCGGACGCCCCACTTTAGCGCCCCAAAAGTGGCGTCAATGAATTTCTAGGCCAAAGTCTCCTCTTTGCCAGCTGTTAAGGTCCCATGTGAAACAAATTGGGGAAGTCTCAACCCACAACTATAAATCATAGAAAAATAGGAGCAGTAGACGACCATTCGGACCTTCGAGCCTGCTCCGCCATTCAATATGATCATGGCTGATCCTCTGTCTCAATACCATACTCCCGCTCTCTCCCCATACCCTCTGATGCCTTTTGTGTCTAGAAATCTAGCTATCTCCTTCTTAAATATATTCAGTGACTTGACCTCCACAGCCTTCTGTGGTAGAGAATTCCACAGGTTCACCATCCTCTGAGTGAAGAAATTTCTCCTCATCTCAGTCCTAAATGGCTACCCCGTATCCTGAGACTGTGACCCCTCGTTCTAGACCACCCAGCCAGGGGAAACATCCTCCCTGCATCCAGTCTGTCTAGCCCTGTCAGAATTTTATACGGTTCAATGAGATCCCCTCTCGTTCTTCTAAACTCTAGTGAATACAGGACTAGTCGATCCAAGCTCTCCTCATAAGACAGTCTGCCATCCCTGGATCTGCTTCTGGGGAAGGTGGGACTTGTACAAGTCGGACAGGTTGCACCTGAACCAGAACGGGACAAATATCCTTGCGGGGAGGTTTGCTAGCACTGTTGGGGGGGGGGGGGGGGGTTAAACTAACTTGGCAGGGGGATGGGATACAGAGTGGAGCTATAATAGGGGGTGATGTACAGCCAAATATAGAGGAAAAAACAAGTCAGACTGGAAGGCAGAGCAAATATGTAGCGACACAAGGGAGTAGGGCAAGGCTGAATGGCATTTATTTTAATGCAAGGAGTCTTGCGAATAAGGTGGATGAACTGAAGTTGTTGATGAACACATGGGAGTATGATATTGTTGCTATCACGGAGACATGGTTGAGGGAGGGGCAAGACTGGCAGCTCAATATTCCGGGGTATAGAATCGTCAGGCGAGACGGGGGGGGGGGGGGGGGGGTAAAAAGAGGGGGTGTCGCAATATTAATTAAGGAGTCAATTACTGCTGTAAGGAGGGATGATATATTAACAGGTTCCTCTAATGAGGCCATATGGGTAGAACTTAAAAACAAAAAGGGGGCAAGCACTTTGCTGGGAGTGTACTATAGGCCCCCAAACAGTCAGGGGGAGATAGAGGAGCAGATATGTAGGCAAATCTCAGAGAAGTGTGCAAATAATAGGGTAATAATAGTGGGGGATTTCAACTTCCCCAATATTAACTGGGATAGTCAAGAGTGTGAAAGGCTTAGAGGGTGCAGAATTCTTAAAGTACATAGATACATAGATACATAGAAGATAGGAGCAGGAGTAGGCCATTCGGCCCTTCGTGCCTGCTCCGCCATTCAATGAGATCATGGCTGATCCTTTAATTCAGTATCCCGTCCCCGCCTTCTCTCCGTAACCCTTAACCCCTTTTGCCCGTAGAAATATATCTAATTCCCTCTTAAATATATTTAATGAGCTGGCGTACACTGCCCTCTGTGGCAATGAGTTCCACAGGTTCACCACTCTCTGAGTGAAGAAATTCCCCCTCATCTCTGTCCTAAATGGTTTAGCCCTTATCCTTAAATTATGTCCTCTAGTTCTGTTCTCACCCGCCAAGGGAAACATTCCTTCTGCATCCAGTCTGTCTAGACCTGTCAGAATTTTATACACTTCTATGAGGTCCCCTCTCAATCTTCTAAACTCCAGTGTGTACATCCCTAAACTACATAGTCTCTCCTCATAGGTCATTCCCGCCATTCCTGGTATCAGCCTGGTGAATCGCCGCTGCACCCCCTCCATGGCAAGAACATCCTTCCTCAGATGAGGCGACCAAAACTGTACACAGTACTCGAGGTGTGGTCTCACCAGTGCCCTGTACAGCTGCAGCAAGGTATCCCTGTTCCTGTATTCTAACCCTTTTGCTATGAAGGCCAGCATACCGTTTGCCTTCTTGACCGCCTGTTGCACCTGCATGCTCGCCTTCAGTGACTGGTGTACAAGAACACCCAGGTCTCTCTGTACTTCCCCCTCTCCCAATCTATTGCCATTTAAATAATAATTTGCCCTCCCGTTCCTGCACCCAAGGTGGATAACTTCGCACTTGTCCACATTATAGTGCATCTGCCATTTATCCGCCCAATCGCCCAGTCTGTCCAAATCGCTCTGGAGCTTCCTGGTCCCTTCCTCTGAGCCCACCCCCCCTCCTAGTTTAGTGTCGTCTGCAAATTTGGAAATGCTGCATCCGACTCCCTGATCCAGGTCATTAATGTAAATTGTGAACAGCTGGGGGCCCAGGACAGATCCCTGTGGTACCCCACTTGTTACTGCCTGCCATTCAGAAAATGAGCCGTTTATTCCAACTCTCTGTTTTCTATCTGACAGCCAGTTCCCTATCCACGCCAATACTTTCCCCTTTATCCCATGAGCCTCAATTTTCCATGCTAATCTTTTATGTGGGACCTTATCGAAGGCCTTTTGGAAGTCCAGGTACACCACATCTACTGGCTCTCCCCCATCTATTCTACCAGTTACTCCCTCAAAAAATTCCAATAGATTAGTCAAGCACGATTTACCCTTTGTAAATCCATGTTGACTCTGTCCTATCCTGTCCCCATTTGCTAAGTGCTCCGCTATTTCATCCTTAATGATGGACTCCAGCATTTTGCCCACAACTGATGTAAGGCTTACAGGTCTGTAATTACCTGCTTTTTCCCTACCCCCCTTTTTGAATAGTGGGGTAACGTTAGCTACCCTCCAATCCATCGGCACTGTTCCCGAGTCTAATGAATTCTGAAAAATCATCCTTAGTGCATCCGCTATCTCTAGGGCCACCTCCTTCAGTACCCTAGGATGCATGTTATCAGGCCCTGGGGATTTGTCCACCTTCAATCCCTTTAGCTTCCTTAACACCATATCCTTAGAGATATTGATTTGCGTCAGTTCCTCCTTTGCCAATGTCCCTATTTTTCCCGATATCCCAGGGAGGTTTTTTGTGTCTTCCTTCGTAAAGACTGACCCAAAGTATGCATTTAGTTGATCTGCCATTTCCTTATTTCCCATTATATATTCCCCCGTATCTGACTGCAATGGACCAACTTTGGTTTTCACCAGTCTTTTCCTTTTGATATATTTATAAAAGCTTTTGGAGTTAGTTTTTATATTTTCCGCCAGCTTGTTTTCGTAAGCTATTTTGCCCCTCTTGATCATGCCCTTTGCCCTCCTTTGCTCTATCTTAAACTGTTCCCAATCTTCCGCTCTGGCGCTTTTTTTGGCTATTTTATACGCCCTATCTTTGGATTTTATGCTGTCTCTAATTTCCCCTGTTATCCACGGTTGAGTCACCTTTTTAGATTTCCTTTTATGCCAGATTGGTATAAACAATTTTTGCAATTTTGTCATTCTATCTTTAAATGTTTGCCATTGTTTATCTACCTCCAGTCCTCCCAGGAATGTTGTCCAATCAGACCTACTCAGTTCCCGTCTCATGGCATCATAATTCCCCTTGTTTAAATTCAGGACCTTAGTCTCTGAGTCAATTTCTTCGCTCTCCATTTCGAGTGAGAAATCGATCATGTTATGATCGCTCTGACCCAAGGGTCCCCGTACAACAAGATTACTGATTAGTCCCTTCTCATTGCACAGTACCCAGTCCAATATAGCCTGTTCCCGAGTTGGTTCCTCGACATATTGATCCAGATAACCATCCCTTAAACACTCAAGGAATTCCTCCTCCTCATTATTTTTACTGATTAGGCTAGTCCAATCTATATGTAAGTTAAAGTCACCTATGATGACAGCTGTGCTCTTATTGCACGCTTCTCTAATTTCCCTCGTGATGCCCTCCCTAACCTCTATTTTACTATTTGGAGGCCTATATACCACTCCTATTAATGTTTTTCGCCCCTCGCTATTTCTTAGCTCCACCCATATAGATTCTGTATTAACTGAGTTAATATCCTTCTTTTCAATTGCATTTATCCCCTCTTTTACTAGCAATGCTACCCCTCCTCCCTTTCTTTTTTGTCGATCCTTCCTAAATACTGAATACCCCTGTATGTTAAGCTCCCAGCCCTGCTCACCCTGCAACCATGTTTCCGTAATCCCAATTAGATCATAATTATTAACCTCTATTTCCACAGCTAATTCATCTACCTTGTTCCTGATGCTTCTCGCATTAAGGTATAAAACCCTCAGGCTTTTTTTATGCTCACATTTTTTATGAATTAGTTTGGCCCTTTGTTTTTTGTTCCTCACCCTTTTACCATTTATTTCTGTCTGCCTTTCACATCCAGGAGAGCTTTTTGAGCCAGCATGTAGAAAGTCCTACAAGAGAGGGGGCGGTGCTGGACCTAATTCTAGGGAATGTGGCCGGGCAAGTGGTAGATGTGTTAGTAGGTGAGCACTTTGGTGACAGTGACCATAATTCGGTGAGATTTAAGGTAGTCATGGAAAAGGACAAGGATGGACTGGAAATAAAGGTTCTAAATTGGGGGAAGGCCGATTTTAATATGATAAGGCAGGATCTGGCCAATGTGGACTGGGATCAGCTACTTGAAGGAAAATCTACATCGGAGCAATGGGAGTCTTTCAGAAAGGAAATTGAGAGAGTACAATGGCAACATGTTCCCGTAAAGGTCAAGGGTGGGACCAACAAGCCCAGGGAACCTTGGATGTCGAGGGATATACGAGAATGGATTAGGAAAAAAAGGGGGGCTTTTGGCAGATACAAAGGACTAAAGACAAAGGAAGCCCTAGAGGAGTATAAAAAGTGCAGGGGGATACTTAAAAAAGAAATTAGGAGAGCGAAGAGGGGCCATGAAATAACACTGGCGAGCAATATAAAGGAAAATCCTACGGTGTTTTATAAGTATATTAAGGGCAAGAGGATAACTAGGGAAAGAGTAGGGCCCATTAGGGACCAAAGTGGCAAGCTGTGTGTAGAGCCAGAACATGTAGGTAGGGTTTTAAATGAATTGATTGCATCTGTGTTCACTATGGAGAAGGACGATGTGGACATAGAAATCAGGCAGGGGGACTGTGATATACTTGAACATGTTAGCATCAAGAGGGAGGAGGTACTAGTGGTTTTAGCAGGCTTAAAAGTAGATAAATCCTCAGGCCCGGACGAGATGTGTCCCAGGCTACTATGCGAGGCAAAGGAGGAGATTGCAGGGGCTCTGACACAAATTTTCAGAACCTCTCTGGCCACAGGGGATGTGCCAGAGGACTGGAGAACAGCTAACGTAGTACCATTATTCAAGAAGGGTAGTAGGGATAAACCAGGGAATTACAGGCCAGTGAGCCTAACATCAGTGGTAGGGAAATTATTGGAAAAAATTCTGAGGGACAGAATTAGTCTCCACTTGGAGAGGCAAGGATTAATCAGGGATAGTCAGCATGGCTTTGTCAAGGGAAGATATGTCTGACCAATTTGATTGAATTTTTCAAGGGGGTGACTAGGTGTGTGGATGAGGGTAGTGCAGTGGATGTGGTTTACATGGATTTCAGTAAGGCTTTTGATAAAGTCCCACATAGGAGACTGGTCAGGAAGGTAAGAGCCCATGGGATCCAGGGTGCCTTGGCACATTGGATCCAAAACTGGCTTAGTGGCAGAAGGCAGAGGGTGATGGTCGAAGGTTGTTTTTGTGACTGGAAGCCTGTGTCCAGTGGGGTACCGCAGGGATCGGTGCTGGGTCCCTTGCTGTTTGTGGTCTACATTAATGATTTGGATGTGAATGTAAAAGGTATGATCAGTAAGTTCGCAGATGACACAAAAATTGGTGGGGTGGTAAATAGCGAGGAGGGAAGCCTCAGGCTACAGGATGATATAGATGGGTTGGTCAGATGGGCGGAAAAGTGGCAAATGGAATTTAACCCTGAAAAGTGAGAGGTGATGCATTTTGGACGGGCTAACAAGGCAAGGGAATACACAATGAATGGTAAGACCCTAGGAAAGACAGAGGATCAGAGGGACATTTGGTGTGCATGTACATAGATCCCTGAAGCAGCAGAACAGGTGGATAAGGTGGTTAAAAAGGCATATGGGATACTTATATTCTATGCCTCGGCTAATGAAGGCAAGAGCAGGGAGGTTACGATGGAGCTGTACAAAACGCTGGTAAGGCCACAGCTGGAGTACTGTGTGCAGTTCTGGTCGCCACACTATAGGAAGGATGTGATTGCTTTGGAGAGGGTGCAGAGGAGATTTACCAGGATGTTACCTGGGCTGGAGCGCTTCAGCTATGAAGAAAGACTGGACAGGCTGGGGTTGTTTTCCTTGGAGCAGAGAAGGCTGAGGGGGGACCTGATTGAGGTGTGCAAAATTATATGGGGCATAGATAGGGTCGATAGAAAGGAACTTTTCCCCTTAGTAGAGGGGCCAATAACAAGGGGGCATAGATTCAAGGTAAGGGGCAGGAGGTTTAGAGGGGATTTGAGGAAAAACTTTTTCACCCAGAGGGTGGTTGGAATCTGGAACTCACTGCCTGAAACAGTGGTAGAGGCAGGAACCCTCACAACAGTCAAGAAGCATTTGGATGAGCACCTGAAATGCCATAGCATACAAGGCTACGGACCGAATGCTGGAAAATGGGATTAGATTAGACAGGGCCTGATGGCCGTCGCGGACGCGATGGGCTGAAGGGCCTCTTTCTGTGCTGTATAACTCTATGACTCTATCCCAGGAATCAGTCTGGTGAACCTTCGCTGCACTCCCTCTATGGCAAGTATATCCTCTCTTAGGTAAGGAGACCAAAACTGCACACAGTACTCCAAGTGTGGTCTCACCAAGGCCCTATATAACTGTAGTAAGACATCCTTGCTCCTGTACTCAAATCCTCTTGCAATGAAGGCCAACATACCATTTGCCTTCGTAACTGCTTGCTGCACCTGCATGTTTGCTTTCAGTGATTGGTGTACAAGGACAACCAGGTCCCTTTGTACATCAACATTTCCCAATCTATCACCATTTAAATAACACTCTGCCTTTCTGTTTTTCCTACCAAAGTGGATAGCTTCACATTTATCCATGTTATACTGCATTTGCCATGTATTTGCCCACTCACTCAACTTGTCTAAATCATCTTGAAGCCTCTTTGCATCCTCCTCACAACTCACAATCCCACCTAGTTTTGTGTCATCAGCAAACTTGGAAATATTACATTTGGTTCCCTCATCCAAATAATTGATATATATTGTGAATAGCTGGGGCCCAAGCGCTGATCCCTGCGGTACCCCACTAGTAACCGCCTGCCACCCCGAAAAAGACCCATTTATTCCTACTCTCCGTTTCCTGTCTGTTAAGCCAATTTTCAATCCATGCCAGTATATTACCCCCAATCCCATGTGCTTTAATTTTGCACACTAACCTCTTATGTAGGACTTTATCAAAGGCCTTCTGAAAATCCAAATACACCACATCCACTGGTTCTCCCTTATCTATTCTACCAGTTACATCCTCAAAAAACTCCAGTAGGTTTGTCAAACACGATTTCCCTTTCATAAATCCATGTTGACTTTGTCTAATCCCGTTGATATTTTCTAAGTGTCCTGTTATCACATCCTTTATAATAGACTCGAGCATTTTCCCTACTACTGATGTTAGGCTAACCAGTCTGTAGTTCCCCGTTTGCTCTCTTCACCTCCTTTTTAAATAATGGGGTTACATTTGCCACCCTCCAATCTGCAGGAACTGTTCCATAATCTTTTGAATTTCGGAAGATGACAACCAATGCATCCACTATTTCCATGGCTACCTCTTAGTATCTGGGATGCAGATCAGCAGGCCCTGGGGATTTATCGGCTCTCAGTCCCATTAATTTCACCAGCACTATTTTTTTACTAATACTAATTTCCTTTAATTACTCCTTCTCACTAGACCCTTGGTTCCCTAGCATTTCTGGAAAGTTATTTGTGTCTTCTTCCATGAAGACAAAACCAAAGTATTTGTTTAATTGCTCTGCCATTTCCTTGTTCCTACTACTTACAATTCAATTCTAGTTACAGTTACAGAGGCCACAAGCAAAAGAAAAATGTTATTGCAGCTGGGGATAAAAATATTGCCAGGGCAGAATAGAGGCAGTCCGTAAGGGGGACCCCGAGCTTCTGGTGGCCTGTCACTTTAATTCACCGCTCCACTCCCACTCAGACCTCACCGTCCTCGGCCTCTTGCATTGTTCCACGGAGGCTCAGCATAAGCTCGAGGAACAGCACCTCATCTTTCGATTAGGCACTTTACAGCCTTCCGGACTCAACATAGAGTTCAACGATTTCAGATTATATATATTTTTATATTTTTTATCCACACTCTTTTTTTCTGCTCCCCCACAGGGCAGCTGTCTTTCATTCTGCCAGCACAATTTACACTTCATCTAGAGCCATCCTTTGTTTCTTAACCTGTCCCATTACCGTCTCCTTTAGCCTTGAATATCTCAATGTCTCTTAACCTCTTCCGTCTTCCATCCTATCACAGATCTTCCCTTTTGTTTTCATCCCCTCCCCCTTTCACTTGCTCAAAAATCTGTTCCATTTCCTGCTTTTTTCCAGTTCTGACAAAAGGTCTTCGACCTGAAACGTTAACTCTGTTTCTTTCTTCACAGATGCTGCCTGACCTGCTGAGTTTCTCCAGCATTTTCTGTTTTTATTTCAGAATAGAGGGTTGCTGATCGGTCCATGTCATACTGGAGACAAGTGAAAGTGTATTCCAAACCCTAACTATGACACATTTCAACTTGATGGGCATAACTGTTCACAAAAAATGCACACAGACTACACTGTACTTACTCACCTATTTCCTTTAGTGGTTCTACCACCTCCCAGTTAGGTTCAGAACGGAAGAACATAGATACCTGCTGTAAGGCGATTTCTGTTTAGTGAGTTAGAGAGAAAAAGGGACTGTAAACCTTTGCATATAAAATTGTTCAACTAGTAACACTGAAAAATAAGAGATCAGTATCAAACCACTAAGTAGCAAAGAATAACTTTAAAAACTTCTTCTAACACTGACTTTTACTTACTCTGCCATACCAGACAGGAATATGGCACATGAAATACAGTAGCTAGCAACTATGACTTAAGGGTTACTATTTATGGAGACTTAATTACAGTTTTATAAATCTCTTACTTGCACCATTAATTCAGCTGCAAGAACCTGCAATACTTTTCTCTAATCCTTTTAGTCTACTCAACTGTAAACAATAGTTGCCCCACAATGAAAGGTGAATTTTGATTGGATCGATAAAAAGAATTTCTAAAAGCAACAGCATTTATGCAACTGCAGTACTGCACTTAAATCATACACAACACATTTAAAAATAAACTCAAATTTGATCCCTCGTGTGCGCTGAGCTAGCCAATCTCAGCTGGGGTGGCAGAGGGCTACAATTGGCCTCAGGTTCCCAATCTAGGAACAAAAAAAAGTCACCAGCCAAACTTCCTGTTCCTGATTGCTTTCTGGAGATCTCTGTTGGCAGTGGGTGAGTGGACGATGAGCGAGAGTTGTCCAAGGCTCAGTGGTTTTTGCCCCACAGACATAACAGCTCTCAATGCCCAAGCTCAAACACAAAAGAATTGCCACTTGCACAAGGTACTGGATGACTGTTGGCATTGGCAAAACAGTAGCCCAAAATGAATCATTGTCTTAAAGGAGATGGCTAAGAGGAGGAAAACTGTAACTAGAAAGAAAAGGGAAATAGAACTAAATAAGTTGAAGCTTTTACTATTTTCAACTTATCTTTAAACAACATTGGCATTTCTAAAGGTGATATTTTTTTTATTCGTATCTGGGCATCGCTGGTAAGGCCAGCATTTATTGCCCATCCCTAATTGTCCTTGAGAAGGTGGTGGTGAGCCGCCTTCTTGAACTGCTGCAGTCCATGTGGTGAAGGTACTCCCAGTGCTGTTAGGGAGGGAGTTCCAGGATTTTGACCCAGCGACGATGAAGCAACGGCGATATACTTCCAAGTCAGGATGGTGTGTGACTTGGAGGTGGTGGTGTTCCCATGCGCCTGCTGCCCTTGTCCTTCTAGGTGGAAGAGGTCGTGGGTTTGGGTAGTGCTGCCGAAGAAGCCTTGGCGAGTTGCTGCAGCGCAGGTAATACTCTGTTTAGCAATAAGTTTAATTAGTCACTATTATTTTTTAAAACATAGTATTTGTATTTTGAGAGCTTTACTTACAGCAAGAAACCAATTTAAGTGTCTAAAGTACGTACTATTTGATAGAAGACGCAATTTGCAGTAACCAAACCCATCATTAAACCAACCCTCAGTAAAGCACACAAGTCTATTTTTGTAGTACTGACCAGTGTAGTTAGATGAGTAGTTGATAGGATCAAGAAATTTTTTAACCAGCTCACAGTTGGACAGCACATGCTGTGTTGTGATGAAAGTCAGGTAGTTCTGAAGTCCTCGTTGTCTTTCTGCTATGAACTCTCGATCCATATTTCCAATTAGCTTTTTGGGAGGTAGAGGTAGGGTTAGGCCTGAGATCTATAATAAACACATCAAATTAAGTGCAACTGTAAACATATTGATTACGTGACATATCAACATTATTCTATGTTTATGTTTAATAACAAATTCAGCTGCTAAAAATCAAGTTCCAGTTCGCTGTATATTTTCCAACAGTTCATAAATAATTGTTTAATAGCAAGTCTGAAAAGTTCACCTTGTCGCATAATTTACATTTGAACTAAACACTTTTGTCATCT